>NC_091396.1:4986884-6186884 GCF_032191515.1 Phaenicophaeus curvirostris
ATTGATAATAGGTCCTCAGAAAACAAATACGAAATCAGAGGCAGTGGCAGAGAGAGGTCAAAGGCAAAGGGCCTGTGGGGGTGAACGTGGCCAAGTAATAGTGGGTGATAGGCAGAGGAGGCTGCATGAATGTGTAGGGGTGTATTCTGGGGAAAACTTTCTATTGGATTGCCTGAAAGACTTTTCAGGCAGTTGTGCTGCCAAACGAGAGCTTTTTCTGGACTTTTATAGATAACCCCTGGGTAGCACATGTGAAAGTATGCTAAATGAATATTTTACATTGTGCTGTATTGCACGTTGAACATTCTAAAGAAACACACACAAAATTGCAGAGACTTTTGTTTTTTCCTTGCAATGAAAAGTAAGTTATGGTATTACTTGTTACAATTTTTATAAGCATAGTACTTTAATTGGGATTCCTGATTTTGGGAGGCAAGGTAAGCAGGGATCATGAGCTCAGTGTATTGGAATGGGAGCATAAATGAAGTCAGATACTGCTGTTTAAATCACAGATCTGCTGGTAGAGAATAAGGATTCTGTGAAAGAGGATTTTCGTCAAGAGATAGCAGACCTTGAAGCCAAGATAGCTTCAAGGAAAGTACCTGATACACAGTTCTTTTTAATAGCAAGGCATCTAAACTGAGCTATGGAGTTACTTAGGATGTAGAGGCAGAAGTATGGAATGAGCTAATATCGTTGATTAAAAGAGTTATCCACCTTATCGATACTCTCAATGGGTTTACCTGTGTGATAAATATGGTTTGTCTAATGCAGCATTTCTTGGATAAGTTGCTTGTGCTGAAGCATTTACTGCTAGTGTTTTTTAGTGGCCCAAATACTGCAGAAGTGCTCTGATGTACACGGTAATAAAATGTATCTGAATGTCCAAATGAATACAGATGTTTAGCCACTAGTTTTTCATCTCATCCAAGAAAAGAAAAATCAGGAATAGCTCTTAAAAATGAAAGCTTTTTGTGGCAAGATTAACGGCTGACTGAGAACACAACGCAGAGCGAGAGTGGAGTTTCTGATAATGGTATAAAAGAATATGAGTGGAACTGGTTGAAGAATAGTCTGAAAATACACAGAGCATTTGTGTGTGGTCCACAAGATTCAAAGTTTTTTTTCATGGTAGTAGTCACTCTTTTTTTTTTTATTACTTTATCAATACAATGGGAAACATTTCAATTGATAAGCAAAAGGAAAAAAAAATACTACCCACAGTAAAAAGGATTATTTTAAAAGGCCATTTTATCAAAAGCATGCCTTTCAGTATATTTTGAGTAATTTGCGCATGATGAAACCACACTTTGTAGACACTATAATAGAAACAACGTGGCTGCACTAACAAGTAAATACTTTTTAAATAAAAATTCTTATTCCATGTGTTTCAAACTGAGTAGGAGAGGGTTCATATCTCTCTCTAGTTTAAACCAGCCTTGGGTATTGCAGGACTGCAGTTCTGATTGTGGGAAGATAAATAGATAAAAATATATTCAGATATATATGACAGCAACTTCAGAAATTTTTTTTTTTAAATGTTTCTCCTAACTGCAAGTTAGGACAAGTGACAGTTTTCCTCTGATGCTGGTACAGAGCCCTCACTAGGCACAGGTGTATTCTGTACAGGTAGGGATGACATCTTTCAGATGAGAAATACTCAGCTTGCTACCTGTGGAATTATTACAGACCATGTCACACCCTCCACCCCCATTAAATAAATGAATTACATCTATCTACTTACTTCCTGAGTAAAATCTTTATTTTGTTGATTCTTTGTTTGAC
The DNA here is from genome assembly GCF_032191515.1 of Phaenicophaeus curvirostris. NCBI lineage: Eukaryota > Metazoa > Chordata > Aves > Cuculiformes > Cuculidae > Phaenicophaeus > Phaenicophaeus curvirostris. Next base: position 4,988,670 of record NC_091396.1, read on the forward strand.
TCATTCAGGATTTTAACCTGTGTGTGAATAGTTCTAAGTTCTTTAAGTGAAAGATCCTCTTTGCAGCTCAAATAGACTCAGGTGCTGGTGTGATAGTTGTTATATGAAAAGATTTCTCTCCATCCAATTGAGTTTAGTACAATGAGAAGTGACAGGAAATATGTTCATGTTTACATCTTTATAGTGCAAGATTAATATTATTGAAAAGTTTCTTAAACTTCCCATGCAGGTTAAGGATTAAACCTTCAGGATTTAATTTCCATGAATCGCTTAAGAAAATAACTTAATTTTATGGACCAATGAGTTGTTTCATAGTACATGCAAAATGCCTTTTTGGAGCCTGGATTTTTTTAGCATGGACATTTTGGTATTTATTGCTCTTCTTTAGAGAAATTGCTTTTTTAATAAATCTTCCTCACACAAAACTTAACTCCATAAACACAATTATATTTCTAAAATCAATCATATCATCATTCCACATTTTCCCAAAACTCATGGAAAGAAAAGAAAAGCATAAACTTACTTAAGCAAAAGTAGAAAAGAATCTATAAGTCCCTGAATTCCACTAGGCATAACGTAGTGTTGCGAACAAGGCAAAATATGGCCTTTCTATGAGTTAAACTATGCAGCTTTTGTGCTTGCCACCACACAGGAGTATACAAAGAATGTGTGCGTGAAGGGTGTAATGGTCTGGGGTTTGATTTTGGGAAGGGCGAGTTCAGTTGACCCCGTTTCTGTTCTATGATGCAGCAAAATCTTTCTGGCATGGAACCTAAAATAAACTGATATAAAACTATAGTACCTCTGCCTCCCCAAGGTTTGAATTTTACTCTGCAGTCCATATTCTCCAAATATAGAATCCAGTAGTGACAGGAACAGAGCAAGAAGAGAGTGCAAGAAAAGGGCAAGGTCAGAAAAAGAAAGGACTAGCGATAAATGTGAAGGAGCCCCATTGCTTCAGTTTTAAATTAAGCTCAGCAAGCCCTGCTTTCTTACCCTTACATCTTCCATCTTACTCCCAAGGCAAGTGTATAAAAACCATCCCGCAAATAAAGACAGTCCTCGTATTTTTAAAGAGGTGTCAGGTAGCTACTTCTCCTAACTGCCTACTCGTGAAGGAGAACTGGGCTCTGCTCGGCCTCTTTCCCTCTGGAAGAAGCAGCGATGGATGTGTACGCAAAGATATTTGTGTAGGCCTTTTGCATCCTGCTTTGTCAGCACTTGACACAATAATACAGCTCCTTGCAACCTCTGTGTCCCTCAGCTGAGGTGAAGGACAGCTGTGGAACACAACTGAAAGGTTTCTTTGCCTTGTGTGTGCTATAATGTAGAAGGAGTTACGGATACAACAGAGACCAGATACAAACTTTCTTGTCCTGGTTCATTATGTTATTACAACTTTTTTTTTTTAAAAAAAAGCAACTGCAGAAAATAGATGAAGAGTATTTTTATCATATCTGTGACTGATTTTTGTGTGGTACCAAGAAAATGCAAGAGCAACAATTGAGACTTAAAGAATAATCTCGTTTGGCTTAGAGATATCAAAATACATTGTGTTCAGTATCGTTCTTTTCAGGGCCACTCCAAGCCTTAGAAGAATTGCCACTTTTGCAGTCAAATCCAAGTAACATCTGCTCTATGCAACCAGTCAATATTGTGGAAAAGTTCAAAGAATGAAGATCATTAGTAGTGTCAGCTTTACAACCAGAAGGTAATGGCATTAAAGTGAGCAAGTATAATGCCCAACAATACCAGGCTCATTAACCAGTGATTTATCATGATGAAAAGACCTGTTTAACCTTTAGTCTTCACATGCTTTCTGTTTTTAACAAAAAGACCTATTATTTCTAGTTGTCAAGTGATAATTTGTGGGTTGTTAAAGGGATGTATTAAATTATACTTTAAATGATGATACACAATTACACAAATATTGCATTTGCAATGGGGTAAGTTGAAGCTGGTATTATTTCTTTCACCCCTTTTTTTGTTTATCCTTTTGGAAATTAAAATGAAGGCATTATATATATTAACGATATCAATGTGTGACTTTTGAGCAAGCTAAACTGAGTTTGATGTATGTGTCAAGTGATGACGTTGTTTCACGGGAGCAGCATAATCAATATAAAAATATTTTGAGGATTGTATATATTGGTGCACAAAGCTTGTTCTTGCCTCTGAATATACAGGCGCATGTAGATGACTGCCCTGCAAAAGTTTTTCATCTGTATGCTGGGATGTTTCATTAATCTAATTCAATTTTTCTTGAAAAGGAAGCACTGTTCATACTAGACAGCCTTTGACAGTTGCCATTTAACCTTGTCTACAGAGCGTCAGCCAGTATAACTTATTCTGACCCTCAATATCTGTGCCTTGCCAGCAATAAGCTGCTCTGGAAATGTCAGTTCTGTCAAATTGTGCCAAGCTGTGTGGTGGCTTTTGCGATGCAGACAAATGCCCATCGAAAGTCAGGAAGACCATAAGACCCGTTTCAGATCTAGTTAGGTAATTTTTCAGATTTTCATTGCTGATCACTAGGAGAACCATGTCATCTCCTATTGCTTCACTCTTTTTCTTTCTATCCGTTTGTTTATCATGAAATGATAAATTTATAACTAATTAGGCAATTCTCCAAATATTCTCTAGACAAAGAAATTCTAGATGCACTAATCTGCATGACCAGATGAAAAAGAATGATTGTGGACTTCACACCTATTTTTTTACACCTGCCTTTTGAATGTCATACCTAGAGTGTATTGATGTTTCACATACAACACTGAGAAAAGCTAGTCAGCGTTTAAGAAGTTAGTAGGGACAAAATGATATTGTTAAGCATGGAAGTAGAGTGATCATGTACAATATTCAAAATGAACAATTTAGAAGGATTTTCCAACTTATCTGTAGATTTTGTGATTTTGTAGTTGGAAGGTAGTCTGATAATTTACGGATAATGCAGCGACAGACAATTCTTCTGAGGAAGTTATGTGATTGTAATACCTTTGAAATGAACAGAGATGTTTTCTTTCCCTCCAGCTTCCTTAACATGGATTTTCATCTATTGTTGAGAAAATGGCTAAGTCTGCTGTTTGAATTACACAGACTTTAGCTCTATAGATCTCTGTAGACATCCTCTGTATAGATATTCTCTTTTTCTGCTTATCTACAATACTAAAATATTTATCTCTGTTTCCTGCTGTGGAAGTGTTATATAAATTTAGGGGGAAAACACTGATGAGAATGTTTCATTCCTTGTGATGCTGAACCTCATCTCCTTGGTGATCATTTCTAGCTCTAGATAACCTTTTGGGCATGTACTACTAACCACCAATTTTGTTGTCTTTCTCATCAAGAAAATATTTTAAATTCTTGCTGCATTTGAGAAAAAGTTTAGACTGAAAATAAGCCATAGTCATCCCTTTTTATCCAGTGCTGTAGTAATAGCATATTTGTTCATATTTTTGGAGTGCTAGCTTTCAGCTTCTCAGTCTAGGAAAAATTATATCTCTGTCTCCCTTCTGCAGAGTGATTACCTTAAGCATCGTGACATGAAACAATGGAGAGGGTGGGGTGAGGTGAGATGAACTTTTGTTCTTTCTTGTAGGTGGTGCTTCACTATGTATTAAGTAAATATTCAGTGACATGGGAAGTGTGAAATAGACTCAGAAAGAACATCATGATCAGGACACTGATCTCAGCAAAAAGGATACTTTTGAGGCTGGCTTCAAAGATCGTTGACTCTTTACACATAGTGGAATTGCGGTAATGTAGGAAACTGGCCATCATATAGCATTCATGTCATCATATATCCTGATGGTTTTAGTGCTTCTTGCAGAAGCCCTTCAGGTCCTTTCAGGAAAGGGAAAGATTCAAACCAAGTTTTTCGAGTGAGGGACCTAACCGTTAGGCTTCTGAAGGGGTTGCAGATACATGTCAGTCAGGGTTTCTCTGACCATACACTTTCTCTTTTCCTGTTTTCCTTCTTTTTTTTTTAACACGTATTTTATTCCAAAGCATTTAATTTTAGCTCTGAATGGTTTTGATATTTTTATTCTTTATTTTTGATCAGAAAGCTAAAAACCCCCGTGAATCTGAACTGCACTCTTTCTGTCAGTTGAACTGAAAAGTCAGTTACTTGCATATTTGAGAGGATCAGGCTCCTGACAGAAAACAGTGGTTTTAGTATGATTAATTCTCAGTACTTTCCCAACAAAGATCTAGTAACAAATGTAAATAATTCCTTCTTTAGGCAATAGTCACTGATTTCTGTGACTGCTGCAGAACTCAGCAGACTGGGTGAAATTCAGGCCTCGTAGACATTTTGCTGCTGACTACTATAGGAGCAAGGTCAGCTTTTGTCTTTCCACAGCAGTCTGATAGGGAGGGTAGGAAGAGACAGAACAAGTCTCTGAAGGAAAGAAAATAAAATCCAGCTTTTGTATATATATTTTTTTTTCTGTACAGTTAGAAGGCTTGTGTGATTGGCTGCAACACCTTTAAAAAAGGGATAGGATCTCTACCTCTTGGTTTACTATTTGCCTGAGATAGAACTTTTCAATACATTTTTGCCGGTGGAAAAAACTTTATGGTGCAACGTGTGGATACACATAAACTTGTCGTTTTCCTTTGAAAATGTGGAAAATGCCCAGATCTTGTGCTTAGCTTTGAAAAAATTGTGAATTGTCTTGTTTATGTGTTCTCAGAGGAAGGAGGCAAAAAGCAAATTAGAAGAATTTGGTAGGTTTGCATTTGTATGCAACTATTCATAGCTCTCTGGTGGTGATAACAGATTAATTTCACAGCAATAACAAATATGTGCTCTTTCTGCATTCCGTTTTGTGAGTTCCTGAGTGTTGTGTCTCTCACAGACCAGGTCGTTCCAGGGTATTTTGTCTCAGAGATAACACGTATACAAATCCTTTCCTGCACTTGGGTTGAAATACACGCCACTGTATCCTGCGAGGACATACGGGTGTACGATCAGAAGCAGCAGGGTGCCTGCAGTACAATTGCTTGGAAACAGGAGTGTGGTTGAAGCGTCATCTGAATTTTTCTCTGGGGACATCTATCCGATTAGATGTATTTATAATAACTTTGCAACAGTGAATAATGGATAGTCTGTTCTTATGGAGAAAAAAAACATGTTTTGTAACAGTAGATTTTGTTTGATTGTTTTCAGTCTTACATGCTCTAATAAACCAACGTTTTATCATAAACAGAAGCAAAGGAAAAATTACTAGAAGACCCCACAAAAATGAAAAATATGGATGTATTGAAATGTACGTAGTGCAACTGCTTTCAAAGAGAGCTTAAATCAGCATGGAAATACAGAGTGAGTGAGCTCAGTGGCTTGGCACATTGCGTAGTGTATATCTACATACACATTAAAATGCACTTGGTCTCAGAACTGGCTTTCTCCATTCCCTCTACCCGGCTCCCCCTCCCTATTCTGCGCTGCCTAACAAAAGATTTTCAACAAAAGAAATTCTTCCTGGTTTGTAAAACAGTTGTGTAAAACTTGGACTGTAAAGCCACAGTTGACTGCTTTAATGTGGAACAGTTGGGAGGGTGGGGAATCGCTGGCAGGTTGGGACAGGACACAGCAATGGTGCCCCTATTCTGTCAAGGGTCTACTTAGTCACACCACCTGCTCCCCCTATTCTTTCAAAGGCAAACCAGTCATGACAGTATGAACAGACGGATGTTTAGCCTCAATACCTTGGACACACAGCACCAGACGGAGCAAGGGGAGTTAAGAAAAGATAAATTAAGTGATCAATAAAGATAAGGGACCTGTTTAGCAGTAAATGGTGGGGACAGAGCAGACAGAACAAGGGGCGAACGTGTGTTAAATAATGCAAGCGTGTGTTCAGCTAAACTCAAACTTTTCAAATCCGTGTATTGTTTCCCCAAAAAAAGCTTTCCCCCCAGCATTGGTTAATTGTGGTTTAGGTATATATAAAGTGTCTGTTGGCACATACAGGCTCCTCAGTAAAGTGTCTTCTGAGTCAGCTGTGCTATTTGTTACTTGGCTGAAGTGTGAGGAAGAGGAAGAGAAAGCACTTCTGTGTCCAGAGTTGAATCAGTGACCTATTTGCATGTCTCACCTTTGCAATATAAGATAAAGTATAGCAAGGAGCAGTGAAGTTCTGATACAGAAAAAGTAACAGGCCTTTGATAGCTGATTGACAGTTACGTGATCCAAAATTGTGGGCTTATTTTCAGTGTCTATCACATTCTTTGTCTCAAGGGCACTTTTCTTTTTCTGTCCCTCTGCCTAGCATAGCAAAGATCTTGACTTTGGGCTTATACTTCTAACCCTACTGTAGTTCCACAAGAAGATACAAAAATCAACGTTGCTTCACCTTCAGTGTAAAAAAAGCACACAGCTGAATAGCTTCAGAAAAACCATGTATTCTGTGTACCAGTAGCCTACATGGTGAGGAAGGTTCTTCCACCTGTTGGCTGTTACAAAAGAAGCTACTGATGTAAACGTGCACAGCCCAAAAAAGAGTTGTTTTTTAGCCTAAGTATGTCTCTTGCTCTCCTCTAAAGAACGAGGGGCTTTTCTCTTGGGCTGATTCAGTGTTGAGGCAATTAAACTCATTACTGTCACATAAGTAATACTGTGTTTTACTATGCTTCAACTACTCCACAGTAGCACCATATATAGGAGAAGCTGCTTGGGGTTTCACAAGGGGGAGCCCTGGAGTAAGTGTAGGCATAGAGGATGGTGATATGGTGCCTTATAACTTAGCTTCCCTTAAGGCAACTCGTTCTGTGCTCAGGCCACCAGCACCACCTACTTATTTGGGAAATTACACATAAAGTACTACTGAACTTAGAATAGTTCAGTTGGAAGGAACCTACAACAGTCAAGTAGTCCAACTGCCTACATGTCAGGAAGCAACGTGTTCAGTGGACTAAGACCTTGTAGCACTGTCAGCTTTCACGTTACGGTTCAAAAACCACAGAATAAAATGACTTAAGAGTTTCAGTCCATTAAATTGATTGATCTTCTTTTCTGCTTGTTGTTGTCTCAATATGATTAAAGACATTGTAATACTGTTTAAATGGATAATTGCCAGACAACATTAAAAAGACCCTTGTGATTGCACTTCATCTAGTAGATTGTATAGGTCCTGTGACCTCAGCTCCCATCCTTTAGATGATCCAAAATTGTGGGCACTTATGTAATGCTAAAACAATGATGCGGTACAATAAATAGTAGAGTCTGTGAGTTTTTAGGGTGGCATTCACCAAAATATCCCAGGATATGGAAACTGAATTGTGCAATGGGGCACAAAGTCTCTTTCTGTATTATAAAAATATTTAGAAGTCTATTTGTTCTCACTTGGCAGAAGAAAATGCAGACCCGTAGAAGTCACTGGTAGGTAGACTAAAGGGAAAAATAGTGATGGCTTATACATGCAGCTGAGCCTCAGCTGTTCTCTTTAGTGTCATGCTGAACTGACACTTTGATTTTTCCTTTTAGAGCTGAAATGATTCTTACTGACTGTCCTCAACAGCTGATCCTGTGCAGCTGTGGTGACTTGGGTAGTGAGAACCTGCTTCCTGAAAGCAGAGGGGCCAGCACAGCTGCATGGAGACAGCTGTTCAGGTCCGGTGGTTCTCATTACTGTGAAGATAGAAGTGCCCTCCATAAACTGTCCTAGCATTTCATGTTGCAACATATGTCTCCAGCCACCCTGCCTGTTCCACAGCAAACCATTCATGAAAAAAAAACTATAAATCTCTGGCAGTACTGGCTAGCTCGGATTGGGAAGTTTCCTGCACTCCAGGTAGTGCTACTGCAGCCTTTGATGGCCACATCAGGCAGTGTAGGTTCCAGCGAGAGACTGCTGTTTTAAAGCCCTGCGTGTTGCAAGATCCCATTATTTTCATCTTACACAGGTTTTATTGATTATGAAAATTCCAGGATAAGGATGGGGAATGAGAGTAACTTGGAGAACGAGCCTTCTGCCCATTTTAGCTGTGGACCTCGGGACACTGCTGGGCTACCTAGTTATATGCAATAGTGATGGAAAGCTGGATAGATGTTTGGAATTACTCCAGTGCACATAGGAGTTCAGCGATTCTAAACCAATGTCCTCAATGATAGTTCTTTCTCCTTATGCAGCAAAATTTTGTCCCCACCCCCCCTAAAAGAGACAGTGGAGGTTCCAATATGTGTTTCTTGGCTGCTCAGAATTGTAGGGTTCAGCTGTGCTTTGGAGACCTGCCTAGGCTGGGGTTTGTAGCAGTGTTTCCACATTTCTATTTTTTCATGTTTCTTTTTGGGGGGGTGAGAAGTGGGGTAGCAGTGGTAGTAGAGGAGAATGTCGTATGAAATAGAGTGAGTGATACGAATGGCTTCTTGCAGTGCTGTTAAACCCCAGTGCCACACCACAGTAATGCTTGAAAATGGGATGCTGTTGCTGACTAGAAACAAAATAAATTTTCCAAGCTGACAGAAATTAAAAGTATAAGCAGATAACTTAATGCAAAATGCTTCCACTTTAAAAAGTTATTTCAGTCTTCACACGCAAAAATTGGAATTGAGAGGAAATCCAACCCCCTGCCCTCATCTTTCCATTATTCTGTCTTTATTTGCAAAGAACAGAATCTGTGGCAAAACCTAGATCAGAAATTTCTAAACTGTGATTTCTTTCACCCTGTTGGCACAAATTAAATGGACAAATTGACAACAGCTCTGTGTAAGTCAGGATCTTCTGCTGGTTTCAGAACTGGGCTTTGTTAAGTATAAGCATGTGATGAGGAATTTTTTTGTTCTCTTTCAAATCGGCAGCAATGTTGAGATGTCTGTATGCACGCTAAGAAACAGTGACGGGAAAATGTCCTGTGCAAGTGGTGCACTGACAGTGCTGTAATGAATATGGTTTGACTGTGGGACCTGATCCTTGTGGGTACAGAGTGATTCTGGCAGCAGGCAACTGCTGTCTTCCTCATGCAAAAAGAACATAATTTAACACGTACCCACAAACTCCATAAAACAGATCCCTGGTTTGGTAATTACCTTGATATGTTCTGTGGTTAATGATTTGCATCTGTGGGATTATCATTCATGAGCCTGGTGATAAAGCTGTTTATTTTTATGAGATATTTTATAATTCCAGCTCCAAGAACGGCACGGTACATTAGTGTTGGTACATCAGTTAAATGGGCGTGCAGCATCAGAAGATGATTCAGGAAAACAACTGGGAGCATTATTTTGTGCTCTGGAATTTACCACAGTACAGTCACAGCATGATTCTTTTGGCAGCCTTCTCCTACAGCTTATTGCAGTCATTTTAGAAGACTCTGGGTTTTTTTCCATGTAAAGTCAGCTTGACAGTAAGATGAATCCCACAAATAGAGTGTGTGATACTTAATATTAAACTGTTCCAAAGTCATTGTGAATTTTTAAGAAAAAATGCTGGCTTTAAGAGAGGTTGAACTTCCTTCACTTTGGGACACAAAGAACATCTTTGTTTTCCCCAAAGTAATTTCATTAAGTTAAATAGTTTGTTTTCCTGATGTCTGTGAAGTATGCATTTTGGATTTCAGTGTTTATTTTCTGGAAAGGCACAACCTTTGGGAAGCCTGAGGTCTTTCCCCCAGTGAGAGGACTGTGGGACCCCTTGCTGTCAGTTCCTTAATCTATTTCTGAAGCTGTCAGGTACTTCTGTATTAATCTCTCTTGCTAGAGCTCTCTGTATTTTTCACAGCTTGATGATTTAATTCTTCTACTCTTTTCTGCCTTGCTTAGAAACATACAATAGGCTGGAAGGGACCTTAAAAGATTCTCTGGAATCAGGGGACAGGCAGCCTAGATAAGGTTGTCTATGACACCCTCACCAAATGCACCTTGAAAAGCTCCAGTGATGGGGTCTCTACCACATCCCCAGGGAGGTTATTCCAGTGAATGATTATTCTTACTGTAAAACATTTCTTATGTCAACATGAAATCTCTTCTGGTGCAGTTCGTGCCTGTTGCCACTTCTCTTCCCCCTGTGGCTCTTTGTAAAGAGAGTGCAAGTGCAAGACCACAAGTCCAAATTCCATTAAAATGCATGTAACTATTTTGATATTGCATGGAGTCAGTAACACAGATTCAATCACTGCTTAATAAATAGGTTCTGTGCCATTATAGTTTCATGCTGATAAAACTGTTCCAATGAGGAAATCCTGGAGTAATGCCAGGGCAAATCACACAGTGTTCCTTAACATTGCACTGCTGCTGTGCATTTGGCTGTTCTGAAATTTTGATCATGAAGACCAGAATATTTTCAGTTTTCTCACTTCTCTAACTAAAGGAACTTCTAGTTTCTCTTATTTCACAAACAACTGTCATTGTTTAGGATAAAACCACAAAAAAAAAGAGGCGATACAAAAGAAATAGAAATTTTATTACCAAAATTCAGAGAAGTTTAATAGAATGATGGTGTTAAGCTATGAGGACAAAACAATATTTGAAAAAATGGAAAAAAATACGCTTCTATTGTTGTTTATATTTGAATAGTCCCATCTTCTCTGTGTCTCACAGCTTCATTTATGTAGTAATTTTTTAAATGCTAAGCTGTCCCAAAAAGAAGAAAGCATTCCCCAAATTGTTGTTGAATGGATGTCGCCATGTTAGAATGTCTGAGATATTCCCCCCAAAACCCATTCTGTTTCCACTCAATGTCTATTGTGTGTTACTTGTGGCTTCACGTCCTGCCAAGCCTGTCTTTAGCATCAGGCTTTCCTGAACTGTTTAGCATGTTTTCTTCTTGCTGTTGCTGAAGGTGCATTGTTGGCACTATGGGAGAGACAATCTTTCACATTTTTCTTTCTACATCATCGGTCACACGGAGTGATTACTCCAGCTGTACAAATAATGTAGGAAATGGATTTTTTTTTGCATTAGAATTATGCAAGCCCAGCAAATACTCTCAACAATTGCTCCTTAAGTCAGTGAAATTTCAAGCCATTCAGTTTTCTTGTAAGGAGCTCACGGCTTCTTTGATGACGAGGTTTGTTAAGCCCAAATGTGGAGAACTAATAAAATAATAAAAAGGCTCCAGAGGTGTTTATAGATTTCAATTATCTCTTGCTTTCTCTCCCAGGATTGGGCTAGGCAGGATTGTGCTGCCCTCAAGTAGTACTTGAGTCCGGGCTGCATTTTATGCTGGCTGTCTCCGAGGTTTCTTCTTTGTGGCTGAATCGCCTTAGCGTGGGTAGCGCACAGAGGTGCTAAGGGCTCGCCTAGACAAAGCAGCCATGCTTCACAAAAGCAAAGGAGCAAAAGGAAGCAAAATTGAATCTCTAGCACCCAGCTCCTGGGCAAACAGACAAAACTAATGGATCCACTCTTGCTCCTCCCATCCAATTACTGTGATCCAGTAGAGAGAATATGGCAACATCGGTTCACACAAACTCTAATACTCTTAATCCCTTCCATACATATAAACCTCACATTCACCACCGTTACTTCATTATCGAGCCACCCAGGCAGCCGGAGTGTTGGAATGGACCCACCGGCTGCAAAAACCTGCCTCCTTCAGGTTTTAATCAGCTAATGAGGGATATGCAAATGACAAGCTTATGGGATTATGCCTTGTCTAACAGCAGTCCTCCCCACAGTGATACAGTACTAATACAGGTGTTAGTAAACTGGTTAGTAGGCGCTGGCTAATTTAGGCCCATTCATGCTGGGATTGTACTGGCAGCCCTGCCATTTGTACTGGTGTTTGTGGCCCAGTAGGAGATCTATTAGGGCTGTGGTGGGTCTGACACAAACTCCTTGCCCTTAGATATGAAGTTAATAAATCTGGTTGGTTTGGTCTTTAGCCATACACAACCCACGACTGAAATGGGGATTTCTCCCTCCACCCCAGATGCCTGGGAAATTGCCATGGGAAGGCAAAGGAGGAGTTATTTAACATATATAAAAACTTTTCACATACTTTTAAATAAAATGTAAAGCATGGCGATATGATTAACCTATATTTTCTCTTGGTCACAACTAGCTAACTCTCTCCTCCGTGAAAGAACATGCAGTGTAAAAGTATACAATGAGAATGAAATACGCCACTTCTGGGGATGAGCAATCTCGCTGGGGCTGTTTCAGTGTTTCATTGCAACTCCCTGCTTTTTCATTTTTCTTATTTGGTGGTACTTCTTTAAAACATCCCTTCACCATCCAAGCTGTTCTACATTGCAACGTCTTTACTTGCTGTTCCAGTGGATAAAAGTGGTGTGATTTCAGTGAGGTTCATAGACCAGAGCATGTGATGTGAACAATATGTTCGCTGATAGCCTTAATATTTTATTGTCTAAAATTTCTTCAAGTATACTCATTTAATAAACAGTAAATATTCCATACAGATAAATATATGTAGCCAAGTCTATAGAAATTTTCAGTATTTCCCTGATGGGCTTTGGTGCTAGCTTATCTAAGTGTACATTAGAAATTAAGATAGAATTGGCAAATACTTTCAAAGATCTCTGCTGAACATGAAAGTGTAGCTTTTTCCATGTATGGGTGATCCACAATAGAGTAGAAAATCACAAGTACATCTTCTGAGGAGTGCCAAAATTAAATAGAAGACACCTGATAAATGGCAGCTTATATCTTCTTCAGTCAGCAGAGAAAAGGAGCTATATTAAAGCATATCTTAATTTAAGGCTCATTTGAGGATTCTGCCAAAAAAGATGTGATGTAGTATCTCCAATTACTCTTTCCTTTACAGAAATAATACTTAAAATTCAACGGTCTCACTAGACTACTCAGTCGTCCTAGGAGAAGCCAGAAATTTTGGGGCCCCAGTAGCCTTTAATGAGTTCATCTTCAAAACAGTTGGAATTGTCATCATTATACATGGGAAGACCAAGACAAAGGTTTAAAGAATAAAGCGTTTGAAAGTGGGAACACAAACGTAAATACGCAAAGCCTCTTAGATTTAATGCATATATATCTTTTGTTTGTCTGTTTGCTCTGGCTGGCCCTAACTAAACGTGTATCTTTAAAGGAAGGTTGTGCATCTGAATTTTTCATGTGTATTTCCATTTTAAGACATTTGAAAATCAAACGTGGCTCCAAAATTTGCAATTTCAGATCAGTGATCTATCTCTCGAACCTAAGGATTCTGGATAAATGGGGCTGGCTCATCTGCTTATATGGCATTTATATGAAAGTTGTCTTGCTATCCTGGTCTGTAAACTGGAACCTGAGGTGGCCTGGTGGATGCTGTCTTTGTTCAGGTTGTTCTTGGAATAGACTGTTGCTGTGTGTAATGAATTTGTAAATGATGCAGTGGATCTTGTATAAGCTAAGACACTGACTAATGGATGGGGGAAAGCCAGATATAGTGCAAGGATTTAAACAAAGCATTTTTCTTTTGTTTCTTTATCGTTCAGTCATCTCGCTCTTTGCTCACCTTTATAGTATACTGGAGGAAATGCTAAGGAGAATTTGAATTGCATTAATTAAAGCTCAGCAGAGTCTTGCAGGCAGAATGTTGTTGTGCTATCTGTAGATTACAGAAACTGCTGTCTATTTATCCTTATGCTTTATATCTGCATGCTGTTTGAATATTGAGAAAGTGAGAAAAGTTTATTTATGTTGGCCCTATTCAAAATCCCAGGAGCTAGAATCCCTGAACATTTGCAAAGAACACAAATCCTCAGAAAGATTACAAAACTCTTTAGAACAAGGCAAAAAATACCTTTAATGGACATTTCAGTGGAACAGCATCATCTGTGAATGCTGATGACTAGTTTCCTTGAGAACTGAGAAGGTGAAGGATATTGAATTTATGAAATGCAATTGACTTAAGTGAATGAAAAAAAGCCTACTTGGACAGACAAGATCAGAAATATTGTTAAAGCTTGGCTTTAAAGAAAAATATCTGATTTGATAACATTGGTAATAGTTTCCATAAGCAGGAGCAAAAGAAGTGTTTTTAATAGTGTAGTTACACAATACATTCACTTACTTTTTGTTTTGTCAAGAAATTATACCAATTTAGTGTTCAAAAGTGAAGTGTCTGGGGAAAAAGTGTCTATGCTGCAGTACAAAGACATGGACAATAAGAATGAGTACATGTTGAAGGATGGAACTCTGTGACAGTGAATATTAAATATAAATTTAATTAAATTAGAAACCAACCCATGCCGATATACACTAGAGGACAAAGCTAGCTGTGAGGTGATGTGCTGTTACCAATACACTGCAGGCAAAGATGAATGATCTGAGTTTGTGAGGTTCTGGTACAAGCAAAAGGATGATCAGGCAAGACAGATGAAAGCTGGCTTCTGCTGAAGTAATTTGAAAAAAAGTCCTTTCGACTTCGATAGGATCAGAATTTCACTCAAAGTCATTAAAGGGCAGAATAGTTACTGTCATGCAGTGTTTCTTGTTTACTAAGTATGTCCAGGTCTATTAAAATGTGAGACTTGGGTATTTTGTTACGCAAGATGTGACTGCGCCCTAGCTTGCTGCTGTATATATTCCTCAGCAGGGTCTCTTTTCCACAGAGATTCAGCCGTTCAGTCTTTCCCCACAGTCAGACTCCTTAGTTTATCTTCATGATTCAACACATAGAGATCACTTGGGGCATATACGTTAGCAATTGTACTTTGCAGACAAATCCAGTACTGGTATTAGGAACTTGGGCAGCTGCCAGGCTGGCATGCCAGAAGAGTAAATCTTTAGAGGCTGGAAGAGAAAGAAGTGTATGCCTCAGCTTCTGTCCAGGGACTGTCATAGGTCTAGCAGCAGCTTAACTTGCCAGGTGATGTTCATTTGTCTGTTGAAAATGCAGCCTTCAAAATGCTAAGCATCCTTGACTTCGACATAACTACAGGACTGGTGATACTCCAATATCAAGAATTCTGTTTTAACCTGCTTTATTGCAAATGCTCTTTGAAATCTACTTGTTTCGCTCTGAAATGGGAATGGCACAATTATTGCCAGGGTTCATGGCAGTTTCAGTTTAAATAGCATCCTCTTCTAGATTTCAGGAAAATAAGGTTCTTAGCCTGCTGTTTTACTTGTGCTTTAGATAATGGGTGCCTCCTAGTTGCCCTTTAAGTAATATTTCTTGCCAATAGAACTTGGGAGTTAGATGAATCATACGATCAGATGAGCCTGTTTTCAGAAACTCACTGTAAAACATTTATTTCCCATCCACACAGAGTATATAATAATAAAAGCCAAAACACAAACCATCCTTATAATAAGACACATAGTTTTCTATTAATCGGACTCCATGAGAGTTTCAGATGCTGGGATCTATTTACAGCTACAAGTAAATTTAAAATTATTTCATGGAAACAGGCATATTCATAGAAAACTTAATCAATTTTTGGCCTTCTTAACTGCTAAGATAGTCCTCTGCGATGCTAAAGAGAATGTATTATTCCTAGGTTACCAGAATACCTTTAACAGCTTCTACTTCGAAGGACCATCAGCCAGCAGTCGTATGTTGCTTAAAGAAATCCTTTGTTCTGCTCTCTAACGCAGCAGAATATTTCTGACAAGAAGAGATGCTTATTCAAGAGATGGGGTTGAGATAACATTGAAGATCCAGAAGATGGATCTAGTCTGAGCCATCTGAATCATAGAATCACCAGGTTGGAAGAGACCCACCGGATCATCGAGTCCGACCATCTGAGTTTCGTGCTCAACTGTGTCTCGTGATGTGGCCCATAAGCATGTGGTAGAGGAGTGTCTGTGGAGCCAGCCAGCCCACTGTGCTTTGGCCTTGTTCCGTGTTGTGGTTTAAACAGAGCCGTTGGAAATACAGTTAATGAGAAGGTGAGACCAAAATACATGGTAGCGTTGATGGTATTTTCTAACAAGTACCTCCAGAGGGAAGTTGTAGCTACACTCTGCTTTGGATCTTAGTTTACATATGTTTCACAGCCCCTTTCAGCACCTTCATTTTTGCAACCTCGATGCAAGATAAGTCCAACTTATTTTCTTATTCAAAGAGAACTTCATGTGGTATGGTAGAATTATGACAGCTTCTTTTTTAACCAGATTTCCTTATCTGTCTGCAACAGTTATATTCTGCATATTTGTTCTAGATGGTGATTTTCTGTGTTATAGCATCTGTCTGCACTATATGGATTTAATTACATGCATGTGCTCGAGTAATATGTTTACACACAAGGCAGGTCTATACACTTCTTTTCATCTTTCCCAGTGGAAAGTCACCGGTCACTTGGGATAACTCTATTATAAGAATGATCAGTTGTCAAAGACAGTTTCTGTCCCCTGTCGAAGGGAAAGTAAATATGGCTTCTTAGGCACTTCAGAATCCTAAACTGCTGGCAACATTTTCTGGGAAGAATTCACCATTCCCTCACTCCTCACTGATAAATGGGATCACAAAACGGGAAAAAATAAAAGACCATGAAAAGTAAGTTTGTTAGGATTTTTGTTTAAGGAGTTATTTGCAAATGCAAAAAGATGTGAGAAAATTACATCCAAAAGTTACCTTCAGAAAATCCTGAGGTCAAACAGCCTTAATGCTACTATTTGTGTATCTTTACAAGGAGAATTTTAAGCGGATTCCTCCTGCATGGCAGTACATAGGGTTAAAGGTTAACAACTGACCAATTCTTTGGACAAGGTGTTATTCAAAATCAGGTACTTAAGACATTTGCTAGAGGACTTAGCCATTATAGCTGTTTGGAATCAGTGCATTTTCCAGCAGGGAAAGTATTTAGGGGAACAAAAAGAGTGCAGAGATGGGGAATTCCAGAAAGCCTGTCGCCATATAAACTAAAAACCACCATTAGAAGCTGAGGTTTCTTTACAAAAATCTGACAGTTTCCAAATAGGTTGTGTGGAAATCATGGTTGCTAGAGAGAGATGAGAGCTTTCTCTGCAAATAGTTTCACTTGGCTCTATTGAAGCTCTGTTTTCAATGTACACATGAGTTTTCTCTTCCCATGTTGCTTCCCTTTGATGTAGTTAGCCTCTCAAGATCTATCTGGCTTATTGTTTAGAGCTTATGAAGTAAGTGGTAATTTTACAGTCAGTTCTGAATCAAAGGATAAAGCTGTTGGAGGCTTCTGACCTTGCACATTTGAAGCAGTGTCTCATCAAGGATTGGAGTTTACTTGGGTGAATCCTGAAATAACAAAAATTCTCCAGGTTATACTCTCTAATTTTGAAGAAGCATTTGTAAAGGAGGTGGCCAGAAAATATTCATATTATTGCAGCAGTGAGTCCAGCTGTTGGATCTCCTTTCTCATTTGGGTTGTAGGATTTATTTTCTTTTTTTTTTTGTGCGTGTGTTCCTGGATCTTCTGGATTTTGGAGTAGTTGGCTGTTAAGGACAACACGTCTGTCTTGTTTGTTGGATTTGAAAATGTCCAAAGTGGTTTTCAGCAGGATTTAGAGATGAAAAGTCAGGCAATATACAGCCTTAAAGGACTACTAAAGTTCTCAGGACTAGAAATTTGTGTGCAAAAAGGTGAACATACTGGATTGCAGTAATATGTTTACAAAAATTATAAATATTGGATTCCACTGCTGTCATGGGGAGGGGGAAAACATTCATTCCACCTTCTGCTAAATCGCTGATTTGATTCAGGGAGATAAACATTTTTGGTGCTAGTGGTTGCATTTTGGATTTTCTGTGGCAGATCTTTTTCACAGCCTCACAGCATGTAAAATAGCGTTTAGCTACAAGGCAACTGTAAGGCTTAAATTAAAGGCATTGTGTTTATAAGGCAGAAGAGGAAGTGTTACATTTAGATATATTTGGACAAAAGGCAATACCAGACAGCAGTGCTACACGTAAATTTTGGAGAACTGAATTTAGAATTAAGTGGATTCTTCAATGTGCTTGCTTTAATGTATACTTTCATACCTAGAAGAAATTTGAAACCCCAATCAAAACAGTCAGCTGTCTCTCTAAACTTAATACAATAAGATGATTTGAGCTTAAGCATGATTCAAAGACCAACTAAACAATTACAGACCTGCATAGCTTTCAAAATATTCTAATCTCTCTTTTTTTCTTTGTCTTAAACTCTTCTCATTGTAAAAATAAAACTCTCAATGCACATTCAAGTGAGAGTCTTTAAAACCTGCTCATCTCTTCTGAGTGCAGATGTGAAAAAAATTGATAGAATACTAGTCTTAGATATGACAGCTGGAAGCTGGTATTGTCCCAGGGCATCAATCATTAGCCTTAGGTTCTACCCAGAACAAAGGAAATGGCAGAGAGGTAATTTACCCAAGGTTATATATATGTGAGTCTGTGTGTGTATATACAGCAAACCAGTGCTGGGGCCAGGAAAAATAGTTGGATTTTTCGCTCTGTAATTTACCACTTATTTAAACAGTTATTAGTGGTGTTGAATAAGATCAGCATGCCTGGTCGAACCAAACACAGAAGAAGTAGTAGTGGTAACGTGGGTAGCAAAAAGATGAAAAGAAACTTCATCTAACAAGTATAAATGCTTTTAACCTATGAAAAAGGAGCCAGGTCTGGATATTGCAGCTCCCCAAACTTGGATAATGATTTGGGCTCCATCATACAAAAGTTTTTAGTTTATTCTGTTAAAATGACCTGTAGTTTCGTTGAGGTTTATCTCGCTTTCTTATAGCTGAAGAATGACTATCTGAAGGATAAGGAATCAAAACTGGGGGTTTTGAATCTCTTTTTACTGCTTGAGCTATCAATATAGTTTTGTGGGAATTGTGGCCTACAGTAAAGCCTGACTAGATCAGGTTCAGCAGAATATCTAGCAGAATGTAGCTAAGACTGTAGAAGGTTTATTTCTCCTCTAATGTAGCAGATAGATACTTCTGGGGCCAATGGTTTTACTGCTGACCTCAAAGGGCTAACATGCATGAAATAATTTTTACTCAAATGTTATTAATCCAGCCTAACTGGGTTTTTAGATAAAACACATGATTTACAACAGTTGTGTCATCTGCCTAGAGAAGAAGAGATCACTCCAAAAGAAGTCTGTATTGCACTGCTCTTATTTGTCTTGTAATGTATTCTCTATTCCTAAGAGGCAGCTGGCTGGGAAGTGTGGTTAGAGAAAGGAAAGGTGAAACAATTTGCTAAGTGAGTGATGCCTCCTGTTGCCAGCTGCAGGGAAGAGGGGGGTAACACATTGAGCCCCCAGATATGTTAGCCTATATGGATATGTATAGTCTAAACACCTATTCCACTGATCAAACACATGCCTTTACAGATAAATTGCTCCTTTCATGAAGTAATGCTATTGCTGTTGTATAGTTATGATGATAGAGAGGTATGACAGAAAGAGTTTCCTATGTGTAGAAGAAAAAAAGTAAGAATTATGTCCCTGTTCTCATCTGAGTGAGATGCAGATATAATTTACTCCAATAGAAATCTTCAGGGCTTTAGTTTGGGTGAATATCATCTAAGATTCAGGATTTTGCTTTCCTTCAGATCATCCATGGCAGTCATATATTTGTCTTTCAATAGTGAACAGGAGGAAGATCTCTGTAGTGTATCACCTGTGTATGGAGCAGTTGTGTCCTCGACTCATTAACATATCTGTTGTTAGAAAGCACAGAACACAGCCTTCCTCTTTCTCTGTCACTTCAACCTGAACAACAAACAAGAAGCTCACATCCACTTGCAGGGATGATTTAGGCATTATTGGAGTGTTTAGCCATGAAGATAATACACCCAGCCCAAACTTCAAAACCATGCAGACAGGGAACCTTGTGCAATGTGCAGGTGCTCCTGTGATTTCTTCTTAACTCCTACTTGATGTTTTAATGTGCTTAAATAACTTAAAAATTTCAGTAGGTGACCAGATCCTCCGAGTTCTAATCTTGTGGTCATTGACATTGCTTTCAAAAGACTAGCTGTATGAAGAAATGGGAGGTGATGTTTGTGAAGATAGGGCCATATTCTGAAATGGCTGGGCCAGATGCCATGCAGCCTCTGTAATTTCTGTCTCTGAAGTCTAGTGGTGACCTCTGTGATCAGCCTAGCCTTCGCACTGAGTCGTGCCCAGCCCTGACCATATTGTCTTTGCACAGAAAATGAAGCATTTCCAATTGTATTTATTACCGACAATAAAATAAAACATTTTTTAAGGCTGTCCTTATGAGAAAGCACTTCATTTTGTATTAAAAGCAGTGAAACTAATAAAGCAAAGCCAGTTTTCACTGGTTGGGTCTTGCACGCATTTCACTTATTTTCTCCATTGTTTTTCCACATTATGAGAGGTATTACACCAAGTTGGTGATTTTTTCCCCTCCTTTGGCTCCCGTGCTCCCTGTCAGAGCTACTAAAATTATCTATTCTTTCTTGCCTTCTAAGAAGATTACTAAGCCAGCTGACCCAAACAGCAGTGGCACCAATTAGACATCATTCAAAATTAATAACCACTATGATGATAACAAATCAAAAGATTGATTCTTCTGATGGGAGAATCATTTTAATTAATTTAATCCTTGTTGAAAGATCAGCTGTGCACATTTCTCCTCACCAGTGGGGCCCATTTGTCCCTGTCTGTCCCCGTCACCTAAAGCCAGTGAATATGATCAGTAGCCAGCACTTAGGGAACAATAAGAAACAGATTGTACTGTCAGGCTTCATTAAAGATCATCATTAGTATTCCAATTTGGAAACAGTCAATCTATCCTAACCTTTTACCAATTCTTTTCTGCTGCTTTTGTGAAGTTTGGTTCAGCTGCTAAATGTAAAAACGCTGCGCAGGCTTTCTTAAAAAAAAAAGCAAGCTGGGTCTTGCTGATGCCTGTCAGGCTGCAGCTTAGGGACAAATCTCGGGGGAAATACGTGTTATGCAACCGGGCTCTAAATGATATCATGTGCAGCTGCTTATGATCTGAGTATTTATGGGCAATGAAACTTTCTTAAACTTGAAGCTTAACAATGATGAATGGAAATGAAATTGATATGGCAGTTTCTTTCATCCTGCTATTGAGAATTTTTGGTCCCAAGGGTGTTTTTGCAGAGCTGGCTCGCTGGCTGGGCTCTCCCATTCCTCTCCCACTCCGGCTGCAGAGGGCATTTTGAGCATGTTGATGAAGGAGATGGAATTTGAGATCT
Organism: Phaenicophaeus curvirostris; assembly: GCF_032191515.1. Lineage (NCBI taxonomy): Eukaryota > Metazoa > Chordata > Aves > Cuculiformes > Cuculidae > Phaenicophaeus > Phaenicophaeus curvirostris. The sequence continues at coordinate 5,009,735 of NC_091396.1, forward strand.
GTTTGCATTCACTTTATCTTTTCTACCAAGGTCAGATCGCTTTGTTTATTTGTTCTTGATTCTGGTGGCTGGAATTAGCTATGAAAAAATGGATTGTAGGATTTTGGGGTATATTTCTGTATGGCCATCCCTTTATCTCAGTCCTGTCTTCTGGCTGTGCAGGAGATACATCTTGGATCTTGGCTTTCAAAACAGTTTGTCTGCTAGGCAATGATCTCATTATTTTAATATTCTTGACATTTATTATTTGCTAACCTTCACAGCTGTCCAACCAGCTTCCTGAAAATGATAGGAGGGCAGGGATGTTTCAAGAATGCTCTGCCTGAAATACCAAAAGAAAAATATGACTCAAAATTACATATTTTGAATAATCTCTTAGAAAAGTGCTTGACAAAAGAAAGACTTTATGGATTTTTCTGACATGTTCCTATGTATTGGAGGTGGGGGCTGAGGGGTGTCACTGAGATTGCAAATGAAAGAGAATTAGCCCAGCAAAACAGGGAAGGGGTGAAAGATTAGTTTTCACATTTCTTTTTGCAAAAAAAACAGTCTTTCTCCAAATTTGAGTAACAATTAAAAATGTTATGATTACTTTAACAGAAAGACACCCACCAAAAACCACTTTTGAAATACCATAGCCTCTGTAAAACTCAAAAAATTTTCTCTAGTTTAGTACTACTTTGTTTTCTGAATGTTTTATACAGTTCAGGAATTCTCTTAAGGACAATTATTTGCAATAACTGGTTGCTTATGAAGATTTATACTATTTAATTCCAGTGGGTCTTTCTACACACAAAGATTGTTATAATAAAAGCACATGCTTCATAATGATGACCTAGTCCAAAATCTAGTCCTGACATCCTACTAACTTTGAATTTTTCCAAAACCAACCCAATAACAGGGAAAACATTATTTTTTTTTTCCACAATCAGCTGCATGAATATGGAAAACAAAATTCTTTAGTAGATAATTGCAGCTGAAACCAATGTTAATGAAGATTCTGTGTGAACTTGATCAAATTTCTTTTATGCTTGCTATCTAGGGGGAAAAATGTTCAGAGGCATCATTATTTTTCTCTGAGAAAAATATGAAACTTAATTTGCTGAAAAAAATAGAACATCAAGCAAACTAATTTCAAATGGTTTGCCGTATGCTTTTTGCTGTGTAACTGTCCTTGTATCATTTTTCTCTTTGTCAAAGGTCTTTTGTAACAATTCAGAAGGAATTCTAGATTTTACAAGGTAATATTTACTAATTGCAATGGCATCGACTGCGTAAGTAATTACGTGTATTACATTAATTAGCAGCATGTATTGCAGTTCTGAGTAAGTCATACATCAATAAAAATGCAGATTAAAAAATCCTAGCATCCCACTGAGAAATGTTAGTCTTTCAAACTACTAATATTCTGTTGGCCCTTCATGTAAAAAATCTATAGTTTTCCAGTGACTGCTTTGATTATTTTGTTAACTTTGCACCTGGCAAACCTAAAATAAAACAGGAAATGCAGAGAGTTGTGCTATATTTTTATACCAGTGCAAGTGAGTTCCAAAGTACTGGCTCCTTAAATGCTTTTTAGTTGTTTCTTGAAGTATTTGAATTAGAAGTGCATCCTCTTAATTTCAGTCATCTTGGTTTTTATTGGTTTTGCTGTAATTTTTCTTTTACCGCTTGACTTTGAGCCATTTCTTCCCTTTTTCATGTCACCTGCGTCTTCAGAAGAAGGCATATACCCTGAGTTATTACCCTGATATTTTCAAATGGATATTTTAGCTATGTAGTAATTTTTTGAAGGATTTCATACGGAAGTAGACACAGTGAAAGGCTCTCTGAACACTGAGACTCCCTTGAATTCAATGGAAGTTGGTCTCAGGATATGGCCTTGGTTTTACACTAGTCCAAATCGCAGATGCTGCTCGTAAGAGCAGTTCCTCCCTCACTTCTTCCCTTTAGCAGCACCATCCCACCTCTCCTCCTTTACCACAATGTTTTAGGCATACAATAGGCAGCCCAGAGACCAACCTGGCTGATCCACTTTTTGCACGTATAATTTTCAGATAAATTAAGTTCTCGTTCATATGGGAATGTGTTAGGGTGTGGTACGAATGTGAAACCAGAAACAGAAGCAGGGTACCTCCTCTTATATCAGAATAATAACAACAACAATAATAACTTATATCTTATGAGGTGTTTTTAAAGATCATTATTCTACTAGTAGGTCTTCTATTTCTGTTTTAACCTCATTAGGAGAACTACTTGGAACTACTTGACTTATTCTTTTTTATCTGCCTTAAAAAAAAATCATAATGTGGCTTCATGCTGGAGATGAACCTAGCAGCCAAAATGACATTTACTACATGATCCTGTGATTTCTTGACAAGACTTCAGTCTTAAAGCTTTGTAAGGTGGAATTTGAAATACAGAAAAAGTAAATGCACAAACATATACTAAGATACAATGCAGGTCACTAAAATATTAGCTAGAAATGCTAATAAAATAACAGTTTAAATAATGGCCACAGATATCATCAATGATTTCTACAGTTTCTGTATGTTTCTGAGTATACGTATTTCCAAGGAACAAAACTATCCATGAAGAGGCTCAAACAGGAAGAGTCTAGGAAGTGCTACAAATTGATGACCTGCAGAATTTAATGAAAACATTTTCCTGATTAAGAACTATTTCAGCACAAAATCTTCTCTGATGATGTGGCTACAGCAGATTCTATGAGATCTTGTGCAATATCACTGCATGCTATGTAGAACCATTTGATAAAAACATCACCCATCCCGGGTAGCCATATGGTCTAAAGGTTTCTCAACCCTCTGGTATGTGATGGGATCCAGACCTCGAGTGACGCGGGGAAGATTTCAAAGCCACCCCATTCCTCAGGCTCTGCAGAGGGTAAGAGCCTGGTTAAAGTCAATATCCTGCTACCAACAGACTTTTGTTCACACAAAAAAGCTGACTTTGTATTAATGTGCTCGGGAAAAAAAAAAAGTGCTTAAAAAACCTAAACTAATACACCAGTCTTTACTGCCCCAAACTACTTATTTACTCCAGTGAGTATTTTGTTTGGGTTGTATTAGTCATTTACTTTGCAAAAAGCATTTTCACTAGGGTATCTGGTTGGAAGAACCACCGGGAAATGTATACACTAAAATAAACAGAATGTGGCAGTGGAGAAGGAAACACGTTTTACAGAGGAAATTGGAGTGGGCAGGCTGCCGTGTTAGAAGAGAACAGAACAAATCTGCCAAAAGGGTTACCAGGAAAAAATAATCACTACTTTTTTTTTTACATTAAGTGGTTATTTCCTTTACCCATTTCACACATTTTAAAACCATACAGCTACTGTTTCTGCACCAAGTAAATTTTTTAACATATGTTTAGAGGTGGACATGAGTTCATATGCTGAGTGACTTCTTTTGTTGCCTTTGAGTCCACCAGCTCGTTTATCTGTACAACAAATAATTGAATGCACCAAATAGATTCGTTTGCACTTCTAGAGGAAGATGGATCAACAAATCTTGAGGAGACCATTATGGGGAGAAACCAAAAGCCTTCACTGATGGCAGAAACAAAATCTATGAAACTAGAGTTTGCCTATAAAGATTTGCCTTTGTTTTTTGGTTTTGTTTTGCAAGTTGCAGTCCTGCCTTTCCAATCTGGGATCTTTTAAGTCCCTGTTGAAGTTCACATTAAATTTTGGGCAGAACCTTTAGTCTTCATTTCCAGTAAGTGATTACTTCCACAAGTAATGAGATCTTTACTCCCCTCAAAAATTCAGTACACTGGAATCGTCTAGCTTTGCTTTTTATTGCAGACTCAAAGTCTCCTAATAGGCTCTGCCAATACTGTGTTATGCCGTTGTTTTTACGGTGTTGAAAAATATTGAGAGACGTGTAAGAATGCAACTCTGTTTTCATCTCAAATCCACGATTGGCTCCTTTTGCCGTGGCTGAGAGGCTACTGCTCTAACTCCTGATTGGTTTTAAATTGATATGCAGCATATTTGTTACACGTTAATACTGATTGAAGCCTGGAAGAAGTTTGAAGAGCTTTCTCTCGCAGAACCATTACTCGGTGCCTTTGGAAAGATCAATTTCAGGCGCACTTGGTCTGCCTTTGAGTTCAGCCCAGGGAGGCCTGAGCATATAAAAATGGCATAGACGCCAGAGTGATTACGTTGATCAGTATCTTTCCCTCTTCCCCCTTTTCCTCCATTACTCCCCTTTTCCTCCTTTTCCCCCCAATCCCTCTTCCCTCTTTTTTCCCCCTTCCTTTCCCCCCTTCCCCATCTTCTCCCTTTTTCCCCTTCCGTTCCCTGCTTCCCCATCTTCCCCCTTTCTCCCCTCCTTTCGCCCCTTTTCTCCCCTCCTTTTGCCCCTTTCCTCCCCTCCTTTTCCCCCTTTCCTCCCCTCTTTTCCCCCTTTTCTCCCCTCTTTCCCCCTTTTCTCCCCTCTTTTTTCCCCTTTTTCCCCCCTTTTCTCCCCTCTTTTTCCCCCTTTCCTCCCCTCTTTTCCCCCCTTTTCTCCCCTCTTTTCTCCCCTTTTCTCCCCTCTTTTCTCCCCTTTTCTCCCCTCTTCCCCCCCTTTTCTCCCCTCTTCCCCCCTTCCCCCCCCTTTTCCCCCCTCCTTTTCCCCCCTTTTCTCCCCTCTTCCCCCCCCCTTTTCTCTCCTCTTTTCCCCCCCTTTTTTCTCCTCCTTTCCCCCCTTTACCCCATTTGCTTGGACTTGGGCTGAGTTTGCTCTATGCCGAAGACCATCAGCTTCAAAAATGTTTAAAAGCAAATTACAACTGCACTGCCCTCCTGCGTCCACAGTAGAAACAACGTGTGTGAAAGGAGGTTTCTGAAACGCATCCTCGGTAGCGAGGAAGCCTCTGTTTCTGTAACAAGAATGTGAAACAAAAAGAAAATTATCCCTGTGCCTGGTTACTTAGAAGAGAATATATCCTAATTATTTTTGCCTGCTCAAGGCACATTCTGCTGTGTTCAGGAGAAGTGGATAGTCTGAACTGGCTGGAGTGGTTTTTCAACTATGCGCTCACTGCCTGAATATATTGCAAGATGCTCTGCTCTTACAGGCAGCCAGGTCAGGCTCTAGGGAAGCTTTCTCTAAAGGCTTTAGGGATCTTCACCATTTTATAGCTGTTCAGATTCCAAAGCCATCACTGACAATGCATCAGTAGAAAGTTGGTTTCATACATCAGTAGAAAGTTTGTGATTTCTTCTCGCCACCCGAAATAATGGATTCGGCAAATTCTCGTATTTCTGGAAAGCAGGAAGGCAGGACTCAGTCTGAAACCTCTGAAAGGCAGGATGTGCAACACATGGATGTCTGGGCACCCTTCATATGATCGCTGCTGGAGCTGAGATGGGCAGCCCACAGGGTTCAGCCAACGCACTCCAGTGGCATTGGCTGTGTCAGGTACATTAAACAGCCCAGAGGCTAGTGTGAGGGGCTTGGTAGAGCCAGCCAGGCACATGAACCGCTGGTAGCAGTGTGTATCCCCTGGTCGCAGCCAGATGGGCTGCTGTGTCCCACAGCTGAGTATGTGCCAACAGCCCCTTCCCCTCATCCTGCTTACAGCAGAGTGGTCTCTCAGGCTCCAGAAACACCAATATCTGTGAAGTGTTCTGTGCTCTGCCTTTGTTCCTGCACAGCAACTCCATCCACCTGCTAGGTTAGAAATAAAATGGTTACTAAGCTTTTGGAGAAATTAATTAATCCATTTTAAGAATGAGAGTTGGTGAACTTAAAAGGAAATATAGAGGCCTGAAAGAATAAGTAGGAAGTATTGGAAAAAATTTCTGTGAAGATATATAAAGTTGTTGCCTGTTATGTAGTGCCCTCTGGTGCTGTATTCAAACCAAGGGTTCACTGGAGAGTCACACGCTTTCCCACTTAAGTTGTTCAAGCCACATATTAAGTAGGGCTTTCTTCATCCTATTATGCCAGTGTATTTTGGTAGCACCTCTACAAAATGAGTCGGTTCCTAGAAGGCAAGAAAAAAGACCTGTACATGACAGAGCAGAAATAAAGCATGCAGGCGATGAAAGTGGAAAACAGGAGGCTGAACACAAAGCTTTGCCCAGCACTGCTGCTAAGGGATATACAAACAGCTTCTGGGGAGGGCAGAATCTTCAGTGTTTCTGCAATCACATATTTCTTCTAGGGAACATAAGTGAAAATAATATTAATAGAATAATTATTTACTGGCAGGTATTTCTAAGCACACAAGTTAAAAGTCAAAATAAGCTACTACCTTTAAAGCCTTTGAGATTTGATTTTAATTTTTACTATATATCCAGACCAATCTGCTTGGGAATTACATGCCCTGTTGGTTCAAATTCCACCCTAGTTCTGGGTCTAGATTTGGTCTTGAGATTCTCTGAGTGTCATGTTGTTCGGTTTAGGGGTTTTAAATTTCAGAACACAGAACTTCAGCATACGAATGATATGGCTTAGAAAGAAGATACGGTTGAGAAACAAAGATGCCTGATCAATTAATAGAAAGACCACATAACTGCTGTCTTCAGTGTGCTCTTAATGTTGCTAGAGAAATGAACCAGTGGTTTGGAGAAATTTAGCAAAGCAGTAAATCTCCACCCTGCTCGTGTAACTTGGACAACAGCTGCCTTGGCTTCCAGCTGTCAGATCTGGCTGCTAGTCAGAGTTCTAGTAAATATGCTGGGTGACCTAAATTTTGTACCACTGTGTGAGCATCAATGAACGCTAATGCTCTGTATGCAGAGGCAGGTGACCTCTAGCACCAAGTGAAATATTAGAGGAATTACTCTAAATTGTGACAATTTGTAGTGATTCACAGGGATTGTGCCTCAGGGGAAGAATTTTGGAATAATAATGTTTTCAGCCTGACTGCCAAGAATAACAGTTTACATTGTACGTTACATAATTTTACATTAGTATTTTCATAGGAGCAGATCAATAAACAGAAGCAAGAGATGCAGAAGCTTTTATGTCTACACTGCATTAAGTTCAAGAGGTTTATACGCCTGCCTGGAATTAGTCTAACCTTCTGAATTTGCTGTCTATACTACATTCGTGATTTGAAATTATCCAAACAAGCAGTTGTTAGTCCAGACCCTCAGTTCTGATGTTGAGTCATATTTGGGGTGCACCCAGAGTGGAGACTCTGGTTTAGTGTCTTCGGGAAAGGATCTAGTGTCCACCAAAAGTGGCCAGCAGATCCAAATGACAAATCAGAAATGGAAATTCCTTCATAATGCTGCTCCAAAACAAAACAAAATTCTTTGGTAGAGGCAACCACTGCAGTCTTGACGGTTGGGACTGCAACCCAGCAGAGGCTAAAAGAGACTAGACAAAAACTGTACTTGCAAATTTCTGTCTTCTGCTTTCCTGAATAAAGTCATGAATGCATTATTTTTTTTTTCCTGTAGAAAATATTGCATTAAAAGTAAAACATTAAAGAACTTTGAAGACAAGTAACAAGAACTGGAAAGCTATTTGTCTATGGTGTATTAGAGTAAATTAAGGACTAGTGTTTTGTGCTGCTCTTGATAAGCTCCTTTCAATGCCTGTACAGACTGCTGCAGTCTGGACACACCCAGACCTCACAGTGCAGGAAGAATTCTTCCTGATTTTCAGTCTTTAGCTCTTATTTAGGATGATGGCATTTTTTCCCCATTATTACACAAAATAATAGTTTCATGATAAAACATCAAACTGTTCTTTTGCTTCAAACAGTGCACACACAATACATCTGCAGATTTAATTATGATTTTTTTTAAAAATAACTACATGATTGTTGCAGTGCGGAATAGGCTGCTTGAGAATACACTGAAACCTTGTAAAAAACTTGACACAAAATATGTGCTGCTTTATCCTAGAATTCAAGAACAGTAGAGAGTTCTTCAAATCTTGAATCGACATTTTCTGAAGTTTACTGTCAATGGCCTTAGAAATACAGGTTTTGGAGAGCATCTGTAAAATGCAGTAAGTACTTACTATAGTGAGTAAGTATTAATTTTAATATTGCTCCTTGTTAATTCTTATTGTTAAGAATTCAAAACTGAAATACATCCTTCAACATTTTAGGCTGATTTTTATCACTAGCAACAGGTCACACAGTTGCCAAAGAACGAGCAACAAAACATTTAAATTGTCGGAAATGTAAAATGTCAATTTTTTTGAAAATTATGAGTAGGTACAATTTTTGTCAGTATGTTCCAGTGTTTTGGTGAATAAAACTAGGATAGATGTTTCTTCTAACAGAAAAAATTTTGAAAGAAGAGTTTAAGATAAATGCATAAAAGACTTGAAATTATATGAAAGAGCCATTTAAAACAGAAGCTGAACGGTCAAATTTGAAGCTATTTTAACATTACACTCCAGGCAGTTACATTCACAGTAATTGTGCCAACTTTTGGAAGTTACTGATTTGAAACCTTTCCTCTGAAACATTACATTTACAGATTGTTTCATAACTGGTACTCTTGTTGTCAGGGGTCATGACTTAAGAAACCTACATTTTGCTTTGATAGACATTCCAGAGCATTGTAGTAGCCGAAATAACTTTTCCCCTTCTACTTAAGACACAATTTGGGTATGTTAAGTCCTTGCACAGAAAGTTTTAGATGTTTGTTTGGTCCAGTGTGGGTTTTAGTCCACTTAGTTTAACAAGAATTTTTACTAGGGTTAACTTTCTTACAATGAAGAGTCAAGACTGCCTGTTTCAAGAGTTGTTTCAGGCTGGGTAAGTGCAGCATTGCTGAGGTATTATCTTGCCAACAACCCTTCTTTCCTTGTTGTTGCACAGGGATCAAATTCTACAGGAGCAACAGTTCAGCAGGGGCATGCAGAGAATAACCCAGACCTGCAAAGCCAGCTCAACGGGCCTTGAAATCAGTGTCTGGGTTCTGGGAGCTTCACATGCTCAGCATGCACCTACCAACACTGCAAGTCTGCTGTGACCTGGCGATTTATGCCACATCACGTAATTGAACTATCATTATATTACCAGCTATCATGATCAACATCTCCAGGGCAGAGGCAGGGAAACAGTAGGTGTGGACTAGGATGTGTAAATCCAAAAGGAAGCATGCTTGTAATGCCATACCCCTTGTGCCTCACAGAAAATATCTCCATGACCCAACATGCAAAAAAAGGGATCATCAGAGCGTACTAGATGTGCCCAAGCATTTGTGACTTGGACATGAGTGGTACATCATTCAATAGTGCAACAGCTAGCTTTGTTAGCATTTTATATGTTGTAAATCAAAGCAGCTTACCTTTCCCTTTCTCTCATTCCTTAGCCCCCCAGCCCACAGACTAAGCAAGAGTTTACCATATAGCCATAAATGAAAAGGCTCAGAAGCTCTCTTATTCTTAAGTTTCAAACTGATGGACAGAAAGTGGAGAAGCTAGTAAATCTGCTGAGGGTTTGGTGGCGTAGGTTGATCATGTTTAAACTGCAAAACTTTGACATTTGTAAGCGTTCAGCTAAAGGCAACAGAGCTTCTGCTTTTGTGGCTTTGCCTACCAGCGACAATGTCCTATATCAGAGTGGGAGGGTTGGGAGAACAGGAGAAAATCCATCTGAAATTTAGCAGCTTAAAAAAAACCCCTAACGTTTATAATCAGCTTGAGAGCTCAGTGGATTTGTGAAATCGTTTGGGATTAACAGGCTATTGATTGCTAATAAAACAATATTTAGCTTTGTCTGATGAACAGCAATGGAAAAAGGTGTGGGCACCTTGTCAAACAAGACCCATTGAGGACGGATGATGGGTTAAGTGTGGGGGTCTGAGTGGCAGCGTGGGTGCCCGGTCTTCAAGGAGAACTTGTCAGTTGTTAGTAAGGCTGGTGAAAGGAAGGACGCCAGCGCCTGATGGCTGGGGTAGTATTGATGCAAGTTAGCTGACTAATCAGATTGAAAAAGTCCCATGGTATTTATGTCACTTTAATTTTCATCAAACAATTGGAGACGACAGCACTCTATTAAGAAGAGGTTGATCCAGAACTAAAGCTAAATAAATTAGGGTCTCAGTTTAATCAAATTATCCCTCTACTGGCCTTGGATTAACTGAGGGAGACAGCGTCGGTCTAGGCACTTTTCATTGGCTGATTTCTTTTTTTTTTTTAAAGAAACTGAAGAAGCTGTTACAAAGAATGGGAGATTTAACACACATAGCTACTACTCATAATACCTCAAACAAGCACCTTTTAAAGAAGTGGGAATTAATATTAATCAGGAGAATTTGCAGTTTTACTGAAGGATATTTCCATTTTTACGTTAGTTTAGTTCAGTGAAATGAACTGAAAATGAGGCAAAAATCTGTCAACAGAAAAGCTGAAATGAGAGAACTCCTAACAAGCTGGCACAAAAATCAAAACACTGACCTAATGACTTCCAACATTCTTTAGACCTCTGGGAGAAGCTTCTGGGATAGCTAGGTTGTCTTTGAGAAAATAGTTTTCCCAAGCTGGCTGGTGTCTTCTCCTGCAGTGTTTTAATTAGAAGTTTACAGGAATAGATAATACCTATCTCTTCAATAGTAATAATGTGAAGAGATCCTGCATTTATAGGTCTTCTACAAAGATTTACTTGACTGTTACAATAGATCTTTTGAAATCTTGAGCTCCTGAAATATTCCAAATCTGTGTGTTGTCAAAATCATTGTTATAAGTGCGTCTAGTTCTCTAGAAACAGGAATGAAAGTAAAATAGTGCATCCTTTGCTGCAAGTGCAAGTAATTGAATTCAACCCAGTTAACTATGAAATTTAGTTTTGAAAAATCCAATATGATGGATATTTCCTTATGTATTTGTTAGAAAAGTAAAATGACTTTGCAAGCAAAGAAGTGTCTATGAATGCTGCCCTATGCCTGATTCCACTTTCTGGATTTTATCTCTTTCTCTGACTTCTAATTTTTTTTTGTTTGGTCATGATCACCAGTATCGTTCTGCATTCTGCTGGGGCAGCCACAACTTAGGGAAAGTAGAGCTAAACAAAGAAATACTTGTATTTTTGTTATACCTGTCAAAATGGAGAGATTGGTCTGGGCTGTGATTGAATACACACTAAGGTAAATTGTTTCTTTTGCATTTGTAAAAGGCATTAGTGCCTTATATTGGTCCCTATTATCCTGTGATCTACAAAATTATAAAATCTCCCTGTACTTGCATTTTAGTTCTGCTTTTAAAGAGATTCTTATCAGACCCTTGGAAATACAGGCACTAAGCACTAGATTCCTTAAATAGGTATGGAAACATGTACTAATGCTCTTTTCAGTTATGATTTCTAAATTTTTCTTGAGCTATGATACTGCGATTTAGGGCTCAACCAATTTGATCCCTTTTTTTTCTGGCACAGATCAAGTTTCCACCGTCTTTGGTCTGTTACTCCTCATGAACACAGACCAGAGCTGGTTCTGGTGGACTTGACATTCTTAGATGCTCAGCCTCTCATAAGAAGGGCTTTAGTTTCAAAGTAATTCATCTAGGTATTTATATCCACTGTTTGCTTAATGCTTAACATCCATTATTGTGGCACTATAAATCTTGTAGATATTTTAAAAACATTATGTTGCGAACAGCTGCTTTTGAGAGTTTGTTTTTAATGCACGGCCGTGGTAGTTCCACTAGTTTGACCTGTTGGCTGATCTGAATGCCACTGAATGCCTGTCCTCAGTTGTTTTCTTACTGTGAGTGCATAGACATCATATAGTTTCACAGTAGAAATGTGGTCTGTGGTAAACACTTATTTTACTTCAAATGGGGATAGGATTTCTTTTGTATTTTATCTTTACAATCATTTACTGTAAGTCCAGATATTTTTTTCCCTGTAGCAACACACATATTAACAGATAGAAATGTCTGTATTATTTACAGATATTTTCTCTGTGACTTCTGGTTTCACTTAAGATGCTTATGAGTACTTTTATCTGCCTTTGCCTTTTGGACATCAGAATTGAAAGTGACTCTGAAGATCAGTGATATTTTTTAGCTTTAAAGTATTTATATGTATATATATGTATGTATATATATGTACACGTATATTTATGTGTATATATATATGTATGTGTATATATATACACACATAGGTATTGCAGCAGAGTGCACAGGTTTAACTAGCCTGTCAGACAGGGACTAAACATCAGAGGAAAGAAAACAGCCTACCTAATCAGTTTGCTAATCTGATATAAGAAAATGGGGGAGAATGTGATATTTGAATTTCCTTTGCCTTTCTGATGGGTTGAGAAATGCTGCTTTCATGTTAAAGCAGATAAAATAGAGGAAAAAATAGAGGGCACTGAAAATTATCTGTATAAACACACTGACTACCATACTTCGTAATGTAATTCTAACCCTAGTTCCAGAGTGAGCTTTTGTTATAAACAAAACAAAAAAAAACCCCAAATCCCCAAACAGAAACCCCCAAATAAAAAAAATATCCAACAAACTAAAACCTGTGCCTGCCCAGATGAAAAAATTATACCTTGTGGCCCACATTTTCGTTCAGCAGCTCCTTCCAGCCCCATTTCTGCTGCAGATCCACACTTGTTTTCTCTCTCAAGCTTAAACCTAACCCTGCCTTCAGGTTGAGACCTACACAGGGTCCTTTGGGCTTTATTCGGATGAAAATGATCTCAGTCAGTTATCTTAGTTCAGAATTATAATAAGGGGAATATGGCCATCATTTTATGAAGCTTTTAAACTGAGTGAGCACATGAATCCAGATTAGCAATTCTGCTTTCAATCTCACTCACTTTTCCTGATGATAGGAATAAAAGATAATTTTTAACTCCAGCATGTTCCCTCTGCATACTAGCTGGCACCCAAATTTTCTGATTTAGATATAATTTAAATTTCTCCAAACTCTTAAGTATTTTAACAGATTCTAAGTCTACGCTTCAGCTGAGAGGAGGGTAGTAAAGGTGTAAGGGGCAGTCGCTGGCATTAATGATGTTTTACTGGCAGTGATGTCCCTCTGCAAAATGTGAGGGGTTTGTACCTCTTTCCTATCACTGTTGCACCTGTCACTGCTGCAGCTATGCTTTTCATTGCTGTGTGATGTTAGAAAGTGACAGTTTTGTGAGAACCTCCTCATTGCTACACATCTTTTTCATTAAGCCACCATCAGCTTTTAGACTGCTTGCTACAAAGAGGTTCCATCAATAATTTAATAAAAAGTGAAAAAAAAACAGGATGAAAGAACTGAACAGAAGAGAGTATTTGTGATCATACTATTTGCTTTTGAGAGAGCCACTCTTGGCACTTACACATTGCAGGCTGGATTTAGTATTCAAGGAGTGCAGTGTGAAATTTCAGAAGGTTTGGACTTTCTAGCTAGAAAACGCTTCTGAAAAATTGTCTTGCGTCTTGAGCTTCACAGTTCTGTGGGGTTGTCTGTTCTGTTGGTGACTTTGAGAGGTTATAATTGAAAAAATACAATTCTGACTACTAAGAAGTAATTTGGTTTCTTAACATTAATTTTTAAACATGTTCTCTTTTTTTTTGTAATATTTTTTAAACAGGGTAAAGTTGTAGCTATTTAATTATAGTTTGCTCAAAAATGTTTCATTTGTTTCCTACACGATTTCTATGAACATACTTTCTCTGCTTGTGAATGACAAGCACTGTGTTCACAAATGAGTGATACAGGTAGAGAATAAAATTACACATGCTTGGAAATTCAGATGAAACAAAGCCCACAAGTGTTATGCTGATACCATATTTTGTATGCAAACACCTTCTAGCAGCCTCCCCAAGTGTTGTGTTTTCATATCTGGAAAAAAGTTTGAAATGCAGTTAAAAATTGTAAATATTTGAAGTTTCTTCCCCTTGGCCTGGATTATGAAATAGTAATCCATTACATTGTAATTCTTCCTGTACCGTGCAAATCCCTTTACAAGGATTAGGAGATTGTAACAAAGATGATCATATTTCAAGAGGTACTGGTGTAAATTATACACTGCTGCTGCAGGATTTCATACAGCCTTCACCCAACATGTTATATACACTCACCCAAATGAACAGGTGCTTTACATTTATTGAGAATCTTAATTCACACAACAATAAAAAAGAAGATTTGGCTACAAGGCTGTGTGGCACATTCGGTCTGTTGCTCTTCGAGTGGACTCAACAATAGCCGAGGGTGTGCAGTGGAGCAAAGACTATGCAATCAGTGGCCCCTTGCCCCTTTGGTGGGGGAGAATTTCAGTAAAACACAAAGAAGCTGCTGTTTCTGCTTTTGCTGCTATCAGCCTGGGCAGTACTGACAGAGCAGTGGTTGTTAAATCTATTTCTGCAATTAGCTGCTTGTGCAAGAGTAGAAGAAAAGTCTGTTTTATAATTCTGTGTCACTTATTTTTCTTTCCTGAGATCAGACCCTGCTTTGGAAGAATAAGCTAGAAGACAAGATTTCTTCTATACACTAAGGGTATGCAGCTTTTTTCCATAATTTTGCATTAATTCTAATTCAATGAGTAGTATTGAGTTGCTATGTAAGGAAAAAAAAAATCCATAAGAATTGATTTACACCACTGAGGGCTGATGTTACCTTGTCCTACCTATAGAGGCAATTCTGAATTGATATGGAATTTAAAAACAAAACACAAGCCAGAATTTGTGGAGGAGTCTGATTTAGTTGTTCTTTGCTCAAATTTCCTCTTTCAAATCCACCATTCTGGTCTTATCTAAAACCAATTTCTGTATTTAGATTTTTCACGTCTCTTTGGATTTGCCTGTAACTAAACAAGCCTAATCTCTTTAACTAGTACTCTACTTAGAAGCTTTCTTTGTTAGCTTTGAGAGATAAGAGGTTAAGGGAAAGGGCAAATTAAGCTACATGGGACAGATTTACAAGTATAGATTATAAACCAGAGATTGTAATCCAAGCAAGGAAATCCCGACTTTCAAGTTTTGTACTTGAATTATGCATCCCTATCCTTTTTTTTTCTTTCCTCCTTACTAATCAATTCAAATCTCTATGTTTTTACATTCAGCAAAGACCAGAAAACCTAGTGCCTGGATGCTTCAAGGTTTTACCTTTGGGCTAGCAGCTGTAGTTTGGTCCTGTGACCAGCACTCCTGGAGCAATCTGGTAGATTAATTTGAAAAAAAGAAGCAATGCAGACACACGCTAACTTTGCTAACCAAATGGATGAGGAAAAAAGGATTATTTTTAACCTTCTTCCACAAAGATGATCAGAGGGCTGGAGCACCTCCCTGATGAGAACAGGCTGAGAGAGTTTGGCTTGTTCAACCTAGAGAAGAAGAGACTCTGCAGAGACATTCTAGCAGCCTTCCTGTACTTAAAGAGGGCTACAGGAAAGCTGGGCAGGGGTTCTTTATCAGGGAGTACAATAATAGGATGAGGAGTAACAGTTTTAAGCTGAAACAAGGGAGATTTAGATTAGATATTAGGAAGAAATTTTTTACTGTGAGGGTAGTGAGGCACTGGAACAGGTTGCCCAGAGAAGTTATGGGTGTCCCCTCCTTGGACATGCTCAAGGTCAGGTTGCTTGAGGCACTGAGCAACCTGGTCTAGTGGAAGGTGTCCCTTGTCACGGCAGAGGGGCTGGATCTAGATGATCATTAAGGTCCTTTCAAACCCAGACCACTCTGTGATTCTACAATATTTGATTTGACCAAAACGTATAAGACATTATTTTAAAAATTGCTCAAACACTTTGCAAGGCTGGATTGTTTGTTTAATTAACTTGGCATACGTAAATCCAGGTATGATGCCTGGGGTGATGCCCTTGTCTAACAGCAGTGGTGAGATATAGGAGATTTCATATGTCATATTAGGAAACAGACTTGTTCGGTTATGAGAGGCCACACAAATACGATATTTAGCCATTTGATTCAGACCAGTGCTAATAAGATGCACAGCATACTTCTGCTCTTGCAATTACATGAAGCAGTCAGGTACAAGGTGGAATTGTTATTTCATTACTTTTGGAACTATTTGTAGAAGCACAGATTTGAATTTATACACTTTGAGGGTACAAACTGGAAAAATGCTAGCTTCATGGTTGGACTCAATGGTTGGACTCGATGATCCGATGGGTCTTTTCCAACTTGGTGATGCTATGATTCTGTGATTCAATGTTTCCTCTAACATGTGCTACTTAGTACCACGCAAAACAGTGGCAAAGCGCAGTTTGGTTCTCGAGGGATGAATGTTTCTGTCAGGAACAGAATACCTAGAATGTTCATTACTACCTTCTTTGGACAATGAGTCTTAAGCTTTGGTTTTCTATTTATATATTTTTTAATGGCTTCTAACATCTGCATTTGAAGGAGGCCCTCAGTTCTAAAATTCTGTCACTATATTTTTGATGCATGTGTTATTTCCTTCAACTGTCCCATCGTAAGAAACAAAAAACAGCTGTCAGCCACCTGTGATGCACACAGAGTATGATTCCACCTTCAAGCAGAAATTATCCCTTGTATTTTACGCTGGCTGAGGGCTGTGACCCTTTTATCCATCTGCCAGGTTTTCCCTTCTGCAAGGCCAACAGGCAGGAGCAGCAGAGGACACCTTGCTGAGAGGTGTGCAGGTGGAGGCAGAGCTGGAAGGGATGCACCATTCCTTACATGGTATGAATTAACACTCTGCACATGCTTTGCTTCTACTAACACGGTCAATCATGCAATTGATGGGGCTTAAAATCCCCTTTTTCACTCCTCCAAAATCTCAACGGCCCTTTTGACGCTCTTCCTTTTCAAGGCAGTACTATCAAAGGCTTGGGTTTCATTTCAAAACTCACAAGGTCTTCATGAGTAACTGGTGGCTATGAACGCTCAAGGTCAGGTTGGATAGGGCTCTGAGCAACCTGATGTCATTGAAGATGTCCCTGCTCACTGCAGGACAGTTGGACTAGATGACCTTCATGGTCCCTTCCAATCCAAACCATTCTACGTGGCTTCCTAACTGCAGGACATCCTACTCTTTTCTGCGCTGGCAATGTTTTCCTTGTGTGCGGATGGCATTGAAGTGGAATGCAGTCAGTGACCCACAGCCCACAAACTTCTCATTAGAATTCAAAATAGTGTGCAGCTTTTCAATTCTTATCTTCTCTTTACATTATTTTCAGCTTCAAAGGATAAATTGCTGTTTTTCAGAAGATGCAACCAAAAGCAATGGTAACTTTATGAATTAATATATTTATGAATGTATATGGTTATAGCAGAGGATCTTCTAACACAGAGGTAATAATGTGCCCTTTATCTTCTCAATACAGCAACAAAGATGGTGAAGGGGCTGGAGAACAAGTCTTATGAGAAGCAGCTGAGGGAACTGGGGTTGTTGAGCCTAGAGAAAAGGAGGCTGAGGGGAGACCTTATCACTGTCTACAACTACCTGAAAGGAAGCCATAGTGAGGGGGGTGCTGGTCTCTTCTCCCAAGTGACAGAAGATAGGGCAAGAGGGAATGGCCTCAAGTTGAGCCAGGGGAGGTTTAGACTGGACATTAGGAAAAATTTCTTCACCAAAAGGGTTATTGGGCACTGCAACAGGCTGCCCAGGGAGATGATGGAGTCGCTATTCCTGGAGGTATTTAAAGATGGGTAGATGAGGTACTCAGAGACATGATTTAGTAGTGGACAGGTACAGTTGGGTTTGATGATCTCAAAGGTCTTTTCCAACCTAGCGATTCTATGCTTCTATATAATTACTTTTTTAATCAAAATGGAATGCAGATGGTTACCCACAGTTCACAAACTCTTTATTATAATTGAAAATAGCGTAGGGAGCTTTTCAATTCTTATCATCTTCCCTTTACATTATTTTCTGTGTTAGATGATAAATCATTGTTTTTCAGAAGATGCAACTGAAAGTAATGATATCTTTATGAATCACAGAATCACTAGGTTGGAAAAGACCTCTTAGATCGTCGAGTCCAACCATTCCTATCTGCCACTAAACCACATCCCTGAGAACCTCATCCACCCATCTTTTAAATACCTGGAGGTATTTAAATGGGATGGTGACTCCACCACCTCCCTGGGCAGCCTGTTCCAATGCCCAATGACCCTTTCTGTGAAAATGAATATGTTGTATATTTTTATATATTTATTTATATATTTTAAAGGGTTATATATCTATGTTTGTTTATGTTATACAAGTTTAGATATTTATATGTTTATGTATGTTCATGTTAGGTATGTTTATGTATGTTTGTGTATGTTTATTGATGTTGTGTATATTTATATGGCTATAATATATCATTATAGTATAATTTATTTTAATTTTATTTATATATCGTTCACAATACTAATAGAATATAATATATCATTCACATTACTAATAGAATATTATATATCGTTCGCAATACTAATAAAATATTATATATTATTAATTATTAATGTATTTAATTGTTTATAGTTGAGAACTCTCTAACAAAGAGGTAATGATGTGCCTCGTATCATCTCAAGTTTTATTACAATCCAGAAATCACTAGTGGGAAGGATGCTAAACTCTGTATCTTTTTCTTTGATTCAACTACGACCTTAAAGGGGGGAAAAAACATGATTAGGAAAAAGCAGATCACGCTGAAAGTGGAGGCTTAAGGGTCACACGGTCTGTTTTCGCAGGTGGAGGCAGAACTGGTGGGGAAGCCCTGCTCCATAGCTGGGTCCCCGCGAGATGGCGCCGCCCCCCCCTCCCCTCAAGGCCGTTTGAAAAATAACGGTCGTTGGCGCCGGGGAAAGGCGGCACCGCCCCCCAGCCCCTCCCGCCGTGGCCCGAAGGCGCCGCCAGGGGGCGCGCGGACCCCTCCTGGCCACGCCCCCTCCGCTCTGACCACGCCCCCTATGGTCACTCCCTATACTTTCTCTCCTAGCCCCGCCCCCTTCTTGACCACGCCCCTCCTCTGACCCCCGCCCAGCCCGCATTGGGCCCCGGCCACGCCCACACGTGACGTCACAGGCGCGCACCCGGAAGCGGCGCACGTGGGTCGGCGGCGCGGCCATGGAGGGTCGGGCGGTAGCAGCGGAGACCGCAGGTGGGTCCGGGGAGCGCGCCTCCCCCCTTCTTCATCCTCCTCTTCAGCGGGTTGGAGCAGCTCTGCAGTGAGGGCAGGCTGCGAGAGGTGGGGGAGGTGCAGCCCGGAGAAGAGAAGGCTCCGGGGAGACATTAGAGCGGCTAGCAGTACTGAGAGGGGCTACAAGAAAGCTGGGAAGGGGCTTTTTACAAGGGCCTGTAGTGATGGAACGAGGGGGAATGGCTTTAAATTGGAAGGGGGAAGATTTTGATTAGGCATTAGGAAGAAATTCTTCACAATGAGCACGGTGAGGCACTGGCACAGGTTGCCCAGGGAGGTTGTGGCTGCCCCATCCCTGGAGGTACTCAAGGCCAGGTTGGATGGAGCCTTGAGTCCCTGATCCCGTGGGATGTGTCCCATAGTCGTGGCAGGGTGGAACAGGATAGCTTTAAGGTCCCTTCCAATCCAAACCATGCTGTGATTCTGTGATTCTAGAATGCTTTGTTAAAACACTTTATTTGTTACTACAGATCAATATTGGTAAAATAAAGCAGTTATAATTATTCATCACCATATATTTTGGTGTTTATTTAAGGGAGTATTAGAACTGGATGAGCTTTGATATCCCTTTCAACCCAAGGTATTTGATGATCCTATATGGGAGGTGTCCCTACCCATGGCAGAGGGGTTGGAACTGGATGATCTTTGAGGCCTCTTCCAACCCGAACCATCCTATGATTCTCCTACTCGCCCAGCCCTCCTGGTCAGTAACAATCTCTGGGCTCCCCAGGGGATGGCGTGCTGTCCGACGAGGAGATGCCTGAGCTGTCTGATGGTGAGGAGTCGTGGGAGGAGGAAGAGGAAGGTGCTGAGGACCTCAGGACCCGCTGCCTCTTCTGCGAGCGGTATGGTGGAGGGGGGAGCCCCGCAGAGCACACCCCTTGCTTGGTTGAGGGGCCCTGTGGGGAGAGGGGGGTGCCCTGTGGGTTGAGGGGGAGTGCAAGCGCCCAAATGTAGCGGGGCCATCAATAACAGTGAGTTTGTGACGATGCTATGTTGAGTGTTGATCATGTGTAGAGCTGCAGGTGTCATGGTTTAGCCCTGGCCCAGCCAGTTTTGGCAGCTGAAACTGAGTAGTTGGGCTCTTGATTCCACCACCCCCAGGGAAAGGGAAAAGGAAAAGGGAGATGAGAGGGAAAAGATTTGCAGTTTGGAAATTAAGCTAAAACACCTTTAATAAAATAGTAATAGTAACATATATATTGAAATCTATGAAGTTGCACCCACACACCCCTCCATGACTGTTTGTCACTGTAAATGGTGCAGAGCAAGTCAAGGAAGGCGTCCGCAGCAAGAGAGAGCTGGGCACAGGAGCTGGATTCAGCAATGCACAGATCTGGAATAAGGGGAAAAAAACAGTCGGGGTCCTCATTGGCTGTCAGCCATCACAAAAGAGAATGAGACCGCCTTGATCTCTAAGTTTTATACTGAGTATTATGTATATGGGAAGGAATACTCTGGACAGTTTGAGGTTACCTGTCCTGTCCGTCCTTCCCTCTGTGTGTGACCTTTTTTGCCTCTTTGACTTATAGCTCCACCAGCTTGAGGATGGCCTTGGTTACTATGGGAATAAGTATAAGCAATGGCTTTTCTGCATGCCAGTGCCCTGTGTTATCACTGTTAGAGAGAAGTACTGTCTGACAAACACGCAGTTAACTTTGTTAAACGAAGTTTTGTGTTCATTACCTTTTGTTACAAAATTTTGTGAGCAAAGTAAAAGCTTCTTTATGAGTTATGTGAGTAAGCAGATGCCTGTTCATACTTTCTCAAAGGCAAAAATTATGTGTTCTGAACACATTGCCTAGCAGGTCAGAATAGAGCATATGAAATGCCTAGGAGTGTTATAATTTCAAAATGTGTTAATAATGCCCATTTAATAATTCATTTTTTACAGGTTGTTTAGTTCTGCTGAAGATGTGTTCTCCCACTGCAAAACAGAGCATCAGTTTAATATCTATGATGTTATCAAGAAACACAGTAAGTTTTTTTCATGAGTTGTCATTTTTTTCTGCATATCAGCATCTTGTTTAAAATAAATTGCAAACATACCTTGTTTCTAACTGATTTCCTGGTAGCACCTGAAGATTCCAAGACTGATGAAGATAAGCTATTCTAGAAAGATGCTTATATGTTATCTTTACACTGGCTGTTACCCATGTGCTTTATCAATGGGTAAAGCTCTTGACTAGTAACCAAAGACTGATCTCTGCTGGTTTTTGCTGAGTCTCCTCTCCTGCCTGAAACACCTGAGAGAGCCCAGTGCCTGCTGGAGTAAGAGCAGTTTGCCTGATCTGTTGGAAACTCTTGCCCAGCCGTTGACACTGTTGTTGGGCTTGGGAGCGTGGCAGAGGCCAAAGTGGTTCTATTCAGCAGTCTTCTGATGTCTTTCAAGGGGCTGTTTGCAGGCTTGGCTTATGTTTCCTTGCATCATCTTTAGGAAAGGATATCCTCCTGTGTCTGTTTAACTCTTTCCACGTGAAGTGTAAAGTTGGCTTTCATTTGAAGCTGCCATCTGTTGTTTAGGCCAAGATGGTGACTGAAGGCTGGTATGTATGTGAAGTTGTGGGGAGACTTCAGAAGAGTGAGGTCAGTGCTGAACTACAGAGCCTGAAACCCATGTTCATGGGGAGGAGAGCAGGAGTAGGGGAACAGTGTTGAAGAAACGCTATTTTAAAGGAGCAGTAGAAAGGAGAGAGATAAGGGGATGGGAACTACGCGAGACATTTAGAAATGTGTCTATAAAACAGTAAAATCTGGTCTGTTTTCTGTCTTAAAATCTAATGGATAGTGTCTTCAGTTGGTGCAGTGTCCTCACTTTTCTTGAAGAAACATTTCTGAGCCAGTTGCAGTTTTAAATCAGTATTGGTGTGTGTTCTTGATCAGTATGTTCAATTTGCCTGAAGCAGAAATATGAACAGAAGAACACAACAACCTACGATTTTAGCAAGGTAGCTAGTAGGAGATGAGTGTGTCTGTCCTGATGTTGTTACTTGCTGAATGAACGAAATCCTTGTTCGTAATCATTAGTATGTGTTCCATTCTTAATTTGTGGCAAATGTATTTGTCTTGAGCTTGAGAATTCCCTGGTTTAGTCCAGAGGAGAAGAAAAAAGTAGATGGCAAACTTAAGATAGGGAGACTGCACAAGATGATGTATATTGTAAGGGGCAGCTGGCCAATTGAACAAGTAATTAGTGTTCATCTAATTGTGAAACACGTTTGGGTTTTCTGTAATGCAACCTCTCTCTTTTTTCTTGTTTTCTTTTCTTTTCAGGCATTGATTTTTATGGATACATTAAACTAATAAACTTTGTTAGATTGAAGGTAAGTGTGCCACATAATACTTCTGTAATCTGCATCTGGAGAATGGGAAGTGAAGATGTTGTGCTCTCAATTTGCCTTTTTTTTTGATAACTGTATGGAATTCTGTGTATCAGACCGCAACTATACTATTAGTAAGGATGACACATTGATCCCTTAGGTCACAGAACTAAAATTCATCTCTGCTATGATGATACCAGAAATGGGAACCTGCAGTTATAAGTTGGATCTGAGTATGTTTTGTGTGTTCTGTGATGTTGAAGTATGTTCTTTGGTTGTCCCCTAAAAGTTTAGATTTAGACTTACTACCAACTTATAGCAGCTTTTTTTATTTAAATTTTCAAATCTTTACTGAAATCCACATATAGTTATTTCAGGCATAACTAACTAGCTATGCAGAGTAAACACAGAAGATGAAAAAACTGAAGTCCAGATTCTGACCTCTCCTTTCCTGACAAAGTATTAACTGGCTGGATGCAAACAGGAGAGAACATAGTATTTCTGAAATTTGACCTTATAGCGCTGTTTGTATAAAAACACTGCGCTATTAGTATCTTGGCTTTATTGTTCACCCCTGTAGTAAGCTATGGGTCGACATGGTCAAAAACGTTAGTCAACTTGGCTCATGATAGCAGCATAATCCTAAAAATATTCTTTTAGTGTTTGTCAGTCTGCTGTGGTGCTTCACTGCTTGTACTGAATTCATTGATCCTGTAGCTTCCTGCGCTTTGGGACCCAGACTACTAGTACGTAGGTGTAATTTTATGGTGTTCTCTGGCCACTATGGTTGTAGTGTCAGTGTGCTAAGGCGAGTACTTGTTGCCAAAGCCGCTGTTCTTGCTAGTCATCTTTCTTGGTCTTTGCTACAAAGCTACTTTAATAGTACCCCATTTATTTTAATAGTCGGAAGAACAGATCTTTGCCTCATTTTCTTGAATAAAATTGAAGTGCTAGTGTTGTCAAAGAAACTTAGCTTACATACTCTTTTTCTCCTGTCTAGAAACCAACAGCAGCTTATTTGGGATCTCTCAGCAGCCCATTACCTTGGGAAGGGGAAGAATATTTGAAACCAGAGCTAGAAGATGATCTCCTGCTTCAGTTTGGTAAATAAATACATTTCTGTATGACTGTATTGCTTTGTGGGATGAACGTGATATTGGCAGGGTATATGTTACGTAAAATATCATCGCTACTGTTCACTTATGTGGATGACAAAGGTCATATAGTAGCAGAAGTTGTGATATTAAGTCACACTCTGAAATCTTTACCACATGTTATGTTTTGGTTTTAATGGCTGAGATTCCCATAGTCCTATTGTGTTATCTGCATTTGCTTACTTTAAGGAAGATGTTCATAGCAGAGATATGCTGTATGTAGTAATTAAGCATGT
Organism: Phaenicophaeus curvirostris; assembly: GCF_032191515.1. Lineage (NCBI taxonomy): Eukaryota > Metazoa > Chordata > Aves > Cuculiformes > Cuculidae > Phaenicophaeus > Phaenicophaeus curvirostris. The sequence continues at coordinate 5,033,487 of NC_091396.1, forward strand.
CACTCCACCCAAACTTCATTGGAAGATTTGGGAAGCTTTAAAGCTTGTAAACGTAGGTGTTTAAATCATATGCACATATTCGAAATGTATGCTATTAGTAAGGAGCAAGTAATTTGCCTTGTTGAAAACATTTTCATCTTTTATACAGGTTGTTTTGAACCAACTCAGTGTAAGATACTGCAGTTCCATGGGAGAGTTCTGCTTCTTTATAGATAGTAGTTACTCCTACAAGCAGCCTTAGTTTCTCTCTCAACAATTCCTCAGATGGTCTTGAGAGAATTCATTTTGGCTTTTGAACTTATTTTTGTTGCCCATGGTCCTCCCACTCTCTTTCTATTTTGCACTTGATTATAGGTCTCTTTTTCACCTAAAGCATCAGATACATAGGACTCATGGCCTTTCTTCTCCATACGGTTTGGAATGTAGTTTTGCTCTTCTCTAAACAAGCCCTGCTGCGTGATAGCAGAGATAATGCGTGGCAGAGGACATGGGTTGGTTATTTCAGGTATTTCATGTTTCACTGTATTGGCTCCTGCTTAATGTAAGCTATAGGCTTTTGGGATGCTTTGAGATCCTGTTGCAGTCGCTCAAGGATTATGGAGGTGATCCAAACTTCTGAACTCTTGTTCTGAGTATCTATGCCTTGATTCAGTCCTGTGGGCCAAATAGTCTTCCATGATTGAAAGGAATAGCTATAAGGTTTTTTTAATGAAATCTTTTGCTTAGGAAGCCAACTGCAACTTCTTACTATATCTGAAAACACAGTAGCACAATTTTTAATTCCACCAACATCTGTTGAAATTGCCGGCTGATTTGGCAAGGAGTGAATGGGAACTGCTGCTGAGTATGAGTTTTTGTAACTGTAAAGCAATATTTTATCTCAATGAATATAATTTATGCTGGTTTGAGTGTTTCGTGTTCATGAGCTTTATAAAAGCCCAAGGAACGGGTTTGAAAATTAAGAGTTACTGTCTAATTATTAGGAAATTTTATATTGCTTCTTACATTTTAACATTACCATTAACAGCACTTCTGACCTCTGGAAAGATACAGAATAGGACTGTAATTAACTTAATTGGGGTCTAGAGCTAATGTCTCTTCTATCAATATTCGAACACTAGTATTTAAAGAAGCCTGAATTCTGGATTTATTGCTTGGTTAACTTAGAGTTTGCTTCTAACATATTTGCTTTCACTGAGTAGTATTGTATTCTGCGGTTAGTCCTATCAAATTCAGCGATGCTTCTTGTAAAACGGACTTGTACAAATCATCCAAAGACAGAAATAGCAATGCTAAAGACATCGTGTTTCTGTGAGCTGCTGTGAAACAACATGTAACTGGGAGGTGCGGTTTTCTTCTCTCTCCATTTCACCAGATATAGAAGATCTTTGTGAACCTGCAAATGTTTTGCCTTCTAATGGTTTAAATGATACCACAGTGCTTCTTGATCAATTAAAATGTGCAGAACACAGAGCAAGACTTGCAGAAGCAGCCTTGGCTAGAGCACAAGATGATCTTCAAAAAATGAAGTGAGTGTTTGAACTGAAGCTTTGGGTTTATTTTATCTGATGTGTCCTATGTGAGGTGAGATGTTCATGTTTAAAGACCAACAGAAGTTCAAAGAAGTGGTAGAACATAACTACAGAGTAAAACTAATTACTTGTGCTGGGACTGTAGGTTTCAATTTTATCATGTAGATGATGAGTAAAAACTGGACAAAACCTGCACAAATTGAAAGAGCATACAAAAGAAGCATATCGCTTGGCCTGGAAACATGTATTTTGGTTCAGACCACTTTGTTTTTCAGACACTTTTCTGTTAGTTTTTTAAGTATTACTTAAAACATTGAAGATTGTGAAGAATATGGAGAGAGGGAGATGTTGACGAATTGAGTAACAAACTCTGGACGTTTTGAGAGATGGCTCCAAATGTTGACTCTTACTAGCAGAATCCAGTTACAGTTTGGAGAAGCCCTCAATGAAATGAGTAAACCAACTTTTCAGCTAATTCTGTTTTCAGTCTCAGGTATGGGTTCTGTTAGGAAGAATGTTCACTGCATTGCCGTCATGAATCAAGACATCCCGGTAACTGTATGTGCTACTTCTAAATTTTGAAGCCTTAAAAATATAGGTTACTGATGCTCATAGATAAAATGGGAATACAAACTTATTTGGGGTCACATAGGTTTAAATCCTGCACAAACATGGCATTTCAAAATCACACTGATTGGGCACTGAAGAACTGAAATTCTGTGTAAGAGACCTGGAAAAGTAATTCATGTTCTTATGTGCAGAAGTAAAGCGTCAAAAACCTTGATTTGTAAAATACATCTGAAGGTTAGTTGTATGTTTTGAGAGTAAATGCTGGATATTATTAGTAACTAAGTATACCAACATAAATTCATGTATTTGTTCAGATCCTACCAGCCGCAAACAATTATACATGTCAAAAATGAATGATTTTGTCTTGAGCTGGGTTTAGCTTTTGCAAATTGTTCTTTATAGTGTACAGTCCTCTTCTTATATCTTTGTGCATGTTATGCGTTAATTAATCATAAAGGATAAGAATGAGAGGAACTTGTCACCATACTTGGAAAACTTGGGGGGGATGGTTCTGTATGTCGTCTTGTCCTGCTCTTGTTCCCTTCTTTTTCATTTAAAAGAAAGGAAAAAACGTCTCAGGTCATCGTTTGAAATTTCTTTTCAGCTCTTTCAGCTTCAGTCAGGCTTATATAGGCTTCTTTTTGAGGTTAGTATGTCAAATTACCTGCTGTTGTAAAAGGGAGCCTTTAATTGTGCTCTGTCAATGCAGGCTCTTTAATTCAGCAGGAATCATCTGACAGCAAAATTAGCCAGTTGTGGATCTGAGGAAGCAGCACAGTTTTAAATTATGAACAGATGAACTAGTTGTTTTGTAGCCTACACGCAGTAAATCAGAGTATGATACTGATTCATGCTGGAGGTTACTCCACTGAAAGAGAGTTTCCTTTCAGGTGAACTTCTGTGAAATAAAGATAGCTCAGAAGTCTAATGTGGACCAAGAACATTGAACAGGGCCTTAACATGTTTTTCTGCTGTCTTCTGTCATTGAAATAGATGGTTTTTGATGACTGCCTCTTCAGGATAAGTCATGTAGCTCCCTAGAGATGCCAGGGCTCAAAAGGCAACAATAACAGTATGAGGACAACCTCTAATTAAGTATGAACTAATTTCTGTGGAAATGTTTTTCAAGTTTGCTAGACCATGTAGATGTATTGAATTATGAGAATTGAAAGGGGTACAGTATAAAGACAGGTAGCTGGCAGCCTAGTGACCTTTTATTTTCTCCTACAAATGTCAGCAATTCTATGAATCAGATCACCTTTAGTATTAAATGTAACTTAGAGATTTAAGAGCATGGCTTGTATATCCTGAATTTTCTTCCATCTGTCACCTGTTCAGAGATGATGTTTTTTATTTTTACTTGCCTTCTTTTTTGTTTTTTTTTGATTAAAAAGATAGGAGGGCAGGTCTGTCTCTGGAGTTTGTTTGGTACTCTTGTATCTGTAGGCTGGAGGAAGTATTGGGTGAATACGTTTTAAGTAATTTTATATTGCAAGTCAAGTTTAAATCTTACAAAGTGCTAATTATATTTGATTGTATGTCATAGGTTCGATTTTTTTTTTCATTTTTTGTAAATTTGATATTTATCTAAAAGTAAGGAGAATGTGAACTACCATAGTAAAGAGGAAGATAGAAAAGAAAATCCAGACCTTACCTTTATGTTGGCAAGTATAGAAAGTTTCTGATATTGACAAACTTTTAATGCAAATTCCCTCACCACCTTCTCTTCCTTATCCAAACTACTTAAGCAGAGAAGTATTCGACACGTCAGCACTGAAATAGTGGGTTTGGTTTTGTTGTTCTCTAAGGATGATACTGGTAAGGAGATGTTACCTACAACTTGTCTACATTAAGTTCCTATTTAAGAAAGTTTGACCACTGTTAAAGGTGAACATTTGATGCTATGGAGTGATCTAGGATGCAGATGTTGTTGGTGTTCGACTACAGACCTTGGAGGAAAATTGTCTGGCTGAAACGTGTTTCAGTTTTCGCTTCCTTGTGGGTATCGTGTGAGCTGTTTCCTTGTCAAGTTTTAATTGTTTTCATGATAAACTCCTTGATTTGTGTATTTAGTCTTTAAACCCGCTTTGAGAAATGAGAATGTGTATTGGGAATGCAAGGTCTTGGAGGAAGAAAAATAAGCAGCATGAAATTAAAGTAATAAATTGGATTTTAAACTCTAGTTTATTTCCACCCAAATGCTTCAGTGTTAAAGGACTTTCTTCGACCTTTCAGTAGTCGCGCAGGGTTGTATGGTTTGTAGTTCTTGGGCTGAGTCATGTTATTTTGACCAGCACAGTAGCAGCTTTTATACTGGCGAGCACGAAGTAGATAATTCCTCCTTAAAACCAGAAATGAAGTCTGAATGTTTCACTGCTGCTATTTGTTGATTGAAATTGCAGAGTAGTCCTTGCAGGGGGTAGTGGATGGAGAGCAGTGGTGCAGCAGCGTGGCAGGGCCGGCAGAGGGAGGTTGGGCACACGCTCCAACCTGCCCCATTGTTATCACAGCCCTGGTACAGTCCAGATCCCTTATCTCTGTCAAGCCCCTTCTCCTCCCCCCTACCCCGCCTCCGTCTCATGGTCCCATAAACATCTCTCAAGGGTATATTTCAAATTGATTACAGACTATTTGCACAGGAGTTTGTGATGAACACAGACGTCAGAAGCGGCTCGTCATCCAGCGCCATTGCAGACCTTCACGAGGATGAGGATGGTATTTACTTCAGCTCCTATGGGCATTATGGCATACACGAAGAGATGCTAAAGGTTAGCAAGTCGTCTCAACTGCATCTTAGTGCGACTAAGGGAAAAGATGGAATGAAGTGGGCTGTGTGCCCGTAAATGTACTGCAGAGCAGCTGCATTTTTAACCCCTTGTATACAGTAGTTTTTCCTAAAATTTGTGTTGAAAGAGCTTTTTCCAGTTTTATTTCCTTTGGATAAATTCTGTTTACTTTGTGGGAAGCATTAGAAACATAAAATCATTCACTCCACAGATATATGTGAAGATATATTACAGAACATGTACTACAACCTTAGCTTGCCAAAAGCAGTTTTTCCTGAGTGCTTAAAAGATAAAGGAGAAAACATGGTACAGACAGTGGAAGTTTTTCTTTAGTTTATACTTTTCTAACAATTGAAATCTATCAGGTAAAATCACTTACAAAATATTGTGGGTTTCTATTGCGTTAGGTAAGCAGAAGTTATACAGTTCAGTGTATCAATAACATAACACTTAACAGCTTGAAAAATTTTATGACCCTTTTATATGATAAAGATTAAAAAACTGCTTAAAATTCTTCAAAGGCAAACCTGTGTATGCCCTTTTAATTTTTTTTTAAAAAGCACCACCAGACACAAACCCCAACAACTTACAGTTGGCATGTAAATAAAAATCTTTTAATGTTTCCTTCCAGAGATAGCATCTTAGTTGTGAAAGTTACGAACCATGTTGTCATTTTGAGGCATAAATAAATAAAATTCCTGACTTAATATAAAGGTAGAATATGTAACTGTGAAGTGACTTACAGGTAGCTAATAAAGTTTTCTGCTTTGTAAATTATTTAGTGGCCATAGCGCAGAAATACACTTGAATTTGTGTTAAGAATAGTATAAGCGTGAGGTTAGTTGAGGGGGGATTTTACAGAAGCACAGAGATGTCTGCAGAACTAGAAGAATGTTTTCCAGCATGTATGGTGTAGAGAAATATATTTACTATCTTGAAGATAAATGTTAGAAGCTTGGGTTTGCAGTTGTTATAAAGGTGTCATTTGAGATGTTCTAGGCTATAGAATGGGGAAACCTTTGTGTTTGCTAATAAAGATTATAATAATTGTGCATCTCTGCACAGGGAGATTGGTATAAAGTCATATTTTGTTGATTTTGGGTAATTTTTTTGTCAGAATATTTTTAATGCAGCTTAACTTTCCTAGACATAGGAAAATAGTTGATGTTTATCATATATGGACTGATTTTTTTTCCTATATGCTGGGCATTTACTTTGATTTATTTATTATTTTTATATCCACTTGATTTGCATAAAAATAGTGGTCTGCTACACTGACATTTTTTAAGAAAAGAGAGTTGCTCTCTGAATTTCAAGTCCGTTTCTGACACTGTTCAGTTTTGAATCATTTTTTTTCCTTTATGCCTGGTAGTGGTGGGATGAAATTTCAGGTTGCTGTTTCTTTTCTGCAGATACTTCAGAGATGGGGAAGAGTATTGCTGCTTTAGAGGGGCCAAATGGCTACTGCTTTCATTGTTCTGAGTTTTTGTTTGGGTTTTTTTTACTCCATAATTTCCTGACTATTTTAGTTAAATACAAAACAACAAAGCATTGCAATGACGTAGTGAGTGAGAGAATGGAATTGATGAACAGAGAGACCTGAAGTGAATGACTGTGGGTACTCGAGCAGCAGTGCATAGAGTAGAGACAGCAGCTGGAATTGTATTGATTAAGCTGGGGCAGTGCTGAGGCGATGCAAGTAGGTACGACGTAAGGCTCCAAGCTTTCCAGCTGACTGCTTCCTCGATTGATGCTGAACCTACAGATTTAATTTTTTTTTTTAACTATTTTTGTTCGTTTCGGCAAGTCCTAACCTAAACTGTGATAGTAGTAAAGTACTAAAAATAGTTGCTTTGAATGCAGCATCATAGTAAAAAAATTTGATTTTAAAAGATCCCAATTTTTTTTTTATTTATGTTAATTATATATGATTTAAAAGTACAATTTTCCGAAATCATCTCTGTTTCTTTGGGTGCTGTTTGTGTGATAATCCTCCTAAGCTTAAAACTGGACTTCAGGATTTTCAGGCCTCAAAATAATTTGGTTTGTCTCCAGAATTTTTATGAACATATCCTTTGTTCTCAGTCTATTTTTTTATCTTGTTTTTCCAATGAAATAGACTTTGGTCTTTCTCACTAGGGAAAAATTCTTTAGTTTCTGTATTGTTTCTAAAAATGCTTATCTGCTGTAGTAGAAAACTGTTAAATATAAGCAGTTAGGTCTTATACTTCAGTATTATTTGTATACTTGCCTTTACTAAATAAATTGCTTAAAATTTTCATTTATTTTGTTATAACACTTGAACTGCAGCAGAAATTCCAAAACCTATACTTGGCTGTCAATTTGTGTACCTGCTGATGCATATTAAGAGAATCAATGTTTAATATATTACCTTGCTAGTAGGTTGAGCTGTATGCTTGCTTACATATATTAAGATGCTATAAACATTCATTTATGTGCATGAAAACATTCCAGCTGCTCTGGTCATGTTGTATTACAGTTAAGTTTGTTTATATGCTATATGGGGCTTTCAGAGAACAGGCTGTACTGCTTCGCTTACTAGCTTGTCTTCAGGTTTGCAAATCTGCAGTTTGTTCAGAAACAGAAAAAGTTGGTCTTATCCATAACTTCTTTTTGAAGGAATCTGTGTAGCATGCATGTCAGAGAATAAAATGATAGGAACTGTTATAACCGCTTGTGACTCAAATTTTGAGCATTGTGTAGAAGGTTGTCACGTGAAGTTGGTGCAGTATTTCCACTCTGTTACTGCTGTTCCTGGAAAGTCATGAAGAGGTATCAAGAACTTTGAAATATCCAAAATCAAATGCAGTGAGTCAAAAGGCCGTAAGCTAGTTTCTTACCAGCTGACTTCTTGTGCAAAGACAGCAAATTTTGAAAGAATATTGCATGGGAATTCAGCATTTTTTAATAATATGCCGTATCTAAGTAGAAAAACTGAACAGTTTTTTTGTTCTTTAAATCATAGGATAAAGTGCGTACAGAAAGCTATCGTGACTTCATCTATCAAAACCCACATATCTTCAAGGACAAGGTATGTAAAAGCACTCTGAAAATACAAAAAAATCTGTGCTTTATTTTTTTATCAAGTGCTAGAAATCCTTCAGGTTGGGTACTTTGTAGCTTTGGGAATCGAGTATCACACTGACAAGATTTGATTTAATGTACTCTGGCTTTATTAGGTGGTAGAATGCTATTCAACTGCTGGAGGGTGCAGAGTGCTGATAACAGAAGTGCTGATCGCTGTTGTCATTGTTCTGTGTGCCATGTCAGGATGCTCATTAATTATGTTGGCGGGGTTAAGTTGAACCAGTATATTATTTCTGGTCCAGTAGATTAACAGAAATCTATCTTAGAAGGCCTCTTTACCTGAATTTAAGTGAATTTCAATTTGTGCCTGATACAGTAAAAACATCCTAGAAGCACAGCGTTAATTAGAACTGGGGAAAAATTCATATGGAACTGATTTATCAGATTAGTGTGATTTAGTCTCTCCAGATGTTATTAAGGGACTTAAAAGGAGGAACTAGAATTTCATGGAATTGTATAATAGAAGTATAGCATCATTTGATTGGAAAAGACCTTCGGGACCATGAAGCTTAACTGTACACTATTAAACCATATCCATGAGCACCTCATCTACCCATCTTTTAAATACCTCCACGGATGGTGACTCAACCACCTCCTCATGGCAGCCTGTTCCAGTGCCCAACAACCCTTTCAGTGAAGAACTTTTTTCTGATATCTAATCTGAACCTTCCCTGGGACAACTTGAGGCCATTTCCTCTCGTCCTACCACTTGTTACTTGCTGAAGTAACGCCCATCTCACTACAACCTCCTCCTGCGTAGTTGTAAAGAATGATAAGGTCTCCCCTCAGCCTCCTTTTCTCCAGGCTAAACGACGCCGGTTCCTTTAGGCCCCTCTCATAAGACTTGTTCTTCGGCCCCTTTGCCAGCCTTATTGCCCTTCTTTGGACATGCTCCAGCACCTCAATGTTCTTGCAGTGGGGAGAGATGACGCTGACTTTTGTTCATGAGCTTACTGCGGTTATGACCCCTGTACAGTTAGGCTTCTGTTCCTGTCTTGGGTATTTCTGCTGGCTATTTCTGATGAGTTGGTTGTATTCTGAGTTATGGTGTGCAGCCTTCTGTTCTGGCTTAGCCCTTCTCTACTTAGCACTTAGCATTTTTAAGCTAGAATATCAGTTTTGAGTTGACTGCAGAGATGGATGTGATGCTGCAACATGGCATGGTATAGTCAGATTTCCAGTCCAGCTGCTCCAGATCTCTGGTGAGAGGCCATATGCGATCACCGCAAGAATGTAGCTGTAGACCCTTGTCCTTAGGCTAATTGGTTATCATTCTGCTTGTCTTTCTGTTCCTCGGATGTTTTTCAGCTTTTATATTCTCTCTCCTGTGCCTTTTTCTCCACCCTCATCCGTTGCCTGAAGCTAGATGAGTTCCATCTGGGTTTTTAAGTGACCAGGGCAGCTGTCCAAAGTGGTGTCTGTTTTGATTTTTTTCCAATTTGTGGTGATTGCTCTCTTTGATGCAACTGTACATCAAGATCAGTCTTTCATAGAGGTTTATTTTTGGCTCTGACTTCCAGCTTTCATGGCTCAGCAATTTTGTTAACTGCTCTGGGTGAAGTGTTAGAATAGATGATGTTAGGGTGTGTGAGACTTCAGCAGCTGCAAGAACATGGATTTTTACTTTCTATTCCTATCTCCAGAAGACTTCTGCCTAGGAATTACTGTAGTTATTTGATACTTGTGTGTATCCTGTGAATGAGTTGTAGAGTTGACTCCTATTGGAACACAGCTGCAAAGAGTTCCAAGTAGGAAGCTGCTCCATCTGCAACTTTTGTGGCCAGCCTCGACATGAGATGCTTTAAAAAAAAATCCATCACACTAATGTTTTCCAGCCTGATTCCAGATAGTAAGTTGCTCTATCAAGGCAGGTGGCAGTCAACTCTCCAGTCATTGCATCCCAGCACAGCACAGGAGCAGCTCGCTCACACTGTACTGCTAAGGATAAAGTACTATTTTTATTCATGCTGGCTTTAGAGTCATTGCTCTGTATCCATCATCAAAATGTATACAGTTGTATGCAAGGCAAGCAGACCTAGTGTGCAGAGCATTCAAGTGTCTGCATTGATACTATTTGTCAAGTGATATTTAAAAGTGCACATGTAAGTTTTAGTTGTGCCAAAGCAAGAATGATGAATAGCTCATAAGCTACAAAGCTTGTCAGTGGGGTGCGTTATTGCCTTGAAATGTTTTGTAAAATGAGGTTATAATTCTGAAGTGTGGGACTGATTACTGAGCAATTTGGTGCCTTTTGAAACCATGTCCTGAAAGCTGTGAGGACAGCGTTTACAACACTGCTTGCTGTGCTGAAGAGAGACAGTGAAATAAATTAGTTTTACTTTCTAATAAATTATAAATTATTATTGTGGGTCAACAAGGAGGATCCTGTGCAAAGGCTGGGGACAATCAAGGAGCAGTGCAAATTCCTGCAGCTGGGAGGGAGGAATAATGCCCCTCACCACGAGAGGCGGGGAGCCTACTGACTAGAAAGCAGCTTTTGCAGAGAGGAATTCGGAAGTCTTGATTTACACCAAGTTGATCATGAGCCAGCCATGCACACCCTTGTGGCAAAGGCAGCTAACCAGTCTCCTGGGCTGCATTAGGATCAAGACTTGTCACTAGCAAGTCAAGAGAACCCCAGGGAGATGACATCTGGGGTCATGTGGCCAGTCCTGGGTTCCCCAGTGCAAGGGGTAGATGGGTGTCCTGGAGCGAGTTCAGTGAAAGTTCACAAAGATGGTGAAGGGACTGGAGCATCTATGATATAGGGGGAGTCTGAAAGAGATGAGTTCGTTTTGTCTGGAAAAGGGAAGGCTCAGAGGACATCTCATCAACGTATATGAATGCCTGTTGGTTAGGGGAGTATAGGAGATTGGGCCAAGCTCTTCTTTGTGGTGTTCAGGGACAGGACAAAAACAAAAGGCACAGAATGAGCTCCAGGCAGAGGATTCCTAAATAGAGTTTCTGAATAGACACTTAATGAGAAACTGCAGTTGCAGTATATATTTCCAGTGCCAGGATGAAATTTAATTGTTGGTGATTGATTAAAATTGCTCAGGCTCTAATTTCATGTTTCTCCTTGCCATGTTACTTTTTAGTTGTTGCCCAAATAATTGCTTGTGATTGTTTCCCATGCGACTAAGCTCATCCGTGGCTGGAGTTAGTCTGCCTTGTCTGTCTGCAAAGGGGAGTAGAAGGTGTGGAGTTATAACTGCATTTTGGCTTAGGTATCTCTGAATGTTATAGTAAGACGATTCTACACTTTGATCCTTCTTTTAGAATCTGAGATCTCACTGATGTAGAAAGATGTGAAGGAAAATTATAGCAAGGGAAATAAATGGAGGTAAAAATAAACATCTTATCCATTTCAGGTGGTTTTGGATGTTGGCTGTGGAACTGGAATACTCTCCATGTTTGCTGCCAAAGCAGGTGCAAAGAAAGTAATTGGAGTTGATCAATCAGAAATCATCTATCAGGCTATGGACATCATTCGGTAGGAAACGTTCCAAGAAAAGTATGGTAAATATTGGTATAAAAAGTTATTAAAATGCTGTTACTAGTTAATGATGACCTCAGTGTGTCTTATTGAAGTCCTTCTTTGTCCAATGAATTAACGCAGGTTTTGATGTGGAGTTGTTTCCCTCTCTGATAAATTAAAATAGGACTGTAGTTAAGGCAGGATGTTACTCAGCCCTCCCTCCTAATGTTAGCACAGGGCAAGTGCTGTCTTGCTGAGCAGGCTTCAACTGACTGCTGCCGATCTGTTTCAGGAGCTTATTCTCTATAGGCTGAGGACCCTCTAAGTAGCAACCCTACTCTCTAGTGCTTCCCCCCCTGCAATTCAGCATTATCCACAAACTTGCTGACAGCACGTTCTGTCCCATGAGGTCACTAATAGAGTTGTTAATTGCTATCAGATCCAGTCCTGAAACCAGAGAGACACCTCTGATACCCAGCTGCCAGTTAGACTTTGTACTGCTTCTCTTGCCTCTTTAACTTCGTGGTCTTGAGAGCCTTGAGACCCATCTAATGGTTTGTTTATTCACTCGTCATTTCACTAATTTACCTATAGAGTATATTATGGGAGACTGTGAGTGTATGTAAAAAACAAAGCAGTGGCATCTGAAGACAAAAAAAAAAAAAATTCCTAGCATGAGGTAGAAGAAATGTAGGTGGAAATGTGTACTGTTGATAGTTGGGCTGTGTAGACTTTTTCATTTTGGTTATTCTTGTTAGAGCAACTCTGGAAAAGAAAGTCAAGGTAGATAATGAGGAACTGGGGATTGACAGTTTTTATGCAAGCTTGACTCATATAGAAATCAAGGTGTCTAAGCACACTTTTTAGGTTAGGTACAACTTGGTGTGTTGGAGATGCAACATTACATACTTGGATGCTTTCAAGTTCTTCTATTAATTAAATGCCTGTTTAAGAAAAGTACTGTGTTAAGCAGTAGGTGCAACTTTGAGCAAAATGCTCTTACAACCCATGAACTTGTTCTCCAAAGAGAACTTTCCCAGGAGTCCTTGGTGTCGTCAGAATTGTTACCAATGTGAAATGGTGTTCTGTTTCTAATGTACTAGATGGCAAACCTTAGAATTGTTCATATCTTTCCACAAGCATACAAAAAGTCCTCTATGTGTTATTTATACTTGGAGGGGTATAGAAATATCAGCCAACACATTTTGCCTTTGGTGAGGGGAAGGGCAAGCCTTTAAGAGAAACACCACATCAAAACTCTTAAACTGTTAAGTGATGAATTGCCACTTGAAGTACACAGTGAACCATTATGAAGGTTACACATTTAGATACCTTCTGCTATAAAAGATATATATTCAATATATATCTTACATGTATTCAATATATATTCAATTCACACAGAAGTCTTCAGTTCACATCAAAACAATTTATATTTGTCTTGTTAAATGTACTTTTCCTAAAGAAATAAAGCTGACAAACTTTGTAATGGAGTAACAAATATTTATTGGAATACTGAACAACTCTGTGTTGCTTAAAAATTACTACTGCTGTCCCTGTATGAATTCAAGTGCATTTTTAGCCTGTGAATTACTAGAAACCATGCAACCCATGTGCGTAAGTGAACTGGAATAAGTGGCCTGAGTGGCATGGTTCTTTCCCAGGATGATGTAGTGAACTTATTTTTAAATGCTTGTCTTCTCTTTTCCTTGCTGTGCATATCAAATGCTGTGCCCATAAAATTTCTAGTGTAGTACACGACTTGATTTTTGTTGTTCATCACTGTTATGCTAGAATAGAAAGCCTCCTAAACAGCATCTCAGCAGTTTTTACTACAATGTGTAAACTACACTGTTTTATGGGGGTTTTTTTACACCTTACAATTGAAAACAAATATATAATAAGTTGGGGTTTTGTCTCATTCAAAATGATGTCCTCATATTTGCTCGTTTAAGAAGTTACCCTTACATCTGGTTTTGTCCTTCTTAAACTATTATTGTGGATGATAGCTCTTAGGCATTTTATTTCTCACTTGGAACTTCTGGTTTTACTTCTGTTTACAGTGTGAAGTGTGATTAGTGATGAACTGCTACTCTTTTAACAGAAGACTGTTGTGCGTATTTAATTGATCATTCCCACAGCCCACATGTTCAAGTAGCCCTTTGACCCTTTCCTTTCCTTCCTTTCATTTTGATCTTTCTCCCATTGTCTTGTAGATTGAATTTTCAATGTGATTACTGGCCTGCATTGAAAGCCAGACAGAATGTGAGAGTAAGATATCGGGATAGGGAGTGAAGAAGCAGAGATAAGAGCCATAGTGGAAAGATAAATTTCTTTAGTGGGAGTACTTTCCTGCCCTCTGTAAGAATAGCTATCATAATACTGGTATGTGTAAAAAAGGCTAACAGGGATTGCCAAGAGGAAAAATACTAAATTTGAGTATTTATATATTGTAATTTTGCTGTCATGCAGTTCTTTTTTTAAAAACAGTAGTCACGTCACAGGACCTGCCTCCTTATGCAGAATGGTTGTACCGTCACTTGCGTGTGAGGTAATACCTGATTATTGCAGATACTACACAGTGCAGGTTATTTGGGCCTACGGGAGGATGCCTTTCTTGTGGAACAACTGTAGTACTGTTCCAGAGGGAGTGTTCATTATTGGTGACTTTGCAGCTAGTTTTGTTAAATATTCACCAAGTCGTGCAAAACAGCTTTGTAAGGAAGTTCATTTCCATTGCTATCCTGCTGTGATCAGTAGGCTCTAATCACTATAGACTCACTCTGCAAGGGTTGAGGAAGGAGAACTGGCAACAAGAAATTAAGCAAGAAGAAGCATCGTTTTAAATTGTTCTCTGGTTTCTGAAGCTTACATATTTGCATCCACAGCATATTGAAGGGATGCTGATCTACTGGCTGCCATCTTTGCCTGCCACTTAATTGGCTGCAGTTTTTGGATGCTTGGAAACATTCCCTTTTTCTTGTTGAGTTAAGAAACAGTTGTTAATGAGAGGAGAAATGCAAAATATAGACATCAGTATATCTCTCTAATTTATTTACATTGTGTCTTGCAGATTAAATAAACTTGAAAATATCATTACATTAGTCAAAGGAAGAATTGAAGAAGTAGATCTGCCTCTGGAAAAAGTGGATGTAATTATATCTGAATGGATGGTAAGGTGCATGCATATTCTTTTCAAAACAGTTATTTTCAGGAATAAATGTGGTGGTTTATTTAATTTGGAAAACGATTAAGTGATTTTTATTTTTTTTTAAACCAAAAATGTGTATCTTCTTGCCAAAGTCTCTTTCATGGTGTGGGAGGTGGGATGACGGTCCTGATGATGTGTTGCTCTTATATAATTCCTGATCCCTCTTGTTTACGCTCTTTCAAGTCAAGGTTCTCTACAGTTGAGCTGGCTTGGGCACGGCAATAAGCTTCTGTTACGTAGTTAGTGTGCAAATCTATGAATCTAAGTGCTCTTCAGTTATTCTCTTTTGGTGTTCTTACTCATCTTACATTTGCTTAAGGACCCAACGGAGTGTGCATAGATAGTATTACTCTGTATTCCTGAGTAATACAATTGTAGCTGTCAGAGTAGTGAGGAAATGTTGTATTAGTCATCTAGCGAGGTCATTACGATGAGTAAAATGCTTTTAGTCTGCAAAGACAACTGAAGACTATCCTGACTGTGGGGAAGCCTATAACGAGGTGAAGTGCTGGGAAAACTGGACATACATACAGAGCTTGAAAACAGTGTTCCTATTCATTGCATTTTTTAGTAGAAGAATAAGATAACTGATTTTAAAAGTACATAATAAAGATTATGGCCAACAGGAAATGTTGTACTCAGGGTGTAAATGAGCCATTTCCTGGAATCCGTTTGATTTCAGCCCTTGGAATGCTACCTGATTTCATGTGCTGGCTGATGATTGTTACACAGTTGTGCTTGCTCCCTGCCTTTGATCCTAATAAAGAAATCATTGTGACAAGATGCGGTGCCAGGCTGAATATCATAATGACTGAATGATTCTGTTCCCTATTAGAAAAGTGGTAGGAAATGCCCCTTGAGTGTTCTTTAGTGAATTTCTGCTATTCAGTCTTCTTATATCACAAAATTTCAAAAAGCACTTCAAAAATACGTGGGGTTTTTATCCTAGTTCTTACTGTTTGGACTTAAAGTTCTTTTGTTCTTCAAAGGTAAGATCAATAATGAAAACTTTATTCAAAGTTACTTTTTTTTTGTAAACTGTGTCTGTTCTACTATACACAAGGGCCTTTGGGAGAGAGGTCAGTTTACTATGAATCCATATGTACCTAACTGGTTTCCAAGTAAAGGTGGAAACTAATTGCTTTGTTTTTTCTGTGTTTCTGTGGTTTTATATTACATATTTCAGTGTGCTGGAAATCTGCAAAAGTTTTTCCTCCACTGCTATAATGAATGTGATTTGAAGCATGAGCTTAATTTAGTGTTGAGATCATGATTTTCAAGGAAGGTTTAAGACGTTGGTTTAAACTAAAACTAGTGGTTCAAAAATAGTGTGTCATGATTGGTGATTTCTGACAGTATAGCAACTTCAGTAGAAATGTAATTATAAATTCTGTAAGGGAAACGTCTCTTCAGTTGCCTAATATATACACCAAGAATAACGTTCTCCAAATTACATTTCTTGTTCAGGAGCCCAAGATTTGGTTTTAAAAGCAGCTTGGGCACTTAAGAGCTTAAGTCCATGTTGCAAATCAGTGCCTCTAAGGTGAAGTAAAGGATTCTGAAAAGCAGCTTTTGTAAAAAAAAAAAAAGTAGTATTGAATGTTCTGTGTTTCCCATTTGCCTGCTAATTTACCTTTTAATGTCATAATTATATAGCCATGTGCATTTCACTTAATTGGGTATTCTAAATATTTGGGAACGTTAGCATTTTTATAGGTTGCTGCAGTACAGAGATAAAAAGGACAATGCTGGGGAAATAAGATTGATAGCTGGACAGTGTACGCGCTGTTCCAACAGTGTCCAGAGAAGAACATTATGTTGCCTAGATGCAAATGAAGATTCCTCTTTGTCTGACTCTCTTGTGTGAATTTGCTTTTTCTTTTCCTTTCCTGCATGATATTGACCAGTGTGAAATCTTTTCTTAATATGTGAATGTAAGTGCTTGAAAATGCTAAGCAAAAAGGAGCTGATTTTGTGTCAGTTTTCAGCTCTTTATTTAGCAGGAAAATACTAATTCTTTCTTTTCTTTGTAACAAAAATATGAAAAGTTGTTGTTCTGTTTAGAAAACTAACTGCTCTAAGACTAGTAATCATCAAGAGTTTTTATTGAGCCATAGCTTTGTTTTGCTTGATACAGAACAGAGCTTAAGACCAGTACCTTTTAAGTTTTTTTAGAGCTGTGTCTGGAGCATCAGAAAAATAAAAGTAAGTGTGAAGCAGCAGAAAGGAGGCAACAGAGAGGAAAAGTACTGCATCCCCCAGGAATGTTTCTAGAACAGGTGGAGAAAGACAGCACATAGAACAGCCTATTGTTAAAGGTATTGTGGTTGCATTATGAACATCTCCAGCGTTAATGGCTTCTGATCATTATGCTCTTAATTGTCTAAGCAACCTATGGCTTCCACAGACCACTTACTATTCCTACTTTCATCTTTAAGTGTGTTCCCTTAAAATATTCAAAAATGGGAGAAGCATCCTAAATATTACACAGTGGGTGGGAATATGGAGTGTGTACATATAGCCAAATTATATTTGAGATCTTTATTTGCTATCTTCCAAAATAATATTTTTCAGTTTAAATTCATCTGAATACAGTTTTGTCACGTTCCAAGTTTAGAGGCTGAACGATGAGTTAACTGTCTTTTCAGTGACTTTATTTAAACCTATGAAAAAAATTAGCAATGATCTTGTTTTTAAGGTAAAGACTAAATGCATTGTCTGTGACATCTGAAGTACATGTGTTTGACATCATTAAAACCAGGCATGTGTGTGATTGTGTAGAACTAAAAATAGTATGCAAACCTTTGAGAAAGTGGAAGGTGTGATGAGCTGTGAGCTGTTCTGTTGGTGTCCAGAAGGCAGATTACGGAAGGTGTCGAGGGCCTCTTGGACTTCTGAAGACCTGGCTAAAGCAATTTGTTTAGACTTTTTCACTGTGGAGACAGCTCTATGTTCATTTTAGCAAAACACTGAAGTCTGCAGCCTGACAGGAGGACTTCTGGTGTGCTGTGAACCAGGAACACGAGAGGGCAGGTGGTTTTTTTTTAAACTGAATGCTGGGCAGGAAAAGATTTCCTGTCAACATCCCAAGGTGGTGGTTTAATTGTAAACTTCATAGGCTGCTTATTGAATGGCTGAGTGCAGACAGAAACAAAATGTATGTTATGTTTTTTCTGGAATGTTCTTACCCAGCTGCATTTGTGCACAGCTATTTGGTATGCTTTTATTTCCTTTCTCTAGTTAAGAATATAAGGCTGGAGGTTGAGAGTTTTATTCGCCTGAAAAATATCTGCATTTCTTGTTTCTAAGGGGTTTTACTGTGAGAGGCAATTGACTGAGATGGTTGTCTCAGATACAGTGTTAGAATACAATGCATTCTCATAAATTGCTGTTTTATGCAGTGTTTTATGGTACTGAATATGCAATAGAGTTAGACACAAGAAAAAACTGGGGAAGGGATAGACTCTTATATTGTTTCTGTTAGCGTTTGGAGGTGCGTTAATACACATTTCCATAACAGTAATAATTTGTAATTTTATGTTAGAATTGAGCTTTTCTTTTTTTGTTTGTGTTTTTTTTTTTAAATAATGCTGTGTCAAGGGCATACTGAATAGCTGAATGCTTTGATTTCATTTCAGCAAAGTGGTTTTCACAAAAGAATTATATTTTGTTGCATGAAAATATTTTTTTTGCCAACACAAGTAGTGGGTAGCACTTTTCTGCTCTTCACCTCTTCCCTTTTGGAGTTCACGTTCATCTTACATTTGTTTAAGGACGTAACAGGGTGTGCATAGTCTGTCAGTAATGAATTATTTCCTTTTTTAAAATTAAATCATACAGGAGAGATCACCATGAAGGCTGACTCGGTGTAAGGGATATGATGCTGCAACAGAGCATGCAGAAGAGTTTACACATAGCTGCTGCTTCTCATTTAAAAACACCACAGGTTTTGGGGGGATTTTGTCAAGTAAAAAGTAATTTTTCACAGAATTCAGTGAGACACATCAGTTTTGTGTTCATGTAAGATTACATTTTATGTTATAAATCAGAATCCATTGTCCAGTCTGTCTGTCTTACCCTCTGTAACCTGTTTTGCTCTGCAGTCCTGTGGACACCTTGTAGTTAGAAACTTCAGTTTAAGAAAATAATGCACATTTTTATACTGATATGTTTTAAATAAAAAAAAAAAAGAAGTCTACTCTCTGGGTGAGTGGTTCGATACCTGCCTTTCTTCTCCTTAAAGACTCAGTGTTAGACCTTACTGAATCTGGAGTACCAGACTATGTTACAGGAAAGAATAAAATGGATCTTCAGTAGAAGGTAGGGGATGGGGAGCGAGGAATGCAACATGTATTCTAGTAGTTGAATATTTTTTCGTAATTCTGTCCTTATGTGGTTTTTCTGCTATACTACAAATCCTGCGTATTCTTTTTATTGTAAACATGCTAATACTGCTTTTTGAAAAGTATTCTTAAAATATATGGCGCTCACCAGTAAGAGGAAAATAAGAAAAGGCAAAAGCAAATTCCACTAAGGTATTGATAGGAATGAATAAGGGAAATGTACATGAAGAGGCATTTTTATCTGAAGTAATTTGTGTTTTAAGCAAAGCATTTTTCCTTTAGTACATTATCGGGTATGTTTTAACATTCCGTGTTATTATTGTGTCTTGAAGCTTTTAAAGAGCTTAATCTCTTTTTCTTCATGAAGAATATCACAATGAATACTGAAGTGCTCACGTTAAAAGAACTTCCTATGCTAAAATTTTCATCTATTGATGGAATATTTTTACGTAGCTTTGAATTAAAATGAAAATAAATTTCAGAGGAGCGTATTTGAGTAATAGGGAAGAATTTGGCACTGTGGAATATTAAGCCATCGGTGTTTTGTGAACCTTTTATACTCCTGTTACAAATACAAGATACAGATATAAGGGGCATATAAGAAATGTAGCAATATATTCATGTTCTTCTGGATTCCTATTTGTCAATAGGCTCATGTGTTTTTGATAGATGACCTCTTAGGTGGACATCACGTAAGGCAGTCATGTTTGAATGGAGTAACTCCATAGTGCTGTGTATTTCTGTTCCTGTCCAAATCTTAATATATGTGTTGGGGGGGGTTGCTTCTTAGCTGAAAAACAACCATCTCATTTCAGTTTTGAAAATATAAAAATATGGATTTTCATGTTCATTTAGGGAAATAAATGGCCATAAAATGCATCATATGACAGCATAATGTTTGAGATGTACCATGTATTCAGATTGCATTTAACAGAGAACCTGTCACCTTTTATATGTCTTAGTTTAGCCAGTAGCAAGATCGAATTATTAATATTTGGCTCACAGACTTTTATCCTAGGGATCTCTTTGTAATGATTAATTTTGAGGATACCAATGCACGCTTAAGAAAAGAATAAACCCAGAACATTATTGGGGTGGAAACAAGAGTGCCCCACAGCATCATGGGGGAAGACATTGGGTATAATTCTCTTTCTAGATGCCACCCCTACAGGTGAGGCAGCAGCCTGTGAAATTACATTCTAAATTACACTACAGATGAGCACAGCACACTGAGCAAAAGGCTTTGGTATGTAAGTAATAAATGACTTGATTCAGTACCGTTGACGGTTTATGTAACTTACAGGAATGCTATAATGAATTGGGGGGAAGATAGAACTGGGAAAGGGGGGAGAACCAGCGGTGCCAGAGTGGAAAGGTCAGAGAAAGGACGGTGAGAAGGACCCAAATTCTCATGGGAAGGTGTGTCTTCGAGTCGTACTACTTATGCTTGATGGGCAGACATTGTAGGTTATGAACATTTTACGCAGGAAGAAATGAGTGAAGAGCTGATGCAAAAAAGGTCACTTTCCAACTTACTGACTCTTGCTGGTAACTAGTCTTAAGATGTATCCTAGAGGTCACATTTAAAATACTGTGAAAACAAATCATTTTCAGTTAAAAGCATCTGAAAAGAATTTTTATGAACTAAACATACTTTATTTTTAAACCTGCAGGAATACGAATAAAAAGAAGATAATCCTGGTTTCTTTCTGTGCTTCAGGCTTGCTGTAGGCATAAAATCATCTCTGCGTGATGCAATAGGAGCACCTGGCCTTTTCAGTGGTTTCACAAAGCTTACTAAAAAATCATATTGCTCACAAAGCAGTAATCTTCATTCAGGGACTCATTCTGATGACTTCATAAAAGTTAGGCAGTACAGTGTAAGAACAGGCAATTAAAAACCAACTAGATAAAAATTCCCCATGATTGTACAAAAAGGGAAGCATAGGCAAGATCTGAAAGAACGTTAGCTTTGCTTTGTTTGGTTACTGCTGACTGTGCTTGTAGGACTGTGGGTCAGAAGTCTTGGCTTCTAGTTGTCTTGTTTTTTGTTCTTTCGTGCTGACAATCAGTGTGTACATTAAGCCATATGGCTAACCTGTGTTTTAAGCAAAGTCAGAATTAGGACATTAAGTGAATATCCAAAATGTGTGCCAGTGTGATTTGTCTTAATTGATTTGATGTTGTAACGATGCTTCTGTGGATGAAATGTGTTAAAGTATTCAGCAGGAATAAGGATCATGCTCAAACTTGTAACACTGAAAGGATGTGAAAATCAGTGAATCAGTTGGAAAACAAAAGGCTGTATATGTCTTAGAATTCTACAGTTTACATAAAAATAGTTGAGAAACAGGATGTTTGATATAAAATGCTAATTGTATGTAATAGTGCTGTATTTTTTTATATCTTGGAAATGTTTAATTAAGGAACAGGGGTTTTTTTCCTGTTTCAGAAAATGCCTGCCTCCATTAAGTTTGCAATAAGTTGTTCTAAACAAATAGAGCAATATGATTAACCTGCTATAAAATTAATCCCAACAGCAAAGACGCTACGCAAATCTAGTTCTAACTGGTTTTATCCTGAGAACTTTTTAAGTTCAGGTGCTGCTAAATGATGTAGCACATCCAGAGAACCTATATTTTTGGTTTGTAATTTATTTCCACCTGTCTTAATGAGTATTTCCCAAGCTGGTGCAGAGCGCCATTAGGGTGCGAATGTGCAGGAGCAAAGATGCATTCCATTTGGTGTTTCTCTGACAATAATTTTAATGTCACTTGCAGTTCTAAGTGGTAAGGGATTTTCTTGGTAGTTTTTTGGGGTTTTTTCCTGCATGGTGCCTCAGTGTCATTACTAAAAAATCAATATGTACAAATTTTCACTTGGTTTGAGCTGAATTTTATTTCTTTTGATGTTGTAGGACTTTATCAGGTAATTGTTGGCGTAGTCTGGATATTGATTACCTATGGTTTATTAATGTAGTAGGTGCTAGATACTTGCAGTTTGGGAAATTGAAGATGATTGTTTGTGTAATGAAGGTTTTGAAGTAACAGTGCTATTGTTGAGATATTCACTGGTTGCTGCCTCTTATTGAGGTGTATGGGCGTATAAAGTTTCTTATATTGTGTTGATAAAGTCTCTCTGTAGATTGATTAAATAAGCTACATAAGACACATAATGATTCCTAAATTCTTTCATTTTTCTATAAACAGGGTTATTTCCTTCTATTTGAGTCGATGCTTGATTCTGTCATCTATGCAAAGGACAAGTACCTGGCAGAGGGAGGCTCAGGTTGGTGCACATAATTCTTTTAATAAATTTAGCTCTGGGGGGAAACTAAATGAACTCGGAGACTTAGAATAAGCTATGCATGGATGAGAAAGTTGCCAGTCAAAATGAAAAATGTTTCCATTAGTATGAGCTTCAAGGCATTAGTGTACTGTATGGGTGATAAAAGAACATTATGGGTTATCAAGGTCTCAAGTTAATGGTGTTTTTAAGAATAGAGGGGGTTATTTATTCTTAAGTACAGTCTAAATTTTTCCTCCCTACCTCTTCCCACACATATGGCGTTTGTTTTCCCCTCTCAAAATCCCAATTTGTGAATAACTACGAACAGAGGAAAATAAGTTCTCTTGTGTAAGGTGTGATACTGTTTGAGTAAGCTAGTATGAATTATAGGAACAGTGGGTAGGATGTCCTCCTGCCGGAGGGAAGTTGTGTGGAGAGGACATAGTTTCAAACAGAAGAAGCCAGGTGAGATAACTCATGGAATAACAGTGTTTCAGTTAAGCGCATTTATTCTGTCCCGGTGGGAATATACCCTTCTTTCTGTGTTTTGAAGGTTGGGAAGTAACAGAACAAAAAGGTTTTATTTTGAAGTTGAGGGTTTTTTATCCTTTTAAGTAGCTTAGATAATGTCATCTTAAGCAGTGCGTAAATGCCTGCAAATGTTTATTCCTCATGTGATGTAGTTTTCTGCATGAGTTCTGCATATGCTTTATTCCTTGCGGTTAATTCCTTTGTCACTATTGTATTTCATATTGACCTTTTCAATTGCAGTCATCAGTCTGGGGTTTTTTTCCCCTTTTGTGCTAACCATGCACATGGTTAGTTTCACTACACTGACTTAATGATTGAATTAATGACTATGTAACAGTGCTCGCTGCAGTGCTTCCTTTTGATTGCAGTGAGCTTTTATGTGCTACGAAGTGCAGCAGAAAAAAGGGATTTTATCCAGTTGTTCCACATTTGGTCACAAAGCTGAACGTACAAGCAAGAGGTTACTGTTCGTGTGTTAAAATATTTAGAAGTCACTTGAACAACGTGACAGAATAGATGTTTTTTTTGTTTTCAGTGATGTAGAATAGGCCAGCTAGATTTGGAACACAATTGTGTGCTCTGCATAGATATATAGTGGTAATTTCACATTGCAATATACTTAAATTTGGGGATGTCTCCTAAAATGGTAAGGAATCATTTTATATTTAGCTACTACTTCTAAAGCCTTCTGAAAAGAGCCAGATATTTTTGACCTTTATTGACGCTCTGATGATATCTTATTCGCCGTTTGTATTGTTAGTAAGCTTGCTAGTGGCTCATACCTCCCAAAGGTTCCTTTGAGAGACAGGGTCTGCTGGTTCTGCAGTGCACTTAGCCTTTGAGGTCTGAGAATGGTATTGGCGTTTATTTAACTTTTCACAAAGCACACAGTGTAGTGCAGTCGCCAATTGGTATGGCCAGATTTTAAATGGAGCGCTGTTTCCTTAAGGTGCTTACAGTTACTTCTCTTCTGGTGATTTCTGGAGTGGGAAAATGACTGTGCCTAAGATTTGTGAGAAAGTTGCTCAACGATCAGCTTAGCAAGACAGGCAGTCCTGCAGTATAGATGAATAGCAGCGGAACTGTGGGCACATCCCGCTTCAGATGAGCCAAAATTAAGAGCTCATGCTGAGGTCAAGTCTTACCAGAGAAACTCCTGAATCTGCCATAAAGCTTAATTTTGTCCCAAGGCACTTTTTACTGCTGAGCCCAAGATCGTGATTTCAGGGACTGTTTGAAGGCTGAAAAAGCCATAGAAGCAGCTGCGATTTTGCCATGTCTTTCAGTGATTGATCTGGGAATAGAATGCAAATTTATAGATTTGTGTTCAGCCAGTCATATCATGGTTACTTCAATTTAGCCTGTTGGCATGCTGAAGTGTCTAGGGCAATGTCTACAGTATATAATAATTTTGCTTGGGAACATAAATTTCTTGCTCTCCACTACCCATCTGTTTGTTCTTTAGAACTGTTACTTGCTTGAGTATGTATTTTTGCACTCTTGAGTGCAGTGCATCTTGGTGAGGGGTGACATAGGTAAGGAAGGCATCATTCAAAGTGTAGTGTTGTTTGTATGTTCATGTGAAAATGATGATGATTTTCACTTGGAATTATTTCTGTATATCTGGAGGATTGCTGCCTTTACCCTTCAGCATCCTGAAGTTTGTGAGGCATTGCTGAGGGATAAAGGATTTCCCATCGTATTCTGTTCACCACGTGAGCTGTTTCTAGTGACAGATGACTTGTGGGCACTGAGTCGAGAAGGACACAGATGGTCAAAACGATGAATCTGAGAGAGCATTGAGCAGTATGTGCTTTTGTCCAATCAGCATTTTATTCATTTCACCTGTGAAAATGAATGATTATTAAATTATAGGCTTAATCAGAAAAAAATTGTCTGTTAGGCTTGCACAGGGAAGTGTTACAGGGTTGCAAAAAAAGCAGAGGATTTCCAGGGAGCTTGAGAATAACAGGTGAAATGGTAAATGCATTTTTAAGCAAATGCCTTTAAGCACGTACAGAACTGTACAGATTACTGTTAGATTATTTGGGCTGATATTTTGATACCGTGCTTTTATTTCCAATCAAACATCAGTATATCATAGCTGGGTTTGTAAATTTGGATGTTGAAGTATCACTGTAGTCTTTTGCCCACGCCCTGTTGCTGGAACATAGATTTCATTTTGTGAAGTCTGAACAGGCATTGTCTACTTTTTTTGTTGCTATTGATAGAGTAAAATAATAATGCCGATTAGATTAGAGCAGTAGTATTTACATTTTTGCTTGTTCTTGTCACTGTGTATAATTTATCATGACTCCCACTGCTGATTTAAGGATTTGCAGTATGGACAAAGAGATTTAATAAAAGCTGATCATGGTCCCACTCAAATATTTCACGCGTGATAGAAGTGGTGAACTTTTTCCTGTTAACCATGTCGTAGAAATGTGATCTAGTCTGAAGGAGGAATGTTTTAAAACAGTTGATCACTTTTTGCTGTGGTTTTCATTTTCAGTGTCTCTACCACATTCCTCTAAGTGTATTCTCTAACTAGGGACTTACAGTCTCTTTTCACTCTTCTTGAATGTTTGCCTCTTGCATCCCAGGAAGAGCACTTCCCTGGAAAGTATTCCCTGAAAGGCTGTAGTCACAGAATCACTAGGTTGGAAAAGATCTCCAGGATCATGGAGTCCAACCATTCCTATCATTCCAGCCATTCCTAGTCTATTGCTTTTGTTGTGTATCACACTTAATTCTTGGAATGTCAGTGGTAGCTCTTTAAGGCTTGAAGTGCTGGGAGTTAAAGCCAAATGTAATGCTGTTGTCATGCTAGTAAAGAGCAGTGAAAGCTGGGAGAGATGCAAATCCCTTATTGATGGCTCCAGAAACTACTTGGAATACTCCTACCAATAGATGTTGGGGTTTTTTTTGTGAGTGACAGCTGTCAGGTGTGCTGGAACCAAATGATTTGTTTCAAACAAGACAGTTTGAATGTCTCCCTGTTTCGATTCTCATCAAGCTGCCTTTTTGCTGCTGAGTTAACTGTAAGCAGTTCTTGGGGAAACATTCTGCTTTGAGTTATTCATCTGCAAAGCGGGGATGATGATAGGTTACCAATGGGATTCCAGTTTAAGCTTGCTGATACTAATTTATTTATTCCATTTTAAATAGAGAGAAATGACAGTGTGTTCATATTTTGTATAAATTAGTCATTCCAAATGTAGAGGTGATTGCTTACTTGAATGTCTTCATGTAAAAACAAAAGAGCTTCTTTAAAGAAGGCTCTGTTATTAATATGTATAAGATAATTTTTATTTCCCTTAGGGTAAATCTACTCTCACTATATAAAAGATCTCATTTCAATTTGCTGTTTCTATCATCAGTATTTTACAAGGCAGAAAATACTGGTTTTTTGAATTACGAAGCAATACCAATGACTTGCCTATACTCGTTTTGATAAGCTACAATTTCGAGCAGGCTGAAGACAGAATTAATTTTACAGTTCACTAGATTTTGGGGAGGACAAGAGAAACAGCTTCAGTTTTATTAATGCAGCCGTATTCATGTATTGATAAAAAATAAAGTGTTTATTAGTAGGCATTCGGCTCTGAAGCCACATCAAGAATTCAATGTCTGTGGCTTCAAAGGCTTTAAAACTCTCAAACAAAGCATGGGAATCTTTTTGTGGAAAGAAACCTAACTAAATACAAATTGAGTTTTTCTTACTGTTTGATGGTGCTGTAGACAATGTGTTCATAGCTATTCTTTTTGTCTCTTCCAGTTAGTAGTGGGTAGAGATTGCCAAGAGATTGACTGGCTTTGCTGTCAGCAGCTGTTAAAAAGGCAAATGGCAGTCTTCCACTGCTGTTGGAAAAGCTGTAAATAGGTACTTGTTTTGAAGATATTCTTGGGGAAAAAAGCGCACACATATGTGGAGATAGTGTAACAATGATAGCTATAATCCTAAAACAGAGCTTGCGGGGAGAAGGGATCAAGGAGGAAGTTCTCTCTGTTGGGTCACTTCCATACTCTTCAGGTGCAGCTAGAAGAGTGGTTATTCTTTTCCAGTACCCAGAAATAATTTTTTAGGTTGTAAGGCAAGTACCAGCCAGAGCTGATAAGTAACAAGAATAAAACCCTTGAGTAAGATAATCTACTCTTTTTCTTGAAATAAGATCTTTTCGCAGAGGTGCTACTGCAAAACCCTCACATGAATTTTCCTTTGCACGTCTGACTGCAGTTATTAAATACATTTTAAGACAGTCTCTGTATAGAAGCCAGTATAGGATTTTCCAAATCGCTTTCCTCAGACGTCAAGTTTCCTGTTGTTTCCTGGCAGTGGGATTCAACTACAGAGATTTGTATCTAGAAGAGGCAATACTGTCACCAGAGTAGCGTGAGGAAATTATGTTCTAATGTCTGGTCTCTTCTGTGGAATAATAGGATTCCAGAAAATAAAGTAGTGGAAAAAGTGTCTTGTCCGAGAGCTGAAATTTGTTCTTTTAAGATATTAGTCACCTAAAGAGAAAAGAAAAAAATCCTCATGCATGTCTAAAATAAAATTTCACTGACCTCTTTCTGTTGTTACAGTTTATCCTGACATTTGCACCATAAGTCTGGTAGCTGTTGGGGATATGAATAATCATGTGGACAAGCTACTTTTCTGGGAGGATGTATATGGCTTTGACATGTCTTGCATGAAGAAGGCTGTAATTCCAGAAGCTGTCGTGGAGGTGCTGGATCCAAACACACTGATATCTACAGCCACTGTAATTAAGGTACCACACTGCTTAAATTTTCAGTGGTCAGATTAAAATTTTCTTTTTATTGTTTATGGAAGGAGGGAATTTTCCCATGTTTAGATTGTTATGTTCATTTTCTTCTATCCAACCCCAAAGTTACTTGGATTTTAGTGAGTTACAAGTTACATAACTGAAATTTAAACTATACCAAAAAACCACCCTGGAATATAGTATCTTTGAGTCTGTTTTGATTTCCTCTTCACCTCAGGCAGTGTACAGAGTAGCAGGGGACTTATTACCTATTTCTGTGTCAAGCTAGCTGGCTTTAAAGGTCATTCATTGGAGGATCACTCACTGTCACCCGCAGCTTCATCCAACAGAACGACCATGTCTGAAAAGGCAACGGTGGAGCAGACTAAAAAGTATAACGTTTTTTAATTGTGTGTTTAAATGTAATAAGTTCTGAGATTGATATTTCTTTAACTTGAATAACTACGTTGGGTCTTCTTGTGCATCTCTTTCCTTTTTTCTTATTTTTTTTATTTCGTGATTCCTGATTCATAGATGATGAACTCATGGCAGATGTGTGACATTTTATCCTCTGAGCTTATGCCCTAGACTCCCTCTAGAGTCAGTGAACTAAAATTCCTAAGGACACCTGTAATAAGTTGTATGACTTGGGGCTTACAAGTGTTTTCCTTGAGCATACAGGGAGAGAAGAGCGGTCAGGTCAGTTGCTGGAATACATTATGTAGACCTGATATGATTGGGAATATAACTTCCACCCTTAGTGGAAGAATATGTATAAACCAGCGCTATTGAGATCAGGAGCCTGAGGCCACAATTATTTGCCATCAAACAGGTTTGATTGTGCAATGACTGAGGCACAGGCACTTTTCTTACCTGCCATTTTTTCAACATTTTGCATGTTCTGATTCAAGAAGTGTATTTGAATACCTCTTCCAAATAAGTCAGGTTTGGTATGCAGAAAATGAAGAACAAATAAAGTGCTCTAAATTATCTGTTTAGTGGATAAGTTGAGGTCTGTCAGTTTGCTTGGGCGAACAAATAAATTAAGCCAGCATCTTAACCTGGGAAGTGTCAAGGACAGTTAGCTATAGTTAAGTGTAGTTAACCTATAGTTAAATAGCCCAATGCAATCTATCAGCAGCTGTCATTTTAGAAGCAAAATGCTTTACTGGTAACAGAATCATAGAATGGTTTGGGTTGGGAGGGACCTTTAAAGATCATCTAGATCCACACCCCTGCCATGGGCAGGGGCACCTCCCGCTAGATCCGGTTGCTCAAAGCCCCATCCCACCTGGCCTTGAACACCTCCAGGGATGGGGCATGCATGACTTCTCTGGACAACCTGTTCCAGGACCTCACCACCTTCACAGTAAAATATTTCTTCCTAATATCTAACCTAAATGTCCCCTATCTAATATATACAGTCGTGAATAGTCACTGTCCAGCTCAGGTGTATGTGCTTAGCAGAGTTTGTCAGCATGCAGCATTTCACATAACTGTTATGATGAATGGCTTTATACTCATTTGTTCTCAGTAGCAATCATGGTTCTTAAAATAACCTAAAGGCAATGCATGAGCACCTTTGCTGGAGTTACAGTACAAAGTAGTGAAATTAATGACTTGAGCAACAGTGGCATTATAGGTAAATTGTTCTAATCAATAGCCATTCCACAGAACAAATGGATTATATTTTTGAGCGAAAGTTCAAAAAGGTTCCAATTTATTATTTGATTATTAGAAAATATATTTTAGTGTGTTTGCTCAGATTAGCTGCTGCTTGTTTCCTATAGTTTATAAAGTAACTTTTCAGGAAGCATTCACTAGGACTTCCACAGGCTGGAGAGATGGGTCGTGAGGGTCCTGTGCAAAGGGCTTAGGGCAATGCAGGTCTGTGAAGCTGGAGAGGGAGGAATAATGCTCCACACCACCAGAGGCTGCGAGCCTACTGGCTGGAAAGCAGCTTTGCAGAGAAGAATTCGGGGGTCCTGATTAACACCAAGTTGACCATGAGCCACCAACACACACCATTGTGGCAAAGGCAGCCAGAAGAGTTGTCACTAGCAAGTTGAGAGATGAACCTTCTGTGGTACCCCAGGGAGATGACTTCTGGAGTGGTGTGGCCAGTCCTGGGTTCCCCAGTGCAAGAGTAAGATGGATGTTCTGGAGTGAATCCAACAAAGGACCACAAAGGTGATGAATGGATTTTGAAGCATCTGTGATGTAGGGAGAGTGAAAGAGCTGAGGTTGTTTTGTCTGGAGAAGAGAAGGCTCAGAGGAGGTCTTTTCAGCATGTAAATAAATGTGGGGGGGGGGGGGGGGTGTAAAAGAGGTGGAGCCAGTCTCTTTCCAGTTGTGCTCAGGGGCAGGACAAAAGCAACAGGCACAGACTGAACTCCAAGGCGGTTGCCTTGAAAGATCTAGGAACCCTGTTTTGCTGTGAGGGCAATTGAATACTGGCCCAGGTTGCCCATAGAGGAGGTTGTGGAGTTCCTCTCCTTGGAGCAAACCAAAAGTCAATTGGACATGCTCCTGAGCAACGTGCTTCAGTGGCCTCTGCTTTGAGCAGGAGGGTGGGTTACGTGATCTCAAGAGATACCTTTCAACCTCAATTGTTCTACCATCAATGCAGAACTAACCTGGCAAATAAAAAAAAGCCGATTTTCTACTTATATCAGTGTAATGCTGTGGTTTACCATGCATCTACACTAACAAGGAGTAAAATGGGTGAAGATATCTCTGAAAGCTACTTCATCTCAACAATGGGCAGCCCTCATCAAGGGCAACTTTCTTAAACGGTGAGCTACTATAACTAGTTTGATGCTGCTACTAGTCTAAATATCTGTTTATTTTGGCATTTGGGAAAGATGGGGTTCAGATGTTTTGTCAGTGTGCAGATAGGATTAGGTGGGTTTTAAGTCTCTTCCCACTTTTTGAGATCTGGATTAGTTTTGCCCTAGAAAAGTTGTCTTTTTATGGGAGCAACTGAACAATCTGTATCCAAGGGAAGATCATAATTGAAATTCAGCACTGTTACTGATGGAATTGTATTATTCCTTTCGACAGCACATCGACTGTAACACTGCATCCACTCCAGACTTAGAATTCTCTTCAGACTTCACCCTGACCATTACAACGAGCACAAAGTGTACGGTAAGATAATTTTAGTTTCTTCATATATGGTCAGTATCACATTGGACTAATAGACAATGCATTAATTAAGCTTCATTTATCATCGGTTCTTGCCTTGAAGTGGTCGTTTCTGCAGTACAGAGATGTCAAATGAGCCCATTTTTTAAAGAGAGATGGATATAGAACTTCGGTAATGGTTTTATGGTATAATACAGGTAGGTGAGGAAAGGGAAAGATAAGGAACCTTAACATTGGGGTTGTTCTCTTTTGTTCTCTAGTTCATTTTCTAAAATAATAGTGTTCTGTTCAAACATGTTGATACCATTGTGCTCAAGAATGATGCTGTCACTGTTATCAAAAGAGCTTTTCTGAGTTTATTAAGAGTGAAAAACAGAATGGATATGGGAAAGGTAGGCTATAGCTCATGTAATAAACATGTAGCAATAAACGTATAGCTCACATGGCAAGCTGTTTCTCAAACAGGCAAGTTCTTGAACTTTACATGTGAAGACCAAGGGGGAACGTATAGGTAATTAGAATTTGAATTTAGAAAATCTTTGATTAGCAGGGGTTTCACTGCATATGTTTTATTATATGCCAGTTAGTATTTTTACTTTACGATGGCTTATACTCAAAACAACACTTAATTCTAGAAAGTCTGTGGCGTTTGATTGGAGGGGAGTTCTAATTACAGCAAATGCAGACTTATTTATATTAATGTTACAGCCTATGCTGCATTGAGTGAAGAATCTCCAGCAGGTCTGAGTCTGTGATCTCACTCAATTGGGCATTATTTGTCTAAAATAGGAGTAAATGGGAAAAAAAGTTTTAGCTTTAGAATTACATGGAAACTCAGTACTAGGGCCTCTTCCAAATGCTTTTTTGAAGTTGGACCTACATTGTTACTTAGGAATTCACAGAAATACACATTCATTTTGCTGCTTGCTTTCTTAGTCATTCTGTATCTGCTAGTTAGGAGAATACAGAGAAACACTGATTTCTGGATTAGTGAAAAATGTCCCATATTTCTGTAAGTGCCCATGCAAGTTGTGTGGCTTTTATTGCATGTTTTAAGTACAAGTCAAGGAAGATACCTTAGTATAGGTATTTAATGTACTTCATGTAAGGATGTGAGTAACTTGTGAAACAAAGATGTTATGAATATGCTTAAAGGTAGAACAAATTAGATATTCCAACATGAATATTCAGAAATGTTTTGATTATTACCCGTGTGAGGATACCTTTTTGGTTTGACTTACTTACTTTACAAAATTTGCTTGCTTTGTTCTAAGAGAGAAGAAAAGAGTATATCAGCAGGATTTTCGTAGCGTAAACTTTAGGCAGGGCAGTTGGGATAAAGACGAGAAAGTCATCTTATCTGAGAAGAAGAAAGTCTTGTGGTGGCTTGCATTCAAGTAATGGTAAGCAAAGGCAGGATAACCTAATTTTTGCAGATTCTATGATTGCCCTAATATACTTTTACATTCAACATTAATTATAGATGTTTTCTACCAACTTCTTGGAGTATCCTCATCAAATTTGACAAAAGGTTGGATTAGACTCTGAGAGCTGTAGTACAAGCTAAAATTTCTCTAGTCTGATGTCTTGTGATACTTCTGCTGGGAGTTTCATGCTTAGCTTTAAATAAGTCACAATACGTCACAGAATCAACTCCAAAGGAGTAATTGGTAGCTAATTTTTAATATATTGTGATAAGTCTGCTATGACTGGTTTACCTGGCTCATATGTGTGTATGTGAAGAAGAGATGCGGGCTTCCTCTGATGCAATGAGTGTATTGCCATGTAATGTAAACATTTAAGCTGGTAACAAAAATCTCCCAGTTTTAGTTGTAACAGAACTACAGAATATTTCTAGTTAGCTCAGAGTAGGGTCAACTTCGATTTCAGGCCAAGCTCCAGTGCAGCAGTGGGTTAATTTTCTTAATGTGGGCACTTTTGAATAACTGATTAGTTAAACTGAAATCTCTACAAAATCTTGGCAGTCTTTTTGGTGTCTGGATAGAGTAAAATGGTTTATTTTGTAAAAATCATTTTTCCTAGCACTAGATGTTTAAGATAACTTCATTTTTGTTCTATGATTCTGTGGTATCATTGACTTATAAATCAAGATGTATGCCTGTGTTTTATGACTGCCAGGGAGAAGGGGTGGGAACTGGGACAAGAGCAGTGTTTCTAAAATTTTGCAGTGATTGCTGGTTTTTAAAAAATGATCAGAACTCTCTAGTATTTTGCACTTCATTATTTAGGTTTATTGACACTTTGAGTGAAATTTCTACTCTTTCTATGATGGATTGTGGAAGTTTAGTTGGGGGTTGACAGTTCATCCATCATATCAGGCTGCCTAACCTTGCAGTAAATGAACAATAAAAGGCCATTATTTATATTGAGAATTTTTGAGGAGATGCTTTAAGATTGCAATTTGTCCTTTGAAAATAACATTTGATGTTTTCCTTTTTTGCATCTGTGTCTTGTTGTTCTACTGGCTTTTGGGGTTTTTTGTAGAAAAAAGAGGAAATTGTGTACATTCCCTGAAATCCTAGCTTTTTCTACTTGGCTGTTCTGATTTCTGCAGTTTTTAAAATAGGAATATTTTAAAATGGTTTGCTTTCTTGTGATTTTTTTTTTTTTAGTTAAATATCACAAAAAAATGACAGTTTGGAAATCTATATGCTTGTATATATTAGAATTTTTAGCTCACAACCTAAAGTTGATTTCAAAGCAGCCTCTTCTCAGCCCTTTCTGTGCCATAATAGTGTCAAAACAGATTTGATTCTTCCTCCTGTTGCCATCACCAACAGCAAAGCTCAATTCAGACCAGTGTTGCTAGTAGAACTTTGACTTTCTAAGTGATCTGTCTTTAAAAACCACACCAGTGAGACAGTTACATACATGGTGATATGTTATTTGTTTTGTGGATCATATTGCAACTTAACTACTAGTTTGCACTGTGTCATCAGGTTCTGGGCAGTGGGTTTCCATGCTGCTTCTTCCCAAGACATTGTGTGGGTGCAGAGGGGCATACGACAGACATTCTTACATGGAATTTTGTCAGTAGCATGAAGTGCATGGTTGCTGTTGCCGAACTTGTTTTCTCAGAAGCTTAGCTCTGGTGGGAAGTAATTTAGCAAGTACTTGGAGGAAGGAGTCCTGGCCTTGTCTGGTATGGAGAGCTAAACTTTTCAGCTGGTGACCCTTCAAGTCATTAGCTGTGTTGGGGTATTTTGCTTCCTCCTGTCCACTTATTTGCATGTCTGTGGTACCAGGCCAGTAAGCTGTAAAAGCTGGCAGGAATTGAAGCCATAATACAGTCTTTTTACCAACTCATTCCCACGGTTGCTTTGATTACAACTTGGAACACCCCTCAGGCAGGAGAGGCTGCGCTTCTGATTTCTGTGGCAAGATACTAAATACCTCCGAGAATTTGATCTTGGTTTTTCCTCAGTATCTTGGTGTTTTTCCCTTTAGTAGACACTGTTTGAAATTCTGTGTTTATTTTCAGTCTCAGCAGAGAAGCTGACCTCTTGATTTCCCCATACTTTATTTCTGTTCTTGTAAACAGAAGCTTGTTCTGGTCAACACTTCTGGGAGGATTTCATAAAGGTTGTGGGAAAGCTTTAGCAAGGAGAGAGTTAGAAGCAGACTGTTATTTTCTGTTCTTTGGCTGGAGGGAGCACAGTAAGATTAACCTCTCCAGTCTAATGCTAACTTTTGGGACTTGCCACCCACCTCCTTCTCATCCTTAAAATTTTTCTCCTTACATTTTGTTTTATCACTTTTTAGTACAAAACTAATTCCTGAAAACTGATAATGCAAATGCTGAAATAGATACTTCTCTTTGTCGATATTATCACTCTTCTTGGTCTTGGAAGGCCTTCTTGCTGACCTCTTGGTTAATTATCTGGTCGTATGATAGTGCCACTTAATTGTACTAGAGGTTATTTGAAAACCATGCAGTTCAGCAGGCAATAGGCTAACGGTTTTTTGGTTTTAGAAAAACAGAGTGAGGACATAAATGCCCAGACTTTGTGATTAGCCTGTCTGAAACAGAAAATAGTTCCCAAAACTGAAGAGCATAGTATTAATTGACACATATCTGATTTATCTGTCCCCCACCTATAAATTAGTTTAAATTACTCTCGTACTTTTGCATGCCCAAAAAAAAAACCCTAGCAGAGTATGAAGTTGTGCTCGTAACAGATCAGCCTGATGTTTCTCTGTAGGTGCATCCGAAGTGTATTGCAGCTGATTCTGTAATACGTTTGAGTCATAGCCTCAAAAAAGTGCTTTGTGTTCTAAATAGTGTTTTTAATTCCAGGTGTTCAAGCAATTAAATAAGTCTTTAAGAAAATAAAATCCCAATAAACCTGAGAATTAAGGAAAGCTTGAGCAAAAATAAACATTTTAATTGTGACCTTGTATATAGAGCTTAGTATAGCAGATGGTGGGGGTGAGTCAAGGCTTTTTTCAGAGCACATATGCTTTCTGTTGGTTTGTCTTTTATTCTTCCTGTGGTTTACAACAAGGTAGTATCTTTTAGCGTTAAGTTTATTCAGCTTTTTTTTAGCTTTCAAAGACTGAAGATACTCAAAGCATGAATCAGTTGCGTGGAATCATTATATGTGATTGTTTCAAAGCACTTTTAGTGCAAGTTGACTTGATTTCCATCTTAGAAAGATAATGGCCAAAAATAAATTTAATTAGCCTGCAAAAGTGCATTTTCCTAGTAAAGAGCTAGTGTTTGTCACTGCTGATTTTAATGAGACATCTGGCTAATATCAGTTAGTAGATGCTGGTAGGAAAATATTCCATTAATTGTGTTCTAAGTTGATTGCTGTGTGAGCTTTTGAGATAAAATATAATGGTGATTACACTCAGTGTGGAAATCAATTGACAAACTTTCTCTTTTGTTTGTGAGCGTTTCCCCTGTGAGTCCATCAAGGTTGATCTTTCCTAGCTGAATAACAGTATCCCCTGGGATGAAAATGGCAGTATGTCTTCATTGCTCCCAGGAGATCTTGTCAAAAAGCAGGGAATGTGTAAAAAAAAGTGGGAGGGAGGCAGAGGATGAAAGAAGGATAATGAGCGGGAAGACGTGACTGATGTATTAAAACCATTGGGAGGAAAAAGGAAGTTGAGATGACTGGAAAAGGTTATTTTGATAATGAAAAATGCTTGTTAAAATCTTCTTACATATTAGGCACTTTCATTTCTTAATGCCCAGTCTTCCACTTGGGAGCCAATAGTAAGTATTAGTGTGTAAGTATTTAATTCCAACCTTAGATGAGAAACTAAGTTCTGTGAGCTAAAAGTTGGAAATTTGGCTTTGCGTACCTCAGTTAAATGCATCTTGAATGCCAGGCTTCTGTTTAAAGAAGAGACTACTCTTACCGTGTTATGAAGCAGGATTTGTCCTTCTGATTTATTTAGTTACTGGTAGCCTACTCTGCAGTGATTTCCAGATTCTTGTTCTTTTCAAAACATAAAATTGTTGGGTTTTAATGGCCAGGGGTTTCTTTTCCCTGTGATAAAAACACAGCAACTCTGCTGCATGGATGACAAACATTCCATCTCCATGCTTGGATAAACTCCATCAAAAGCACATTATCTCCCACTCCTGTGGCCAGCTGTCTAATTGTATTTGTTGTAGTCACTCACTGTTGGAACATGATACTAGTGAAGAGCAAGAATGATAAATTACTCACTGTAGGTGATAGCAATGATGATAATTTTTAATTTCCTTGTTCCTAAGTGGATTGGTAAGGTTGCCTTTATGAGTTCTCATAAGCAGTCGAGCAGTCTCATTTGTTTTATCCTGTTAAAATGCTGGAGCCATTTTCTTTAGAAAAAGCCTTCATATTCAGATGTACTTGAATTAAAATTTAGACTCTTATTCCCATTTCAGCTAAGGGCGCTGAGTGGGAGAGTATAAATGATACATACCAATATTAACCTATTACATATATTAAATGCTTTTTTTGTGATCTTGATATATTTGGTACGTGTTACATGAATAAGTGGGGGAAGAAGTAGGCTAAAAATAATTTATCTGTGTAGGGAGAAAATTTCTTGAAGATAAGTGAATCTTACTGGGAGCAAGTGCTTCATTTACAGTTTTTGATGTGTTTGCCTGAACACCTTGGAAATCCTCAGTGATGGATGAAGATGTTAAGCTGCTTTATATGAATTCCTCATCAAAACTTGTTTTCAACAAAATCAGGCAGAATTCAGTGGCTTCTATTGTAGTTTCAGGAATACTTCGTTCTTAGTTGTTGAGTAAAATCTGACCCTTATAGGATACTGCTTTTCAGTCTCACTAATGCACCTCTGTTCCTAAATATTCTCCTAGTTCATTATTTAACCACTCTAGTGCCCTGAGTAGGTGTGGAGACTTTGTTCCAGGGTTGGAGTTTTTGTCCTTATAGCTCTGCTTTTCTCCTGGCTGTTTATTTGAGAACAGGAAGAATAATATTTCTGCAGTGTTTCCCAATATTTAACAACCTTTGAGTCTAGAGCGTGTGTCAGGCTGGAGTTGCAGTTATTTATTACCGCTTCAGAAGTCATTATTTTTGTTTTCCTCTTTCATGGTATTCAAGAGACTGGCACTTAAGAGATTCTTCCAGAGGAGGCTGAAGTTCTTGCGGATTAGTTGTTGGTGGAGTTGTAAATGAACTGTCAAAGGCAGAGCAAAAAGATGAGGAAAACTGCAGTGAAAGAAATAACAGTTATCATTAGGCTTAGAAAAAAAAGAAGCCAAGGCAGGCATTGTAAAACATCGTCTAGAATTTATGGGGGTGTTATTTGCTTGTTCCTTTTTCTTTAGTTTGCCTTCTTGTAAAAAAAGATGACACATTTAATAAAAATCTGGCCAGTCTTTCATTCCATTTTAATATTCTTGTGTCTGTGATTGCTTCTAGTATTTGGCTTGTGAATGGGTTTTTTCCTTGTATTTTGTTGCTTAGCTGCATGTGTTAAATTTTACAAGAAGGGAAGGCATAATTTCCTTCAAGCTGTAAACATTGGAAATGCCTTTCTTTGTAATACTGCACATGTAATGGAAGCTTGTGATTGACTGTTATAGTTACTGCAGTTTGTGGTACTGTTCAAAAGTGAAATGGAAATAATTTTGAACTTGAAATGTATTTAAATATAAAAGATATGTATTGTGCATTTCACCATAAATCTACTGACAGGTAATGAATAAAGAGTATAGTAACCAAATCCACTGTTTCATAGCTAGTTTTTTATTATCAACCTAGTCTTTGTATTATCAAGCTAGTTTTGTTATTTCAACCTTGATTTATGTAGGTTTTTAGATTTTGAGGCTTTTTTGTAAAAAAATATACAGGGCTATATCACTTCTGTAGCGGTGCAAGGCTTACACTAATATACCTTAAGGGTGGGTTTGTGGGAGGTGGTTGATTTAGAGGCTTTTAGCACTTACATTTGGGAGTATTGAAATAGGCTTCTCTAATGCAGTCAGAGATTTTATTTTTCCATAGCTCTTTCAAGGAAGACTTCCTGCTGCTTCGTGTAGAAACAGAAGTTCTAGTGTTTTGTATAGAGCTTCTCGCAAGTGGAAAAATAACTAGAATTATGTTTTCGCTTTGAATCTTCAAGTATTTTGCCAATGACATACCTAAGGAAACTTATTTCTGGTTATGATGCAGCGTTATTGACCAATTTTGAAAAATTAAATGTTTTGCTGCTGATTTAGCTGGGTTATTAGAACATGAAAATATTTATAGAATGAGCTGTAATTGAAAAAGCTACACTCTAGGTGTACAGTGTTGTGGTAGGAATTACTTGTTAACATTTGTACTCTCTGCTAGTTGAATAAAGCCAGACCATCATAGGAATGCTCTCATGGTCTGTTTTTCAAATTCCTAGATTGCTTAAAGCAAAGCATGGGTGGTTGTAGGAAGCTGTCAATTTTTTTTCTGGTATGAAGCAATCATTCAGTTGGGTGTAAAGAACAAGGTTTCCTCTTTGGCATAGGCCCACCTACTCTTTATGGTTTTCTAGATTAACTGCAAATTTGAGGCTTCCCTTGGTTTCCTTCCTTGCTTGCTTTATAGAAAAAGGCCTTAGAGCTACGCTGAGATCTACACGCCCTCCTTGTATTTTAGTGTTGAAGAAGCCCAGCCTATTTCTTTCGATAAGACTTTCGATTGATGGATTTCGTACACAGATGCATTGCAATGGTTGGTAGGAAAATAGGGAAAGCACCATCAGTAGCTGAAAACTACTTTATCAATCGAATATACACAATTGAAACTCTGTCCTGCATTTATTTAACTGTAAGCACATAGTATCTATTCATAAATGCAGGGCTGGGGTTGCCTGTTGACACAGCTCACCAGAGAGGGTGCATTTTGCCTTTGAGGTGTTCCTGCTGCCCAGTTTTAACTGACCAAATTTTGAGGAATTTTGGGGAATGCTTGAAGCTGTTCACAGGACCTTACCCTTATGGACTTGAGAAATTTTATTTTGCTAGAATGTTTTCCTATGTTGTTTTTTTTCTTTTGGCTTAATTATTTCGATATCAACTTGGAAGGACATACATCCATTTTAAAAGGTAGCAAAAAGAATTTAATGGATCAATGTGGAACTCTCTGTCATCCCTTGAACTCTGTAATCCTTGGAGTTCTGCATAAGGTGCTCTGTGTAATAATTACTCTTATTACCTCTGGGTTTAGATAGTCCAAGTCAGTGTTTCAGTTAGGGAAACCATCGATACTGTAAGGGATAAAGTGGTTACTTATCTTAGTCATTTACAGAAGGTGTAAGCTTTCCCTGATCACAGAAGGTAGCAAAGAGCAAGGGACAGTTTCTGTGCTTATAAATACAGTTTCTTTTCGGCTGAACTTGATCCCTGAAAAATTCTATCTGGGGATGTTTTCTGAGGGCAGCGTGTAGGATGTTTCTGTTACTTCTTGCTACTAAATGTACAGATAATTGCATCCGCCTTAGTTGTGGAGCTTTTGGATTTCTTGTCTGAAATGTAGCTCGATTGTCTCATTTTCTCTGGAGGCCAGTTTTTTTCCCTCACTTCTTAAAGCATTTTTGTTGTTGCAAACTTTTTCCTTTTTCTCGGTAATCGTGTCATGAGTCTTTTTTGTAAACATATCAACAGTATTGACCAGATAATGGAATAATATTTTTGTGATTTAGTAGATCTCTGATTAATGTCCAGGAAAGACTCTGCATCAATAAAAGTAGTCTGATGAGTCAATAAAACTTTGTCAAAACCTCCTCAGTCTTAACTCAAATCATAGGAGAGGCAAGGCTGTAATTCACTTGGGAATGAGATTCTTAGCACCGAGTGGTAGGACTTTAACTAAGGCATGGAAGAGTCACAGATTTCACCATCTGGAGCTCATTTGTCGTAAAGGTCCCGTAGTGTCTCCTTGGTTCATTTTTTTAAGAGTGTTTACCCACACTGGAATTTGGAACTTGCCAGGCTTTTCTGGAATGCCAGTGCAGATGCCTTAACGTAGGCTTACTTGCTTTAGCACGTTATATTCTCCACATGTTGATGAAATCTGTTCTGGATTTAGAGTAGAGAGGAGAAATACCAGAATGGTTTAGCTATCTTTCAGATTACAGAGTTCATAATGATAAAGCCCCACGCTGTTCAGTTTGCTACCTTAATTTTGTAAGCATGTTTGACTCTTTTTTCTTTTTTTCCCCCGGCCCCCTCCCCGCTTCACAGTTGGTATGAAGGGCATGCTACAGAACTTGTCCTTTGCATCTATTCAAAACAGCCGATTTCCTAGTCGTAGAGTAGGAGAAAATTACTGGTGCCGTGAGAGGGAGGTTCTAATCAGTTGTTCGCGGTGAGTTTTCATGCAGCAGGCTTGCCATCATTGAATTGGTGTATATCTTGTTTGAATGTACGGTAGCTGACGGGGGTGGAAGGTATCCCGTCCTGCTGTCACAGGGAGTCACTAGCTACTGTAGTTGGAGTTATTCAGAAACTCTGTTCTGGGTCATTTCGTCAGGCTAACATACAACAGAAAAGCGTAACTTCTTTGGGCCCTCTGTCTGATTTTTTCTAGTCTTTTTGTACAGTACAGTGGAGAGCAAATAAATGTGAGTGGGGATAGGATTTCATAGAGTTATAGAATGGTTTGGGTTGGGAGGAACCTTAAAGATCATCCAGTTCCAACCCCTCTGCCATGGACAGGGGTGCCATTCACTGGATCGCATTGCTCCAAGCCCCATCCAGTGTGAGTTTGAACACCTCCAGGGATGGGGCATCCACGACTTCTCTGGGCAGCCTGTTCCAGTGCCTGACCACCCTTGCAGTAAAAA
This sequence comes from Phaenicophaeus curvirostris, assembly GCF_032191515.1. Classification (NCBI taxonomy): domain Eukaryota; kingdom Metazoa; phylum Chordata; class Aves; order Cuculiformes; family Cuculidae; genus Phaenicophaeus; species Phaenicophaeus curvirostris. Next base: position 5,074,564 of record NC_091396.1, read on the forward strand.
AATTTCTTCCTAATATCTAATGTAAATCTCCCCTCTTTCAGCTTAAAACCATTCTCCCTTTTCTATCACTGCACTCCCTGATAAAGAGCCCCCCTTTAAGTACTGGAAGACTGCTTTAAGGTCTCTGCTTAGCCTTCTCTTCTGTAGGCTAAACAAGCCCAACTCTCTCAGCCTGTCCTCATGTTGGGAGGTGTTTCAGCCCTCTGATCATCAGAGTTGATCATTTTATATTAACATCTTCCAGTTCTTTGATTGAATTCTTTTTGCCAAAAAAAGCAGGCCAGTATTAAAACACTGTGTAACTGCTAGTGTTTTGTGTGCAGACTTCTTTTATTTCTTTTCCTCTTTAAGCTGGAAAAATGTCCCACTAATGACTTGTGCACATTAGAGGCTAGGAATGGGATGGCAGGGAAGACAGAAGAAATGTTCCAAGGCATCTTATGGAGAGTTACTGTTAGGAACTATTAACTGCTGGAAAGGCCAGCAACGAGGTGTCTGTGAATCTTTTTCCTTATCTGTGCGTGTAAGAAAAATATTCCCTGCCTGGTTATGCTCTGTCTTTGTTCGCAAGCAACTTTTACGGGAAATGGTGTTAAGCTACACAAGGAGTTGAACAAGCCAAGCTCTGGCTGCGTGTGTATTTTGTGAGAGTCATGGGAGCCACAGTGGACAAGGATTGAATGTTTGTGGGTCTGCATGTCCAAAAAGCAGTTTTCTCATACCTAATTCTAGTTGCAGTTAGAGTATGCTTGTTATATTGGAAACTCAGACTAAAATTTAATATGTAATAAAATGCAGTTGCAGTGGGCTGAATATGCTTGAGTAAAACAAAGGTGTGATGACAGCTTATTTATTTGACTGAGGATTTGTAGCATGTTTGAAAGCATAAATGTAGGTTTGTCCTTCTTAGTAAAGGCTTTAAAAGCAGTAGAAATCCAAATACGTATATTAACAATAGTCTTCTTGAGCATCACCATTATTTACGTTTTCCTCTTTTTTTATAGGCAGTTGCTGGTTATTTTGATATATTTTTTGAGAAGAACTGTCACAATAAGGTGAGTATTTGGTGTTATGTATTTTAAAAATATCTTTGGGCAGTTATAGCAGTTTGTGGGCAGTTATGTATTTTGTATTACCTCAAGGTATTTGGCAGTGAGTCTGTTTTGCAGTAGCAAACACTTCATGTGTATGTGTGCTTGGTAATTGATTGATGTGGTGTGATATCAAAAATGTTGTTCTTAATCAAACTCTTGAACTTTTCCATTGCAGGTCTTGTTTTCCACTGGTCCCCAGTGTACCAAAACACACTGGAAACAGACAGTTTTTCTCCTGGAGAAACCAATTCCTGTAGAAGCAGGTATATTTCAATTCAATTGTGGTGCAACAGTAGTTAAGTTACATTGCTGTTATCATTAAATTTATATCTAAAATACTTTTTAAACTATGTAGAAGTTAAAAACAACTAGTAAATAAATATTTCAGCTGCTGTTAATGAATTCTTCTGACTCAGCAAAGCAGTGGCAAATATCTATACAAAACTCATGCTAAAAATATGTATACGTGTCTGCACAGGTATAAGTAGGCGTATGTTTTATAGTCTTATAGTCTTATAGGCATACGTCTGTAGCGTAATTTTGATGAGAATTTCTGTATCAAAGCATTTCTGAGGCAATAAAATTTAAGAGCAGAACACTGCTATTAACATTAGCTTAATTTTAACGGTACTAGTATTCTTAAGTATCGTATTTGTAAGTGATTGCGTAGGATTTTTTTTGTACCACTCCTGAACTATGTTGTATTTAAATGGATCATGAATATACGCATGGTGCTGTACTGGGACTGTGGGATTACTCTGTAAATTGAAGACAGATTCAAAGAACTCTCAGCCATGAGCTTGGTCCATTGAAGTATGAAAGGTGTTATTTTGATACACTGAATTTTTATAGAATGGGTAAGTACTGTAGTGGGTTTCACCTTGAATTTAATGCAATTATAAAGGTTTTTGTTGTCATCAGGGACAACTCCAAATTCAGATGATAAGTAAGGTTTTGAAGACTAAAGTGGTGCCTGTTAGTGGTTTTAATTAGTTCTATTTGGTAAGCCTTGAAAATACATTTATTTGCAAGTCGTCAAATATTCCTGGCTTTATAGACATAGAAGTAAATCCACAACTGTCATAGAATTGTCGTGCAAGAGGGCGGACATACAACAGGGCAAGAATTATAAGCCTTGCCCTCTTATTCCTGAAGAACTGCACTTTCTTTCAGACTCTCCTAGTCTTTTTATAATCAAAGGATATAAAGTAGTTAAATTTTTATACTATTTTATTGTTTTTATTTTTATCCACTTAACCATTAGATATTTACTCACCACTGTTGAACTCTTACCCAGTGCTAAATTAGTCATCTTTGAGGGCTGTTTATCTTTAGAGTAGCAGGACCAAGGGAAGAACCTCAGAATGGGGCTAATTTCTGTTGCTTGTTTGATGAACTCATGCTAATACATGACCCCTAAGTGAATAGTTTTGAGATGAAGAGGATATATTGGGAGAAACAATACAAAAACTTATGTGGATGTTGGAAAAAAAAAAAAGAGGTCAACAGGCTTAGAGATGTTATAGAGAAGTATTGATGTAGATGGAATATTGCCTTTTTTAACAGACCTAATTATGAATGTACAATGGTGAAAGCAGCATCTGCACTCGATGAAACTGCTTTTGCAATTGCCATTTCCTGCTGTCAGCCATGACAACGTTTTTAGCCGAGAGCTCCTTTCCCAGAGGCACTGTGGTCTGTGTTATCTGACAAATGATTTCTCTTTTTCAGGCTTTGACTTTATATTCTTAAATAATTTTTATTTGTTTTTTCTTAGGTCCTGTCATTTCTTGGGGTGCACATATGCATTGGTGCATTTGTACTTGGCTTGTGTTCTGTTCGGTTTCTTTGTAGACAAGGCTGGCTAAAGTCTTCTTGCTGCAACTCATTAAATTTCAATGTCATAGTGAAATTTTTTCAAGTGCAATGACATTTGTTAGAATATGCGCATTATTCAATGTTACACAGATCATTTGACATTTACCAAATGTGTGAAATTACTAGGAGATGTGCCTAGTTCTAGAAATCTAGTCTGGGTACGATGACTTTCCAAAGACAACTGCAGAAGAAGTGTGCTTTGAAGCAGTGAACCTAGTAGACCTTCAAGATCACTTTTGCCATAATTCCTTCTTTTCTTTTTATTAGCTTATATTTCTTAAAAATATTCCTATAACAAATCTTGTTATAGCTGTGTTTCTTTTTTTTTCCCCATCTACTTCTCCTCATAATTAAGTTCCCCTTTCGCATCCTTTTACCCATTTTGTCTGGTTTTATATCTTCTATAAAGTTACCACTTCAATCTAGTATTCTGTCTGTTATTTCTAGCATTAGGGAAGATTCCGAGAGAAACTTGTTGATGGATTGTGTTTGGATTTGCTCTTGTAAAAGAGGCTGAGCTTACAGATATCTGGGCCTGTTGGATATTTAACAGGAAAAGTCTCCTTTGTGCCATGGCAAAGTTGTTTTGTTCTGCAGTGTGAACTTGCTAATTTTGTCAGCTGTTTGATGCCAGGCTGTTTGTTTTAAAAATAGATTGGTTTCTCAGCCATAAAAAAGACTGAATGTTTTGATCTCTATCCTGATAATAACAGAATCAAGCCACTGCAAAACATGACATTCCTGCTACACCCTGTGCTAGGTGTGCAACATTTGCAAATTCTGTGAGATGAAATAGGAGAGGTTTAATCTAGGTCCAAAGATAAGGAGAATTGGGACAATAAAAGTTACACTTAAGTAATACTTCTGATTTGCCACTGGTTCACAGCTTGATACCCGAGTATGGTAGGCAGTTTTGTATATAGATTTAATAGATAACATCTGTTGATTTAGTTTAGTTTTAATATGCAAGTAGGAGATACTCTCTTACTAAAGTATTCTGAAAAGATAGTTTTCTTCCTCATAGACTGTAACGAGGGACTTGGAGCTGATGCACAATGGAGTAAAACAAAATAGCATCAGCATGTTGTATATGCTTTAACTGCTTAGCATGCAGTAAAATTAAAGAAGCTGGAGAAGGAAGCCAGATGATATTTTATTGCAGGAAAAACTAGGCGTTCTCAGCTAAGGCATTATTGTATTGTGGACTCCCTACAGAGTACAAGGCTTCACTTAGCATTCCTTTTAATAGCTTGAAAATGTCTCTGTTTTGAAAATTGAAATTGAGATGCCAAAGCAGTACCTTTGTCTTATTAATGGAGCAAATAGGAGTCTTTTGCTTTTGTTGAAATATTCCTGCTAAGTTTCATAAACAAGAAAAAATAGATGCAGAATATCGGTCTCATTTGGTTGTCTCAAGCATTTACTAAATAAATTAAATACAAAAATTATTTTAAAGAGCCCACAGAATCTTTTTGTTAACAGCACCTTCAGTTAAAACCTAGATCTGTATGCAAGCAAATTCTATTAGCAATGAACTGCGTATTGGCAGCATTTTGTGTTCTTAATATTGCCTTGCAGTGGAAATAAAGCCTTGATTTGTTTTTCTGTGGTGCTAAAAGGGGCTAGCACATGACTAAGACCCTGTAAAATCCTTGATTATCTTGGACTCCTCTGTCTCCATAATTGGGTTGCTGCTTGTAAATTTACCAACTGAAAAATGTTAATTTGTCTACATAGAAAGCTTTGTTAAAGGCAGGAAAACAACGCTGGCACTATTAATCTGTCTGAATGTTTTGAACTTATACTGAAATACTTCAATATTGTGCATCCCAGTTGGATAATTTGGTTCTTAATTTTAGTGCCTGTTTTGCCTGTCTACAGCTGCAATATGGTGTCTGTAGACACTTACAAGCGATACCTCCAAAAATTGTGCTTGCTGTTAAAATGTAACAGTTGTTAAAACTTGAATTTTGAGCTCATCCTGGATCCTGTATGTCTTATACCATATCGTTGGAAATCTGCGGTTTAAAATCATCTTGCAAAACATTTCTAAGTGGGTATTTCAGAGACTAAATTGAGAGACTCTCTTCCCATGGCTATTCTATCTTATTGGTAATAGAAGTTCTGTATCTAGACAGCAAAAGTCAGATTTTCTTCTTGTGCTGTTCTTTGTGCCCCACTTTGCAAGTTCTGTGTTGGCAAGGAGATACGGCTCATAGAGAAACAACACTCTAGTTTTCTCAGAATTTTACCACAACTACTGAGAGAGAAGGATTGAATGAGGTTACAGTTTAGGATCCCTACTGCAAAACGTAGTGAATTAAGGCTAGTGCTCAGTGAGTGAGTTTGGCTGCTGCAACTGCACATTTTGGAGGACTGGATGTATCTGGCCTTCGTGGTTCCATGTGGTGACTGTTTCTGGCACCTGAGCTATCTTGGGTATCTCAATCACTTGTAGTGTAGGCATGTTATCTTAGGTGACCATACAGAGCTGTCTTAGCATATCCAGCTGGCTGTGCAGGCTTCTTTGCAGCAGCCTAGTTCATGGTTGATCTTGGAGAGTTGAGACACGCTAACTCGGTACAAAAACTCTTCAGAGAATCTACTCGGGGCATGAAAGGAAAAGATAGAACCTCAACATGGTTTCAGAAGAGGCTGAAAAGTGATATAGCAGAAAGGAGCTGGCAAAAAGCTGCTTGGTTTATAAAGGTAGCCAGGCAGTGAAGAAAGGTGTCACAGGTCGGATAGATAATACCGAAAGGCAGTGATTCCTGCTCGGTACAGAAACTGCTCACTGGATCTCATTGGACTGGGGATTTGGTAATAGAAGTGGCCAAATGGGAAGGTGGTAGTCTGTGTACAGCTGTAGGTGCCTGCAGTTTAAGAAGATGAATGGGAAGATTAAAGATAAGTTATTGAATTTAAGGGAGATGCTCTTGGTCCCACCACAAATGATTGCTCTTTCATTGTTCTTTCTTATTTTCAGAAGATAGTTGGTTCACAAAAACTACTTCCTAGCCAACTCTTCCAGAGTAATATTTTTGAGACTTGGGGTTTTTTTTTAGTCACATGCTAGACCTCAGTGCTGCATAGGATAGTGGGTTCCATAAATCTAAACAAGACTACAGTGGAAAATTAGATGTTTAAATTGTTAGCCTCAAGTGAGGACAACCTTATTGTGAAGAGCAGCATCAGAGCTTACTGTTGTGTATCTGTGAATGCATGTATGACTGCCACTTAGAAGCCTGTGGTTCTTGTGTAGGGGATTTGTGAAGATATTTCTCACCAGCCATTCAGTATTTAAGGTGTCCTCAGCCCAAATCCACTGGAGTTTTCTAGCAGCTCTTTGAAACAATTCCAGTGAGATCTTTTGTAAGGTTTTTAAATTTTAATGGGGTTCAGAATAAAGATTACAACATTTTTACCTGTCTCACTGTTGGCTTCATAAAGCTCTTCCACAGAAATCAAAAAAGGAAACCTGAAAGATTGTGATCCAGTACTTAAAGGGGGCCTATAGGAAAGATGGGGATGGACTTTTTAGCAATGCCTGTTGGGACAGGACAGGATGCACTGGTGTTAAACTAAGGGAAGGTAGATTTGGGCTGGATGTAAGGAAGACATTTTTTACGATGAGGGTGGTGAAACACTCAAACAGGTTGCCCAGGCAGGTGGTGGAGGCCCCATCCCTGGAAACATTTAAGATCAGGTTGGATGGGACTCTGAGCAACATGATCAAGTTAAGAGATGTCCCTGCTCGTGCCGGGGGTTGGACTTGATGACCTGTAAAGGTCCCTTCCAACCCAAAGCATTCTATGATTCCACGATAGTGATTGCTGACTCTCTTCAGTACCTCATTCAATCATTTTTGTAATCAGAGAAGGAGGGGACACAAGTAGTTCTTCACACTGCAAGTTTATTGCCACGGATCATTTTGAACTTTAAGTAAATGTTATGGATTTGACCTTTAGGTTCAGTCAAATCCTTCCAGATGAATTGTTAGACTGTAAGAAGAAAGGGTTTGTTGGATGTAAGCAGTCTTAGTGATAAGAGGCTCTTGCACGGAGAGGTATCTTTGCCCTTAAACTGCAGGCTTGCCCTTCTTGGATTGTGTTGCACAAACATAAGATGAAAGATAGGATTGCTTACAGTTTCACTGATGGTAAAAGAACCAAAATAAACTATTTGGAGCATTCAGAGCCCACATATAGGGTGCACTGTAAAGCATGTAATCCCATGTGCGTTATTTGGCAGTGGGTCAGCATGGACATAGGGATGCATTTTTCTCCTGAGGTAGCAAGCTTAGGCAGTGAGCTGAATTCTGCTGAATTCTCTTTTTTTCTTTTTGGGGACAAATTTCAGGGCTCCCCAAGGGATAATAAAAATGCAGAATGGGGATTGTAATGGATTCAGTTTTGTCCTAATCAAACTGCAATGGCAGTCTGTGGTTTACTTGTATTCAGCTGAGCGTGATAAGAGCAAGGTGATGCAGCTGAGTCCCAGAGATGGCTTCCTTCAGGCAGCTCATAGGACAGCAGAGTGGTGAAAAAACATCAGTCATTTTCTATCTACATGACATTGATTAATTGTTCAGAACTGCCTTTCTGTTACTTGGTTGCAGTGCTGTTGTTTGCTTCAGCCCTCAGAAAAGGCTGTTTAGAAAAGCAGATTTAATGTGGTCACTGCATAAGAAATAACTGAGAAAAATTGACTGCTTTGTTTCATTAGCTGCCTTCACAAACAGGATCTCAGGGGTCTGTTCTATGCAGTCAGTTATAATTCATGACATTATATTTAGATTATTGCTTCATTTATTGTATTGCTTTGTATTCATGTTTTAAATGGGAAGATTGCAGTATGGATTAAATCATGGAATTGTAGTTCTTTTAGAGGTTCTTTAACCTTACTGAATGTTTTAAAATGTGTCATTATAGGATGTTAAAATATGTCAAATAATTCATTATGCAGCAGTTCTGAAAATCTATATGTTCAAACTAGGTTAAACTTCCTAGCTGAAAAAAAGCCATAACATCTTTTTGCCTTTATTCTGTCCCTCTACCTGGCGAATATTTTTCTGTTTAAATAATCTGTGAAACCATTTCTGCAATTCTTTGTAACTAGCATTGTATTACATCTGGCATTTCTGTCATAATACTAAAGCTGCACAGGAATTAAATTACAATCTCCAGCTAGCAGTTCAATTACCAAAAAAAAAATAAAAACAAAAATCAAGAAACCACAAAATTATCAAAAAAATACTTTTTAAAGTATTTTATACATTTTTGGTACTGCAGTTATTCTTGTTGAAAAGTTTCCTCTGATATTTATACTGGAGCCTTTGCAAAATGTCCCATGAGTTTACTTTTTATGGGAGCACTTGAGAGTTTTGTCAAATAGAGAATTCTAAAATTCTTGCAGAGTTGGAAACTGGCTTAGTTTTCAACTCACTGTTTGTTTTCATTCTGCCTCTTTGCAGTCCGTGCCTTTAAATAAAATATAAAATACTAACCTGAAGGTATTTGGGTTCAGTCTCTGGGTTGTATCTTGAGCTCTTTTCAAAATTCCGTTAGTTATTTTACTATGTGACAAGACTGTGCAAATTGGGGTTTGAAGCAATCTTTGATATGTGATGTACTATCAGTATTTATGTAGTTGAAAAACCAAATGAATCTAGTCATTTATACTTGAAGGGATATTGATACCTCCTGGTTTCAGGCCCTTAGTCTACAGATAAAAACTGGGAAGCCATTCTTCTTATATGCATGCTTAAAATTGCTGTGTATATGAATATTTTGAGCACAGAGATGTTTAAAAGGTAATCTTTTTGCCTGTTTTGGTAATGTTCTATATTCAGTCATGTGTGTCCGTATCAACAAAGAAATTTGCATTTGCAAATAAGTTTGCGGGTTACTTCCACTACTCTACCTCTATTTTTTTCCCTTTTTCCTTGAAAATAAAGATTTGTGGCTAAATTCTTCAAGTACTAGATTAACAGCCACACTGTTTTGTAAATACATTAACCTCTCTCCAGTATTTTGTTGGGGTCAAACGTAGCACAAATACCAGTTGTCTATGATTTAGGGAAATCTGTGAAACTCCACCCTGTACCTTTGCTCTGCAAGAGTTTTTTAGTCCCCCCTGGTACCAGTCAGGTTTGCAAGTGCAAATTGTTGGGTTGTGGAATGGGAGCTGGAGGAAGCAGATAAAAGCTAATGAAAGACAATTTAGGTTTTCTATGTTTTCCTGTACCATCTTCTCAGTAAATTTGTGCATATCCAACTCAACTAGATACGAAGAGAGGTTAATGTATCAAAAGAATGCAGTGTTTTTTTCTCAATCACAAATTATTGTGATTGGGGTCATCTGAGAAGTAATGCATCAGACATAACTCAGCAACTCATTAGGTTGAACTGCACTTATTTTAACTTTGCATTTGTTCTAAGAACATTGCTTAGAGCTTTGAAAACATAAAGGAAACCTTTGTAGATTTGTTTAATTCCCATTAGTTTAGAACAACTTCTTGTGCAGCATAAGGGTATGTGATGCATCTTTGCTGTTATTTTGATTCAGTAATGTAAGCATATTAATTTCCTTTTTACTTTTGCAGGAGAAACATTGAGAGGAAAGATAACAGTGCGCAAAAACAGAAAGGATCCACGGTCCCTCTTTATAACCCTTTCAGTGAAGGACATACAGCAGACCTACAGCCTTCAGTGAAAATTCTGTGCCTATGACTTTGGGAAATGTCAAATTTCAGTGTTCTTTTTAACTGTCGATAACTTTCGGAATATCCAAAAATGGTGAACACCTGGATTTTGTATGTGTATGCACACACAAGAGTATGGAAAGTTTACATAGAACTGAGAGAGTGCTCTTTGGATGCTTTGCACTGGGATATGGAGACTGATGACAAAATGAATTTCTGCTCCATTCCACACAATGTGGGGAAGGCAAGAAAGATGGGTTTGGGTTATATGAGACTAAGTGAGAAAAATCAGAGTAAAATCCAGCTGTGGGGAACAATGAATATGATCTCTTAATGTTGTTTTATTCCTCTTTTTTTTTTTTTTTTAGGAAAGTAGAAACTAAATCATAGCAGTGCATCTCAGCAGTAGCTAGAAAACCCCAGTTGGAAAAAGTTTGGAATTCCAACTGTAGGACTGCAACAACAAAGACTTTATTTTTATTAAATTCTATAATTAAAAGTTTGTATCACATTTCCATTAGACTTATCCAAATAAATGAACCGAGTGTGTTATATAATGCAGTTCCTGGTTTCCTTCTTTTCTGTGTAATTGGAAATTGTATCTATCCAGTGATGGCTCATTTATCTGTGGCTACAGTTTTTTCTGTACCAGGCTATTGGAGCATAGATGGAGAGAAGTGTATATTTTAGCAGCTTTAGGAAGAATGATACATACAAATAGCAGCAGTTACTGCAACAGTAGATTTAGTTTGGCTGCTTATAGAAGCAGACTGTGAAAAATCAAGGAGTGATGTGTGTGTTGTGATGTTTAAACACTTCAAACTGCAGTAGAATTGGAACGAAGTGTAGCACCATGCAGTTTATATGCTTGTATTGTATATTTGTTTTGAAAGAGGTTTCAGGAAGTGAAGATGATGGTGAGTTTACTGTTCGTGGGTGCAACTGTGTTGCGGAGTCACAGAGTGCTAGTAATCTTTGAACTGCTGTTAAAATAACGTTAATCCTTTTTAAAGGATTTGAGTGAGAAGGAAAGTCTTTTCCCTTGGAATCTGCTCAGCAAAGTTTGGGTAATTGTATAATGGGGTGAAATACTCTTTTGCCCGTAACTGAAGAGTGTTACCAATGGTAGTGCAAATTTGGCAGAGAAATGGAAACTTGCATTCCAAAAGCTAAAATTCTCCTGCAGCGCAGAACTTGGTTTCCTACAGTGAAGCAGGCGTTGAGTAGGAGGTGATATTTGCTACAGTGCTGATGTATTTTCATCTGAAAACAGACCTGTGTATTTCTATTGCATCTTATGCTGCTTTTATCCTCTCTTCTGGAAACAAATGGCTTACTAATTGGCACTTTGGCTATTATGTTCATCTAGTAATAGGCTGCAAACTCATTGCTCGCACTAATTTTTAAATCCATCAGTTTTATGCAAGTGAGACAGCACAGTTTACAAATTCTCCCTGTTTTCAGAATTTTGTTTTCAGGATAGGCTGTACTATAAACTTAAATGAGACAATTGCACACAAAAAAATATCCAAGATGCGAAAACTGATTTCAAGGTACTATCTGAAAAGTATGGGCGCTCTACATTCGTACAGTTGATGTGCAAGTCTCTGATCTGCTGACAGGTTTCTACCTTGGTGACATACATTCCTTTCAAAAGTACATTGATCGTGTTTGATAGGAATGGTTGGACTCGATGATCCGGTGGGTCATTTCCAACCTGGTGATTCTATGATTATCTCTGATTTTTTTAAAGGATTGAGCCTGGCTGTCTGAAACTAAAGACTCTGTAAAAATGGACCTTGCAGATGAAATGCCACCAGCTGACGTTGGACTGATGAATGGAGTTTGTGACAGTTACCAGTATTAGACAGTAAATATGCAGACTAGGGCTAATAGAACTACTAATTTTCTCTTTCCTTGAAATGGACTGTAGAAATACAGGATATTAACAGACCAAGCAAATTTCTCTTACAGTGTTCTGAGTACTATGGCAACCTGAAGTTGGAAGAATCTGTATCTGATTTGATCTTTTGATAGGTAGCTGCCTGCAGGAGCTTCATGTGGTTTCGTGTGGACTAATACTTTGACATACTGATGTTAGAGTGGATGATCTTGTTGAGGTCCCTTCCGACTTTAGTTTTTCAATATTTCAGCAGATTTGATGGAAATGCAGATTATGTTTGTCTACATGTTCACATAGAAGGGAAAAAAGGAAGAAAATGCAAAGGTCTATACAGACTTTTTGTGGCCTTCAGTAACAGGGGACTATAAATGAAAAAATGGTTGAAAATGTGCAAAAGGAAAAGGAAATGCTAGCTATTACTAAAAAAAAACCCAAAAACCCAAAAAAAACCAAAAACAAAAACAAAAAAAACCAAACTTCATCAAGAAGAGAGGATTTGATTTTTGTTTACCAGAATGAAATGTCCTGAAAAAGCCGTAATTAAGCTGTAATTAATGTAGAGCTTGAGAGGGGTCATTTGATAAAGGCACTGGAGTTTCACAGAACTTTAAATACATGAGTGGAAGTTGATCTAATAGCCAGCATTGCAGTGTGTCCTGTGGAAATAGCCCATCAATTATAAATGGCTTTTCTCAACCTAGCAGTTGGATAATATGGGATTTGTCTGACAACACAATCAGTTATTTACGTTTCCGAATTGTAATTCGGAGAATTAAATACTGTAGGAAATGTGAGCAATAAATACTCTTTTAAAGGGATTCTAATGATTTGATCAGAGGCAGAAGAACGTAAAGTAACTGCTTTGAGTAGAAAAACCTTGAATTTGTCCAGTGAGAGATAGTAATACTTCCTGCAAACTGTGAACCTTTCTTCTAAGACATGTGGTCAGTGTGGCCAAAGGTGCAAATCTGTAACTGAGTTTTGAAATAAATAAATGGATTAATGGAGTAGAGGAGAATCCAGTCCAAACCAGTCCTGTGCAATGGCTGGAAATGCCAAGCTGTGCGTTCTGCATAGTTCATCAGAACAATTCTTTCTCTGGGTGGTAGTAACAGCTTTCAGCTACCTCTGATACGTGCAGATTCCAGGTCATCAGGTACTTGTGCAGGCACTTGATGTCTGATCCATTTAGTGCCATAGCTACAGCCCTTTGCTGTGGAAGGTAAAAGAAGTACCATCCTTGCCTTGGATATTTTCTTCCTAGAGACGGTGTTGAGAATCAAGCAGATATGTATGGGGTGTTTGGAGTCTCTGTGTCACTGCTGGTCAGAGGTGCTGCTTGGTCATAGATGTGTGCAGGCAGAGCTGTACTTCACCCTATGCATTTCCAGCTCTTCTGTTAATCTGTCTGCAACTGCTGTTATTCTTTGGCTTCGAGTTACGGTACCTTAACCCACTTCTCTGCTGTCAGCAACATTTGCTCCCCACACATCCTCTTTATATTCATTTTATAACATGATGATACAGTCCAGTTGTAGAGACAGCTGTTTCTCAGTCATTCATGTATCAATTTTTTAAATATTACTGGCACAACTGGGATAGCCATAGTTTCAGACCTAGATTTATTACTTTAGTCTGTGTTCAGAACAGAAAGAAAAAAGTAAATTGTAGAGAGCCTGAATCTCACTTATCATCTGACAGTGCTTGTCTGTTAGACCAGTTGAAATAAATTGAGTTGAGCTACCTCACAGTATTTATCTTCTTAGTAGCAATTCTTTACATGACAATCATTTTTTTTATCCCCTGGCTAAGAAATATCAAGTTGGTGTATCCTGTGGGTTAGATTTTGCTAGCTTTGAAATTCAAATTTGGCTTTTATTTACCTGCCTCTCTTTGTTCTCATCTGTTTCCTCCTGACTCTTCTTTTCCCTCTCATTCCCACATGCTGGTATGTAGAAATGCAGTTTTTCATGCAGACAGCAAACCATGCTGCTGGTTAACTGCTCTCCTGTTACCACCACTCATTCTTCCCTTGGTGTTTCTGGTCAGACATGGTATTCAGAGCTGTGTGCAGTTGGCTCTATTTCAGAGCATCTCTCTTTTGTCCCTGGCTTTTGGGCTTCTTTTTGTTCCGCGTTTTTTGTTAGTTTTCATTTTGTTCAAAGTAGTTCTGAAGTGCCCTGGTAATGCTCCCTTATTTGTGATGACCAGAGTGTCCTGTTACCTGAAGGCTCAGTGAAATCTGTCCCCAGTCCTAGACTGACTCACTTCTGCCTGTTCCCTCTTTCATTCTAAAAGTTCAATATGCAGATTATTCTTGAGAAATGCAATAAACTGGGTGCAAACATAAGCATTTCTGCAGCTATTGGCACTGCCTGAAGTGTGTTTGATTTGCAGGCATGGCAGGGACAGGATGCAGATGCAATAAAACAGGTTCAGACAAAGGGTTGTTGCAGACCTTAAAACATAGGAATAAGTTCTTGTTAATGGAAAACTGAAAGTTCGCTAAAAAATCTGATTCAGTTTGTGGTGCACATCTAGGAGGGCAAAATAAAAACCTCACAAAGATGGGTACTTTCAGGTTGATAGTCAGATGCACGAACTAATATGATATTATACCTTGGTTAAGGGGTGTGCATGTAATTTCCATGCAGCAAGAAAAAGGCCTTTTCTTTGGGATCAACAATATTTAGAACCCGTAATTCGCTTTATAAGTTCGTTTTGTGAAGCACGCAATGAAGGGCAGATGAGTGCATGATGGTAATAGCATGTCTGTTTTCCAAGAGGATGAAAGTTTGCCTGCCCCAAATTATACGTGGTAACTGTATAGAGGTCAGATACACATCCCTCCTTCTGCAATATTAACCCTATAGCTTGGGAACCAAGAGTGGGAAGGGAGAGACAAAGAGATGGTTACAGAGCATGTTCTAACCTGTCACAGTGAGACAAGGCTCAACTCGATAGCTTCACTCAGTACAAGTGGACACGAGTTCAAATATAGACATTTCCTGACCCTTGGTCAGAAAGTGTTGGTGTGCACCAACCCACAACGCTTTCTCTGTGAAGCAGTTTTTACCTAAAAACAACATCACTGTGCTTGAGCACCCACATATTCACCAGACCTAGCTCCCTCTTCCCAAAGATCAAGTTAGTGCTCGAAGGAACCTATTTTTATTTTGCAGGTAGAAGATGTGAAAGCAAAAACAATGGATCTTCTCAACAGCCTGTCAGAAAATGATGTGTGCAGTTGGTTTGAACATTGGCAGCATTGTATGCAGCCACGTGTCACCTCAGAAGGGAACCGTTTTGAAGGTGATGGTAGATGGTTTTCTTAATTCGTTAAATAAGAAGTGTTACAGGTACAGTCTTGATTTTGTTGTGTTGGACCTCGTATATCCTGGGAAAGAGTCATCTTTTGCAAAACAAAGGAACCTACGTGGTAGATACTAGCAGTGCCTTGGAAGTGGGTATATGTGTGTCTCTGGTTGTTTATACCCATATGGGAAACACTGAAATTGTCCAGTTTGCACTATGGATTTTGTAACTACCATTTATAAATGCACATTGTATTCACTGAATATTTTGTAGTCAAACTATTTCTTTTCTATAAAAATACACTTGAAGATTAATTGCTATAATTATGAATTATAATTATTAATTAACTTTTAATATCCCTTGATTATTCCTACATATGCTCTATTGAATGGGAAATAGTTTAGGAAAAAACGCTGGTTTGGCTATAAATTGTTACTTTTGAGAGGAGAAAATATGCTTTTGTCATGCATAACGAAGTCTAGGATTTCTGAAGGAGGTTGAAAGTACAGAAGTTTGTAGAGCTTAATCAAATAGCTAACCTTTTTCACAAGGAATATTCTCAATTATCACTTATCAATCTTTATTCATGCGTAAGTAATTCATGTTATTCTTAGCCTGAGGTCAAAGGTGTTAAGATTGACTAGTGAGTCATAAAAGTTCTTTTAGTATTCAGATAAAACCAAACATTGACCTACATTGTCCTGGTTGCAAAGCTGTGCCTAAAGTCTATGTAGTTGAAGATAAATAACCTCACCAGAAACAGCTCACAGCTCCGCTTTTTATTTAGGTGCTGAGCTATAGGGGTTTTCACCTTTTTATGATCCGTGGCTTATTTGATCTTCCTTGTCTTCTGCAGCACTCCTAAATGTTTAGCAAACTAAGCTGTAGAGCTGTCTTCCTGGTTCTACCCGTCAGAGAACAGCTAAGCAAGAAACACAAACTTGGAAGCTCCTGTTCTTTCACTACTGAATATCTTCAGTGTGCATCATGCTGGAGTCTCTGCTAGGATTTTTCCATGTGCGCCTTAGTTTGACCTTCTAAATTCTGTCCTATGGTGTGTTCTATAAAGCATTAGATCCAGCTTCTGTGATCCAGATAAAAGCAAAACCCCAACTTCAAAAAGCCAAAGCCTCCATATAGGGTTGGGAAAGCTGGTTTGGGTGATACAGCTGGTAACTGAAGAAGGTAGACTGCTAGTAAGTTAAGACTTTTGATGTTTCTCTCTTAATTGCTTAGTAATGCTTTAAGTTTCCTGTAGTAAAGACTCTTAACATTATCTGTCCTTGGTTTCTTTGAAGAAACAATTACAGAAGTGCATATTTACCAAGGTTAGTGGAATGTCACAGCCTAGCTATGACTGACTTTCTGGAAGAAATTTTCCTTACTGGAAGGGAAATGAAAGCATCAAGAGTTGAAACAAGAAGATTATATGAAGATTGAAGTGATGATTTTATTTTTAGAAACCAATTTTGGGGGTACAACTTGATACTGCTGTTACAATATTGATTGTAACAGCGTAATAACAGCATTAAAGTTTTTTTCAAAGGCAACCAAAGAAATAGATTCATGTCCTGGTATATATTTTAATATACAAACTTTGAAAGACATGCCAAAGAGATTTTGTGCTATTCTGTTTATACAGGCATTGGCAGGTGTTAATGCTGGTGAAATAGTGACGTTGAGTTAAAAGATGAATATTGCATTGCATGAGAAGGCAAAAGCTAGCATCTAATGTTACGACCACTGCAGATAAGTTTTCAGAAGGGTTTATGTGATGAAATAGTTTTAAATAGTAGTCAGTTTGAGTTACATTTATATAGTAGGACTGGAACTTGAAAATGGTTCAGTTAAGAGTTTAAGCACATACAGTTTGATTTATTATTTGACCTTATATAAAATTTATTGGTAGGTAATTAACGGCACTGTTAAGAGCAGTACTTTTAATGGTATTGTTGAGCTACAAAGACATAAGGGGCAAGGAGAAACCTTACTGCTAGTGAGGTGCTGTGCATGTAGAAATTAAGTTGTCCTAATAGAATATTTCAGAAGCTTGTACTTTCTCAGTATGTGAATCTGTAAGTAACAGTCTGTTCCCTGATGTGTGCCAAATGGTTCTGAATTTTTTATCTATTTTGCTAGTTCTCATATATCAAAACAGAAACAAACTTTATTTATATCCCTTTCTGAATGGTAGGTGTTACTCAGTTTCTCTTACTTCCTAGGTTCCAGTACTCTCTGGACTCTTTCATGATAAATGGAGAAGACTTGCCCCATGAAAAAATTGTGCCATGAGACATTCTATTGCTGTTCCTGTAACAATTAACCAAAGTAAAATAAAAGACTCTTAATGACAGCAATAACAAATTAAAGCGGAATAAAGCTTAGTCAACATGTAAATTCTATTTTCCACTTGGGTACTACTCAAAACACCAGTGAAAACAGAGTGAGAGCAAGTATGTCCCATGGAAAACAAACTATCTGAAGTTTGCCTTTAGCAAGTGAGAACCACAACACAAATAAAATTATTCTCTTTGGTTTCAGTTGGCAGAAGCTAAAATAATCCTGCTTTATGAGGTGATAAAAAGGCTTTTTGAATTTATTTCTCTTCCAAAGAGATCCAGGCTAAGCTGAGGATGCTCGTTTTCTCATGGTTTGTTTTTTTTTTTTTTTCTATAGCATCTGAAAGCATATTATGGCATATACAAAATGATAGATTTTTCCGAAGTGATTTGCATGAATTGGGGAGGAGCATTTCTCTACACAATAGTAACATATAGTGAGGATTGGATGTTGGCAATTCAAGTGCTTAGAAAAATTTCCACTGGTGAAGCTCCATTTCATGGACTTAATGGCATTTTACCAGAATGTAGTCTGCCAGGTAAAGGTCAGCTGGTGGGAGCCATGCTGGAGAACTACAAGTCCTGAGCAGCATGTACTACGAAGAGAGCTCCGTTGAAGGAGTGTTGATCCAGTATGGGTAATGATGGTTTAGGTAATTAAGCCTGAAATACAAGTAGGATTCGGTAAGTAGAATTGAACTTTGATTAAACCTTCTGATGTGTTATGCAAAGAGAAGAGCACTGAAGAGAGGGAATTTCTTAATATTATTGACTTCTGTCACAACACTAGTCATTCTTGAAACAAAGTCTACTCAGCTGGAAAATTGGATGTGAGGAGGAGGAAGACTTCTCTGCAACTCAGATATCTGTTATAGCTGCGCTATGCTGCTTGCTTGTGAATTAATACACAACCTTGCACTGAGAAGACAAAGCAGTTGGAAACTCAACTCTCTTGGCTCATGTTAATATATTCATTGATGTTAATTT
Source organism: Phaenicophaeus curvirostris (assembly GCF_032191515.1). Classification (NCBI taxonomy): domain Eukaryota; kingdom Metazoa; phylum Chordata; class Aves; order Cuculiformes; family Cuculidae; genus Phaenicophaeus; species Phaenicophaeus curvirostris. The sequence goes on from NC_091396.1 coordinate 5,092,783, forward strand.
TGGAAGCATTGTGTGTTTAGATCATTTATAGCTGCTACAGCTATTTAGACTCTGAAACAGATTTAGCGTAGGGAATAACTGATGTCATGCAGTGTCCCTAGAGACAGAAGAAATGCTGTTGAAGTGGCTTTGCATGTAAATTTGATCACCTTTGTGGTGCCAGATGACAATGACCCTGGACTCTGCAACCTAGCTGGAGGTGTGTGGCCTCAATTTTTTTCACTTGCCACCTAGAGCAAACCAAACTCTCTGAAATAATAGTAAAGAGCAGGAGGGAACACACTGCCATTTGTGGAAAATGGAAGGAGAATGGTTTTGTGAAAGTATATGCATTCCAAGGAAGGTTGGTGCTGTCAGAAATGAGGATGTTGAGATGAAAAATGGCAAGATCCTTCTTTAACTATCAAACCATTCAACTGTGATCAAATTTTCCTGATGTGATCAGTGATTTTAATTTGCTTTTTTTTTATTGCTCTGCTGAAATGGGGATTTATTTTTCTAAGAGTCTAACTTTCTTAAAAGGCTACATGAAGGCCCCTTTGCAGTGTCTTAAGTGAAAGATAGTTTAAGATTTTCTCTGAAACAGACTTCCTCAATATTATTTCTTCATAATAACTTGATCTGTGTTTTAATATTTAAAAGGTGTTATGCTTTTCTCATATTCCAGTAGTGAGGTTTCTCTTTTTCATGGTTTTCAAACTGCCTTTTAGTCCATGATTTTTGTCACCTCAAGTTAAAACCTAGGTGCAACATCTGGTTGAGGAATATATCATGGAGTTAGGGTTGTGGTTCAGGCCACCCCTTAATGGAATATTATATTTTTCACACACAAGTAATTTTCTGAGTCGGGAATTTCATGCCTGACTTACTCATCTATATGACAGTTAATTACTTTTGTGGTAATTGAGACATAATTGAAGGAAGTGCTTCAAAGACCTGTCAACAACAAAACCTTAACAAAATCAACACAGTAAGACAATTTTTTAGTCAGTGTAACCATCTGAAAGCTCGACTTCAGTAAGTGGAACAAGCAAGCAATGGCTAAGCTGTTGACAGTTACCGTTTCTCTGCATACCTGCATTTATTCCTAGCAAGAAATTGTCTTGATGTTCTACAGAGCTGGGAAAAGGCATTCATTAAACTTACAGGGGAGTTTAATGGGTTTTTGATAGAACAGTACTTTTTCATATGCCTGCCAGACTAGGGTTGTTTTTCTGAGATCTGTCATTGCTCCTTTGGGACCACTCTGCGCTTGAGTGTTCTCAATAACTTCATGTGTTTGTACATCTCGCTGTAACACTGCAAGTAAAAGGGAAGCCATTCACATTATTCATTATGCCAGGCTAATATATTACCAGTACTTGTAAACCTTGTTTTTAGAAGGTTATTGCTATTCAGTCTGTTTTTCAGCAAATTCTGTTATTGCCAGCCATGTTTTTAAAACATTAGAGCGTACCTATCCTTCAGAAGAGGGAAATACATATTTTCAAATCTCTTTCCCCATTTGCATTCAGTTTGTTTCGTATGTGCAGCTTTCATTATTCGTGAAAGAAGGGGAAGCATTCCAGAGTCAAACTATTTGAGTTTTTTGTTTTACAACTAAATAAGCATGAAGCAATGCCTCACCAGTCCATTTGAGAAGATGGTGTTACGGTGGGGGAATAGGTAGCTCTATCATGTGCTTTTTTTGCATGAAGTAGTTTAAACACACAGTCTCTTTCCCAAGTGCCTCACCTCAACCTGCTCTTCCCTGTCTCCCATAAAGACTAAAATCTTAGATGGAGCTAGCCCAGTGTAATTTACCTTTTCTCTAGAACTGAAGATGAATTTAGGAAAAAGATGCACAAGTCTTGCAGGTAACAAGAGTGTAGATGATAGGGAAAGTAAATAAAAGGCAAAAAAAAAAACTATCTGGAACTTGATGTAGTAGTTATCTCGGCTTAGAACTCTATTTAAGAAAACATCACCAAATCCTATTATATTTTCCTGTACTTTACAGAAGCCTCTGTGAGTCTTATTCCTCTCTCCTCTTCACTCCCTGCCAGCCTGTTGCAGCTTATGCAACGAAGTTATTTTTCATGCTCAGTAGCATGGAAGCAGCAGGGAGAGTGTGAGCTGTCACCTGAAGGATTTTTACAGGTAGTTACGTGTGGATCTGATGATGAAAGGCCAGCTGTAGATCGTGCAGATGACACTTAATGTTTTTGTGGTACCTCCTCTGGACTGCAGTTTGCTCTAGCTTGCTTCCTTCTGATTGTGTGGGATTTGAAAGGGGTATAAAATCTTGCCATAGGTGTTAGTATGTTCTGGCTCCACATGCAGCTTTCTAGGCTCAGTAGGTTTGGTGCTCATCACACCAAAGATAAATGCTGAGTGTGAATGTATCCCTTTCTCTTGCCTGGGACTGCCCAAGGAAAAGTCACACCTCAGGTTCTGTTGCTTGTAACTAAATCTAAGTTTTGCAGCAGTTCTTGATGATGTGTTAGGCTGAAGAAATGAACTAAGACATCCTGGATCAGCCTTCTTGGAGCACTGCTGACTCTGTTAGCTGCTATCATGAGCTGCTGGTACTTTCTAGATCATCTGTCCAGAAGAAACAGTTTGGTCGTGCAGACCATTTTGCTGCTCCTCCTTGGACCGTACATTCATTTCCACTCTCTTTTGGGTTTAAGTTTGAGTTTCTGGGCATTTTGTTCCCCTGTATGTGACACATGTTCCCAAATTGTATTTGTCTCAATTGAAGGATGTGTTTGTTTGCTTCTCTGGAGGTGCCTTGTTTTTCCTCAGGATCCGGGCTGCGTGATACCTGGAATTTGCCACTGTCTGCTACAGACCAAGCAGGCTTGATTTCTTTATGTCTGAAGTGAAACCACTCATAATTGTCAATCCCAGCAGGAAGGTGGAGAAAGGAATGTCTGGCCAAGTTCTGTGAAGTTGCAGAGTCTCCAGACATCAAAATCAATTTCATTTGTCTGTCTAAATGCTATTGCTCAAAGTTGAGTAATGATGTGTTACTTGAAGATGAACAAATTGGGTAGAAACAGGTGGGAACCATCCTCTAGATCAAAGGTGTCCCTGTGTTGTCTGTTTTGTAAAAACTCCTATAAAGCAACAACTGCTGCTCTGAAAAATTTCCTCTGTCTCAGCAGAGATGAGAATACTGACACTGGAGTAATTGGTTTGTCCAGGTGGATATATTGCATACATCAGTGTAGGCATAAACTGTCTTTGATGTTTGACCAGGTAGCTCGCTATCCAATGCCAGATCCTAGTCTGAATGGCCCTGTGGATGTTTCCTTTTCAGGGACTGGAATGGTGACAGTGCAAGTGAGTCAACCCACCCCATCTTCTTACCGGATCAAACCCCACACCAATGCTGAGGTGGCAGAACAGAAAAGGAAATGTTGCCACCATCAAGCAGTCTCTTCCAAGCATATCATTTGACTAAGCATGTATTTTATATCTATTTGCCAGTTACAACTAAGGGGCATTGTTTATGATTGTGACAGAGACATTATTGTCTCAATGCAGGAGATGCAAGTATGTGAATTATAGGGTGCCCTCTGGATTTTGGATTTTTTATTAACTTGAAGAGAACTGAGGCATCAACCTCAAAGCAGTTGAGCAAAATGCTTTAAGCAAAAAAAAAAGAGGAAAAAAAAAACGAAGGAAGGAGGGAAAAATGCATCTTGGTGTCACTCAATGAACCAACATAGTTGAAGCCTCTAATCCAAAAAAGCTGCAGTCCTGTAGTAAGGGTTTCTGGAGATGCTTAGATTCTAAGTTTCAGCCAAGTCCTTAACATGCAGTCTCTAACAAATCAGAATTTGATGTGATATCTTGTTTCCTCAGAAACTGTGCAAGGGGGGAGCTGAAAGTCATTGTAACCCAACTCCTTCATCATATCTTATCATGGAACAAAAGTGTATTAAATTATGCTTTTTAGTTGAGATATTAAAATGCTAGGAGCGTTTCCCATTAAAATAATTGGAAGTTTGGATTGAAATATCAAAACTACTTTTGAAAGTATTATGTATAAGAAATTCTGCTTATAAATATTTTTTATTGTCTTTCGCCAGTAAAATGATTCTTCTGCTTTTCCAGCATCAGAAGTAGAAAACACAGAGGCACATGAAAGATGAAGTCAATCACCATATTGCACACCAGGCCAATGGTGCCAGTCACGCAGATGGCACCAAGCAAGATCCTTCTACCTTTAGAATAAAATCTCATAGAAAAAAGTAAGCCTCATAAGATACAACTACAGTAAAATGAAGAGTGTAATAACAAGGGCAAACATATTGTTAAAACACAAGAATTAGGCTTCAAATGTGTGCAATTTGAGTTAAGTTTTAGTGTGTTTAGATATTATTTGAACAGGTACCTGCAATGCATATTGCTAGCATTGACCCACAACCCCACAACTGATTTGCTTATAAATCTAAGTTCAACCTGAAAATATACAGCTTAGTTTTCTGACTTATTTGTTTTAACTTATATTATCAAAAGGCAAGTATCTACAAGAATAAAAGGAGGAGCTTGTTTGTGATTTAGTTTCATTATAAAGCTTTGTCTTGAAGTAAGACAGATTTTTTTTTTTAATTTTCTAAACAAGGTGGCCATCTAACTTAGTTGAAAACCACTGAGCATTGTTTAAATTCTAACCACATTTGAAAGTCTTTAAATGCTTTAGAAGTTGTATTTGATTTTATTTATAGCTAGAGATGTATAAGTGTCTGGGGATGCGATACTTCAGGAAGAGATTGAAAAAATACAGTAAGTGTGGATAAATAGGAGTGGAGACCTAGAAACGCTGACTGTGAAGGAAGCAATGAATAGACCTCATGCTGACTGCCAGCAAAAACACCGTTTTATATTCATGCATTTGCCTAAAATTAAGACAGCTAATACTTTTTAAAGTTTAAGTAAATTATTTTAGCCCGGAGTATTGGTCTCTACTGAGAGGTCACACAAGGGAACATGAAACTTGTTTAAGTTGTTGGAGTCAGACCTGATCTCAGAAGTTTATGAGTTTATGTTGCTGAAGAAGATGAGAGAGAACAGAGGTTACTGCCCATGTTCATGCAAACTCACACTTAAAGTGATGTCCCTGAGGTCTCCTGGAAAGCTTGTGGCAGAGCTAAGCTCCAGTCTCACATCATCCAAGGTAGGTTCCTCCCTTCTCCAGTTTCATCCACTGCCTGTCTGTGCTGGGCCTGCTTGCTTCTTTAGCTGCGGAAGAGAAATTACGGTGGTTAGCTATGTTTTGTTAAGTTCTTTGTAATACGGTGAGAAAACATCCTCTGAATGTCCTAGATAAATGTGGCTTTATGAGGAAAGATTGAAAGAAAAAGGTCTTTGGAAGAAACAGGCCATTGAAATACTCTCAGTGATCTTTTTTGCATCTCTTAGGGTCTCACTGACAGGTGTAGAAGCTAACTGACTGAATCTTCAACTTTCCATCACCTTAGACAGAGGATCACCTTGAATTTTTCATATGACCAAGGCATTAAGTATATTTGGAGCTCAGTGATGAAGCTGCCTAGAAATGCAGAAGATGAACCGTAATAACTGAAAAATTGATCACCTAAACAATGAATCTCCTACCTTAGGAGAGCAGTGTCAACCTAATTGATTAAAGATTTATGCTTAAAGGAACACTTAAACCTGATTTCAATAAGTAAACTGGTAGAGGCTCACTTGCTTTTCCTAACTGCTTTTAAGCAATTCCAAGTCTTTGTTTGAAATCTAGTACCCTAAATGGAATGCACAGACTGTCTTGGGGAGTAAATAGTACTTGTAATGTATTTCTTTTGTTGCAAGTATTACTGGAGTTGTATATTCAGAATGAAAGTTGAAGGTGTGCTACAATTCTAGTTCAGCATGACTAGAAAAAAAGCACTGTGGGATTATGAGAGCACAGGTCTGTGCTTAGTGAAGTGCAGACATTATGGGATTATGTAGCTTTGAATAACAGCTGAGAAGGCTTTGAATAACAGCCACATGTGTACAAGCTGTAAACCAGATTCTCTGCTGTGATGCCAGCCCCTTTGAGCCATCTGACAGTGTAATGGAGCTGAAAAGTGGCTATGTAATATATCCCGATCTTCTGTTCCTCAACCACGGGGTAGTTCCCAGCTGCCACAGTGTTGACATATCCAGTTCTCTCATACCCAAAGCTTAGACTCCAGAATAAGGGCTCTGTCTGGACTTACACTGGGAGCCAGTTAAGGAGGATGTGCCTAGTTGAAGCATTTACACTGATACATTCCCACAGAGCTCTTCCAAACACACTCATACCAGTCTAGTTCAGGAAAGGGAGTCATTACTAATGTCTTCCAAGTGGGTGTTCCAGTAAGGGAAGCTGCAGCTGAAAATTTGCATCTAGCATTCAGTCTTCAGCCAACATGAAGTTAGATTTAATCTAGGATCTTAAGTTCAGTACTCCTGTGAATGTCCTACAAACCACTCACTGATTTAGACTTACGTCCCTACACTGAGTTGACTTTCCAACCCTGAGCAGGTAGGATGCTTCACCTGGTACTCTGCAAGAGGAAACGTGGGATTTTTTCATGCCCACAGAGGGATCACAGTTTTCTTAGCTCTGTATGACAATCACCACACTTCACTTGGTATGTGTTGCAGGATTTCCCCTTTCACAGTGAAACAGGGAAAAAATGAATGGGGAGCAACACCCAAGTTTAACCACACCAAGAACTTCCTGTGAGAAACCACAGAAAAAAAAATAAGGCTTCCTTATTTTTTTCCAATCAGAAATTCAAAGGACCCAAGTTCCTATCATGTAAAATATCAACAAAGTTACATTAGTATGTTTATTATGCCTTTTTATGTTAAAATGAGAGTGCACAGTCAGTATTTTCACAGACTACCGCGAAAGCTCCCACAGCTTCACAGAGGTGCATGCCATGATTTTTCATTCTTACTGTTTTTTTTATTCAAGACTCAAAAGTCAGTAAGGGAGTGAGTGAAAGGTCTTTTCTGCTAGAATCTGGTCACCCCAGTGCTACCAGGACTGCTGCCCCACTCTTTTCACAGCCAGGATCTGTTTCTTTTACAGCCTCTATCCATCACCTCTCTTAGGATTTGTGCCAAGACTGAGACAAAGAGACCTGGCTGATGATATCCAGAAGCACTTGAATTGCTCTACAAAGCTCTCGTTTATGTGTTGTTTCTGCAGCTCTCCCTGCACTGAGCCGGTATGGATTTAAGGAGGCTAATTCACCTGTTCTAACCTTATTTATTATGTATTTGTATAGTCACGAGAAACTACTGCTTTTAATCCAGTTTTGAACACTGCTGGTTAAAAAGGATGCGTATTTATCTTGTTTGCTATCTAAGGACACGTATATTCTTACCTGGATAGGAAGATGTGTTGAGTTCAGTGACTGATCTAGGCTAAGTTTAGAGCTTACTGGGGCACCAGGAAAAATATCCTTGACTGATTGCACGTGGGTAAATCATGGCAATACATTTAGAGGTCTAAATAGCACTTTTTATCATTTGCCATTAAATACGTGCACTTCTTTTTAAGCCCTGTCCTATTGCAAAGTGGATGATCAAACCTGGGTTTATTACGCTCCGTGTTGGGATTACGCCCTGTGGTTAAGGCAAATGTCTGGACAAATGATGGAGCATGTATGCACGGGTTAAATAGCTGCTAGGAGCATAAATGCCTGGCCAGTGGTGCAGAAATTTCCTCCAGATGCTTCTGGTTTCCTCCCACCTGATCCCCCTTTCTTTTAATTCTCTATAATTACAGTGGTCTTCATTGAAGGGGTTAAAAGTCTCTCAGGCAACTGACTTTTTTTCCCAGTGAGGACCCCGGACTTGATAATTATCTGAAAATCCAAGGGCCATGCAGCGAGTTTAATGGATTAAGGCAATTGGAAGCAAGCTCATCAGAAAGTGTACAGTAGAGCTAATAAATAGCAGGATGAGCCTGAGGCATTTCACAGAAGAAAAATAACAGGTAATTATCACTTGCAAGATTTTACAGTCTCTTCATTATTTGGACATAATTAACTGAGAGAGGCAAAATAATGCAGCCTTATAAGGTGAATCTTTGCCTTAAGGAAGGGTCCATGCCCTTTGCATGGGAAAACTACTTAGTTGAAGTAAGGCTATGAAATTCATACCTATCGATAGACTGAAAAGGGAAATACAAGATATTGGTGGAGTATCACTTTGCAAAATCTGATTTATTGATGCCTGCTTTTGCTGGTTTAGATTTCTAACTCAGCTGAGTGAATACGATGTTGTTATTGGCTTTGCATCATGTAGTGCTATAGCTAAAATACTGTAATGGTTTAAAACCATTGTTGCTTATAAGAAAAGCCGTGATCTTTTTGTATATATATATTGACATTCCCATGTTACCCAAAAGTGGAATCTCTGCAGGATTTCAAAGCCCTGGGAGAGGGCAGGTTTATTCATTAGGGAGTAACTCGGGTTTTGTTTTGCTGCTGTGCATCCTCAGAGAAGCTTTGGGGACTTGCCCATCTCTCGAGCTGCCCATGAGGTTATTCTGAGCTGCAGAAAGAGCAATTTGCACTTGCCAGGGACTTGTCCCTAAGCCTAGGGACCAGAGGAAAACCGCATTCGACTGCAAGTCAAAGCCGAAGAGCGCTGTAGGGATTCAATCAGCGCATTTCACAGCTACCGTTTAACACCTCCCTAATCTAATTACCTTTAATAAAAAGGCTATTGTATTGCACTCTTAACCGGGCATTTAAAGGCATTCCCTCAGGTCTAAGCACCCATCCTGATCCTTAATATTGTATTTGCATTTTAGCTTTAAGGCAGAAAAGAGTTTAGATGGCTGTCTTCTGTGGAGAATTCCCACCGAAGTGGATTTCTCTGGATTTACCGGAAAGCTCCGTTGGAAAAAAAAAAAAAGAATAAAAGGTGAGACCAAGGAGAGGAGGGAAGAAGGAAACCTCCCGCCAGTTACATGAATTGATGTGCTGTGTGAATTGTTTAACACAAGCTGATTTCCTCTTCTAAGTGAGAACCCCGGGACAAGCTGTGACTTTAGATTATGGCACTGGCGGAGGTCGCGGCTGGAATTCGTGGGAGAACAAGCTGGGGGCGGTGAGGAGGGTGCTAGTTTCTTGCTGTGACTGCCTCCATCAATTTGAGGCAAACTTTATAGTGGAAAAGAAGCAGAACGAGACAGATATAAGGTGAATAACTGCAAATAACTGCAACGCAAAACCCATAAAGATGCCGAGACGGTGGATTTTAGGGCAGACGTGGGAACTGCGTGGGAACTGCGTGATCCTGGTGTTTGGAGAGAGGTGTCATCTCCTGCTCTTGTCGTGACTTGGTTTTTTGTCCCCTCCCCGGGGCACGGCTCGAATGCAGCGTGGCGGTAGGAAAGTGCGTGGTGTGAGGGAGAAGGGGGCAAAGGGAGCCAGGGGTTGTCCCAAAACCATCACCAACCCCCGGCTGTGCCAGCTCCCCCCCCCCCACCTTCCTTTGCGCATTTGCTTATCTGCAAAGAGAGGGCAGGGGAAGAAGAGGGAAGGCGAGCAAAGCGTGTGTGTGTGTTAATCAATTGCTATTTTTCATCTTTGACAAAGCAATTAAGACAGAGGCATTTATTCGGCCGTGGAGGGCGAGGGTTGGTGGGCAGCCCTGCCTCCTTGGGGGGCACCACCGAGGATGGGGCTGTCTCGGGGAGGGGGGGGGGGGGGTCTTCCCTTTTTCTTTTTTGGAAAGACCATCCCCACTCCTTGGAGCAGCCACCCCACCTCCCAGCGGCGCTGGGGGCGGCCCCGGCTTTGGGGAGCAGGCAGGGGGAGGTTTACATCAAGGGTGGGGGAAGAATCCTCCGAGGGAGGAAGAGGTTGGTGTGTGTGGTGCAGCCAAATCACAGAATCTCTAGGTTGGCAAAGACCCCCGGGATCATCGAGTCCAACCATTCCTATCAACCACTTAACCGTGTCCCTGAGCGGCTCGTCCACCCGTCTTTTAAACCCCTCCAGGGAAGGTGACTCAACCCCCGCCCTGGGCAGCCTGTTCCAGTGTCCAATCACCCTTTCTGTGATTTTTTTTTTTTTTCTGATGCCCTTTTTCCGAATCCCCCATAGCTCGTGGCTATGAAGGTTTGGGACGGACGATGAGAAACCAAGAAGGAGCTCCGAAAAATCGTTTTAATGAACTTACAGGCAATTAACTGGGGGCGTTAAAACCCCACGTTGGAGGGTTTTGTTTTGGTTTTGAAAGGAACCGTAACTCCAAACTAGGGGTTTCGGCCAAGGTCAGGTGTCTCCATCTGAAACTGTGTGTGAGAAGAGAAGGGCAGCATCAGCACAGCTTTGCAGTCTCCATAGCCGGCAACGGGGGTTTTAGGAAAAAGGGAAAACGTTTCAATCCTATCCGTGTTTTTCTGCGGGTTTCCCTCTTGTCCAAGCACGGGTCCTTGTCTCCCGTCCTCATGGGGAGCTGCGCCCCACCGAGAGCGCCCTTCCCCGGGGGGGCAGGGGAAAGAGGAGAGCTCTTTGCCTTTGCTGAAAGTAAAGGAGATCGATTCCTCTTTTCCAAGGGTGAAACTTCGATTTCACGTTTCAGTGCTGATGGAGAAAGAAAAAAAAAAATCGCTTAGAAAAATTAATATTGTCAATTTTCTGAAAAACAAAATAAGTCAGTCCTGTGAATCTAGGAGAGTTTTGGGGGTCGGCCCCAAAACTCCTTCTTGGACTGGTGCCTTGTCGCTTTTAATTTAGCTCGTGCCTGTAGGGGCATTAATGTAACCCGAAGGGCAGCATAACTGAGCTAACGACCCTGCTCCCTTCCCTGGCTCCGAACAGATTGTTTTGCGGCTGGAGGGCACGTTGGGAAGGAAAGGCTGCAAAAAAAAACCCTGGTTTATCCTCCTCCCCATTAAAACTAACTTCTGTGTGCGCCCCTCGACATCTGAATAGACTAGGGGAGGTAGAACAGAAGCAGAAGAGTGTGTCTGAAGAGAGGAACGTACAGCAATCTACACACAGAGTATGTGAAAGCATGAGTGTGTAAGAATATGTACATATGAGTACTGTAAAGATATACCTATAGGTAGCCCCCTGTTCTTGAATATGTTCTAAGCAACAGCACAATAAACTAAGAGTAGCTGTGTTATAAACCTGCTCTGAAGCTCTGCTGTAAGGCAAAAGTATTTTCCAGTTGGGAGATGGAGTGATCTTTTCTGGAAAAAAAACCAAACCAACCCACAAAAAAAACCCCCACAAAACAAAAACAAAAAAACCCCCAAAACCCCAAACCCCCCTATTTTCGATGTTCTGCTTGCTGTTCCCAATCTCCTTGGCTTTCGTGGCGCTTTTAATAATTCTCGTGGGTGAATTTCTGCTTACATCTGCAGTGACCAGGTGCAACGTAAAGGAGTTGGGCTGAATTCTAGGGGAGATGAGCAGGCTCCGCAGCTCCACCTGCACGCCGAGGCGCAGCCTGGCGCTGCGGGCAGCTGCCTGCAGTGGAACGAGGCTTCTTCAGACCCCTGATGGGAACTCGTAGACCAGCACCGGGCAGCCAGAGGCTTTGCGGAATTGTCTGGGCTACTGCGAATTTTTTTTATTTGCTCTGACTGCTGAAACAAACGATAGGAACCCGTAAATCAAGGGCGTGCAAGAAATGCATGTGGTGTTGGCGAGTTTAGCCCCCTCCTCTTCTCCTCCCTCCCCCTCCCAGTCCGGCGCACGCTTCACATTCCTTACGCTAAAATGTAAAATCCTCAAATACTCCCCGGTGAAGCTGACGCTAGCAGAGTGTATGCGGAGGAAGAAAAAAAAAAAAAATCTCTGACGCTGAAACAACTGGGAAGGTTGCTTAGGGAACATCCCGATTTGCCAGTGCCCTTTTTATTTTTGTCATCGTGAACAAAGTTACCTTGTGTGCAGCATATCTTTGAGAAAGCCCCTTAAATAGGAAATAACACTTACGAGAGGTGATTACGGGTGAATTATTTCGTTGCAAAACCGATTCTGGTTTAACATCTGACTTTTAATGATGACTAATTTCCCCCTAGTTCTCAAACATAAATGCTTTGATGGGTGGGAGAAGAACACCAACAACTTGATTGCAGTTGTCATCTTTGCTCCTATTTAACTATTCTTGAGATAGTTTTGATGAGAGAGAAGATTGCTTTATTGTGTGTATCGTTTTAATTCAGTTACGGCTGAGAGTTTCCCTCCACGAGGCACAGTAAAAATAGACGACTTAGTGCTGTCCGATGTAATGACCGCAAGGAAGATACAAGTAAAATGTATTTGTGTACTGTATACACAGCGAAGTTCTGTCTTTGTGTATAGGTATGTGGAGATATATATCTATATAAATAAAATATATATAATTTTTTTACCTATATGTAAGGTACTCCAACATCTGATCCAACTGTGAACTGGAGAAAAAACCGGGAAGGTGAATCACACACTACAGTAATAGGGAGGGGGAGAGGAGTAGGAAAAAAAGGTTCCTCCTCATTTCTCTCTTGCTTTGGGTGCAGTAGTGCGTGTTTCTCACATGTTCCCTCTAATTACTAGCAAGAAAGTTCTCCTGTGCTCTTGCTGGATTTGGTTTAGTAATCAGCCCCCATATGAGTCACAGGGAACACGCAATCCCACTGCCGCATGAGTGACAGCTAGCCGGCGCTCTGGCTTCTTGTTGTCCCTTTAAAATCTGAAACCAAGGGTAATGATTTATCAAACTCTTATTATCAAGAAAATGTCAAACGAAGGGCACCTTGCTATGCACTGACGCAAACCCAGTCTTTCCCAAGGAAGTATAGAAAGCTTTGCTCTCGACTGGGCAAAATCCAGTCTGTCAGTTGCCTGTACTGCTGTTTTTACCTCTGCCGAGACAATCCGTGGCTATTTAAGGCATGGTAAGTGCTTGACTTCTTTTATTCGAGATTGGAAAAGACAGAAGGGAGGGACGCGGCGCCGGAGGGGGAGCTGTCCGCGGTGCTGAGGGAGCTGTCCGCGGTGCTGCCCGCGGACCTGGCTAGAAGGGGTCGCGGGAGAAACCGCGTTGCTCTGAAGCGCAGTTGGACAGTGACCGAGCCCTTGCAGATCTTCTCCCTGACGCTGGGAGATGGGATTAAGATGAAGAGAAAACTTGCAACGGAAACGGTGACGGGGAGTTCTGTGAAACCTTCCTTTAAGGAGGAGGCGTATTTTTAAAGCTGACATTAAACTGATGCAAAAGGTAGGGTATGTCTGCGGGTTATTTAAAGTATATAAGGAAAATCCATTTTAAATTATAATCTTAAACTGGAAGGAAAGTGAGAGGGTAGGAGTGTCATCAGCAATATTTTTAATGTATATTGGAATGCTTATAAACATCTTTAGAGATGCATGAGTCGAAAATATAAGGAAAAGAATAGGGAAAACTGCAATTGTCATTAATTCCGCTGTGGTGTTATGGTTATTTTTGTGCTCCACTCTCTTGCTGTTGGGGTTTGAAGGCTGGCAGCCAGCTCAAAAATGCTCACTAGCACTATTTTGCTCGTTTTTTAACATCTCCGGCTGCCTACAGGGCAGCTTGTCTATTGCCTATATATTAAAAAAAAAAAAGCTGATGTGCATTCTTGAATGACAGAAAGGAAATGGGGCGTAAAATTAAAGAATCTTTCTACACTGGTGATAGGGAAGTGAGCATCCTACAGTCGTGATGGGAAATCTAACGAGGTCTCGCAATGCAGTGCTGTAGAAACAATTATTTAATCTCGAATTATGGGTTTGCAGACTCTCGTGCAGTTTTTTGTTTGTTTGCTTGCAGTTTTTTATGTACCTTACTGTTTTCTCCCCTAGAATATTAATGTTGAATGACAGGGAAAGCAGGCGAACTGGGGCACCTCAAAATTCTGCAACACTTTTGTGTCTAGATTTTCTAACACACACATTGTGTGCACAGGGAAAGAAATTTGTAGAATCCTTGCAGTTACAACATTTTTTTTCTTTTGGTAAAATATGTGACATTATGATTTTAGGATTACGCCAGTCAAAGGGATATGAGCAAGCAGGTTGTGAACAATCCTGAAACCGTTGCTCCTGGACCCAGTGAAGGTTCTGGAGTTGTCAGAATCAGCCCCGAAAATGAGCCACAGAATGCCCTCTCGCAAGCCCCAGCCACGATGGCCAGGCTTCCTCGATCGCTCTCGAACGACAACAAATCACTTCTCTCTGAAGAAGCTAAACCAAATGATTTTGAGAGGACCAAAGTCGGGATCTGCAAGCTCAGCAGCACCCTGGTGCAAGCCAACTCCACCCTCCGGAGGGAATCTGTGGAAACCTTTCCATGCAAGCACACCCCTGGGGCAGGGACCACCGGGCAAGCTGCTATTCCTCACTGCAAAATTCCCCCTTTGCAAAGCACAGATGAGGATGCTAATCTGAACCTTGGTAAGAGCACACTGGAGCAAAACAACGTCCAAGGCACCTGGGTGACCTTGAGCCAGAGTACTGTGGTACTAGGCACAGATGGCAACACTTCTGTTCTTCCTGGCAGAGTGGAGGGGGTAAGTTGGCTCCTCACAGGGTTTCTTTCCCACCCCCGCCCCCTTCAGCTCATGGGAGCGAGAGGTTTGTGCCACTCAGCACCGATTTGGGGCTGAAGCTCTAAAATCAGGTCTAAATCAGTCGGGGATGGCGCTGTGCCACGGGGAGGGAGGAAGGAAGGGAGGGAGGGTGTCTCGGATAGATGCTATAGTGCCTGGAGAGTGCTAATCATGTAATATCGGTATAAATTGCAATCAATCATTCCCTTCTAATTCCAATGGGTTCACTGAGCCGTGCCTGTCGGTAGAACGCGGCTCCTGCCTGCAGTACGCGTGTGCGTGCAGAGGTTACGCCTCCTCGCAAGGAGCCAAGTCCTTTTCCCAGCACCAGATGCGAAAGGATGCCCTGCTCTTCCCACCCTCGGATCGGAACCCCCTTCCTCAGGCCCCGGGCGGCTGAATGCCTTAGAGCCTGTGGCCAAATCCAACGCGAAATCCATCAGTCCACCCACCTCACAAGATGTGAAACCCTCCCAGCCCCCGTCCCCGCAATCGTTTGCTGTTGGAGGGACGCGAGGCCGGGAAGGAGCCGTCCCCTCCGGCAAAGTTCCTGCCCTCCCGCCTGGCTGGGTTTACCCTGAAAGGGAAGGGCGGGGGAGGATTCCTCCTGTGAATGTGGGGTGGGTTTTTTTTTTTTGCTTTTTTTTTGGTTTGGTTTGGTTTGATTTGTTTTTTTCCCCCACTTCGTGCCAGGGGATAGGTCTGGGTCCCTTCGGGCTTCGCTGGGGACCAGCAGTCACCCCTCATCCATCCAAGGGCACCGAGGGCTCTGCTCCCCAGAGAAGGCGGTGGGGACCTCTCGTACATCAGGAGGCAGGCGACCCCCCCCCCCACGAGGTCCTGCGGAGATGCCAGCATCGCCGGGAGATGCGCATTGCAGCGGCTGACGGTCTCCGGGAAGCGAGACGTTTCTCCCCTGGAGGAGCTGGCAGGGCAGGGATACCCGGCTGGGTCCCCGGGCTGCAAAGACCCTCTCCTGTTTTCTCTGGTAGAAGAGAGCCTGAGAAGCGGCAGGCGGGAGCTGCAGGGAGAGGTCTTTTCTCTCCTCTTCATCAGGAAAAAAATATTTCACGGAAGGGGACATTGGGCACTGGAACAGGCTGCTCAGGGAGGTGGTTGAGTCACCATCCCTGGAGGTGTTTAAAAGACGGGTGTATGAGGTGCTGAGGGACATGGTTTAGTGATTGATGAGAATGGTCGGACTCGATGATCCAGTGGGTCCTTTCCAACCTCGTGATCCTATGATTCCATGATTCTCCCCGCACCCCTCTTCTTCCTCCAGTGAACCCCTCAGCCACAGCACCGCGAGGCTTGTTTGCAAAAGTGGCACTTTTCCCATCTCTCTCTCTTTTTTTTTTCCTTTTTTTTTTTTCCCCTCTCTTCCCCCTTTCCCCCCTTCTAGGAAGACGATGTAGGGGATGAAAATAAAGCCCGAGGGAACTGGTCCAGCAAGCTGGATTTCATCCTCTCCATGGTGGGTTATGCAGTGGGGCTGGGCAATGTCTGGAGGTTCCCGTACCTGGCCTTTAAGAATGGGGGAGGTAGGATGGCTTTTTCCTGTCTCTCTCTACCTGCAGTACCACACGTGCCGGAGTCGGCAGCCCCTGCTTTTTTTGGAGGGGGAAAACACGAGGGAAGAGGGGGCAGGCTGGGTCTGGGGGCACCTCCAGAGCATCAGCCACCTAGTGAGAACCCTGGGTGGGTTTCTCTGCTGGTCAAGCTCTGAAAGCAGGAGGGCTCCTACCAGATTTCGTTTGAAGGTAGCGCTTGCCTTAAAAACACCTGCAATTGGTGCTGGCAGGAGAGGGAGGAAAACGAAGAGCCGGGTTGATCACACCCTGGCACAGAGTGAGGGCTCCGGGACCACCTTTGCCTAATTTAAACGCAATCGGGTCTGAATCCGCAAAGGATGCGGCGGGGAAAGAGGAGAGGGAGGAGAGGACGGTAAAAGGGACTTTGGAATCTGGAAAAAAAATCACACGAGAGCGTTTGAATCCGAGTCGAGAAGTCTGGGGAATTTCTTTTAAATTTCCCAGTGATCCGATTGAAAAATAATCGTTTGAAATAGAGTGAATGCTGCTTAGCAGAATAGAGAAGAGAAGCTGGGGGGGGGGGGGTTTGTGACGTTAACAGTTCACAAGGGGAAGAAGTAGTTTATTTTTAGAGGTTCTGCCAACGGAGGCTGTAATTTAAACACCGGTGGGTGTTACTGCTACAACCCACCGCAGCTGTGAGCCTTTTCCCTCTGCTCAGGGCAATCAACAGGGGCTGTTGTGTATATAAGCACTGAAAACAGTTGAGTAGAGAGCGTAAGAAATATTTTATGTGAGAGAATTAGGGATTTTAAGCCCAAAACTCATGTTTACAAAAAAAAAAAAAAAAAAAGAGTGAGCTTTGGGCACTGGAACAGGCTGCCCAGGGAGGGGGTTGAGTCACCTTCCCTGGAGGTGTTTAAGGGACGAGTGGATGAAGTGCCGAGGGACATGGGTTAGTGATTGATGGGAATGGTTGGACTCCATGATCCGGTGGGTTTCTTCCAACCTGGTGATTTTATGATTCTTTTTTCGTTTTTACACGTAAGAACTTTGGAGTGAGGGGTGTTAAAATGCACACTTAAAACCAGCGTTGCCTTGGGCAAATGCTGGGCGTGCAGAAAGCTGCTTTTTCTATCCCTCCTCCCAAGCTCCTGTCGGGGCTGGGAATTGATAACAAACAGAAAATTTTTAATAGCTGCGGGTGTTTTCTAAGCTGTCCCCAGGCTGACGGGCAGGAACGGACCCGTTTGGGCCCAAGGAGAGCCCATCCCCAGGCTGCAGCAGCCACTGGGGGGGTTGCTGGGGGGGGGTGGAGAGGAGGTGGGTTCACCCCGAGGTGAAGAACGAAGAGACGCGTCCCCCCCCGCCCGTGCGCGATGATTCAGGTCGTTCTCTCTTTTGTTCCCCTCCTCCCTCCCACAAGGTGCGTTCCTCATCCCCTATTTGATGATGTTGGCTCTAGCTGGGATCCCCATTTTCTTCCTGGAAGTCTCCCTGGGGCAGTTCGCTAGTCAGGGGCCGGTGTCGGTCTGGAAAGCCATCCCCGCCTTGCAAGGTGAGCTGGGGGAGCAGCTTTTGGGGAGCATGACCGGCACCCCCTCTTCTCTCGCATGGCTTGAGGACCGCCCCCGCTCCGCAGCCGCATGCGAAAGGCTCTCCCGGTGCCTCAGCAGCGACAGCGCGCAACTTGCGCGCCTCCCGGAGCCCCTTTCTGCGGGGGGATGATGCTCTGTGCCTGCTCCTCCGCTTGGCATTCACCCCGTTGTTCTCTCTCCCTCTCTTTTTCTTCCAGGCTGTGGCATCGCAATGCTGATCATCTCGGTTCTAATAGCCATATATTACAATATTATCCTGTGCTACACACTTTTCTACCTTTTTGCATCCTTTGTACCCGTGCTACCTTGGGCTTCCTGTAACAACCCGTGGAACACGCCAGACTGTAAAGATAAAAACAAACTTTTGTTAGGTAAGTTCAAGTCTTTTTTTTTTTTCCTTTTTTTTTCCTTTTTTTCCCCTTTTTTTCCCCCTTTTTTCTCTTTTTTTCTTTCTTTTTTCTTTTTTTCTTTTTTTTTCTTTTTTTCCCTTTTTTTCCTCATTTTTTTCTTTTTTTTTTCTCTTTTTTTTTTTCTTTTTCTTTTTTTAAAATCCCTTCTCTGCGGCCTTGGTGGGTTTCCAGAGCTTTCTCTGACTCAGCTGCGCCCCTGGGAGATGCGGAGACTGCGGATGCCGGGCGAGGTTCCCAGCACGGAGGAACTGTCGCCTCCCAAGCCTCTGTGAAATGATCTGCATCATTCAGCCCCTTCCCCAGCTTTTACGTTTTTCCTTCTCAAGGATGAATGGCATTTTTCAACTACAATGCTAAAAAAAGGCCCTTTTCTTCTTTCTTTTTTTTTTTTTTTCCCCCTGTAAAAATTCTGCACTGGGGAGAAAGCAGGGAACAAAACGCTACAGCCTCTGGTTTCTGTTAAAGGCAACCTCTTGGGCTTCAGCGAGGCTCGTTTTTTTAATGAAAAACAACGAAAACCCGTTTTGCAAATGGGCCAAAACGCGCAGCGGCTCGAAAAGGGGAAAAAGCAAAAGGATCAGACCATCTCCTGGAAGAGCCGCTCCCCTCCTAGCTTCCCTGCTCCCCGGGGGCAGGCTGGAGAGCTTTCACTTCTCGGGCTCTTTTAATGCCTTAGACGTTTGAGATAAAGGGGAAAATCGTGAGATAAGAATTTTAAGACTCAGTTCTCTCAAACCCTTGTGGCTTCCATAAGCAAGGCGTTCCACAAATCTAGCCCAGAGCAAAAGTTCAAGTAATGTGTGTGATCTAATGCTTTTTATTGTCATTTTACACCCAACTTGAAAAAAAAAATAAGATAAGGGGTTTTTAGTCTCTCTCTCTCTTCTCCTCCTCTCTTCTGTTCCTAGATTCCTGCATTATTAATGACCACCCAAAAATACAAATCAAGAACTCTACTTTCTGTATGAGTGCCTATCCAAACTTGACTATGGTTAACTTCACCAGTGGAGGAAACAAAACGTTTGTCAGTGGAAGTGAAGAATATTTCAAGTAAGATCTATCTTTGCTTAGAGACGTTATATGAATATTTCTCTAAAATCACGTATAACAGACAACAAATCACCGTTTGGAAGACTAGAAATACATTACTGAGGAACAGTGAACGATACCCACTTTTTATGTGTGTAGGAGTGATGAAAGCTAAATTTCAAACGCTGGATTATTTGTGTGCAGTTCCTACGGTGCTTAGCACAGCTGGAGTGTCGGCCCATGTCTGGCATTTTTATCTACTACTGCAATGCAGCTAAATAAAATAATACATGGCGAGAATCATTGGAACCTTCTAGAGGAACCACTGAGAACACTGAACCAAAACAAAATACTGTAGGAAGCTGCACTGAATTGCTGCCTGCAGTTACTGTCATGAATTTCCCCCCCTTTTTTAAAAAAAAATATTTATTTTTGTTTATTCTTAGGTACTTTGTATTGAAGATTTCAGCAGGGATTGAATATCCTGGTGAGATTAGATGGCCCTTGGCATTGTCTCTTTTTCTAGCTTGGGTGATTGTGTATGCCTCCCTTGCTAAAGGAATCAAGTCATCAGGAAAAGTAAGAAAAATATTTGTCATTGTACACTTCCAAGATGCAGCATGCTGCTTCAAAGGGTTCTGACGCGTGTTTAAGGCAGTGAATTAGTGACAATTATTTTCAGTAAATGGCTAAGTCTTAATTAAATGCCCTTTTCCTATAAGTGTTTTCTTGTCTAGCCAAAACATAAAAAAAGATTATTTTGGTTCAGCATTTATCCCCTAATTTTCAGTAACTTTAAAATGAGCCCTTGAGCTGTGTTCTGCAGTTGGATGGCAGAAAAGATGCTTTCAGCAGCCTTCCCTATTCTGTGTGGTGTTCATTAAAACTCTGCAGTCACCTTGTACGTCACAGTAATCAGGGAAATTATGATATAAATTAAGATGTTAAGTAACATTTTAAAATCAGAACCACACTCAAATTGTTCTATGGCAAGTGTGAGCAGTGGCAGTATGTGTCCTCTTTTCCCATACATTTTTGTGCTGTCTTCCTAAAACTCCTCCCACTGGTAACCCAGCTCCTTCCTCTGTCTCTCTGACACCTCCCATGTCATCCTATTCCTTGTCCCTCAGATTTGCAGCTTTTTACCATATCTCCTAACTAGCAACTGTGTCAAGAAGGACCAAGTCCCCTCATCAGCATCTAAGTACAGGCATATAAGTTGGCCAGGCAGCAGTCTAAGCAGAGAAATGCAGCTTTTTCTTCAGCTCCAACACTGGTTTGGGTGTATTGCTTTTTTATTTTATTTTTTTTTTAGTGAAACCCACGTATCTGAGACTTCTCCATCAATGCCACTGCAATTAGCATGCAGGTTAAAACGTTGAGATGATGACATAGCATCAATCTGCCTTATTTAAAAAGAGTAGACGGAAATGATAAAATAGCTGGAGCAAAAGAACTAGATACCTTCTAGTAGAAAGTAGTAGTAGATATGCAGAGATAGCTATGAATTTTCTAGAGCTGGGCACAGGGTTTTTGATCCCAAGCCATCTCTTTGCATCTAGGAGCTGCCAACATCTGTCAAGAGGTAGCATGGGAATTAGCATAAAATCTGAAGACTTGGAGTACCAGGAGAAAGTTTATATCCCCCCACCCTCTAGTGTGATATGAAAAACTGTTTCATGAAAGTCCAGAATCAAGAAAGAGATGATGTATGGGATAATAACTTGGGGCTGGATGTGGCAGTAGATATTTAAGTGAGCCTTAGCAATAAAGAAAAATATTGACTCCTTGGTGTCAGGGATATAAAAACTTTATTTATGCATGGATGAGTTCAGTATATTCACTGCACAAAAATTCTTGGGGCAACTTCCTGAAAGACCAAAGAGAAAGCTGAGAAAGTAGTTTCAAAAGTCACTCCCCTTCAGAGGGTTCTGGTTCCTGTAAGATTCAGAGGCTAATGAGAAAAGGATTTGAAGCACTTTTGGGTAGCGCATACAGCTTAACTGGCCGTAATCTAGCCATTTTATTTGACCGTGGAGAGAGTTCTGATCTCTACTAGATAATTATTAAGACATTAAACACACAATCTCTGTTGTGTATTTAGGCATAGTGATGATTAGGTCTATCTGGATCGTTGCACTGACTTTTTTTGCCTTGGGACAGTAAATATTGTCATGGTGGTATGTAATTATCAAGAGGTTCAAGCAGTAATAAAAGTTTTTAGGCTTAGTTAAATACAGAAAAATATATAGGAAAAAAATAAAGAAATTTAAGTCTCATAACTTTGTTGTCTGTGAGTCTGAATAATTGCTTTCTTTGGGCCATAATGTAATATTTATATTTCCCCCTTCTCTTCTTCTACACCCAAATAAACCCTTTCAATAATAGTTTTCTTTTTTTTTTTTTTTTTTGGTCTGTCCAGGTGGTGTATTTTACAGCTACGTTCCCCTATGTAGTTCTTATCATCCTTCTTATAAGAGGAGTAACTCTACCTGGAGCTGGAGCTGGAATCTGGTACTTCATCACACCAAAGTGGGAGAAGCTAATTGATGCTATGGTGGGCTTACTATTGCACTTATAACCCTGCTAGAGTGAATAATTCTTACAGATTTCATGTCTGTTGCAAGACTTTTCTATGCGTGCAGTATTGTCATCTATGGAAACTTGTTCTTTTTAATTGGAATGTTGTTGCAATGGATGCTTGTTATTTGTGTGCACATAGCATTTTTACATATATTATTATAGTAACGGTATTTAATTCATATTTAATATTTCGCCTGAATCTCTTGGAGTAGGTGCATTTGGTAAACAGGGAATTAAAAAGGAAGCACAGCTTTTTGTACGCTGGTGTCTAATAGTTACTGCTTTGACTTGATCAAGCACATAAAACCTTTAATAGGTAACATAGTAAACCTATCTGCATTTCTCAAGAAATG
The DNA here is from genome assembly GCF_032191515.1 of Phaenicophaeus curvirostris. NCBI lineage: Eukaryota > Metazoa > Chordata > Aves > Cuculiformes > Cuculidae > Phaenicophaeus > Phaenicophaeus curvirostris. Next base: position 5,114,863 of record NC_091396.1, read on the forward strand.
GTCAGAATAAATATTTTTTTACTCCTTGAGGAAAGAATACCATTATGAATAGTGTATCTGAGACATTAGATTAAACAAAATTAAATCATACATCCTAATCTAACTCCTTAAGAGCAAATAGACTGACTGTGATCCTTCCTGCCTTGTAAGAAACAAAGCTACTTGCTGTGTAGTACAGGACAGAGGCAAGAGACTTGGTACCTGGCTTTGCTCTTTAAGCACTGATGCTATGAGTTGGGGCTTCAGCTGTCCTGGCTTGCTCATGATTTCAGCTGATGTCTAAAATGCCCTTTGTTACCAACAAAGCCAGCAAAACATGTTCCAAAAGTACACATGGATTTGTATTTGTGTAGACCTAAATCCATCCATGGATCATGTCTGACATGGTACACAAGTGACAGTGTCTTGAGGCCAATTCTGATTTGAAGAAGACTGAATTGAAGCCTGAGCTGAGAGTTATAATTTAGATCTATTCTCTAAAAAATTAAAAGGGATTTTTATCTGCACCTCAGGAAATCTACCATTTTTTTTTCCCTCCTCCATCAATAGCAGTGTGATATCACACTGATAGATTGATAATTAAAGCTGAAAGCAATTTCCTGGATGAATTGAGCAGATCTTAATTGCCTTAATATCTCTCTGCAGTAATGGGTATTTTGATCCTTTGGAGATGGGAGTATTAAATCTTGCAAACAATACTGAAATTAAATTTGCATTAAATATGAGCATTTTTTGATCCCACGTTGTGCAATAAAGGAGGTGAGAACTGTTGCCTTTTGCAAAATGGGGCTGTCTGGATATGCTAAGTATCTGTATAACCCTGGATAAATGCTCAGTAATATCCAAGCGGGCTTCTGTTTTTAGTTTTATTTGGAGTTTTAACCAGAATTGGGATCTGTATTTTATTCTCAGCTAGATGAAGAACTGACTGCTTGCAGGTAGTAAATTTTAATGCCATATCATTCATAAGTAGCGCATCATAACTTTTATAATGAAAATAAAGTATTATTTAGGACCATAAATAATAGTGGTGGATAAGCCATTAGAACCCACTGCAGATTTTCACCTTGATTTGTACATTCTTTACTAAATGTATTTGAACTGAAGTATCATGCAATGTAGTTTGAATATTTGTGCCTTCCATATACAGCAAAGGTGACATGATCATTTTATATGGACTCAACAAGAACAGTACTCCTCATCAAATGGCACTATGTATTTTGGGGCAGGATTTTGCTTTTAAAAGTTTTATTGACATCCATTGCTCTAAAGTTCATTTAAACTACTTGTGTGTCAATGTCCTAACAGTAACGTTATTGATCTTTCCAATACTCTTTCCGGAAGCTGATGCTCTTTGTTCTCATGTCTATCTTACTTAGGTTTGGAAGGATGCTGCCACTCAGATTTTCTTCTCCTTATCTGCAGCGTGGGGAGGTCTTATTACTCTATCTTCTTACAACAAATTCCATAATAATTGCTACAGGTATGTGAGAGTGAAGCCTGTTGGTCTTATTAAACAGGTCTGGTCTGAAAACAGTCATCTTTTAACTTTCAGTGACCTGGTTTGAAAAACCCTCCTCTGTTTTCTCTCTCTCCTTTTTTGTTTGTATGCTTTATTTAATCTTTTTTGGTTGTTTGTGTGTTTTTTGTTTTATATATTGTGCCTTCTTACCAGATGCTAATCTACCAGTCTCAAAATGACCCTTAGGCTTATTATAGTCCCTATCGGCTCACCACTTTCAGAACTTGCAGGTTTAGGTTGAAAGACAATCTGGGAAGCAGTCAACAGCTGCGAGCAGTGGTATGAAACTCTGCCAGTTGGCAGCTTCTGCTGAAGAAAACCCATGTGTAGAAGAGGATTATGTTTGCTATCATGAGACATTCATGAGTTTAACACCAGATTTCTATATATGTGATTCCTGTCTCTCCTGACTGTCGTTATTTTTCCAGTTACACTTATTGTGATTTTACATGTAAAAGGTTATTTCAGGCTGTGAAATTTTAAATCATTTTGACTTGAAATCACTTAAAGCTCTCTTATGAGGAAAAAGGTCATTGTTCTTGTGGCATAGTCTAGCTTTTCAGTAAAAAACTGTGCCAGATAAATGCCTGCAGATGGAAAACCCGAAAGCAAGTGGTGCTAGTAGAACACCACACTGCTGCTTTATTGTCTTTAATTGTCTTGTTGCTACTGAAGCAAACCTTTACTGATTTCTGTAGTGACAGAGGTACCGATTCAGGAAAGCCACCATCATGCACAGGGACTGTCCCAAGAGTATGCTTAAAAAGTTTCCCAAATCAAGACTTTTAAGGACACTCTCCTTGGCATGTGAACTCCCATATCCTGTAACTGCTAAGTACTGTGAACAGAATGCTTACCTTTAAAAGGAAATGTGGATCTGGATTTTAAAGAAGTATTTCAAAGCCATTTCCTACTAGTATTCAAAAGTAACTTAATATAAATATCCTAAAATATGGATGAATAAGTAACAGCGCTGCAGCCTGAGTAAGTCCCACACAGCAATCCTTTCGGTCTGATTTTCAAAGCTTCTTGTCCTGGGATTTGATTTTTTTCTTGTTAGTGAATGAATATATTCGATGTATCACGGCAAAAAAATGGGAGAAGTGTCATGCTACCTTTTTGCATCAATTTAGCAACGTTTTGTGGAGTCTGGAGAATGTTAATGAAAATTTGAATGAAATACATGCTAATGAAGTGCAAAGATCTTGCAGGTCTAATACTAAATACATGTTTTACCTATGTTAGAGAGGGATATGGGAGACTGAAACAGAAATAATTAGAAAAGTTTAATGCTTCTAATCTTTTTAATTTTACAATATACCTTGAATACAGAGATGAAGCATGACTATTTTCTGTTTTAGTTGTTATATTCATTACATTCTAAAACTACAGACAGAATTGGAGTTTTCAGTTATGTGTAATTTTTAAACATCATTAAATAACCTATAATTGCAGTAAAATTACATAAATTCACTTCATAATGCATACCTAAAATATTTTACCTAAAACTTACCCGGGTTTTGGAAGGAAATTAGCAAATGATGATTCCAAACAGAACATTACCATATTTTTCTGTAGAAGAATTCTGAAGAATGAACCTAGTAATTCCTGTTAAGAGATGCTCTGCTAGCAATTCCTGAAGTTTGCCAGCTCAGCGAGGTTCTTGACAGCTTTTCAGGCTTTATTTCATTCAGTTGCTGACAAACAAATAGCAGTAGGAATACACAGTTCTAGACAACTATAACCCCCCAAACTTTTAACATGAGTGACTAGTTAATTCTTAAATTGTTTAAGGAGAAATCTTCTGGACATACATATTGTGAAGAAAAAATAAAAATCCTATCAAGAGTGTAATAATTATGGATGGGGGTCCTGGGGCTGGTTTCCTGTCAAGTCACATGTACTTACCCAGCATATATGACATTCGGATATGCATTTCTTGATATTCCTGTAACAGACAACAGAAAATTGTGCTGAGGAATCCTCTACAGATGGGCAGGCATTTAAGCGAGTGCTGCAAGGTACAGAAAGCTTAACAGTGAAATTTTGTTCATAAATACAGGAAAGATATGGGACAAAAATAGTCTTACCTGGGTGGTGGCAGTCAGTCCCTATGTAATAGAGTGAGCAGTTACGCACATCAGGAAGAGTTTTAAACACTGTGTTACAAATCATGTTGTGACCCTTTTTGGAGAGACCGAGAGCCCAAGTCCTTAACCTCCTGTGTCACCTGTGGCTCCCTATATGGCACGTAGGTGATGGACACTTGCACAGCTGATTACTGGTGGTGGTGTGAAAACTTCTGTCATCTCTGATTGGCATCAAATATACCCAATAACTGTAACGTTGTACTTTTACCAGCGTTCCCACAGGATGTGTGTGCTCATGCGACACATTCCTGAAATGCATATGAAACCCTCCCTTGTATATTTTGCAACAAGGTGACAAGGATTCTTGTGTTTTCTTTTCAGGGACACATTGATAGTCACATGTACCAACAGTGCCACAAGTATATTTGCAGGCTTTGTCATCTTCTCAGTTATTGGCTTCATGGCAAATGAGCTCAAAGTGAATATTGAAGCTGTGGCAGACCAAGGTAGGGTACGCTGACGTTTCGTTACTTAGAGAGGCCCCTGATGGCACCTTCAGCTCTGTAATTGGCATTGACACTGCAGGTGGGAATAATGGTTCCAAACTGTAGGAGATTAATAAACAATTTGTAGGCATTTCTGTATGGGAGAATGTACACTGGGAAGTACACTGGGAAGTCAAGATATTACTTGAAGCTTCTTTATCATATGTTTGCCAGGAGAAGGAAGCAAGCTGTGACTCATTTCAAATTTTTCTGCAAATGCCAGATGGGGAGGTAGGGTGAGACATCTCTTTCACATAGTCTAAGGGATTACTGGACTTTTCCTTTGTCTCTGCTGCTGTTTGTCAAATCCTCTTCAAGGTTAAAGTTGTGCCTGATGGTGGGAATCTTGGATGAGAGGATGGTGGGCTTTGTGATGTGGAGGATCGGAAAGAGAGGGTGTGAGCAGAGGATTCTGCACTTGCAAGCTAATGTAATATCAATTCAGTATTCAGAGTCGCTTGTCTCTTCTTTTGGTCTGCAGTCAGCTAAGAGTGAAAGAAAAGTTTCATTCTCATCCCCGTTTTCTGGCTGAATTAGACAATCATGTTTGAAAAAACCCATGAGAGGCCAGGTGTTTTAGGAATTTCTATTGATCTTTTTTTTTAATTTAGACTTTCCCTGCATCCTGAAATAATAAAACAAAAATCCTAACCCCAAAATCTAAACCACATTCCACTCACCAAAGTTATTTGTAAGGAGTTAGAGTCAAAAAAGACGTGTTTGAGTGAAGATGCAGTGGAAGCTCCAAAGGGATGGATGGCAGGGGATTGGAGAGACATAATGGTTAAAGATGGTGAAGGAAAGAGTTTAGCTGGTTCATCTCCCTGGAGATGGCACAACATTTAATGCAGTTGGTGGCAATCCCTTTTCTGTGGAGTGCTTGTTGGTGGTCTTTGAGTGAGTGACTAGACACAGGCAGGAGCTCTCTGCTTCCAGCTGTTTCAGCAGCTGTTCAAGGGGATGTGAAAAAAGCTGTCACAAGACAATCTTAGTGTAGGGCTGTCAGGGCGTTTGTAAGAGCCCATTCGGGCCATTTAAAAATATTTCATGAGGGTGAGGCTTCACTGCTCTCTGTGATAGGGGGAAAGACAATTTAGTCTCATAATAGAAGATGATAGTACAGTAGGGAGACAGTGAAGATTAGGCACAATTGCAGACTGAGTTAGCACATTGAATTAACAGAAGTAAAAAGCAGACTCAGCAAGTGGGGAGAAGAGCCAGCCCTTCTCCCTGCCCAACATTTTTATCAGGTTTTTATAACCTTGAATGAAATTTTTCATAGAAATGGGAAAGGACAACACTCCTCCCCAGTATAAATCTGAAATACATAGTATATTTTTCATACACAATCTTCCTTTCAGGAAAAACTGATGTACTTGAACAAATAAAACACTTCTAATGGAGAGAAAGACAGTACAATCTGTATTTGTTCTACTCTCAGTTTGATTAAGAACATACTGCAGCTGAAAATGTTCAATAATTTAAAATGAAAGTTCAAGATAATTTAGCGGTTTTTTTATTTGTTTGTTTCAAGACATACAAAACTTTTGGAGTTTGCCTGGCATTAATAGCTTTTTAGAAAGAGTTCACATCCCTCTAAATCTCTGAGAGTAGAGAAAATAGAAGCCAGCCTCCCTGTTACTCTTTACCTGTGCTTTGATGATCCGTGACATGTGATGTCTCGGAGAGTTATTAGAGGCGAAGATGGTGAGATGTGCACTTTCATATTCTATAATTAAACTTTACCTAAAAGTGTGATTAATGGGAGCTCATTATTCCAACACTTAATTAAACTTCTACATGCAGGAAACTAGTACAAACAGATCCCTTTTTTCTAATAGTCAAGAAGAGATCTTTAATCAAGAGACATAATTGTCTTCAACCATATGAGGTTGTTGAGAGCCCTGTCCAACATGACCTTGAGTGTTTCCAGGGATAGGGCATCTACCACCTCTCTGGGACTGTACCTTTCTAGTAAAAAAAGCACTTTTTCTGCAGCACATTTTAAAGGCAACAACATTTACTGAGTCACGTACAGTGGTTTGTGTTTTTTGTTTTATTTTTACGTTGCTGTTAACTCTCTTATTTCTCTTTTGTCACAAGGAATTCCAAATATTTCACAAGTTGCCTGTGGAAGTTATTTCACATGCTGCTACAGCTGTGTGTCTTTCCTCAATAACTGAGACAGCAACAGTTCTCTTTTGAACAGAAATAGCGAGGGAAACTGTAGGAAATGGGATCCAATAATCCAGGTTAGAAAAGCCAGGACACAATGAGTTTGGAGCCCTTTCTCATGGCATGGTTCATGGAACTGGAACAACGTGGCTCTAATTTGTATCTGACCTGACAGGAAACATCCATCAGCATGCTTGAAGTGGGCACTCCTTTCGCTAGGATAAGTAGTGAAGAAGTGCCACCTACTGTAGTACTGCAATCACATTCCTACAGCTTTTTCCCCCAGGCAAATATAAACATACTCGTAGACATAATTTTTCTATACAATTAATAAAAACTGTAGCCCAAGTTATCAAACCAACAGTGAAAGAAAAATTCCTGGTCAAGGCTTTAGGAGACACCCATCTCCTTATTTTTCTGCCATGCATTATTTCAGAATTTCTTGTTGGTGTTTTAGATTCATGGTAGTTATTACCTGGTATCTGGTATCAGCTCTGTGTATTCGCTGTGTTCTCTCCTGTTGATTTGACTGTGTGCTGATGAGTTTGTGTATCTTATTTTCTATTTATCCTTACAGAATTGAGGTGGAGATGATTGCTATGTTGATCTAAGGCTAGGTTGCTAATTGGCAGGGATAGTGGTAGGAATTTGATGACAGAGCAGGAAAGAAACTGTTGCAGGGCATGATTTCTTGTTTATTTTTCATGTTTGGTTCAGTATATTAGTGAACTGATTAAATATGTATTCTGTAGCTTGGGAAGTAGGAGCATTTGAGTGTTTTGAAACATATAGCCAAATTGGGAATTACTCATGTGAGGCTAAATTCTGCAGAGTTTAAATCTTCCTGTAAATAGGAGAGACTGAATCTGATTGCTCTTGCTTTTATCAAGCAAAATAATATTGTATTATACTTTGAAACATGACTATTCACATCTCCCTCTTTTCTGTTCAGTCAATAATAAGATATCTTGCATCACATTAACAACCTTTATTTTTCTCATTTCTAGGTCCTGGAATTGCTTTTGTGGTTTACCCAGAAGCCTTAACTAGGCTTCCCCTCTCTCCGTTCTGGGCTATAATATTCTTTTTGATGCTTCTGACACTTGGATTGGACACTATGGTAAACTGCTTTTGTTTCCTTTTCTTTTCCTCTTGCTTTTTCTATTGATTTGTTTGGAGGACCATGAGATTACTTGCAATTTTCCATGTGGTCAGTGAACCACTTTCCAGAAAGAGAACTGAAGCAAGGCCATCAAGGCTGAAATCATTTGGGTGAAGCTTTGGTGTTGACATCTGAGCATTTAACACCTGGATTTCAAAATGTTCTGTCTCATACGCCAATATACCCTGTTGAACCACTTTGTGTACATTGTGTGCACTGAAATGATTTTTTTTTTAAAAATCTTTCAGTTTGCTACTATTGAGACCATAGTGACCTCCGTTTCGGATGAGTTCCCTAAATACTTACGTACGCACAAAGGACTGTTCACTCTTGGGTGCTGCATCGCCTTTTTCATCATGGGATTTCCTATGATCACTCAGGTAATAATATTGGTTTTGAGCATCATTGTCTGTCCCCAGTCCCCCTCTGGTGGCCATCCACCTCCTGTGCAAGTTGCAAAAGATTAAGCTGAATTCTGCCGTACACACAAAGATACTGGGCGAGTCCGAAAGCCTTTTCTTCACAGATGCTCTGAATTAGATGAATTTAAAAGACTCTTCTGTTCAAATCTTTATGAGAATCAGACTTTAAAAACCTTCCCTATCCAAACATCTTCATAGAATTCATGTAATTTAGTTATTAATTAAAGAAAAAACCCTTTATATGTCATACAAACATGCACAGTAGTTGTGTGCCTTCCCTCCCAGATATGATATATACTGATAGTCTTGGCTAACTCTGGAGTTAATAATGAAATTATCATTAGTCATTGATACTCCTTAGTGTCTTTTGTCCGCTAATTCCTCCAGCATTATAAACTCTCAGCAATTTCAAGAGGATGCTCACAAAACCCATCTTACTATTTCATTCATCCTTTCCTTGCCTTTTTTCTTTCTTTCATGACCTACCAACCCCGCTTAGCTGTTCCAAAGCCTAGGATGGATTCAGTCCTTCCTTCACTTGAATTATGCTGCTTAACCTCTGCCCTGAAGATAAGGCATTATATCCTTTCCAAAGAGATGAACTGGACTCACTGTTACAGTATTCCTGGTTTCAATGGTGATTTTGCTTTTGACGTAGTAAGTGGTTAGAGACACTGCTGGTGGAAAGTCTTGTTGCAGCTCAATCCTTAATCTGAAACCAATGTCTTCCCAAGGTGTGTTAGCTACCAGAGTCAGATGTACACTCTACTTTTTCATATTGCATTCAGCCAGCTAGAAGGAAGCAACTATAATGCTGCATGAGCCTGTTCTGGTCCATGTTTGGATTCTTTCTTGGGATAGAGTGTCCTGGGCCCTGCTCCTGCCCATTTTGCCTATCCTATTGCCAGTTAGAGTTGTGGCACTTTTGAAGAGAGATACCAGGTATATGCCACAAGTAATGGCTCTCTTATCCTTTTTTTCTTTAGGGTGGAATGTATATGTTACAGCTTGTGGACACTTATGCAGCTTCTTATTCTCTTGTCATCATTGCCATCTTTGAGCTTGTTGGAGTTTCCTATATATATGGTAAGGAAAAATACTGTTATCGGACAGCCTGGGTCAAAGTAACATTTTAGTATATGGTAAAGCAGCTGTTACCATGAAATTCTGAAGGAGAGGAGTAACGCTTTTTTTTTGTTATTGATTTATTTTTTTTAACAGAAAGCCTCAGAATTCCATTATTTTGAATGGAAGCATAGAGGGACTTCATTACTATAGGATTCTCCTAAATTTATGCATTCAAGACTTCCATATAATCTAGGATCTTTTCCCCACCAATGGCTTAAAGATAATCCTTACAAATGGGTGTGATAATAGGCCAAGCATGCAGTGACACTTCTCCAGGGGCTCTTTCATGCTCCAACAGTTTTAGGGTCAGAGACTTCCTGAGCTAGAAGTGGTATCATTTAACAACTTCTGAAGGATTTATTTTCCGTGTACATATCCAGACTTCCCTTTAGTCCATCTGTCCATAACACAGAATCAAGACTACACAACTACTCAGAACAATTAATTACACACTGTGGAAACACTGGTGATATCAATCCATGTTGAGGTACATTAAAGTAAGAAGAAGTTCCACAGCTACTATAAAGGAGTGCAATTACCTTGATGCTACTGTAGCAACATCAGTTGATACTAGTTGGTGATGTGCTTCCAGATTTGTACAGCGTTTTCAGGAAGTTGATTCCTGGAAATGTGTGACCTCAGATGGTTGTGGTAGAGATGTAAAAATCTCCCTACATAACACATGATTAATTAGTGTCTGGAATGTGGTGGTAGCACTTAAAATTTGCCATCAAAATTAAAGGAAGATCTGTATCTCAGTGTTAAGGATGAAAGACAAGGCTGTTTTTGCTGTTGTTGTGGACAGGAATTAATTATATATTCTTTTTATCAGCTAGATATAAACAATCCTGACATGTTCTGCTGAAGGTGCATATGTAGCAGCATGGTCTTAGGCTCTAGTCCTGTGCACTGGATACCTAGATCTGCCTATGCTGTGGGGTCCACTCTGTAATATAAATGCATTAAGAAAAGTATGTCATTCAAAACATGCAGAATTTATTTGATTTGTTTCCCTTGCTTGAGAAATTAACTTTATAGGCAGGACAGGGATTGAGCCCTTCCTTTTTATCTCTGATTTCATGGAAATACAGAAGTGTATTTTACCTCCATTGACATCCAGTCCAGGGAGCAGGCCTGAGTGACTGCAAGTCAAGTCAGATGTGACCTAGTGAGGAAAAGTTACACAATACAATGGAAAAAGGCTAAACGCTGACAGAGAAGCTGATTTAGACCAATTATGTTTCTGTTGACCAAAATTATTTTTACTTTTTATGTCACTGAAACGTAAGTATTTTAATTAGACTTGGTTTAGAAGTGTAATCTTTGTGAGTGAAACGGTACTGGCAACTGCTATCGTCTTGACATTCAACAAGTCTCCTTGAAGAACCCACCTGTAATGCTTTGCGATATCTCCTGAAGTGAAGTCTAGAGATGGATTTTGGCAGTTATTTAGCAGAACTCCTGGTCTGAAAAATCAGAGCTGGCAAGCTTTGCCATTGCTCTATGCTTCATTTTCCATGCAGACATGCAAGGTTTGCTCATTCCTTCCCCAGATACCACCAGGTTTAAGACTTATGTGTTCCTATGGGAACACCACCAGGTATGTCTCATCCGAAACATTAGTGTCTGGTTATTACACTGACCAATTTTCCAGCTTTCCTAAAATCCATGGAATTCCATAAGAGATGGTGAGTGGGAATGCTAAAGGGTTTGTTGGAACTTATTTTACTTCTTCCTCCTCATCTCTTTGCTGAGACCATGCCTGCACAATGCTGCGTTAATGCCCTAGATGTCGTCACTCTTCCTGGCCAGCAGCATCTACGGCATTACCTGGTCTGTACCAAAGTCTGACCCTTTTAAAGCCATTGCCATCAGTGTGCAAGACAAAATTCCATTGCTTAGAATACTTGTAAATAACCCCAAACCTTATTAAATCTGTAGAATTTCTGTTCTACGTGTTTTTAAATAAGGGTGAAGGTAAATAGGGGTCAAATACTGGCTCTGGACACTGTGGCAGAAGCACTACAAATCTGTCTTTGCAGAATAATGTTTTATTAGGCTTGTAATCAAAATTGTTCTGGCTAGTGCTTTCTTTGCCCAACAAAGTTAGTATTCTTTAAAACGCTAACTTTTATGAAAAATATAAAACAATGCAGGAATAGTTATAGCACTGCAAAAGAACTTGAATAGAGAAATTTTTTTAGTTACGTTTTGCTTTAATGTAATCAGACTTGCAGAAGATCTGCCGATTACAAATCATCCTTTCTATGCTCTCTGTCCCAACTGATGGTTAATCAACAGATGTTAGTAAAGCCTTTGTTATAAACTATTTCAAAGGTTATTCCCTGGAAAAAGGAAAGATTTACTTTGCAGCCATTATCTGCTTGACTAGCATATCATAGCTACTTCTACTTCATTAACACTACTTTTCTAAGGACCGTTTACAGGAATACAGCTTGTATATTTGTGATTTGCATGCTGTTAATACAAGCAAAGCTGCTGCTCTTGTTATATTCCTTCAAGCACTGCTTAAAATTGGCATAATAAGTTTTCAAGCCCTGACAATTGCTGTTTTACACTTCACTGCCACCTTTCTTTGTATACACACGCTCTTCATAGCAAGCAGGTTGGCGCAATACTGGCAGGTGCTTTTATGATGAAATAAATCTGTCTTTAGTTCTTGTTACATGTTCTGCTTGCTGAGCTTGTTGAGATTTTTAAATTAAAACCAGGCACACTTGGTTATTTCCTTGTAATAATCTATTTTTCAGTAGAGTCAATGTTACATAATCCAGTCAAATGATGTTTTTCATTTCACGTGCTGATATAGATGTTTATTCTCCAGTTGTTTAGAATATGATGCGGGATTGGTAAAGAATAGCTTAAAGCTGTGGGTATTAGTTTAATCGTCAGGATAATTCTCACTGTTGCATATTGTAATATGAAGCTAAATATCAAGATCTTTGAGCAAAACACTGTTGGAAACCAAAAATGTATGACCAACTGTATTCATGATTCTTCTAGATGTGCTTTTTCCTCAGTCTGTTGCTGGGAAGGTTTGTCATTAGAGCAAGTGGTAACTGCTGCAGCGTATTCTGAATGTTTTACCTGTAGCAGAGTATTGAAGGATGTGTCTGTCTCTGTTTTCATTCTCCTTTTTAATGGATTTTATATCTGTAGCACTTATGAATACATCATCCTACTTTAGAGAGTGGAAATTGAGATATGGAATATCACATATTGTTTATTTCCCAAATTTATGCAGCAGGCCTGACTGATCTGAGAGGCAAACCAGATATCTTGAGATTTAATCGGCATTCTCTTAACTAAAGCATCCTTTCCATTATTCTGTGAAACTTCACAAACCTATTTTTAGTCTGGGAGAGAGTGGTGGACTGTGGAATCCCCGTATCTGTTTACATGGATTAGACTCCTGAAGCTGTGAATATCTACTGACAATTCCAAGAAGGGACTAAATTTTTTTTAATTGGGTTTTCAAACAAATCTGTGCAGATTTGCATGAAGCTTACATAAATTTTGAAGCAGAAGCCCCTGCTAACTATCCCTTTAGGGAGACCTTTGCAGCAGCAAGTGTGGCTGAAGGAGAGGTCCTTGGATGAGATGTAAACTTCATGGGAAGACCCTTCAGCCCATACCTTGTGCTGCTGCAATTAGTTTAAAACTAGTTTTGTTCCCACCACAGCGTGTTGAAGGGATGACCACTGTGTGAGCATCTCCCAAGCCTCTCACTGCAGATGATGCAGTAAACGGTAATAAGCAGGTAAATAAAACGGGGACAAATCGTTCAGTTGCAGCAAAACATGTAACATCTGGGTCACTTTGTGTTAGTTTTCCAAGTTTAACGTCCTGCAGGTTGTACTTCTCCCCTCTCCTAAATACAGTTCTTGCACAGCCATCTTCTTGCTTAATTTCTGAATTTTTCTTCTCTATTTAGTATTATAACACGTTTTTTATTTCTCTGACGTGCTCCCTGCCTGAACTGGCTTACTCTGAGCTGAGCCTTTATGACTGTCCTAGTACTATTTGACCCTGCTGCTCTCTTTGAGGTGCATCAGAAGAATAATGAATCATTACTATTTCTCACCTTTTTAATTCTTGGAACAGTCGGGTGGATAGACTTATTTCTCCTTGATATAAACAGAAAAACTTAAAAATAAGGTGGATCAAGCTGGGGGATTATATCTTCTTATATTCAGCAGCTGCAGTGACTGCATGTAAGGGTACTAAGAACATCAACTAGTTTATTATTTTGGTTCCAAGTATTTCTTCCTTTACTCGATGACTTCTCTCCAATATTTAAGCTCCATCCCTGTCCTCACACCATAAAAGTTAGACTAAATTCTGCAGAGTAATGCTTTGCAGGTTTTAAATGACAGAGACCATCACCTGCTTTATTAGATAAAACTGGCCTTAACATGAAATGTTTGTGTGATGGATGAGCTCAGCCTTGGACCCCCAGACCTCCCTCTTTGCATTACCCTTAGAAAAGCTGGAACAAATGACAATTTTATTTTTATTACTTTTGGATAAATTACTAATAGTTGTACTGAGTAGAGGCCATTTAACTAATTAGCTTTGCAGAACACAGCTGAAAAGCAGATGGCTTTTATCAGATCAGCAATAGCAGCTGCTGGGCCAGCACACCTTTTCCAGCTGCATGGCACAGCCAGGGAGAGAGCTGCAGAGATGACTGAAATACTGCTTTTCCAATCTTTCATGTTTTATTAACTCAAGTAACTTTATAGATGCAATCGATGCAATAATCTGAAGAAATAACGTGTCAGTCGATCTGTTTGTTTGAACAACATTGAATACAATTAAAAATACTTGCAGGTACTCTCTAATAATTCTAGATATCTTTTACATCTCAGCCAAAAAATAACAGGACATTATCAGTTCTGTGCTGAGCAATTCAGTTGTCTCCCAGTCACATAGTAGGTATAGAGAAGCTTATATGGTGTCTGTGCTGAAATAGGTGTTCATCTTCACAGTGAAATATAACAAGTATACATTTAATTGCAGCTGACCTACACATGCTGTCAATGCTTTTACCCAAAACAAACTAAACTCTTAATCTCTATGCAGAAGCTCAATTTTCCTTTAATCCTTAGCAAGTAAATATTTTGTTAGAATTGTTCCTGCCACAACAGTCTCATTTTTTTACTGTGTGGTTAGATCCTCTGTTGAAGTTTTCAAACAATGAGACAGAGTTTGTTTTTCTAATTAATTAGACACAAGGGAGGTCACGAGGACTGCGTTGCAAATGGCAACTGATTTCTTTTGCACCTAATTGCATTTACCTCTGCTTGTTTACAGGATTGCAAAGATTTTGTGAAGATATAGAAATGATGATTGGATTCCAGCCAAGCAAATTCTGGAGAGTCTGTTGGGCATTTGTGACCCCAACTATTTTAACAGTAAGCAGAAAGAAATTTTTAATGTCTTCTCTGAACAGGTTTGTTGCAATTTTTTTTTATTTATGATGTTTCTGAGTGGTAATAACTAGATTTTGGATGCAGATACCTACACACAGGTGTGTACGTGTGTTCTTGCCTGTGTGTAGCAGACAAAACAGAGCATAAGTAGTGGTAATTTTGGTAGAGAGGAATGGTGAATCTCCACACGATGCTGTGATAGCCTTTCCCTGTTTGTGTAAAATGCTGGTATGACATATCGTTGCATACCAGCATTTTTGGATTATAGTGTACATCTGTGTGTGAGTAATATGTATCTAGACCCATACAAACGCACATAGAGAGGGAGAAGAAATCATGGGATCCCCGACCTGTTCTGAGGCTGAGCAAGGGAAAAAACATTTTTTAGTCATGAACCTAATCTAAGAGACATAATTTGGCAAGGTTTATGTGCCCAGAGAAAGGCAACGAAGCTGGTGAAGGGGCTGGAGAACAAGTCTTATGAAGAGAGGCTGAGGAAACTGGGGTTGTTGAGAATAGAGAAGAGAAGGCTGAGAGGAGCTTTATCACTGTCTACAACTATCTGAAAGGAGGTTGCAGTGAGGTGGGCGTTGGTCTCTTCTCCCAAGTACCAGATGATAGGACAAGAGGAAATGGCCTCAAGTTGCAGCAATGGGAGGTTCAGATTAGATGTCAGGAAAAATTTCTTCACTGAAACAGTTTTCAGGCACTGGTAGGGGCTGCCCAGGGAGGTGGCTGAGTCACCATCCCTGGAGGTATTTAAAAGAAGGGCTATTGGGCACTGGAACAGGCTGCTCAGGGAGGTGGTAGAGTCACCACCATCTTTAGAGGTGTTTAAAAGATGAGTAGGCGGGGTTGTTCAGGCATCTGGTTTAGTAGTGGACAGGTGTGGTTGGACTTGACCTTAAAGACGTTTTCCAACAACACAATTCTATGGTACTGTGCAATTAGAATGACAAAGTTTTAGCTGCAAAGATGGAGATATTTTTGCAAATGTCAAAATAGTTAGGTTCTAGATAATCATAGAATCATAGAATAACCAGGTTGGAAGAGACCCACCAGATCATCGAGTCCAACCCTTCCTATCAAACACTAAACCATGCCCCTTAGCACCTCGTCCACCCGTCCCTTAAACCCCTCCAGGGAAGGTGACTCAACCATCTCCCTGGGCAGCCTGTTCCAGTGCCCAATCACCCTTTCTGTGAAGAATTTTTTCCTAATGTCCAGCCTAAACCTCCCCTGGTGGAACTTGAGGCCATTCTCTCTTGTCCTGTCCCCTGTCGCTTCATAGAATCATCCAATAGTTTGGGTTGAAAGGGATCTTAAAGATCATTTGATTCCACGCCCCCTGCCATGGGCAGGGACACCTCCCACTATATCAGGCTGCCCAAGGCCCCATCCAACCTGGACATGAACACATCCAGGGATGGGGCAGCCACAACTTCCCTGGGCAACCTGTGCCAGTGCCTCATCACTCTCATGGTGAAGAAATTCTTCCTTGTGTCTAGTCTAAATCTGCCCCGTCCAGTTTGTAGCTATTCCCCCTAGTCCTGTCACTATAAGCATTTCTGAACAGTCCCTCCCCAGCTTTCTGGTAGCCCCTTCAGGTACTGGCAGGTGGCTATAAGGTCTCCTTGGAGCCTTCTCTTCTCCGGGCTGAACATCCCTAACTCTCTCAGCCTCCAGGTGATAGAGGGGCAGAATCACCTCCCTCACCCTGCCGGCCACGCTTCTCTTGAATCCTGTGTTCAGTTCTGGGCCCCTCACCACAAGAAGGATGTTGAGGCTCTGGAGCGAGTCCAGAGAAGAGCAACGAAGCTGGTGAAGGGGCTGGGGAACAGGCCTTATGAGGAACGGCTGAGAGAGCTGGGGTTGTTTAGCCTGGAGGAGAGGAGGCTGAGGGGAGACCTTATTGCTCTCTACGACTATAATGAGTACAGAACGCTTCAGTTCGTCTGAAGGGCGTTCTTTGCCTTCGAAAGCGCTGGATCAACTGCGCTGCCCCGAGCGAGGCCTCCTCCCAGCGCGGCGCCGGCAGCCGCTGTCCCGCAGCGCCACCAGCAGGTGGCGCTGCGGGACAGCGGCTGCCGGCGCCGCGCTGGGGGGAGGCCTCGCTCGGGAGAGACGGTTTTTCCATTGAAAACACGACTGTTTTCGTTCATTTTTATCGTTTTTAAACGATATTTTATTTCTCTTCCCACCCAAATCCCCGAGGTGATTCTCTACTTCAAATTTAGAGCGCCGTTGAGTGTTAAAAAGACCGCAACGCTCTCAATTTTGCTCGGACTCCATAATCCAGCGGATCATGGAATCACCAGGTTGGAAAAGACCCACTGGATCATCGAGTCCAACCGTTCCTATCAAACACTAAACCCGTATCAAGCAACTGAGACTTCTTTAACTAGTATTTTATATTAAAGAGAGCCTGAAATTCCTCAAGTCCTATTCCTCAATTCCTATTTTTGATAGGAATGGTTGGACTCGATGATCCAGTGGGTCTCTTCCAGCCTGGTGATTCTATGATTCTATGATTCTAAGTCTGGACCACAAGTGCAGCAAGATTCTCAGTATTGGCATAGGATTTTAAAAACTCATCATTTCACAGCAGTGCTAAATAGTTCCAGCGAGTTTGCAGCAATTTTTTTAGGCAAAACCCAAGAAAAGTTAGTAGAATTTCTGATAAGATGCACGTTTTGCAAGAATAACTAAGTACGGAATCATCTGGGAGGGGTGAAGAAGGAAAACGGTGACTTTGTAGCCCTTTGCAGTCGCTTCTTTCAGAGAAGGAATATTTTGGCTTTCAGAGAAGGAATATTTTGGCTTACGTGCTGGGCAGAACCTATTTGTTCTTTAGTGCAGCATAAATGTTGGTAAATCTTTCGTTTCTGAGGAGGAGAAAAAGGCTTTGCAGTAAGCTGGTAACTTCTTTTTAGTGTTGTTAATTCAGGAATGAGTTGGATTTTCTTTTTTTCGCCCTGAAAACTGAAAGGGTTTAGTTTTTGCAGACAGGAATTCACGTGCATGGGGACGAGTGAGTTTTATTGAGCTCAACAAAATTCTGAGTTGTGAGGAAAGGAATTTTCTACAAGAACAATTTCTGCAATGGGCATCGTGAATGTGTTTTACTTTCAAGCATAGATTTTCTTTACTGATTATCTTCATTGAAGTATATCATTGCTGTCCATGAGAAACAAGTAGATCTCTCTTACCTATCCAGTGGCAACTGTTGTTTAAATGCGACAACATATAGGTATTGTTTGTAAATCTATTTTTAAAAGTTTGAAGACATAGCCCAGGTTAATCTGCAGCATTAGGATAACATCAACACCAATGTATTTTTTTCTCTTGAGGGCCTTGTTAAAAACAAAGACCTGTGCATGGGGGTTTTTATCATTTATTTTTAGTTCCAATGGCTGTTTTCAAGATGCTGCCTTAGACCTATTGTTACACTTCTGAAGAGAATCATAAAGCTTTTCTGCAAGTAGGTTGGTTCCCTTACTGATCAGGCTTGCCTTCTTAGCTGTGATTACTGCCAGTAATCACAGCCAGGGAATGGGAAATTGTGTTGTCTCTTTAGGAAAGCAAATTTGGAAAGCAAATGAGATCCGTTCAAGCTTGCATGTTCTGTTGTTGTTCCCTCCAAATGTAATATTTAGTGAACTTCAGGTGAGAAATAAATTGACACCAATCAGTCGTAATTCAATTTTTATGCAATTGAAAAAGACAAAGCAAAGCCAAGCAATACATTCTTTTCTGTTATTGCCTCTGTAAAGCTAATATTTGATACGTGTGGATAGTCTAATATTAGACTTTCAATTACTCCACATCTCTGGAAATAAAACTGATCATTTTTATATGTGCCTTCACCTAGTTATACTACTATAAATCTTCTGTGTGCAATTATTGCAAGCACAAGCATTTCCCAAAAGTTACTGAATTATGCACAAATGTAAGCAGATGTATTGCTATTCATACAGTAAGTAAAATGGAGTAACTTAGCATAATCACATTAGGTAAAACTGCCAATAGACCATGTAATAAAGCATGTTACTCTAGGGGCAAGTTTCTAATTTCAATTCTTCTGGCATAAATACAGTGATTTTTTTGTGGGATTTTGCAAGATTTCTATGAAACTCATTAGATTCAGGCTCTGACCTGTTTATTACAGCTTGTTGGAGTGCCCTGCCTTAGGTGTATTTGCTTTTGTCTGTATTCCATGTATTCAGACTCTGTGTGTGGATACCTACCGTTTGTTGCATAGCAGGTTTGTTTTGCTTATTCAAACATATTTGTTTCCCTTCCTTGTTTCCAGTTTATTCTTTGCTTCAGTTTCTACCAATGGGAACCAATGACTTACGGAGCTTACCACTATCCGGGCTGGTCCATGGTGCTTGGATGGCTGATGCTGGCCTGCTCGGTTATCTGGATCCCAGTTATGTTTGTGATAAAAATGCACCTAGCTCCAGGAAAATTTATTGAGGTAATTCTTCTGCCTTTTTTTTTTGCCACTTAAAAATATGGTCACAGGAGACTGTCTGTTTTATTTTACATTGATTTTTGTGATATTGAATGTCTAATAGTGCTAAGATTACTTTCTGGTAAGCTAGTTATTGTGTTTCAAAAAGATGCTCAGTTGATTTAAAATGCAGACCTTCAATTTCCTGTTACTCAAAAAAGGGCTTCAAATTTGTTAAGGGATTGCTTTTGTAAGAACTAGAAGGTATGACGAATGTTGTAAGCCCCAGTATGGTGGTACTGAGACAAAGTTGTTCTAGCTCTGTTGGCCTTTTTGCAAAAGCAGCATGTAAATGTAAAAAAGCATCAACTGCTGGTGCGTATCGTGTCAGGGTGAGCCCAGCAGTCAGTGGTAGGAGGCGTCGGTCAGGAGTCGCCTGTTTGCAGAGTATGAGATCGTTGGATGCCTGAGTCATCCAGGGTGCACTCCAGGAGACTGTGTCACTTGATGGAGTTCAGGAATAAGACATATGAAGAGACCTCATGCTCTACAGCTCAAACTACTCATTATAAAACTTACCTGGCAATCTTTTCCTCCTGCGCTTCTTCATCTCTTTATTTTTCTTGAATAAGCTGATCCTTTCTGGCACCTAAGCCTAAAAGTAAGCCAGGTGGTGCTTTATTTTGATGCTGCTTTTTTTTTTATTTTGCAAATTGGATTTTGCTGCTTCCCCCTACCACTCCAGTAACATGTCAGTCCCCCTCTGCTCCCTGTCTGGGTCCCAGCCCTGGCTGCTACTACCTCCACTCCCTAGCTGTTCCCATCCCACTGGCTCTTCAGTTGCTAGCAGAATGTGGTACAACAATGTCTTTCTCACGTCAATGTTTCATCCTTCATTGACTTCACCTTATCTTGTGAAGAAGTTCAATGCTCTTCTTTTTGGCCTTTGAGGCTTTCTCAGTTCTGCTCTCTCCTCGCTGCGTGCTGCTTGTGCTGCTCTCTCCTTGGGATAAGAAAGAGACACTCGCCTCCCCTTTTCATAGCCAGTTTTGCAGTTCAGCTCTCCTGCAAAACCCATTGGGGCTGTTATATTCCTCAAAAATGAAAAGGAGAGAGAACTAATTAAACCAGAATAATCTGTTTGGACTCTCAATATGTTGCAGTACGCATGCCTAAGGGAAAAAAACATGCTTTTCTGCTTCACATAGAGCAAAGAAATTTAATATTAAGTGGTGGGACACCCTAGGGAGAGCATCGAAGTACATGGTTGGCACTAGGCAACAAAACCACTTGTCTAAAGGGCCATTCAGCCCTTGAGTAGAGCATGTTGGAGTGCATAGGTCAGGAGACAACCGCTCCAACTGGAAATGAGCTAATGTGAAACTGGACTTGTTCATCCTCTCATAAATTTCTCTCAACGAGACATAATGTTCTGCTTTGAATCTTCTGACTTACATGTGTTTTAGTGGCATATACATTGCCACATGTTACTAGGGTGCTCTCCCTACTATCCTTCTAGTAGTGCACCCAAAGAAACACCAAGAAGTTGAATCTGTTTTGAAGGGGCTTTTGCTGAAGCTATTTCAGCCATAGCCTGGAATATCTTGAATACTGAGTCTGCTGCATAAATTTATTATGGTTGATCTGGGAGGTAAGAGTTGCAAACTGGTAATTAGGCAGAGATTAAAATAACTGATATAGAGGTCTGATTCACTTTATTAGGTAATAAACATATAATTGTTCCCTCTTAAGTCATCAGAAATATGTTTTCTTTCCTTTTTATCTGTAAATGTGCCAATCAAATTAGATATTCAATAAAGAAATCAGCGGAAAGATGAGAAGAAGATTGTTGTTTGCCAGGTTAACCTTCTCTTCCTTTCTTTATCCTGCAGCTAGAAATGAAACATTTTGTTATCTCAAAATTAAAATCTTTGTTCATTCATAGCAATGTACTTTTTGGTCATTTGTATACTTTTGGGAAATATGCTAAACAGAAATCCAATTATTTTAATGCATTTACCCACTGCTTAGACCATTGGGCTAAGTAATTGTGCACATGTCCTTCAGTAAGTGAGCCTTGCAATCTGTAGCAGTGGTTCCGAGCTTCCTTCCTATGGTGTAGGGAAGAATGTATAATTAAAATCTGGGCACCTTATCCTCTATTAATCTTTCAAACTTTATGCAAAACAAACACTGAGCAGTGGAGCATTGCAGGGCCGTCATCAATAATCTTAAATGAGCCTATCCTCGTTTCTTCTGCGTTGTAATTCTGCTCCATAATTTCAAACGAGACTCTTTTCTTCTCTCCTTGACACTGCAGCGACTCAAGTTGGTGTGTTCTCCACAGCCTGACTGGGGTCCGTTTTTGGCCAAGCACCGCGGTGAACGTTACACGAATATGATTGATCCACTGGGAACCTCTTCCCTGGGACTTAAACTGCCAGTGAAGGATATAGAACTGGGGACCCAATGCTAATAATTATTGCATTGGTGGCAATAATATTCACAGCCTTTTCTGATATGTTTTCTGGTTTGTTTCCCCACCATCTCTTCTTTTCATTTCCTTAGTGCCTGAGAGTGGTTGCTTAGGAATGTAGGACTTACTGTTGCATGCTGTAGGGATGATCTAACTAGACCACTTCCAGGTGTATGTGATGCCCATGATGTGTTCTGTACCTGGTGAAATAGCAAAAGCATCTTGTGCAACAGGTGACATACCAGGATTTGTCAGGCAATGTAGGAATCAACAAAACACAATGGAAAAATCCTTTAAGGAGGTCATGTGCAGAATTTGAGCCATCTCTTGCAACCATTATTTTAGTGGGTAGCTGTGATGGGATGAGGATTTTGTTACCAGTGTAATCAAAGGGAAGTTCAGCCCTCAGATGGGGCAGACGTGAGCAAGGAAGGAGTTCTCCTGTTGTCCTGGTATAGATCCAGCATAAGGCTCTTGCAGTGAGGTCACTTTTTCTACACTGACAGCAGACCTTGACCGGTTTTGTCTGTGCACTTCTTTTATGATTTATACTAACTTTGAGGAGTTGTTATTGAAACAAGCAGAGACCCTTTAAATAGCATGCCAGGAAGCAATATGTAGGATCAGAACAGAAACACGATAATCCATTTTATCTTTTCAAATAGAAAAATAAAAGCAAAATTTTAAAATTAATTGTTTGAGACTGAGACTAAACTGCTTTCGAGTCTAGAAGTGTTTTGGAAATGGTGCCAAACTGAGGTGTATGGGCATCACTGTTTCAGGTACTGTTATATGTTTTTTTTAATAATTTCACCTGTTGCTTCAATTAAAAATGCCTCAGTTATGCAAAGTGTCTGAAATCCTGCAGCACACTAAGTGCTAATGTGGTTTTACTCGCTCCAATACTCTGAACATAGTTTTCCTTGTTTCTCTGCTTTTGTTTACAGTATCTCCTCAAGAAGCCATCATATAATTTGTGCCTAACTTTGTATTCTTACAGTGGTAAGTGTAGTCTAGTTACCACCTGATAACAGTTATTAGAAGTTAGATGTGCTGTTCAACTTTGTGACTTCCCATTCATTCTCCTATAAACATCTTTATATAATGTCTAGATGATGTATTCTTCTCTTTCAACTGATGGGGAAATAGCAGAACCCTACTCGTCTATATATTATATATATAGCACGTAAATTCTTCAAAGCAGTATTCTCTCTGAAATGTACATAGGGTGTTTGGGTTTTTTTTTATGGCATTTAAAATCTTTTCATTGCACAAAAATAAACAAAACCCCACAACAATTAACCACTGTAGTCAACCACGTGGATGCAACGTTAGATGTACAAAATATGAGGGTTGTGGGGAGAGGACAATTCAGTAGATGGCCGTTGTAACATTGCATAGCGATAGGACGTTCTAAATCATTACATTTTAGAAATCATATATAAATGGTGATATAAATGCTAGACTTAATAGTTTTGTTACCTATCAGGCAAAGTAAAAATAGAGCCTTTTAAGAGTACATTTATTTACCTGAATAGAGAATTAGCCCAATTTATTGTAAATGCACTAGAATGAGGGAGAAAAATATATCCTAAATAATTGGCGAAACTGTAACCTTTACTATCTTGTTATATCCTATACATACAGATATGATATTTTTTAACAGTGATCAGTGTTCATGTAGTGTGTACTAGTGATGTTTTATGTCCCTATAAATATCTTAACAATCAGTGTAGAGATGGTGAGCTTAGAGTAGTTTAGCCATTTTTTTCCCTCCCCACACACACTATTGTAGTAGCCAGTAAACGTTCTTACCTTTCCGGGGACTGTTTCTGTCCTGCTTTTTTGTCTGTCTGTCTTCATATTACAGGGTCTCAGGTAAATCTTCAGTTTATGTGTGTCCGTAGATCAGTAGACGTGTTGTTTCATCCTGTTGAAGTAAAAAAACAAACAAAAACTAAACAATAATGTAACATTTCCACAAATTGTTAAGTTATTTTTCTCTCTGTGTGTGTATATATATATGTATATTAAATATATTAATCATTTTGCTGAACTTCCTCTTTCATGGGGCAATTAGTGTTGCCAGTTCTAGGCACTGCTGGAGACTTTTAATCCGCATGTATGACAAGTGAAGCGCCGTCAGGGGTTGTCACTGAGAGAAGCAAGGGCAGATTTGTTGTGCTGGCCCCAAATGTCACTCCATGGGCTCTGCCAGTTCCCGTATCGCACAGCAGCAAGACAGGACCCTTCTGTGAGCTTCTCTGCCTTAAAGCTGGGCCTCCTTGTTTCAGCTTTGCTTGCTATTTTGATAAGGGGGTAGCTACTCTTACTTCTGGCTTTTATTTTTCTGGCAGAGGTAGGCTTGAGAAGCCACGCTCTGTTTGGTGTAATGAAGGTCCACAAAGATGATGAGCTGGGAAGTTGGCCCCCATGCCTATGTGGGGCTGAGGGGCTTTCTCAGAAAGAACCTAAGTCGGTATATTTATTGGGAATTAGGTATTATTGTCAGGGTAGATAGCTTTAGGCCTCTCTTCACTAATATTACCTAGCATCTTGATTTGATTTTTGGAGTCCAGGCTGTTATCTTTTCATTACTATTGTAATTAAAAAAAAAATCCATAAGTTTGTTCTGTTCCTGTTTTAAAGAAGAAAATGCACTCAAATCACTTTACAGTTCTGAATCCTTTCACTTACTGATTTGTCTCAGGACATGCATTGGAATAATTGCAATAAAATTACCTCAGTGTAAGGATGTCAGCTACTGTCTACCTTAAGTATAAAAGATATCATTTGAAGGAATACTGCTAGGTTATGATATCTTTCCTTTGGCTTGGATGTATATGAAAAATTGAATCGCGTTCCATGATTTATGTAATTAATCTGCTTGCTTTTAATTTAGATGTTGTTCCTGTGCCTGCTAAGTCATTAGGACAGGATTAGGCTTGACTTTGAGACTCTGAAAACAGATGATAGTGATTTTGTTCTAGCTGGTTTTTGTCTTCAGCTCTGACCTCCATTACTAGGCTTGCCAAAACATCAGGAGAGCGGGGAGAAATAAATAAAAAGAATCACAGAACATACAACGTTTCACTGTATGTTAAAAGCAGATATTTTCTTCCAGAATAGACTTTTTAAAAAGTATTTTACTGGCCACAACTGAATGTTGAGATTAAATTAACCAGCAGTGTCTTCTTTAAATGAGAAGTAACTTTGAAGTTTTGGAATGCACTTAATATACCATGTTCTAGAAAAGTTTGCATGTACTTTGATAATTTTCTAAAAATAAATTTAGTAACTAATTAATTACCAATAAAGATCTTTAAATGAAAAATGGAGGGGAAAAAGCCATAATAGTAAAAATGTGATGTATGTACTTGGAGATCTATCACATGAGTTAAAAAAAATGTTCAAATTTGATGGAATTATTTATGTTGCATATTTTTTCTTTGAAATGAAATTGAATTTCTGGTTGAGCTGAGATGCATTGTTGTATGCATTAAAGATTATGCCTGATGCAAATGCTTGCCATCTTCAAATTCTTTGGGGCCTTCCTAGTGTTTTTAATATGCAAAGTTCAAAACCTGTGTTTCAGATAGACATGGCAGCACTTTGTTTCCAAAAGAAGGGTTTAACAAAATGATCTTTAATTGAGAAAGACTTGGATTGTCTTTATATGATCTTTCAATTGGGTCAAAGTAGTCTTTTGATTTGATTCTGCTCCATTGACCACATTAGATGTGCCTCAGCGCCGAAGATCATTGCTTCTGATCCACTGTGTGGCTGTCTCCTACAGTGAAGTTCCAACACCTGATTTCTTTTAAATACCTTTGGTCTTTTTGACTTTATGTATAATTGTATGGATAATATGATTTATTGTCACCTGTGATAAAGCAGTTACTTACTTCTGGCAGACATTGGTTTGTTTTGGTTTCTTATTCTGCAGCTCCACTTTTTCTTGCAATCAAAGAAAGACCTGTAGGGATTGCAGGTTGCAGGCTGCAGAGCTTCAGTAAGTGGCATCCCAGAAAGTGTCTCCGTTTTGCAAGTAATGCTATTGTATGAGACACTTGTTTCATAGTTTGTAATTAAACAGTGTGCATAGATGGTATGTGTAAAATGGTTAAAGTCTGATATTCCTGAGGGACTCAGATTGATGACTTGAGGGGGGAGGGTGTGGGTGTTTGGGGTTTCTGCCATTGTCACCTTCAGGCAGCCTATGGCCAAAGAGAGAAGGTTTTCCTGATGGGTTTAGCATAATCCAAGAACCAGGCTGGACCGTATTGCTTGCAATATTATTATTTGCCCATTATATTTTAAATACATCTTCAGGTAACCATTTGCCTTATAGCTATCTTCCATTGTTGGGAAAATTATTGATCGACTAAAACATGTTGTTATCTGTCATTTATATTATGCAGTATTACCTTGTAAGGTAGATGCTTAGCTGGTATAAATTATCACAGCTTTGTTTGGAGCTGTGACAATTTACACCAGCTGAGAATTTGCGCCCTGTGTCCTATGGCACTTTATTACGGACCCATCGCTGATGGGTTAAATCTTAATTACTTGCGTAATGTCATATATAAATATATATATATATATATATATTTACAGGCATTCTATGGGGTACTGCTGCCTATGGATAAAGATTTGTACCCTAACCAGGTCATTACTATTTTTTTCATTAGCTATATGTGGAGAATGATATATTATGTTACAAAGGATGCATCATATATATCTCGTAGTACATATTATAATGCTCTATGTTATTAATTTAAGAAATCATTATTCTTGAGGCCCTACCTCAAATTTTGTATTTATGTGTACAAATGCAATTTATTATACTATATATTTGCCTATTATATTTGGATGTGATAAATTAAAATTATTCAATAATGTATTGGCTCTAAAGACTCTAAATAAATGTCCAGTGTTTAAAACAGAAAATATGTTGACATTTTTCTGTTGAATGAAATGTCTCTTTTTCTACTGCCTCCTTCTGCACCCAATACACACCACAAACATCGTTCTTACTTAACACACAGCCTTAAGGTATCTGCAGAATTGATCTATTTGATTGTTAGAAACCTTGAGCAGCAACTGGAAACAGCCCTCTTGGGAAATTGAGATATTGTGCAGCTGCAGAAATGAGTATCAATTAAATGGTTGGATTCTTAACTATTTGAGTGCTCTGTAGCTTGTGGAATAATCAATTGCTTACCAGAGGACCAGCTGAATTTGCTTAAATCCTTATCCTATCAGTGCAATCATCCCAAAGGTTGTTGAATTCTTAAAAACAAGAGATTCAAATCACCTGGAGATGCAAATGAGAGATATAAGGGAAGAGTATGTGAAGAAGTAAAATGGAAGGACACTGTTCCTGATGTCATTGTGTCTTTGGTTAAAGCTAAAATCCCGTGGTGGGGTGAGAGTAATGCAAGCTGTGAGTGTGTCACAATGCCACTGTGGAAAGTAGGTTCTTCCCTTCCAAGTAGCCTGCTTGTGGAAGTTATACTGGTGGAACTTGCGGCACTGGTGGCAGAAGAGAGCTTTTAACAAGCTTTCACCAAATTTCAGTAGCTGAAGTACAACTTGACATCAAATATGGTAACACAAGAGATAGTACCATAGTGCCAAGAGTGCGACAGGGATTCCAGGCAAGGGCATAATCCTGAAAACAGCTCAATAAGTATGTGGCCAGACTGTTTTGGCATTTCTGGTAATCAGTTCCCCCTGTTAGGAGGTACTTTGTTCTGCCTGCAAACTTGCATTTCTCCGAGATGTGCATGTGCAGATGAAGGAGATGGTGGGACCCAAGAATGGAAGACTACAGTAATTCTTTGCACGTATAAAGCAGATTTCATCTTAGAGAAGTCTGAAGTTGCCAGAGAGCATCATAAGAGTCCTGAAAGACAGGTGAGTGTCATTAGTCCCCTTTTCAGGAAGAAAAACTGTGGCACATGGAATTTGTTGAATCTCCAGAGTCAACCAATGTGAGTCAATGATAGAACACATTGATTTTGGAGTGAGACAGTCCTTTACTGTCACCATTAGGCATTACTGCTTTAAATCATTAAACTCATGGGAACAGTTATAAATCCCTGTCCTTTTAACTTGGTTGCAAGGATTCACCCAGGCCATGCTTTAAGTCAATATATGTTACTTAATTGACTAGAAGATAGGCACATTTTCTGTTGCAGTACGAATACATGTGTTTAGCTTTAAATAATTTTACTCTTTCAGGCACTGAAGTTCCTGTGGTCAGGGTATGGACTGAAGGGCACAGCTTTTATCAGCCCAACAGATGAATCAGTTGTAAAACTTAATTCAGACTTAGCAGTCTTCAAACATTAGCTAACCATGCATTTGGGAGAAAAAAAAAAAGCAGCAGGTATTGCTCCATGACTGAGTACAGAAGTAGACCATTGATTTCTCTTTGTAACGCCTCATTCTGGAGCATTTTTTATTAATGCATTCATAAGCCTCAACTTGGACCCTTTCAGCCTGATGTCATATAGTCCTTTACAACCCCATATCAGTTGGTAGGGTGGCTATAGCATCCAGTATCCCCCTCTCCCTGTACAGTTACCGTTTTCTCCGTTTTTATGTGCTGCTTTTAATTCTTGCCCTCTACTGGCTGTAAAGAGAACTTTGTCCACATGGATTGCAAGTATCCCTTCGGAGCCAGGCTTTCCAGGGATACGAGACTTATTTCTTCACTGAGGAGATGCCCTATCCCATGAGCTGTGAGGTAGGTGGTTTATTTTTCAGGTTGAAGCACTGTTGTTTTCCAGCGTTTGCAATTCGGCAAACTGAGAACACACATTCAGCTACGCTTAAAGTAATACTTAGCACTTTTAATTGCATTTCATCCAAGGAATGCAAACTACCTTACAGCTGCTCTGAGATGCTGGGCCTAGTCAAAAGTACTTTGTCAAATGACAAAATGCCAGAAGCTTTGTGCCTGACAGGACTAACAGTTTAATGCCGTGCAGTTAGCAACATCACAATAATTTAGGTCAAAGTCGTGAAGCATTCAATGTCCAACTGAGAGTGCAAGATCTTTCACAGGAAAACCATCCGAGCTGAAATCCAGCTAGCTTGCTGTAAGAGTTGGTCAAAGGATCGATTTCTGTCTCAACGTTTTCTCATTTTTAGCCTCAGAACTTGACTGTATAGACCACAAATGCAGGCCTCAGAAAAATGGCCAGAGCTGGTACAGAATGAACGCTTTGTACCTAACTACCTGTACCTGCCTCCTTATCTCAAAAATGTTTTGTACCTGTCTTCAAGCCTCCTTGCTCCCTACCATTGTGAAAGATCCATGAAGCAAGGAGGAAAAGACAGGAGGATTAATGATGGGACTTACCACAGACCCATAGCTAACAGAGCATGCGCGCAAGGTGATGATGACTACTGGCCTTCATCGGGAGACCCCAAGTCGACCACCGCCGCCAGAAGGAGCGCATGCGCAAGAGGAGGAGACCTGCAGACACTCCTCTCTTGGCATGTGTGGCCTGCTAGGTGGAGATTGGCACATCTCCACAGGCAAAGGCGGGTCACAGGTGTATTGACTAGCATAAAAGACAGCTCCGGAGCAGCTGAATTAGGGGAGGTAACAGAAGACCAAGATAGAATAAGACCCCCCCCACCGTGGGATCACCTTCAGCAAAGACCAAAACAACGGAATGCCTTCTGGACCAGGACACCCAGAGACGCTGGACATCTGTGGACCCATGGTGGTAGCTATGAACCCCTTTTCTTTCCCTCTTCTCCCCATCTCTTTGCATGTTCTCTGTCTCTTTCTATCATAAGTCGCTTTATGGGCATAATTAATAAAGTGCCAGTTTAGATCGAAATTTGACTCCCTTGACTCTTTGAATTATTTGCACTCTGAAATCATAAATGAAACGAACCATCACGCGTCCGCTTACGGGTGGACTGTGACACTTGCCAGGACTAAAGCTTTACTCTTGCAAAAGTACCATCAGATTTTATTTTTCTTATATTGCTAAGAATGTTCAGGAACATGATTTTAATTCTTATCTGAAAGTCATGCCTTTCAGCTATTTATACTTCCAACAAGATTATATCAGATTATCAGATTTTTTGGTGATAAAGGAAGACAATTTGTTGCCATTAGAAGAGGTGTAAGAATAGCGTTGGCTGGAAGAATGTGTTGTGTTTGGGTTTTTTTTAGTCCATCCATTTGTCCCATCCTTTTCTGATAGGGACAGTTGAAAATGCTTGTAAGATTGCTAATGCTCTCCCAACATGTGATAAATTGGGAATTGGGCTGGTCTAGAGGAGAAGTCCTGTTTCTGGGAACAGCTCCGTTCAGAGCACTTCCTGCCAAATTGGTTGTGTTACTTTTTGCAGTACCTGTGGGCTTTCTGCAGAACAAGTCAGGAATGATTAGGACAGTCTTCATCCATGAGATTGTTCAGGATGTGTTTGAAGCTGTGCTTCAGAGCAAATAACTCCATGCAAATTTTTGTATGTACCCACAGTAGTTTTTTGAAATAGCGTTTAATCTAGATTTAGGTTAAATCAATAACAGATCTGCTTAAGAATCTATCTATGACCAATTTAAACTTTACACCCACTAAAGACCTGCATCAAGTGGAAAAGGGAAAACATAAGCTGAATTAGATTCAATTTTGTGAGTAGATACCTAGACCTGGGTTTTACCACTAGATAAACACAAACATAGCTAAGGTAACATGAATTGGATTTATAGACCTCTTACATAGAAAGAAACCTTATAAATCACAGACTAGATACTATACAGAGAGATTATGTTATCAAGGTGGAATAGAAGGGTGTGTCTTCACCTGCTGATGTGCCATTGCCTCTTTTTCTTGTTGCCATGGATATATAACATATAAATACACCCACATACTTGTGTACCATCTATCTATTTCTCTTCATGGGCAAGAGTGATGCTAGTAACAGGGCACCCTAAACAGAAGTAAGGAGATACAAAGTTATGTTTAAGTAAAAGCTCTTTTGATACACTGGGAATAAATTACTGGAAGCTTTCAGACTGACCAACCCAGAGATTTTGCGGAGAGTATAACCTTACTTGCAGTCAGGAACAGCTGTTTTCAGAGATCTTACTAATGAAGTAATTAGGCAACCAAGTTATACTTTTTGCTCTTGCTAATGTAAAGGTACGTGAATGCAATTGCCCCCTAAGACAGGCAAGGGTTTTTTTTGTTTTTGTTTTTTTTTTTTTTTGTGTGTTGTCCTAACGTTAGCCAAGTGTACAGTTTATTATTTTACAATTAAGATGGCTGGAATTTGCATTGTGCTGATCCAAACCACAATGTGATGAGGGGAGGCAGCAGAGAGGAGGATCCTCTGGCTTCATAGCTGAAATGGTTTTATTTGAGCTGTTGCAAAGCTAGATCAGCTGGAAATCTAGCTCTGCTTCTGTTCAGTGGGAACTTAATCTGTGGGTATAATCTCAAATTTAAATCAGGTGTTCTGTGGGGGAGAGTCATTGTACATAATGAATGCATGTGGTCATCTTTTCCTTGACAAGGACGGAGGCAAGTTAAAGGCTAGAGGGAATGAATATTTGAAGATGGGTTTTAAAGCAGCCATCAGAGCAGATCCTGAGATGACTCACGAGTATCCTTAAACACTTTACCTCCATCTTACACTTTAGAAGCAGGGAAGAGCAATTAAGTGAGTTGAGCAAGGACAGGAACAGTACGGATTTCCGTATTACACCTCAGAACTTCTTTTTGTTTATTCATACCAGGCATAAATAATTACTAAGGCTAAATAGTTCATAAGGGCTTATTCTGACTGTATTTACACCGAGGGTGAGGAGGAGGTGGTGCTGGTGCCTGCCGTCCCGGGGCTGCAGGGACCTCTTGGCCGTGGGGAATTAATCTTTTTGGGGAAAAAGGGCTGGATCGCGGGGGTGGCCGGCGGGGGGGGGGGGGGGAGGGGGGAGGATGCAACCTCGGGATCCTGGTGGGATATGTCCTGAGTATGATGGGGGGATGCATCATAGGGGTCCTGGGGGGATACATCCTGAGGATGTTGGGGGGATGTGTCCTGAGGATGTTGAGGGGATGCATCCCAGGGGTCCTGGGAGGATGTGTCCTGAGGATGTTGAGGGGATGCATCCCAGGGGTCCTGGGAGGATGTGTCCTGAGGATGTTGGGGGATGCATCCTAGGGGTCTTGGGGGATGCATACCGGGGACGGCTGGTGGGGGATGGGTCCTGAGGATGTTGGGATGATGCATTCCGGGGGGAATGCATCCTAAGGATGTTGGGGGGATGCATACCGGGGACGGCTGGTGGGGGATGTGTCCTGAAGATGTTGGGATGATGCATCCTGATGATGTTTCGGGGATGCATCCCTGGGGCGCCCGGGGGGAATGCATCCTGAGGATGGTGGGGGGATGCATCCTAGGGGTCCTGAAGATGTTGGGGGGATGCATACCGGGCACGGCTGGTGGGGGATGTGTCCTGATGATGTTTCGGGGATACATCCCTGGGGCGCCAGGGGGGAATACATCCTGAGGCTGGTGGGGGGATGCATCCTCGGGGTCCTGGGGGGGACGCAGCCTGGCGGCGGCGCTGGCGAGAGCGGCGGGGCCGGCGCGTCACGGCGGGGGGCGGGCGGGGAGCCCCCGCTGCGGGGGCGTCGGGGCCGCGCCTGGGCAGCGGGCGGAGCCGCCTCTGCCGGAGCCGCTCCGCGAGTCGGAGGCTGCGCTCCAGCTCCGCCGGGCTCGGCGCGGCTCCGCGGCAGCTGCCGGGAGCGAGAGAGGGAGGGAGGGAGGCAGGCAGGAGGGCGACGCCGCCCGCGCCGAGCCGATGGGTCTCCTCCTGCTCCTCTGGGCGTGTGCGGCCACCGCCGGGGCAGGTGAGGAGCGGGGGGTCTCTGCGCAGAGGGGTGAGGGCTGGGGGCACCGCCCGGGGTGCGCTGGCGGCGGGTGGAAACTTTGCGGGGAGGCGGCGCTGCGCGGCTGAGCATCCCTCGCTGCGCGGCTGAGCATCTCCCGTCGCCGCGCGGAGAGGGCGCGGGTCTCCGCGGGGCGCAGCCCGGGTTGTCCCTAACGGGGAGCTCCGGGGCGCGGAGGAGAGGAGCGAAAGTTTCTCAGAAAGCCGTGTGAGCGCTGCGCTCCGCGGATACTCCGCTGCCGTCCTTGCGGGGCGCAGGGATGCGGGCAGAGCGAGGGGTCCAGCCGGGTGATGGGGAGAAGCCGCGTTACAGGCGGGCTGGTAGCGCGTTATTCCTGCTGATGCTGTGCCCGCTACGTTATTCCTACGGTGGCGCGACCCAAGTACCGTTTCTTGTTCCTCGTGGAGAGAGGCTTTGTTCTCTTTCGCCTTGCCCCGGGTACAGCTCCTTCCCGGCTGGAGCAAGATGATGCTTGTGTCTCTTCTCAAGGAAATTGTTGCCCAGCCCGGTTATCGGAAGTGCAAAATGCTATTTTAAAGTGCTAATTGTTCCTATAGTAATTATTCCCTCATCAAAATCTACATAAAATTAGTTGGAAGAAAATACCGCTTGTTCTTTTTGTTGTGGTGGTACCACCAGTAGTGCACACAGGCGTTTTAAATGGTCAGTAGGATCCGAAACTCCACTACTGGGAATCGCGATGCCAACTGAAAAGTTCTTTGTGTGCAACAATTGCTGGTGAAGCTGTGAGAGGAAAGAGAAAAACGCCTTTCCTGAAGCCTACTCTTTACCATTTTGAATGGCTGCAGATGAGTTTGTGGAAATGACTTGGTTGCTCTGAGTGTGCTTGAACTTTAAGTTTTTCCGTCACCAAATAGCACAGTACACAGGTCGATGAAATTATAAATGCTCTGCATAAGTTGCATGGCTGCACATTAGGTAGGTGGAGTGTGGTGTGATTGCTGGTGCTTGGGTGTCAGTGGTAAAGGTGCAAGCAGAGAATACAAGCTGTGGGAGCTGTAAGCCAGAATTAATTTCTTGTAGGGATTTCCTAGTGACATCATTCATAATTATATGGCTTAATCCTCTAATCGACTGTAGTGCCTTCAGTTCACATTGGGCCAAATCCACCAAGCCCTGCGATGATTTTTGTTCCCACCCACCTGCCTGAATCATTTGGAGTTTTGCTTGTGTAAGCCACTGATTTAAGGGAAATGGCCCAATTACTTCAAATAGGAAGCAAAATCAGCATCAGTCAGGATCGGGCCCAAGCTTTGTCCAGTTCTCCAGTGAGAGCAGGCGAGTTGATGGTTAATTTTTACTTTCAGAAAGAAAAGGTATTTTCAGCTTCTTGTTCCACTGAAGAGAGGCAGCTTAAAATATGAGATGCAAGCGCGTTTGGTATGCCTGTGGTATCTTTCTGATAGACTGTGGGAGACCACGGGGGAAAAGGACGCTTGGTTATCATACTGAAGCTGCTGATTTGTTGTTTATTAATTATTAACTAGGCTTTTGAGTGCCTGCTGCAGTTTGAAGAGCAAGCTCAAGAAAATGACTAGGTGTTTAAAGCAGTGTAGGCTCTTGCTAAATAGTCACAGTGACATTAGAAATAGACTCTGGTTTTGAAAGCATTATAAAAGCTGGAAGGGGGCACACTGAAGTTGTCACATACGATCCTTCACTGGCATAAATCGAAGCCTGTGGAGCTACAGTGATCTATACTTGTTGAGCCTCGGGTATTCAGGCCGGAATAAACAGCTTTAATAGAGCAGTGGAGCTACTGTGATTTATGGGAGTGCCTATACTTGCTAGATGTGGTTTCTGTCCTCACTCTGTTGATAGCTGTGGCAGAGCTTTCACTGACTTTAATGGGGTCAAGATTTGTCTTACTGGACATAGTTTGTCCTTTCCATTGAGCAAGTTATAGTCCCTGCTCAACCCCCCTTCATATTAGCAGGATTTTGCAGATCTGAGTAGATCTAATCCCTTTCAAATGAGGAATGACATACTTCATTCTTGACAGGGACAGCTGAGGCTATCTTTCCTGATAGGTAAGTTCACACAGTTTACAGTGTGCTGCTTTCCTTCTGAATGAAAACCTTAGAAGAAATAGTCCTGTTTTTCCTCTAAAACAATGTTTGCTTTAATGTTTTTTTTAGTTCAGAAAGGCAGGTCCCTCTATTTATATCTGTGTGTCTGGAGTTTGTAGGTTGCAGCCCTTGCCCTGGAAGAATTGCTGTAGGCTGGGAATCAATAGGTAGATGAGTTCTCTCCTGTTGATCAGGTGGTCTGCCAGTGTGCACAGCATCAGTTTTAATACTCGAGTAAAGGAAAGAAGAAAGTGCTGTGGTACGGATGATTTATGAGTAGAATATGTATCTTCTTGTTCGTTCTGTACACCTCAGTAATTTCTTAGAGCCTTTCAAAGAATCAAGCTAGAATATTTGCTGCTTAACTGATCCAGAAGCACAGTCCTGGAATAACAAATGAATCAATTTAGACCTGAACGTGAAGTCCACTCAGTGGAAATCGATCTCGATGTGCTTTACAGGTCACGTCCTTGCTCCATGGAAGTCAGTGGGACTTTTACCATTGACTTTAGCTGTGGTAGCATTTCATTCTTGGAGCTTGTTCTTGTTACTAATGACATGAGTGAAAAATTTCATTGTGGAAGTGCTTGGATCCCACACAGATATCTGACCTATATCTCAGGCACAGCTCTCATGCCACGCTTACTGCTGTGTTGAGAGAGGCACTGCGATCAGGCTGTCCTCTTCCCACTCCTAGAAAAAGCAGATATGTTGAATGAACTTGGTGTGCCATAACCCTCCAGTTGCCCTGAAGTTTTGAACACTGCAACTTCAAACTGCTCGAGTGTGTGTCTTTTCTGTCAATCCCATCAGGTCCCTATTAGTTCAAGAAGCGCCCAGTCTTTTCCTGGCCCTATGCCATTTCTGAACCTTAGATTTAGATTCGTGCTTCTCCAGTAGGTGCTCCTGCAGAGCAGAAGGTGCTGCTGCTGGTTCAGGTGAATGAATGTCTGCTGTGTGAAGGGAGGCTTTGGCACGCTTCACAGGCACCGGCTGTGCTGAAATATGGACGTGTGCTTCCAAACAGTTTTGTGAGTCACCCGGGGCTCTTGGATTACAGGGTGGCATCCTTTGCCCGGCTACCATATCTCCTGCAAGGTCATTTTGTGCAGTCAGGAAATAGATCATGTTTAGACTGAGCCATGGAGCTTGATCTGTGTGTTGCACACATGAAAAGTGAGAGGGATTTTCAGTCCTCACGTCTCCCTGGAAATCCTGTAGCCAATAGATGAATGCTGAAAATCTCTTTCATCTTTTTGCATAGGTGGTTATGCACTTATTTATTTATTACTTTTTAGCCTTATGAAGATACTGGATTAATGTATTGATTTTTAGAATGTTTTAACTTGTGTGTAGTAAAATTTGTGGAAAGGAAATAGGTTAGTTGAAAGAATTGGAAAAGAATGTTTTCTCTTTCCTGCAGTAGAGTTACTGTCTTATAAGTAATTACTGTATACAGTGTGTGTATGTGAGTGTGAAGGTACTAGAAATGTCTGCACTAGATATTCTTCTCCGTTCTTTTCATTACCTGATTGGAAATAAAAATTGATCTAACTCTGTGTTTCTCTCTCTTTCTCTGTGCCTCGAACAGCTGTAGGATTTGGAATGGATCCTGACTTACAAATTGATATCATCACAGAACTGGACCTTGTGAATACAACCCTTGGGGTAACACAAGTGTCAGGATTACACAATGCCAGCAAAGCGTTTTTATTTCAAGGTAAGGCAAACAGCCTCAGTTCTCTTATCTCACTTCTGCCTGCGTGGGCTCATAAGAGGTTTGATGCCTAGTTGATCCCTTGTAGTGGTGGTCTTACTTAACTGTTGCTTTATGTTGTTTTTATTTTTTGGAAATAGACTTTGTTACTTTCCTGAAATAAATATGGCATCTTCTTTTTTGGTGTGCTGTCAGGTAGCTGAGGCTAGAGATCTTTAGAGAAGTATTTTTGGGTTGGTTTTTGACACTCCTCGGTATTTTTTTTGAACTAAATGTGTCAGAGTGGTTCCAAGGCATGGATTCCGTTGTATTCTTGTGTACTTTCTCTCTGTGACTGTACACGTGCAGACACACACACAGCTGAAGCTATGTAACTAGGAAGAAGTGTTTAATATGTTGATGTTGCTTGGTAATGTATAGCAAGTCTTTAATCAGCTTTGTGAAAACGGTTAAAGTGAGAAAATTAACAGTATTGCATTTAACAGTATTGCATTTAGCTGTCTGAGCTGAGTAACAGGTACAGAAGGAGTCACTTTGAATTGCGAGGGTGTTTTTTAATTTAATAATCCAAGATATTGCTTGTGAAGTGTTCTAAAATGGTGTTGGTGTGGGTGTTTTGTATAATTATTATTGTTTTAGTGAGTGAAGTTCTGGATGAATGAACGAGTTTTAGAATGGACTTAATAAAGTCTGGACTAACAGACATCCCATGGGGTGGAAGCACTGAGTTGCTACAGTATGCTTATTGGGTCACAAAGACATTTATATCAGCTGAGGTTAACATGCACATTAAAGCACAGTTAGGGACTTCTTTATTGTGGAGGCTTTCTATGTTTGTTTTTTCTTTCCTGTGCTTTTACTCTGTGTTGAATTGTGCATGTCAGTGTCTTACTTTTTGATATCTGTGCTCTGTAGCTGTTTTTAGAAGTGACCAACTGTGATCTCATTTAGCTTTAGTTCTGGATCTGCAATAAACTGACTTTATTGTGAGTAATAGCAGAAGTGGGTCTATAATCTTACTTCATTTTTCACCTGGCCAAGGCCTGTTTAGGACCCACAGCAGAGAGACTTCTAGAGATCTTCTCAGGATTGTTGGTCATACTTTCAATCTTTTATGATATACTGAGTAGAATAATTTTCACCGATTCTCAAATTAATGCCCAGAAGAAGGGCATTAATTTACTCATTTAAATATATCAATGGCCATTCCTCTGAGGACTGCAATAGCCTAACTGACATAAAATACTTTATTATTTCCAATTGCTGTTCCATGCTAATCACAGCCACACTGATGAACTATCATAGTGAGTTTTCACAGAATGGTGGTCAGAGCTGCAGGGAAGAAGACCGAGGTGTGTTTTTCAGGACACCGATTAAAACCATTGGTACTGAAAGTAACTTTGAAAGGCTAATGGTGAAGATGTTACAGATATTCAGTTATTTCAGCCTTGGAGGCCCCCACCTGTGGTTTACAAACTTAGAAAAGACAAGTGTAAAAAGGTAGAGCTCGTAAAATTCATGTGAGCAGATAAACTTGATATTCATGGGAAGTAATGAACAAAAAATTTGCTGTACAAAGTGAATAAACAATTCCAAGTCTATAGTTAGGTAAATAAAGCTTTCTCAGTTCCCACAGCAGAAATTCTTCTTGCTAATGCATGCGGGAATAGCCTTGTGCTTGGATATCGCCTCTAGTATAAAACTGCTTGGAAGATAGCTCAGGAAAATTATTCTCTTCTATTAAGCTTATCAGTCCTTGGGCTGGGAGAAGACTGAAGATCTTTGCTCTGTTACTCCATCCTGAGAGAGGTCTGCAAGGGTCTTCTGCTGCTGCTGTCAGACAGGATGAAGTCTGAGGCCGCACCGTTGGCTGCTTCCCTTCTTGTTAATATCTGTTATTTGGTAAATGTCAGCAGTATGTCAGCAGCTGTATGAATTCACTTTTACTAACAGAGGTGACTTACTTTACAACTACAGTTTGGCTGTCTTCCAGGTCCTTTGGCTGAAACTGGGGGATACTTAATTTTGATTTTTATCTTGCTGTAGAGTAAAACCGATATAGAACTCAGGGCAATGTATGGGCAACTATTATATCTAATTTAGAAGTAATACTTTTTCCCATAGAGATTCACAAAAACCTGACACCACCAGGGGAGAGAAAAGACTGAAAGTTAGTGCTTAGTTTCAAAATTACTGTATCCTCTTGGACCAGCTGTTCCAGTCTCTGAGACGTGGTCCTTTCAGCAAATCTTTGCTTTGATGAGTTCTTACCATATGTGAGTAGTTAGTGCCTGCTGTGCCTTGCGGTGCCACGCTGCTCCAGTGTTGCTGCTGGGGCTCTGGGCAGGGGAGGACCTCACCTGGCAGGCTGATTATTGAACATAGGTTCACATTAGAGCATCTCTTCACTCGTGCACTTTCACTGCTGAGGATTTCCTAGTTGAGGAAATGAGAAGAAAAGTTTGTATGTTCCATGGCGTGAGGTTTTCGCAGGGGCAGTTTCACCTGCTGCCTTTGGCAGTGTCCTTACAGCAGTGTAACATGGCTCTGAGCTTACACAAAGGTTCCCTGTGGATCATTTTCTGTCTTGTAAGATGTATCTCCTAAAATGGCTTATTAGAGCTGTTCAAACTGAGAGTGTTCCTTTGTGTATCCCTGGAAGTCTGCATCTTTGAGGCAGAGAAATGGTAATTCTTCCCCAGCCCAGACAGTTATGTGTACTGCAGCAGTGAAAATATGGATTGTTTTCCTAAGCAATATTCTTTTTCTGTGAATTCAACTCTTTGAAATAGAAAGGTTTATAAGTTTTGGTCATTCTTTCAGTTGCATTTAGAGGCAAAAAGAAGTGAAGAAGGGGGGTGATGGGAGGCCATGCACAAAAGAAAGAGCAACTATTATTTTTTAAAATAGAGTTTTAATCAATAATATTAGCTGTCTTACAGTGACAAACTGTTTGTTATGTAGTTTCTGCGGTGTGATGTCATGATTTGTTTTATTGTAGAGAAAATGTATAAGGACTCCTTTCGCTGGAGAAGTAGCAATTTCGGTCCAAGGCAACCTTGGTGAAGTCGGAGTATTCTGATTTTTATGTTGGTGGTAACAGCTGAAACGCAGATTTCCGTGTGAAGCAGTTTTACAGGCAAAGAAACAAATTCATCTCTGTTGCAAATTGTATGACAGCATGATAGAACCAAACTGGCAATTGAGAGATGTGGGTTGCCTTTGGGCAAGCAAATCTATTCCTAATTCAGAAAAGCATAGAAACCTATAATTAAGTATAGTCATCTGAGTGGTCCTGTTGGGCATGGACTTTGATTATTAGAGTATTTCAGCTGGATTTTTGATTGATCAGTTCCATTATTTCTGAGTTTGAGTCCCATTCTCTGTGAAATGGGGATAAGGGAATCTGGAAAGCAGTGTAAGTGCTGACAGTGTGAGTTACATGAAATGTAGATCTAACTCTTACCAATTCTGCAAACAATATAGCTCTTAACATCTCTAACACTATGGTGTCTTGATTATTTATCTTTGATTTATTTAT
The DNA here is from genome assembly GCF_032191515.1 of Phaenicophaeus curvirostris. NCBI lineage: Eukaryota > Metazoa > Chordata > Aves > Cuculiformes > Cuculidae > Phaenicophaeus > Phaenicophaeus curvirostris. The sequence goes on from NC_091396.1 coordinate 5,154,571, forward strand.
ACAAACAGGAGTGTAGGAAAAATTCTTTGTGTCCAGTTTGGTTGCTCTGGCATGAAGGGATAAAGGACAGCAAGTGGAGACTCTTGACTAGAGTGCTTTTGGGGTACGGGGCACCCAAGGTCCTGGTGTCTGACCCTACATCTCCTCACCTACAACCAGGAGTCCAAAGAATTCAATGAATCAGTTCTGGGGGTGGGCGGGAAATCCGCCTCAGAGAAATGTATTGAATGTATGAATTGTCTACCTAATGTATTACAGTAACATCTCAGAAACACTGGGTAAAAGACATTTGTAAATAGTATATTACAAACATTACAAAGTGGATACTGAAATTCCTTCAACAGGATTATAGTATAAGTTTTAGTACATTAAGAAACACTGAGCTGTGCCTCACTTAGTGCGGCTCAGTCCTGTTCTATGTTTCTGATAGCTGGGAAGCAGGGCTTGTTTTGACCCTGTAGGTGGAAACCTCAGCAGGATCTTGAGTTCAGTGGTGGAGAAAGGATCTTGTTATCAATAAGGCAAGAGGAGGTGCTTAACTAATCATCCTGTCTATAGGTAGATTGAACCAGCTGTTACATTAGGTGATTATCTCAACCAGTCTGATTTTTTGTTCTGTCTTCAGTTCTCATTGAGGCAATAAAATTTTATTCCTTTTATAACCTGTCAGCTGTGCCCATTTCTTTTGAATTCTTTTTCTCTCAGCATCTCTTTTGAACTAACAGAAGTTTAAAGCTTTTACTTATAAAGCAATTCCCCCAAGAAGTTTATTAAGGCTTTGCTGTTTCCTTTCCTAGAAATCTGGCAGTATTTTTTAACTTAGTCTTTAAATTAGAAGTGATATTTTTACTATGTATGCTATATATAGCACTCAGTAACTTAGACCGCCAAGTACTCTTAAAAGTATACCTGTATGTAGTCCTTTATTTCTTGATTGTTGCTGCACTTGTATTAAACAAGCACTGCGTTTATAACAAAAACACTTGGCCCGCAGCTCCTGCAGCACAGGGTTCAGTCATGCTCATTCTTCCCACTTTGTACTGGCGACTACCAAACTCTTTTTGATACAGTCACAGCTCCAACAGGAAAAGTGAAAGACTAATAAGCACCTTAAAGCAATAAAGACAATGTTTTTGCATGAAAGGAGTGAATCTTGTTGAGTTCCTGAAACAAAAGGGCTGTCCGGCTTCAGAGAGAGCAAAGCTGCAGTCCCACGTGGGTAGAGATGCCTCACAGCAGATTTGCTTGAGCTTCCAGATGTGGTGCGTCTCTCTCTGTTGATGTTTCCTCCCAGTGTGTTATGGATCTGAACTTTTTTCTTTCAGACACCTTCTTCCTTGATTTCCTAAGTCTTTGCTTAGAAAATAGAGGCATTTCCAGGTCCCGCTCTATGAGTCTGAGTCCTAAAAGTCAGCTTTTTTTGTGTTTGATATTGTTGTCAGGAGTGGTAACAATTCCTTTACATCAAGAATGTTTACTGTGCTTCTGCTAGGACAATCTTCAGGATACACTTGTTATTCCCTGGCTACACGTGTGGGGCAGTAGCTCAGCACCGAGATGTGCTCGGTAACTTCAACAGCTGGATGAGTAGCCTGCTGCATTTGTTCATCAGCATCTGAATGTCTTCTCACCCGAGTCTTCATGACCCACGTGCTGTGGCTGAGGTTTTAATCCACTTCAAGTACTAAAGCTCAGTTATGCTGGCATAAAGTGCAAGGTGTGCGCTGCAGAGCTCAGAAAATAGCCAGAGGCTGAATGAGAGGAAGCGGATAATGGCTGGAGTAGGAAACTGCTCTTCCTAGGGCGGACAGCAGGGAGGTCTGCAGTGAGTAGGGGAGATAAACTTGAATTTTAGGGTTCAGGGTGTTGGTCCCTCTAAACATGAGATTATACAATGAGAGTCGTTGCTTTTTGTGTCATCTCTCCTTGTATGTTCATAGCAAATACCAAATAGAAGCAGTATCATTTTTAGAAAGCAGAAATCTTACAGAAGGAGAAAAATTGTGAAGGCACAACATAGAATCATAGAATAACCAGGTTGGAAGAAACCCACCGGATCATCGAGTCCAACCATTCCTATCAAACACTAAACCATGCCCCTTAGCACCTTGTCCACGCGCGTCTTAAACGCCTCCAGGGAGGTGGCTTGAAATATTTGTGCTGCCTTCAGCAGCCTTTTCCATGCCTGGTGGTGTCTGAGTACCCCGTCTTACTGGGACGGTGGGGTTTTTTAGGGCAGCAGTGGTTTAGAGCCTCTGGGCCACACTGTCCCAGGCTGACAGTGTCCTCCTCCTCCATGCACTTGGATACAGGTGGCAAAGCAGATGATGACCCCAGTGCTGTTGGAAATGAAAGCGACATATTTTTCACTAGGCCAGCGTCCTCCTGGGCTCACAGCTGAGTGCCTGCACAGCTGCTCACTCACTGCTTCCCTCCGGCTGGATGAATTTTTTTTCTCTTATAATATACCTTTTTTTCTAAGGTGCTGCCAGCCAACATGAGGGGCTGGACTGTGCCCTCAGGCTGGATCCAGCCATGCCTGACATAAGGCAGCCCCTGCCTCTCCTCAGAGACAACCTGCGCCTTGTCACCTGGTGCGGGTTTATCTTCATGGAAAGTCTGCAAACTACTCAAACTTGTGAATTATTATTATTTTTCTTAAATATTAAAAAAAGAAGTGTGAGTTTTTTCTCCGTTATATTTTTTGTCGTGCAGGCCTGTGCTGGTTTCCACAGGGTTTGGGTGAATTTGGGGTTTTATCCTGTTGCTTTTGGGGCACCTGTCACAGGGGCTCAGGAGGGAAAGGCTGCTGGCTCAAAGCCTTTGCAGGTGTGAGAAGAAACAGTATCTGCATCTGAGCTGTGGGTCAGCCTCTTCTCCTAGCCACGTGGTGACACTTCAGACCTTGCTGCTTCCTCTGTGCTAAATCTTAAGTTTCCCTTCTCTTTCTACTGAGAGCTCCCATCTGATTTCCTTCTCTCGCTGTGGGGCAGCAGAATTGATGGTTGACTCAAAGCTGGTCCTCTTTCAGGGCATGTTGGCTCTGGAGGCAGCAATGGGCTCCTCCACTCGCCCATGGTGGTGGCTCACGACCTGCAGTTTCACAGAGATAGTGGGGACCAGGCCAGCACGTTTGTTGCCCAGTGATGGAGGTTTGTCGGGCAGTGGGAAATAGGGCCCAGCCTGTCCCTTGGGAGACTAGGATCCTTGGCTGCCTTCATCCCTTCAGGTGTCCCTTTGCTTTTATGAGCACCAGCATGGCCAGTAGGAGCTGTGGCAGCTGGCTACCCACCAACCTAGAGAATTCTTAGTTCCCTCAGTGCTTTCAGCCGTTTGTCAAAGTTGCTCTTTAAAATACTGCTAAAGTACGAGTTAAAATAAAATATGAAGGGCTAGGCTGGGTGCATCCAAGAGGATGGAGGAAGATATGACTTCTTTGGTGAGGATGGTTTCCACGCTTCTGTTTCTCAGTAGAACAGAGAGCAAGGTCTTGATCTCTTTTTGAGTTACTGAGTACTTCTGCTTTCCCTCATTCTTTACAGACCTCTGTGGAAGCTGGAAAGGAGAAAGGAATGTAACTGGAGACTTAGGGGCAAGGACTAAATATGTAAAGTGACAATAATATAGCTGGGATGAAGGTGCTCCCCTGGGTGAGGGAGAAGGGTGGTGAGAAGCCGTTGGAGAAGATTAGCTGTGACAAGCAGGGCAAGGAAACTCAGGCTCAGATGGGGAGGTGGAAAGAAGAGAAGACAAGAGAAACAGCTGTGGTGAGGAGCTGGAGGCCAAGAAGGAAGTGGATGATGGCTGAACAGAGAAGCAGTGACAAGGGCGATACCAGGACTCTGACTTGGAAGGGAATGAGGTGAAGGGATGAAGAATATGGTAACAGGAGCTGTGGACAGCAGCTGGGAGAAGCAGCCCAGAGAGAGAGAGAGAAAAGGGGCTAGGGACTGGATGGGAAACCTGCAGTCTTAGACTGGGTGGGTAAGGGTTTGCTTAGGGTAGAGGCAGCATTAGGACAATGTAGAAGGGAAAAGCACTGAAAATTCACATTTGGCAGTGTTGTTATCTGTGATGTGTGCTAATTTTTGATACACGTTTTTGGAGGGTAGAACTTGGACACTGTGATTTTCCCATTAGTGATTTGGAACCTTATTTTTGCTGTGCTTTGGTTGTTCACCTGTGAAGTTGAGGTACTAATACCTTTTCCTGTAACAACAGTGGAGTTAGAAGAATTAATGTTTTTAGAAGTCTAGGATACTGTACTGTAATAATTAACTTGGTCATGGTCTGCTCTGTCTTCAGAGAACAATTTGAATATGGTAGATTTACTGTTCAAGGTAAGCCTTGAACAATAAAAATAAAGCACAACTTCAGGTCCCTTTTTGTTAAATGAATGTTTTTTGCCCTTTGTTCTTTACTTTGTGTACTGACTGAGACAGAGGCCCTCTGGAAAGTGTCTAGGACACTGTAATTAAGAATGGTGTTGGAGTGCGCATCCCCAGAGGGCTAAGCAGGGTTTGCCTGTGAGACTTTAACCCTAACATCTGTCTAACTTCTAATTTATGTTTGTTTTTAAAAATGTAGCTAATGTTATAATGTGTTTTATATACACAATGGATTTTTTTGTCAATGAAATCCTTAGGCTAAGTGGTTTTTTTTCTTTGCAAAACCAACCAGTTTCTGAACAGAGAAATGATCTGAAGTTGGACTACAATGATGAGTGAGATGAATCATCTCCAGTGGAGGAAATTAAAGATCACTTGAGACATAATTATTGAACAATGCTTTGAGGCTCTGAAGATACATAACCTACTGTTAACTTTGTCAGTTCCCAGTAGAAGTTTTTGAACTACTCATTGGCTGTTTCCAGTCTTGTTTAATATTGAATTATGTTAGAACCGCATCTAGGAGTAAAATTTTTCCAGCATATTGATGCGAAAGTATAACCACTAGAGTTCCTTGTTCCATATGCTCCTGTTTCAAACACCCCTAACCCCATACTAAGTAAGTGTAGAATAAATAGAAACCTAGTCACATTAAATGACAGTGACCAATTTCTACTTTTCTTTTTTTTTCATAATGAATGTTGTCATGCTGCCTTCTGTTACTTGACATTTATTTGAATTTCCCATCATGTCTATAATGATTAGAAAAGAATTCTAAGCACACGTTGCCCCTGTCTTTGGCAGTTATTTTTGCTTTCCTTGGACACAATAATTGTGCTACTTGTCTGTCTTCATTGCCACTGTGGTAAGTACACAGGGGAAGTGGAATAAGCACTTCAGTATTTCTGTAGTATGCTAAAAGCCTCAAATGCTTCTGGCAACCTGTTGCCAGAGTCCTGTAATGAAGATAAGCAGAGGGAAAATAAAAGGTCTCTGGTCTTCAGTGGGCAGGTGGGGGGGGTATGCAGAAATTAGCTTCTGATAGTTCTGGTAAGTGTTGCATGCTTTCACACTGGGTGAGCATCTAGGTCCTTACAATTTAGATAAAAGCAGGACTAACAGTTTGAGTTTTTTTTAATCTTCATCAGAAGAGAAATACAACAAAAAATGTCTTTTTCCTGCAAAGGATTTTTGCAAACTGATACTCTTGTCATAGTGTACTACACATAATCAGGTTTTATTAAGTACTTGTTCTGTAAGTATATATTAAACTGGAGAAAGAATATAATTCTATATTGTCCCATCAAAGAGGATGTGCTAGTCAAACCCCTGGGAAGTTGAGTTGAAGCAGAGTGGGTACCTGAGTATTGCCGCCTTGAGGCAAATCCCTTCGCAGTGCTGAGTATCCCTAGTTGGAGAATCCTGCCCAGGTTCAGGGCAAGTCCCTGCACCTGATACTGCAGGTGAGGCTTACTGGACAGATGCTGGGGTAAAAGAGAGCAGAATTGGAGCATTACTTGGCACTTCTGAGTTAAAACTGCTTGAAATGCAAAGGAGATGAAAAGCAACGCTGAAGAATTGGGTTCTCTAGCTGTAGTTAATGAACCTAAATAGCCCACTATGGTTGGTTTTGACTCCAAGGGGTATTTTTTACTTTTCTAAACAATTTTAGAAGAAATGTGTTAATATCCATTTAATAAGAATAATTACCCTCATCCTACTTGATTAAATTACTTCTAAACAGAGCTACGTCTTTTGTCGAAAAAGTGGTGTTATTTGGAATTACTATTGTATACATTAGACACATTCAATGATTTTTTCTTTTATTTTTTTTTCTTTTTTAAGATTTTGTACCTTTAAAAATTGCACAAAAGCAGATATAATCAGATGTAATGCAAGAGCCAGGCATGGACCATTTCCTGTGGTGAAAAACCCTGCTGTCTTGAACGACCTATCAAGAATAAAAATTAGATGCTACTTGAGGCCTCAACCTACTTCTTCTATGCCAAATTCTAGATTAATCTTGCCACCTGCAGTGTGGGCGTATAAGTGATATGAGGGGGACATTTTTTCTCTTATTTTTCATTTTTGCCACATAAATGGTGTGAAGTAATCATGTCATACTGTGCTGGTTTATGGCATTATATCATGTGATTGCCTTGCCTTTTGTGGCCTATTCAATGATACAAAATGCAGAACATGATATAATTTTTTTTTTTTTTTTTACTAGAACGGACAAAAAAAATTGGTTTTGGCACCTGATGTCCACTAAAACATTCATCTGTATCAGTAGTTATGTAGGTTGCATATCTGCTAAAAGAGCAGAGTCTGTTCAGTAATTCCGTCAACAGGGATCTGTGAGTCACTATTTTGGAGCAATAAGCGCTGTAGCTGAGCACTGGTGTTTTGGCTTCCTAAAAATCTCTCATTACAGTCTGTCCCCCATCCTGCCTCCTTATGGAATAATGTTTCCTACATAGTTACAGCTGAGTTTCCCATTGGTTCTTTGTGCTATAAATAGGCAAAACCAGTATAGGATCACTGCAGCTGCATGGGGTGTTTTACTGAGTCCGTCCTCCCCTTGCAAATGTGTGTAACTCCTCCCTCTGAAGCTGTGAGTTTTCCATTTAGCATCAGTGGGAACGGACACCTCCTACAGCAGACGAGTTTGAGTTGTAAAGCTTAATTCTGTGTTGCATCCTCCCTTCTTTTCCTTTTTCTTTTTTTTTTTTTTTTTTGTAAACTGAAAAGCAGCGAAGATGCTCCGAGAGTGCAACATGTGTAAAACTGGATCTTGGAGGTTAAATACTCATTGCTTCTATGATGAAAGACTATGGCATGCCGATCAACTTCTACTTCTCTCTCTCTCTCTCTCTCTCTCTCTCTCTCTCTCTCTCCACTTTGGCTCATTGTGCATAACAATGTTGAAATTTTCAAGCCTGTTCTTGGGGACTGGGGAAAATGACAAAGCCAAGATGTGTGGGAGGAGAGTGGGGTTGGTGTGTGTGTGCGTGTCGTGATTTTTCTTAGTCTGTAGTGATCTCTATGGATGTTCATCATGCTGTTTGGAAAATGAAGCAGCACAGCCTCAAAACATTTGTAGAATAATTTGGTAAATGCCAATGATTTGGAAACTTCGTGCACTCCACTCTTATCTTGAGACTTCCTTTGAAGGGAAGCTACTGACAAGTTGTGGTAGGAGGACTCTGCTCAGTATCAGGTAGTGATTTTATTTGGGAAGTGATGGAAGTTCTTTAGGTTTACTTCATTGTAATTAATTATGAACCCAAAACAAAGTGAAGTTTGTTTTTAATAATACTATTGCCCACACATCTCAAAGTCATGGTTCTCTGTTAGCCTTTTGTTCTCTGATGCTGGCAGTGCTTTTAATGTTTTTTGATGTCTTGTAAGTACCAGCCTTCAGATGGGGTATTCTGCCTTTCTAGCTTTATGCCATCCTAATTGTTTCAAAATGTAGTCATTAAAAAAAAATAAACATTATTGCTGGCATTATTGCTAACAGCAAGAAGTGAAAAAAAAAAAGGGGACACATGTGGCAGTCCTATTTAAATAAAAGCTTATTTTCAGAAACAAAGGCTTATGGAGCAAAAGGGAGCTCTTAGTACCCCAAGCACGTTTGCTGTTACGGATGAACCCACAGCAATGGATGCTATCAAAGTTGTCATATTTTATTCATGAGTTGTGGTATGCTTGGGTGAAATAAGAAAAGCAATGCTCCAAATCATAATTATGGTGTAAAAAGATAAAACAGTTATTATTGTGACATTTTTGAAAATTCTTAAATCTCTCAAATAATTCATCTAAAACTTGTGGAGAATGACTAAGTATGTTAGCTGTATTTATGATTCTTTGTTGGGGTGTGGAACATTTCACGAATAGAATTTATACATATTTTGGGAAAATATATAAATGTGTGCTTATATGCATTCCAAGAAACAAAGACAACTAGAATGTTGAATATAAACATAAAGAGGCTGACAGCAGAAATTATACTTCAGTAGAGAAGGGCTTTGACAAATGTATTATGCCTCATGTTATTATCATGCAGTTAATAAATAAAACAGACACCCAGGATTTAATTTGCTTTAGCAATAACATGGAAGTGATTTTTCTGAGGGAAGCAAAACAGAAGGGAGAATTAGTTCATGAAACGCATGTTTAATGCTTGTACAAATTGTGTATAGAAAATAAAGAAGAACCATAAGATTTTAGTAATAAATGAGCTAAATGCTTGAAAAGTAATTGAAAAACTGTTTAGAGTCTCAAATCACTGGGATTTTTTTGAACCAAGAGAGCACTTCAGCATATGCTTACTTTGAACTTTATGGACAATTTCATTGCCTTTGGTTGGATTATTCATGCAATAGAAGACTTCACAGGGGTGGAAATCAAAACCTTTTTGTAGGTGTAGCCAGGACCGTTAGCTGTTATAAGCAGCATGAGGCATTGCAGCCTCTCTTTGCAAGTGAAGAAACTGAGTCAGATGCTTCTGTTTTGCTGAAACTTACTTGTTAACAAGCCATTTAAAACTGGTATTTTGATTTACTCATTTAAGAATGCAGGTTTTCATCAGGGAGGCAAATTCTGATTTCTGTGTGGCTCTGCTGGTGTTAGGCTGGGATTTTTAAGAGAGTCAAAATAGTTTAGACATTCAACTTTTCTCTTGCTTCAGTGGGATGTGGTACTTAAAAATTTCTTTGAAAATCGAAGTTATGGAGTACTTGTTGAGTGTATCTGCCATAGTCATGTTAACCTCGGGAATCCCGAAGCACTTTAGAAGTAACATTGCTATTTAATTTTGAAACTGTTGTTTTATGAGCAGCATTTATATATCTGTAAGACGCAAGAGTGCTAAGGAGAAATCAGAATTATTTCATAATAGTGTAAAAATACAAATGGATCAACCTCTCCGATTGCTTTATTGAAAAGCATAAATTTTGTTCCTAGATTACAAAAGCACCAAGGGAGGAAATTAAGTTTGAACTACAAGTAGTGTTTATTTGCAAAACTTGGCTTCTGTATCTGATTTTTGATTCTAGATGCTCCTCATCTTCTGCTGTCACCTTAAGTTTTAAACAAATGTAGCTGAAGTACATGCTTTGACAAGTTCAGTATATTTTATCTTTTTTTTAAAAGTAATTTCTAACTTTTTGTATCTATGACTTTGATCATACTTGAAAATAGATGTTTTCTAGAAGAGGAGGAAAACATTGCTTAGCTTGCTTTTGCATGAAGGTAGAACACCAGCAGTATTTTTGGGTGGCTCGTTATTTTGTGTTACCTTAACATTTAACATACTCTAAACTAGATCCCTGAAGTGGACGTTACTCCTGCAAAACAGACAGCGTATTGGTAATGATTCCTAGCAATTACTTCTTTCTTGCTTATGTTGCAGACATAGCCACTGGCTCTGTCTGTGTGTGGCTGCGTTGCTAGTGAATTCCATGCTCTTTCTGTTAAAATGTTGTTACTTTTTTTCCAAATTTGTGTATAGCCATCTTTAACTTTATAGTCAAAGTGATGCGATACCTAATCTAATATAGATAAACAGTGGAAAAGATGTTATAATCAGTGACTCCTGAACTAATTAACTAACAACGCATATAATTTGATTAACTCTCATGATTTAAGAGCAGATTATGTGCTTTTAGTGGTAGTGTAACTTCTGGAGCATTTCTACTGAGCATTTAATTTAAGGGATCAATCATTTGTAAATAGTCTTGATTTCAGCGCGAGTCCCTTGAGGAAACAACAGAGCTGGCTTGATGAGGCAAGACGGAGCTCAGTAGCTGCCTAAAATATTTTAAATACGTTAAAGTGGGTGCCCGAGTAACAGGTGATGGGTAGTGCTTGGCAAGGTGATCAGTGTTCTTCTCAGCAGGAAGCTTGTTGCAAAGCTTATTCCAGTTTTCCAGTTTTGCTCTGTAATTGCCAAATGGTTTTAAGATGGTGTCAGTCGCTGCACTATACGTGTGCCCAGGCCTGCTGCTCATCCTTCTGCTGCTGGAGAGGTGACTCCATCACTTTCCTTGGTCATTCTGTCCACTGGGTGGAAAACACAAGAGCCGTGGAGATGTGAAACCCATACGCAACAGAAGAGGGGCAATCTCTCGATGTAGGCTTTGCTATGGCTTTCTGCCATCTACAGCTTTCTCTGTCTCCTAGGGCACCTTTCCATGACTGAGGCTTGAGAAATGTGGTTGCTTTCTCTCTGCATGTATTCATTTCCAAGTCTTGTTCAATATCTGCTGCTCTGTTTGTTCCAGAGCACTTCATTTCCATGGTTCAGTTGCAAACAAAGGACTCAGACTCCGTGGCCACTACTTAATTACCATGAATGTGGTCATTCTAGCTAATGCTAAAGTTGGGCCAGTTTTAAAGAAGCTCAGAGTCCACTATTAAGTCACTAAATCAACTAAATTATTGACTGGGGAGAAACTGATTTGGTGAGAAGTCTCTGTTTGATTTCTTACATGACTTAAAATTCTGCTGTCCTTGGCATCTGGAATTTTAGGACTGGGTTTGCAAGAGCTTTCTGAAAGGAATGAAGTATATATATAATTTAAAATGCTAGATTAATTTTTTTAGGTGAGATCTAGTCGTAAACTAGTTTACAAAGGTGTATATCAAAATGACGGCAATATATGAACCCTTATTACCAGGGCAGTTTTGCATCATGCAAAAGAAGAGTTTACATCAAATTATACAATTTTTCCACCTTCTCTAGCAGAGCTGCTTTTGCTGTATAGTCATGGGAACTTACCTTTGTAACATTAGCTATTCACCCTGGTAATTGCTCCATCCTCTAATTTAATGAAAACCCATTAAACCGAAACAATAATTAAAATGAGACATCATCTCTGTAGGAGGTTTGCATATTAAAATCACCAAGCATTTCACTGCAGACGGATCTTATTCTTGAGAAACAGCGTTTGAAGCAACGTGTAAAAAGTGATTTATAATGAATAATCATAATTTCGAAAGCCGTGCTGTTGAACATGATTTCCTACTGTTTATTACTGATTCCGAGTGAAGCTAGCAAGCCAAAAAGCATTTACAATGTCTTTTCGTACTGGTAAGAATACATAGAAGCAGAGATGTGGTCCCCTGAGAAAACATCGTGCTGTTCTTACTCCTCCCTGGTAGCATAGTCTTCAAGAGAAGGGTGAGGTGTTTTCATCTCTCTCTCTGGGTTTCTGGCAGGTAGAATGGGCAGTGCTGGTCCCCACCGTGCCAGTGCAAAGGGGCTCAGAGGGCAGCTGCATGGTGTATGCTCAGCACCTTAATGTAAGCTTGTGTTTGTTTTCCCTTGGCAGCTCTCCACAGGCTGCCAAACCCCATGCTTTAGCCTGGCTTGGGAGCAACGCGGGCGAGTGGCGGGCACAGTGGATGAATTCGGGTCTGGGCTTAGGTGATGTCTGCTTATGCTGTTTCTTGGCTGGTGGGACTCTGCAGCATGGTGGTAGCTGAACTGAGCACCCAGAGTGCTCTGAGGGCTGTGTTGGGTTTGATTCTGTCCCTATTCCTGTGACAGGAGCATATTGCAAAGCCTTTTTGTTTGCATGTAAGGAGAAATTTCTGTGAAATGTCTTCCCACAGCTTAAAATAAAAAATTGGTGCTATCTGTAATTAACTGCATTTTGCCCTTGACTAGACAGGGAGGGAGAACTACCTGAAGTGTTCCCCTGTTTGGCAGTGAAATGACTTCTTTTTTGGCGAAAATCCTTGTGGTTGGTGTCATCATCCTTCTGTGCAATTTTGGATCTGTTTGCGGTTTCTGTGGGCTGAAGAATGGATTTAGAGGAACAGGAAGAAGTGAGCATCTAGAACCAGCAGTGTTTGGAGTTAGTTTTTTTTTTTTTTTTTGACCAGTTCTTCAAAAGATGGTTTGTGGGACCAATATGCAGAAAAGAGTTTGTGTGCTGGATCCCACTTGGACTCAGAGGCTTTGATGAAGCACTTGCCTTCAGTAAGCAGAAGGGTTTTGTGATGCTGTTGTGTGTCCCGAGGAAGTTTTAGAAACTGCCTACACTGAAATTAGCAATTTTGTATCCTTCTTCTACTCATGGTTCCATTTTTGGAAATCCGATTACTTAAAATGAGGCATTGCTTTTTTTCTTTTTTAAGTAGTGATTTCAGTTTAATCAGACTGTGCCCATAGCAAGGTAAAAGCCAATATGCTGCAATATTCGATTCTTTAATTGCTGCCCCTGAAATCCAGATTCTCTGTTGCTGCAGCGTTAATTTCTAATTGCTTTTCCACAGCGACTGTGCAAAGGTAGTCCTGAAAACGCGTTGAAACAAATAGCCTTAAAATGATTGAAGGTGCCAATAAAGCAATGTGTTCTGTAGTGTTCCCTACCAAAGGAAGTAAAAGGAAAGGGTATTCAAACAGGCTAGTGAATGATGAAACGGTATCTGTTGCTTCAGAAATCATAGGTTGATTTAGAACTGAATTTTAGTATTTTCCTCTAATGGAAGCCTTTCTTGAAGAAAAATGATTTCCCAGATGGACTGGGATTTAGTTGTAAAATATGGTGCACATTAAGTGCTTAAAATTGTAGCCTATATGATCATTTACTTCCCATTCAACGATGGATTGTTGACATTGTCATTAAAGTAAGTTTGGCAAGTATTTTGCCTACTTTCCTAGCACTATTATTTTTGTTATCTAACTGATTTTGTCCGTTTTGATGTGGTCATAATTCCCTTACACTTCCTGATGGAGTGGAAGCTGCTTCTCCCTTTCTTTTATTTGGACCCTTTCATATATTCTGTCCTACAAGTGTCAAAAGCCTGAGGTCATAATTTTTAGATACCAGAGCTGGTGATGCATAGGTCAATGGATCCACACAGGAAGATGTGACTTGAGGGCCTAAATCAAGTTTATAAGGACTGATCCTATTACTGAGTTATTGCATCCTTTAATTCCATCTGTCGTGTAGGGAGAGTGTGTACCAAAATACCTGTATGTTTCTTATGTATCAGAGAAAGATTGCTTTGACATCATAGGACCCAGAGCAGCATTACCATTCATCTGAACCAGCATTACGAGGAAATAAGAACAAACTTGTGCTTGAAGGTGATGAAAGCGAGTATTGTGAGTAATTGCAGTTGTGGGTAAGATTTATCAAGGTGGCTGAGCACGTAAGAGCTTGCTGTAGCCAAGCAGCGTGCTGTGGTCTTCCTCTGCAGGTCCTGGCCAGGGTCCTGCTGCACCTGCTGAGCTCCTGAATAAGCATAGCCCTGTGTGCCAGTTCCTCTCGTAGTTCCTTTTGGCTTGGTGGGGTTGTGCTGACTTGGGTCTGGATGGGCTCATGCGGGACAAGCCAGTCAGGAGAAGGCAAAGTGGTGTCCCTGGGAATGGGGGAGGTGGCACTGGGCTGGGAAATGTGGGACAACAGGTCATCAGTAGGTTTTTTTTTAACATAGAAATGTCTTATGCTTCTCTCTTTTGCTGAAGGTAGAAAGTCGCCTTTTCCTTATGCTCCAAGGTGATTTGTATCTGTTGTACTTTCAAATAACTGTGTATGCTTGGTTTTTTTTGCTTGTTTTATTTTAGAAACGCTCTAGTATGTTTAAAAGAACCTCTCCAGACAGTCACTATTTCAAATTAAGAAAATATAATCACATAGAAGGGCATATGAAAGTCGTATGTATAGTTATTTATTTATTTATTTTGCTGAGATTGTGTTTTCATTCAAGCATGAAGTGATGTTTCGCTGAAGATTACTGTATAAACCCATATTGTTCTATATTATGTAGGAAATGCGGCATTTCATTATGAGCAGACAGTTGTTTTTATGGAGAGCATAAAAAGTATTTTCCCTTTCAGGCACCTGCGGTGAGGGGGTGTATGTGTTCTCAATTTTTCTTTTTCTTGAAGTGTGAAAATCAACCTGAAAATAGAAAGCTCTTATTCCAAATGGATTGTACTCCCAGTTCATTTGTATGGTACTTTCTGCAGAAATTGAGTGAAACACAAACAGATGACATGCCCAGCACCGTGCGGCATGAGGAGGGGCACTGCCAGAGAGCTGCGAGGGGTTGTCCCACAGGATGTGTGAGCTGGGATGATGCAGTGCTGGCTGGACCATGCCCTAAATGAAGCCTCGTGCAGCTCCTTCCCAGCATTCAGGCCCCCTATTGTGAGCCCAGCGTTGTGCTCAGCACTCCAACAGGTTTATCACCAGGTTGTGTGTCCTTGGGATCCTCACAAACCTCAGCGGGCTCCTTAGTTAACGAATCCAGTCACAGGCTATTGGGTCATGTTTACCATGGATTTGCTGGGAAAGTCCCCTTGTTGTAGTTACTAAGATTGTTGTGAAGAACAGCATTTCTGTAGAAGTTTTTGCATCTGCAAGTATGTTTTTCAGTTGTTTAGCGGTAGGGGGTCTTCCTAGGCATTGGTAATAATCCAGATAACACACTTCTAAGTATGGTACTATTTAATTTTTAGAAGCCTAATTGGATAAGGAATTGTCTGGAAGGTCGCACACAAATTGTTGTGATCAATGGTTCAATGTCCAGGTGGAGATGAGTGATGAGTGGCATTCTGCAGGGGTTGGTATTGGATGGAGAGGGGCTTTTTATAAGGAAGTGCAGTGACAGGATGAGAGATAGTGTTTTTAAACTGTAAGAGGGGAGATTTAGATTAGAATTTTTTTACTGTGGAGGTGGTGAGGCACTGGCACAGGTTGCCCAGAGAAGTCATGGATGTCCCATCCCTGGAGGGTGTTCAAGGCCAGGTTGGATGAGGCCTTGAGGAACTTGATCCAGTGGAAAGTGTCACTGGCCATAGCAGCAGAATTGGAACTGAATCACCTTTAAAGTCCCATCCAACACAAACCATTCTATGGTTGTACAAATTATATCAGAATAGTGTTGCAAAGCATTACGCAAATACCGTTTGTTTCCTAGTAGTTTGAGTCTGAGATTCTGGAATTTCAGAACTTTTGATCTTACAGATTTAAATCAACAAAGAATAAATATAAGATGTTGCACGTTGTTTTGGTGCATTCATGACTATCGAGAGGTGGTAGAGTATAGCACAATATTTGAGTATGTTTCTAAGTGAAGTAGTCAATGCATTGAGTATTTGTTCATGTTTTTGGCCAAGGAGTCCTATATTTCTGTATAAAATTTGATGGCTAGATGTCAGGATGTGGCTTTATAGGGAGATCAGGATATAATGAGAAAACGTTGGACTTTGCAAGGGTTGACCGAAGTTCTAGCATGCGTGTTTCATTGACAGGCGCTGCCTTTGCTTTCGTATGTGGAAGAATTTTTGAAAGCTTTGATAAGTCATATTTTTTTTCGGCAATTGTGACATCTTTAAGGAAAAAAATATAAAATTTTGTAAGTTACTAAGGTTCTTGACCTTCAGTACAAGGATAATTATCTTCAGCTGTCAGCTCTTGGACAGGTTCTCTCTAAACCCTACTTGTGTCTTGGATTGTGCATTGTATGTCTGTGTAGGTACCAAGCTGGTTATGGGACAACTTACTGGTGTACGGGACATATAGTTTTGCTGCATCAGGGTTTTTTTTAAAGTAACTAGATGGTATTTGTGACCAGTAATAACAGTTGCTAGGTGACATTAATGATACAGATGATGAAATCTTATAGATAAAGACAATTTGGTCTTCTGTGTTTGACTCTTTATTCCTCCATTCTCCTTTCTGACGGCAGCAGGACGGATTTCTGTTCTTTGAAGCTTTATCCTCTACTATGATAAAAGTGGCATTTGACAGACAAATAGGTTGATGCTGTGAAGGTGGCATTATATTTATTTAGTGTGTGAATTTGAGCATCTGGCAAAGATTTTAATATAATGCCTAGAGATTTTTGATGTCTAATTTGCAGTACTTTTCAGAGTGCAAGTGTGTTAGGCATTCTGAGTGTGTAGGCTCATTTGGAGGGCTTTAAGCTGCACAGGAAAAATTGAGGCACACAATTACAAAACATGCTTGAATACTTTTTTCTTGGAGTTTGGTTTCAGTCCACGGCATTTTGTTAGTAGTTGCATTTCTGACTTTCGGGTTGTTTCTCAAGCCAGTCTCTCCTCTTTCTGTAAAGCCTCATTTAATGACACTTTTTTTTTTTTTTTGCCCCGCTACAGTAGTGGAATTCTGAATTGTAGATCTCATCTTTCCTTTGTGTGTTACAGCATTCATGCTGGGCCAGATTCTCAGGATTCAGTAGAATTATATGATTTTCTACCAGCTGAGAATTTGTGTCGGCATTGCCGGCTTCAAAGTGTACCTTTTGAAAGGAAGCGCACCGGGCTTCTAATTGGTTGTGATATCCAGGAACCGCAAGTGGCACAGGTCTTGAAAATGTGTGACAAAGGCCCAGCATGAGAGACATGGCAAGGGGCGGGAAGGTGAAATGCCTTGATTTCTCCTTTTTGTCGTTAATCGTCTTTCATAGTGATGATATATTGCGAGTAAGAGGATGAGATAGAAATGAATGTGGTGGGAGATGGCACATCTAAATCTTAGAAGATCAAATATGAGGAGGCATGCTGCTGCTTGGACATCGGCAGGATTAGCGAGACTGAAATATTTCTGATCTGTCTGGTCAGACTGTGGTTTAATAAATATTGCATGAGCTGTCACGGTTTGCTTGTTTAAACTGAGAAATCCCTGAAATGATAGTGGATTGTAAGCATGTCTTGTATTTATTTCTCAGGCAGCAGCACAGCCATATAGCATTATTAGCAATAATACATCTCTGCCTTACACAGAGGAAGGTTTCCTCTGATGTACGATGGAGAGGTGGTAACGGAGTCAGCGTTAAAAACTGAAATTGGAGCTTGGTGAATTGTGTTGGGAGAGGCAGTGCCTGATATTCCTCAGAATTTAGGAGCCTATTTATCTGACTGCAGCACACCTTATTTACAGCAACTTAATCTGCTCACAGCAGACACAAATGGCTTAGCATCCTGCTAAAAATTCTGTCAGAAAAATCAGTAGCTGACCAGTTGTGAACTTGTCAAAGTGACAAGTGGGCATACTGACAGAAATAGCGTTTGGGTTTTTTCATTGGACAAATGCAGTGGTGGAGTATGGTAGATGACTCTCAAAAATGAAAAATATTCATGGGAAAATGAAAAATGTAACCTGAATCTTCCTGACTTGGCATTTTTACTGGACTGTTATTTCTCTCTCTTTCTTTTCTTTTTTTTTTAAAATAAAATTCTTAGATATAGAAAGAGAAATCCATGCAGCGCCCCATGTGAGTGAGAAGTTAATTCAGCTCTTCCGGAATAAAAGTGAGTTCACGTTTCTGGCCACCCTGCGACAGAAGGCATCGACATCTGGAGTTATACTGTCTATCCGAGAGTTAGAGCACAGGTAAGAGGAAATTGTTTCTCTCTTGCAGCAGTGGCAACATAAAAGATACTGAGTGGTTAGTGGTCAGTTTTGACAATGCGTTCTGACATGTAAGTTAAAGCCTTTCTTTGTGGTTTACAGTTTGTTACTTTTTACTTGTTTGTTTTTGTTATAGGAGGAATGCATTATTTATGCATGCTGGTCTGTAAACCAACTTAAATTAGCTTAAATGGAAAGATCAAAACTAATGTAGTATAGACAGTGCACTTCGGAAGTTACAGACCTTGTACTGCAATTTATCGTATGCACTTTGGAGTTTGCATTTTCGTAAAAGTTCAACTTACATGTTTCCTTCTTCACTATGTTTTATAACATTTTAAAATATTATATTTTCTTTTTGAGATTCAACAATTGAGTTATTAAGCAATCAAGATACTTTTTGTGCTCCTGTATGGTGATGTCTGTGTTTTCTTCTTGGCATAAATACAGTGTATTCTTATTTTGTGTGTGTCTCCTTTCTTTATCTCTTTGTTTTGTTTTGTTTTGTTGTCAGTGTAGGAGAAAAGACTTCCTTTTCATTGGCTGTTATAGTGGCAGACATTGCTTTATTTTAGAAAAGAAACGTACCTTGTATTATGGCCCATAATACAACTCTGGTTTTGATGTTGCGAAGTGTGTGTTGTGTCAAGTATTCTCCTACTTGTAACTTCTTGAATACTTTTTTATCATAATTTTTTAGGGCGTGAAGGACCTGCCTATTTAGTCTGGCTTGCTGTTGTAATACAAGTAATAGGACGTTCTTTGGCTGCTCTCATTCCAAATCTATTACCAGTCATTCTGCAGCATTTACTTTAAGAAAAAAACCAGTGCTATTGGTATTCAAATTTATTCATCATGTACATGATATACAACTGTTAGCCGAATTTCTTACCTTTTGCTGAGGAGGTATAAGAAGGAGAAGGCAATGGCTTTATTATGACCAAATCATCACGTTTTGTCAGTGCAGGAGCAGAGATGTCTGATCAAGGATAGCTAAGGGGAAGACTCTACTACTTCCCTAATTCCTTCTACTACTTCCTTCTTCTTGTTGATCCCTTATTTTTATTTTTTTTATATTTTATTTTTATATTTCTAATTTTTTTTTTTTTACTTTATTCCTTCTTTCATTTTCCAGGCCATTGTCTCAATATGCAATAATATTGTTTAATGTTACACAAGGGTCCTGGTTTCCTTCTTTCACTTCATTATTCCTTTTGCCATTACTTTTTAATTCCTTCAAGCTTTTTCAGGCCATTATAGCTCTCTGAAGTCATGGTTAACAGGATCAGTTTGCCATGTTAAGGGATTTCTTTAAATTGAGAAAGAGGACATTGAGGAGAGCACTGTTGCATATAGGGACATATGCATGCACTCGGCAAAACCCAAGGTCAAACTAGACAAGCAGTGATGATTAAAAAATGCAAAGCACATGGATCTTTAGGTATGGGTATCTTCTGAATTTAGCTACTTACCTCTTCTGCCTTGATGGGTAGAAAAAGAGGCTTACAGACAGATGTGCTGTGCAGGAGTAATCTTGATTGCACAAAATGTGCTGCTGATATCTGCTCTTGGCACTGAGTTTATCTCTAGTACTCCCAATTACTAGACATCTGTAAAAAATGTATTTGTAGATGAATTATTGGGTTCTATTCTCTCTTAAACCTTTGTGGTTCTGTGTTGTAACTAAGATTGTTTCAGACAATATAGTCCTATGTAAGAGTTGAAACAGATGTGTCCTGTGTTGCTGATGACTGCTCTTATGTTCTGAATGTTAGGTGGATTACTGCAATTATCCTTCTTTTCTGGACCAATTGTGTATCACTTAAAACAGAGTCACTGTTTCTTTCTCTGGTTTCCTAAGTTGCTGCTTGAACCTTCATAAGGATAGTGCTTTCAAACCTTAAGTCTGTGATGACAGAAATTAATAAACTGAATGACATCAGAGAAAATACATTTTAAGATTGACGAGGAGTAGAGACCAAAGGTTTGGGGCACTACTGAAGAGGGCCTTGTTACATTATTATCAGTGCAATAGCAGGACTTCCAGCTTGATATTTTTTTGATCTTGCTCAGACTGCTCAGGTCACTTGACATGCTGGGAAACCTTATTAAAATTGTTATTCCTACTAAGCTGTACGTAATTACCATGGTTCTGTTCTGGTGAGATCTACGTCTTTTGTCAAGCTCTTTCTAAACCTTCCATGTGTTTATGAAGATAGACAATGCAAAGAGAATATTAAGAAACATCATTATGTTTCAGCATGGTAATACCTATGGGAACTTGTATAAGTGTACGCTTATTGCCTAATCGATATGGTTTTTGATTATGGAAAAGCAAGAACTCTTCCCTTATGCATAAAATAGGAAATATTGTAGCTAAGAACAAAATATTTTTTAACTTAACAGCACACCAGAAATTGTGAAATTGAAAGTTTGAGACTTCAGAACATGGAAGAGGTAAAAAACACCTCAGTGAAACAAACTGTATTAGCTGCTGGGACACAAATTAGTATCTTTCTAGGAGATGTCTTTTTTGCTGTGCAAGTAGCAGCTGACAGGTTATATGCCATGCAACAAAAAGGTGTGTGTATATCTACACGCGCGCGCACACACACACACACACACATATATATATTTTAATTTGCCTATGCCTAGCTAGTTCAGAAGGCATTTTTGCAAGTAATGGGCATGATCACCTTGAGGTCAGGAAGAAAATTTATGCCTTAGTAATACATAGAATGCTTGATTTATATTTAATTATTTAGTTTTAGCAGAAGTTTATTTTCCATTAATAGCATAAAACTCTGAAACTAAGATATGTAGGGTATTTTAGGAATAAGTAGGAAAATGGATCTTAAATCTTAATGTATAATAAGCAAAAATATAAAATAAAAGGTAATAAGATTGAAACAACTTTTCTGTAAGTCAGTAATCCATATGTGCTGTTTTCTTATACTAAATGGATATTTTGTGACAATTAGAGATTTGCTGTTAATTTATATAATAATTTGACAGACAGGATTTATATTACAAAGATGACAAATGCATATTTGTTAATATTTTATCTTGTTGAATCAGCTTACTGATGACAAATACTTTGTTTTCAAGATACAAATGTATTAAAATACAGCTTGAAAAATGGAAAGCTTAATTAACACAGATTAAGGCTAATTGAACAGTCTGATAGTATGTGCAGACTTTATATAGTTGTCTGAAATACAATGGTAAATCTGAAGGTTTTTTTTTCTAAGTTATAGATAACAAAATATAGTATAGGCTGGAAAAACATGTTACTTGGGGATGCAGAAGGTAACAGCTGTTTTCTTTGTTGGAGAATTAAACTACCAGTTGTGTTTAGAAGAGCTTTGCAGACTGTTTTGCTCACAGCCTTTGACTTTTCAAACCACCAGGACACTTAGAAAAGGCCATCGAGTTATTTGAAATCTCACCCATAATGGATCCTTATTTCAACAGTTTCATCCGAAGTTGTCTTCCTGGTCATTACCTGCTCTGGCTTTTCATGGTCCAAAGCCCTAGAACACGAATTAGATGGAATCTTAGTGCTGTTTACTCGCTGGGCTGGGGTTTACTGATGGTTCCTTCCCACTGCTGGCCCATGATCAGTCCCTGGAGAAATTTGTCAGGGATATTCAGGTACCCAGGCTAGCATTCTTTGAAATACTGCCTCTCACTAAAGGAGCTGACTATGATTTCCTGACTACTCTGGGGCACAGTTTAAAAGCAGCAGGCTGCTGTAATACTTACTTTTCTTGTTCATGTGAAAATTTTGTCCCCTTCCCCCCCAAAATACGCCATAAACTCTTCCTGTCCTTTGTGTATAAAAATAATAAATTACAGTGAATAGGAAAGGAAAGCGTTTGTGTACTTGGAATGCATTCTGAGGGTTTTGGTACTGGAAACAATGGGTAAGGTGCCTGGAAAAGAATGGCAAGCTTTCTTCTGGGAGTGGTCACCCCACTGACAAGCTTATAACATTTTCAAATCATAAGGAGGAATTTCTTCATTATGAGAGTGGTGAGGCACTGGCACAGGTTGCCCAGCGAAGCTGTGGTTGCCCCATCCCTGGAGGCTGGATGGGACCTTGGGCAGCCTGATCCAGTGGGACATGTTCATGCCCATGGCAGGGGAGTTGGAACTAGGTGATTTTTATGGTCCCTTCCAACCCAAACTATTTTATGATTCTATGATTTATTGTCTAAACTTTAAATAGTGACACTGGGATATTTTTAGAGGTAGCCACCATTGAACCACCACCTGTATCTAAGCATGTTGGGCTTAAAGTATGGAAAACTGTTGAGTCCAGAATCATTTTTCTGCTAATGTACAAATCTGAACCTCCTCAAATCAGATGAGTAGCACAAGCACACATAAGCTAGGATTCTGGTACTTACCTGAAAGGTAGCAAGAGGAAATACACTCTTCATAGTATTTTACCCATAAACTGCAGCTGACAATCAAGCTGTCATCTGGTCATAATGTACAAGGTACATCTCTATCAGATTTTTTTTAATCTTTGATCAGGCAAAATTCCCTTTGACTTTTTGATAGTAACCTGTTGGGTGTTTGCTTGCTCTGTAAGAAGCTGCCTTCTGAAGAAAGATTTTCTTCTTATCCATTGGTTTATTTTTGTGGAAAGCAGAGAAACTAGATGTTGTAATGTGGAATGTGCAAAACTAAACTAGTAAGCAGAGGGGCTGTTACCTGTGAGCTATCCATAAGAAATAGGATAAAACCCTTATTGACCTTCTCCTCAAAGGCTTATTATGTCTATTTTTAAAGGTCCCTTGTGTGTAGTTCCCCCCCTTTGCATTCCCAAAGAAGTCAGTATTGCTTTTGTTACTGTCAATGGTTACTAAGGAGGCGGGATGAAAAACTTACTGTTCTGTAAACTCCCAAGTTGCTTATTTCTCTCTACTATTTTGTGTGCATCCTGTGTCTTCTCTGTTTGCTTCTTATTATTCCTAACTCTGTCTATGTCTTGTCATTCTCACTGAAGGCTCTTTCAAAATGAGATCCCGCCATGATAGAACTGGGGAGTCAATCACAAGACTAATGTTTCTAAGATTTTCTTATACAAAGCACTAAAAATTTTGGTTTTCTATTTTTTATTGATTCTTTTTCTTTCTTTTTATGCTTATAACCTGTCTATGACCTGAAAATCAGAACATTTATGCTGCACCAAATATTCTGGAAACTTGCCAGCTAGTTGTACTGTGCTGGTGAAATGGATTTGTTGAGTGGAGAATTTGGCCCTTCACTATGTAACAGCAAGCTGTGTTGAGATATTCAGGGGGATTCTGATAAACATGCCAGGTTCATAGTAAAAGATTTTATTCCTAGCAAGTCGGTTTTGAGTAGAGAGGGGAAACAGGCATCGACTCTAGTATTTACTTCCCCCCAGCATCACCAACAGCTTCCAAGACTGTTGAGGAGTAGATAGAAAGCTATAGGTTCACAAATAACAGTTGGAAGGCTACCAAGCCATATGCTTGATTAAATCTACAAAAGGATAACAAGCTAGTTAAATTAAACACTGAAACCTAATTAATGAAAAGAAACCTATGGAAGTGACTTCTGACCCTGGTTGTAAAACTGAACTATTTGATTTACTCCATGCTGTGGTTTAGGTTATTCTCTGCAAGATGTGTGTGTACAAATTGGATTCTGATATACCCAATATTCAAAAAGGGAAGGAAAAAAAAGGAAAATGTATCCATTAACCTTTTTCTTCTAGGATAAAGGTCACATCTTCATTAATATTTAAATGTAGAATTGCGAAACTGGAAAGATGTAAAAAAAATATAAAGATCCAGCCTTCCATCCCTTTGAACAAGGTGGTATGAAATGTGTGAGGCATCTACACGCTTTCTCTCCCTCCCTGCATAATGGAACAATAATGTGAACTTTGTTTCTCAGAATTGCAAATGAAAATAGCATTGGGCCCACCTGCTTCTGTGCTTGGGGTTAAAGTGTGCAAAAGAGAAAAGTAAGGCAGAATTGATATATTCTATACATCTTCCACAGGTTTAAGTGTTGTGAAAGAGGAGTTACTGCTCGAGGAGCTACCTTCTATCTTGTGGTTCCCTGCTGAGAGCAGGTGTTTTATGTACACTAGGCTGACAATTGTTGTCTCTGAAGCATTAACATGCTGCTGATAACCAGCTGTTGGAACACATTGATTGGACCTTGTTGGCAATTGGAGCAGAATGGTTGACAGTTTGAAACTCTTTAAAACTGAATTTGGACAGTGCAGAAATGTTGTGGTCAGTCAGGAGCAGGATGTGTGGGTCCCCCAGGAGCCTTCTCCAACATGCTGAGTTATTCTCTTTGCTTGTTTTATGACCCTTTGATTCAGGGAAAGCACCGATGTGTCTCAAACTTAGGCGGAAGACAACTTTCTGAAAACTGTTTCTGCTGAATTTGGGCTTGTACTCGCACTATTACTCTCAGCAGTTACATTAAGAATGCAGCTTTCTTAGTTAATAAGATAGACGTTGGCAACATTTTGTTAATAGATGGTCATCTGCTGGGTTGAATGTTAGGCTGGGTGATGTTGTCTGGTTTTTATTTTCTGTTTGCAGTTTAGTAGAGATGCCTGCATGCCTTCCTTGCCCTAGGAACTGCCTTCTGAAAGGCAGGAGAGTCACAGTGCCTGTCCTAGTGACTGTTGCGGTGAAATCTGCTGGTGCTCAGGTGGCAGTGGGGAGGGAAGGAGGTGGCCTGTGGAGCAGGCAGAGACTGAGGGTGCCCAGAGAGCAGCAGGGAGAAGACATGCGGCTGGAGTCTGGGAAAGTGGAAAGGAAAAGATGTTTTTGCTGTGAGTCTAGTGGAATTTGTCATAACATAAGAAATCACCGAAAAGCTGCTGAATTTGAGAGCAAGATCAGAGGGAAGAACCTCCTTGTAAGGACACAGCAAAGAGGGTGATTTGTTTTTGGACACTGTAGTTTGACTCAGGTGGCAGACCTCATTAGTTTAAAAGGCTATGTTATCCTCTTTTGTTTTAATACAACCTGATATTTAGAGATTAGGGATCAGGGGATGCCTGATCGTGTTCCTGCTGCAGTGATGAGCATGAGGGAGGGAAGGACCAGAGCTATGTTCTGCTGGGGGCTCTGTAGTCACGCTGGCAGCTTCAGGCTTCTGCATAGCCACAACAATCACTGGGATCATGCCACCTCAGAGTCCCAGGCTAGCCTTAAAAAGTCGACAGCCCCCGTTCAGAAAGCCCTCAGATATAAATGCTTTTTGAACTGCAATGATCGGTGCACTAGGGAAACTAACCTTTGGTCAGGAGTTGTGTATGATGAGTCCTTCAAGGACTAGTTCAAAATGTAACTGTGGATTGCATTCCTTGCTAGAATTACAGTGATAACATGAGTATAAGTGACTTGGTTTTGGAGTGGTGATATGTAAAGAGATGATTCTTTTCTTTTGTCAGGTTACTTTTCTGTCAGACTAGTTCATTGGATTGATGTGCCTCATTGCAACTGAACAGCTAGATCTGATGCAGAGGATGAGGTAGGAATAAGCAGCCAGGAGAGTGAGGCCATCTCTTTTGGGAACGGTTACTCCCGAAAGGTGCTAGACTGTGTCCCTTACTGTGAGCCCAACCTTTGCTTTTTATGAGGGAATAAAATAAAATTTCTCCCATTACTTGGCCGTTTGTTGCAGATACCTACCTTTAATAGAGATGTCTTGGTTCTTGCAGGTGTTTGTGTCTGTATTTGTATAAGGACATATGTGGAGTTTGTTATTTCTTTTTAAAAAAGAGGCAGCAGCTAAGGAGTCATGACTTCACCTTACTTCAAATGATAGGCTCTTTTCTGCCCTGCTGAGTGTGCTAGCTCTGAAGCCTGCTAAGATGCGGTACTATTTTTAGGTGCATTGTGGTACTACCTACTTGCCTCCCTATGAAGAGGGGAGAGACCAGGTCTTTTTCAGATAGTAGGCAGGTAGCAGCCACAGAGAAGATCAGATTTTTAGACATATGACATGAAAACAAAAAAGCTTGAGGTCAGTCCTTACAACATATGCCATGAAAATGAGTAGCTGCTTTGTACCAGCTTTGACTCAGGCTGTCTTAGCTGGCAGGCAGAAGTTAGGGTTACTTCTTTCTTATATATGATCAAAGAAGACAGTAAATTTGTATTTGGATGACCTTTGCCTAGTTGCAGGTACACAAATGCATATTTTGAGCATCATAAATGCTTAATGCCTTGCAGCTTGCATGCCCAGCTGCCATGTAGCAGGTTTGTAGAACATAAGACAAGATGTTTATTATAGAAAATGTCAGTGTGGGGGGTTTTATTGCTAAAAGTTTCAAGCTAGGCTGATAGAATTTGATTCCTGTTGTCCTCACAGTGATCTGAATGGAAAAATAAAGTTGTTTAACTGACCGGAGTTAGTTCCTTTTGTTTGAAAGGAAAGGGCACAAACCTTTGAAAGAATCATGTTTAGGTAGCCAGCAGAACAGTGAAGTTGAACTTTCATGCTTTTACTTGAAAGCTTTGAAAGAATTTAGTATTAAGTTTTAGCTTTTTTTGGATTTATTTGTATAGAAGGAATAGTTACGGAATACAGTAAATTATGACAGAGTCTTTGTGCAACATATGGGATTCAGATTTGCATTTTCTTTTGTAGAAAGTTAATCTGATTTTTCAGCAGAATACCTTCATTGTCACAGATGATCCTTCTATTCACAACACCTTTTGTGCTGCCTGATGTCAGTCTGATTTTGCTCATAAGCTTTGATGATATCAGTGCGTAATCTCTGCCACAGTACTAAGTCTTTAATGCTATGTAAGTGAAGATTTGCCATGTGTGGTTGCATGTGAGAGTAGTACTTCAAAATCCAGTGTCTGACAATGCCTAATGCTTCAGAGCTTGGGATCTTCCCCTGTCACTTTATAGTAACTAGGGTACAAGAACAGTGCCTGTGGAAGCGACTGAAAAATTTGCCTTGACAGCTGCAACTTGTTCTAGCTTTGCATCCATACAGAACCGTGGTGACAACTGCACGGTGAGTGTTTACTTTTGTTTGAAGTCGGATGCATCTCTTGTTTCAGAGGCACTGCTTTTGCTCTCTGTGGCTTCACTAACAGTGGTGATGGTCTTGGGTGTGTGCCTGCCAGCTTATCTGCACCATAGTGTACCCAGTGTGTGCCCTTGGCCTGACTTGCTTTCCACTGAGCAGCGTTAGGACAAGGTCTCAGTTTATTTTCTGTTGCTGCCCAGGCTGAGCCACTTTGGCAGCACAACTGAAATAACAATGTGCTGTGTGTACCACTGAGCACACAGCCTCAATCAGTAGCTAGGAACAATGAAAGGCCAAAAATGTAATGAACTGTGATTCATAACAGAATCTCTGTAGATTGAAACTCCTGAAATCTGTGTGATAATAGATGCAGGTTCATTGGCTCTTTGTCTCTGAATACATCAAGAAGTGTTTCTACAAAGCTGCTAAAGCATAGTCTTGCCTGAAGCTCTTTTTATCACTAAACATAATTAAATGTTCTGGTATTCTGCTTGGTATGATGCTACTGTGAAATGAAGAAGTGATATGCACAAACGTGCCCAAATAGGCAAATATGGGCAGAAGCTTCCCAAATTTCTAGCTGAACTTCCCTTGAATTTGCTTTGCTATTTAAAAAATACAAGAAATTGTGCCTTGAGACTGACAGAACTTACCAGAAGCTTCTGTTCAGTAACAGTCTGAGTCTTACTACGGCATTGATTTTTTTTCCAGCAGTTGAGAGACCCAACATCGTAGTGTTGCTGCAGCGTATGCAAGGTGAACGGTGCTTCCATTCTTGAACTCCTGTGGTTTTGTGACCTTCTCCCACACAATGTTAAGCAGATGCACAAGTGTTTTGACTGGATGGCAACCCCAAGTTTGTACATATTCGCAGGGATGCCATCTGTGCCTGCTGCCTTGCCCTGGGACATCTGTTCAGTAGCTCTAAGAGCATCTGCTGTAAGTGCTGGTGCTGCTCCTCGAAAGAGGCTGTGGGGCTTCATTTGGCACTTGATCAGCGATGATGGAAGTTGTAAAGTCAGAATGATAACTCTGCTTTATTTATGTTTGAATGTGATGAAGGGGAAGATTTCCTGAATTGAATGCAAAAAGTAGTTTTGCTTTAGTTCTAAGAGCTCTTATCGGAGCATTTAATCAGTATTGTGCTTACCACATGGTGCCTTGTCTTCATTGGGGGATATTTTAGTGTCTCAAGATAGGTGTTAGCATCATAAAGATCAGAACAAAAAGTACTGTATACTCTTAAGGATATTCAGAAGGATTTATATCCCATAGCTCTTCTTGGGGTTGCGTCTTATTTGTAGTCTGTGAACCCTCCATCTTTTGGCCACTTGCACAAACTGACAAAGGTGAAATCTTTAAATATGATGTTTGTCACAGGTTGAGATCACTGCTGTCGTGGATATGATAAATAGATGAATATATTTATTTAATGCAGATGGTGGATTAAGCCAACTCGCCTTACAGAAATACTTTACTTCTGCTTCAGGTGTCATATATGCTCTTATTTAATATTGATAATGACTTACCCAATTTTTTTTGGCATTACATCCACGGCACCTGTTTCTATCTTACAGTATATTTTTAGGTACATTTTCTTCCTGATCTGGAAGTGAAATGAGCTGTCAAATGCACAGTGAAATATTCACTATGGTTGTGACTAAATGAAAAAAAAATCAAGCATTAAACATCACCGAGTAATGATTTCTTCTCTCCTATCAACATTCTTGTGTGAGATATATAGGGGTTGCAAAACTTGTCAGAAAGAATTCTAAGGCATCTTGAGTTTATTGTGGAGTAATATTGTCCTTCTGTAAAGCACATGGCAGGATCTTAAAATATCTCATTTTTTCTGATGTGCATAAAATTAATCTGAATTAAGGAATATGTATTTCTCTTACACATTGCGATTTGAATGAGAGGCTGCAGATGGACCTGTAAAAAGAATTTGAATTCTATCGTTGTATAAAAGAAGCCAGCGAAAGCTTATGTGTTTAGCAAATACAGAAATTCTAGTAATGGGAAAATTTCAGCCAAGGTCATATTGTGTTGCTGTTCCATAAAGAGCAAGCTTCCGTAATACTTGTGTTCCGAGAACTTATTCTGTCAAAATGCATGTTACTTTTGATCATGCCTATTTAAAAAAATGAAAAAAAAAAATCCTCATTGAGAAAACAAGGAAACCATCACTTGGTACTAACAATTTGTCTAGTAGATTGCTGTCTCATCTCTCTCTCTTGGAAAAGGTCTTGAGAAGAGTAGCAGGGGGCTAAGTCGAACAGCAAGATGGCACACAAGCTTCAAGCAGATGTGATGAAGAAGCAGAATTTGTTGTAATACTCAGAAATCTCCCTTGGGGTTTTGATATGGATCTCATGGCAACATTAGAAGTTCACACTTCTCTACTGATGTTATGTTTTTTTCAGGTAGTCCCAGATGCAGTCCTTTTAGGAACCTTGACTTGTCCGGTTCCTATGTTTTCTTCTTCCTTGCAAAATACTGGGAAGTACCTACAAAACACCTGCTAGGGATTAATCCGTTTTCTTATCTCTTCTATGGTAGTTTCTCTTAATTTACCCACCTTGTTTACCTGTTGGTTTATAGTAGATAAAAACTTGTGGAATGGCATTTCAAGTTGAAGATGAGATAGATGTTAAAAAAAAAATCCATTTATTTTCCTGGCTTTACTGATTATTTTTTCACAGATTGATGATTTCTTGCCTAAGCACATGTTTTCCCATGCATTTATCTTGCATTCCATGATTTGAAGATTGGAACTTGAACACAGAGCAGGTGCATTTATTTCCAGGAGTGAATGGCCTCTATGTCATTGTTTCTGAAGAGGCTGTCCTCCAGAGTCTGTTGGGAGGAGGAAAGAAAAGATGGTGTTAGCTATTGAGAAAGTTATTTGCATATGAATGATATTCTGGTAGAGAAAGGACAACTACATCTTCTGAACTGTGAACAGTAAAGTGTGTTTGTAGTCAAGATCTCAATGTGAATTTGTGTCTTCAAAAAACTAAAATCATTGCAAGAATGTTGGTTTGCATTGCCTTGCTTTTTTAAAATATTTGAGATAGATACATGTTGGGCTAATCCAGCCAGTTTCTGCTGTTGGGATTTTGTTGACTGTTGTTTACTGATGTTTTTCTGAGCATAACTGCTTCTAATTTGCACTTGTTGGAGGGTAGTGAAAAATAGGTGGAGAGTTTGTCTGGTGTCGTCCTCCTTTCCAGTCACTGACGAGGTAAAGTTTTGTGTTCTTTGCAGTCCTGTGGCGACCGGGTGTATGTGTAGACAAATGCTAGTACTGGCTTTTGCAGTAAATTTTAACTAGTCACTTCTGTATGATATAAATTAGACAACAGACTTAGCGCATAAGCAACAAGCTATTTTTATTTCTTAAGTATTGACACTAAGGCTTGTCAGACAAGAAACGACATTGCTTTGCAATTCCCTGTGATATTCAAATAATAGAGCAGAGATGCGATTCAGTACAGTATTTTACTGACCTTTCCAGGGCTGAACTGTTGCCTTTTTATTAACAAACAAAACATTGTGTAGTAAGTGATGAGGTCTGTGGCTGTAAGAGATTATGAAGAATGAGTGCAGGAAGTGATGCGCTTTCTGCAAGAGAAGCCTGTCTTGCTCTCAGCCTCTTAAGCTTCTATGATCAACCATATAAATATATATATATTTATACAAATACTTCATGTGTGAGAGAGATACTGGAATGTTATGTAGCTCTCCCTCATTTTTTTTTTTTTGAAGTTCTCTGCCTTGCTGCTGTTTATCTGAACAAGAAAGTAAGTCTTTTTAATGACTTCCTTTTGTGCTTTGAGAGCAGATGGCAATTATGAAACGTTTAACTTTGTAAGTAGGACTTCACTGACAGTACTTGTCCTAGTGCTTTCCTGGCTTGAAAATGCCAGCAACAGTATGTTCTATATATCGACTGTTCTCCTACTGAGTATCAAAATAAAATAATTAAAAAATCCTCTCCAGATTTCTTATGAATGTAACTTAGGTATTTTAATGGGTGTTGGCAGTGGTAGTCATTAATCATCATTTTGCTCTCCTGTTTAGAAAATGCCTGTTCTTCTGCCTTTATATGCATGAAGCAGGCCAGTTCCTTCACCGTACCAGCCTTTGTTATTTTTTTCCACTCTGTACTGCATGTATTTTATTTGTACACATGCCTACTGTGTTTTCATTCTGTTTTGTCTTTGCCTTTATCTGCCTGTGACTGTTTTTACCTTGCCACTTGAGTCTTTGATTTGAGTGACCTGATAATGCTCATATGTTGCATGAAAAAATGTAATGGTAAAGCATTGGCAAGATGGAGGAGGGTTTGAGGTTATCTTTTGGTCAACATTTATTGACTTGATGTTCCCCTTCCCAGTCTGTTGTAATCTTTTGCACAGGTTCCCAGCTAGCGTTTATTTTGTAAGTAAGTTCCTCCTAAAGAATTCCAGTTTTCAGTTTTTATGTTCTAAAAAGGTGCTACTTCACTGGTAAGAACTATTCTTGGTGAAGTGCACACACCTCCTGTAACACTTGTGCACACTGGCTTTTAAGGTCTGCATACAGCCAAGCAGCATAAAAGGCTTGTGTGAAAATGAAAATCAGCACCTGGATATTTATTTTTTTATGTTGCATTTGTTCATTTGGTTTTTGTTACTGTAATTTTACATGTATATATAACCTCAAACTAGCACCTGTCTTTCAGCTGGCATGTCAAAATGCTGTGGTCAAGTAGGGAAGAACGTGATACTGTGGAGATAGACGTAGGGAGGAGGACTAGCTGGAGAACTTAACCTCTGCACTTAGTTGTACAGCTACTTCTGCTAGAAAAGCGGATCTGCATCTCCTTCTTTCTATATTCAGGGCTTCATTTTAGCAGGAAAAACACAGCCTTCATTTCATATGCTATAAATACTCTGTGTGATCTGAGATCGAAAAGAAAGCTTCGCTATTTACACTTCAGTGTCCTACAACCTGTAAAGGCTAAATTCACCCTAGAGAAAGACTTGGCTTCCCCCTGCCAGTTTGAAGCCAGTTAATAGCTGTACTTTGTTAGCTCTGCTATGACTGTTTGCTGGTGACAACTGATGGAAGGTTTTGATTGTTTGCCAGGTGTTGAGACACCTAATCCAACCAGAAGGTTTGTTTCCTTTGTGAAGCTGAACAATTACAGCTGTGGCAATTAAAGTCACAAAAGGAGTTAAGCACAGTTGCATGTAGAGGAGTCCTAAAAAGTTTTTTTAAAAAGTGAATTTACAAATAATAAATACAAATTTAATGATTACCTGGTGCTTTCTTGCAGTAACGGCGTTTTGTTTGTTCATTGGTAATGATATGTACAATTCCTTATTTTTGCATTTCCTACAAATCCTGCATTCATACAAAATACTATGGTTTCAATAATAAGCATAACGGTCTTCTAGTTTAATCTGGTAAAAAGAAGACTTCATTTTCCAGGACTATTAAATGGTGTTTTGAAGGTTAGCTGTTTTCACGTAAATGGTATTGCTATCTTTGAAATGCAGTGAATTTATAGCCTTGTCTTTCTACCTTTTTTAAAAAATGAAGTAGTAGCTAATCCATGCTGAGCAACCTCTTTAAATTGTGACCTTCCAAGTGCTGTTTGTTAAAGAAGCCTAAGATTAAAGAATAAAGTGACAGAAACAATGAATAAACCAAAAAATGGAATCAATTCTTCTTCATGTTTTAAATACAGCTATTTTGAACTGGAGAGCAGTGGCCTACGGGATGAGATTAGATATCACTACAGGTTTAATGGGAAGTCAAGAACAGAAGTGTTTCCGTACCGTCTGGCTGATGGACAGTGGCATAAGATTGCCGTGTCACTTAGTGCATCCCACCTTCTGCTCCATGTGGACTGCAACAGGTAAGAAACTATGTTCAGTAATTTACATATCTTTAAAAAAAAATACCCTCTTCTCTTACACAGGAATAAAATTGGAAAAGGAGAATTTTTTTTTTAAAGTATCTAATTTAAAAAGCACACTAAACTGCCATGGGATAAGAAAAGGAAAACAAAGCATTGAAATGAAACAATTCATTGTGATTATGAACAAATGTGGAAAAGGTTGATTGCTGACTGGGGAGTATTAAATGCATCTCTGTAGTTTCGGCACTGGGTGATATTATGTTTGACTGTGATTGCATTTAAGTGTGATAGATTGGTGTGCAGTCTGTTATCTTGTGAACTGCTTCACTCAGCATACCTGAAAACTCGAAAAATAGATAAATGTGTTAGAGGGGTTTTAATTTTATTTTACGTAATCAAGCAATACACTTTTTATGGATTTTTCAACCTGCTTCTCCTCTTTGAAACTTCTGAGAAACCTGGAAAGTTCTTTTTGCATGTCTGGAACTGGCACTTTATTTTCTGAAGGATATTCTGACTGTCATTGCATTTTTTTTTTTTTTTTTTAAAAAAGTTATGAAGTCTGCAAGATGGCAGATTGTCAGGACTTCAAGGAATAAAAAGCTGCAAACTCAATCTCTCTTCCCTAGAATTTATCTTTTCTTGGGACTTGATCTCACAATGCATTGAAGACCGGCTTTTGCTAACGTAGTGGTTGATGAGGAAACAGCAAACTTGAAACTAGGACCTTCAGAATAGTCTTTAGAAATAAGGAAAATGAACCATTGCTTGGTCTTCTTGCACTGAAATGAATATAAAAACGTCCTTTGCCTTCAGTGAAAAGGTCAGCATATACATTTTGGAATTTTGGCACTTAAATGGATAGCGTGATTTCTTTCTAAAGACTTATTTTTTTTCAGGGAAGTAAAATAAAATTATGTGAGTGTTATGGGAGTGTGTGGTTATTGGAACATTTGAAAAAGTTTTAATTTTGACCACAGTAATTATAAGATACTGTTTTGAGAAGAAACTTATAACCATTTTCTGCAACTGCATTAACTGCTGACAGTAAAAATCTAATCTCAAGGAAGGTTACTTATTAAATCCTTTTATTTGGACCCTAGAAGCAATTAACTGCTTAGAGCAATTTTAATTTCATTGAGGCGTGAAATCTACAATTTGTAAAGATTGTCTTAATTTCAGTCTTCTGACTTATTTATCTCTTAGCTTATAACAGTATACGTTTTTTGTTTATTTATTGACATACTGGATTTGAAGACAGGCTCTTACATTGTTTCCTATGAACTCTTCTTTTTTTTTTATAAACAGCAAATGTATTTTAGGAAGACTCTTTTTCACAGATTGTTTTGCTGGCTACCTTCTTGCACACAACATGAAAGGAAAACAGCATAAAATGCTTGCCTGGTGCAGAAGTCTATCCAGGGACAAGAGCTGCATGCGTCATGGTTATGACCTGATTTTCTTTAGAGCGGCAGGCTGCAATGGATAAATACAATTACAGAATGAGCTGTGCTGTCATATGAGATGACAAATGTGTATTGTTGTCTCTGTCAGGTAGCCCTGAACAGGGCTGATCCATCAGAGTATCCCTTAAGGTGGTATTTCTCAAGGCTGCCCACAGTATAAATCCATACCTAACTGTCTCTATTTGGCTGTGTATTTGTGGTATTTTATGACAACTGCTGTAGAAAAGTAGAATCATAGAATAGTTTGGGTTGGAAGGGACCTTAAAGATCATCTAGTTCCAACCCCCCGCTGTGGGCAGAGCACGTCCCACTAGATCAAGTTGCTCAAAGCCCCATCCAACCTGGCCTTGAACACCTCCAGGGATGGGGCAGCCACAACTTCCCTGGGCAGCCTGTGCCAGGGCCTCGCCACCCTCATCGTGAAGAAATTCTTTCTCATGAGTAGTCTAAATCTGCCCCTCTCCAGTTTGTTGCAATTCCCCCTAATCCTATCACTACAAGCCTTTGTAAATGGTCCCTCCGCAGCCTTCTTGTAGGCCCCTTCAAGTACTGGAGTGGGAGTAGTTTTGAAAGCTTGGCTTGAGGGCAGTTCATAGTAGAACTTTAAGTAAAAAAAAAAAAAGAAAAAAAAGTCTTTTAATTTCCTCACTCAACTACAGCATCTCTGTTCAGTTAATTATAGAATTTTGTGTATGTTGGTGTTAGTTTCCTTTATATCTCAACGGCCTACATCTTTGCACTCAGAAGAGGAGTCAACATCTTGTTCATCTTTGCACTAGTATTTCCTGATGAAGCTACAATAAATGTTGAAAGCTGTGAAAATGTTGAGCAAGCCAACGAGAGTTACTTCTGAGCACTACTGATGATCCTCAGCCTTCTTCATGTTAGTGTTAGGAAAGAAGCAGCTGAAGGTATGCACGAAATCCAGTGTTAAGAGCTGTAAACTTTAGATGTAAATGCCACCATTTTAGGCTACTGCGTTGTTGCTGGCACTCCTGAGTTCAGGATGCTTAATGAGAAGAGATACTTCTGCAGACATAGTCGAACAAGTCAGTCACAGGGAAAGAGAACGCGACTGCAATCAATAGATTCACGTATCACACCTCCTACAGAGATTGTCATCAGAACAAGAATTTAGCTTGAAGTGTACCTATCGAGTTAAAGAAGTTCTGAGTTTTTACTTATTGCTCTCTCCCCTGTAAAAAGCAAAAACAAAGCAAAAAGGAAAAAGAAAAACCCACAAAATTAATCCCTTGGATTCCTGCTGGATTTCTTTATGGAAGTTGTTTCCTTGAAGATATGCATGAATTTGTAAAAATGCATTCCTTCTTTTGTTTAGAGCTATGGTAATATGTTATACATTCGAAAGAGTGTTCTGAGTGATGTGGGAATGCAGTGTTATTAACATTAACCTCTATCTGAGAGTGCATTCAAAATGTTCACACTGGGAAAAATATCTGGCCACAACCTAATTTTGCTACAGGATTTGTATTGATGCCCAAAGCTAGTCTTTTGCCTCCAGAAACCTGAGTGGATCAGAAAGCATTAGAGACAAAACTTTTAATTTGTAAACAGATAGTCGAATCTACTTTTATTCTTCCCAGCCTTATCACCCACATTACTCTGATTTGTAGAATTGCTTTGACATTTGGTGTTTGATTGTCTTTTGGATTCAATTCAAAGTTGACTTGTTTTTCAGGCCCGGATAGGTTAGGAAGAAGTACTTGAGAACTGGTAAAAGCCTTTAGTGCTTTGAAGAGTCATCTTTAAAACAGTATAATTGCCTTTATTCTAATGAGATGTAATATGATGGGGGAGGCATATGTATCAAAGGAGTACATTTGCCTGAGTATGTGTCCCTTTGAAATCAGCTCCTGCTGCATCTTACTTGCTGCTTTTGGTGCTCCTTCAAGAACAAGGAGCAAGACTTGTCACTGAGTGATGCTGGAGCTTGGAGCTGCTGACACAGGAAGAGATGTTGAGAGTCCAGACTAAAAATGTCACTGAATGTCACTGGACTCCTGTCCACTGACTTGCAGAGTCTTTGTGTTGGGTCTAGGCAGTAACCTCTAGGCACGGATACATTTCAAATGACTGGCATAATAAGCAGCAGGTCTACTTACTAACATGCTTTTAACATTTTAGTAGGGTTCTGAAAGCTTAGAAGAATGAAAAGACTGATCAATTAT
The DNA here is from genome assembly GCF_032191515.1 of Phaenicophaeus curvirostris. Taxonomy (NCBI): domain Eukaryota; kingdom Metazoa; phylum Chordata; class Aves; order Cuculiformes; family Cuculidae; genus Phaenicophaeus; species Phaenicophaeus curvirostris. Next base: position 5,190,983 of record NC_091396.1, read on the forward strand.
GAATGTACAACTGATGCACAAGTAAAATTTGTGCTGAAAGTAACATGGAAATTAAGTATGCTGTGGTTAATTACCTCGAGTCTTCAATGCTGAGCCCACTATGGTGAACAAATTTTGTTTCAAAATACTGGTTATGCGTAGCTTCTGTGCTCTAGGGAAAAGGGGGTTGTCAGGGCTTTCTGATGAGTTTTTACGTTAAGCTAGAGCAACTGTGTCATTGCCAGAGTGTCCTTAAATAACCTATTGGGTTAATATGTATTGAAATCTAAATAGGCTGGACCGCTGGGCTGAGACCAATGGGATGAGGTTCAACAAGGCCAAGTGCCGGGTCCTGCAGTTGGGGCACAACAACCCTGTGCAGCTACAGACTAGAAGTCTGGCTAGAAAGCTGCCTGGAGGAGAAGGACCTGGGGGTGTTGGTTGACACCCGACTGGACATGAGCCAGCAGTGGCCCAGGTGGCCAAGAAGGCCAATGGCATCTTGGCTTGTTTCAGAAATGGTGTGACCAGCAGGTCCAGGGAGGTTATTCTCCCTCTGTACTCGGCACTGGTGAGACCGCTCCTTGAATCCTGTGTTCAGTTCTGGGCCCCTCACCACAAGAAGGATGTTGAGGCTCTGGAGCGAGTCCAGAGAAGAGCAACAAAGCTGGTGAAGGGGCTGGAGAACAGACCTTATGAGGAACGGCTGAGAGACCTGGGGGTGCTTAGCCTGGAGAAGAGGAGGCTGAGGAGAGACCTCGTTGCTCTCTACAACTACCTGAAAGGAGGTTGTAGAGAGGAGAGATCTGGCCTCTTCTCCCAAGTGACAGGGGACAGGACGAGAGGGAATGGCCTCAAGCTGCTCCAGGGGAGGTTCAGACTGGTCATCAGAAAAAAATTTTTCACAGAAAGGGTCATTTTGCACTGAAACAGGCTGCCCAGGGAGGTGGTTGAGTCACCTTCCCTGGAGGTGTTTAAAAGACAGGTGGATGAGGTGCTGAGGGGTATGGTTTAGTGTTTGGTAGGAATGGTTGGATTCGATGATCCTGGGGGTCTTTTCCGACCTTGTGATTCTGTGAAATGATGTCTGCCATGCACCTTCCCTGATTTAGCCTCTTAGGGAAGCAGAGATAAAGGCCCCTGCTTTTTGTATCTGCAGTGTCAGGAGATTTGCAGCCGCAGGAGACTATCATAGATCTACAAGAGTGGGTGTTTGTCTTCACTGGAAGTCAGTTTCCATCTGTAGAATCTGTAACATTTCCTTGGGTACCTGTCTGTCCACTGCAATGCTTGCCCTCTACAACAGTACCAATGCAGAAAATGTTAATTTTAATAGTCTTAAGAGAAGAATGAGGGAATAGCACGAAGCCTACCATGTCAGAGATTGTAGGTACTGTATCAAAATATATTTATTGATAGTTTATTTAAAAAATATAAATTCTAAATTGTTCTCAATGTCTGTAATTAATACGGGGAGGTAAACTTGAAGGCTGCTTCACCTGTTCAGACAATATCAGTATTCCTTTACTTGAACATTGTCTGCAGGCATAAAAAGGCAGAAAGACACTTTGCTGCAAAAATTAATGCTTTTTGGTGAAAATATGTGCTGGAGTACCTTTTACTATGAATACAGCCTGTGTTTTTGATGGATACTCTCAGCTGTTTGATGGAGGGGGTTGGTAAAAGCATAGGAGAATAGATTATAAAACTGGAGCAGGCTAGGAAGTAGTCTCCAACTGAAAAAACATGTTGTCTGCTTCTTTTATGTTTCTCCTGATAGAACAGAGCATTAGGGAATAAAAAATGCATGAGCAGTGAGAACCTTTTAATTGGAAAAATAAATAAATTAAAGCAACATAATCCAATATGGGAATCTAAGACCTCTGAATTCTTATAAATAAGATATTCTGGCTTCCAACCTGAAGTTTTCAATGTATCTATGCAAAGTCCTATGAATATAAATAAAATGTAATAAATTTGAAGAAGGTTAAGGGATGTATTTAAAAAGAGGGATTCACTGCTTTACTTACTGTAAAAGACTTCCTCTTGAGAGAGAAGATGGCATGATGGTAGTGTTATGCAGTTAATTTACTCACACTAGAATATGATTGTGTGACCCAGATTGCTTCTCCGTTCTTTAAGTTGTTGTAGGAGCTGTCACGGAAATGTTTACTTGGGTAGAGTGCTGTAATTGTGCATTAGAAGTGCACACAACTTCAGATCTGTGGTATTGTGGATTTGAAGTTAATTTTCACCTACCGTTTGTCCCTTTTGTTTGACAGAAAGGCTTGAAACTTTTTAGCATAAGAGAGACCTCCAGCTGGCATATTGCATCAGCTGCTGTCAGGCTGGTATCATTACAGTTATTGTAGTTAAGCTGCAAGAAAATATTATGGGTGCATTTGGCGTTATTTGAGAAAAGATGTTTTTCTTTTTTAAAAGAAGCTTCTTAATAGCCAGAGCCTTTTTTGTCACATAGCTATCACATCAGCAGAATGGTAGTGTGGGTGTGACCGAAGACTGAATGATGATATGTCTTAACCTAGTCCCTAATTATGATGAAAATTGATTTTTTTCATCCTAGATGAATGAGTTGGTTTTTTTTTTTTTTTTGCATACTACATTGATAGGATTGGGAAAAGGCCCTAAGTGTATATGAGGTATGAAAATAAATTGTAACAATCTATTCCTGTGCCTGGCTGTCTTTGGCTGGATCCTTTGACCACCCCTAGAAGGCAGCAACTGCTTATAGTCAGTACAAGTATCTGGGGCACTGTGCTGCAGCAGAGAAGTCTTGCATACCACCTGCTTTGGTTTCTTTTAGGAGCTTATCTAGGTCCTGCTGATGTCAGTTACTGAATGGTAACAGTCAGCCTCTGGGTGTTAGTCAAGGGTATTGATGGGAGATTGTGGCACCCTCCTGAGTTTTGGGAATCCATAGAGCCAGTTTGGTAGCTTGCAGAGCCCAACTGCTACTAAATATAGACTTAACAGTGTTTTGTTTTGTTTTAAATTTATTACTGGGGACATGTAGTGCTTTCCAGTGTATTGAAAATGTTGATAGAAAGGTTGATGACTTCAACAGAGCAGGAATAATGTGTTGTGCTTTACTGTGGACATCTTGCATTCATCGTATTTGTATGCTAAGGGTGTGTCAGAGAGAGAGGATGGATAATAGCAGAGGAAATAGTCTTAAACCAAGACTTGCAAGCCTCAAATGATTTAGTAATTTTCTAAAATGTGTGAACAGGTGTATTATACCATTCTCCAATATTTTTTTTGCATTGGTCCAATAGAAATCCTTTTTTGTTTCTAATGTCAAAGCAATAAACCCTTAAATTGAGGTGATTTACTTAAAAGAGCTCTCAAAATTTAGTCTGCATAGTTTGAAATGTATCTGTATAGTATTTTCTGTGGATTTCTTTCAGGGAAAATCTCCCATTCCTTGATTCTGTTTTCTTTTCATTTGTTGTAGTGCTGATAGGGGTCATATGGACAGAGACATGATCATGGTAATTTGAGAATCAGCCAAATAGAGCAAATGTTTTGGTTTTTTTCCTTTTGGATTATAAAAACAATTACCTTGCTCCATCGAGGTAGATTAACTGATATCCAAAACATAAATGAACTCTTCTGTTTGAAGTGGTTAGCTAAACTCTGGAATTTAGATCTGGAAGTCACATGGGGTGATACTGGAGCTGAATTGAAAAATAGTAGTATAATTGTAGTCAAATTCTTGTATTAAAGCATTGGAACTTTGCCAAAGAGTGGATGAGAACCCTTCTGAACTATTTAGAAGCTGACTTGAGATCTGAGTTTCCATGTAGCAAGTAGTGCAGAGTCTATCCAGATGATTTGAAACCTTCTGAGTGCTGTGGGGTATTCGAGGGTGATGAAGCAAACAGGACCGAGACTGCTGAAGTCAGTGAAACCAGCCTAGAGTTTTATGAAGTGGTTTAGTGCTTGGGTAGCCTTTCTTTGGCAGTTTAGAACAGCATTAATTCCCCAAAAGTCATTCTTTTTAGAAATCCAATCTTTTCAAAGCCCTCAAGTTAACTGCAAGGAGGTGGACACTACCGGCTGAATTTATTACTTCCCAAAACCTGATAGTCCTCATCATTGCACTGCTTGGTGGTGGAGTAAACCGAGACCACTCTTAGTGGCAGGCAGTGGTACAGGAGCAGTCGTTTTTTCCTTTGGTGTGGGAGGCTGGGGGCATGTGGGGTGCTCAGGGCTGTATGGTGTCAACGCTTGGAAACACTGAGAGGGTGGCTGTTGTGCCTCTGGGGTGTGAGGTGGTGGCACCGATCTTGCTGCCACAGTGGTGTACTGTCCTCTCTCGCTGCATGTGCAGGGCCACTTGGCATATTTGCAGACTTACTTGCGTCCAGGAGAACTCTGTCCAGGCCCCCAGTATGTTTGAATGGTCCTGCAGTGTGTAAAGGGCTCAAATGGGCTGAGTACCGAGTGTGGGGGCAGCGGAGTTTCTGGTTTCGTGCCATGGGGCGAGTGCTGCTTTGCAAATGTGCTGATTGAGGCAATGGCAGAGGCAGTCCAGTCTTACGCTTCAGACAGTGAGGTTTTTCTAGGAGCTGAAGAGGTACTCCTCTCTACACAGATAAATGTTTAGTGAGTTGATTGTTTGATTTTTTTTTTTTTGTTGTTTTATTTAAATAAAACATCAGATATTGGCTACTGCTTCTAGTTTAAATGTATTAATGGCATGAAGAACTGTTGTCGTAATCTATATTACCAGTGTAATGACTCACTGAAGGAGCAGCAAGAAGAAAGCTCATGGTTTGTTCCTCAGTGTAAGAGTACATTAACACACAATTTCCAGTCCTACAAGTTGTTTTCATATCTGACACCAGTCAGTAATGAGTCAGTGGAAGCTGCATTATTTAATTGAGCTACAATTTTAGTGGCATCCCCTTCAGCATGTCAAAAGTGCAAGCAAATAATTATCACTATGCCTACTAGCGCAACTAGAAGGACTTCCTTAGCCTTAGTTGAACATTTCTGTGTCATGCTGGCCACATACCTCATACTTGATTGAAACGTGTGCTGTGCAGTGTCCCTGGGGTGAAATTGTGACTCCAGTGAAAGCTCTCATTGACTTCAGCTAGGCCATACTTTCACCTCCTGAGCTCCAAACCTGAGTGCTGCCCCTGGAGAGTGCTTTTCTGTCTGTCTGCCCGGCAGTTTCCATCAAAACTGAATTTTGGAATGAATATAATGGCTTGTTCTATGTTTACTGTATGTTTCATACACCTCCTCAGTCATGGCCAATTATTTATTATGGAGAGAGTGCAATGTTAGCTTTTAAACCACTGAGGCTAGAACAGGCACTTGAAAAATGCCATGGGAAAATGGAGATGTGGGCTATCCGATGAACTTGTGGTAAGAACATGGAATGAATTGGCCCTCTGTGGAGTTAATAGTGACAGTGGCTAATGGGGAGGAGTGGCAGCTCTGGGGAGAGCTCAATGCGATTGCACAGTGCTGAGAGAACACTAATGGGAAGGTTCTGGTGGGAATGTCACAGCAAAGGCAGGTGTTAACAAGCAAAAGTTGTGGTCCTCAGCCTGCAGTTACCTTCAGTCGTGAAAGGAAATGGGCTCTGGAATATGGATGAGATTATTTTATGATTATACACATATATTTAGTGAAGATGTGAACCCCTTGATGAGATGATTCTGTGACAAGATACAGTGTAAGGCAATTAACTTCTCAGCAGATGATTTTTTGAAGGGGGGAAGGAAGCTGTTCAGTAGAAAGGTTGTTTGTGGCTGGCTTCCTTTTAAATTTATCTTTTTTGTAGCAGTACAGAAAGGAGTTGGAATCAAAAGCCTGATTCTTGTTGTGATTGCACCTGTCTTGCTGTTCTAGGTAAAACGGCTTTGGGGTTGAGAGTAGCATGAGACAGAAAAGAGGAAGGCTGCATATATTTTGTCAAGAAGGGCTATTTCTAAGCTGCCAGCTCACTGTGCTTCAGGTTCTGCTGTAACTGTGAGTTGTGAAGACCCACGTACTACAGATCGTGGGTCAGGGACTGTCATAACCCTCTAAAATACAGGTAGATGTAATAGAAACAAAGTTTCAGTTCTCATTCAACACATCTTGTGTCACACACCAACAGTAATCTTAGAATCCTCTGTAACAAAATGGAGATGGCATAATGCATGTAACCATAGTTTTACGTCTTTCACAGAATCACAGAATAACCAGGTTGGAAGAGACCCACCAGATCATCGAGTCCAACCGTTCCTATCAAACACTAAACCATATCCCTCAGCACCTCATCCACCCGTGCCTTAAACACCTCCAGGGAAGGTGAATCAACCACCTCCCTGGGCAGCCTGTTCCAGTGCCCAATGACCCTTTCTGTAAAGAATTTTTTCCTAACGTCTAGCCTAAACCTCCCCTGGTGGAGCTTGAGGCCATTCCCTCTTGTCCTGTCCTCTGTCACTTGGGAGAAGAGGCCAGCACCCTCCTCTCTACAACCTCCTTTCAGGTAGTTGTAGAGAGCAATGAGGTCTCTCCTCAGCCTCCTCTTCTCCAGGCTAAACAACCCCAGCTCTCTCAGCCGCTCCTCATAAGGCCTGTTCTCCAGCCCCTTCACCAACTTTGTTGCTCTTCTCTGGACTCGCTCCAGAGCCTCAACATCCTTCTTGTGGTGAGGGGCCCAGAACTGAACACAGGATTCGAGGAGCGGTCTCACCAGTGCTGAGTACAGAGGGAGAATAACCTCCCTGGACCTGCTGGTCGCACCATTTCTGGTACAAGCCAAGATGCCATTGGCCTTCTTTGTTCAGTAGAGTTTTATTTTGGGGTTAATTTTGCTGCAATACCTGAAGTACCAGTGGTGCTTCGTGCCATTATTATGATGCACTTTTTTACCCTCTTGCTTTCTGGTATAAGATAGGCTTAACTCTTTACTACTTGTTAAATAGATACTTTAATGCATTTTTTTTAATCTCATATTCATCTCTAAGAGCTTCTTGTTTAATTTATAGGAGAAGAGCTTTTCTTTTTATATCTTGGAAGAACCCATTGAATGAATTTCTCCCTCGTGTTTTTAGAGCCTATTTTTTAATTGCGCAGTCTTGGTTTACTGCTATTTGGCAGCTGGGATGTACTCTGAACATTTGGTTCATCTCAGATGGGCTTTTGGTATGATGTTTGGTGTGGTGACAAATGGGAGTGCTGTGCTTTTAGGTTTCTTGTTAACAGTTTGCTTTATCCAATGTTCTGGTTTAGAAGCTGATTCAAAGCTTGCTGAGGTTAAAAGGTATATTTTAGTGACCTTGTGAGTTTTAGTATTGTCTTCATTTATAAGTGGATTTTTTCCTTGTCTTTAGAGCATACTTGTGTGCATCATAAAAAAACCCTACTGCTGCATGTTTTATGCTCTCGTGCTCGGGTAGTGCAAGTTGCTCACAAGCGGTAAAAGGAATGCCAAAATACCTTTGGTGAGTCAGATGTTTGTTTGAAAAGTGGTATTTGAGCTATATGGCTCTCAACTCCATATTGCAATGTTTAAAGATAAGTACCTAAGTTCACATTAATTTATAGGAGTTGTGGACATGGATTTTTGTAAGAAAAGTCTGTGTATGTGCATTACATATCTCTCCCTCAGCACTTAGGATGAGACATTCTTTTGACTCAGACACCACCTTAAGAAATGCTGTAGCCAAGCAGGCTGAATATGGGTAAAAGTTGGCATCTTCACCAGAAACAGAGACAAGTACATTCCTCTTGTGCTTCTGCTGCCTGTAGGTTATGTGCAAGTCCTATGGGCAGTTCCAGGACAATGAATGATGCTGTTTACCAGATCAAAATGGACTTTCAGAAACACTATTAAATGAAATAGGTTACTGTTGTGGTTTAATACTGGTAGGCACCTAAGTACCACACAGCAGCTGCACCCACAAGTGGGATGGGGAAGAGAATCAGAAGGGTGAAAGTGACCAAGGGTACAAAGTGAGTTGCGATAACAACAATTTAAAAGGTGAAGCAAAAGCTGCGTGCACAAGCAGAGCAAAATAAGCAATGAATTAACTTCTTCCCATCAGCTGGCAAGCGTTTAGCTGTTTCCAGGAAAAACACAGCTTTATGTCACGTAACAGTTACTCAGGAAGACAAATTCCATTTTTCCAAACATCTGCCCCCGTTTCCCTCTTTTCCCCAGCTTGTATTGCTGAGCACAAGGTTATATGACATAGAATGTCCCCTTGGTCAGGTGGGATCAGCTATCCTGGCTGTGTCCCCTCCCAACTTCTTGTGTACCCACAGCCTCCTCACTGACAGGGCAGTCTGAGAAACAGAAAAGGCCTTGACTCTGTGCAAGCACTGCTCAGCATTAGCTAAAACACGGATGGGTTATCAATGCTGTTTTGGTCCAAAGCATACCAGCTGCTTTGAAGAAAATTAACTCTGTCTTAGCCAAAAGCAGCACAGTTACTAAAGCAGAATGTGCAATAACTGGGTATCAAACGAGCTGGATTGATAATGAAAATCTTGTATTTCTGAATAATTGTTAATAATGCATGTACAGTAAAGTGCAAAGTGCTGTGGATATATCACATGGAAGATACAGTTGACCTTGCCTTGTAGTTTATCATATTTTTTTTTTTTTTATGCAACGCTTAAAAATCTGAGGATAATGGCCAAATGTCTGTTTCTGCCTTGAGTCTCACTCATAACTATTTCCTGGGTTTCTTGCACTTTGAGGAATGCTGTGTTTGTCACATGAAGATGGGTAAACACTGCAGCCTTGTAGACAGGCTGTTAGCCTAGGGCTCAGGCACTCTTAAGACTGTTATCATCAGAAACCAATTGCATCCGTTTTGTCATTTGCAAAGTAAAGTTAATAATATTGACCTTGTTTGTAAAGGTGTTTGAATTCACCTCAGGATTTACAGATGAAAGATACTGTACAGATGGTATTCTGAGACAGACTGATTTCTACCTATCACATGGCCAGCACTGTATCATTTGGTGGGACTGATCCTTTACTTATATCAATAACAGTGTTTGGTTTCAGTTTAATGCCCAAGAAACACTGCTTAAATCAAGTGATAACTTTGTTATCAGCTTCAGGAAACTGGAAAGCCTAATGTGTTTTGTAAAGAAAGCCCCGCATGGGCAGGTATGTGTGAATTTACCCTTCTTCAGTTTTTCTGTGGAGAGTAAGCCCCCAAGATCAACAGTGAAATGTGTTCTTCTAACCTTCTTTACTTGCATTTGTTTCATTTTCTCCTGTTTGTTAGAGGGCCTTGAAAGTTAATTTATTTTCTCCTGAATGAAAAAAGAGTTGACTTACGGAGTTGTATTTAGATGCATTTATAGTTTTTAATTTAGATTTGTAGTTGGGATAATTAAGCTGATAAGAAGAGTACATTCACTTTCTCTCTATTATTATGCAGGAAAATAAATGAAATTGTTTGGGTGACAGAGTTTGAAGAGAACTTAAAAGCTGATACGCAAACTTAAGTCTTTTACCTGACATATACTATTACTGGACACCACCTTTTTTTTTTCCTCCCAGAGCCAAACAATAACTTTTGATTAAATAGTTGGCAGTTACTATTGTATATTCAAAATTTAATAACAAAAGGCTTCCCTCAAAACCTGAGATTTTAATCTAAATTGCTTTCCTCTGTTAAGTGATTGTGAACTCCTATACTATGACAGAGGAGATAGCACAAAAAAATCAAATTTCCCTCAGGAAGATTATTTTTCTGAAACAGAACACTGGAAACTGAATGAATAATTCAGTTAAAGTTGCTCCAGAGCTGAATGCATGTCAAATTATGTGTCTTATCAGTAAACACTATCGAGAAAATCCAATCACATTGGTATTGACACATTTTCATTGGGAAGCATGTAGAAAACGGGTTGAAAGAGAAATATGTAAGATATCATAGTATTTCTTTTCAAAATCAGTTCTTAATCCCTTCAGAAGAATAGACGCAAACACAAATGCCAATATTGCATTTGAAATCTAGAGACTGATATAACCATCAGTTTCTTTACACAGTTGGGATTCAGGAAACATTTTGGACAAACTTTTTAAAGTGTCTGGTTATTTTTGTACAACAAATTGTGTTAGTAGGCCTGGCATTTGCTATTTCTGATGTATTGAGTTTCTGCAGGCTCAGCTGCAGATGGTAACAATGGTCAAACACAGTCAATGCCTCTGCAAATTAACTTAGGAGAAACTGATGTAAAACATGGAGCGCCTTCCCTCTCTCCTGTGACATTTTGTTGAAAAGTTGAAAGTGCTGTTTCAAAGACCAACGTGAACAGTGTGTTGTTTTGTGTGACTTCTCCATAACCTTCAGTTCGTTTAAAGGATCTGAGGATCCAGATGGATGTATACAGGGTAACAAATGGTTGCAAGAGGATGTCAGTTTTTGAGGATGAGGTTTTTGAATTGCAAAAATCTGGTTTGATGAAGTCAGCAAGAGGTCTTGAACAGTCATTGGAGGGACCTTCAGAGAGTGATTCATTTACTGTACAATGAATCACGCCCCAGAAACCCTTATGCTTCTTCATTAAATAACTCCACTGTAGCTGTAAATGTTTGAGACATCTAAAATAGGATACAATGAGTTCAACACCTGGCTGCTACATGTAAATTTATAGCTTTAAGAGAGTAGGTATGACAGCCATGTGAAGAGCAAAGAAGCCTGTTCTTGGATTAACAAAGACCAGAGATGAAAAAATGAGGTTCCTGCTCTTCCTGAGCCATGAGACTATTTAGATTGCAGCTATTTGTTTCTTAATTGTACTACTAATAAAATCTCTCTTGTTTGTGTCTAGTCTACAAATTTGAGAAGGCAGAGTCCTGTTTTAGTAACCTTACTCATATTTTAGACCTGAAAGAATTTGGAAATCTCATGATTTGCTGCACTACTCATAGTAACTGTTGGAGGTTGTAGTCTGTTCTACTTTTCAGGATTTTAGGCAATTGCATCTCCTGATCATGCCATGTTGGCTGATGCATTCTAATGTGAACAGACATAAAGTTTATTTTCATGTTCTGCTAAATATTTCAGCTATTTCCAAAATGCTTCTGGCCTGGCAAATAATGTGTATATGAAGTAGAGCTGCTTCTCCACAAAAGTGGAAATACTCTTCCAAGTGTTAACTTCCACTTGGTAAAGTTGTGTGTAAGAAATCTTCACTGCAAGAGACATTTCCTTGTCAGGTTTTTTCCAGAGGGAGTGTAGCCCAGTGTGGGTCAGTTATGCCTCAATCATGCCCAGTCTAATGGCTTAGATCTTGGGCAGCGTCCCTCCCCAACTCAGTGTTTGTAATCTTGGTGAACCAGTTAGTCTTTCTGTCTTCCAGTTTTCATGCATGTAAAGTGACAATATTTCCCTATTTTACTGGAATGTTATAAAGATGATAAAAATAATTTTTGTGTGTGTGGAAGGGAGCTGTCTCCTTGTTCAACAGAGCTCAATTTCAGGGGAGGATGTTCCTTTATGTGGGGAAAAGTGTATGTATGTGTATTTGTATGCAAATGTTTTAAAGATGCTTCATTTCAGGAACCCACTGATTATTTTACAGATTTTATGTTTTCTGTCTATTGTATTCATTATGTCATAAATGCCTGCTTGGAATGCGTCCTTCAAAAAGTTGTTTGCCATGTTTGCATAAGGATACTTAATAAACCAAAGTGTGTAGATAGGGTAGAGATACAGCCTTGTGTTTTGTATCTGTTACGGATCTTTGTCAATTAACAGGTGTTTTTCTTACTGTGTTTAGCTAAATGGATCACTGGTTAGTGAATATATTATGTGCATGAACGTTTCAAGAAAGAAGGATTGGTTCACAGTTGTATTACTTCAGGTTTGTGGTTTAGCTCCTTTGAAATATGTCAGCATAAAGTAGGGGCAAATCAAGACTTCTGGAAAAAGGGAATGCAGTAATCATAAATCTGGAAGTCTGAAGTAAGGAGTAGAGCTTCCATTAACCTAGAGACCTAGGTCTTCTCATGCTGGAGGGGCTCTTCAGTCTGCGATAATTTTAGAGACCACAGTTCCCTGGAGTCCTCTTTCTAAGCATTCCTGTTCTTGTGAAGTGTATTGCGCATTTCTTTGTGTGGGTATCAAAGCCAAATGTATTGGAAACTGATCTCCAAGGAGCTCTAGACCAGCACTTCATAAAATGGAAGTGTAGTAGCTATAATTTAGCTATTCATATGCCAAATACAAAGTATTTGTCAAGCATGGATAAAGCCATAGAAAGTGACACACCTCAGCCCAGAAAATCAAACAAGGGAATGAAAAAGATGTGGAAGCTTAATGCAGCTGTAAAAAAAGGAGGATCCTTTTGTGACTATTCAGCAATAGTAGTTTTTCAGCCTGAAAAACACCTCTTTTCTTCCAAAAGAAAGCCAATAAAGGAAGGGGAGCAAAGGAAGGTTTTTTCCTGCTTCACAAGCTATAATTGTGAGAGAGTTCCACCTTTAAGTAGTAACTTTTCTCATTACGCTGTTGAGTTATGTTAGAAAATGTTCATACTTTATAGGTTTGTCTAAGTGTAGAAAAATCACGTCAGTAATCAGTGACATTTGATAGATCTGTAATTGGTGTACATATGTGGGTAATCCTAATTTCTGGGTGAAACTCTATTCCCAACTACTTACGCAAGTGCCACCTTAATGATTTTGTATTGACACAATGTCTTCAATACCTGGGAAATCTCTCTCCTCAAAATCCTGCTATAGGAATGCTCTGTAACTTAAAATGTTTTTGTGACTTAAAACAAGAACCTGGCAGCCAGGAGACAAGCCCAGTTCCTGGCTTTACTCCAGGTACACATCAGTCAGCTCTGCTGACTATCAGCTGCCGATGCATGTGAAACTGTTCACTGATATTTGAAAACATTTCTTTTCATCCCCTTATTAAAGCCACTGATTGAGAGTTAGCGATGTTATCCTGTTTCTTTACTCATTAATTCAAAAGCTTCTTCCATGTAGTTGCTGTTTTCCTTTGTGCAGTAGCTTCCAGGCTTGCTGGAAAAGTCCCTTGGCATTTGTTTTTGCATCACGCTCCTTTTTTGTCAGCAGTTGCAGGGCTCCTCTGTTTGTGTGTGCATTGGTGTTTTTTCTTTTTTAATTTTAGTTCTTCTTCGTTAGAGAAGTTGTATATGGCGAGCCATGTTCCTTGTGATCCCTTTCCGCTTTGTGACCTTTTCATTTCCCAAGAATATAGAAGGGATTATAAGGGCAACGTTAAATTGCATTTATGCTTGCTGGGGCTTTTTTTGCTGGTGTTTAACAGCATAGAGTAATAAAATAAGCTCACATTGACTGCGACCAAATAGTGTAAATCAAAACATCTTTTTACGTATGAATATAAGCAAGGGCTTCTTGTGCCTCCTCTTGAATCCTAAGCTTGTTACTGCATGGGCAGTTCTATGGAGAAGAAAACCAACCAGCCTCTTAGGCATATGTGGAATAAGGCACAAACCAACCCTTAATTAATCCCTTAATTTAAGGTAAACACTTGCGCCAGAAATAGAATTGCAGTAGAACAGTGGAGGAATATGGGGAATCCTGAGCATGTATCTTGTGAATGGCTGGGAGAGTTGGGGTTTTTCAGCTTGGAGAAGAGAAGGCTGTGGGGAGATGTTATAGTGGCCTTCCCATACCTAAAAGGGTTCTATAGGAAAGACGGGAACCTGTAAAGGTCCCTCAGAATCCAAAGTTTCCTATGATTCTAAGGAAGGTCACTACAGCCTTTTCCATATAGGTTGAAAGTCTTTGCTAAATCATCAGAAAACACAAGAGCCTGTCTCTGATTTGTCTTCCTTACTTGCTTTTTTTTTTGAACTGTCATATAATAATGCCAGTTAGGCTTGTTTTTTTTTTTTTTTGTTTATATGTAATTGCAGACAGATACTGTAGAGTTCCTTTATTAACTTTGATTAGGCTAGGTGAATAAAAGCTAAATATTCTTCAATAAGTAGTGTTGTTGAACCTGGTCAGCACTGGGATTTTATCTGTTATCAGAAATAGAGCTCTTATGGAATATTGACTAGGTTTTCTACGAGATGAGAAATTTTCTGGTGAGGCTATTATTAACCTAAGTCATGAATAAAGATGTGTTATATATCAAAAGAAAAATTCCTAATATGATAGTGCAATTCAGTGATTAGTTTTCTCAAGGAGCACGCCAATTCTTTGTTCCTCATTCATCATTTTGCAGCAGTTTTTCATTTGAGTAGATCTTCTGTTTTTCAGAATTGGTCTACTTATATTTTAAAATATTAATAGAGATGGTGCATGTAAATTTCTGTATTTCTCAAAACATGGTTTAAAAGAATATAATTTTTTTTTGCTCTTTGAACAGATAAAACAGCTCAACATAGTAGTTTTATAGATAGAAGTAATTAACTAGTGGAGACAGAGATTTCCTAGACCTTTGACTGTATCATGTTGATGAAATGTGATGAATTAGGGCTGATGCTATTTATAATAAATTTGAGCAATAAAATCATGAGTATTAGAAGACTTCTGACTCCTGTACTCACGTGCTTGAGGTGGAATTTTCATGCAAATGTTTATTCTTAGGTTTGAGATTTTTTGGTTTTTTTTTCCTAAGGAAATACTAACTTTGCCTATAGTTTTTTAGATTACATCCAAATGGTTTCCTCCTTGTCTGGATAAGCAAAAGTAGGAGAATATATGACTCTGTACTTTGACATAAAAAGACTTTCATAGAGATTTCTTGAGGTTCTTTAATATTGTGAAGTTATTCCAGGCCCCTGAAAATGTATGAATTGTCCGGTAACGTGTTGTGGGTTTGACCCTGCCTGGATGACAAGTACCCACCAAGCCACTTTATTGCTCCTTCTCCTCAGCTGGACAGGAAAGAGAAAAGCTCATTGGTTGAAATAAGGACAGGAAAGATCACTCACCAATTACCACTGGTGACATGCTGGTTTTGTTGTGAAACATAACATGGAAACATTCATGGATCCCACTAATGCGACACGGCAATGGGGGGTCTTGAAACTTTGGTCTTGGAATTTTCATATTCCGTTTCATATGTTGTAGTGGTCTGAGTTCCTGAAGAAAGTGTTGCGGAAATGTCATTACAACTTCCCTAGAAATAAATAAATAAAAAAAATCCAAGCAAAAACTTTTTAAAACTCCAGGTACTTATTTTTGTGAATTCAAATATGCTGTGTTACAGCAATTTTTCATGAATTAAGTGGATAAAACAAAAGGTCAACATGTGAGGATGTCTCTACACAAATGTAGAGACAGAAAGGTTGTAGGAGTAGAGCTGGAATAAAGTTTTTCTGCAAAGTCCATACAAAATTCTAAGCAGTCTGAAAATTCAAAAGGGTTGTTTCTGTGGTTGGATCTTGTGTGTGACCGCACTTTTTCTCCAGAATGAATAGTTGAGTTGGAAGAACTCTCCTAGGCTAGGATGGTCCCAGTTTGTTTTCCCTGCTATGGAGGATTTTGATATTGTGTTTCTTTAGCCTAGGGCTGCACAGTTGCACAAGGTGAGTTTAAGTTCTATGCAGGCTTCATATGTTAGTGATTTTATTATTTTTTTTACCCGTTTTCTTTTCCTTTTAAAGTTGTTATATATCTTCATAACTATCAATGATAAATACCGTGTTTAATAGATTTTTTTTTTTTGATTCTGCTTTCCATCTTTTGCTGTTGACTGATTTTGACTAGGAACTTTTCAGAGCAAAAAGAGGATTCAAGTAATGGCAATGTATTCCTTCTACAGGATTTATGAACGCATCATTGATCCCCCGGAAACAAATTTGACACCTGAAAGCAATTTATGGCTCGGACAGAGAAACAGGAAACATGGTTTCTTTAAGGTAAGCAGAAATGAAATGGCACACGAAGGAAATTAGTAAATAGTCAGCAAGATATTTCTGATTAGTTGTCTTACACTTCTGAAATTGGATTTGTATGAATTTTAGGAGAAAGTGTGGAGTTGGGCTTTGTGGCAAGTCGCACACTTAGAGAAAAGGGTCTTTTCCTGTGAGGCAGAGCATTGTAGTCACCGACTGCAGTGCCCAGTGTTTGAGGGTTGTGTTTGGTTTCCTTGCTGCAGGTTTCATCTACCTGCTACATTGCTGTGTGGCTCCTGGGGGCAGAACAAGACCTTGTAGGCAGTGTCAGAATCTATTCTTGGCTTTCCTATTTAAACTTTCCCAAACCAACAGCTCTGCTGTGGTCTCCTGGCCAGACAGTGGTGGTCTTGATCCCTCTTGGAGGCCGTTTCCTGCTTGATTTCGCATGCAGAACACCCTCACCCTTCTGCTCTTTGCTTCGAGTGACTTTTCCTTGTTTGTCTGTGACAGCGTGACTTCTAGAGGAGAGGTCTTCTGGCCTGTGATCCTTCTGGCTTTTACAGATACCAGCTATTGTGTTCAGTGCATTTGTCTTGCTGCAAACCAGTAGATTTTTCTGTTCCTGGAGTACTTTCCTTCCTTTTTATTCTTCTCAACAAAATATCTCACTGTGTTTCTCAACAGAGAGTGAACAGTGGGTCACCGAGTTTTGTTCATGAACTTCTTTGTCCTTCGGAGATTCCATCTCTTCCAAACAGCTCAGGATGAAAGGCTGGCAAGCAGGCAGGACTCAGGCTGCTCCTACAGTCTTGCTGGAAAGCCTGTCTTTTTTCATTTATGAGGTTTCCAATCCTTGAGTGGGCCAGCATGGGCATGAAGAAGTTCTCAGAGGAAAAAGAGGATTCAAGAATTGGCAATATATTTCAGATTCAATTAATGGCAATATATTTCCAAAATTGCAAAATAGAGATAAATGACCTAAAACTTGAAAAGCCCTCTCCTCTGTTTTCTTTCAGCTTTGTTTGTACCCTGATAAGGCTATATGATTTTCTAGTCAAGATAGAATTGCTGAACGAAGCAACAAACAAAATCCACTAGCAAATGAAAGCCACCCTCTCCACCTTAAAATGAATTTTTTTTTGCTTTGTAAGCAACCTACAGAGAAGTTTCTGGTATTTCTTCAAGTCTTGGATAATAAGCCACAGTGCAAATGTTTATCAGTGAACGAGTCTATAATCAATGATAGGCCAATCTGCCTATCCTTGATATTGGCAAGGGTTTACTGCCACGGTGATTTACCACCTGCAATTTTCCAAGTTGCTCTTTTCCTGAGGACCTCTCCTTGAAGTCCCCAGATTTCAACAAGCTCGGACAATTGTTCTATGCTAACATTGCTAATAGTGAAACAGAGATAGAAGCTCATTTTGAACTTCATGTGACTGTCCAAGAGTTGCTTTGAACCTAGAGTATGTTT
Organism: Phaenicophaeus curvirostris; assembly: GCF_032191515.1. Taxonomy (NCBI): domain Eukaryota; kingdom Metazoa; phylum Chordata; class Aves; order Cuculiformes; family Cuculidae; genus Phaenicophaeus; species Phaenicophaeus curvirostris. Next base: position 5,208,282 of record NC_091396.1, read on the forward strand.
CATCCTCCAGCAGCTGAGCTGTCACTGTGAAGTGAAATTGATAGTATTATTTTATTCTACAGCTGTTGTTTTTTTACCTCAGCTGCTTCCCATAATTCCACAGATGGTAAACATATGTTTATAGCTACATAGGAAAAAACTGAAGTGATATTGGATTCGCCTATCTTAAATTCTTATTTTATGCAGGCAGTCAGGGCCTCAGAACTCTAGGATATTATATGTTTGTAAATTAATATTTCTACGCGTTAACACTTTGGAAACAGCAGGGTAGCTAATGATATGCTAATGAGCTGACAGTTTTTATTGATTGTAATGAAGGCCGACAAGTGCCTTGCTTTGCTTTATGCATGCTTGAATATTGTAGTAACTTTCTTCAGGGCAGAAATATAATTGGTTGCATTTTTTTTAATTCAGCTTGAGAGTTTCAAAAATCTTACTTTTTTATGTTAATGATTGGAAAAACTTGGGATTTTGCCAGTTTGTAAAGAGTATACATTTCTTTCCATGTATTTACATGCTCAGCAGGACCTTCGTTTCTTTTTCAGAGCAATTTGTTTCAGTATTTTAGAATATAAAAAAATAGATCTTTTTTCCTTAGTGTAAACAGAGATCTAGAGGGAAATGAGCATTAAAAAAACCCTAGCATTTTTGTTTGTGTGTTGGAGCCATGATAACGTATGTGACAAAAAGCACTAGATACTGTTCTAAGTATCATCTTTCCTGTTCCAGAAATGTTCTTTCTTTAATGATAGTTAATTAATTGTTGTGTCTCTCCATAAATGAATAACATTAAAGCACATTTTAGGCCATATTATTGTGCTTGTTTTATATCATAATTCTTCAGTATATCAGAAGAGGATGGAGGGCATGTGGTATTAGTAAGTTAGTGTAGCCAGTTGTTGCAAATTTTCTTATTTATGCTTTTTTCCACGTCCCTATAGGGATTATTTTACCAGCAGCTCTGCTGGGGGATGAAGAGCTATATGGCATGATCAAGGGAGTTGAAGCCTTGCCCCTTACAGCTAGTGTCTCTTACTAGTTGTACCTTTCCTGCTATGTCCAAGCATTTAGAATTCAGGCAAAACTGAATGGTTTCAGCACGGCAATGGTGGGAGTAAATGAGGAGCAGACTTAATATAGCTTTGTTGTTTTGCTTCGAAGGGAATCCTGTAAATTACTTCCTTTGAAAAATACATGCTGACCCTTCAGGTTTCTTTGTGTGGCCCAAAAGGAAGATTTGTTTTAGGGCTGAAGAATACTATAATTGGATTAGGAAACCAAAGTAAATGCAACTGAAGGAAGGAAGAGAGTCATACAAGACAACCAGAGAACCCTCACTCTAGGATGGATCTGATTGCTGTTTGGATCAGAATTATGTGCAAAATACATTTTTTTTTTTTTCTGGGAAGAGCACATCCCCCTAAGGCTCCCTCCAACAAGTTGCTGGAGAAATGAGCTTATTAATGCATCACTAGCTAGGTGATTCCTGTTGAAAGACATAAATTTTCATATCTGCTATAGGCTCTCTTGATCCTGCTGCTGTGTCTAGGGCTTGCGTAGTAGATGCTTGAGAAGTATGTTGGTAATTTTACTGCACAGCATCAGATGTGTATTTGGTCTTGGAGTTGTACAAACCAAGGGGATGTAAATACGGTGCTAAGGGTAACTGTTGAAGTGCTTAACGTGGAGCATGGCTGCCATGTGTAGGGGAGCACAGTGCTGATGTAGTGCAAGTCTAATGGTGTTGGCGTAGCATTCCTAGCCACAGGGATTTGGGCACATCTGCTGGTGCAGAGCCTTTCACCAGCCTTGGCCAATGCAGCATGCACAGCTGTGTGGCATGCATTGTCTCAGTGGAAGAAGTAGGTTCAAAAGAGGGTGAAAGACAGTGGAGGAAATGAAAATGCAGAAGTATGGAGCTCATGGAATATTTGAGTCTTTTCACAGAATGTGGGAGGAGTCCTCTATTTAATAGAGACATGAGAAGTGCAATAAACAGAGCTTTTGTACTACATCCTCGTGGGATGGGCTTGATATTTAGTGCTGCAGGCCTGCATTTAATCTTGTAGTTGATAATCTGCCTGCACAGATGAAGGCTTTTCAAGTTAGTGAGCCCTGATGTGGAACTGAAGCTTTGATTTTAATTAGCCAAATGCTTTAATGATAATATAAAGGTGATGTCTGCTTGAGAAAGGCAAGATTTTGGCCACTGACATCTTCTTGTCAACACCAAATCCTTATAACCTGTCACAGAAAGTGGACTGAAGAACTCTATCCTGTGCCAAAGTGAACCAGAGCCTTGAGTGCTCCCTGTTCAGGCCTAATTCTTCTGGTCATGGCTGTAAAAAGCTCTCAGCAAACTAGACTTAATGCTGAAGGAGGACTAGTTGAAGTTTGTTCATATGTGTAACAATAATTATGACTGCAATAAGTGTTTGCCTGTAATGAAGTCTTTCTATTAAAAAAATACATCAGTGAAATTTCTGCTCTTTGAAGGTTCACTTCTATATTTGATTGTATTAATTCTGTTTCAGAGGGTTTATAGACTTAGAAGACGTCTATACTGGTGAATGGAAGTTCATACATTTTGCTATGGTAACATGCTTTCATGTAGCCAGAAATCAAGACACAAGAAATAGTTACGTTTCCTCTTCAGGTTGTATTTAAACGCAAATCTACCCTAAAGACAATTGAACAGTGGGGCTGTGATGCAACAGACATATTTGAAGTGCAATATGCTCTTTAAAAAACAAGGCTGAGGAGAACATCAGTTGTCTCTGGATGATGTCTGGTTAGCTGTGTTACGGTCTGGAGAAACTTTGTAATCTCATTTACTCTTGATTAAGCTTTTCACTGGAGAGGCTTAAGCATTGAAATATATTTTTGTGACTCACCTTCTAATTTCTCACTGATGACTGCCAGCAGAAAGTGTGTAAAATGGCTTTCAGGATGTTCCATTTCCAGTGACAGTATTACTTCTCATTATTGTGATGGTTTCATTATTCTCATAGATGAAAAGGTTAATAAATGTATATACTTCTGCAAGAAAGACAGTGTGATCTGATTATGTCTATTAGTATTTTCAGTTAGTATTTGATCATGAAACAGTAAGCAGGAAACGATGCTTGCTGATTACCTTCTGCTGTTTTAGCAAATGAGCATGTACATGTTAAATACTACTTACTATATTCACCAGGCTTCAAGGGCTTTCTGAGGCTTATATTTTATTTAGGGATGGTGTTCTATATTTTGAGCAAGTGACTATGTCCTCAGTCTGCACAATTCAGTCTAAGGCAACTTAACTAAAATTTAACTAAAATGTCATACAAATGAGTAATTTAATGTGTGATAGTAACTGCTGTGATGATAAACTTCCTTTCAAATTAAAGAAATTTGGTATCTGGGAGTAGATAGAGCAATGTCACTACATCTGATTAACAGTCAGTCTAGCAGCACTAGAAGTCCTCTGTTTTCCTTTTTCTTCCCCTTAGTGATCATGACATTGTTAAAGCTAGTGGATCTTGTTGAGTCTTGTTACATGGTCAGAGATGGAGCAAGAGCTTTGTACTGACCTTAAATGAGCAAACACAAGCTTCAGCGTTTTCTAGGCTGTTTGAAGGATGTAGAGTTCTTAAGGAGCCAGGTGTGCTGGGATACTGGGCAACCCTCCTTGCCTGCTGGCAAGGGGTATCCTTGCCAGTCAGTGACAGCACTGGGCCTTTAGGTCCTTCCTCTCTCCTGTCCTGCCTGGTTCAAGTTTTTGGCCTCATATAACCTGCCCTATCTGGCACTGACCTTGGAGTCCTGATTTCTGCCAGCCCTGCATAGGGAATTTTTCCATCTGTCTGGGTTAGAGAGGATTTAATTCTAACTGATGGCACGATTACATGAACTGCCTGTTGAGATACAAAGCTAGCAAGCTAAATTGAACCAAACAGCTGAAGTGCAGACTCTTCTTACCTCTTATGCTATGCACTTCTCTTTTCATAATGTTTAATTTCACAGTCTTATTTGGCTAAACCACTGAAGAGTATTGCTGTGTTTTCTTTTTGTCTTTTGGCAAAGTGTGTCATAGGCTTGAATAGTGGATGTTATTTCACTGCTTTTTCACCAGTCTCATCCCTTTCAAGACATTTAAGCGGCTTATAGTTGGTGATTACAAAAGACAAAGCAGTATTATTTCTGTGTTGTATGAAAATTAATATCCAAACACAGGAAAATAGAGAGGAGGAGTTGTTATATTTTGTGCATCTTCAGCTGGAAAAAATATTCTCCTTGCTGGAAGAGTGAGCTGATCAATGACTTGTGAAAAACCTTGTACAAGTCGAAGTGAATGCTTGTAATCTGTATTACCAGTTTTCTCTTCTTTTGCAAAGGGTGTTATTCAAGATGTGAAAATCATCTTTATACCTAATGGATATATAACACAGTGTCCTAATCTGAATCGCAGTAAGTAGCAATTTCGTTATTCTCTCTATTTTAGATTTTTCATAGAAATTATTTAGTAGATTTAGAAAGAACATTTTTGGGCTTGTCATTTTTGCATGTGCAGACTTCTAGAAGGAAAAATATTGTGTGTAAACAGATTACACTTTATGTTCATCTAGCCAGCAGTATATCAGACTTGATTTATTTATGGGTTACTGTGTCTTTCCTTCTTTTCTTTTCCTTTTCTCTTTACACTTCCTTTATTGAGCATGCCCGACCTGCAGTGATTTCTTAAGTCTGGTGCAAGGAATCATGGATTTGCAAGAACTGCTGGCAAAAATGACTGCAAAAGTAAGTACCTAAGCTTCTTTGTCAATTGTCCATTTCCTTCTGTGTTGTGCTAAGACCAGCATGAAAGTATTTATGCCTTTTGCAATTATTCTACGTTTTCAAGGTAGAGCCATTCTTTTTTCCCTTTCAGGCAGTAGCCTTGTCTACAGTGAACTTGGGAATCTAGCTTCATGAATGTCACTTAAGCCTTACACAGTTTCTATTTTCTGCCTTATTATTTGTAAGAAAGTGACAAAATGCCCAGGGATTGATATTTTTCAAGAAGCCTTAGCACAATTTCCCTTTTCATGCTGAGGGATAAATGCAGAAACAAAAGAGCAAAATCCCTCAACAATTTCCTCACCATGTGATGCTGTCAGAGGGTGCGTGCTTGCCTGTGGGAAGTCCTGTGAAGTCTTCAGGACTGGTGTAGTCTCCTTCCTGGGAACTGAAATGAGGCCCCGGAATGAAAATGCCTGTGAAGCTGCCAGCTGTGCTGAACTTGACATCATTTTGATCTATGTCTTTTACAGTGTAAAAGTTAACCCAGCTCCGGGTGGTGTGTTGTGGGTTTTATTTTTTCCCTTTTTTTCCTGTTTTTTTGGGGGGGGGTTGGATTATAAGTAGGATAAATAGGAAGCTGTAATTTATTTTTTTGTTTGGGATTTTAGAGATTTTCTTTAGGCTCGCACTACACAGCCTCTCTGTGAGCCAAGGCCCTTCAGCTGAGGCTGTGGTGAAGTTGTGGGGTAGGAAGCTGAGTTCTAGAGGTAACTGAACCCCTAGTGTGTGTTAAAGGGCAATCAGTGAACTGCTTGTGAGGTTTATGTTGGTGAGCCATCTGGTCTGTGGTAAAAGGCAATTGATTGTCTCATTTGAAATAGCACTTACTTGTGAATTACTTATAGATTTAAGTGCAGCTACAACAACCTGTAGACAGTGTAGTTATGGAACTGGCCTTTCAAAAATGAAATTTGCATAGTAGTGCTTCTAGCGTACAAGCATTATACTTGTTGTGCTGCTTTTGGGTGATTTTTTTCTTTTCTAACAGGGAAGGGGAAACTTTTTTTTTCGAGTGTGCACGTTATACTGACAGTCCACTTACTCAGCTTGACATGCATTGGACAGGCTGACTTCGAATGTGAAGCTTTTAGTTCAGTTTGCTGCTTGTACTGTGAAAGGGAGGCAATTATTTTGAGCCCTGCTGGTGGTGTGAGCAAGTTCCAATTATGCACTGTACTGAGTAACTTGCTTTCTCTGCTGTTAATTATATTTTTGCTTGCTAGTACTTTATGAGGAGAAGCAAATAACACAGTATTTGTACTGCAAAGACTCTGTGCTTCCATAAAGTAGTGCTGGGATAATCCTTCATTGAGAGTTCCTTTTCTGTTAGAACAGTGTGCTGACTGTTTTGTTGCCGTTGTTACAGGAATACTGTTGTCCAGGAAAAATGCATGCAGCAGGAGAGGAAGTTAATTCGATAGACAAATGCAGGTTGAAAATGGAAGGATTTGAGGGAGGCATTATGGTTTGTATCTGCCTTTTCAGTCCTTGCCACAATAGCCACAGGTGGTACTCATGTAGGTACAAGTATATCATATGGGGATGATCTGTGATGTGACAAAGAGCAAGGCTTAGAAGGGCTGTGCAGCTGCCTGCAGAGCTCCTGTTTGTCAGGGCAGGTGGTCAGAGAGTTGATAACGTGTATGGGTAATGAACCCCATCATCTGGTCCTGTAGCGGGAGATGCAGAGCATGAACATGACATTTTGGAAAATGGGACCCTGTGGTTTGTTGTCCAGCTGTTGGTTTTAGGCTCTACTAGATCTAGGATTTCAGTTTCCCCCTCAATACTTGTTTTGTAACATCTGTATTACAGCATTGAATAGACCAGTGAATGTTGTTTGCAGTGAATGTTTAGTTGACATATCGTAAAACTATGCAGACTCAGACCAGGGCTTGTCTGAGAAGAAAACATCAGAGTGGTGGCTTCAGGTTCCAGTAATTTTGGTATCAGTGCAAATTTTTGGCGTACATAGGCAGCAGTAGAGAGTACCCTGTTGCTTCTTGGTCTTTGCCTCAGGTCCAGTGAGGGTCATGCTAGCTCAGGATGGGATGTGGGGGCCCAGCACAGCATTGGCTATGGCTGATTGTCATGGAGTGCTTGGTACAGAAGCATTTGATCATGACCTTTAACAAGCTAACCACAGTTGTGTCCTCTTCCTGCCTATGTCTTGTAAGAGCATAGCTTTTAAAGATTAATAAATGCTAGGTTTTAAAGCCTATTTTATTTTGGTCACTATACAAATTAATTCTGAATCTTCCCAGTGTACATGTTTAATTGATTTAATCTTGTGTCCTTAGAGAGACGACAAAGGTCAGAATGTTAGAAATCTGACTAAAATCATAATTTTGCTTCAGGAGAAAAGGATTGTCTTCTATTTGAGCATTCCCAGCTGCCATGCTGGAATAATGTTAGTTCCTCTTTTTATATAGTGGCTACAATAATCCATGCAACCTTAACTATCTGCTGAAATTGGTCTGGGCATCTCCTGCATTTCTTTGAATGGAATATAGTTTCTGTTTGGTAAATCGTGGGTGTACACTCGAATCTACTTCGTATTCAGATGTGCTTGTTGCATGAAGACTTCCAACGCAGAGCTTTCTGCTGAAATCTTTCCTTGGCTGAGGTCAGAAAGGTTGAAGCTTGAATTTGATTAACACCAAGAAAAATCAAGCACTAGAGTTCAGGACTAGTTAATGTGGTTTGTTTACATCATGGATTTATATAGCCAAGAATACTTTTAGAATTAATGAATTTTTCCATATAAACTTGAATAGCTTTGGGTTTTCTAATTTTTTTTTGTTATGCTTTTGCCAGAAACATTGCATTTTCAACACAAGTGCGTTGTCTTCCAGTTAATTGTATGGGCAGAGGAGAAGCACTTTAAGTGTTAAATAAGTTTTGTGAATAATAGCTAGCCAAATATTTCTGAATGTTAAGAACTTCAGGTTTGGTTAGTATATGAAAAATATTTATTATGGTGTGGGCTTCTCCCTCCTTAGTTTATTTCTGTTAATAGCCTAAAAAATTTTTTGAAACCTGAGAATGTTTTGCTGATAGTTTAAACATTCAACAAATCTAGTTTATGCATTTAGCAACTTTTAGAAGGTTATTTCAGCTGATTTTAAGGAATTCATTGTTTTATTGAGCTCAATAGAAATGCTTTAATTAAGACTTGAAGTCTGAAACCAAAGGAATGTTTCTTGTTACTCTAGTACATTAGGTCACAGTTAAATGTTTCTGGACAGCTTCTGTGGGCAGTGATACATTCATTGACCTCTTTGTATAGGAGAGTTTGTTATTGCATGCCTTACTTCTGGTAATCTGCCTGATTAATTGCTGTGTTTAAAGATATTTCTTGCAACAGGAGGTAAATGATATTTAAAGAATTAAAACTGAAGATAATAAATAAATAAATTAACTAAAGTAAATAAAAATGAAGGTAATGCAAATGACAGAAAAAAATTAATAACTTGAAAATATTCATTCTCTTAGAGTTTTCTTCTTTTTCTAGGGAAAAGGACAATATCAAGTACCACTATCAAATCTGCGTATTTCTAAAGTGGAATTTAAAAAAAAACCAAAACCCCAAAGATATGTAAACAAAGTAGAAATGTAAGACTAATCAAACACCTTTTTAACTTAACTGAATATATTTTATATATTTTAAATATAATGACCCGAAAAGGGTTTCTGCTGAAAACAAGCAGCTCAATAGGAAGATAATTTTGCTTCTAAAGTGTGAAAAACAGTTTTGAAGTCACCAGGTCATGCTGCATCTGAGGGAGATAAGTATCAATCCCCTATTATCCTAGAATAACAACTTAAGATATAAAGAGCTTTTATTCATGGATTTCTTTCATGAGGATTGCAGAGAAAAAAAAATTGCAGAAATTTGCCTAGTATTTATTTTTTTTTTTTCTTCCCCCTAAATATGTTGCTCTTTTACTAGCGGGAATGAAAAAGGATATATTAGATTACTTTCATTTAAAGTAAATGGAATTTTAAAGTATGGAAATATATGAAATCCAGGTATATGCCATTATGTAAAAAATACTATAGCACTGTGCATTCTTTTTTTTAATACAATTTGCTACTATTAAAATGCAGCAACCTATAACATAGGATAATAGCATCATATTTATAACAGAATAGAGAGTGCAATCATCTTGTTTTGTGCTAGATTTAGGTAGCCTTGCTATTTGCAGTGGCTTCAATGTGATAGCTTATGTGCATAAGACAAATTCAAATGTAAAAATATCAGGACCTTGAGAAACTCTTAACCAGCTGGCACTGGGGAAATTTTTAGAGCAATGGCAATCAGAAGCCTGATGAATGTGCATATTTACTTCTAAATATTAAGTCTATATTTCTGTATTTAGTTTTTTTCGTATTAGCAAATGGGAAAGTAATTTTGACTGCTCTTGGGGATTAAAGATGATGGCCCTAGGGAAAAGGTGTGCATACATGGGGGTTGTTCCCTCTGGAGGGTGGTATGATGGTACTTTGTATGAAGGGGAAACCTGTGAGATGGCTTATGAGAGGGTGGTTCAAAAAAGCCTTTTGTTTTTCTATTGCTACGTGAATGAGCATTGTCCCCACTTATTTTATTGCATGCTATCTCATCAGTAAACATAGCAATTGGTAGCATTCAGATGTTAATACCTGGAAAAGCTGCATCAATTTTAGCAGCTTGATATGTGTTTTAGTAGTTGGAATTGAGGAGGTAATGGGAACAGCAAGGAATATTTAGAGCTAACCAACAGCCCAGGGTTTACTCCAGGAGCATAGCTTCTCTATTAATCACAGTCTGGGAATAGTTTGTACCATACTGAATGAAAATGCTTTGTTTCCCCTCTAAATCTCACTTGCCAGCATAAGGTTAAGACCTTTGTAAAAGTCAGAAGTATTAGTCTTGGCTGATGATTAACAGTGATGAGATGGTGATGATTAGGAAAAGTCAGCCTGCCAGTCTTCAAGCTTTTTGACTTGTAATCAGGTTGATTAGCAATTAAGCTTTTTATTTTTAAAAACCAATTGTTGTTTGTGTACTTTGGGTAGTGCCCGGTTGTTCCTGAGGGGATTTTAGTTATAGTACCACAGACTGTTGCATGACTCATGGACTGTTGTCAGTTGGCTGGATGGCTCCATCGAAGTCCAAGGCGTAGCATGAGTTTATACCTGCTGACATCCTGGTTCAGTGCTTCAGTGGTTGTAGTCAAACTTGGTTCAGCTAAATATAAATATACTGCTTTCTCATATTTGCTTTTTTAAATCATGTGTCTGAATTGCAGAAATCTCATCAAGTTACTTTCATTTATAGTTAAATTATGCAGAAACAAGGCTGAGCCAATTGGAAGACTGTCATTGTGAGAGGACTTGTCAAGTAAATGGATTGATCTATAGAGACAAAGACTCATGGGTTGAAGATGACCACTGCAGGAATTGCACTTGCAAAGTAAGAATTTTTGAAGAGTTTAAGGACCTAATTAAAATGTGAAAATTGTCCTTGTATACACAATTTTAACTCTGAGGTTTATAGTTTCTAGTGTACATCTAGTGGCAGAATGAACAGTAGGGAGGGAAAGAGTAAAATGAGTAAAAATTTGACGTTGTTTACATGCAAACTTCATAAATAAAATCTGCTTTCCCTTGACACCGCTCTCTTATTTGTTCTAATTATATCTCTGAGGACTAAATGGTTTTGGGTGAAAGTGCGGTGTTGTCTGTGTTTGGCTGGGAATTGTTTTAACTACAGTAGTTTTTTTTCCAAAAGAAAGCATTATCTTAATAGTATTCATAGATGTTTAGTTGCATCTTGCATGGTAACAACATGCAGATTTTGTTTTCCATGTTTATCACTGCAAAATTGAGGAACAGAAGAGAATTAGTATGTAAATCTTGTCTTATTGGAATTATTTGATATATATCTGAAGAGAGTCTTTGTTTGCTCAAGAAAATAGAAAATTGATTGCTAAAGATATCAAAGATGATTGGTGCAGCCTACAGAAAGTGATGCTTATGTTCCTGTAAGAGTGAGCTTAGGTTTTCCACTTAATGTGCTTTGCTCAGGGAAAGTACGGTAAATCCAGTGATATCCATTAAAATGGGGTGGTTCATCTACAGATGCTTTTGATTCAATTCTTATACTTGGATAGGACTAAACTTGTTGATATGGGATGGGTCTGTAATCCACAACGCTATTTTCGTTTACTTAAATAATTTTCTGTCTTTTGTGCTTTGTATAAAATCTCACTAAAACAGTTGTAGCTGAATTTTGTCTTAAAAACCTTGGCTTTAGAGTGGTGTTGTGGAGTGCCGAAGGATGTCCTGTCCCCCTCTCAATTGTCCTCCTGATGCTCTCCCAGTGCATGTGGAAAGCCAGTGCTGCAAAATATGCAAGGGTAAGTACACAGACCTTTTAGTTTCACCCTCTGTTTAAGCAGAGTTAAAACTTTAAACTCTATTAGAGAATTAAATTGAAAGCAGGAGTATTTGGTAATGACTTTCATAGATCCTGGTAATTCAGGTAACACAAGTCACAGTGGTAAACTTGACTAAGAAGAAAGTAAATAGTTGCTGACAAATGAAAAGCATTGCAAATTTCTAAGATTCTCTTTTTACCTGTTGTCAGGGTAAAATTATTCATCTACTTGTTTGGGGCAGGGAAACCTTACTCGGGTTTGGCTTGAATCTCCTGTTGATGTTCAGAAGCATCAAGCCTGTGGTTTGAACTTTCTGCAGTGAAGAGTAATAAACTGTGCTGTTATCTTTTTACCTATCTTTTATTTTGGGTTGGACGGTTGTTCTTTAAAGTAAACATGACAGAATTTCAGACCTTGAAGTAGTATCCTTGCGTGGGAAGATAGTTTGCTGTAGTTAATTTAAAAATACCTTTATGAGAAGAAAGGAAAAAAAAGTTAATTCTGTGCTCAGCGTTATTGTCAGCTTTCAGTTCCTTCTTCTGGAAATTAAAGCTATAAGTAAAATTCCTGGAAAGAATATTCAATATTTATTGTCCTAATGGTAGTACAAGGGACAAAGACAATTTATATATGGACATTTTGGCTGAATGCCCATGCCAGTCTTACCATAAGAAACACAAATTATCTTTTCCCCTCCCTCCCTTGTCCCCTGTTCTTGAAGCCTTTAAACTTCATGCATGAGTTTTTCCATGATTCATGAGGTAGAAATGTTGAATTATTTTAAGATTTATTAGGGAAATAATAACACTTCCTTTAGCATTCTGTCACCTTTCTTCAGTCACTGAATTCATTAGTCCCATGTGTAGATGTCCTTTAGCTGTGATCTTGCTCTTGTTTACTCAGGCCATCTCATTTCTCTCAGCTTTATGTTGGCGTGAGGATTCTGCTCACTAAAAGACGTTTATAAACAAAGTACTTCGGTGGTAAAGTAGCTATGCTGGCCTGTATTTTTTATTGTCTCAGAATATTTGTATTTGTAATGTTGAGAGTCTAGAAAGTTCTTTAATGAATCTGGCTAGTTCTTTTGATGTGCCTTTGCTGATGCGCATGTTTGCATAACGGTCAAAGTCTTGACACAAAGGAATTGCAAGACACAAAATTGTAGATTCTACGTAAATCCCCATGAGTAAACTGTGTTCCTTTTATTTGTAATGGAAAGATGAACAATCAAACTTGCCTTTTGTCAGTGATTGGCACAAACTTGACTCGTTATTCTGACAAGAACACAGCGTGTCAGTCAATGGGAAGAGATGTATGGAAGTTGATTGAAATTGATTGTAAATGCCAGCTTCTTGACAGAATGATGAGCCAGGGCCACAGTCAGTCACTTTTGGGTAGATAGTAGTAATTGCCAAGGCTATCCAAAGAGCTACACTGCAGGTGTTAATTTCTCCGTGCTTTTCCTATTTAGCTCTGATAGAATCATCAGCTGTAATTTGCTGTGTCTGGAGATTATTGAACGGCTGGATTATTGAACAGCTTCCTGTCTTAGCTGAGGGTTAACGAACAAAGTAGCTCTAATGTCTGGTATGTTAAGGGTCTTAAAAATAATGTGGTTCTGTTTTGATCCCTGCCGTCTTGTGTTAGCCTTCCAACTAGTATTTGACAGCAGACTATAATTTTGTTTAAAATCTCGTCATTTTGCTGAGCTGTGCATTAACTTGATTTCTGTTGTGTCCATTCTTTTGTTACCAGCTGTCATGTCAGGAATGTAGGGAGAGTAGGCAGAAAGGAAAACATAAGTTTCTCTAATTTCATCTACTTCCAAAAATACTTACTGGAATTACTAATTTAAACAAAGCATCCTGATTTAAAGTTTTCTTCATGAGTGAGATCTCAACCACTTAGGCATAAAAACTAGGGCAGCTTTAGAAACAGTAAGAAAACTGGGAAACCAAAAGGAAGAAGCCTGATTTTTGAATGCATTGTTGATGATGGAAATGGAGTTGTTCCAAAAATCTTGCCTTTTTGCGTTTTTGTGGTATTTTTTTTTTAAAGAAATGAGCGTTTTTCAAGAGTGAAAGTCTAAACAAAGTTTTTAGAAGCAAATTTATATCTTAATGTTTAGGAAGATTGATCTAGCAGTCCTTTATGTTTAAAATTTGGGAACCAAACTGGCTATGACACTTGCTGCTGTGGAATAGTCTATTGGTATCAGCTATAAGGGTACACACAAGCACCTGTAGGTGCTTTTTTCCTTACCTTGGTATTCAGGAGTGAAATTGAAGTAAAACAGTTACTAGATAGTCTGACTTTTTTTTTTTATTTTTTAAGAATATAGTACTGCGAACACTTTCACTGTGCATGTGCCTTGACTTGTGAAACTTCGTTCAAATTGCAACATAGAATTTGTACCTATTAGCTCTCCTTTCAGTGTCATAGGTTAGACTTTAATTGGTCAAGAGCATAGAGCGCTAAACGCCACAACAGAAAGTTATTTTATCAGTGTTTAGCATCGATCCTTTTAGTAGTGTAGAGTGCCTTTATTATGGGTACTCGATTTGCATGAGATCGTAATAGTCTAACTGTTCTCTTTAACTGAGAGACTGCTCCTCCTCTGGAATTGAAATTTAGACAACTGGTTCCAAGAGAGCTGTGATAGTTATGCTAACAGTTGACTGAGCTGTATGCTACTGTGGCCTTACTGGAGGTTACCTTCTTCACGGTGGCAGTACTCCAAATCTAAGCTAGTTGTCTCTGCCTTAAAGTTATTGGGGAGTGCTCACGTGTTCTAGTCTGCTGGTTTGATTGTGGGGCTAGTTATCTCCAGAAGAAGGGTCAAAAAACTCCAGATAGGAAATTTTTACTAGGGGTTTTCAGTTTCCTGGGAAATCTGCTTACTTCATGTGTTTTAGAAATATTTTTCTGAAATAGATTTTTACAGTTTGTTGATTCAGTAGAGTCATTTGCTGCATCTAATCTGTTTTTGCAGTGCTCCAGCAAGTTGAATTCAGCTTTGTGCCCACAAAAAATCTGACGGTTTAATTGAAATCTGTGCTTAAATTATCCTCTTGAGGAACAGTACACTAATAAATGTCTCCCATTCTTGAAGTGAGTCATGAAGACCTCTAGTAACAGGAATGCTGTAGCTAATCTACAGAATGTCAGTAATGGAAATATCTTCTGTTGAATAGTAATGAATTTGTTCCAGTAGGTATTGTCTTATGCTCTTATTACTCCTCTTCAGTTTAGGTAAAGCTACTCCTTGATCTTAAAATGAATTTATTGCTAGCTACTTTGTTTGTAGTTATATAAATATTGACTTCTGCTGAAAGCAAAATGTGTCATATTTTTTTCAGTGTATGGGAATACTGGTTTTACTTTTGTGTTACACCTTGCATTTATTTACTACTTAAATATGTATTTATTTTTAATCTCGTGCCTTCTCCTCTCAAATTACAGCAAAGTGTATCTATGGAGGCAAAGTGCTGGCAGAAGGTCAACGAGTGTTAACCAAGAGCTGCAGGGAATGTCGGGTAGGTTTCAGTTGTATGAATTTTTCTTGATTTTAAATATATGTGGGGTGTTCAGAAGTGACAATGATGAGCCACTATGCTTCTTTCATGCAAATGTGACATCTGTTTTGAAAAGGTGGCCTTGAAGTCACTAAAAGTCACAAATACAAAAATAAGGCCTTTGGTAATAAAAAAAATAGGGCAAAATGACTTGGAGGAATTATTTCTTTTTCACTGTACTTTCATGAGCTCTAAAAAAGGCAGTAGCATCTTGAGCCAGTTGTAATTTCTGCCAAATGGCTAAAATTTGAAGCAACATTTAAGCTACATGTACCCCTGCTAATAATTGAGGTAAATTACTAAGTATTGGACTAGGGTCTCTGTTGGCAAGTTCATGATACTTAGACAACTACAGTCCAGTCAGTATTTAAGAGCACAGGTAAATGGAAGCTGTGTTAGCTAGGAACAGCCAGGGAGTGCTGGTGAATCTGAATGCTACATGGTGTGGAAGTGTGGCAGAAACTAGTTGTTGTCAAGACTACCTTTAGAAGAACAAGAGAGTAGAAGTAGATGATTTTAAAAGGCCTGTTGCGCTGCTGAGACATGCATTTGTTGTGTGCGTGTGCTTTAAACGTGATTTATCACTTCAGAAAGGCACAGCTATTTTAAACACGTTTGCTCTCACATGTAATTTTCAAGTATTTTTGTTTTTACATCTTGTTGAATTTGTAGAGGGGGAAGGCTGATAAATGGGAAGCTTATGAATGTTATTGACAGACCAGTATGTTAGAACAACTGTGAAAAACATTTGGAAAAGATTACAATGATCTGGTTGTTGTTATACTTGTAGCTGTGTGTACAGAGTAGCAATTTTATGTTCACTAATGGAAATGGACAATAACTTGTTGCAGATGTTGTAAAAGCAGCTTGTTATGCAGAATTACTTGCTGTTCTTAGTGTTTAGCTGTATAGGGCTGCTCAACATTGTGTATACAAATACGTGGGCCAGGTCGTTACCTTGAAGACAAAAGTGCCTGTTATTTATAACATGACATGGAATGTTTACTTGGGAAAGAAAGTGCCTATATGAAAAAAAAGGTAAGAACAGCAGGATTTTCCACGTTAAAGTGAAACCAGATAAAGTGATCTGAATTATGGTAGTGGAACTTTTCTGTGCTAGAAATAAGAGCATTATATTAATCATATGAGGCTGATAATACATTCATGAAGATTAAAAGAAAAAACTGACCATCAGATATCTGCCGTATTAGGATTGACTAAAATAATAATAATCATAGAATCATAGAATAACCAGGTTGGAAGAGACCCACAGGATCATCGAGTCCAGCCATTCCTATCAAACACTAAACCATGCCCCTTAGCACCTCGTCCACCCGTGCCTTAAACCCCTCCAGGGAAGGTGAATCTTGAGGCCATTTCCTCTCATCCTGTCCCCTGTCACTTGGGAGAAGAGGACAACTCCTTCTTCTCTAAAACCTCCTTTCAGGTAGTTGGAGAGAGCAATGAGCTTTTCCAGTTTACTTAATGGTTAAAGGAAATTGATATAAAAATGCTAATTGCAGTGATGTTGCAGTTTGTATTATTTACATCTTAATGCAGAGTATTGATAAGTGTTTGAAACAGCATATGTGAATGCAGTACCGTGAAAAAGAATGAGTCCACTTTGAGAAAAAAAAAAAAAGATTTTCACATCTGTGTGATAAGGAGACCTTAAGTTTCACTCACAAAGCTTGTCATCTGACTTGGGAGAATTTTTAGGTGGATGCTTAGCTGTGCTTCTGTGAGAGGATGTGTCTCCAGACAAGAAGCTCATTTGATGTGTCTTCAGCATGACCTCTTAAAAGCTGTAGGGAAGACGCCTATTTGTTTGCTGCCTCATTTAGGAACACTTAGTAGGTGGAAGATGAATGGTGAACAGTCCTAATTTTCTATCCGATGCAGGCCTGCTGGTGGACAAAATGTTGTATGAGTAAACATGGACTTCGCGCTATGGGAAGGACCATGAAAAATGCAATATGGTTTAATTTTCCAGAGTTGGAAAACAGACATCAAATTTGAAAAGCAGTTGATCGGAGAAGAATACAATAGAGGGCACACATCCACTTTCAATCTATTATTATTGCTAAAAATGACTTAAAAACCTTGAGGAGTAGATCTCGTGTCTGTAAAGGAAGATGTATCTGTAGGTGGGGTAATGTCAAAAAGAGAGTTGAAATTTCACATTGCTAATTTTAATTGAAGATATTTATTTTATTCTTTGCATAGGTACTGATCCAAGCTTAAGAGGCTTTTAACTTTTATTTTTTTTCCATCTGACAACAATAATAATAATACAGATGGATACAGATAGATCAAAGATTTTTATTAGGCCCAAAGCAGTTATTTTTTTTATTCCTGAAAATTAATCCAGACTAAAAATGTATTTTTGCACATCCTCTTAACCATGAGCGCAGATGTTACTGATGGACAGCCATTCCTAGCTGGAATCCTGCCCACAAACATTCTCTAGATTAATCTACAATGACAAAATAACAAAATTACTGTACACGTGTTTCTAAGAATCACAGAATAGTTCACACTGGAAAAAGCCTCCTGAGGTCATCTTGTCCAGGCAAGGCCACCTAGAGCTAGTTGCCCAGAACCATGTCCAGATGGCTATTGAGTATCTCCAAGCATGGAGATTCCACAATCTCTCTGGGCAGCCTGTGCTAGTGCTTGGTCTCCTTCATGCTGAAGAAGTATTTTCTGATGCTCAGATAGAACCTCTTCTTTTTCAGTTTGTGCCCATTGACTCTTGTCCTTTCTCTGTGTGCCACTGAAAAAAAAGCCTGGCTCTGTTCTCTTTGTACCCTCCCTTTAGGTATCTGTATGCATAGGTGAGGTCCCCTGTGAGCCTTCTCCATGCTGAATGGTTCCCTCTCTCTCAGCCTTTCCTCCTGTGAGACGTGCTCCAGTCCCTTACTTTTCCTTATGGCCCCTGGCTGATCTCTCTTCAGATGTTCCCTCTCTTGTTCTGGGGAGGCCAGAACTGGAACCAGCATTCCAGGTGCGGCCTCACCAGTGCTGAATAGAGGGGAAGGATCATCTTCCTTGAGCTGCTGGCACTTCTTCCTAATGCATCCCAAATTACCATTAGCCTTTTTTTGCCGCAAAGGTGCGTGGCTGCTTCATGTTCAACTTGGTGTCCACCAGGTCTTTTTCTGCAAAGCTTCTTTCTGTAGGGTGACACTAGCACACAGTGCTGAAGGACCTCACCAGCACATGGTCCCTTAAATATTGGCATGCTGCCCCCAGGCTTATCTCCAGCAAACCTAGTTTTATTCCTTTCTCCTTTCTAATCTAGCTTAAAGCTCTTTCTATGAGCCCTGCCACCTCCTGTGCAAAGATGCTTTTTTCCCTGCTTG
Organism: Phaenicophaeus curvirostris; assembly: GCF_032191515.1. NCBI lineage: Eukaryota > Metazoa > Chordata > Aves > Cuculiformes > Cuculidae > Phaenicophaeus > Phaenicophaeus curvirostris. Next base: position 5,226,468 of record NC_091396.1, read on the forward strand.
GAGACAGGTGTACCCTGTCTTTTGTTAGCAGGCCTGGTGTCACACACACCAATTTGTGATCAAAACCCCCAAAATCCTGCTGGTTACACCAGGCACGGAGCCAAATATTGGTCTGCTGGCTCATCCTGTTTCTTCCCTCCTCATTCTCTGCAACTGGAGGAAAAAGAAGAACGCTACCTGTGCTCCTGAACCCTTAACCAATTGTCCTAAGGCCCCGAAGTCTCTCTTGGTTGCCTTTGGACTTATAATTGCAACTTCATCACTGCCAACTTGGAAATGGATCATGTTCTGAAGGCCATACCAGGGTAGGAAGTTTTCTCTTTACATCTTTAATCTGGGCCTCAGGGAGGCAGCAGACTTCTCTAATGGGTCCGATCTGCATATTGGACCTTTGGTTCCCATTCATAACTGGATGGCGTGTTTGACAGCGAAGGTTACTAGAACAAATTCCTCTTAGTGCAGGGACTGGGCAGTCAGAGTGCCCCATACAAATACTGGAAAGATGGACAGGGCTCCACTGGCTTCCAGGAAACTTCATAAAAATATTTTTTGTAAAGCTAAAGAATGGCGTGTTTCCTAGAGTGGCAGGTAAGGGTGCTCTTAAGAATTTTATCCTGAAAGGCTGATCAATAACAACAGAAACAAGAGGGTAAAAAAACCTGCAAAAGAACCCAAAAGCCCCAAATAACTTTGTCTGAAATCTTGTTATTCTCCAAAGATGATCATCTGAGATGAGCTGTTTGTGGTTCAGATTTTTACTGCATGTCACTGATTAGAATCATAGCCGGTTCTTCTTTATGTATTTATCTTTGTAAATACAAGAAATTTAATTATTATCTTGTAAATGTTTGACTCCAGATCTCATTCTTTGTGGATTGTATGTCACAGTTGGAGCCTGACTGTTTATTCCTGAAGAACGTCTTTTTGATACCTGTTTCTTTCCAGATTCTATGACTACATATGTGAATTAAATATAAAAAGTTAGGAATTTTTTTAAGGCTTCCTGAAGCAATAATTCTGAAGTGTGAACTATTCTTACTTATCTCAGTGGATAAAATCTGAAATCTAATGATGATAATTCTTACAATTGTAACAAATTGAGTTTAGTTCAAAGAATACTTAATATGTAAACATTTTTAATTCTTTCAAAACTTAATTATGAATGTATTAGATTTGTTTTCCCAAGATGCAAATTCTGCAGAAAAAGGAGAAGTTTAGGGAAATAAAATCTTACTATCATTAAATTAACAGAATTTCAATTTGGGGATTTTTTTTTAATCTCGTTATGATTCACTAAAGAAGGTGTGAGCTTGGACTGAATTTATATTTTGCTTTTTGACTCATCCTGATCACTGATTTGACAGTTTCTTGATTTGTTGCCATCTGTTCAACCAGATTTATTTTCAGTCAACACTTTTGGTCCATACGTTGACATACTGTACCCTTTCTGCTGCAATTGTCTTGTCTGAACTTGAACAGGCGATGAGTTATAGGCAGAGCTTTTCCAGCTGGTAGTTTGATAACATGATAATAAATGATGGCTCAATGGGTCCAGTTCTTTTATCACCTTTGCTGCACAGGCGGCTGTGGGGGATTCCTCCCTTTCACTTATGGAAGTGAGATCAGAAGGAGACTTAAAACCTCCATTAACTTCTCTGTTCTTGTGTGGGTACTTGCTTCAATGGTGCATGCTGCATGTAATACTATAGGGAGCTGTTTTTTTCAAAAGAGAAAGAAAATATGATGCCTGTGGGTTTTCTTACTTTGTTTTATTTTATTATTTTTTTTTTTATGACAGCTACTATTGCAACTTTCAAGCAAAGACAGTTGGGAAGCCAAGAAGCCAGCTTGGCCCCCTGTAGCCTTAAGATTGCAGTCTAAAGGGTAGTGACTAGTGGTGATTGTGCAATGATCAGTTTTGCATTCTCTAGGTGTTCTGCACATCTCAGTTTTAAGTCCTGCTAGTTGCTGGGCACCTTGTGCATCATATGCACCTTACAGACTCGGCGGATGTATCTGTGTCCATAATTGTGCAAGGCAGCTTGATCCTGTGAGAGCTAATTCTGGAGTCTGAAGCAATGTAGCTAAATAGGTGTGGCTTGGCCAATGAAACTATTACCAATGAAGGGTTTTCCGTGTACTGGTTCTGGCACCTTAGCTGGTCTTTTGGCATGGTGTGCCACAATACCTTGTAGATATGGAAGTCAGCTTCTGGATAGCAAGGGTGTCTGCAGGGATATTTCTTCATACAGATAGACAAGTAGGTATTGTCAGTATCTTGTGTTCCAGGTCATGTATACAATCCCTCAGATTATGAGAATAGGGGCTTTAATAACACATTTTTCTATTCTTTTTTATTATTAGTCTTTCTCTGCTTTCTGAGTCCTAGATGTGTTTGGGTCATATTTTTAAACTTTTTTTCTGAAATCACGATGGCTAAAAAATGTAATTTATTTTTTAGAAGAAAGATGTTCTCTTTCCATCTTTTCGTTCCACCATCTGAGGCTTCATAAAAATATTTTTGGAGGACTGGGGGATAGATTCAATTTAAAAAGATATACTGGTAGTATAGCAGGCTGCCTCCTTTCTTAGTGGAGTTTCACAGACCTTTGGAAAATGGGATTACTAAGATGTGGACAGTCCTGTGGGATAGTTACTCTAGCTCCTACTGAGCAAAAATCCTGTTTCTTAATGTCTGCTCCACTTACCAATTATAGTAATGGCATAGCTGCAGAAGAGATGATGAAGTAAAATATGGTATAGGAAAGGCTAGAGGGGCATAAGGGAAAAGACAAAGCTCTTTCAGGACAAAATGTGAAGAAGTAACTAACTGAAGAGCAGGACAGTTGTTTGGTTTGGAGATAGAGTGAAGCTGATATTCTGGATGAGAAGAAGATAGAGTAAAACTTGGTGTAAAATCTCCCCAGAAAATTTCTGTCTTTATTTTACGAAACATCTACCAGCAATTAAACCTTGTATGCACAGTCTTACTCTAAGTCTAACAGAAATCAAGTTCGCAGAAATATCTATACCTTGATTTACATTTTACATAGCAATTGCTATATGGATAACTCAAGATTGGTTTCTGCTTTGCCATACCTTTGAAGGATGTAATTTTTGGTAATTAGCTGATTAGTAATTCTAAAGAACAGACCCTTTTAATTTGACACAGCAGAAAACGTGACGTTTGAAAATGTTGATCTTTTATCTCCTGTGTTTGAGTTGAATACCTTAGCAGCGAGTTACGAAGAATGTGTAAGAGGAGCGAAATTTGGACTTGCGTAAAGCAGGAAGACTGTCTTTAACAAAAACCTGGAATTAAGTTTTTTAATTCTTTGAAATAATTGAGAGGAAAACAAATATACTTGGAGACAATGTATTTGGAAAAAAATACTATAGAATTTTGAGCTTACGTGCCTTTTGTTTTTCTCTTTTCTTTCAACTCTGGGCATAGGAATGTACAAATAGGTTACTTTGTATTCAATGTTATGGTGTAAATAATGGTTTCAGCTTGCTGCCTGCTAGTTTCAGTGAAGTTACTAAAGATTACCAGAGTTATAGATTGAAAATTTTGTGATACTTGCTATTGCACGTTTTCATTGTAATTTTTTATAATGTTGTTTATTTTCAGAATGGGGTTCTAGTTAAAGTAACAGAGACTTGTCCACCACTGAACTGCTCAGAAAAAGATCACGTTCTTCCAGAGAACCAATGTTGCAGTGTTTGTAGAGGTAAGCCAGAGACTATGCATGTTTGGAAGAAATAGAAGTCGCTTATTCAATAAGGGGGATACAATGGAAGGAACAATTAATTTTTAATGATATTAGGTACCTCTGTAAACCTGAGTTAATTAGCTTTCATGTAAAACCAGTCTGTAATGTTCCTTTGGGGAGAAGACTTATCAGATACAGAGCTCTGACTTAGAGGGGGGAAGAGAGAAAAGGAAGAGTTGGAGGTGAAGAGGGCCTAGTATCTCTTAAGAATTCTCTTTAGGAAGACGTTAAGTTTGAAAAAGAGATATTATATGCTGCTTAAACTTCCAACTGCTTTGAACCTACAGGGTTTCGGAAATGGGTTTTTAAGCAATCTGTTTTAAAAGTACAATAATAATGGTAAGATTCCAGTCTGATGGATAATTTGAGATTGATTTAGATCTCGATGCTCTCAGGACTCATTTAGTAATTAAGCTGGACAATTACAGAATAAAGAAGAAAAAATAATCCTGGAGCCCACAGCCCTGTTTTTCTTCCTTCCAGTGGGGTCTTGAGATGCAGGTTCCTTTTGTTCCCTTTCAGCTCTGCTGAATCCTGTTGCATGCTGGATCAGACTGTGCAAGCAATAGCTAAAATCTTAGTTGAGGAAATATCTTTAAATGAATAAAGCATAGGTATCATAACACTGGAGAATTGGCACAAACTTTCTTCTTAAAGTGCGTTGTAATAAGTGAGCTGTTGTGTGAAAGACGTTAGAAAAATCATTCTCTGTGTATGTCTGTGTTGTTCCTCTGTCCCACACCTCTCCTTGGGTGCCGAGTCTCGGCTGAGCTTAAGGGGAGCCTGGTCTCTCAGAGCAAGTACCAGCCTTGAGTGATGCACCTCAGAAATATCAAGCAAGAGGCACGCCAAATGAGCATTAGACATGTCCAGGCTTAGATATTTATTAGGGTCTGCTGGACCACTGTCCTTGCCTGTGTGTAAATTCCTCTGATGTCATTGTAAATGAAGAGGCTTTGAATCTCTCCCTTAGCTAGTAAATATTAATTAATAAATACTCATAGTTAAATATTTACTGAGGCCTTGAACTTGCCAACATATGCATATGATTGTAGGGGCCAGTACTTTTGAGACTGCTTGCTGTGTCATGGTCTAAGAATACACTCATTAATTTTTTAAGCAGTTTCTAGAAACATCTGTAACTATTTGAGCAAGCAGTAAATGTTGCTTCTTTGTCCCTCAGAGGGCTCCATGTCTTAATGACACTTCTTAACAGATGGCCCAGTTTGATGTAGTGCAGTACGGAAAAAATTATCTTCGTTACTTAAAAGTGTTAGAACTCTGAAAGCTTCAGAGTTGATGAAAAATACGTTTTGGAATTACTCAGTTCTATGTTATTGTTAATGATCGGTACTCTTTTTAGATATTCATCCCAAACCTGTTTTTATTTCTTATAAAACAGTATGAATGTGTATAGTTATGTGATGGTCTCTAGAAGCAAAGGAAGGAGTACCTTCACTTCCAATGAATTCTGATACATGATGCTTTCAAATTGATACGTTAAACTTCCACTTCAGCTCTACTTTAGCTGACTGCTAAAACTGTACCACCTCCTTTTGTATTTCATCTTTGCTTTTTAAAATTCTTTTGAAAATTATGCTTAAAGATATGATTAATTTTGACAACTTTACAAAGACATAAATTGGAGTTAGCACTTCTAAATTGCTTTTTATATCTTGAAGTAGAATATGTGCTGCTTGACATTTTTGCTTCAGTTGTATGCAACATGAAGTGGTGCAATATAATTTTATCATATGTAGAGTGATGGTACTAAAAATGGATATTTATTAAGAATTCTGTATTTGATATTGGTATTAACGTGTGAACAGGTGCCTTCTGATATGGCCAGCAGGCCATACTTTCTGGTCCTGTCCTATGTCAATATATTCGTTACTGGGAAAGGATAGAGGGCGTCTCCGTTTTGTGATAATGACCTCTTTCAGAGGCTGTATTCAGCTTTCATTGTCCAAGCAAAAGTAGTGAGGAAGTAATATTGTAGTAAATATAGCCTTGAGTAATTGGGGTGTTTATCGGAAGCCCACACAGATAATTTGTATGCAGTCATAGAAACCGTGCAAACATCATGGGCAGATTTCATGTTATATGTATCATTATACAGATAATCCTTTGCATTAGCCCTGAGTTAGGCCTTTAGTTAGTCAACAGGAAGATTAGTAAGCATTTCCTAGTAATTTTAAATGATACCAATAATTTATATAAAGTTTATTAGTGCATCCTAGTGACTGGTTCTGTTCTTATAGCTGTTTGTGCTTGTTTTAGTATCTAGTTGTTGAAAGAGAAAACTTCTCCTGAATTTCACATTCTGTAGAACTATAGAATACATACGCTGAACTGGGCAAGGGTAGGAGGTTTGCATCTTGTGCTTTTCTAGCTGCAGCAAAGGAAATTCCATTTGATGAAAGAATAAATGTGGGAGATAACAGAAGGAAAAAAACCAGAGAGAAATACAGAAACTTCATAATGCTGTTATATGAGACTGTACCCTCTTCAGGGATCTCTTTCCTATCTACTACAACAATAAAAAAGTTCCTAAAATAAAACAGGGTATGCAAGGAAAAAATATATCTGTGATGCTTATAGTAATGGAAATTGTGAGTCAACAAAGGACAGAGTTGAATACTGTAGGGTACACAAGTGAAGACAGAAAATGATACCTTTTCTTCCTAAGGTTTCCTACATGAGTTTTTAACAAAAGCTAATATATTGCTAAAAGCTGATTTCTAGATTTCACTAATATGATAGTATAAGCTATGTAGCAAGGCAGATGTGGTGTGGAAGAACTCTGCTGTACAACGGCGTCTTGGTTGTGTGACTTGGTGCACCTGAATGCAGAAATGGGCCTCATCAGACCTGCAGATAGGATCTATTCTTGAGCCTTATGTAAAGTATACCTAGTTCTGCCCATCATCTTGATGTTTTAGTACAGATCATAGAATCATAGAGTAACCAGGTTGGAAGAGACCCACCGGATCATCAAGTCCAACCATTCCTAACAAACACTAAACCATGCCCCTTAGCACCTCGTCCACCCGTGCCTTAAACACCTCCAGGGAAGGTGACTCAACCACCTCCCTGGGCAGCCTGTTCCAGTGCCCAATGACCCTTTCTGTGAAGAATTTTTTCCTAATGTCCAGCCTAAACCTCCCCTGGCAGAGCTTGAGGCCATTCCCTCTTGTCCTGTCCCCTGTCACTTGGGAGAAGAGGCCAGCACCCTCCTCTCTACAACCTCCTTTCAGGTGTCTGCTTAAACTATGTGGCTACTTTATACAGTTCAGAAGGGCAATGTGGTATTATTAAGCTCTCTTTTTAGGCTTACAGAGAGCTTAGCTAATTTCAAAATTTTACAAAGAATCATTGTGTAATAAAATATATTTTTTACTGCTTTTTTTTTTTTTTTGAGAATCAGTCATTTTTCTCACAGCATGCCTGCTACTTTTTTTTTTTATAGCCCAGGGACAAATCTAATACCAAAAACTAGTGTTATAAAAGTGTTTTATTGTTCCCTTTAGCTGTTTTTCTCCTTGCCAAAGACAGTGTATAATTTTGAAAGAGTGAATTTCCCCTTTTTTGAATGAGTGATCCAAATAAAGTTTCATGAGAGAATTTTTATGTTGTTATGCTCACAATTTCAGTATATAAGAATAGCCTTAACGGCCCTAGCAGCTTCAGTCTTGCTGTCCTTAAAAGAGAAAGTGTGAGGAAATAATGAAGTACTGAGAGTTGTTTGGTTTCTAGAGAAAAGAATTTTTATTTGCTGTCCCCTTATCTGGTTTGGCTGATGGATTTAGGTTGACTATTGATGCTGTTTAGCAGGAAGAATCCTACTGGTGAGCTGAAGTCTGCGTTTTGCATCAGGGACCAGCATTTAAAGTTGGGCTTCTGCTACCCTTTTTTTTATTGATTTGTTTTTTTTTAAGGAGGTTTTTATTCTTTCAATTAGAGCCTGAGAGGGATTTTCAGTTAGCATGTTTATTATCTCTCCCTGTCTAGCTGTGAAACAGTTTTGCTTTTTCAGAAATCAAATGTTTCTCATTTGTTGCTGTAAGGTATGAGTTATTTCAAGGTTTTAGTGTTATTAAGATTTAATGGAGGTTGCTAAATATGAATTAGTTTTTTTCTAAACATAGTTATAATGTTATTTAGGATTTAGAAGAGCTTTGTGTCTGAAAAAAATCTATATAAGCTCATTAGGCTGTGCAGTACTATTATTCTAATGCACACAAATAAGCAGTATTGTAATAAGGTCTGCATTGATATAGCAGCTTGAAAGAATTTATGAAGTTACTGTTTTATGTCAGACCACTGAGTTTTGAGACCACAGTCTCTGAAGGCCTAAAAACTGCTGTTCAAAAGTGCTTCATTAATCATGACTCATTAAAAACTGATTCAAATTATGGAAGGGCTTAATTGCTAGTGCAGATTTTATGACTCTTCCTATGAGTGGTCCCTCAGATTTACTCTACATATTTGTGTAGTATCTGTGGGGTTAAATCATAACAAAAGTAAAGATTTTGAGGTTAAAATTACCTCGGACCTTTTGAACTTTGTTGTTGCTATTAATGGAAGCATCGTCAGTGTTCTTCTTAGAAGTGGCTGAAATGTGAAACTGTGAAGTGTGGATTGCTGAAGAGGAACTTCTTAAACAACAAGAGAACAGGGCTTTTACAGTTTGTGAAATGAAGAGCTAGGGATACTGTAAGAGTACAGAAAGCTTTACAGGTGTTATAAGGAAACTCTCAGAAAAATTAGTCATCCATAAAAAGGTAGGAAGAGACAAGGCTAGGATATATTGATTCCAGCTGTAGTCTTGAATGAGTAATTGCTTTTTTTAAAACCTATAATTAAGCCAAATTACTAAATATGTCAGGTACTTAAAAAAGTGCATGACAGTACAAAACAGCTTAGCATACCACTCTGGAAAAGTGGATTCTGGGAACTAGAACCTGAAGATGTTGAGAAGCTTGGAGAAATAAAATCTATATTTGGGTGTCTCAAAATGGAGTGAATGTTTAATCTTGGATAATCTGACTTGGGACCACTAAGACCTAGCCAGTTGTGCAGTTCCTGATCCTGCAGAAATGATAGTTTTATGTCTGCTAGCATGAAATCTAATCTTTTTTCATAATTGTCTTAGGAAATTTATAAATGGTCATTTTACGGTCAGAAGAAAGAAGTAGAAAGATACAAATATGTTCCTTAAGAAAAATTGGAGTGAACGTTTCTGTAGGTTTGAAAAAGAAGAAAGCAATGTTTTCAGAAATGGTTGGGGAAGGAACAGTGGTCAACAGGCCCATCAAAAATCTAAAAACTTCAGTATTTAATTCCCCTGTTGATAGTGTCTAATTGTATCTTGAATGTCTCGAATGACTTTGAAGGGCTATTGTGCACATTTATGACTGTATGTGTGGGGAAAGTGGTTTCTGACATCTTTTCTGGATGTTTTCATCTGTAATTTTAATTCATGCTCACTTCCCTTGTCATCTGTGTTGGCCTGAAATTAGTTTAGATTATCAGAACTATTAAAGATTTTTCTGTGCTTCTGTCAAATCCTCTGCAATTGCCTTCTTGCTTGGACGTGATCATTCTATTCTAAGCCATTTCTTACATTTAGAGAGGAGCTGACTGTCTCAGATAAGACTGCTGAATATTCCGAAGTCTCAGTAATTCAGTTATTTTCACCTGGACTCTCAGAATGTGTGCCCTCTGCTAGCTGCCACTCATGGTTGAGATTCAGAGATCCCAGTGCAGTACCAAGAGATGATTTTGCTGTGTGTATAGGTACTTTTAAGGAACCCTGTAATCCATTTCACACCTAAGAATTAATAAAAATCAGATATTTGCGTTCTTTTCCATTCTGCTTGGTTGGTGATAAGTAGTAGCTCCCACAAGGAGATTGGCTATGAATAGGTTGATGTTTAAGTTAGTGCTTAGGTCCTTCCCTGTTTAGTCAGGAATATGAGCATGCTTGTCACAATCAGTTGCCCTGCTTGCATTCCTGAGTCTTGCTGAATAAGTATGAGTTAAAATATTTAGCTAAAATAAGTGTTGAACTGGAATAATTAAATGTGAGAAGAACACAGCTAGCTTATTTCTTCACATAACAGTCCAAGTAAAATGTGGCCATTATTTGCCAAAGAGCAGGAAGAGCACTGAGGCTCAATGTGAGCTAAGATAGAGTAGATAGGATTTTATTCCTTTCTTGCTTCCAAAACTTTAGGTGGGGAGAATGCAGGCTGGAGTCTAAGAAGCTTCCTTGGTATGCACCACTTGGCTTTTTTAAGTGCTCAAAGTGCATCTTCACTGTAAAAGAAAAGTACTTAGAAAAGCCCACTCTGACTGAAGGCGCAGGGACTCCTTACTCTTCTATACCATCAAGCACATTTTTTTTTCCCCCCTGTTCCTTAATATTAAATTGCATTTATTTTGTAAAAGCTTGGTAGCATACAGTATTGAAGCACCAGCTTATGCTCTTAGCAGGAATGGCTTCCACTTTCTGCTTAAAGAGATATTGTTTTCTGAAATGCTATGGGAAGCTGAAGTTGTGTCACTTTTAGTCAGCATTTTTAAAAGGAAGAAAACAGTGTTTCACAGGTCTTATTATAGTAAATGCGAAGGCAATCTAGAAATTTAGTTGATGTTCTATGATTGTGTACTCCTAATGAGAACAATGAAAATTTTGTTAGAGCATTTAATTACACAAATTACAGAGCTGGAGCATTTGTTGTTTTTTTTCTATCTATGATCTTTTTAACAGCCTTCAAGCTTATAAACATAAGAAAGATTCTGATTCTGTATTGAGACATTTCATATATGAGTTCATAATAAGGGAACAAAAGAAATACAGTTTTTTTCCGGAGAATTTTTATCATAAGGTGACAGCTCTAGTGGTGCAAAGTAGTCATTTACTCTAGTCATTATATCTCCTGATGGATTTCAGAGGTGGCAGATAAACACTGAAGAGGTCTTAGGGCCATGATGTGATATTGAAAGCTAATAAGTGGCTTGTGCTTGTGAGACATTGTTGTTTGAGGAGTGGTTGATCCAAGACTTGTGGTTTGTGATAAAAGTTAACCCTGAGAAGTCATCCCTTTGGCTAATCATTATACTTTCCATGAACTGATCACAGGGTAAAATGTTGACTCACTGGGCTAAAGAGAGCACAAAATCCATTTTTTTTAATGCAGAAACTTATAAAGGTGTTTTTAACTAAAGCATGCTGAAAAATGAAATAATTCTTACAGGTTTGCATAACAAGGAGATATAAATAAAAGTAAAATATCCTAAGACAGTAGTAATAATCTACACTAAATGAAAACGTGTGGCTTTACAGTGCCTAGCTTAGCATACTGATATGTTACATTGGTTCTGAATAGTAGTATCTACCAATAATAATAAAGTATAATACTGATACTACATATGAGTTCAAAGGAGAATTATTATGCTAAAGGAGCAGGAAATAGACTAGGATGTCATAGTCTTAGGGGAAATGGTAACAAAGAAAATGTTATAGAACTCATTGTCTCATGGATATTATCTAGAATGCCAACAGAATAGCAATACTGCTTGGGGAGTATAAATTAGGTGCTGAATGAATAAATCGGAGGGAGATAGGTTCCAGTGTTCAGTTTCGATTATAATTGTAAAGACAAAAATGAGAAGTCAAATACTGTGATTGCATAAAAAGCTAAAGGCAGTGCAACTGCACCCTTTTTTACCTATAAAATGTACCTAGGCTTGACAAGGCTGTATGTGGAATACTTGATGTGGTTTTTATTGGACTGTGAAATGGATGTAGACTGGAAGGGGTGTCTGCAGTTTCATTAATGGAGTTAGTTCTTTTTTGCGAGTTGGATTACAATGAAAGAACGAGCTAACTAAGCACAAGGAAGATGCATTGGTTGTTAATAAAACTAATCTGAAGTTTAAGTGTAGAATTGAATGTTCACACTGAGAAAATGTCCACTTTGCTAACAAGTGTTAGACTTTTTAAAACACAACCTCACAAGCTAGTGTTACATGATTAGACTCATGAAGTTGGAGTGCACTAAAATGATAAAACTTGGTTTTTAAATTAGTAGCATGTTTAACAACAGTTTTAAAAAACACCCTCAATGAATAACAGCTTCAAGATAGCCCTATGAAAATTTGCTTACTGTAGATGAAAATTATATTTAGTATAAGCTAAAGTATTTTGAAGTTTCTTGAAGAATATCAAAGCTAGGGACTTGAAAAAAGATCTGAATCTGGTGTTTAGGTCTTAAAAGTCCAGGTCATCTTTTTCTTAGCTGACTGTAGGGGATGCTAGGAAAGTTTAGGATCAGCGAACTAGAAATTTTACTTTGCTTCTTTATGGCCTGGTGGAATTGGCAGAAACTTGTCTTCATATAAATGCAAGCTGGAACACAAGTAGCTGATGTCTGGGTTTCTGGTTTCCCTCCATCCAGGAGAGAAAATACAGAAAAAAAAAGAATTACCAAAATGACTGTTTATGTATCTCAGACAAATAGAAATTGGCTCTGGGATGTTAATAGAGAAAAATCCACCAAGAATACACCAGTGGAAGGGGGAGGCAAAATTCCTGTTGTGAAATTCTGTAAGGTATTTAGTTATCTCTTACAGTACTTTTAGTGCCTCTAGATAAAGTTGCAATTACTTTCACTTTAGACTTCATCAGAGAGAGATTTTAACACATCTGTGAGAATTATTGAAATCAGCAAGAAAGAACTTCAGCCACTTGTGTCTTTACAGAAAAAAGTAGGAAAGTTCATCATGTTTGTAGAAATGACTTTATATGGCATAAAATAAATTGTTCACAATGAAGCTACTCAGTATTTATGTTAAGGAAAAAGGAGAGCTAATAAAAATTCTCCTGTACAAAATGTGATGCATGGATTAATGATAAACTGTAGAAACAAACCAGCTAGTTTTTGATGACAGAATTAAAAGGCAGTGCTTGAGGTTGTTTTGACTACCAGTATAGTTCTGTGCTCTAATGCGACATCTCATTTTTGCTCTTCTAAAAGCATGCTTGATTATGCATAATAAAAGAACTGTGAAGGATTTTCTGTTTTATATTACACTTCTGGTATAAGTTAGTGTTACATTTCTTAGCAATCAGAGAAAAGGTGGCATTTTATCCTACATGGGTTCAGTAGAAGACTAATATGTTGTCATGGTTTCCTGCTTTGAAGTTTTATTTTCTCCTGACTGAAGCTAGTTGTACAAATACATTTTTGAACAAAATAGTTTTACTGAGAATGAATTGGTGGAGGAATCCAAAAAGCCTGTGTGCACCAGATAGGTTTAGAGAGAGAATTAATGTAGCATGCTAAAGTTTTTTCAGAGTAATACAGCCAATGTAATATTAAACATGAATATCCAGAATAAATAATAAATGTTTTAATACCAGGTTGCATGTTTCATATATTTCAGGCCATAACTTCTGTGCAGAGGGGCACAGGTGTGGTGAAAATTCAGAGTGCAAAAACTGGAACACAAAAGCTACTTGTGAATGCAAGAGTGGTTATCTCTCTGTCCAAGGAGACTCTGCGTATTGTGAAGGTAAACAACATTCAAAGACCTGTCCCCTTAACAACCTACTCAGTATTAAATAAATGGGTGATGAATGAATTTCATTGCAAAGTTCAGTTTCATAGTGGCGATTATCCCAAGGGCCCTTGTTGCATTCTTAAACAAGGATTGTAGATTACAAGTGGTGCTGGACCACTCAGATTGCCTTGTTGCAGTAGTGCCTTGGCACACCATGACCATGCTGTCATTACAATTTTTGAAATACTGTTTTTTTCAGACAACACCTACCTTCTAAAATGCTTTTTAGAGAACAACATCTTTATTAGACGCATTAATTTAGGAAGTGGGAATTCTGCTGACATTTGTGAGAAAGGCAAGTGCGAGGGAGTGCTGAGGCTTGAATATAGAAATGATGATCTGCAGTCCTTCCTGAAGTACTTCTGTGGGCCAGATACTTTGCTGAAATGGTTTTCCTATGATACAGAAGAGACCTATTTCTTAGAAGAGTGTAGCTGAGGTACTTCTGTTGATGTATTATTCCATCACAGGAGGAAATGCAGTGGGGCATTATTCTCCTTTTTGTCTCTCAGTTTTTTCTAGAGGTTGCTTTTATTCGTAGCTATGATGTACTTACTAAAAGCTGAACTGATGAATCAACTGCTGCCTTAACATTGTGGGGTTTTTTTTTTTAATGCCCTTTTATGTCAGTCTGCAATATTTAATCTTTTGGCCATCATAATAAGGTTTTGAACTACTTCCTAAAAATACTTCTCTAGAATCTTTTTCCAATAATACTGGTGATGGGAGGGAGATGGCAATTTTGACAAGCTTGTTAGAATGTACTGTAAGAATTGGAAGACAGGATGAAAGAATAAGAGGCATGCATGTACTGGGTTTAAATAATCCTCTTTTCATAAAAGAACATTTTAGTGCGTGTAAGTGAACAGGACTGCTTTAAATAGCAGTTTATAAAACTGTTCAGTAAATTACCATTATAAATCTTAGGATATTTAGTTGGTTCTCTACAAACAAAAACTTGAATGGTCTTACATATGCACTTTCAGTGACTGAGAAAACAGTTTACACTTTTCTTTTGAAAGGTAGGCAGCAGATGTATTGTATATAAAATCTTTTATATACATAAAACTGTGAGAAGAGCTGTTCCATGCGTACTGTGTATGACATTTTGTGTCAATTAATTTTGGAGATGTTGGCAGTGCGCTAGTGGTGGGGAAAGAAAGAGTGTTTTGAAGAAATTAACAGGAATTACAACCTATCTGGTCAAAGTTGTGCAATGTTTTGGAAGGACAAGTGAAATCCCTAATTTCTGTACATTTGGATGAAACACAAGGCAACAGAGCAAACACAGATGCTTCTGCTGCTGGAAACTGTGGGTCAGATGAGAGAGGCACTTTCTGCATGTTATGAAATCATAAATTTGCTGGATAGAGAGTAGTTCTTACAAGGAAACGTAGAGAAGGGAAGGCTTTTTAGTAAGGGGAACTGAAGACTTACAGATGCATTAGCCAAGGGGGTACTCCTTTCAGCCTGACAAAGAGCTTCCTTTGACTCTTCAGAACAGCTTTCTGCAAAATTACTTTATATGCCCCTCTTGCCTCTTTCCTCTTATCTACGTCTTTAATTTGCTAAATAGAATCATTTCATAGTTGGCTGCATAATGTTCTCAAATGCATGGTGAAGCTGTGATTTAAATAGATGGGCTCAAGGTAATGTATCTGATGGTAAAATTTGGCAAGATGTTGGTATAGGACAGGGTGGATTTGTTTAATGGAGTTTTGGATTTCATTCTGTTATGTGTAAGAATTAAATATGCAAACAACAAGTAGCAAGCATAGAAAATATCTGTGGAAGCAAGAAAGATATTTTCTCCTGTAGTTCCAAACTTGCCCTTGTCATTCCTAAGCCTTCAAACTTAAAAGGCGTGTAATACTACTGTCGCCTTTGAGATAGTGAGGTAAAGCTAATTCATGTTTGTGATGTATGCTGGTAAGTGACATCTTAGTTCAGAGTGCTCCAGATCATTAACTTGCAGCTTTCTGGATTTCTTATATTTTCCAATGTATTTAAAATACTTACACATGTGAATTCCAAAGTATGGTATTATTTTACCTTCCCTGTGTTTTTTTATTGTTATTTCTGCTTGTTTTTATTCACATAGTTTTATCCTTATGGCAACATTTTGATCTTTTAAGATCTCTCAAGAATTGTGGTTTTTTCACATGTATCTATGTCCTTTCTTTTTTCTTTTTTTTTTTTTTTTAACCATTTTGTATTCGCATTCACAATGTGGTGGAAAAAATTAAAAATATTCTAACTTTTATCAGAGAATTGGCATCAGGAAATTTGTATTGTAAATAACAAAAACCCAACAGACTTTTACTGTTCATTCTGAGTAACTACTTCTCAAGTAGTTAGCAGCTCCTCACGTCAAAAAATACACATGTAGGGTAACGACTCACTATATTTTGACATTTTTGAAATAACTTAGATATGTTTAGGCAAGACAGTTTCTGAAAACAAACAAGTAAATGAAGCTTGTAATGAATGAAGGAGATAGTGGAGATTCTCTGTGTTCTGTAAAAGCAATAAATTCCACTTTAAATCAGAAAATTTTGGGGGTTTTTTGGACATCTGCTTCCTTGTCTTGCATATATGAGACATATGAGCTTTCATCATTTGCAGAGAGGTGTGTAGAAATATTTCTATTCATCATGTTGACTGAGGTTTAACCACTGGTGGGGATACTCGGGCACAGATGTTGACAGTGTCCGTTTATCTCTGTCACACATGCATGGATAGATTTTAGGAATCATACAAGTAGATAAAGAGTTCAGTGTCTGCAGGATGCAAACTCTCAATTTGTAGCAGCACATGCACACTTGAAGCTATGACATTTTAGCACGGCATATGAGCACCCGTGTGGAGGGCTGAAGTTGCATCTATGAGAGTTTGTTACAGATGGCACAGCAGTTTGGTGGCAAAACCAGAACCAAAATGGGGAATTCATTTGAGTGTCTCATGCTGATTCTTCCAGACACATTATGTGATGTGTACAGCAGACCTGCAGGTATTCTGAACTTCTTCAAAGCCCCAAAACTTCGCAGTCTCTGACTGCTTCACAAATAGGACAGTCCACGTAATGACAACTAAGAGACAGAAAAGCATCAGCAGATGGAGGGTCTGAAGTTTGGAGTTGAAATAAAAAAAAAAAATCAAGCAAAATCAGCAGAAAGTTAGGCATGTTGCTTATAATCCTCACTTTGTACATGCTAAAAAGCAAAGATCTATGTCTTCTGAGAAGGATATGATGATTTTCTACTGTATATGTCACAGTGAAGAGCAAAAGCAGAATAATTTTTCCTGCCTTATTTCAGTTCTGCGTTCTTTATTGCCTTGTTAGCTTGAACCATTAACAGCCCTTTTCTGCCTGCGAAGTTATGTTACTGCAAAAGTGATTATTACCTAATTGCTGTTGAGCTCTGATTCATGGTGAGAGCTGTTTAAATCTGAAGTGGGATGAATCTCCCAGTTAGGATAAATGCATGCCTCTCTTCGCTGGCAAGTGCATCAAACAAGAAAATTAGTATTAACCTTCTGACCTTCATGCACAACTGCTTAAGCCCACAAGGAAAATCTAGTAACACTGATGCTGTAGCATGCTGCAAGGTGCCTTGTGATGTTAAAACACTAGAAATTTTTTCCTTTTTGCTTCACCAGTGTCACCAGAGAATGATCCTGTGATAATGGGTGTAAGAAAAGAAAGGATCCATTGACTCAAGTGGGCCTACAACATTAATATTCTCATTGTATGACTATATAGTAGAGTGTGTTTTCCCTGTATAGAGAAGTAGGATGAGACTTTCGCTAGGATGTCTCTCAGCTGTTGATGTAAAGGGTATAAACAGGCTGTGTGAATCTGAGTTGCTGTTTTAGGAACAGGTGAAGAAAGAAACCTCTTTTACAGGAATATAAAAATCCAAAACACCTTCTCTGGTCAAAGTAAGCTGTTAGGAAGTGGCTAGGACACAATATCTCAGGGGAGTCTGCTTTTCCATTAAAGAAAAGGCCAAAAATAGCATTGAGGATGCCTTGCTTTTTTTTTTTTTCTTTTTTTTTTTCCCCCACTTTCTCCTTTACTTGTGAAGTTGCATGGATTAATAGTGAGAGGAGAGGAATTTCTTTCTATGAGATTAATACAGGCAGTTTTGTTAGTTTCCTTGTATGACCAGACCCTCAAGGTCACTGTAGTCCTATTAACTCAGCTTGAAGAGTTATCTGCCTTAATATTTGTGAAAAACCTTCCCATTTTTGTGCCCTGATAGAACCACTCATGACTTCCATTCGGAAAAAAACAAGTCATTCTTTCCCTCCTGTGCTCCAAACATGTTGGTTTGTATTTGTTGGTAACAGATTATTGCTCATTTCAAAAAACATCACATAAGCTATGAAATATTAGCCAAAGGGTAAGTACTTTTTAGAAAACCTGCTCACTTAGTAGTGTAACGAAGAGTTAATGGTTTTACTGGGGTGGCAGATTTTGGGGAGATGGCATAAATATGAATGAAAGCCTTGGCAGAAAACTCAGTGCTTATTTGCCCTTGAGCATGGACACTGTCTGTCTGGTGTCCACCACAGCCTGATACTGAATGTGGTGTCAGGAGAGCTGTTGACAGATGGTGTGGTTAAGGTTAGGGACATTTCCAGTGCAGGCTAGGAGCTCTGCTTACTGTACAAGACCTCTGAGAACAGACTAGATAAAACTTTGTTTCTCACTTATTGATAAAAAAAGGCTAATTTTTTTCAAGGGGGGGGTGTATGTGCTTATGAACTTGAATTTAGAGCTTTACAAGTTAGTTATCTCAGTATTTGACCTTTTAAAGCAGAGATCCTATTCTTAGTTATGCTTGTAGAACAGCATCATTTCGCAAAACAGGAATGTTGATTACCTTATGTACATAAGACTGTCAAGCTCTCACCCTGAGGGAGAGTGAACTTGAAATTCTGCTGCTAGTTATTTTAAAAATAAAACCATGTTTAATTTCCTTGTAATTTGTAGGTATGTTCTGGACACATGAAGTGGTCATTACTACTCTCTGTTTTTTTTTTCCTTTGAACTTGAGTAGTCAGCAAATTCTTTACAGGAAAACAGTCATGTAAATATGTTGAAAAAATCAATTCTGAAGATACTCACATTAATGTAGGTTTGGCCAGAAAATGTTTGTTTTCTGAAAGTCTTTCAGAAAAAAAATAATTGCAGACTGCAGAGGAAAAAGATTTTTTTTTCCCCATTGTCATAGAAATAATGAAAAAAATAGCCTTTTAAGATTAATGTTCCATTCCAGATGCAAAGACTTCACTATCAGCATGCTTTAATGAAAAAGAAAAATAAAAGTTTATTTCTGTTGCAAAATGCAGAGGAACAAGAAAATCCTTCATTGTACAACATGGCTTCTGCTATGATTCTGAAGATGAGAGTGCTTCATAAAGCTTACCTTTAAAGTTCAATCCTTGGACTTATCACATCCTGTATGTAAATAGCTGTTTGGTTTGCAGAACTTTTCACAAGCAGTTTAAGCTACAAAAGAATAAAGCCAGTGCTGCACATGGCCTCCAGAGTAAAAGTCTGCTGGCAATCCTCTGAGCTTCCACAGCTGTTGTTTTTTCTTGCTGTATATAAGAAGTTGAATTTTGTTGAGTTTTCCCCTCCTTCTCTGTAGTGATTTCACTGCAGCTGTTCTAATTTCACTGCATTGTGGCTGGGGCGATGACATTAACATTGTGTGGTATCATGGGAACCTGTGTGTGGCAGTGATGTATGATTGTGTTTTGGATGGTGTCCATTGATTTGGCTTCTGGATGAACTTTTAATGACAGCCCTCTGTTTGTTGTCCTCGGAAACCTGCCTCACAAGGTGTTTGTATTTCCTGCAGTCCTTGTTCAGCATATACTGTAATAAACTTACATTCTGTACTGTGTTAGGTGTACATATATGCATAACTGTAAACTGGATACTTCATGAAATTACCTGAAGGTTAGAAAATGGGACAAACATTGATGACAAATGACTACATTCATTGCAAATGCACTGAACTTCTCTCTACCTTGAAATAGCAGCAAAGAGGAGGGCAATGTTGCAGTCAAGATGACCGTTGCTGCTGCAAAGACTACCTCAATGGCAAGGTTTCAGGTAGACCCAAGTCCTCGTTTGGAGACATAAACCGCACCTCTCCTCCCTAAAACAACAGAAACACCAAGCAAATAAAATCACACCCACCCCCCACCCTTGTTT
The DNA here is from genome assembly GCF_032191515.1 of Phaenicophaeus curvirostris. NCBI lineage: Eukaryota > Metazoa > Chordata > Aves > Cuculiformes > Cuculidae > Phaenicophaeus > Phaenicophaeus curvirostris. The sequence goes on from NC_091396.1 coordinate 5,246,103, forward strand.
TTGTAGACGTATGACTTGATGCCAGGTTGGTTTGTTTTAAAACTTCAGCGTCTTTGACAGACACTTGTTAACTTTTTAAGACTTCAGTTACCTGCCAGTGTCAATTTTAAAATTCCACTGATTTATATAATCTTATTTATCAATGAAAGTCCTTTCTCTTGGTGATATGCTGCAAATAATATGTGTCCTTCTTACTGTTAGGGTAGCGAAACACTTCTTACTTTAAAATGTTCATTCTGTGAACTCAAATTCATCTTTTAAAACAAGATCAAAAGGCAGGCACTTGTCAGACAGTCTCCTGTATTTGTGGGTTTATGGACTTTAATAAATGAGACAAAAGTTTCCTTGTACTATGAGGTGCTAGTGGAGAAGAATGAATTGCAACCAAAACAGACCCTCCCCCCTGCCAAGTACATGCCTATGTTCAAAGTCAGGGATGATCTCCTTGCTAGTGGACTGAAAGTTTTCAAATAAAAAGTTAAGATCTTTATAGTAAAAGATTCAAAAGCTTGTTGGAAAAGGATGTCTATGCCTTATATGACTCTAGATGGATTATTCATGTTATCAAAACCGCTTTTATATTTACAAGTGAATTTGTTTAAATTCATATTCCAACTACTGAACCCTGGAAAGTGAAATTATTTGCCATCCCCTGGAGTTACTTTAGTTCTTCTGGTGTAATGTCATGCTGAGATTTATATGAAAATAAATTTTAATTTCTAATAAGGTAACCATATGTTTTGGAGTTGTTGTAATAAAGTGTCATAAATAATTAGGGTTCCAAAGAAATGCAGCCTTGCAACTGTCAGTTCTTATGTTAGTAACTTGCATTTGGATAGATTACAATCATTGCTATTAAATGAAAAATATCTCTCTGCCCAATCACAATGGCAGTGAAAATCCTGCTTTGAGGCTGTTGAGATTTTTTTGTGTTCACATGGAGAGATGGGGGATGCTGTCTCTTCTTTCACAAATGCTGTTACATTTTAGGGTTGCATTTTTCTGGATTGTATTAGACATAATTTGATATCTTATGTATAAAGCTTTGCTTTTTCACTTTTGTTACTTGCCAAGAGAAGGCTGATAATTTCTAATACCGAATGAAACAGTCCTGGCCTAGTTCACTCTCTGTCCTTAGGCAGTTCAGCATCTCCCCAACCTGTATTTGTATTCGGCATCCAATACAGGAACTTGGGGAACTTCTGCAATCAAGATCTCTTTCTGTACCCACAGTCCAGATTTGGGGATTGGGAATATTTGTGCATTTTTGAATTTGTGGACGGGTGTGAATAGGAGTAGAGATGGAATGAACCGCCTTTCTCTAGGGCAGTCTCCCTAGGACACGGCCTAGAGTTTAAATGCTTCATAAACTGCGCTTTCACAGCGTTTACTTCCATTTATTTTTTTAAAAAAGGATTCTATCTCACTTTTAGGTGGATTAAAAAAAACTCCAGTCACATGTTGTTGGCTTTTAATTGTAGCATAATCTGACTTAAAAGCTGACCAGTAGGAATAAAAAAAATGATGTTTGTTCTTGCTGGGTCAGCATCATTATCTTCACACTATAACGACCCTTATAGCAAATTATCCCTTTACATGTTTCAGCACTGAAAGAGGGAGAAATTCATGCTGTAAATGGTGACTTATGTATGTACTAACCCACATGAGCAGAAAGGGCTCCTGTTACTCTTTCCCCATTAATATTGGTCCTGATAATGCCAAAATTCTTGCTTCAAATGACGACACTATAGTTACTGTGAAACTTCTGGTGATGTCAGTGCAAATGGGAAAAATTTGAAGAGTTTTTAGTGGTGCTGTGGCAGTTTAAACCAGGTAAGTGTTTACATCAAACAGTTGGTAGCAAACCAAAGGAAAAATTCTGAATTGTTCTTGTAATGATGGTCAGAAGTTTGCATGTGGTTGAGCTGGGCTGTGAAATGCTGAGAAATATTGGTAGGTAATAAGGAAGTTTTCCTTGATCTTGAATGTAAGCCACTTGTTAGTGCATTTATACAAGTTGCTAAGAATTGTGCACTTAGCTCTGAAAACGTAATTGAGTTGTTCAGGTTTTGCCTTTTTTAAAATCTGGAGCAGACTGGAATTGTTGAAAAAAATGACGAGTGTGCGCATACATGCAAAATGATGTTTTCCTATTGCAGCACAAAAGGCTTTAGTTGCCTAGAGTCTGACAGAATAGCAACTTCTTCAAGGGCCTGTGAAGTCAATGTGAAGACTGCAAGGATTACACTGATGTTGTGTTTTGGGCAATTTTGGTGGAACTAATAAATGTGCATTGGAGTTATAGGGTCCTGTCTTCCATTGACTTTTGTGTTATGAAGCCCAGTGATGTGTTTACTTTTAAATTTGATTTATTGACTTCATATGAAGCCCTATATGTGGGAAAGGGCTATGACAAGGCAACGTGCTCTTAAGTGCTGTGAGTTAGCATAGCTCCACTGCCAACTATTTTAGCTGGAGGTCTGCCCACTTCAGAGAATGATTCAGATCAGGTTGCCTCCTTCCTCCAACAAAGTCCTGTTGTTTTATCTGATAATGTAAAAAATCGCCTTTTCTGAGACCATTCCTCAAAGAGCATTAAAAATTAATGTTGATTTTAATGTCTTTTGAGTTGGATACTGTTACACAAGCTGTCTCTGATTTCTTTTGTGTAGGATCATCATAAACCCTGCCTTCTGCTGTGAGAAATACACAGAGTGGGTTCAAAAAGGATAGCTTTGTTATTCCTTGTACAGCTGTTTATACTGAGCTGTACACCCTCTGAATACTTGGGAGAAGCTATGAGATTAAGTACTACAGCCAAGTCCAACTAACTTAAATATCACATACGAGCAAGAGCAATACATTTTGGGAACATGGTTTTAAAGTTCTAGCAAATGGAAATGTCAATCAACACAAGATAAGATTACTTTGGCTGTCTTTTTCTTCCATTATGATATCTGTTTTGTAAAGGACATCATTACTCTGGAGTGTATCACTAATTGTTTTTCACTGCCTGGAAGGTCAATTCTTTTAAAAGGTAGTGGATGTTCATGATTTAAGTTGACGAGAAAATTCAATAACAAAAAGTATTAACTGAAAAACAAATGTCAGTAGTGAAGCAGTAGATTTACTTTGGATGGCTGAGCAAGTCTTGTCTAGCATGATTTAGGGAATATTTCTAGAATGGATTCTGGCTGTGGCTGGGCAATTGCTGCAGTTTTGCACAGCAGTGTACCTGGGGTTTGATGGACCCTGTGTAACCAAATGCAATTGCGAAGTTAGCCCTGCTTTCCGAAGAGGGTTGGAATAGAAAATCCCCAGAGGTAGCTTCTAACCTGAATTTTTTTTTTTTTTTTGCCATTCTCTTATCTCTTATCCTGTCTTGTGTTTTGCATTGAGAGTGCTGGAGGAACATTAGATGCTCTTGACTCCCTGTGGTTACCTTTTGCAGTGTTTTGGAATGCACAGAGAGGAACTATTTTGCATAGCTGAAAGTCTCAAAATCAGAAAAAAAAAATCTCTTTTTAAATGCTGGTACTTGCAAACCTTTTTCCAGCCGCTTGAAAGAAACTGGTGCGGTTTTGATGCTCAGACTGCCTCTCTATTGCTCTTAAAGAATGGCTTTGCAAGCATAGAATTCCTTGTCCAAATAGAACAGATGTGGTTTTGAGGCAGTCTGAGTGTAGCTGTAAGGTTGTCATGGGTAAGTCAGAAGAGGGAAGGATGTGCGTCTGTCCTAGAGCAAGGTCTATTGCAAAACAAAATGAACAACCCCTGCCCCACATCAATTCTGGGAAGAGAGTAAAAAAACTTGATTCACTAGAGGACCCATGTGAAGGACTTAGACAATTCTGGTCTCAGCCTAAGGAGTGTGGGGTCCTGAGGTAGTGGATACAGTGGAGTACATGTAGAAAATCATTTTCTTCAGGTTTGTATGTAGATGTCGGGGAACTTGGGGGGAAAACAGCATTAAACTCTTCAGGGAGAATGTCAGGAACTGTTCTCATTGCTGAGATGTGTCAAATATATATGTGTTTTAAAAAGTGTTTTAACCCATTTAAGCAGTTCTAATTGCTTCTGTACAAGTGGGTCTGAGGCTCTGGTGCTTCTGGAACAGATGCTGAGCCAAAAGTGGGTAGGAACCCTGAAGGATGCTGTGGCACTTTGCCTTGCCACAAAGCCACAGTGCTCTGTGTGGGAGAAGGTAACAGAGGGGAGCATTGCTACCATGAAGGTGAAAGTGAAATGCCAGGGCTTTGGAGAGCCAGAAACTTATGGTGCCCAAGGTCTCTGATACAGGTTGCAAGTACAGTAGCTTTGCTGCATCTGGAGGACACCTATAAGATGTTTTGTTTTGACCAGGTCTGTGATTAAAATTATAGACTTTGCTCTACCTCAACATAATTGCAAAAGAAAAATAAAAAAAGACAACAAACCATACAATGCCCTTCTCCCAACAACTGTTATTTTTTTTTTCTTGGAAACTACTGACTGAAATTAAGTTTTTTATCCTTCGGTCAAAAAAAAATAAATGGGAAAAATAACCAGTTTCTCATAAAAATATTTATTTTTTATTATTTTTAATAGAAGCTCTGTTTTGCCTGTGGTGATAGCGTAACTGGCGGCTTTTTCAGTAAATATTATCTATTGCCATTTTCTTTATGTGAATGTATTTTGTTTCCAGTAGATGGAAAACCAAAATTGGTTTAAAAGTATGAGGTTCTCTAAATCCCTGACAAATGTTGGTTTATACTAACACATATTTCCCTGACAGATCTAGTAAGTGACTCACTGATATGGTTGCAGGTATTCAAAGCTGATGTGCATATAAAAAGGAAGCACAAAAGTTAAGAAATCATTGGATTTCATTGCTAACCTAGGGCTTTCTAGATGATTAACTCTTTACTTTCTGTTCAGGATTTCAGCATGCAAATTTTGCATCTATTTTTTTGGCATTTTTCTCCTTGCTACTTTTGTTGAGGGTAATTTGGAAGGTTATAAAAGGTATGTCTGTATTAAGTGGAAACCATTCTGAATTTACTAAGAGGTATTGAGCTTTTGGCATAGTCCAGATGTAGTAGGGTTACACTGGTGTATAACAATTTTAATATAGCTGTTTCTGCTCACAAATGAAATAGACATACTTGATTAATATATTAGTCTTAATTTTCAAATAATAAATCCCTGTTTTCTGTGCAGTTTGTTTATGGAAACACATTTATTAATTTAATGAAGAAAAAGAGCGGCGTATTATTTTCTTATTGTATTGTATGTGGAGCTATATTTGAACTGAAAATAAAAATGAGTGCTTTGTCCAGTTCCACTGTCCTAGTAAGGAAAGGAAGCTTTCCCTGTGTCTTCATGGATATACTATCTGCCTGTTTCCTGGTATATCTGTGTTCAGGATTCTCTCTTTTAGTTTGCTGTCTGGAAACTTGGATAACAGTGTTAACAAAATCCTTCATTGTCTTGCTAGCGTACTGCGAGGTTTACTGGATGAAGGTAGTTGATAAGAGACAGCACTATAATACCAGAAAATAGACTGATGTAAGTGTGGAAAAGTAAGCAAACTGCTTCTGTAATAAGAAATAAGTTTTCCTTTGCTTTTTTCTTTTAAATTTTATTTACTAAATGTTATTGACAGATGAGGAAAGGCATTCTATAAAATATTAATGTACATATTTAATTTCTAGAAAGATAATTCCTCTTAGTCTGTAATTTTTTGACAGAAAAATTGATTTCATTTAGGTAGGTAGCTGCCTTTTAAAGATCTCTCCAAAAAGTGCATTTTTCTAAGACCTCTACCTCTGTTTAATAATCTGCTTCTTTATAGCTGAATCTTTTTTGGAAGCCGGGAAAGGGAGTTAAGAAAAAAAAGAGGCTTTGGTTCAAGTAATTGAGGTTAGTACAGAAGTCTGTACGTTATCTACATCATAACTCTTACATTGATGTTAGTTTCCTATTGATTTGCTGACTCTTACAGTATTTCTAGTATTCAAATTTTTCTCCAAATGGTACCTTACTAATTTGTTCAGTTAGTGGAGCTGTTGTTTGTCTCTAAAGGGTAAATTTTAAATTACCTTTTGGGTATTCTAGACATTTGTTCACTGTCTGTTGTTCTTAGCACTTCCTTTTACTTCTAGATTAGGTATCTCAGTTTTCCTTCTCGCTTTTGGTAGTTTATGATTAATTGCGTTTTATATATCTGATTTTTTTTTAATTGGTTCTGTATGAAGATGTTGCTGTGTTTATCTCTTGTCCTGAACTCCCTCTCTGAAGCTGTATATGCCTCGTACTGGTTGTCCCTGTAGGGATCACTGTGTTTCAGGAGTAGAAAATAATTTCTCTCTACTTACAGACTTAAAAACTTGTTTGAAAATGATTAGGATGAAATTGGCTGTATTAAATGCAAGTTAGGTTTACATATTCTCAATTCCAATTCTGTTTTTTCCCTTGATCTGATTTCTTTAAAATACATTATTGTTATGCTTAACGTGCAATAAAAACAAACAAGGCAAACCCTTTCCTCTGAAATGCAAACTCCTTTTTATCTCTCATCTTTCTTAGGATTGTTTACCTCTCATCTTCGTTTTCATTATTTTGTTTCCCTGATTCTTATGACTCATGTGTTCCCTTCAGGCTTTCACCAGAGAATGCATCTGTACATATTGATAGCTATTAGTGCTGAGATAATGATATGAATGCACAGTAGCATCTTCAGACACGAAAGTGAGGTAGCGTTAGCTCAGAGACACACTGTGTTTTGCAAAAGGATAGAAGATCTCATTCGCAAAGGGTTTGCATGGAGAAATTACTGGTTGCCTCGGGTCTGGCTCTATGCTTAGGCAAAGCAGGCAGCTTCCTGGAGCAGCAGACCTCTCTTGTGGAAGGTTGGCAATGCTCTTACTCTACTTTCCATGTGTTAGAGCCCAAGATGCAGAGCTTAGTGGTGCTCTTGCTTCTGCTGCCCTGAGGAGAGATAATAAAGTAGGGCCTATCATTATGATAGGTGTTTAAGAAAGAGCTGTTGCCTTTCCCACTTTTTCCGTTTCCTGAGTAGCAGATCACTTGGGCACTGGAACAGGTTAGCCAGAGAAGTTATGGATGCCCAGTTCCTGGAGGTGTTCAAGGTGAGGTTGGATAAGGCTTTGAGCAACCTGGTCTAGTGGAAATCGTCCCTGCCCATGGCAGGGGCGTTGGAACTGGGTGATCTTTGAGGTCCCTTCCAACCCAAGCCATTTTAGGATTCTACAGTTTATTCGTTTGCTTTCCAGTCCCCTGACCATAAGATAGTAAAACTCAGTTGTGTGCAGAGTTGCTTCAGTTCTTGGCGATACCATGACTATGCTTTTGGTTGGCTTATGGTTCTTCCTCTTCAGGCTTTTTCAAAGACTGCAGTGCAACATGTAGGCAATAGAAGAACCACGGCAGCCTGAAATTGTTGCTAATGCATTCCAGTGTCCAGGAGTAGGACCAATCCTGATTATTTTCTCTCCACGAAGCTCTTCCTTACCACTGGAAAATGAAAATTATTTTCCATCGTGAGTTTCTTAGGCAAAGCAGCGCATGAATTTTGCAGTGCTTACATCATGGAATCATTCAGGTGGGAAAAGACCTCCAAGATCATCAAGTCCAACTGTCAGCCCAGCACCACTGTGCCGACTAAACCATGTCATGAAGTTCCATGTCTACACACTTTTTTAACACCTCTAGGGATGGTGACTCCACCACTTCCTTGTACAGCCTGTTCCAATGCTTCACCACTCCTAATATCCAGTGTAAACCTGCCCTGCCATATGGTAGCTTAAATGACAAAATGGAAAATTGGGTAGATCAAGATCATTGCTAGATGTTAGAATCTGTGCAACCAACATTTTGGCTGATTCAGTTTCTTATAACACTACTTCATGCATGGGAATAATTTCTTGGTTAAGCACTTTGTTGCTCTGGAATTATAATGTGTATTTAAGAACTGCTATATTGGTAGTGAAAAGTTTCCTCTATTTACTTGGGCGCAAGTGACATTTGAAGGTCAGGCCTTCTGCTCTGTTTTGGAGTTTGCTTTGACCTGTTACCCCTTAGGTGACTTTATTTGTTTCTTGGCTTTCAGTTTAGCCAGCTGAATCAGTGCTGTTGTGAAAAGGTCAGCAGTAATCTGAAGTGCATTCAGTTTGTGAAAGAATGTGAGGTACGATTTCCAGTCTGTCTTTTCTAACAGAATCAATTCAGAACCTGGCACTGCCACTCTGTGTGGTTTTCATTTAATGATTTTTCTGTACAAACAGTAATATCGAATTTGGCTAACACATGACACGCCTCTGTGGCTGGTAGGGCTGCTGATGCTTGACAACACAGCAGCTGCAGTGCACTAACATACCTTTCAGTAATCACCAACTTGCTGACTTTACTGTCAGTGCTACCCTAGGTAAAAGGCTAAAAAATATTGGATATTATAAAGCGTATGGCTTTCGCCATACACTGTTTCAGTTGCCGGGAGCACTTGGTTTTGTGCTGTGGGTATACAGGGAAAGCGGTAACTCAGTCTAAGTGCTAACAGATTCTGTCAGTTATTTCTTGGTTAGGATTGGCATTATTGGATATTCATTATGTGCGACAAATGATGAATGTGGAAGCAAACTGAACCATCCTCTCTAATTAAACATTTGTATTTCAGGTGAGTAGAATTTTTCTTCTTAGTTAACACAATATAAATAGCTGGAGCTCAGTTACATCTGTTTTGCAATTCACATAAATCTTGAAATGAACTAATGAGGAACATGGAAAAGAGAACTGTATGTTGGACTACATGGGAATCTAATCAATATGAATTCCCCTGAGCAATATCTGTTTTGTGCTAGGTTCCCATTGATTTTGTAAACATTTTAGCAGTAGCCATAATACCCTTTGAATGTAAATCATTCCTTGGTAGTTTCTCCTGTATTTTAATTAATTCTAAAGTGACTGACTTGAGAACTCTTCCTTTGATATTATTACTAAAGCAGAGACATTCTCCCTCATTTTTTTCACAGCCTTAATCTGACCTCTGTGAAATCAGCAGGCATATTGAATTCTCAAGAACTGGTGAGGGTGAGAAAACCAGAGACAGCCAGAAAGTGTCCAAGTTAGAAATGGCAAGAAAATCAGAAATCCTGAGGGAAAAAGCAACCCATTTTTAGTGAAGTATTTTCTTTATTTTAACTTGCTTGAGTTTCTGTTATGGTTGATAGTACCCTGTCCTTCAAAAGAAAAACTTAAAGGAGACCGAGATAGTCATTCTGGGACTGAAGAGCTGGGACACAGCTACTATATCCTCCTTCTGATTTAAGGATGCAGGGGCCATGAGCTGTCTATGCCCTTTTAAATTGAATTAGTTAAAAAAATTTTTTTTGAACCTGTAACCTGGTTGGCTGATGCAATTTCTTTGACTGAAGTCTTGTCCTTAAGGTAAAGAGTTGATAGTGAAATTTTTTTCTTGTGATGTAAAAATAATTATCCAACAACTAATGTAAAAGCTGGCATTGTTACTCCTTGAAATATATATATTAGGAGGTATTTTGGCCCATGAATAGAAAGACTGTATCAACTGTTAAAGTGTTTGGAGCTAGAGGAGGAAAACTGGTTTCGGGCTGTCTTAATTGCAGCAGCATCAGATACTATTCTTTGATATTCCTGATCAGGGGTGCGTTTAAACCCGAGGGGGATTTTCTTTGAACATATGTCAATTGTATGTTTTATCATAGGTTGGTTTTATGTAGTGAAGCATATTAGATTGTTACTTGGCTATATCAAGAAACAAATGTTTGCTTCTTGAAAGAAATGAGAATGTATTTTTGTTGCAGTTGTTTAACCAAAAGCAGGACTGAACTACTGTGTAAGTCTTAGCTGTATTGCAGGAATAATGTGAGGTCATGGTAGGCATATAGGCAGGAAATAGTCTGTATATGTATGTGTGTATATATATGTATGTGTGTATATATATAATTAACTTAACCTGAATCCATGTGCTTATGGTGTGCCACTGAAGTTGCAGTGTTGGGAGTTTTGCTAGTTTTATAGTAACCCTTCCTTAAGGGATGACATTGCTGTTTAGGGTAGCTATAGGATGCCATTGTAATCTTGGTTTTTTTCTTACTCATAATTATATATCAGTATACATCATTTTATATATATTGGTAAATGTGTATAGATATCACATGGCATGAGAAGATGTAGAGTATGTACTCATAACTGCTTTTATTTCTACAGTGAGTGAGACTTAAGTTTTTGGATGCAGAGTATCGCTGTGCTAGGTGTTATTCAGATGTACGATAAAAATAGGATTTGTTTTCCAAGAAGCTTTATAACCTAAGTATAAGACAAAAAGTATACAAAAAAAAATCTGGGAATAAGGTTTGAAGCTGACATCCTGTTTTTCTTAAGTGAATAATTTCTGCTTTAGAATTTGCTTTCATAAACCTAGAATAATTCTGTTGATATGCATTGATTGTGGTGATGAAATTAAGACAGTGGTATCACTCTCCTGAAAGTAGGAAGTTCTTACTTTAGGAAAAGCTCTCAGTCTCTACAAAAGACTTAGCCCCCAAGTGAAGAGGATCATTATGCCCTGCTTAAGATCAGATCTTAGCAAGGTTTTTCTCTCTGTCCTGCCCCACTACAGTGGCAGTCATTTGAATGTAGCAGTGTATCACTTCCATCTAAGGGTAGGCTCCAGCGTGGCATACTGCCCTGTTCCAAACACTGTCAGGAGATAATACTAGGAAATCACTGACAGCTGGAAAAATGCAAAAACATGGAACTGGTTGGAGTACACCTTTAGCTGAACCATTTTTCAGGGCTTCTGACATGGGAGAGGATTATTCCAAGGAGACGTTGAACGGACCGATATGCTTGGGGTGATAATGCAGAACTCATCTCAAGTGCAATGTGGGAGAATGACTGAATGTACTTGGTTTTGGTTTTTTGTTTATTTTGTTGTTTTGTTTTTTTTGTTTTTTAGAAAGAAAAAGTAATAAATTGTCAAAGGTTACTATCGATTCCAGTTGGGAGTCAACCTCTTGGCACCAAATGTTTACAGTTAAAATGGGAGTAGTACGTGATAAACCTTGAAATAGAAGAAAAACATGGCAAATCATTTAAGGAAGGTAGAGAGAAGATATGATTAAACCTGTTGTTGAAACTAAATCATGTGAACTTGGACTCACACCTTGACTTGTGTAGCTTCACATGATAAAACAGAAAAAATAGTGCTTAGAGTAGGTCTGGTAAGTGTTGTATGGAATGTCCTTTCCACGTGTTGTTTCTCCCCTGCTGGCTGCTGGGGCAGAAGCTACAACTGAAAGCTGTTCCCTATTACGCTTACGCTGAATTTTCCGATATGGGAAGTAGCACTGGTTAGATTTGTGAAAGCTTCTCTGAAGCACCTAACTTCTTGATGTCTTAGTGTTTTTGGGCTCTGGTTGTCAGCTCAGTAGTCTGTATGCTGGTTAGCTTTGTTGCTTATGAGATTTCTTGTTATAGTTGTGCGCTGATGTGGTAGAATTTGCATGAATGAACAACTTGTTATAAGTTTTCCTATGAGTATCCAGCACTGCAGTGAAAGAGAACCACAGAACAGTCCTTGATAAATAGCAAGGCAGAGATTGTGCTTGGGCTGTGGCTGCGGAGCGTTGAACTGAACAGTGCCTGAAGAGTTTAGACGAATTTTTTCTTAAATATGATATTCTGTTCTCATGATCCTCTGCACTTAGAAGCCATCTCTTTTAATACTTATCTGTCACAGTTGTCTTGAACGATATGTGAGTAGTGAAGGGTAAGCATGAGGATAAATGTTAGTGTATGATCAAATCAGTGTCCTTCACAGCTTGTGTTGCATGTTTCCATTTAATTACTACAGGCTTCTCACACCAAGTTTCATGGGTTTCCCTCAATCGTCTTTTTTACCTCTGTAAAGGATGGAGTGATGTTTATTGTTACCTCAAAGTCAGTTTATTGTGAAGAGGGAAATTTTGAAAGGTGTTAATAAACTAAAAGTTAAGGTACTAGAAAAAGTGTTCGTAGATTATCTGCATTGCTTATTTATGAAAAGAAACATCGTCCATCGTTGTATGCATACTCATACATATTTATAAACTAATATATTTTAGAAGTTAGCTACATCTGTACCTTTAGGCTCTTGTTTCGTCTGTTGTAATCATGTTGCAATAATTAAAACATCAGAGAAACAAACAAACAAAACCTCATTTTAGTGTAATAGAGCTTATGATGCCTGACAGATAGAAGTAATTAATATTTGCATGCAAAGCATACAATGGGAATGCTATCAAAACTGTGCACTAACAAAACTGTGTGTCAAGGAGGCACAAAGTACACTTGAACTGCGTGGAATGTGCTGATACAGGACTCATTTGGGTTTTCGTGTTTGCTCCTTTCCGGTATTTTGTTGTACTAAGAGGCTGCATTTGTCACATTTGAGCCAAGCCTAGTTACTCACCAGCTGCTTTCATTGCATTGTTTACTAAATTCTCGTTGACTCCAAATGGTATCTTTCCTTTCAAAAAGTGCCAGTCATGTTTTTTTCTAAATGCCTTGACAACCTTCATGCAAATCCCAGGCTCCTACTGTGTAATTGACTTTCTTTTCATTTGGATAGGTTAGCTATGAAGACTGACTGTCATTTTTATTCTTTTGATAGGCTTCTTGATTTTAGCTGAGATTTCTGACAACTTTGCTGTATCCTGTGATCATTATATATTTCCTCTAATGCTTAGGGCATCAATATTACTGACTGGTCACTGGCCCTAGAACTAGAAGTGAATAGCTAAACGTACTGCTTTTAACTGTGCTTGCCTCACTCTCTATAGAAGGGCATGATGTGAGAGTTGAAGAGCTATTTTACAAGTGGTTTAAGCAGAATACAAATACTTTCCCAAGCCTTTTATTGTTACTTTTTCCATTGTCTGAGCATTGATGTTATTTTTCTAATGTCTTATTTTTTAAAATTACTGAAAAGTCTTCCTAGTCTCTCCATGGGCTCCTTAAGTTCCACTTCCAGTGGACCCAGAGCTCAGTGTGGTCCCACAAAAGTGGCAGCTGATTGCTGGGGTCCGGCATGGTTGTGTTGCTGCAGTTTCCTACATGCTGGATCCCAAGAATGCATCTCCCAGGGTACCTGACATCGACTTCACAAAGCAGTAACGATACAGTGACTTGCTGATTGCCATAGGGACAGGAGCAGTGCTTGCAACGAACAGATAAAAAAATCCCATCTTTCTTGTTTGCAAATGAAAGAGTGCAGTACATGCAGAAGAAATGATACATTTTCACAAAAGAAAACTGTACTTACATGTATAATTGGTTACTGCAGACATTTCTTTCCTGACAAAGAATTAAGCAAACACTCCATGAGCTATTTGGCATGATTAACCACCCCCCCCAGCATGGTTCTTAAGAGTTGGTAAGGCAGACTTGAATCAAGTTATCTAAGATTTGTAATGACACTTCCAATGACAGTAATCTGCACGTCTCAGGTGACAGCCTGGGTCATTGAATGTTAGTTTGATTGAACTTAGAAGTCGCATGAGATACTGCCTTTAAGGTCAGCAAATAAGAGTTTTGTGGGAATGCAATATTTAGTAAGAAACTGTTAAAATCATAACAGGGTTTCTCTACTGACAGTTGCCTGATGTGGCAGTCAGAATGAAGTAAATTCTCAGTTTTGTTACATGTTTCTTTTGCATGTTATCAGGGAATTCTTCTATTGTTTTGAAAGATGTGGGGTCAGATTTTTTTTCAAAAAAAAAAAAAAATCTAAAAAGAATTTTTAGGATCCTCAGCTAAGCAGTCTCTCTGATTTGTTTCTCCAGAGGATTAAAGGACTTCTAGCCCTCTTAGGATCAAACTTTTTGTATCCAATAAATGCCACGGTATAGTTAAATAAGAATATTAGGCATGAGGAGGAGAAAATAGTTTGAGTTATTCTTGTGTACAAATAGTGCACTATTTACAGTGTGTGATGAAAACCAGCGCAGCATAAAGAAAATGTACAGTTCTCATGTTAGAAACCAGCGGTCCGGCTTTCTTGATTGCCTTGATAAGTGTCTTGACCATTGGCCTTACAAGGGAAATTTCACTCTCTCCTGATGAATCTTTTCATGAGCAAACATGAAACAGTTCAACTGCACCTGCAGACAAGTTTACACTGATCGTTGCGTTGATGGCCAGGGAAATGGCAGTGTGAATCCTCTAAAGTGGAGGAGTGACCTGGACGCTCAATGCGTCTGAATGCATTTAATGACCGGGCTGTTGCACAAAGAGAAGAAGCTGCTGCTTTCTCCTCTGTCTATTGGGAGGAAAAAAAAAAGTCATTGCCTCTTGAGGGAGAGAAAGAGAGAGAATCAATCCCTAAAGATACTTCAGGTCTTAATCTTCAATTTAAATCCTTGAATTCTCATGACTTTAATGGATGTTTTAAGTGCTTAAATAGGAATTAGGAGCCTAGCACTTTTGCCCATTGTGCCTGTGCTCTCGGTAAAATGCAAGGTGGAGGCAAGTGTCTCCCTGTCGAATAGAGTGAGACCTCTTAGCCTGAAGGAGAGATAGGATTTGAGCTAAACCCTTGCCATTATATTTTTTTTGTCAACTAACGTGGGTAGCTCTGATGTGAATCCCATGCTGCGAATTGCCCTGCTGTTATACAGGGATCCTGGGAGTCAAATTGAGGTTTATAGATTTTGGTCTAGAAACCGGACACCTGTACATCTTCGGGTGCTACTAATAGTTACATGGGAGTTGTGACCTCCAAAATAGCAGTTTTGATGCAACTATTTGTTATGTTTATCTCTATGTAATTTGACTAAATAATTTCAGTATTTGTAAAGATGATGTGAGATGAGTTGTCCTCATTAATAGTCTAAGGAGTAAATATTTGCAATAATTATTTAAATATAGCACAGTGTAGCACTCCTCCTGGCCAGCGCAGCACAAAGAACAAAATGTGGGTACCGGTTTAAGAAAGCGAATAAATGTGTATATCATTAGAGATAATGAAACTTAAATGAAACAAGTCAAGCCTTTCCTGAGGTATGTTAGCTAAAGAACAGGTCACTCAATCCTGCAAAAAGATTTTATCAACATACATATCAATAAATAAATTCAATAGATGTGACCTATGTGCTTGTATTATAAGCTGACGTATAGACAATTTTCTCCACATCAGAGATTAATGTAACTTGAGAATAGTCCTAGTTTAAGCTATTAAATTAGGTGCACAATGTAGGATCCTGACATTCTAACATTTAGCACATGATTTCTTGTAGAATTTTGTCTAACATTTGGATCATTTTTAAGGACAGATGGGAGACCTCCAGATTATTTTTGAGTGATGAATGACTTAGATGATTGAATGGTGACCAATTGAAAGATTGCTTATGTGCTTACCACTTCAGATTTTGATGCCTGTAGCAACATTCTTGAAAACCTTTTAAGCTGTTGTTTTTATGGGTAGTAGTGAAAGAAGAAGGTAATGAGAAATAAATAACTTGAGAACAGGTTCTTTCTATATGCAAAAGTTAACGAAATGCCCATACGATAATTGATTACTGTTCTTAATCTAGAAAACTAGAAAGTTGTATATATGGATGTCCTGGTGTTTCTTATCTGATAAAGCAATTTTTTAATTACCTGCATTGATAGTATGATTTGGGGTAGGTGAGTATTCTGATTGATGGTATTAGAAGCAGCAAACAACAGAAAGTAGAAACTTCATGTTGAAGCAAAAGACACTGGAATGTCGTGTTATGATAGAAAGAAAGAATTTTAATTTCATCAGACTTCTATAATACTCAGCTGTTTTATGGCTCATGCTTCATTTACTGCCTTCATTAAAGGCTGAGTAACTTGATATCCTAACTTGAAAATAATTCCAGAAGTAAAATTGAAAATTGTTTGGCTCAGAGTGTTTATAAGCTTGGTTGTGTGAGTTCTTTTATTCCCTTTGAGAACAGAATACTCTTTTCTGAATGCCAGGATTCAAGAGCTTGATTTAAAAGTGCTATTCTTTACCACCTACAGAGATCCAAGGTCTTTTAGAAGTCCTTCCAGTTTTTTCTTACGAAATAGAATATTGGGGACAATTTCATAGCATGGAGTTCTTGTCTATACCATGTTTTACCAATTCCAACAATGTCTAAGCAGAATCCACACCAATACTTAAGATTTTGTACCTGTTCTCACAAATTAACCCCTACCCCATTACTTGTGTGGCCTCATCTCCATAATGAGATAGGAGATTTATGAAAATACCAATAGTGTTTCACCCACACATCAAAGAACTCCTGGTTCTGAAATCAGGTCCGGAGGAACTGAATACAGTTCCTCATGTTTTCTTGTAATTATTACCTCAAAAGGCTATTTACAAATCTTTTTTAAGGGGAATTTAAAGAGATGATTTTGTGTGGAAGGGAAGAGAAAACTGTCAGTAATTTATCTTATATAAATACACTGTCTTTGCAGGTCCCTTTTTGATTATTGTTTAGTGTGTTGAGGTTAAACCTGCGTGAGCTGTACAAGGGGAGGGGCTTTTTATCAGGGAGCACAGGGAGAGGTTCAGGGGGCACGTTTTAAAACTGAAAGAGGGGAGATTTAGAGTAGATATTAGGAAGAAATTTTTTTACTCTTAACGTGATGAGTCACTGAGCAGGTTGCCCAGGGAAGTTGTGGATGCCCCACCTGTGGTGATGTTCAAGGCCAGGTTGGATGGGGCTTTGAGCAACCTGGTGTCTCTGCAGGGTGTTGGAATTGGATGATCTTTAAGGTCCCTTCCATCCCAAACCATTCTATGATTATGAGTATGATCATAGCCTGTTGAGGTTGGGAATGTTTAGATGCACTGGCAGAGCTGTGTAGCTGTGAGAGTGGACAATAATATTAACGAATCTCGCTTGTTTCCTTCCTGTATTTTTGTATCTCCGCTTATACTTTTACAGGAAAAGCCGGTGCCTAAAGATAGGAAACTGGCCTGAGAGATCAGTATGGTACATTTTGCTTGCTCCGCAATGGGTTATTTTAACAATAACAATTCCTGGCAGATATTTGCCTGACCTTGTTGTAACATCTCTGGAGATGGCAACTCTACAACTTCCACTTGGAAATCAATTCCAATGCTTAGGTGCTCTTACCATCAGACAATGTTTTCTAATGTGTAATCTATGCTGCAATCTTAATCCTAATTTAATGGGATAGTTCAAATAAGATAAAAAAGGAGGGTCCTGTGAATCAGTATCATTTTGTTACAAAATTAGGCAGGCTCCATCATGAAAGAAGTACAAAACGTAGTAAGTCTTTCTGCCCTCAGCATTGCAACACATCACTAAGAACATTTAATTCACATCTGGACGTTATGTGTTGGATTCTGAGTTTCTGGAAAAAGCCCAAGGAATAAGCAGACATTAAGCTAACATAATGTTCATTGAAAGAGTTGTTGGTGTTAGGCTATTCATGGAGAGACATGGCAAAAGTCTTCAAATATGTAAAAGGCTGCTGCAAAGACATATGAAATAGCCCTCTTGAACTCTTGTGTTTGATGTGGGGTTTATTTGTTTATTAGCTGTTTTTCTAGAAAAAACAATAAATCACCTTTGTTGCTCCCAGCCAGCATCAGTTTAGTTTATTATTTCTGTGTAGGTGTACAATATTATCCTTTTTGAATTATGTTCTGTCTTTAAATAATTGTTTCTTCAGTTTGTCAAGACAGCTTTGAGTTCTTATGTCCACCAACGTCCTTGTAATTCCTGCCAGGTTAGCATTGTTGGCAAGTTTTATCTGTATATTCTTTATTTAATCATCCAGGTGAAAGCACTGAATAATGTGAGAGTCATGACAAACCCTGTGGAAACAATAGTTAGTAACATTCAGTTTGATTAGTAGCATAAAAAAAATACAAGCTTCACACATACTTCAGAAATTCTTTTAGAACACGTTGTGTGTCACAAGAAATCCTCAAAGATCTTTTGGTGTCTTGAAATAACTCTGAGGTCTTCAGTGACAAATGAAAGAGGGAAACGAGTAAAATGTTCCATGTCCCATCATGAATAAAGTAACTACTATGTTAGAGCTTCCAGATACTCTTCAGTCTCACCTCAATATATATTTTGTATTGACTGTGTGCATTGCTCCAGGTGATCACTGCTACCTTTGGGAGTTATGAAGATTGATGCTTAGCCAATGTAACTGAATCATTGCTTTAGCGTCTGACTGCTGTGTCCCAACTGAGCCAGCTATGCCAGTCTCAGTTTAGCTTTTAATCTTGTGAGCAGTCCCATGGAGTTAGTTAGCTGGAACTACTCAGATGCTCAGAGTTGGAAACGTGGTGAAGTGCTTTGCAGCCTATCTCTTTGCACTTTATGATTATTAAACACTTTGAAGATATTTCTGTTGAATGAAGACATTATCTTCAAAATTTTCAGCTTTGTGTGATCATGACTTTCTGAGCTTCCGGCATTAGAAAACTCCTTTGTACCTGCAATTTTAAATAGCTTGCAACTCCTACTAGTGTCTGTAGCTTTTACTATAAAACCTACTTTTGTAATGGAGATTAGAAAACTAGAGCTGTATTCATACTATGAATAAGGTCTATCTTAATTTGCTTCCCTTGTGCTCTTTCAGTCATTGTTAAACATCACATTTGTTAACCAGCACTGTTATTTTTTAGCTTCAGCAAATTCATACCTGTGACCAGTTAGGAATTTAAAGCATTGCGTGTAAAGGGAATTAAGTATATTAATTTTAGGTACCGGTGAAGATGGTTAAAGACCCATCTGCATACTGGAGCCTGGCTGGATTGAACTGTCAGTCATAGCTGTTGGTCTCCGAGGACCTCCTTATGGTACTTGGTTTGTATTCAGAGCCTCCTTGCTTCCATTGTTGAAGTGAAAACGTCTTTTACATAACCAAGTGCTTTTAATTGTAGGTGCCATACACTATTAATAATGTGTGAGATAGCACAGTTGCAAGTTAAACAGAAGTTGGGCTACATGTGAAAAAAAAATAAATCATTGTCCAGAATGCCTGAAAAGCAGTTGATTTAAATATGAGGGGTTTTTTTTGTACCAGTTCAGAATTCGGCATCTTGTGTGGCTTAAGCTTTTTCCATTTAAAAATTAAATGAAAAATTCAAAGCATTGATGAATGCTTGACTCAGGAATTGCATACTGAAAAATGGTTGAAAGAAAACATTTTATTTAATTGTCACCTTTGACACAGTGGTAAGAGAATTGGTCAGTACATTAATTGTATGTGTTAATCATCTTTCCTGTATGGTACCTGTTAATTGCAAGTGTCTAACAGTATGTAAAACTGTGGTTGTAAAGTAAGTTGAAGACCAAGACATATTTTACCCATTACAAGTGAATATTATTCCTAAATGCATGATTAGAACAACTAATTGTTTCACTTTTTCAATATAAGCAAACAAAACCCTCCTATAATATAAAGTAGAAGGTGGGGTTACTAATAGCATTTAATCTTTTGTGTTCAAGTTCATCTTTGTTATTAATGGAACACACTTGTACAGTGATTCCCGGCAAGGTTTTAAAGTTAAGGTAAAAGAGGGATGGAGAGAAAGAAAGAAGCTTAATAAAATCTTAATAAGTGAGTCTGCTAGAAACACAAAAGTTGCATGTCAGTCAGTGACATTCATAAATGGTGAGTTAAAAGCACTGGAAACTGTTCTGGTATCAGAAAAAAGAAAGTAATGGGTGTCTGCCATTGTCATCAGTATTATTTATCTTCAGTATTTTCCCTTTTGTTGCTTGAGATGATCTGTATAACTTTTTTCTCCCTTAGCCTTGAGAATGGAGAACAGAAGGAAGGAAAGGGAAGCTTTCTTAGTCAATCCTCTCCCCTCCTCCCCTGCCAATGGTGGTATATAAAATGATAATAATAGAAGTCTTCTAAAAATGGAAGCTGAGATAGAGTGCTAAAGAATAATGCATTATATAAAGTTAGTTTTCAGAATAACATGAGTTTTGAATTGCTTTTTCTCAAAAGTTGACTTAATCACTATGTGCAATCTGCTGTAGAAAAGAGCTGAGCTAAGGCTTCTGCGCTGCTGGTCAATTCAACATCAAAAACTCTATTTCCGGTATTTGTATTTTTTTTTCATTGCATAAAAATATTCTTACATGCACAGAGATCTATAGCTGATAGTTTTCTTTTTCTTCCTCTGTCCCTTGATAATTAGATTGGGTTAGGCTATTTCTAGGTATAACATTTACGAATTGCAGCATGAAGACTAGATACCAGTTTACCTTTTTCAATTTAAGGCACGTTTGCAGCTTAGAAGTGAGGCACATGCCCCCTCCTGGCTGTTTTTTGAAGGAATGTTAGCCTCAGTGCCTTGGCTAGAAACTGGTTTTGACCATTTCATTGTGACCTGTTTTTCCTCTGATTTTGAAACTGAAACAGTGTCTGGTACTACTGGCTTCTTTCCAGAAAACATTAGGTTGCCCTACAGTTGTGCCATTCTGAATAAGATTAGATAGTGAAGAATGATCGATACATGTTTAAAGCATGCACTCTGCTGTGCTGTATAATCAGCTGGGCTTAATATGGATGTTGTTGAATAAAGAAATAGAGTTGATGGGGCCTGATTCCGGATTTCAGTGACTCTGCAGTCACTGAAGTTACTTAGCTTGTTTAAAAATTACTTTTCTGTTGGACCTTTGCCAAATTATTATGTTTTTCAAGGGGAAGGTATTTTGTTTCTCAGGAGAATGCTGTACCCTAGGTGCGATTGTGGTTGCCATGGCAGTTTGCTAGCAAGCAACTTCTTAAATATGTTACTACTGGCAAAGAAATGGTGTCTTTTTGATCACTTTGACAGCTGCTTATTTTATAGAATATTCTACTCTGAATGGTTTGGAGTTTGGGATAAAATGTGCTTTCTTTTGTGAGGTCATTACTTTTGAATACATAAGTTCCTGAGTTAACTTCACTTTTTTTCCCCAATATATGTATGTGTATATATATACCTCCTACCCCTCTCCCCCAGTCTTCCTCCTTTTTAGAGACTGTTTTGATAAGTGCTATGCAAATGTTATTAAGCCAAGCTGGTTTTGCTTACATAATCTGCCTGGAAAAAGAATTTTCAGACGTGTGATTTACTTGTTGAGAATACCTGCTTTAATTCTGTTTGCAATCTGTCCTTTTTCCCTTGTTAAGTTCTGGGATGTAAAGTGCAAGGCCAGCCTGTGTGCACGTACACACACACACACGCTCATGCATGCTTGCTTGTGTGTGTGTGGGGAGGCTGAGTGGGAGGCTGAGTGAGCTACTTGCTGCTTAATAACTGATTCTTGTTGTTGTTTTTTTCTTTTATGTCCTGAACTGCCTGAAAAAGTTGCGTGTGGTTTTTTTTTTTTTAAGTGTTTTCTTCAGGTGAGAGTCTTGATTAGTATTATGTCTTAATAAGCACAGAAGAAGATGTGGGGATTTCTTCTGGAAATGAAAATATTACTGTTCTTCACATCTAAGCATGCAAGGTAATGGAATTCAATGGAAGGGACTTAAGGCTAAACCGTACCTCTTGGCATCTGTCTGAACAAGTAGTGCTACTTCAACTGAATAGCTGAGGATTATTGCAGAAAGTGTTGTGGCCCAGCAACCTCTCCCTCCCTGACAGTTTTTTCTATGTTTGAGGGTTTTGCAGGCAGCAGGGAAGTAGTGATGCACCTGCAGCAAATTGTGAAGGTTGTGCTGGCTCATATGTGGAAAGCTAGGCGAGTTGGATACTGTCTCTGTGTTTTCTCCACATTTCTAGTCCACCTGCTCTGGGTGGGAAGGTGTTGGCATCTACTGCAGAAGTGGATTTATTATGACATATAGCATAAGTTGAAGTCACAGTCAAGCCCTCAAGCAAGGTTTGATTTAGCTGCTTACAATTTTTTATGAAGGCTGCAGTGAAACCTATTCAGGCTGTAGTGAAACTTATTCAGAAGGTTATGCTAGTCCTGTTCTGCAATATGAAAATAAAAGCGTAATTTAAAACAAATGACTTGCCAGCCATTGAATGCCTAGTGAGCTTGTGTTAGTCCCTAGAGCAGAGGGTCATCAAATCAAATATTGTGGCTGAATTTTTGAAGTGCTTGGATAATTTTATGACCAACAGTAGCATTTGTAGTTATGAAAGGTAAGATAAAGATCATCAACTTGCATGCTTCGAGGCATAAGGTAATCACTGCAGTGTAACAGGAGGGATATTTCCCCGCTGAGCAGCATTACACAGTTGGTTGTGTACATTATGAGGTGTGTTCTTTCCTTTGATCTGAACCATTAGCCAAAGAGTTGATGCTTGATGGGGAAACAGGTCACTAAGACAAAGCTCGCATTCGCCGTAAAGGGGATATATGTTTCTGTGTGAAAGGCTTTTGTTGCAACATGTAATCCAAGCTGTTGCTTACAGGAATGCTGGTTCACTAAAAATCAGGTAAAGGTGAGGATTCCCTTACAAGGCTCAGTAACTCTTCGGTTGCTGTTTTTTTTGTTACTAAACATATATGTGTTTGTGTGTGAATGAGTGTTTGTTGTTTACCTATTTGTGCTCCCTTGTGCCTTGCTCCCACTTGGAGCCAGGTGTGCACTTTTTGTTTTCATAGTAGTTAGCAGGTAGGCACTTGGGCTCAAGGGTGAAAACTAGATCTTGAGCCCATATGTAGTCAGTGACAGGGCTGTCAGGCACTGCTGGGTCCTGTCCAAGATCTTCTCTGCGCTGATGGATTAGACATAGCTTCTGCATGGCAATTTAATACTTTTGCTTTCTGTCCATGTTTAGAGCTAGCCATGTGAAAAAGCTAAGCATAGTAAGCATATGTATATATGAATAATATATATAATTGTATATATTCCCAGCCTTTGCTTAGGGGCCAAGGTTTCCTGCTTCTTTTCATGGTTATTTTTCCATCCTTATAATCACTTCAGAAAGCCTTTTCTGGACGCATTTTGTTTTGAAAACAGGTGATGAGGAGTCTCCATGCTACTTTGTATGAGACCTGACTAGTCCTTCTCCGAGTCAACTGAAAATGTATTGCACATCCCAGAAATTCATTAGACCTTTTTGCAGCTGCAACACATTAGTACCTCATAATTATTCTATCGATCAGCTTTCTTTCCTCCATTTCTTACAATTGATGAACCTCTACTTTAAAGCAGAAATCTTTGTCATTAGTTTGTCTTGTCATGAGGTTGCACTTTTTGCTTTTAAATTCCATCCCATTCAGTTTTCTAGCTCACAAGGTCATCTCATTCTTCCTGTGTGATGATCTTGTCCTCTTCTGTGCTGATAACTGTGTCATCTTTGCATTTCATAATTTAGTCCTTGAACCAAGGTTGCTAATGAATATATTAAACAGGATCAATCCCAAGAGTGATTGCTGAGAAATACTATTAGTAACATTTCTCTGTCTTGAGAACTACATTTTTTTTTCAATATTGACTCTTACAGCACCTTCCATAGACAGTTTTTTATCCATTTTATGCTGTATTCTTCAATTCTTCAATTATTCCTCATTGTCTGCCTTTGAAGTAATGATTTCTTATAGGATGCTATCAGATACTTAATTTAAATATAGATGTTTTAGTTGTCCTGTATTGTCCTTGTCTAAGTAGTCAGCTGTCTTACTAAGAAAACACATTAGTTTTCTCAGGTGATCTACTAGCAATAAGAATATATTTATTTTTATCCCACTTCAAGTCTACCTCCATGCCCCTGATTACTGTCTCGTCCAAAGTTTGCGGTATTCATTGTCAAAATCACATGAATATGTGTTTATCACTTCTACTTTCTTGGAAAATGGGTCTTGTGTTTAGTGTTTTACAGTGTTATTTTTGCTTTAGCAATGAAGATTAGGGATGCAAAAGGAACAGAGTTTTCAAGTAGAGGTTTATGAAACTAACTGATAGAAAAGGGAAACTGTAGTTCACGTGAGTGAAAAGGTTTCATTAAATAACTTGCCAATTAATTTGTATTTTCATCTTCTGTTTCTTTCAGTATGCTGGTGATGCTCCTATCTGTGTGTCATTATTCTTATGAGAAAATGGGACATTATCCCAGGTTTAGGGCTACACAATTAGTTTTTCATTGAATCTGTATAAGAAGAAAAGAATCCATAGCTACCTGTTCTCTTTATTTTCCTCATTCTATTCTGCTTAGGTGAAAAAGAGCCTTTCACCGTTCCTTCTGTTTTCCTTTAAAAGACTGAGCTCAGATACTGTTTTTACTGTGTGACTAACTTGGGAGACGTGGCTCACCTTGTTGACTAGTTTCTTTTCCCATCCTTGTAAGCTTTTTGCTTACTCCTGATCTCTTCTTTGAAATGTTTTTCATCCTTGCTGTCATTTTCTCACTTTATTTCAAATAGTTTCAGCCTTTTATTAAAGTTACTTCTCTCTATTCCTGAACTCAATGCAGTCCAATCAGTTGTGTTAACTTTCTTAGGCACGCTGAGTTGGCCCTCTTAAACTTTCTTTGTAGGCTTACTTTTATATATGATGTTTTATTTCAATTAACTCATCAAAGGATGAGTCAGTCCACAATCATTTGATCTGTTTCTTTCTTTAGCCATCTTTTCTATGGGATTATTGCTGCTTTTCAGTTCTTCAGTCCTGATGCTGTACGCAGTGAGGCTCAGCTGTTATTAGAGGTAAAGAACATGCCCGAAGACTTCACATTGTGGGCTGAAAAATTGCAAACTGCCACCTAAAAGATCAAGAAAAACAAGATCATGTTTTCAGTCTATTCTTGTCTTTTGATCTATTCTCAGTCAGTAGGATGTGATGACAAGATTATATATAAATTGTATAGTTTTCGGTCTTCTACTCAGTTTCGGGAGAGTGTTAAGTATCTGAAGTTATATCTAATAATATGTTGTTTTTTATTTGATTCAGATACGTCTTCATTTCAGTTTCAGATTTGTAACTGTGGTTAATCAAGTTCTTTTGCACCTTAATTCACTTTGAAATAGTTTTTAGTAGTATGCTGATGAATTTTTAAAATTTAAGCTTTCAGAAGAACCTGTGTTTGACCCACCTGTAGTTTTAAAGGAAAACATTATCTGGGAAGTAGCATACCTTTTAGTACTAAACCACATAATTAGAAATGAGAATACAAATCAAGTCAGAACAAGTGGTATACAGATTTATTTTATGCTCTGTTATAAGCAGAAAATAGATAATTAATGGGGTCTTTCTATATAATTATTGTGTCCACAGTCAAATTATTTCTCTTGTTGCTACTGTTCTCTCACTTTGAAGGCCACGGCTGGTCAGAATGCAACAACTCTGTGGCTGTGCTGCGTCATTTTTTTTTGTTTGTTTCTTATTATAAAACATGCTGTATCCCACTGAAATCACAGTTTGAAAATTAGACGCAAATCGCTGTATGGCAAAATGGAAAGAAATATGGCCAAAGGAAAGAAACCCATAGGTTCTTATTAACCTTTTTAAATCAATGGCCTGGCTAAGAGAGCTCATCTTCAGAATGGGAACAGCTGTTTTTCACATAAGGCAGGCATGTATACTGATGACTCAACGTATTGTTTTATTCAAGATTAATTCTACTCAGTATTTTGGAAGTTTTCCATGTAAATTCAGACCCATGCTTTCCTGACTGTGACTCTGAAATCTGACAACTTCATAGGCGTATGTGCAAAGGCTATTTGTATGTAAATTTGCCATAGCGTTTCTGCTTAAACTGTATTCTGAAGACTTGAGTTGGTGACAAACTCTAGAGCTTTAAACATATTTCTGAATTAAATACATAGGAAATTAAGTGTTCAAGAGAAATAGATGATCACAGAAATTGCTCAGTTGTCCTAGACTTGGCCTACTCAGGGGAATTTAAACATTCACATTTTAGGTATCAGATATGTAGAATGCCTTATGTGTTTAAGCAATATTCACATCCTTAGATTGGAGTAGAAAGAGAAGAATGTAAGGTCGAGATCACCTTAGCAGACAGGCACAGGTTGAAGGGAAAGTGAACAATTCAAAATTCATAAAAGTCTGTCCTTAAGAGAAATCATTGTGAAGATTAGAGAAAAACACTAATGTAGTAAGCACTGTAATACCCAGAATTGAGGAATTAGAGCGACCAGAATGCTGGGGGAGCCTAGGGGCTCAAAACGAAAGTCTGTTCTTGGAAAAGGAATAAGAGCTAAAAGGTTTCTTGAATAATGTGTGCTTTTAAAAGATTATAATTTGGTGTCATGAAAAGGCTGAAGTCCCAGTTTTTCTAGTAGTAATGGTAAATTCTTTTGATTATTTTAATTACTTTTGCTTACTTGAATAAAACCAGTTGTGACACTAGATTTGCTTAGCCACTAATATCTCTGAAGTAAGTATCAGAAAATGTGTCTGACATTGTTACTCTTAAAGTTATTCTACAGAATCAGTAGAATATGTTTTGACTGATTATAGAATTGTTAACAAGCATTAAGATGTCAGGAAATGTATAGAAATGGGATGAAGAATTGCAAATGTTTGAGGAGTATAGTACACCAAACAAAAAAATCCCAAGAGACACCTCAAACAGGAAGACCTTTTGATATTGCCTCTATTTCTGCTTCTCTAAACTGTGGTTGGGGTGATGTTCTGGTGGGAGAGACCCTTGTTCAAACCTGTCCATATCTTCTTCTGTATGTGGCACTTGTTCCATTGAGAGACTGAAAGGTGTTATTTTAGAAATGTCACACTCTCCAAAAATTATTTTATTCGTATTACTGAGGTCTGCTTTCTTAATTTGTTCTAAATTCAATAATACTTTCTGTTAAATTGAAACTGTTTTTTAGACATGGGACCCATTTACTAAAAATAAAAATAAGTCATCCATCTCTGCTAAATAACTTCCAAAACCACAATAAACAGTTTCTAGTACTGGACTTCTTTGCTCTTTTTGACTTGTGTGATGTTAATTCAGGTTCTGTGAACTCTGTTTCCCTGAAAAGCTACCTATGCTATTATACATTCCCCATACAGACAGTCCATATTTATCCCCTAGTTCTTGTACCAAATTTGTCTGCTTCCATTCCTCAGGGAGAAATTTCAAGTTGTGTCTGTGGTCTTTGGAAAGCTCTCTAAATTATTTAGCAGTCTGAAAATGACTGACAATCTCTCTGTTCCTAACAGTACGAATAGAAGATACTGGATTGATAGGGAATAAATACTGTACTTTTTTATAGTGCCTGTATTTAATCTGTATGTGCTTTTTTGATGATTATTTTTTGGCATAACTAGCTAGTAAGGAGAAACAGGTCTAGCATAACGATTGTTTCACAATTACTTGCCACAGCTGTAATAACACACAATACACTTTACTGTGAACCTTAAAATCCCTGAAAAATCTATGGAAACCTACAGCTGGAGAAATAAAGCAAGAAATTGGCACTGCCTTGCAGCAAGTGTCACTGTAATATGTGAATAGTGGCATTTATTTAAAAAAATCGCAGCCTGATTAAGATCCAAGAGTTAATCTGCGTTCTAAACACAAATGACTATCATATCAAAATTTTGAGAACTTGCCAGCAGTGTAGAGCTAAAAATCCCCAGTCTCCTCCCCATCTGCCTTTGCCTACTAAGAAAAAGCAGTAATAGCAGTGAGTGAGTCTGAAGGGAGTGGACAATGTTGCATTTTTTAGTCTCAACCTCCCTCTTCTTTTATAAAGTGAGAAGGTTTTTTTCTTTCAGAGGCTGAAGGGCAATGTGACATCTGAACACCGAGGTGAAAATAATTTACCAAAGGACTGTTCATTGCACGTGCAATAGTTGCACAGAGTAAAAACAATTTGTTGATGTGCTTTCAGAAGTTGTCACTTCCTCTGACAGGTCGCAGGTAGTGTTGCTCTTTGAGCTTCAGGTTTGAGATGTAGAGGTGATGACAGGCTGATTTTAAAATCGCTTTCACAAGCCATGATGATAGCATAGGCTGTTGTCAGGAATCAAGGTAACTTCCAAACTGATTTCTGAAGTGACTGTCTGATCACGCGTAGGTTACCTTTTCTGTCTTTTGAATTTGGAAAGACCTGTGTAATTTTCTCTGGTATTGTGTGAGGCCCACATTGACTTGGGTTGTTCCTGGTGGTTTGGGTCCAAAGGAATCTGATGATTCTCAACCTCTGGCTGTTGTGACCCCAGTGCTCTTCAATGCTGGGAAAATAAGGACATAGCTGATGAGATGAGCAACGAGAAGGGGCGGATATGGACATGTTCCTTCTCTTCTTTCAGGTTGAATAGAACAGCAGAGCCAACTTCTGCTGGTGAAACCGCTGAATTTGGATTCAGCCTGTTACCATGTCTGGTAGTTTAGGTGCACCATCAGATCCAGCTTTAGGAGGGCTTCTGCTGTGTGAATTACAGATGTCTTTATCACAAAACCTTTTATTATAATTTGCAAGTCTGAAAGGTATTGAAGTGGGATATGATCCTCTGTCTCTGCACTGTGGTGACCAACCTAGAAAGCAGTGGTAGTCAAATCAACACCACTCTATTTGTTGTGGGAATGTGGTTGTTGACTCCTGTGAATTTGTTACTACACTGTCATCTTGTGTTCAGTTATTTTTTGCTCTAAGTCTTTGCTGTTCAGGGCAAACAGGCTCGTGGCAGAGAGTCTTTGATTTGTGTACTCTTTCTCTCTATAGTTTATATTTAATAGTATAATTAAGACGTCAAAACCCAGACTATAGGAATCAGGACTTAACCTTTTTCTGTATAATACACTGAGGGGTTGTCCAGGCCCAATGTCATACTGGTATCTATAGATGGATAGATAGTGTAGTCTGACTGGATGGAAGATGCCAGGCTGAAGAGCCAGTCTTTTTCTGAAGGATAGCGTAGCTTTGGTCTTCAGCCATCTGCACAGCCTTACCTTGGTTGGATTGATTTTTTTGCTCCCTACTCTTCTTTTTACTTGCACAGACAGAACTGTTTGCTATTATCTCCACTGCAATTAATAAAATTATGTCTGTCCAAAAGTGCTTTTGAGTTCAGAAATATGTCTTCTGGGTTTATGGCTGATTCAGAGGTCTAGCAGTCAGAGATTGTTGTTTTAAGCCATAATGCACATTTCTTCATGTTATACATCAGCTGGCATCAATAGCTATTGTCAAATCAATTCCTTTTTTGCCTTCAGGATGCCTGGGCCTTTTGAGTTGGTTGTAAGACACCAACTCTCAGTATTTATTTACATGGACACTAGATAAAATGGCAGGTTAAAGTAAGATTGATGAATTGCAACACTGGAAAAATGTGAACCAATGAGGTTTGTACTCAAAACCAGGAACTGTTTTCCCATCATGGAGAACAGCAAGAGAACTCAAAAAAAAAAAAGGAGCAGCAATTGAGAGTTTCTATGAGTAGAGGAAGGATTTATGTTTTAAAGGCAGTAATAACTTGGCTATACCTAGGGGAAATTTGGTAAGAAATATGATTTGCTTTGGTCACCTCGGAAACAAGCTGTTCATCTATCAGTAGGTATTTTAAATATTTTTCAAATATTTTATTATTATTATAACAACATGGCTAATTAGATGTTTTAATAAGTGATACTGCAACAAATCACTTTACTGACATAGAACAAAATATGGATTTTAGCATATAGGTAATAATACCCTGGATGTGCTCTTAGTATTTACTAGCCAAGTCTAAAACTCCCTGTCACTGAATGAAGATGGATGCTTTTGAATTTTTATCTACTTTCTATTAGTGCTTATCTTTTGTTACTGATTCCTGAACAAATTACAGTATGTGGTCGCCCTTTAATTATATGCCTGTGCTTAGGATGCCCAGAGAGAGACTTCAGAGTTTTAACATGTGATAGGATGCCTTTATTTAAGGTGAAACCAGCACGCACAGGGAACATAGCCCCTCCTGTGTCTGCCTAGGGGAACGGAGGATTGGTTTAATTCTTATATATAAATATATATAGATATATGAATATGTGCATGTACACATATTCAGACAGTGTTTTTAAATATTACAGATGTCAGCTGTCTTTTTTTTATATCAGCTAAAGATTTGGTGTGCAGACGTTCTGGTGCACCTGATGAGCGGAGTCTTGTCTTTGAGCCAAAGAAAACATCCTTTACCTATCATCTTTGGGATGATGTGTCTTCCTTGTGTTCTAAGTAAGAGCAGGTTTATGAGGGATTTATCAGAGTACAAGAAACTAGTACCTAATTGAAAAACAGCAAGAAGATTTGCATAATCTAGAATCAGTGCAAACTATATGCTATGTAACTGTATTTATAAGAAATTCTTATCAATTCCTTTGGTTAGGAAATCTGTATGCCGCTGTGTAAACCTCAAAGTAATGTAACCACAGCAATTTCAGTATTCCTGTATAATTTTTTTCCTTAAGGTTTTCTCTAAAATTGAATTATCAGAATTTGGTTCTAGGATAATTTTCCAAGGTCAAAGCTGCATACGATTTTACCCTTCCAAAAACCTTTGAGAAGATTCAGAGTGGAGTTCAAAGCATATGACATATTGAGGCAAATGGCAGGTACGGTTAGATAATTTAAAATTAATAAATAGAAAGCTATTCAGAAAGGGCTGTAAAAATGATGAAGGAGTTTTAGGAACTGATTTATGAGGCAAGACCAGAAATTAGATATGTATAGCTTGGCTGAAGGGATAGAATGAACATAACTGTCTTCAAATAGGTGCATGAACAGTTAGGAAATGGCTTTTTGTGTATTCAGAATTGTGGACTAGATAGAAGTATTTTAGGGCTGCCAAGATAATGAGAAAGAAGAACTAAGGAACAGTGTTGTTAAGATTACTGAAAAAATTTAAAGTAAATAGAAGCTGATTGTGAAGGAGAAATTCAGATAGATATTCAGCTTTGTTAGACCATGGGATTGATCAGTCTATTGTGTCAATAGATTATTTCGCTTATTTCTATTTGGGTTTCTGAAAGTTGTTTTTTATTGGGAGAAGGTGGATGACTTTAGAAAGAAGGTCTTTTGTAATCTTGAATATCAATGTTCTGTGAGAAAGCGGCATGTGCTCTGTGTACAAATCTTGTTCTTGTGCGTTACTAATTTTTCCTTGGCATTTATTATACCCAGAAATGCAGATGTAGACTAGATAGTCACACCTTTCCTTTGATATAATAGAACATCAAGTGAATTGCCTCAAAAAGGCTGGCAGTTGTGTTAAATGATAGTTTTATGACTCAATAGGGTTTCAGTACATCACTCACCTTAATCAAAAACAATGTCTAACTAATTAAAATTACATCACTGTTAAAATTACAGTTATTAGCGTCATTCTTAGAGGACTTAAGTAGAGTGGAAACTTGAAAAATCTTAATTTTGCCTTTCCATCTTAAATGGGTCTCTGATTCTTCATTTTTTGGTACTTAAGAGATACCAAACTTGGTGATATAATTGCTTAGATTACTTTTTCACAGTCTTAAGGAAATGGAATTCTTAATTTAAAATGGTAAGTAAATGAAGTGTATTGACCTTGGCTAGGTGCCAGGTGCCCACCAAGTTGCTCTAGCACACCCCTTCCTTAACAAGATGGGAAGAGAAATACAATGAAAAGCTTATGGGTCGAGAAAAGGACAGGAAGATAACTCACCAGTCACCATTATGGGCAAAACAGGCTCTACTTGAGGAAGTTAATTTAATTTATTGCTGATAAAATCAGAGTAAGATAATGAAAAATGAGAATAAATTTAAAAAAACCTTCCCCCTCCTTCTTCCCAAGCTCAGCCTCACTCGTGATTGTCCTACCTCCTCTTTCAGAGCAGCGCAGGAAGATGTAGAACAGGGGTTACAGTCAGTTCATAACACATTCTCTCTGCTGCTTCTCCTCATGCTCCTTGCCTGCTCTAGCATGAGGTCCCTCCCATGAGAGATAGTTCTTTGTGAACTGCTCCAGCATGGTTCCGTTCCATGGGCTGCATTTCTTCCCAAACTGCTGCAGCGTGTGTTGTTTTCATGGGATGCAGTCTTTCAGGAACAGACTGCTCCAGCATGGGTCCCCCATAGGGTCACTCATTCTGCCAGAAGATCTATCCCACACGGTTTCCTTCCCATGGAGCTACAGTTCCTGCCAGGAGGCTGCTCCAGTGTAGGCTGTCCATGGGGTTCACAGCTTCTTTCAGGGCATATTCACCTACTTGGGCATAGGGTGGCTGCAGGCGGGTAGATATTTGACCCACTGTAGACCTCTTTGGGCTGCGGGGGACAACTTGCCTTACCATTGTCTTCACCATGGGCTGCAGGGGAATCTCTGGAATCTCTGCTCTGGTGCCTGGAGAACCCCGCTCCCACCTTCTTCACTGACCTTAGTGCATCATTGTGTATCTCACATATTCTCACTCCTCTCTTCCAGCTGCTGATACACAGCTTTTTTTGCCCTTTCTTAAAAAGGTTATTGTAGAGGTGGCAACACATTGCCGATTGGCTTGGCTTTGGCCGGTGGCAGGTCCTTCTTCCAGCCTGCTGGCACTGACTGTACTGAACACGGGGGCAGCTTCTAACATCTTCTCAGAGAATCCACCCCTGCAGCCTCACTGCTACCGAAACCTTGCCATGCAAAGCAAGAGCAGTATAATAAGAGAGTTTCTTTTCTATAGGAAGTCATGTGGTCTAAGTGATCATGATATAAATTCTGAAACTGTTCTCTTTCTACACTTTCTCAGCAGAAGGAACTGTTCTAATTGTGGTTTTTGAGGAGGAAAACCACCCTTAGATTGTGATACAAGGGCTTTGACTCTTGTGGAAATGTAATGTTTTGTGTTTGTCTCCTTTCAGTTATACAGCCAACTCAGTCTTGTTTTACAACCTGTCCCTTTTGTTCCCTAACAGTTTTCATGTATGTACTCCTTGAAATTGTTGTCTGAACATCTAGACTCTTACTTCCCTCTGTAGCTCAGTTTCATCTCTTTTTTTCTCTTTTCCCAAACATTAAGGAAGTTTCTCTTTTTCTGTTAACGTTGTTAGTCTGAACCTATTTTGAGATGCTCCCTCTGCTTTCCATCAGAGGGCAAATATTAGGGACAGCCAGTGGCTTCTCCCTTCACTCTCTTTACATTCATCCTAAAAGTGCTTCTATTCCTCTTGTGAATAAAGAAGTTTTCACGGTCTTTGTCTTAGCCTTCATGGACGCTGGTCTGTACTGATATACACGGCTCCATGTGTGTTAGAAGTCACATCTTCTACTCTTGTGCCTGCCTTTCTGCTCACTTTTCGCTAGGTGCTGCTGAATTAACCAGGTGTCAGTCTGTTTACCCTTTTACTGAAAATTTGTTGCATGTGTAGGTTGTTCTGTAGACTAGCTGGCAAAAGGCATTTTTTGATGGCCATTATCTTAGCAATAGCAGCTAGACTATACAGCAGTTTAGGCAAGAAAAAGGATACCCAAGATAGGGACATGTGAACAGAGCATAGGTCAGTGGAAGAGTGTACCTTAAGCCAGGAACTTGCTAAATTAAGAAGTGTGAATTTTCTTTTTAATGCCTTTTGTCTAGGATTCAAGGGTCATATAGTAATCTACAGCAGCAAGTCCCACTAGTGCCTTCTAGCTCTCTTCTCCCTTCTTGGCAGCTACAAATATTATATGCTGCTATAGACACATTGATTTGCATTGAACGGGGTTGTATTGAGAAACTTGTGTTAGGAAAACAAATCTCAGAGACACTTCAAAGTAGGGTCTTACAATCTCATGCATTCTATATAGGGTAGCTTTACTTTGATAATCATCACCTTCTGTGATTTTAGAAATCTCTAGTGATGGTAATAAATTTTCATAAAGTAACTAGTGTCATGTCTGACTGTGCTATGTGGGTGACTTCATGCTGTATGAGAAGAGGAGGCTGAGGGGAGACCTCATTGCTCTCTACAACTACCTGAAAGGAGGTTGTGGAGAGGAGGGTGCTGGCCTCTTCTCCCAAGTGACAGGGGACAGGACAAGAGGGAATGGCCTTAAGCTCTGCCAGGGGAGGTTTAGGCTGGAGATTAGGAAAAAATTCTTCACAGAAAGGGTGATTGGGCACTGGAACAGGCTGCCCAGGGAGGTGGTTGAGTCACCTTCCCTGGAGGTGTTTAAGGTGTGGGTGGATGAGGTGCTTAGGGGCATGGTTTAGTGTTTGATAGGAATGGTTGGACTCGATGATCTGGTGGGTCTCTTCCAACCTGGTTATTCTATGATTCTATGATTCTCAGTAGCTGATACTGGTACAGGAAACATGGGTAAAGACTGCGTTGACTCACTGTGATGGTAGTGGATATAGTAGTTTGGATGCAGAGCTATTAGAAATGAAATAGTAAGGACTGGAGTTTTCCAATGTAATTTTTTTTTTAACTGCAGCTAAACTTTGACTGTGTTATCGAAGGGGAAAGCATTAAATCACCAGTTCAATGGCATAGCCAAAAGCAAAGCAATTAAAATAAAATTTGATACTAAGTGTTGAGGCAGGAATTAAAGTCGCGAGTGAAGAATATTTTTTTATGATCATCTGTTGGATTCCTTCCCCACCCCCTTTTACTACTCCTCTTGTTTAGCTCACCTTAGGTTATGCCTAAGGAATGCTGGATTGTTGCAATCTCCAAACCAGAAATGCCTCTTTCAGTAACTAGTGCTATAAATCACACCTGATTACCATATTTGCTTAGATGAGCAATTCATCTTGTGCTTTTCAGTTATGTCAATGATAGTTATGTTTATATGGAAAAAATATTTATAATATCTAAAATTAGGCATTTTTCTTCTGCTGATGTTTGCTTTTTTATTTATGTTTACATTATAGATTAGATTAAATTTTAAAAGGTGCAAACAATAAGAATAGATTGTGTAGCAAGGATGTAGAACAAAGAGAGGTGTTTAGCATGGCTTAGGGGGATACTAGGAAAGGAACTGTTTCATAATTTTCTAGAATTTTCTTATCTGAGTAAGATATTTGTCTATGGAACCTGATTAACAAGGAGTAGTCTGGACCCAGGAAAATAAGATCAGTAAACCCTCTACCATGTGAGATCACCTGGTTTTACTTGCATTGCATTGAAGAGGTATTGCTGCCAACTTAGCAATGGTTGTTACTTCAAGTTCAGTGCGTCCACATGGATTTTTTTTCAGCAGAGTTGGAGAGAGGAAGCAGATGTGATGGAAGCAGATGAATAATGAATGGTTGAAAAGATGTTAAGAGAGAACATTTAGGAAAGTGCAAGTAGTGTTATGAAGGCCATAAATAGAGAAGATAGGGCACAGTGAGTGTTTACGAATGCAGGACAATACTTCTCCACTGCTGGTATACTGCTTTGCACTGCACTAATGGTCATTGAGTGAACAAATCACTTTTGTATGAAAATGATGGAGTATTATTTTTGTGTGTTTTTTTTTTTCTGCTAACATATTATGTCCCATTTATTGTAACTGTAGATATTTAAAGTCATTATAAAATGCAAGACCAGTAGTTTTGCAGGAAACGCAGGGTGTTTTTTTAGACATGGTAAAGACACCCCCGCCCCCCCAAAAAAAAACCCCTCAACACACTCCACCATACAGTTTTCATCAACTTTTAATTTTTCAGAGATACAATGTCCTTCAAAATGCCATAGTAAAAGGTTGCTGTGGGCACAGGGATTCTAGATCAATTATATGGGTAGCCTTCCACAATTTATCATTTGAAGATAGCATCTGTGTGGATTTGAAAGAGTAAGGCAGTCAATAATGCAGGACACAGATAGAAGGAGACAAACTGGGTAAGACTATTAAGAATAAAAATAGAACAGTGAAGCAAAACTTGTGGACTGTGGTATAAGACAAGTGCTGATGGAACCAGGTATTTAATGTAATTGCTTTCAGTATAGCAGCACAAGGAAATTGTTCATTTTGATACAGTTATCCATTGTTCACCCTTAGCCATTAGTAAAATGAGATAGAAGGGATTGAAAAGGTAAGGTATTAGGTGAATGAAAATGGATATAGTTATTTCAATGTATCATATTGCTTGGCTGATGTAAGTAAATGGATGATTAGACAAAACCAGTGCTCCCCTCACCTATTCCCTTCCCCTTTCCCCCCTCATTTAAGCATCCACTGGTGTCTCTAAGAATACTTAGGAAGATTAAAAACTAACGATAAATAAGGAGGTGAATCTATTGCAGAAATCTGACACTCCTTTTCCGACAGCAGTATTTATTTCATCACTGCTTACTGAGATTCAGAAGGAGTTTCTTTCATAAGTGAAATCAAAGCCAAAGCAAGCAGAGCTTTGGGAGTACATTTTGGTAATCAGTAAACTAGAGGCGATCCTTCCAGGGAACAGTAATTTTTTTGTAAGAATAAGGTGATTATATTGCTTTGTTTTCTAATGGACTGTAATACACTTGGGAGCAGTAGTAGTGTAACATTTTATTTGTCGTAGACTTAGGTAATGGTAACTCTTACAGCCAAGCCTGAAGTAGATTTAGAATGAATTCTTATGCATTAAGAGTCTTTGAAGAAGAAAAATGGATAAAAGAGTGGTGCTAAATACTGAGGGAGAGTAGTTTAAGGCACGGGCGGACGAGGTGCTAAGGGGCATGGTTTAGTGTTTGATAGGAATGGTTGGACTCGATGATCCGGTGGGTCTCTTCCAACCTGGTTATTCTATGATTCTGTGATTTATTATATATAACTCTTCCTACTTCTGTCCCTTTAGTAATTTGTTGAAGTTTGTCATGGGTTCTAGCCAGGGGAAAGCAGTTAACTTCCTCTGTGTCCCAGGTAGGCAAATTGTATTACACTGATGAGCCCCATTTATGTAAAGGAATGGACTTGACAGATATTGACATTTTTCTTGATATGTATGGATTCATTGAAGGAGAATGGTGGAGATCATACCCTTGCCATCATATTCTCAGCTTTAGGAAGGGAGTAATGGAGAAGTGTGTCAAATAGCTGATTCCAAACTTTAAAGCTTGCAGTTTCCTGGAGATGTGCTGTGCTGACAGACTGACAGTATAGCTCACAATTTATGGTTTGGCTTATCAAGTCATCTTTGGTGGCAAGAATTTGTCTCACATGCGCCTTGTGATGAGCGTTGTGTTTTTTTCACCATTTTCTCCTTAACAGCCAGGAGGCTCCCAAAACATCTCCTGCTGTAGGGGAAGATATATAGGATGCCTAGGGAGGGATGTCATATTTTTTTCACAGCCTGCTGTGGGATGGAAACAGCCGGTGGCTTTTCATGTTTTGTGTCCTGTTTCATTCCTGATGAACTGCCAAATGTGCTTACTCTGGTGAAGTTAAGCAATATTTTCTTCATTGGGATACATGCTTCTATATTCATGCGGGCATTTACCACATTTACAATGATGAACCTTGGGTACCCCAACATTTTACTTATCACGTCCGTAGGAATTTTTATTTATTCTATAATTAATGTTTGAAGTGAAGCTTTAAGGAAACTTCTACTCTGAGAAAGGCAGCATGTACAAATGTGATTATTTTGTAACTTTGCGTAAGTATGGGTGGTGGATGAAAGAATTTATAATGTGAATTACTAAACACACCACTTCTAAAAGAATGATAAAAAAGAAGAACCAACAGGTTTTGAGCTGGTTTTAAGACAAAACTAATATGAAGGAACAAGCTAACAACATCCTGAGTCTTATAGCTATGTGGACTTATTTCTAATTTCATGTTTTTATAAGAGGATTTCAAAATGCATCGTATTTTAATTGCATTTTTTTTCTGAGTTTATCTCTTATCTTTCTCAGAGTATAACTCTTACCTATTGCAGTGTCCTTGGCAGTGTTGTCAAGAATATTGCTCTGATTGTACATGGAGATAGCACAGATCCCTGATGGTTCATTGTGTAGTCCTGTTCTTGAGGGATACAGTGATAGTTATGTAACCCATGAAATCCCCTGTGCACTCTCAACCACAGAGTGGACATCTTCTGCTGTTGTAGGTCACTCCTGCAACATCCCAAGAGCCAACAGCTCCTGTAGGGCCAGCGTCAGTTTATTTGGGATTAACTCAGTTTTAGTTGAAGTGGTCTCATTATAATTAACAGCAGTCACATTTTTCTCTCTACTCTCCAGTGGGCTCAATATAGTTTGAGAGGACATAAAAGTGTTCTCTTTTTCAAACAGACACTATGTCGTTTCCCTGAAATTTAAAGTAGTTTCTTGACGTAGTTGCTGGTATTCTGGAGTATGTTAAAATACCTGGAGGTGATGAAGAACCTCTCTGCTATAATTTCAGTGAGAGAACTTAATGAATGTTCCTCAGAATCCATGAATCCCTTATAGCAGTGTCCTCAAAAACATCAATCTGCTTTGATTGAGTCCAAGAGGCCACAGAGTAGCTGGAGAACAGGGATGGTGGCACTGACTTGGGTATAAGTTCTGAGTCCTGCTGGCCAAACAGACTCTGAAATGGAAAAGTAGCTTGCTTGTTACATAGCCTCTCATAAGCCAGTCAGTGAAAGAGGAAATTAAACAGTGTCTTTCAAGAAAAGTTTTTACACCCACTCAGGCACACTACTTAGTAGCCTCTTCTGCTACCATATGTTCTAAATACAAATACCAATATACTTCCAAAGTATAGATAGAAAGAAAAAATTAAAAGGCTTGAATAATCCTTGATAAAGCAGTCTCTTAACTTCATTTAAGTTCTAAACATCACAGTGAATGCTATTACACAAGAAGAATCTTGACTTGTGTTTGCTAGTTACTTTGGCATGTTTGAGCAAATGACTGAGCTGCTGCCGTTAGCCAAAACCTGTTCCCCCAAATGTTTCTTTCTGCTTTTTGTAATTATTTTTAATCTGTGCTCTCTAAGCTGCATTATCACATGTGAATTTTTGCTGCATATTTTTAAAAATAACTTATTTGCAGCTGTCAGCGATGCCTTATGAATAAGTTATCAACCATCCCTGGAGTTATAACTGCAAACAGTTAAAAAAAAGTAATATTTATAAGTCTGTGAACATATTCTATTAATGTATTTATTAAATGAATGCATTCATTTACTTAGGATTAAGAAAATAGCTCCTTTCTGTTAAAAAAAACACTGTTACTTGTATTTTCTTTAATGCTAACTCATTGGTGGTGTTTTCTAACTGATTTAAATGATCTTTTACAAAAAGTACCATTTAAATAAACTGTTTTTATCCTAAGAGGTCTCAAGGCTCTTGAGGACCATCCCCCCCAAACCAACTACACAAACATTTAATAATGCATCATAAATTGCCAGAATAATGATGGCAAACACAAGGGAGAGTGGAACTGCAGATTTCCAGTTCTCCTTAGAGAGGAGTTGAGTTTAATAGAATAATAAAAGGAGAATCTTCTCACTTAGGAGGACACAAGATAGTCTGGATAGCAAGCTTTAAAGAGCCTGATGATGTCTTTCATGGTAGAATTGTGGTATTTTGAGGAATGTGGCTGAAATAACCTGGCTCCAAAAAGTTGGTTAGATCATTGGAAACTCAGGTTATGAATAGCTCCCAGTTTTAATTTTAATTTTGAAGGAAAAAAATCATAGCCTAAAGTAGAGAAATTAATTTGTATGTTATTATAAGCATTAACAAGGATGGAGAAAGGGAGCTCATCTGGTATCTAGGCAATACTTTAATGTCTAAGGGTGAATTTCACCAGAACAGATTTCAGGAATTGACTACTTTTCTGTATGACTGCTGGGTGAATTGTTTGCTTATGTAGCTAAGAATGGGTGTTCTCTGGAAGAGGGGACAGGCCTCTTGGGTGGACTATGGGAGGGAAGTGAGGTTGTGCAGAGAAAAAATCAGAAGGGCTAAGGCTCAACTAGAAATCAGATTCGCAAAGTCTGTGAAAGATAACAAAAAATCTTTCTATAAATATATAAACAATAAAAGGAGGACTAGGGAGACCATACAGTCCCTATTGGACGCAGAAGGAACAACAGTGACAGGAAATGAGGAAAAGGCTGAGGTACTTAATGCCTTCTTTGCCTCAGTCTTTAGTTGTAAAGAAAGTTGTTCCGTCTGTGTACAAACCCAGGAGCTAGAGGAGCAAAATGTGGCTCCCATGATCCAAGAGGAGGTGGTCAGAGCCTTGCTAGCCCGACTAGACACCCACAAGTCTATGGGGCCGGATGGGATTCATCCAAGGATATTGAAGGAGCTGGCGGATGTGCTGGCCAAACCCCTTTCCATCATCTTCCAACAGTCCTGGAAGACTGGGGAAGTCCCACTGGACTGGAGGCTGATGCTGTGCCCATCTACAAGAAGGGAGGACCAAGAAAACTACAGGCCTGTCAGTCTGACCTCAGTGCCAGGGAAAGTCATGGAGCAGGTGATCTTGAGTGCTATCATGAAGCACATGCAAGAGAACTGGGTGATCAGGCCCAGTCAACAAGGGTTCACAAAAGGCAGGTCTTGCCAAACTAGCCTGATCGCCTTCTATGACAAAGTGACTCGGCTACTGGACGAGGGAAAGGCTGTGGATGTATCTTCCTGGACTTCAGTAAAGCCTTTGACACAGTTTCTCACAGCATTCTGCTTGAGAAACTGTCACCTCTGGGCTGGACAGGCGCACACTCTCCTGGGTGGAAAACTGGTTGGCTGGCCGGGCCCAGAGAGTGGTGGGAAATGGTGTGAAATCCAGTTGGAGGCCAGTGACAAGTGGGGTTCCCCAGGGCTCAGTGCTGGCTCCAGCCCTGTTCAATGTCTTTATCAATGACCTGGATGAAGGCATCGAGTGCACCCTTAGCAAGTTTGCGGACGACACTAAGCTGGGTGGAAGTGTGGATCTGCTGGAGGGTAGGGAGGCTCTGCAAAGGGATCTGAACAGGCTGGACCGCTGGGCAGAGTCCAATGGCATGAGGTTTAACAAGGCCAAGTGCCAGGTCCTGCACTTGGGGCACAACAACCCTGTGCAGTGCTACAGACTAAGCGAAGTCTGTCTAGAAAGCTGCCTGGAGGAGAGGGACCTGGGGGTGTTGGTTGACAGCGACTGAACATGAGCCAGCAGTGGCCCACGTGGCCAAGAAGGCCAATGGCATCTTGGCTTGTATCAGAAACGGTGTGACCAGCAGGTCCAGGGACGTTATTCTGCCTCTGTACTCGGCACAGGGGAGACCGCTCCTCGAATACTGTGTTCAGTTCTGGGCCCCTCACCACAAGAAGGATGTTGAGGCTCTGGAACGAGTCCAGAGAAGAGCAACAAAGTTGGTGAGGGGGCTGGAGAACAGGCCTTATGAGGAACAGCTGAGAGAGGTGGGGTTGTTTAGCCTGGAGAAGAGGAGGCTGAGGGGAGACCTCATTGCTCTCTACAACTACCTGAAAGGAGGTTGTAGAGAGGAGGGTGCTGGCCTCTTCTCCCAAGTGACAGGGGACAGGACAAGAGGGAATGGCCTCAAGCTCCGCCAGGGGAGGTTTAGGCTGGACATTAGGAAGAAGTTTTTCACAGAAGGGGTCATTGGGCACTGGAACAGGCTGCCCAGGGAGGTGTTTAAGGCATGGGTGGACGAGGTGCTAAGGGGCATGGTTTAGTGTTTGATAGGAATGGTTGGACTCGATGATCTGGTGGGTCTCTTCTAACCTGGTTATTCTATGATTCTATGAATAGTCTTTAAGGTACCTTCCAACTCAACTCATTCTATTATTCTATGAATTTTTATTTTTGTTCTTCTCAGGATTGCTATGCTAGTTCAGGGCTGGTCTGCTCTAAAAAGTATGACTAATCAAGTGTGACTTGCATGTGAGTGTGTGTTTTTAAAATATTCAGTTATTTTGTTTGTTTAACCTGATAATAACGTGGTCATTATCCCTAGGGAGGCATTTAAATTGATAGAAAGCAGATTTGGAATATTGATACTCTTGTCCTGATCGTAAAGTAGGTATATCAATGTGAAGCACTTTTATGCCCAGAGGAAGAGACTGCACCACTTTAATGATGCTCTAAATGTCAAAGTGGTAGCACTTCCTGATATTATTATATTGATAGTTATTTTATTGCTAATGGGTTTCCAGGTGATGCTACACCAGTCTTCATTTATGAAGGCATTTTTAGCTAGGTTGTTACTTAACGACGTTAGGGTAATGTTTCTCAGCTCTCTTGACAGGGTGGTTATCCTTTGGCCTATATGCTTTTCTTTTGGGTTGTTTCCCTGCCTTTCACTGGGCAGCAGCTCCGTCCCTCAAAGAGGAATGGTGAGGGTCACTTGTGTTTGCATGGCTCTTTCTTGGAAGAGATGAATTGCTATTGAGGAGTCCAAGTTGGTAAACAGTTTTAAGGCTAGGCTAAGCATTTGCAGCCAATAATTAGTCTTTTCTTATTCAGGCAACTGGAGGAAGCTGAGCTGCTGGCAGCTCACAGGGAACTGCTGACTTTCTTTATGCTTTGTGGCTCCCTGGGGGCTGTATTGCACAGGTTGAGAAACCAACCCTGTGCTAAAGGCATGGAGTATGTCAGACCAAAAGAAGACAGGCTGTGGGAGGGTTAAAAAAAACCAAAAAGGCAAGCAGAGCTGAAGTCAAGTGAACCTGGCAGTGGAAAGGAGATAAGAGCAGAAGAGGAGAGATTCAGGGAGAATTTAGAGGACAAAAAGTAAATATAATGAACAAGAAGCTGCTAAGTCAGTGGAGTGAAAATAGCATAAGGTAACTGAAATTTTAGGACCTCTCTTATGCTA
Source organism: Phaenicophaeus curvirostris (assembly GCF_032191515.1). Taxonomy (NCBI): domain Eukaryota; kingdom Metazoa; phylum Chordata; class Aves; order Cuculiformes; family Cuculidae; genus Phaenicophaeus; species Phaenicophaeus curvirostris. The sequence continues at coordinate 5,288,763 of NC_091396.1, forward strand.
GTGTTGTGCTCCATTGTTTTGGAAAGTTTGTGATTCCATTGGCTTGTGAACGTATTTTATGATTTGACATTATTTAAATAACAAGGTTGACTTTATATTTTTAAAAATCCAGATAATTTAGATAAGAGTTTAATACATTTCAATTGAAGGCATAGAATTGACTTGAATAAAAAGACAAAAGGGGAAAGGAATTTACCCCCTATTAATAAGGTTTTCTTTTTGGGAGTCATAAATAAAAGATTCCACCTCCCCACCCCCTTTGGTTTTTTCTGTCTTTGTTTCCTTACAGAGTGCTTGAAAATTAGAATCAATTAGAGTTTGGGAAAATACACTCCCCAAACAGAAAGCCAGTAATGGGGAAGTAGTTGCAAATGGAGTAATTGATTCTGATACTTATCAGATTTCCAAATACATCATGTGTTGTTGCTCTGAAACACTTCATGCTTTGTTTTATTTTGTTTTGAATTGGACATTATGGCTTCCAGTAGTTGAAATATGATGCCCCAGCCAAGAGGAGATGCTGCTGCTAATGTCCAAATGGATTATTATTAAATGCAAGCAAACTGTGGTCTGTTATTTCAGAGGCAGAGATTGCTGTATTTCAAGATCGTTCATTCATGGGCTAACAGTTTAAAAAAACAGCAGGTCCCTTTCACCTTTTGGGTGATTGGACAAAACTCCCATTGCCACTAACAGGAACTGTGCCCTTTTTACAGCAGAGAGTAATTTGCTTTGCTGTGACTTGTTGGAGGGGACAAACAGTATAAAGATCCTTTTGTTGTGATTTGGTGTCTCACTGTTGTCTTTAAACACTATAAATATTTAGCAATAGGATTCCAAGTCAGGCATGAAAAGACGTAAGTGTTTTTTTTAAATTTGTGAAGTACATGTGCAGGTGAGAACCTTTTTCACTGACCATGCATTGAACACTGGTTGTATTGTCTTTCCATCTCACCTTGGTTTGTTTGTTTGGTTGATAAGAGATGATGAGTGTCTGCTGTGTGGCGAAATGCATGTCAAGTGCTGAGCAGGTAGCTCCACTGAGATACTTTTCTTGTGTTTTGTACTTGCCTTGTGTTTTGTCCATGGGTATTCATAGCATTGAAAAAAAAAATTTCACAGAAAGGGTCATTGGGCACTGGAACAGGCTGTCCAGGGAGGTGGTTGAGTCACCTTCCCTGGAGGTGTTTAAAAGACGGGTGGATGAGGTGCTGAGGGGCATGGTTTAGTGTTTGATAGGAATGGTTGGACTTGATGATCCAGTGGGTCCTTTCCAACCTAGTTGGATTCTATGATTCAATGATTGCTGAGTGCACTGGCACAAATTGGAAAAGATAATATATGTGTATTTCCCCTGTAAGTCCAAGAACGCTGCTTACTACTGGAAGGAGTAATGGTGATAACTAATTACCTGTAGGGTAGGTGAGTACTGTGATAATGGAGCTGTGTATAGACAATGGACCCTGATTCACAACTGTTAATGAAACACTTGAGTCCAGCAGAATAGCACTGGCTTACCAAGCCATCCCACCCTGTATTGTAATGGTCCTTACTGAAAAGTAGAAGCCAAAATGTCTTTGTTTTTGGAGCTAGCTTGTGTAGATGGAAGCTGGTGATATGTGAATGATCATTATGCTGTGTCAAGTCTCATTTCAAAGACCATAAGTATACCTTTTTAAAAGAAAAACAAACTGCTTCACCAGTCTAGAGAGAAACATAAATCATGTATTTTTATCACCTTAAAAGACCACTAGAAGATGAGCTCTAATATTTCAAATGCGACAAGCAATCTATACCCATGAATCACAATTTGAGTTCCATTACAACTGAGCTGATATATACCACTGTGTGCTTTATGGATTTTACTCTAACAATATTAAGTAAAAACCCAAAGCTTTTTGTGAGGAATACCTAACCTGTTACAAGAATTTGTAGAAATGCAGTCCAGAACAATAGCTTTAGCATAGCCCTACAGGCTTTAATAAGAAAATACTATTGCCAGTTTTGACCTCTCAATATTACTCTCTGTAAAGGAAATGCCTGTATTATTAGAAGGGTAATATTGCAAATGTAAAAGAAAATGTGAAATACTGAAAGGGTTTATGGAAAATGCACCTAGAAAGATTGAGAAGAGTGTTACATGAGCAAAGTTGCAACAGGGGGATCTTTTGTTCCTTCTGCTTCCTTTGTTAGGCCCAATCTTTTTCTTCCTGGGCTCAAGGACTTCTGCAGCAACTCAGTGTCACTTGTTCTCAATTCATCTATTTATAGTCAAGTCATCTCTTGAAGTCCTTAGTCTCCTTTTGAGAAATTCCCACACAGCGGTATTTTCATAAGGTTAATTTTCAGGTGAATTGGTTGCTGTTTTGACATTCTTGCTTTCTTTTCAGACATCGTTTCGTTCCTTTCCCTTTTATGCTAGAAAATTATTAGATATGCAAGAACAAAACTCCTCAAAGCTATGCTCCAAAAGCCTATTAAAAAGAGGCTGCAAGCAGAACAGTGTGAACGCACGTCAACACCTGAGTGTTTCCCAAGTGACTCTAGCACTCAGTGGTGTGATAACAAGACATGTGGGAGGATTTTTCTTGGCTTTTATCTTCCATATATTGATGCTCCTGACTATTTAAAATTCATTTCATCAAGTGGCACTGCAACAGATACAACAGAAATGCATGAACGACATGGTTTGAGGCATTCACAGTGCTATACGAAGTCTTTTACCCCCAGGCCATCCTTTCTAATTCAGCCCAAGTTAGCAGCAGTCAGAAATCACTGCCAACTGACAGCTGTTTGGTGGCCAACATGAAGTGATTTAGGTAGCAGTGTCTGCTGGACAGATGTCTGTAGTATAGAAAGTATGAATATAGCTGGCATGAGTTTCGTTTTCAGAGACTGGCAAATGTGTTTCTCAACTACAGCTACTTCGGTTTAGGGAGGTAAATCAGAACACCTGAATTTAGGCAACCAAGAACTCAGCGTGTGCATAAATATACCCCTCACCCCTTGTTGAGGTTTAATTCTGATGTCAACGTGCTAACCCTTGTAGCAATTCCATTGTGTCTTCATAAACACCATGAGTGGAGGGAGAAGGGAGACTGTAGCTTGGTCTGTACAAAGTGCTATGCAAGAGGATGTGGTGGGGGACCACGCTGTGGTGTGAACAACTCATGTGTATCCCAACAGCTGAGGAATATCTTCAGTTGAGTTGTGAATTAATGTCTTCCTGGAGTGTAAGCAATTGATAACAAGGAGAAAGTAATAGAGGAGAAGAAAAAGAAAAGTCTGATTCATCTTTCTTTGTGTGGACATATGCAACACTAGAATTAATTTTTTGAAAACCATGAATTACTTCATGTGAAGTCTGTGCTACAAAGCAGAAAATCTATCCTGCTGAAAAAAAAGAATAAAGAAAATTCTTCAGTATAATATCTGGTTTTGTGAGGAAAGAAGTGGGAAGATTTCAAACTTTACAATATCACAAAGCTTTGGGATATTTAAACAGGCAAGCAAATGATAGGTTTGATTCACTATTGTGATCGGTTTTGAATTTTGGGTTTGCAGCAATAGGAGAGATCACTCAAGCAAACAGAGGTATGAGGTCAAGTTTCTACTGCTCCTTAGTCATCTTTTTTTTTCCTTTTTGTTGGCATAATGCAAAATAAGCTTAGAATGGGCAGAGGAGACCCGATCTTCTGCTTGAGTGGGATCTGGAAATGGCACGCAGCACTGTTCAGTAACTCCTGCAGAAGTGTGTTTGAGGGATGGAGCACTGTCAGAGCACTTGGGTTAATCTGGAGGGCTGGAGTGCTTGTTGGTCAACTCAGCATTTGGATGTGCAGCATTGGCCTGATGAACATTGCCCTGTCATATCTGTCCAGCACTGTAACTGATATCATACTGAACAGAGTTACTGTGCCTTCATATTTTCTGATTGGACAGAGCTAGGGTTTTCAGTGCTGCATACTTTTGATGTTGTTTTATGTGTTTGAAAACTCTGCATCAATTTGTCTCTTAACGTTGTCATAGGAAGAAAACCAAACAGGTATATGTTACTTTTCCAGAATTAATAATTTTAGGATTTCATGAAGAACAGTGGAAGGAATGCATTACTATGATACAAGAGTTTTAGCTCTGCTTTAAGGAATACTTTTCTACTGAATTTGCCTTGTTTTTTAATGCTAGGGTTGAGCCAGATTACCCTTAGGGTTGTAAATGGAATTTATTTTCTCTTATTTTAATATTGTGTCATGTTCTTCATTTTACTAAGCCTGACCGTGACTTTCCTTGGTGGTTCTTCCCTGCAGATATTGATGAGTGTGCTGCCAAGATGCATTATTGTCATGCCAATACTGTGTGTGTTAACTTGCCTGGATCCTATCGTTGTGACTGTGTCACGGGATATGTCCGTGTGGATGATTTCTCCTGTACAGGTGAGTTCTTAGGTATACAGCAATAATTGTGTTATGCGCTGTGTGTTGTGTGTATTACAAAGCTTCTAATTAGTCCCTGTGCCTTGCCAAATGCCACACACTAGCTGGCCCTCTGCTGGCGTAACGTATCAGATGCAAAATGGATAAATGTGGTATGAGGTATCTTTCCTATATATGGACCCTTTGGAATTAATTCAGAAAGTGGATCAAGAAGCCCTGTGGTGCACACACCGATTTATGTTGTCAGCCAGGACATGGTTCCTTTATGTCCCATTGCTGGCTTGCATACGAGGTGCAAAGGCTGAGATCACATCACATGCATAGTGAGAGGAGAAGACATTTTATTACCTGTGGCTTGAAACTGGTCAGTGGATTTAAGCATGAGAAATTATGCAGGAGGGAGAAGCTTTCTGGATGGAGCTGAGGCAAATATATAAAAGCAAGACTGAAAATTATACATATAAAGTCCTCAAACTGATTTATTATTGGGTGGATTGGAAGTTGTTACTATTAATGTTAAGAGTGAATGTCTCCAGGACTATGACATGTGTTATTTAGAAAAGAGAACAAGTGTGATAGCATTAGACAATAAATCCGGTGATTCTTTTTTAATACCTGTCAGCAAAATGAGCACTAAAAATTCTTAGCGGAAAGTAGGTAGGTCTCATTTCCATCTAGAGGTTTTTAAGGAACCTTCCCTGCCAATCTCTGGGAAACATGTGAGAAGATGCTGAAATGCTAGGTCCAACTATACCTACCTAGATAACATCTTTCAATCACAACCTTCCAGAAAGGCTGATCTGAGGATTGTTTTGATGCTGCACCTGTCTGGCAAAGGAGGAAAATATCAGGTAGATTTATTGAAATAGAAATAAGTCAGCTTGACTCAATACCATATTTAAAATTGTGTTGGGTGAGCTCTTTTCTCAAGTGGAAAGATGGCACAAGAGTATTCAATATGAGAATGATTTCCAGCCTGGAATAATTATGTTGTAATGAGCATGTTATCCTTAGGGAAGATTATAGGAAATGTTGACTGTCATGATGACAGCATATCCTGTAGCTAAGATTATGTAGTTTATAAAAACTATTGGGAAGTCCTGCCCACCTCTTGAGAGTGGCTTGTACTGAGTACTTGCCAGGAAATGGATTTTTATTTTGCCCAGAGAATCATCATTTCTATATAGCCTTTGTGTCTTTTGAGTAAACTTTTGAATGTTTCTTGATCTTTTGCAATCCACCGTGTCAGATAAGTTTCATACGTGAAATTTTGCTCTAAATGTGTGTGCTGTGTGAGGCGGTGGCCTTCACAGTGATGGGGGAAGTCGTTTTGGTATTCTGACACTTGCTTTTCATAATGGTACTATTAATTTCCTAATATTCCTTTTATTCCAGCAAGTTATTATGATTAGATATGCAAATGGTTTAGAAAGCAGGGTATTTGGGACTTACAGAAAAAATGTGAAGTATTTAGACAACTTTCTTGACAGTAATGGGTGAACATTCATTTAAAGTGCATACATACAAAAAAATCCAGAACTGGTGTAAGAATGAATTAATAGAATGAGTGAGATAACTATTTCTCGCAGGTTTATTATCTTGCTAAAATTACTTTTTTTTGACATGACAGTTAAAAGCACAACAAGTATGTAACCAGTGAGGAGAAACGTGATTCCTTGGCTGTTGTATCTAGAAATAGTAGTTTGTTGTAATAAGAAATGTATTTAAAATAAGTATTGTGCAGTAGAGGCACTAATCCTGGTTTTGTATCTTGCATTATGTTTACAGAGACTTTTCCTCTCATCAATCTTAAAAAAATAAATAACAGTAATAATAAGGGAAAAACTCAGGCAGCATATATTTAACTAGCTCCCCTTCAGGCTGGCACCAGTGCATAGCAGGCACAACCATAATAGGCTGTAGCTATTACTCAGTTTTTAAATATGTTCCTCTTTATTCAAAGAAAATAAATGAGAAATTATCTTGCTATTGAACCACGCATTTGGGGAGAAATCTGAAAGCCAGAGATGGGTTGTCAGTCTGATTACATCTCAGTTTTCTGTAAGTGGAGTCAGGCTCTAACAGGTTCTAGGTAAGTGTTAATAAGCTTCAAATCTAAGCGTGTAACGAACATTCACAGCATTCCATGCATTTGGTGCACTGGTGAACTAAAAGCAGAGTTGTTCCATAGAGCAGGAGGTGTCATGTTTTGGGAAGTTTGAGTTGAATTCATCAAGGTACAAAGTTATCTCCTGCAGTTGGGCAGGTTCTGTGTGTTGCTGGGCAGGCCTGGCCTTGGTGGCCTTGGTGGTGGCCCCTGTGCTCTGGTGGCTTTCAAAAGGTGGAAAGCAGTGATATGTGGGAGCTGTAAGGCAGGAACATTTTCCTGAGCTGAATGAAATATTTCAATTTGGTATTAGGGGTTTTATCTTTATAAAAAGAAATGAAGGCAATGTTGAAATGCTAGGTCAATTTGAATTGAGCAAAATTAGATTCAATTGAATATTGCTGAATTTTAAATATGCAGCTTCCAGTGTGTTTCTTGTAACCCTGCAACTTCCTCAAATTAAACTAATTTGTTCTGGTTTAGTGTTGCTGAAACTTTTTTCCCTAAAACAATTTTTGATTAATATTTTCCATTTCTGATCATGAGAGTCGTGGAGCCGGAACTTCCCGTGGTTATCAGTAAGAAGTTGCTGTGCTGATTGCAGAGAAAATGCAGTCACAGAGACAGAGTGACAAGAATAATACTCTGAATGAAGTCTACGATTCTATTAAATAGCTATGATTTAAAATTAGGTAGTTGCTATTTTAATAAATAATCAATATTCAGTCTCACATTGGCATAAGACCTTGTGTGTTGAGGTTCATCCCTTGGTATTTTGTGACAAGTCAGTCAGCCTAGCTGTAACATTAACCTACATTCACCAAGAAAGGTACATTATTTTTTTTCTGCTTACCTATTCCTAGAGCTTTGAGCTCTGAATGTTAATAAAGTAGTTGAGCGAAAGACAGGTTTAGTAAAGAAAGTTACCCGTGAATAGGAAGCTTCTTTCAGTCTCTTCCTGTGACACTGACAGGTTGTTTATCTGTTCTCAGGTAAATCATTGTGTTGCCCATTGTGAAAACGGCAGCAAGATTTGCTGCTCCAGATGCTCTCATTTACTGGAATCTACTGATTTAAAGCATTTTATTGACTTCTAAAGGTTTTTACCCTGGTTGCTTGTTGAAAGATAAGTTCTCTTGGGTTGCTTTCTCCTAATGTACCAGTTTGGGAGTTAACTTCAAAAGTGCTTTATAGTTGATGCTTTTTGAAGCATTATAAATTACATAATAAAAATCTCATAATTCTATTCTTGATGGGCTGCATCTGTTCTCTGGTGTGATTTTGAAAGTGTGTGTATAAGATTTTCTGCAGTTTGAAACTGCAGTAAATACTTTGTATGTCCCACTGCCATTCAATCAAGTAAACAAATGATGTTTTATCTTAATAGACTCTAAATTGTTTGTAATAACTAGATACGTCATGCTGATACACAGAAGAAACAATGTAGGTGTATCTCATCTCTCTTTGCATAGAACTTGCAGTGAAGACAACAGTATTGATCATGATAAAGATTCCTGGCCTTTAACATCTATGATAACCATTTTAAAAAAATATCCCTCATTTTGGAATGCTTTCCTTGTGGATGCATGGGACACTGAAAACTTCCTAAACTCCTGCACTTACTCAAAGAATAAGTTGTCTCATTTTGTGTAGTCACTGCTGGGCTTGAACGCACTATTTTGGGTTTTTAATTTTTTTTCTATTTCCTACTATTATATAGTAAAGCTTAAAAAAAGCTTTACAAATGAGAGTGCCAAGAGATTTTTATTTCTTTATTTGCATGTCTTACTTATGGCCCTTTTGCAAAATAAAGTAGCTGTCTTTGGACTTGAGAATGACTTGGTCCGTTCTGCCTTAGGGTCAGGAAATAGTATGGAAATATTCAGGAAATAGTATGGAAATAGTATCCTATTCAGGAAATAGTATGGAAAGTTATCTGGCCACCTGACGTATGTCAGCTGTGTGGTCTGCCAAAATGTGGTGTGACCTACATGCAAACATCCTTCTCTATATGCATAAAGCTATGCTGATGGATGTTTTTCCTCTGTGAAAGGGATCCACCTCCAGAATTTACTGTGGAGTTGTGCAGTTCTGCAGGATGTTTGAATACTGAACTGTGCCTTTAACCCTTTTTCGCTGCTCATTTTGTGGGATAATGTTCACTGAACTTCTGCCTTTGACTTCTCTAAGCAATGAGTCACTAAAATGCTGGTGTGTTACTTGTGACCAAGACCTTATCTACTGTGGAAACAGGAAGTATTTTCAAAATACATCACTCAGTATTTTAATTCTGTTGAAAAATTGATGTTATATGTATTTAAATAATGTATATTGTTTAGAAGTCTTAGAATTTAAATGTTAGTCTGTAGTTTATGTGCTAATTTGATTTGCAGCATAGGTAGACAGGAAGAAGTAGGATAACCTAATGATTTTGCTGAATTGTCCTATAAATGCCTTCGGTTCCATCCTATGTGGTTTCTGGAGCAGCAGTAGTTTTGAATCTAATGCACCTTTCAGAACAAGCCCTTCTGCAGCATGTTAATGGAAAAGTTGTGCCTAAAGCAGTGAAAAATGTTAAGTTCTGAGAAATCTCAATTTCAAGGGGAAAAAAACCCCAGCCCTCTCCCACTCTTCCCTTCTTCCCCTCTTCTGTCTGTGAAAGGCGACTTAACAGCAGATATTTCCTGCTATGATTAGAACAAATGTTGTTCCAATTGTTTGCTATCACTAAAATTGATGCCTTTAGATTCTTGCTGCTGGAATTTACCGGTCAGGTTCAAGGTGGTGTAGTTAACCCCATAATGCTACTAATAATGCAGCTAGTTTTACAATGGTGAATTGGCAACCTCAAAGGTCCGGTTACTGGCCTTTCCTGCAGAACCAGTGTGTGTGTGTTTGAAAAAGACCTGAATAGAAGCTTTCAGGCAGCCAATTGATAATACAGACACTCTTTGGAAAGTGGTGCTATTTCTGCAATCTAATCTACTCACGCTCTTTCCTCCCTTTTCCTTTTTGGTGAACTAAATCAGCATTCAAGAAAGAGATATTAATATTTTTGTATGGTACTTGAACTTTTGGAGTACTGTGTGGGGTCTTGGATGTTCTCAGAGGTCAGTTAACAAATATTACCACTGTTCTCGCAATGGCCTAGAGTTCGTTAATTAGTAGATGTATCTGCTAGCTGAAAACCCAAGTCTGGGTCAGTAACCAGTGAAGGTAGATCTGTGGTGGAAATGTTTTCAGGTACGTTTAGGGGAAGAGCCCTGCTTAGATCTCGCTGTTCTAAAAGATGTCATTAGTGATTATCTTGCCTAGTGCTACATGATTAAAAAAAAAATTAGGAAAATATTGCTTGGGTTGGGGTCATTTATAGATTGTGGCAGATGTTCAGCACTATGTTATGATGGGAGATAAGGACCCTGGGAAGATCTGTACCCTCCTGATTTTACATGGCACTGAGTATTGATATATGCTGCTCTGTAGCACTCCCTGCTTCGGAGTCCATGCTGTCCTTTACATAGCAAAGACTGTCCACTGTCCTTCTGTGCGCTGCATCTTGATTTGTGTGCTTGTCTTCTATTTCACTATATCTTCAATGCAACACTCTGGCATTTCCGTTTGGAAATAGGTCTTAAGCCAACCTGGATGGATGACACTATGTTTATATTAAGTCTTCAGGCACAAAATACTCTTATGCTGGTCTCTCCTTTCCCAGGGTCCTTATGTGTTGTAGAATCATAGAACGGTTTGGGTTGGAAGGGGCATTAAAGATCGTCTAGTTCTAAGCCCTCTGCCAGAGGCAGGGACAACTTCCACTAGGTCAGGCCTCATCCAACCTTTTCTTGAACACCTTCGGGGATGGGGCATCCACGACTTCTCTGGGCAACCCGTGCTGGTGCCTCACCAACCTCACAGTACTACATTTCTTCCTAACATCTAATCTAAATCTCCCCTCTTTCCACTTAAAACCATCATCTCATGCCGTATCACTGCACTCCCTGATAAAGATCTCCTCCCCAGCTTTCTTGTAGGCCCCCTTTAAGTTCTGAAAGGCTGCTATAAGGTCTCCCCAAAAGTGTCAAGTTCTAAAAGGCAGGACAGGACTTGGCTCCTAGTGTTAAGCAGTACTCTCATTTGAACTGAGGTCAATAGCATCTCTGTCTGCGGTACTGTGAAGTGAAATGCTATTTAGTTCCAGGTGCTTTGAAATGCAGAAACATTTGTTTCAAGTCCCTCACTGGAATGTTGGCCATATCCAGCAACAGGTAATCTAGGCACCAGTGGATTTTGCCTGCATAAGAAAGCACTACTTTGCTCTGCAGAACAATTCAACAGAGGACTAGAAGAGTATTGAGTCAATCCAGCAAAAGAAAAATGGAGTGATGACTGATAGTCACGCAGGTCTTGACTCAAACCCAATTAATTCAATAGAAAGCTTTCAATTGCATTTATTTTTGCATTTGATAAGTCCCATAGAGAGATAACTAGTGTACAGTTGCCATACGGAAGGGTGACTCTTCTGTATTCTCAGAGAATGCTGTTACTAACATGGATAAGGTAGGTTTTCAATGCATCCCTAGAGAGCTGGTAAGTATTTAATTGCTGTTTGCAAAAAGGGGAATCTGAGGTACAGAGAAGTGGAGCATCTTGCCCAAGTTCATGCTGAGACAGTAGCAGCATCGGAGAGTCCAATAAACAGAGTTAGAAAAACTGACATGGGAAAACCACAGACTTACACCAACAAGGATTCAGTGAACAGCGAGGTTTATGTTTAGTGGGTACTGATATTTTCACAAGAGACAATAGCAGTTCATTGAAGCACAGTGTGCATAGGCCCTGAGTAAGTTTTGTAACATCAGCTGGGGGTGTTTAGCCTGGAGAAGAGGAGGCTGAGGGGAGACCTCATTGCTCTCTCCAACTACCTGAAGGGAGGTTGTAGAGAGGAGGGAGCTGGGCTCTTCTCCCAAGTGACAGGGGACAGGACAAGAGAGAATGGCCTCAAGCTCCGCCAGGGGAGGTTCAGGCTCGGCATAAGGAAAAAATTCTTCACAGAAAGGGTCATTGGGCACTGGCAGAGGCTGCCCAGGGAGGTGGTTGAGTCACCTTCCCTGGAGGTGTTTAAGGCATGGGTGGATGAGGTGCTGAGGGGCATGGTTTAGTGTTTGATAGGAATGGTTGGACTCGATCCGGTGGGTCTCTTCCAACCTGGTTATTCTATGATTCTATGATTCTATCTTTTGTTACTTTGGAGTTCAATTATTCCCAGTCCTCTAATTTTAAATACCGTGTTACATTCCTTTATTCCTGACTTCACCTTCATTTACTGGATTTAACTGCAACATTTTTTACATTCCTGTCTTTAAAAAAAGCCACTGGGAAACTGCATATTATTTGCTCCTAAGTGCTTTCAATCTGAGGAAAAAATGTACTAAAAATGTAATATTTATAGTGATTTAAATCCCTCACTGGTAAATAGTTTAATTAAACATCTTTGTGCTTTCCTGTGCTCTAGGCATGGAAGTGCTACTAATTTGTCCAGAGTAGTTGGTAATCCTTTTGAGTCCTTTTGACACATTGATTTTCTGTAATTTTATTAATACTAAAATTAATTAAGCTGCTGACCGCAAATCATGCTGATAGTTGTATTTCTTGACTTAGGCTTAATTAGCATTTTTACATGATTTCTTAGCTGCAGCCTTTTGTGCTGGCATATATACTATCACAAAAATTTAGTATTCCAAATTGTTTTGCATATGCATGTTCATGCTTATGCATAAACTTAAGTGTTAAGCTCATGTGTAAAAATAATAATATTGATTTAATACCCATACAAGACCCATGAATGAATCTATCTGTCTAAAGAACAAGAAAGGACATTCCTTTCCACGTCACCAGGTTAGCATTTGTCCTGAGCTCTCTTCTTAGGGCAGGATTTCTCCTTTATACAATTGGACTAAATCCATTTCTATGGCCCATGAATTCTTGATCTATTTGCTAAATCTAGCAATTACTACTAACAGTCTGTGAGGGGAGAGATAGAATAAGAACAACCGCACTAATTTCTTAGAGGGAACATGCAGTGGCTGCAGGATCGATGTCAGTGGCTGGAAGCAAAAGGCTCTCATGTTTTAGTCATCTGCTTCCGCAGTAAACGTTAATGCCTTCAGCAATGTAACTTGCTTTTGGGAAAGAATTTATTCAATCAAATTCTGATCTTTGTGAAGCTCTAAAAGCCAGAGTTTGTCATCTTTGTCCAAACAAGCCAAAAAATCCCCCATGCTGTATTTTGTTTCTAGAAACCATTTGTAACAAACTCTTTATTCAGACACAGAATTGAACTCTCCTAGTAAATCATGGGAGTAAGTGAATCATAGAGAAGGGCATCTGGTTCACTTCTCCTCAAGGCAGGATCTGTGGACGCTGAAAAATGCTTTGTCTTATCTATTCTTAAAAGAACTGAACTGTCTTTAGTGAGGGAAATTCCTTGATCTGATTTTTTTTTCTCTATCCCCAGTTCTCACTCAGCCATTTAGAAAGGTTTGCTAAATGGCTACCTTAAATCTCCCTTACCACAGTTTAAGCCTGTCACCTCTTGTCATATTCTCAATGAACGTGGAGCATGCTTTGACCTTTCTGTTTGTAATCCTTTTTAATGTGTACAATCTCTTTTCATGAATATACTTTATTCTTCTCATCTGTAACATAAGAGCCTATTTTTAGGTTTATTGCTGAACTTTACAGAAATATTCTAAGGGGGTTTTCTTCGTAACTTCATGTTTTCCCGTCGGAAAAATCTGGGCCTGTGCCCCTAAGCTTTTAGTGTTTCTCAGTAGGTTTTTGTTGCCTTGAGCTGCAAGATCTTTGTTGTGTGTCTAGGAAGGTGTTCTAAAGAATGGTCCCAGGTAAGAGGCACAGTGTGCCTGGGGTCAGCAAGTCAGACAGACAGTTGTGGCTTATACCTCACATATTGATTCTCAGCGCCTGGGGTTGTGTTAATGTCTGCAGCCAAAGGCTGGGTAGCCAGGCACGACATTGACTACACTGGACAGGAATTCTCTGTTTGCCCTGTGATGTCCTCTTTTTCTATCCAAACACGTTGTTCAGCTAGACGTAGTAGAAATGTTAGACAGATGACTAATGGCCAGATCCAGACTCTCTATAGCATTTACTTATGTGGCTTGTCTGATTTCAGTAATAATGAGCATATTATTGTTGGAAAATATCAGAAAAAAAGGCTCAAATGCTCCTCCAATATGCATGTGTCTGTCTTGCACTGTGTAGTATCTGGAGTCTGCTGTGACCAAAGTCTGTACAGTGTACGGCACAGACATACGCATTTCTTCAAAAAAAAACCCATGCAGAGTAAGAAGAGTCCATTCACACTGAGATATGGGAATGCCAGATTCCTACCACTTCAATTTAAGGAATGATGGGAATGATCAGAGATGCAATCACTGGACCTCTAGAAAAGCCAGGAACTTGCAGTATATTAATTTGGATTTGACAAGGCTGTAACTTGGGGATTTCCTTCCGAAAGGCAGTGTGTCATGGTCAATGAGAAGAGTGTGACAAGGAACAGTGGGCACATCTGTGAAATGTGCAGGACTGCTGCTCTGGATGCTAGGGTTTAAGACTTCTGGAGTTAGGCCTTTATTTCTGAAACAAAGGAATTATAAAAAACTTGTTAAGCTCAACAGAAAATTTACCATGCAATTCATAGTGCTTATGTCTGATGAGCTTTTCTGACAGTGAGAAATATGTATGACAAAAGCTTTTGCAGGTCTTAGTTTTTCCTTTTCTAATCTAAAAGCGTATTTTATGCACAAGGAAATAATATATTAATATTTCTTAGTTTGCTATGGTCTCATTTTTATACCTGTGCTGAATATTTCATAGGGGTGTGCATATTGATTGGGGGAAAGTTAATATTTTATTAACAACTATTGATTCTTGAGTATCAATTACTGTGTACAAGTGATCAAAGAATCACCTACTGAGCAATCTTAGATACTGAAAAGACCTTAGGACCCTGGTTCAATGATGGGCATCTCTTATTTGTTTGAAGTGGCTGGGGTTTGTGAAAGACCCGTTTAGACATGTATTGTAGATTGCCCAACTCTTGCTTTGCTGGTTCTGCAGTTTCCCCAAGAACTAAAAGAAAACTTGTTTTCAGCAGAAGTGTGTGTCCTAAGGATTAGGGGATGGGGCAGAGTTCCTGTTGCTCTAAAGGTGTGCAATACGGTTTTCTCTTTTGGGTGGTCTCGTGCTGGTTTTGGAGAACCTTTATGTTCTGTCTATAAACAAGAATATAAAGATATGAGTAATGTTTGCAGGTGAATGCTGGTATGTCTGATAGCCTACTTATCCTAAATTTTTTTTTGGTTTTGTAAACATCAGTAAATAACCATAAATCTGGTAGTGTTGCCTTTTGGAAATATTTGTGAAATAATTTTAAAGGGTGTAGAGGAGCTGCCACCGGCAAGCAGACTTGCTTGGTCCTTAAGAGATACAGCCTTTGGGAATAGTGCAGAAAGGGTTTGAAAGAGAGGTGCTTTGATCTATCACTTTGTAGTTAATATTTTCATGCTTTCTACTGTAGGCTTTTTGCCTCCTAGTATGAAACTTCCTATTTAGTTACATGATAGCATGTAATAATTGCTCAAACTGAGGATTTTTCTGACTTTTCCAGAAATAACTCTTATTCTTTCTTGTTTGAGAAGTGGGACAGAGCTAGGCAAATGAGTGGCCCAGTCTTGCTAATCATGTTCCCATTAGAATAGTCTACTGTCATTTTTATGCACTTAGTTTTTTTTTTCCTTTTCAGAGTTTACAAATAAATTTCATTTTTAGGAGATGCAGTTCGTGCTGCTAGGCTGAGATAATCAGGTGTTTTGGGGAAGGCTTTCCTATTGTGACAGATGATAGCAGAAGGGGCCAGAAAACAGGGCTGCCAAGCAAAGGATAAGGATGACCATGGAGAGACAGCTTAATGACCTGTAAGGGTAAACTGTTTTTTTCCTGTTTATTTATGGTGAAAAGTTTCCATGTTTTCAAGATCCTAGGGATTTGCTTTAGTCTGCTTTGTGTTTCTCATAATGCAGAGTTCTATTTCACAAAATTTAATGTATATAAGCTTTCCTAATGCTGAACTGTGTACCAACATTTGTTCTTTATACTCATTTTTGGCTTGCTTGTTTGTTGTTTTTTTTGCTTTCAAAATAGCACAAATGTTGAAAGTGATATTTTGTGGAATGCCTCACATAGCAAATTCTTCTTCAAACAGTAAATTAAGAATGTCTATGTTTAGGCGCACATGTGGTCCATGAAGGGACAAAGAAACTCTGATCTTTGGAGCCTTGCTTTCAGATAGATTCTTTGGTATCTATCCAATTCTGAACTGCATCCTATATTTTACTTAGGCCATAAATGTGGCTTTGCAATAAAGCAAAGACATTCCAAGTGTAATCACATTCCACCACAACATAGAATTCTATTGTCTTTTTTGCATGTGTTAGTAGTACCTGCTCAATGCAAAGCTAAATGAATACTCTCTCCTTTTACTTCACTCTTCACATGCTTTTGAGAGTCTGACAAACCCTATAGTGCATTATGCAGGACAATGAATTAGAAGTGATTTATGAATAGAATAGGTAAATAGTTATTTTGCCTGACTTCGCTGTGTCTAGTTGCACTTCACAACAGAATAGAGAAAAGCAAGAAGGTAGTAGGCTCCATCTAATCTTGCTATACTGTTGTACATCCTTCACTTCTATGTAGATCCCTTCATTACTTGATCTCATTGAGTCATCAGCTTTCTTTCACCTTTGGGAAAAAGAACTTGCACATGCAGAATACTGCACTGGTAGTGTCTTGCAGGCTTTTCTGTGACCTAATGGAGCAGGCAGCTGTGTGCTGACTGTATGACACCCACAGTCTGAGCAGCAGCATGCTGTATCATAGAACCATAGAATAACCGGGTTGGAAGAGACCCACCGGATCACTGAGTCCAACCATTCCTATCAAACACTAAACCATGCCCCTTAGCACCTCGTCCACCCGTCCCTTAAACCCCACCAGGGAAGGTGAATCAACCACCTCCCTGGGCAGCCTGTTCCAGTGCCCAATGACCCTTTCTGTGAAAAATTTTTTCCTAATGTCCAGCCTAAACCTCCCCTGGTGGAGCTTGAGGCCATTCCCTCTTGTCCTGTCCCCTGTCACTTGGGAGAAGAGGCCAGCTCCCTCCTCTCCACAACCTCCTTTCAGGTAGTTGTAGAGAGCAATAAGGTCACAACTCAGCCTCCTCTTCTCCAGGCTGGAAGGCTGGTGGCATTCATCAGATCTTCAGGAACAGTGCAGGGAACTTGACGTTTCTCAGACCATTATGAAGTACCAGAATAAATCACATTTATGATCTTAGCTTGGACTAGAGTGTGCCTTTTGAGAAACATGGCACTGTGGTGGGGATGTCAGTGGGCTTATTGTGTTTCATTACTGTCATGGCCCCATTCACCTTGGGGTTGTGTCTTAGGCATGGGGGTTAATCACTTCCCTCCAGGAACAAGGGTAGCTACATGTATTAAAATAATATTCAGTTCTCTCTTTCTCTGCTGGCATGCTAAAATCACTTACTCCGATCTTTCGATCGCTTCACTCCAGGCTTGGGGAAACTAGGTTTATTCTGCCCATTAATGAAGATTCAAAGTCCATAGTCCAAGTGAGTCTTCTCTGCCCAGATCTGGTCTCTCTAACTGTTGCAAACTCAAGTAAGATATATAATACATGGCATCTGGCGATTTGGGTTCCTTATTGCTGCTGTTAGAATTGACCCCCTTACTGGGGTTATTAAAATAGAGAAGTTACAGATGATTTTTTTTTTTTTAAGAAGTTAAATAAAATTCCTAGCTGATTTGAAATGTGTGACAGTAACAGAAATAGCACGTCATACAGAATTGTTTGCCTAGGGCATGTGAAACATATAAACACACATGCTGTCTTTCATGGTTAATGCTCCAGAAGAAACAGAAAGGAATTTTTAAGGGCATCCTTGTTCCATCTGGATTGCTAAAATTTATGACCGATTTTGAGTGATTGAGTGTCCACAGCTGAATGTTATTGATGATACTTGTAAAAACAGCAAGAAGCTTCTTTATTGCACAGAAAGGGAAGAAGTTATGTAAAAAGTCAGCTGGAAAGACTTAACCCAAGTCATTAGTGGAATTTAAAGTGTAACTTTTTTTAAAGGAACTTGGGAAACAAAAAGCTGTAATGGGATGGGAGAATTTAACAGCTTTAAATATTCTGATATATAATACCTATAGGCCTCTTTTTCTAGGACACAGCCTTTTGCATACGTTTTATCAAAAACAGTCATGGAAACGTTTTTGACGTGGAACAAACTCAGTTGTGAAAATTAGCAGAGAGGGTTTTTATTTGTTTGTTTTTGTTTACATGTACCATCACATAAAGAAGTTAATGTGGCTAAACAGGTAACAGTCAACACTGAGGTTACCTACAAATTGACAAAATCCAGGGACTAGGTTTATAGCTGGTAGAAATCAAACTATATATGGTTAATTAGGTCTACTGTCAAACTGGATTCTGAAGTCTCTTAAATTGCTGCTGCTTTTGATTTGTTGCTCTGAGATCGTTGATTTATGAAAAATCATCTGTGCCATTAGACTGCCTGTCAGGATCGATAAATTGGATCGGGGACCAGGCACAGTTATTACCCTATGTGAATTTTGTTTTTGCACTGCAGAAAGAGGCTAATTAATTCAGTGACAAAATGAATTCATGCTTCTTTTGAAATACAATGCCGTTACCAGATATTTTTTTCTGAAGTCCATGAAGTTGATTTTTATACTTGATGTCAATGGCCCCTGTAGTACAAACTTCTGTTCCAAGGGAAAGCTTAGTGTTCTTAAGACAGATAATTTGAGATGATGAGTTTAAATCAGATTAGCAAAATACAGAAAGGTATAGAAACTAATGCTGCATTAAGGCTAACTGATTATTGTACTTGGCCTCTATGGGTACATTCAGACACCTCTTGAAGGCCATTAACAGATCAGTTTTGAATCCTGTGCTGTAGATTGTCCCAGTTATATAAGTTTTCCATCAACAGATGGTTTACAGATAAACCACTACCAAACTGAAAAACTGTTATTCCTTTTTATTAGTATGGCACAGCTCTTAACAGTTCAGAATTTGGTTACCAAACAAATAAAGGCAGTATGTAAATATGCCTTACTGAAAGCCAGCATAAGACTTAAGAACTGCTAAAATTATTGGAAAGGTTTTGCAAGGTGCTGAGCTGCAGGTTGCTACTGGATGCTGCTGCAGGCATCTGTTGGCTTTCTGGTCAAAACTAAAACTTGTCAGCTTGGGCCTGAGCCTGTGAAGTATTAAACAACCGCTGCAAAATTTTTAAGTTCCTTTTGTTTGTGAACGTTAATGTGGATAATGGGTTGTCAGCAAATCTCTGTAAAGACTCCATTCTGTATATTTTTTGGACTCTGCTTTGATGAACTTTTCTGTCTCTTTTCTGTGTGCTACACAAGAATAGAAATTAAGCAAGTTTAGGTAGTGATTGAAGGCATCAACTGTGTAAACAGCTGGTTCTCAGGCTATTATTATGGTATTTTAATATCTCAGACTTATTTTTCTCTTAACAGATTTAAGTTAAGAGTGCAAGCTACTTTCTGAACAGAGTGCTTAATGGGAAAAAAGAAACATCTCTTTTATGATGAATTTTTTTAAAACAAAAAGTAAATTGCTGGTATGGAATTTTTTTTTTCCCAGTGATTCCTTTAATGAAACTTGCCTGTGTTTTTCCTTGTTGACAGTTCTGTGACCACAATAATTCTGTGCAGAAAAAGGTCTTCTGACCCTATTTTAATACCTTTCAAAAATAGCACTTTGAGTGATCATCTCAGAATACTTTTATTTTATTATTTAATATTAATTTAAAGCTTAGGAATATATATCTAGAGTCCCCCTTTTAAGCTATGAAATTTACACAGCTGGTATTTCTTACCTTATTTCTAGTCATTAATAATTCTTAGTATTAGATGTGCATTTTTACAGAAATCAGATTTACCGTTGAAGCAATAGTGATCTGAAGATCCTGTGGTAGTTTTTTACCTCTTAGATTATTCACGATTCAATACGATGTTATCTTTTTAAAGAAAAACATTCATAGAATCATAGAATGGTTTTGTTTGGAAGGGACCTTAAAGTTCCAATCCAGTTCCAATCCCCATTCCATGGACGGGGACACCTTCCACCAGATCAGGCTGCTCAAGGCTCTCAGATTGTAAAGATAAGATGCAATAAGTACCATAGGAAGAATAAAGCTGAGCTACTGTCCACTTGGTGTGGCAAAGCATAACTTCAAAATGATATAGAAGTACTGAAAATAAATGATATAGAAGTACCCTGCACAGGCAAACTTATGTAACTTCTCAAAAACTCTTTTATAAGCTCTCTAAGACCAGCATTGCAGAGAGTAAAACTAGAAGTCTGTTCCACTGTATGAAAGATTTCATAATTTCTGCCCAATTGCTTGCTTTGCCTAAAATGAAAGGTTATAATTTTTGCTCATTAAGTATGTTAAAGCTTTATATAGTGCGACTAAACACATTAGCCTTCTCTAATGCAAAGCAATCAGAAAATTCCTTTTACTCAGTGTCCCCTGATAAAGAAAAATCCTAATCTAATCTTTGAAGTGCATACTATCCTTTTGCCATCAATGATGTCTCTATTTGCATGATTCATAGGTAACTGCATTGCATGCCCTTTTGACATTAGCTAAGAATCAGCAGGAAGAAGAGTATAAGTGCATATTTGGAGTCTCCTCATGTGATACCTGCTTGATGAATTTGAGTAGTTCTCTACTGCTGCATGAACTTCTCAGCTAGCCTCAGATGAAGGCAAGAAGGCCAATTTCCAGCTCTTCCTCTTTCCCACAACTGAACTTTGTCTTCTGTCAGCTGAACTCACAAAGAGCAAATAATAACATTAGCGTAAGCTAGAAGTCTCATTGTTACATATAGTAATGCTGGATATCCTCCTACACAACATCTCTTCAGATAGCAGTTTAAAAATCTATGATGTTTCTTCTTTTTTCAGATAAAAATAATTGGCTTTATATTAGAACCTGGCATCTTGACCTGCAGTTGACCTAGTATTTATTCTCATGACAACAAAGTTGGTTGCTTCAGAGAAAATGTAGACCTCCTTGTAACTATAAGTCATAGAAGGAATCTCTTTCCTTGGTTCCACCTAATGATCATTTTATGACTTGAACCATAGCGATCAATAGTTTCATAATTAAATCCTAGCTAGCAAACCTATTCATGCTATTCATATAGATTAAGGAGCTACTCTTCTGAATATTATTGGATTTAAACTCAGTACCATCTGAAGTCTTTCATCACTTTAGACCTGTTCTGAAAATGACTGGTTTTGTCTGTCTACCTTGATTTTTTTGCCCTTTCATTTTGCAAAATCACAGTATTGTTTAGATTGGAAAAGATATTGAAGATCATTGAGTCCAACTGTAAACCTGCTAAGTCCACCACTAAACCGTGTCCCTAAGTGTCACATCTACACATCTTTCAAATACTTCCAGGAATGGTGACTCAACCACTTCTGTGAACAGCCTGAGCAGCCTGAACCAGTGCCTGACAAGCCTTATGGTGAAGTAATATTTCCTAATATCCCATCTAAGCCTCCTCTAGTGCAACTTGAGGCCATTTCTTCTTTTCCTATCCCTTGTTGTTTGGGAGAAGAGACCAACAGCCACCTTTCTACAAGCTCCTTTCAGGCAGTTGTAGACAGTGATCAGATCTCCCCTCAGCCTCCTCGTCTTCAGAGTAAACAACTCCAGTTCCCTCAACTGCTCCTCAGAAGGCTTGTGCTCCAAACCCTTCCCCAGCTTTGTCGCCCTTCTCTGGACACTCTCCAGCAGCTCAATGTCATTCTTGTGGTGAGGGGCCCCAAACTGAACACAGTATTCGAGGTGCAGCCTCACTGATGCCAAGCACTGCTGGCATCATCCTGATACGAGTCAGGATGTCATTGGTCTGCTTGTCACCTGGGCACACTGCCGGCTAACATTCAGCTCCTTATTGACCGACACCCCAGGTCCTTTTCTGCCTGTCAGCTTTCCAGCCTTTTGTCGCCTAGTCTGTTGCATGGGGTTGTTGTGCCCCAAGTGTGGGACCTGGCATTTGGCCTTGTAAAATATCACACAATTTATCTCAGCCAATTGATCTAGCCTGTCCAGATCCCTCTGTAGAGCCTTCCTGTCCTTGAGCAGGTCAGCACTCCTGTACAAATTGGTGTCACCCGCAGTCTTACTGAGGGTGCACTCATTCCTCTCATCCAAATCAATGATAATGATATTAAACAAGGCTGACCCTAATACTGAGCCCTGGGGAACACTGCTTGTGACTAGTCACCAGCTAGACTTAACTCCATTCATCACAATTCTCTGGGCCCAGTCATCCAGCCAGTTTTTTACCCAGCAAAGAGTATGCCCATCTGAGCTATTTCTGCACACAAAAGAGCCATTTTTATTAATATTGGGTAAGAGAATTTTCTACTTTGTTAGTAATTTTTAGATACCTTTGTCGTAGCTGCTATTCATTTTCTCATAAGTACAAGGTAATCATAATCTTTAAAATCTTTTTATTAATTTCTTTAAAGAAAACAAATGGGACCTTCCAAGGAAGAAAGTTAAGTAGATACATGAGTATTATAGTGATCTTGGAAAACTAATCATTTTTATCACTTTCATGCTCCAGGAAGAGGAAGATAATTGCTGCTATCTGTTTAAATCCTTCAAATGCTGTTTGTTGCTGTTATTTCAATTGGCTACAATACATTATTTTCAATGTCCTTGCATTTTAAGCTCTAGTATAAAAATGTGATTATTTAACAGATGATAAAAGTAAAATTGTGTTTAGAAAGGCAGACAGGTTATTATGAAGTATCTAATCTAATTAGATTAGATGAACTTGATGTGACTTAAACCAGTCTGTTAGAAACAACAGAATAATAGTCAGGGAATATTTAACAACAACAATTGTAGTCTTAGGATATTTTCATTTGAATCCTTCAAGACTCTTCAGAAATAAAGTGCATTAACTATCTTAGTGCTTTCATGAATCAGATAACCTAGTTTTACAATGAAGCACAGATTACATACAAAATCCAGTTCTTGGTATTTTTTGCTTCTGTAAGTATCTGTAAATTACCTTTTTGTTACTTTATGTCTGTAATTGTTCAAATTATAACCTTTAAACTGCATGTAACTGTAGTGGGAGGGCAGGAAGGTTTAGCCTTAGTGAGATATCAGTTTCGGGTATTGCATTATTGTGATGTCTACATTTTTCCTGTACTTTCTTGGCATTTGTGAATTTGTGCCGACAGTGATGCTTCTGATTGTTCTTTGCTTCTTGAATGCTAACTTGAAATAATATGCAAAACCATTTAAGAAGGACAATTGTTCTTGTAGAGACATAGTCTTGCATTTTTTCATTAGCACTTTTTGATTTGTTTTCAGTTAGAATATGAAGCTTCTCTAGTTCATCTCAGATAATTTTCATTTGAATTTATTCTTTCTGAGCCTCAGTATTACTAATTTTTTTTTTTTTAGCACTGAGCTGCATTGGTTACTCATTACCTCATTTTCTTTCAGAGAATGTAAAAATTTCTGCATTCTGTTATATTACATTCCTTGGCTTTGTCCTCCTGTATCTTTTCTTACTGCAATTGAAACTAGTTTGTATCTTATTCCCATGCTTCCTCCTCTTTCTGTGTACAGCTGATAGAAATCTGAGTTATGTAGCTTCCTCCTTTGTACATGTAGTTCAGGACCACCCTATTTTCAATTTTTTCCTTTAGTGCTGTTTATTGTCTTTTAATCCCATTATGTTTCTATGGCTTGTCCAAGGGTTATCATACCAGCATTGATGAGAGATGTGGTGATCCCTTCCAGCCTACACAGAAAATGAGAAAAGCCTGTCCCAAGATGAGTTGGTAATCCTGCTATAGTTAATGATCTTTTGATAGCTCTATTATTATTATACAACCCACATTGTGCCTTCTCAAGCAAGAAATGGCACTCAGTGAGCATCACAGAATAACAAATGTTTCTTTCTGAAAGGGCTTTTGAAAACCTGGCAACACAAAGTCACGGACTGTAATAATGCCAAGTAAGTATTTCAAAGAGAATAAGCTGAAAATATGAATCTTCCTCATGAGTTGTTCAGAAAAAGAATAGAAAATAAGTTCATGAGCCAAAACTTCACACTGTTCTTTATGTTAGAAACAAAAGACGGAAATTATTTTGGTTCTGGAACTAACCGTGTGTTCACCCTGTCCAAATATGCCACTTCCCCATGGGTCCGTGGACTAAGGAAGTTTCAGAGAAAGACTGAAGTTAGAAAATGCTGTGTGTAGCAGATTGTTCCCTATAGGATGCTGCAGGCTTACCTTAAGCCTTCATTTGTCCGTATTCAACATACTCAATTTTAAGATGCATTTTCTTCCTTGTTTTGCCACAGTTATTTATTCATGTTTTTTGGTGAAAAGGAAAGAAGCGAGCTCCTGATATCCATTTTCTCCTTATATTCCACCATTGTCATTCCTCCAGAAGGGTCCTGCTGAGCTGTGTTGGACTGTTTCTGAAGGTCCATGCCTAAACACAACTCTTATTGGAAGTAAGAATCTAATACTAGGCTGCATTATGCATTGTTATTGTCTCTTGTAGGGTTAACTCTGCTGAACTCTCTTCTTACTTTGCATAGATGCTTTTTTTTAAGCTCTTTGGAAATACAGCAGTTTTGCCGGTGCTGGTATGGTCACTGGTGACAGGACTAGTGACATATCATTCAACTTCCCTAGTGTGAATACTTTTTAGGATGCCAAACACGAATCAATTAGAGAATCTCTTTCTGGCTGAAAAAAGATTACTGTCCTCTCATTACAGGAGAGCTAAAAGAATTCATATTGTATATATATAATTTTTCAGCTACAAGATTAGTCCTGGTTGGCCTTATCTTGATTCTTGTTAAATATGTGAAGCACATTTTTATCCTATTAATTTTCTAAACTACCTGTGAACCCAGAGAGGTGTGCCCCACAAGATGCCTGCCTTGGGTTGTAGCAGCATGAGGTATCACACTGAAATGCAGTTTGTGGTTCCAGGCGGTTGCTTTGTCACACTAATTTGTTTCACCTGTCATTTTCACTGTGGTGACAACTAGGATGCCGGGTCAAATTTATTTCAAAAGTTGTCTTTTTGTCTCCTTCCATATGAAACTATTAATACTTAACTATTCAAATTGCTATTATATTTTTAACATCTTATTTCACTGATCTCTTTCTGTGGCAATGGAGGACTTGTGGCTGTTATGCATAAGGATCCTTCTTCTGTTGCTGTAAGATGGAGATTAGATGAAGGGCTTCTAGCTGACATCCAATCTGTATGTATGGGAGCTTGTGCCAGGAGATTTCCTCCAGGGAATTTATCACTGTGATACTGCAGGCCCTGTCTGTGTGTTCAGGTTTTCTAAGGAGTAGTTAAAATTATAAAACTCCATAGCCTTCTGTGCGGAAAAAGTTACTTAATTACTCTAATGCTAATTTAATGCTGATATTAGCACTTTTGCAACATAGATCTAGGATCCTTTGAAATGGCACACACCTCTGTGACAGCATTTTCTGTTGTTTGCTGACATTGTCACAGAAGTGACACAGGACACCGATAGTGATTGTAATTGGGTTCGAGCCCCTTATATGGAAGACGGTAATAGGACTGCAGTTATTGTCTTTATCAAAACTGTGGGCAATCCGTACTTAGATTGTTTCCTTTTCTTCCTCTGCCTGCAGGACGTGGGAAGCAGGAGACAGGGGAATCAAGAATCTTGTCTTTTCCTTTCCATACAGGGGTAGTGGTCTAGGAAACGTTCAATGCAGACTTAAAATGCCTTTACACGTTAGAGATAGTATCCAGAGCAGGAATATTATTTGATATGTAAAGTATATCTTCATTTAAATGGTAAAAGCAGTTGATCTTTTTATTTCTTGAAATTTTGTGAAGCTATTGTCTGTGAAGCTAGCGTCTTGCCACCTTCCTCCAAATAATTTTATGGTGATTGTCAGTCTAATGCTTAAGCCATGACAAGAAGTTTGCATCTATCACATTCCCAATGGGCTTTTGCCAGACTTATTTCAGCAATTGCTTGTCTTGTTATATCATAGAATCATAGAATAACCAGGTTGGAAGACACCCACCGGATGGATCATCGAGTCTAACCATTCCTATCAAACACTAAACCATGCCTTTTAGCACCTCATCCACCCATGCCTTAAACACGTCCAGGGAAGGTGACTCAACCCCCTCCCTGGGCAGCCTGTTCCAGTGCCCAATGACCTTTTCTGTGAAAAATTTTTTCCTAATGTCCAGCCTAAATCTCCCCTGGTGGAGCTTGAGGCCATTCCCTCTTGTCCTGTCCCCTGTCACTTGGGAGAAGAGGCCAGCACCCTCCTCTCCACACCCTCCTTTCAGGTAGTTGTAGACAGCGATGAGGTCTCCCCTCAGCCTCCTCTTCTCCAGGCTAAACAACCCCAGCTCTCTCAGCTGTTCCTCATAAGGCCTGTTCTCCAGCCCCTTCACCAGCTTTGTTGCTCTTCTCTGGACTCGCTCCAGAGGCTCAACGTCCTTCTTGTGGTGAGGAGCCCAGAACTGAACACAGGATTCGAGGAGCGGTCTCACCAGTGCCGAGTACAGAGGGAGAATAACCTCCCTGGACCTGCTGGTCACGCCGTTTCTGATCCAAGCCAAGATGCCATTGGCCTTCTTGGCCACTTGGGCCAAGAAGAATGCTGTGAGAAACTGTGTCAAAGGCTTTGCTGAAGTCCAGGAAGACCACATCCACAGCCTTTCCCTCATCCAGCAGCCAAGTCACTTTATCATAGAAGGCAATCAGGTTAGTTTGGCAAGACCTGCCTTTTGTGAACCCGTGTTGACTGGGCCTGATCACCCGGTTCTCTTGCATGTGCTTCATGATAGCACATATGATTACCAGCAACCCTTTTCAAATTCTCTCTTGATTATTTGTTAGCTCTTGTATACACGAGCTAGTCCTGAAATATCAGTGGTGTTCCAACATGTCATAAGGTTCACCTGTCACCTAACAGTGACAGACGTCAGGTTTTGTTTAGAGTTTTACCTTTTTGTTTCAAGTGGTTCAAATATTCCAAATCCAGTATCTTCCTCATTATTGTCTGTTGGTAAAATATTCATTATATTGGATGAGTTTTGCACTGATATAACACTTTTCTAACCATTGCTTTGCAAAAAGTGTAGCAAAAGTATCTTAGTCACCAAGTCATGTAGTTGATTAATGAGGGAGAGAAGGGTGGAATTCAGATTGTGCCAGACTTTCAAACCCCTGCATTGTGCTTCTCTAGGCATGTTCTGCAGGGAGATCTGTACTCAGTTCAGCTAAAAGCCTTGGTGCTTCCTTTTCTGATCTGGAGTGCTCTTTCTATTCCTGATATTCTTCTCTGGAATATATACTGGCATTAAATATTATACAGCACAACAGCATGCAAAAGGCACAGGTACCTGTGTAGCTATCTCCTTCTGTGGAAGTTATTGTGAACAAGAAACACTCCTTCCAAGTTTGCCATTGCTCAAGTCTCATTTCTTATTTTCTCTCGTCTGACTTTTGTCTCACTTATTCTAGTGAAACTTTTTAATTCTCCACCTGAAATGTCATACTTCTTTCTTGACTTGTGGTCATTTCACCCCACTTTCTCCATCTCAATGTGTGTGTGTGTATAGATATATATATATATTTGTCTTGTCAGTATTAGGTACCCAAGCTAAGCATGGAAGTTCATTGTGCCTTCTTCTGTAAATTGATTTCTGCAGACGTTCCTCACACCTGGTGTTTTGCTATCCTCCTTAATTAGCTCATGCTTTGCTAAAGGCTGAATGCAGTATCCTACTACCCACAGCAGAAAAGCTTTGGTTAGCACTTTGTGACTCAGTCTCTGGTTAACACTGAAAAAGGAGGCAGAAAAGGAACGTGACTTCATCCCCTAGAGGCCCCTGCTCTGACTCTCTGTTGCTTTCTATGGTGTTTTGATGATTTCAGGTACTTCAGGTTGCTGTCTCTATCCTTCTTGAAATAAAGTTCTTAGATTTTTGGAGAAAAGGCACCTGTCTTTCATCATCAGTTTTCTCAGATAATCCTGTACTTACATCCCTGTTTTTCATGAATAGTAATACATACTATTTGTTATCAATTCCCTGTTACTGTCTGTGGCTTTTTTAATGCAGCTGGAGCAGAAGTCTGTTACAGAAGAATTCCCTGTTTGAATGAACATTAAGCAACCATACATTTTCTCAGTCGTGCAGATGATACGTTTGCATAGCTAATTAATTTTTATTGATTTTTGCTTAAGTGATGCAAGTGCAAAATAAAGTTGCACTGTCATTATCCTTGGTAAGTTAGTTGCAAAAGCCTGAGCAATGCACAGCATCTAAATTCTGTTTGATCTATGTTGTATCTCAGCAGTGGGATCTTCATACTGTGCCGTGTTTTGCTGATATAAGGAGGTCTAGTTGCAGCCAAAGGAACTCAGGTTGTGATCTTGTCAGATCTCATAAGACAAGTATGGTCTATTGTGATCACTATTATGGTAGTATATCGCTGGGAAAAACATAGGTGCCTTAGGAAATGATGCACCAGTTGCCATTTCTGCTTTCAAACGAAAATGGATTCTGTGTGTTGAGAGTAAATATTATGCTGAAGTTGCTGTCTTTGAGGGGTAAAATGATTTGATCGCTTCCTTCCATGTAAAAATTCTGTAATATTTCTGTGAGGCTGAAGGAATAAACTGAAGAGTAATATTCAGGAGAAATAATAACAACAACAACAATTATTATTATTGTTGTTGTTATTATTTAATTATTTATTTATTTTTTAAATATGCTGAGAACCCCTTTGTCCTAGTGAAACACATGGGGAAAGTCAGATTTTCAGCACTCTGAGAGTGCAGACCGTTTGGAAATGTAGGTCTATATGCTATCTTAGAAAGCAGTTTTTAGACATCCATTTTTAAGCATCTCAATCAGCACTCACTTGCTTTGTTGGGTGAGCTGCAACTGGGCAAATATTCTGTTTACTTTCAGTAAGATACTTCAATCCATCTCTACTTTGTCAAAAGCTTCAAGGGTACTGGAGTCCACCCTTTTGGCAGCATTTGCTTAATTGGAAACTTGTACATAAAGCATAACAGTAATAGGCTTTCAGGAGAACCTAACAGCTTGACTCTGTCTAGCTTTGTAAACAGAAAACTGAGAAAGGTGTGCTGAGTCTTTGCAACTTTCATATCACCTGTAGTACACACTCGCAGCACCGCAAGCCGTTTCATTGCATCTTTAATAGATGCAGAGAAGTAATACAGGTCCTGTCCACATTATACTTGAACTCTGCTACAAAATCTTAGCTATGATTTTATGTGTTCTTATATCAGCAGATTTTCACATTTGTCACACGTGTGGGTTCATTTAGAAACAATTCCACCTTGCTGTATTGCAGTAGCACTGATAGACTTTTGTGGAAATTTGAGATGGGGCATGTATTGCTGTCTGTAATATTTTTATGTGGAAGTTAAAGCATCACGGAGTGCTGAAATCAGGAATTCTTTTGAACTTGTATCACCAACATAAGTTCATCGAACCATGATGAAATGTTGGCTACAAATTGCAAACGAAAGTCTCTGTCGTATGTTTTTAGTGATTTTGAGATTTCTGCAAAACAAAGCTTGCAGCTATTGTTGAACTGAAAATACCTGAAAGATGAGGTTTTGATATCAACTTCATAAAATATGCAGCTTTCACAGTTTTATGGATAAAAAGCAGTCTGTCCTTTTAGATTAGGTTGTATTGCTGTATGAATAAATCAGTACCATGTTGCTTTAGGGTTTCTTTTCTGACACAGTGCAGGTACTTGCACCATATTCAGCTTCTAGCAACATAGAGGCAAAATAAAACTGTGTCTTAAGATGTAATGGTTACAGGCACCCTTCCTGTAAATTAGGCAGTGGAAACTGCCATATAAAGTCTCAGTTTTCCAGATTGTGCAATTCATTTATTTTCCTAGGTGAATGCCCTATGATTCAGTGAAGCTGAGAACTTCATAGAACTGTTGTTTTGTTTTGGTTTTTTTTTTTTCACTGTTCCTCTATCAATATTCACATCACTACTCCAATCGAGCTGGATCTGTATAGTTTCTCTCTTTCAGTGTGGTATATTGCATGGAATTCAAGGGTTTATTTACTCTCTGTATGAAGTCCTCTGCTTTAGAACTGTTTCAAGAAGAGCAATAACTACTTAGACAAATTTCGAATAGCTAATGGTTTGCAAATGAGCAATGCAGTGCTACAGACTAGGAGAAGTCTGTCTAGAAAGCTGCCTGGAGGAGAGGGACCTGGGGGTGTTGGTTGACAGCCGACTGAACATGAGCCAGCAGTGTGCCCAGGTGGCCAAGAAGGCCAATGGCATCTTGCCTTGTATCAGAAACGGCGTGACCAGCAGGTCCAGGGAGGTTATCCTCCCTCTGTACTCGGCACTGGTGAGACCGCTCCTCGAATCCTGTGTTCAGTTCTGGGCCCCTCACCACAAGAAGGATGTTGAGGCTCTGGAGAGAGTCCAGAGGAGAGCAACAAAGCTGGTGAAAGGGCTGGAGAACAGGCCTTATGAGGAGCGGCTGAGAGAGCTGGGATTGTTTAGCCTGGAGAAGAGGAGGCTGAGGGGTGACCTCATTGCTCTCTACAACTACCTGAAAGGACGTTGTAGAGAGGAGGGTGCTGGCCTCTTCTTCCACGTGACAGGGGACAGGACAAGAGGGAATGGCCTCAAGCTCCGCCAGGGGAGGTTTAGGCTAGACGTTAGGAAAAAATTCTTTACAGAAAGGGTCATTGGGCACTGGAACAGGCTGCCCAGGGAGGTGGTTGAGTCACCTTCCCTGGAGGTGTTTAAGGCACAGGTGGATGAGGTGCTGAGGGATATGGTTTAGTGTTTGATGGGAACGGTTGGACTCGATGATCCGGTGGGTCTCTTCCAACCTGGTTATTCTGTGATTCTGTGATTGTGAAATATACAAATGAACGTACAGAATCTGCAAGTCTGGGCCTGGGATTTTGTTTTTGTGGTGCTAACTCCTGATTCTGCTAAAATAATTAGTAAAAATCACAATGACTGTTTGGGATCAGGCTGAAGGTCTTAGAGAGTTTCTCATAAAAGTCCAATACATTGATGTTTAACTGGTTTGTGATAGGAATTGTATTAGAAGTATAATATTTTGTAATAATAATAAAGATGACCACATTGCTTTGGTGTTCCTGTTAAAAATATTGGTATGTATTATAATTCAGGCATCATGAGATGACTTGTGTGAAGTACTGTGTGTGTGACAGAGCTCAGAATGCAATGAATTTCCAGCATATGGACCTGTGCTAGGACCATTGCACCCTTCAAGGCCATAATGAATCTTTGAAAAAAATCTGTAGTTTCTTCTGACTTCCTTAGATGAATGAATGAATAAATAAATAAGAGATTGGCATGCACACTAGGTTACTGCAAACCTCTAGTTGTGTAGTGCATAAACTGGTCTTTCTAGCTTATAAATCCAATAAGGAGAAACACTTTTAAGACGTTTTGGTTCTTGCAGATGAGCATATAGCTATTCGCTCTTCAATAGTACATGAGTTTCCCACGTGTACGGTATTAGGTTTTTCATAACTTTGTGAACCGTTTCTTGTTCCTCTGAGGCTTTGAATTAATCATTGATATCCTTTAGTCTTAAAAAATGAGCTTACATGGGGCTGTGTTTCATTAGTGATATGCTCTGTGCTCCCTTGATCCTTCAAAAGTTTACATAATGAAAGATTCATTCTGAGCTGGAGGACCAGAAATGGAGTTCCTATGCACTCTATGACCATTAAATTTAAAATTACTCTGAGTCTGTAAGACTGAAAATGGGCAATCCTTACTACTTATAGTTCTGAAAGATCATCTGATCTTAGTGGAGTTCAGCCTCGGTCCTGAAGTCTGAATGTTATGGATATGCCATCTCCTTGCTCAGTGTGAAACTGTACTTGTAAAAAAGCCCATTCCTTTGATGGTATGAATTTGCTGGCTCTTCAAAGCATAAAGATAACAAAAGTGTTTTTTTTGATGATTAAGTATGGTTTCTTCCTTAGTGGATTTTTTTTTTTTCATTTGCATCTCTAAATCTGCAATATGCAGACCTCTTCAAACTCTTGTAGTGAGTTTCCTGTCTAGATATGGTCTGGCAAGAATTTGATGCCTGTCTCCACAATAGCACTTGAAGTTTCTTGGCAAGTTTGAGAATTAAAGCTACAAATTTGCAGTGATGCAGGCACCTCATATTTTTGTTATCTGAGAAATATATTGAGATGGAATATGTGAAAGCTGTGATGGGTTATTAATCCTCCACTGCTATCCAACAAGCTGTCCTGGTGTGTAGTGTTTACACACCGATGTTTTTCTTAAGATCACTTCTCAGCATCAGAAAACAAGACAATACTGCATCCAAACATGAATAATCTGCCTTTCAAAAAGAAGTCCACAAAACTGCAGCAGTCTTCAATGTAAAGTGAGAGTTATGTCGGGTGGATGGCCATTTTATTATCAGCCTGCTTGTTTGCTAAGGACACGTTCTGTAACTTCTGTATGTGTCAACATTTTAATGGAATATATGATATGGAAATTCAATATCAAAACCCCCTTTATACTGTGACTCTTCTCACTAATAATCTAGGAGCTGTTCTTCTATATTAATAAAATCATGTTTATAGTCTATTAATTTGACATGTCTGCTCATATCAAAAACACTTTTGAAAAAGATTAGCAAAATAAAATTTAAATGTAAAGAAACAATGGTGCATACTCTGAATCTTCAAACACTTGACCTACTTTGTTCAATGCTGCTATTCTTTAACCTTGGGGAGTTTCTTAGCAGGGTGCAATGTGTCTGAAGCCTTGACGTAGTTTTTCAGGATTTCACTCTTCTAGATTTTCCTCTTTTCCCTTTACTTTCTTGTTTTCTTTTTATAGTATTTTGTTCAGAAAGCAATAAAACCAAATGTCTGTCTTCCCACTTCCTAACAGATGTTATATAGACATTTTATATGTGCAAATATTTTATACTGTGCTAGCAAGAGATCCACTACTTCTTTTATCTTCCTCTCTTGCAGAAGAGAAATACATTGCGATCAGCAAGGCTACCTATTATTCATCTTAATTTAGCCAAAAATAAACATTTTTATTGTAACAATATAGCATTTCCTATCACTACTCAGTGATAGCATCTCATGGAAATTCAAATGGGTACTATTGGCAGCTGTTTTTATGAAGTACCGAGGCAGCACAGAGGACAAGAATAGAAAGTATCTTTTCCTTGGGTTAGAAATAATAATAAAAAAGAAGATAGGTGAATATATACCAATGCTTTAAATTAGCCATTACCTTTTGTGGAAGAGGTACTGGAATTATTTCATATAGGTCTCTGAAAATGCTCGTTACTCATCTGTGATCAAAGACAAGCAGAACCGTGAGTGCCTTTGGGAAAGGCAATGAGAACAAATTGAAAAATATTATTATTGTGTTGTATAAGTGTGTTGTATTCTGATGTTGTGGATCATGTGGGCACTTCTGGTGTGTCTGTCTCAAAAGCTGAGGGGGTGACATGAAGACTTTCAGGGCAAGAGGAGAGTGCTGGAGCAAAATTTATTCAGATCCAGTAGAATTGGATACATCATATGCATACTTGCACACACACTCCTGAGGATGCTTATGATGTGAATAGCTGCCAGCAAAAGGTCTTGTGTTTGTGCTAAGGAAGGTTTAAAGTGTCTTTCCTATTTTAATAATTTCAAACAAAACCTGAATTTGGGTTTATGCAGTGGGTTTATTCACATAATTAAGAGTATAATATGACAAATGAAGCTAAAGAGGACTATGTGAAGGCATAAGCTGAAATGAATACTGAAGAGGGTAGATCACTCAAACTTATTAGTGGATGCTTCTTCCTTGGCTATTCAAATTTAGTTTCAACTCAATACACCTTAGGTAGCTATATGTTAAATTAAAGCAAGTATAAAAAGAAAAACAAAAGCTCCTTATGAAAACATTGCCTTATGGAACATTTTGTGTACTACAAATGTTTCTGGAAAAAATTTATGTCTTCTATTATAGTAGATCTTTTCATCATCTATGGTTGTTCTTATTTTTGACCATATATATGTATAACAGTGGAACTTCTGGGATTTATAGGAGTAAAGATCATTAGTAAGGTCAAATTTTTGGCAATAAATAATGAAGTTTCTATATAGAATCATAGAATTGCTTGGTTGGAAAAGTCATTTGAGGTTATCAAGTCTCACGGTACCTGTCCACTACAGGAACAGAATACATAGACCTTTGCATTTATGTTTGCTTTCTGCTTCTTCCTGAATGGAATTTAAGAAGGCCATGAGTTGTAAAGACTTCACTCCCTGAATGTTGAAATTATAGCAGCTGATGTATGAGTCATTATTGACCACATTTGCATAACAAGATAGTGGGTTTAGTTTGTTTTCCCTTATATATCCATTAATGTTAGATATGATGCGTATTAAGTGCATGAATAAGATTACATTGGTTTTCTTCATGATCTTCTAATACATGACTACAAAGATGATTTCATGGTTGTGTGAAAATCTAAACTAAACCAACCAAATGTTGAGATTGCGTCACTGAGACAAATCTCAGGGTTTCTCTCCAAATACCAGTTGAGGCACACTAATTTTGTTGTTTTCTTACAATGATTTCTAGACAGTACTAGACAGATTAGTTTATTAGAATGAATGAGAACAAAATAGGTTAAAAAAAAGCAGCATGGCTTACTTTAGCAGTTAATTTTACAAGCTTTATTGCAGATAGGTGGAAGTGACCAACGTCTAACCAGGTGTCAGCCAAAAAATATTTTAGAATTCAAAGGGAAACATTTAAGAGGTTTTATTCTGAAAGGTAACAGCATACACGTTCAGAATTTTATATTCAAATTAAATCCCACTATTTCTTCCTAATTACCCAGGAGTAGCATATGTCTACTCTTTTATAATGCAGTCTAAATAATTTCATGTTTAACACCAGAAGCTGTTCATTTTGTCATAAATTACAATAGCATTTTAGTTTCTTATTGAAAGAACTTCGAAGTTGATATTTCTGCCAGCATTTGTATGTTTAACTGCTCATAAGGATAAAGTTGCAGCATATCCTTGGGGACACAGTGAAGCTGTTCTGCTCTGTACCCCGTTCCTTGTCCCTGTTGCTTGTGGAAATGGACAGGGATGATTGACATTCAGTCTGAGCATAGATAACACTTTACTTTGTTTCTTTAATGGTTGGACTCGGTGATCCAGGAGGTCTTTTCCAACCTGGTGATTGTATGATTCTATGATTTAATTCTCATAAGTAGGAAAAAAATACAGGGGCTTTTTTTACCATGGTTGTCTGGATTTACAATTAGTTATTACCTTTCACTAGCTTACTGTCTGCAATGCAATCTCTTGTTTGATGTATGCATCTTGTTTCTAATTGCCCTGTTTTTCTGGGGAGATTCTTCTTGTATTTTCAGAATAATGCTTCCTATTATTCAGTCTCTTTAAAGGCTATCCCTTTTGTTTCATCAGAACTTCTTATGAGCTGAAATCCTGATTCCACTAAGTCCACCATTATTCCTAAATTCAATTTTTTTAATCTCTCACTGTTAAAGCTTTCATTATTACATAGACATTTAAATCCTAATGCTATGCAACAAAGCGTGGCTTCTTTTTAAAAGTATTTAGAGAGATGGCTTTCTCCTTTCTGAGTTTTCAAAGACCATTGCTTAAGTCTTCCCAGATAGCTAATTAATTTTACATTAGGGCATGTATTCTATACAAATGGACTCTGTATTAATAAACAATGGTAGCATCTGATGACCTTGCTATTCCGTGAGTGAGTTGTCTCTATATTGTGAGTCTCTTGGTGTAGTGATGTGTTTGCTGCATTTGTCGTTGTGTACCCCAGAAGCAGACAGTCATCTCAACAATTTGGGGAAAAACTAAGATTTCCTTTCGGTCTTGTAAAAATAAGAATAAATAGAAATAATCAGAATCTTTGCACAACGTTTTCCAAAGGTGAATGTTTTATTATTAAAGTATGAAGGCTTTTGGGAACTAATGGAAGAAAATCCTTACAAAAAGAAAATTGTTTCCATCTTGTAATGAGAAGTGAGAGTAGCTATGGTGAAAGACCATTCAATGTGATATGTCTCCAGTAATTGCATTCCAATGTCGTTCCTTTTTGAAGAGCATCAGTTTTTAAAGAAAATAAAGATAAAAAGGTCAGCACTCTTGCTGGAAAATAAATCCTGTGTCAAATGTACCTTTCAGAAATTATAAGTTTGAAATCCATTATAGGCTTCTGAACTGTGCAAGGGAAAGCTATCCTGGTGTTACGGTTAGTTATGACTCCTGAACAAAAGGTTCTCAGCTTTTCTATGTTGTTTGCTATTGATTTTCAATCTGTGGTTCTAGCTTTCCATTAAATATTTTAGACAACGTGTACAACAATACAAATGCTTGAGTTACTCCAAGCATGTACAGAAAAGAAAAAAATAAATAGAAAGCTAAAGCAAAGTAGATCCTGCCTTTAGAGACCCTACAGATCCAGTAAGTGTAATGATCTCTATCAGAACGGGAAAAAAAGAAGCATCCTAGAAATTCTGTAGTACCTCTGAAAAATACATTTAAAGAAATACATACACATAAAATCTAAACAGAGGCCATCTACCTCTTGTGTAATGAATAGAAACAGATTTTATTGAAAAGATCTCTTTGCTGAAAATGTGGATATTCATAATCAGCAAACCTGCAATGGCATCAAAATATGCCATTTTTTATTGCTGACAGTTCTTCTGATGGCAATTGTCAGAGTTGCCTAGAACCTTTCACAAACACTACATTTCATGTACGCATGAATGGAGAAAATTTGTGTTTACCTATAATTGTTTATTTATACATTTAGGTATTTGTGCCTCTGCATTTATATACACATGACAAATAAATCCTTTAACTTTGTATGCGATCTGAATTATTTTTATGTGATGTTTTTTACTTACAGTTTTGCAGTATAGTGTGGGTGGCTTTATGCAGAATACATTACCTCAGAGAGGAAAAAAATCTTTGTGTGGCACCATCCCCCCATCTGCAGTGCTTTTCCTACTGCAATCTTCCAGTCCAGTTTAGCCCAGAGCCAGAAGGTGTTTTTCAAGTATCACAGAAGTAGTTATGTGATCAGTACGATTAGGCTAGAAAAATGGGAATGTGGAAGATCTGACAGAAACATGGGTGCCTGAAAGTTGCTGACTTTTCTGTCCTTGTTTGGATATCTTATTTATACTTGACGCTGAAGTGACCACTATCAGCAGGGTTATATATTAATGGTGGAGCAGCTGAAGTGCTTGCTCATTTGAGGTGTGCAGTAGCTGCTACAGCCTGCAGATGCTTTAACTTCATTAGCCTAAATAGGTGCCTGTGTTTTGAAGAAAGCTGAAGGTCTGTTTCAAATTTAAGCAAGTAGCTTCGCAGTTGAAGTGCGTTATGATTGATTATTCTGGTGTAGCTAATACAGCTGTTAGCAGAGGCTTGACCTTTTACAGGGAATGTTCTTTTAGCAGGCATGGTGTTGTATTGTGTTTCTGGACTCCTTCTGCCTCAGGTATTATTCAACTGTTGATTTTTACATATGTATACAGCAGGTATTGTCTGGTGATGTTGCACATGTTGGTGTGGTGAGCTGCAGTGTGCTATTTGCCTGGTTGTGGTCCCTCTGCCTCCAGTGTGCACGCCAGTATGGGAGGATGCAGTGTGCTCACATCTCTTGCTGTGGCAGTCTGGTAATTGTGCTTATTTCAGCAGTTTCTGATTCATTTCAAGTTACTTAGAGTTTTGCCATTGTACTGCAACTAGTTTCTTCCCTGGGATGTCAGGAAAAAGGAGATATTTTGTGTGCCCAAATATCACTGTGCTTACAGATATATGTGCTTTGATATAAGGTGGTTTTCTGTGATTTGTAGGTTGCGTTGGAGCTTCTTATAATAGGATGTGCAACTAACCATCTACTTGAAACTGTTTTCTGGTGAATTAACTTTGCTTTTTATGTGATTGTTATCTCTGTAAGCCCATGTAATATTGAAACAAATTCTGCAGACAGCTCCTGAGTATTCTAATCATCAAGATAAACTTATTTTTATTAGATTGCTTGTGAACACAGCAGAGGTAACTGTAGTACCTACCTTTAACTACTGTGCGTGTGCCAATGTGTAACACTATATAAACACTGTATAAACATCGGTGTCCCCAGACCCATAGCAGGTCCAGAGTGGACCTTGTTCAAATTGATTCAATCTCAGTTGCCTGAGGCAAGTAGTTAACCAGGCTTGACTTTCCAGTGACAGCTTTTTCAAATAGAAATTTTCTGTGGAGATGTTATTTTAAAGGTCTTGGTTAATGTATGCGTAGAGGACACTCACAGCTGATACATGACATGATGCCGCAGCGTCATAAAACTGACTCAGGCAGCAGAGGTGTTTTTTTGGAAAAGGATGCTTAATTTCTTACAAGTGATCTTTCAAGTGCTTTTGGAAGCTGATGGCCCATCCTGAGATAAAGAGTGAGGAAAGGATGAACTTTATAGTCATTGTTTCACAGACAGGACCCATTCAGGTATAAAGTCCGAAAACAAGATGCTCTTGAGGATTTTGGAAAAGTCTGTGGAGGCTTTTGGAAGTTCTAGAAGGTTTTTATCCAGAAGAAAAAATGCTAGGTTTAAATGTGTAGTTTGCTGGCCTTAGCTGTAACTTGGTGGCTGTGAAACAGGGGCAGGTGAGCTGGTGTGTAGCTGAAGCTTCAGAGATGGCTTGTCCCTTCATATCTTGTCTCTGCTTGCAGGAAAAATAAATTAAGTAGAAGGTAAACTAGCAGTTTAATTTTCTGTAAAATCTTTAGTATTTGAGGATTTTAAGAGAGTGATAAGTACTAAAGAAAATATAGAATCTTGTAATATTCTCATTTTATAGAGGGAAATAGGTACATAAAAGTAACCGATCTCCCTGGCTTTATCAATAACCAAGATTCCTGAGTGACAGAAATACTAATGCTGAAGGTAATGTTCTGAGATTTCATAAATAAACAAACTTCTCTGCAAGCAAAGACCAATGCTGGTGTTTTAACTGTTCTTCTGAAATGGTATCTGTTTCTTGGAATGGATATTAATAGTACAGAGGAATGAGTGTTGGGTCAGGGAATTGCATCCTCTACAGTGCTGTCCTTCTCAGTAAGCCTGCCAGTTCTCTTTATCTTTGATCATAAGCTGCTTTTGTGTAATTATATAGCAAATAGAACTCAGAGAGATGGATATCTTCAATCAAACTTAATGATGACAGTTTCATTCCTGAGCATGGCAGCATATTTATTTATATCTGCATATATATGGGAGGCTAGGTGTGTTTAAAAAAACAAAAAACAACAACGCCCAAAAAACTTTTGGTTTTGTCTTTTAGAGTCCCCTTTCTTGTGCTTCTCATTTTCAGCTGAAAGTAAAATTGTCAAACTAAGATACAACTCTGAGGTTTTTGTATTGGCTCTCTCCTCTTCTGTGCTTTGGAATGATACTGTTTGAGACTCCTTTTATTTGTTTCTCAGCATCATTCTCTTCCAGTCTTTGATTGCTGTCTAGTTAGAGAGTATTTAACATTAAAGCAAAAGCAGATTCTATCTGATCAGTGCTTGAGTGGGAGATTTTGGATAGGTAATATATGTAAAACAATGATCTTTGCAAATTAGTTATCATCTTCTTTGAGTTTAAACAAAATGTGAGTCTTCTTTCCATGTGTGAACACCAAGTGCTCTGAAGGGTGATCTCTTGCGAGGGAGAAGGAAACCCAAGATAACTCAATACTTGATGGAATCTTAAGGGTTTTCCCATCTAAAATAAAAGATTTTTGTAGCTTGACAGAAAATCGATGCTTTCTCATTCTTATTAGGCCTGTAGAAACATCATCTATAGACATCTCCACACCAGGGAAAACTTCATTTAAAGTTCCCATCATTGTAGCCGCACTGCTGCTAAGAATACTTGGGATTCATCACGGAGACGAGATTCCCTCAGCCCTCCTTGTGCTAGCAGCATCAGGATGCTTCATGAAGGGCCGGTTCCCATGCTTGGATTTGTTGCTAACTCTTCAAACTATATCTCCTTAAAAAACACTGACCTCTGTTTTAAATATGACTGTGGGAATGCAGCTTTGTCAGTGTTCAATCTTAAAATATCGGCAGCATCTGTATGTTTGCAGGAGGGGTAAATACAGTGATTTACATTGTCCTAAAACAAAATAGTAGAATATAGTCTCTCGTGTGTTGGAGCAAAACACATATGATACCACTGGGAACTCTGTTGCTTATACTTGAAATGTTGAGAAAGTAATTAACTAATTTTGGTGATTGTTTGAGTAGGCATTCTAATTATAGTTTGAATATGAACGCATGATAGATAATGGCAGCAACTAATAAAAGTAGTAAGAGAAAGGAGAGATTATGGGGAGAGTGTCTCTTTTGAAATACAGCAGCATTCAACTTCAACTGCCTGCAAAGTACTTCCTTGGAGGGTAGCTTGATACTTTTTGTGTCTGATCCAGGAGTCTGAGCACCGTGAGACCAGAGTGCAAGTATCAGGCTGTGGTACAGTTTCTTAAAAGATGAGGGAGAGAACAGGCAGCCCTTGAAGAAGCCTAGCACACAGAATATGTAAGGCTTCTGAAAATTGGAAATGAGCTGAAATGAATTACTAAGCAGAGCTAGGGACCGACATAAACTGACAAGTATAAATGTAAGCCTGAATTTATCAGCTAAAGCCAGGCACATTTGAGTGTGTGTGTGTATGAGAGTTAGTTGCTAAAAGCAAAAACTGAGCGAGTGATATATCGCTTTGATGCTGTATAAAAGAAAATGGTTGCAATCCATATCATTTTTCTGTCAAATGTATTTGAAAAATATAAAACATATGTTGGATGTATGTTCTGCAAATAGTTATCAACAGTGTTGCAGAAGTATTTGATTTGGAGGGTTCATTGGAATTCAGCGTTCAAATCTACACGTCTTGAGTTATCTTGAAATTTGGCTGTTGTTCTATAATACAGTAAAGTGAGGGCATTGCAGAGGTTAACTCTAGGTGGCAAAGCCTTTGATCCCTTTGCTCTCGGTGGAGAGGATCTCCATAAGGGTTAATTCAGTGTCTGTATTTTGCTCATGTTTTAGAGGCAGTACCTCTCTCTGTGGGCTATAGGTGGCTAAATTTGGTCTGGAGTCCTTTGAACACCCCTTATTCACTGGTATATTTAAGCAAATCCTTGATTCTAGAAGGGGATGCCTCTTACCTCTGAGTATATGGATACTAGCCTGATGATTGCAGTTGCATAAATTAAGACAACCAAGGAGGATTCCAGATTCTGGTTTTTGATTATGTCTGTTGTCCTTTGTGTGGTTTTACGAAATTTCATTGCATTGTCTTGATCCCACTGAAAAAAAACTGTAAATCCACCAGTGCAAGGGTATAAAATAGTCAGGCTTTCTTTTTGCACTCCTACTGCATGAGGGAAGCTCCTAGTAATTGCTAGAAGAAGCGAGAAACTTCAGGGTCAGGTAGCTCGCCACCTCTAACTGATGCTTTACTAGAACAAAATGTAGCAGGAGAGTGAAGTGCAGGAGCTCCAGCAAATTAGGCTCAGTGGCAGCAGTTAGAGTTGCAGGATGAAAGCAAAATATGGCCCATTTTGTTTGGAAGTCTCTTTGGGGTTTGGTGATACGAATGGCCCTCTAAAAACGTAAAATGTTATAACACTCTAATAGGGAAAGAGTCAGCTCAGCATGCATTACAGCGAGTGGCTGTGACAACCGAACTGTGTATTTAAAGGGCATGCTGTTAGGGCCCCTCTTGTGTTCGCTTACCTTCTATTTATGCTTATTACTGTTGGAGATGGGCAGTAATGTAAAGGTTAGTCTTCACAGCAGATGCTTTTCTGTGATGTCATCTTCATGGATTTTTGTCATAGCTGTACTTTGCCTCCTCACCGCTTCTTTTTTTTTCCCATTTTTGAACCTAAATAACCTACTGGTGTTGAGTTTCCTAACTGAAGCAAACCCATAGCTGACTCCTACATCAAACTCCTGGTGTTCAGACTCCTGGTGTTCAGCCATTGAGGCAACCTTGTTATTCCACTTGCTTTTTGTTGCCACATTATCACTGTTTCTCTTGTAATATTTTTCCCTTTTTCTTTTTTTTCTTTTCTTTTTCCTGCTTGTAGAGCACGATGAGTGCGGCAGTGGGCAGCATAGCTGTGATGAGAACGCAATCTGTACTAACACTGTCAGGGGACATAGCTGCACCTGCAAACCTGGATACGTGGGGAACGGGACCATCTGCCGAGGTAGGTCTGTTACTCTAGAAACACCAGCAAAGTGGCAGACTCTATTAATATCTTCTGACAGTCACCTGCATTCTGGTAACTTGTGATGGTTGGATTCTGTCAATGATTGTGTAAGGTTTATCATCTGGCAAATGGAGTATGCACAGAGATGATGGGAATTGATTTGTGCATAACTTCTCGGAAAGAAGGAAATATTTTCTCGAGTGCTACAAGGAAAGAACTTTTCATTTACTGTCACTGAATTCTGTCATTTTAGCTGGTATCATTCAGGTTTTAGGTCATGTTCATTGTTTTATAAACTGTGGATAGGCTGTGCTCTCACCTTTGACTTTTAAAATTTAATTGGATGGCTTTTAAATTAGGATAATTGTCTTTTATGCTAACATATGATTGCTATTTGGCTACTCAAATCAGAAGAGAAATATTGTTTTAAAAAATATTTATTTTTTTAAAAAATATATATTTTTTTAAAAAATATTTATTTTTTTAAAAAATATTTACTTTTAAGTGTATATTTTGAAGATTCATCACTTACGTAAACAAGAAAAGCTGACAGCCAGCCATGCTTTCTATGAAGTAGTAGGTCATGTTAGGTTAGATATTAAGAAGTTTTTTACTATAAGGGTGATGAGGCGCTGGAACGAATTACTTAGAGAAGTTGTGGATGGCCCATGGGTGGCGGTGTTCAAGGCCAGATTGGATGAGACTTTGAGCAACCTGATTCAGTGGGAGGTGTCCTTTCCTATGGCAGGGGGACTGAAAATGGATTTAAGCTTTCTTCCAACTTAAACCATTTTATGATTTATCTAGGGTATTTTTTAAAATTTTCTTTCTATAGAGAAAGAACAGTAAATGTCTAATATAAAGACGGAGGAGGTAATATATTAAATCAGTGGCTTATTGAGGGCTGTGTCACAATGTACTATTGAGTTGTAACTCATATTCATGAGTTACATTTTTCTCATAAAAAACTATTTCTTTGTTGTTGTCTGGGATTGCGTACTTTGTGACTTTCTAAGCAGAATTACAATAATAGAAAACTAAGTTTTAATTTTTCTTTAAATGGCAACTATTGAAATAGAGGAATGTACTGGGTAAAATATTCTGAATAGTTTGGGGTCGCAAGAGGCTGGTTATTAATCTTTCAGAATGTTGTAAACTGGCCAAGCAATTCCTTAAAGAAGAATGAAGATTGATGTCATTCTTGTTTAAAGCTCAAGTTCTTCACCAAGATTAGCCTGTCAACTGCTAAATTAG
Organism: Phaenicophaeus curvirostris; assembly: GCF_032191515.1. Lineage (NCBI taxonomy): Eukaryota > Metazoa > Chordata > Aves > Cuculiformes > Cuculidae > Phaenicophaeus > Phaenicophaeus curvirostris. The sequence goes on from NC_091396.1 coordinate 5,332,181, forward strand.
CATTCACCATCTGATTACTTTTTAATATGACTTTCTTTGAGTATTGCCTACGTACACAAGAGCGTTTAAAACTGCAAAACACTTTGTAAGCATATAAGAAGGAATACCAAAATGTTACAAAGATGGTAGGCAAGTTAAACCTTGGTCTGTCTGTATGGAAGATTAAGAGGTGATACTGGGGAGAAACTCTCTGAATGACGTTTTCAGTCTTTGATTACAGTGAATGTAAATTGCAGCATAGACAACTATAGTTTCAGGGAAGTCTGAGTGAACAACCTGTCTGTTTGACTGTGACATTTTTGTTTTCTGAGGGTAATACAAGAAGACAAACCCTTAATCATATTTCTTTGAAGCAGGAGTGTTTAGATTAGTTATAAAAAACAAGTTTTCATACTGATTTTCTTTGTTTGCACACCTGGATATTTGGTTTAATGTGCCAGAAATTCAAAGCGAACCTCCTACTACATATGTATTAATCTAGTAATGTTGAAGTAATGAAATTTCACTGGAGAAATGCAATAATGTTTTTACCCTCAAAGTTCTGTTGAGATATGAGTTATGGATACGATTTATCCATATGAGATATGGATAAAATAAATATTGCATGTATTTTTTTAGCATGTCTTGAATTGCACATGTGAATGTAGCTATATTTGTGTTTTTTGGATAGGTATACGTGGAAATAGAAGAAGCAAAGTATGTTCTGCTATTCTGACTTAGAAACATGAATTGAAAAGAAAACCGGAGGTTGTGGAAAAGTTGTTTGCAGTCTAATAAAGTCACTAGGGATAAGAATAGTCTGTCGCTACATGGAGTGGTTACTGCTTCAAACCAGCTAATATTGGTGTGAGTTTTAGTAAATAGTAAAACAGTGTAAAGTAGTGGTCCAAGTTTCTCAGCCTGTGGTTGCATGTTCACTTGAGATTTTTAGAACTTTGGATGGCTAATTTAATGAATTATTCCATCCTACCCATGGTAGCACCAGAAATACCACTTTTTTTTATTTTACCAAGTTTAACAGTGACATGTTGTGAGTGCAGTCTGGCTAAAAACAGACAACAGGCAAATTACCAGTCACCTGTTACACAAATGCTAGAGTTGGTGCAAGGAAAGAGGTGTGAACACTTCAAGACAACTATAAACTACTTATGTTGTCTTGTAGTAGTTTGGAAGCTTTATCTTCAGGTGATATGGATTGGAAAAAAAATAAATATAAAAAAGATAAGCTTAATGTAATCCTGTCTGAAGTTGTGATAACATTTCTTTTCTCATCTGTAAAACGTCCCATAAATAGTTACATTATAGATGTGTGCATACACAAAACAGTTTTTCCAGCTACTACTGAAAAACCATCTATGCAGTTCAATAAGAAATCTTATTAATATTGTCCAGCAAAACCATAAGTAGAGAAACAATAATTTTACGATGAGAGAAAAGCATTGGCTTTGTGCCTGATTGTACAATCTATTTCGACAACCTATTTATCAATATAACAGAAAAAAAATCAGAATAATGTTCCTCTTCGACTCTACTGCATAATATTGTGATAGTCTTTATAAAAACCCCAAATACTGTTATTAAAAAATGTGGAGTAATGTTATTTGTATTTTAGAAAAGAAAATGCATTTGTAGTTAAATTAAATTGCATGGTAAACCTAATGAAATTATTCTGTCAGGAATTTGTGATGTCTGCATTTTTTTTGTGAAAAATACAGAGAAATAAAGAGGACAGAAGTAATCTGGGTAGGAATGTTTTGACTGCTGAGGATTTAGAAATAGAAACAAGACCCAAATGTTGAAGATAAAAGCAAATATTTTTTAAAAAAAGATGTGTATAATCGGGCTGTTGCATTTCTTGAGTAGAAACATAAATTTCATGTACAAGGAATTGCTTTACTGTATATGCCATAGACTAGGCTATGTAATAACAGACTGGATTGTGTCAAACTGAATGTGGAAACTGTCATGAAGGAGGGTGATGAAATGTCCTCTTGCATTAAAACAGATACTGCCATAGTTGAAGTGACATAAAAATGGAAAGAGAAGTGAAGACAAACACATGAAATTATTTATAAATACATAGTTAGCAAGAGATAGACCATGAGACTGTATAATAGAGACAAATAAGACTTATTTTCTGTGAATGCTTTCAGTTTCACTGTAAGACGTGGGCTTTAACATCTCAGAAAGACATGGACGTTTTGGCAATAGATCAGAACAGAATGAGGCTGAGGTGAGCTGAAATGACAAGGTAGGACAATGCTGTGGTATCACCATTAGTAAATTTGATAGAGTACTGGACCTAGAATCAGATGGATTATGTCTTAGGATTTCTTCAGAAAATGAGAAGTGAAACAGGGAGGTCTTTGCTGGAAGAAATTACAGCATTAAAGGCAGAGGGCAAAGGTGTAACTTGTTGAATTGAGAGAGGGAGATTCTGAATCTGCACTTTTGTTCAGTTAGTTTTTCCTATGAAGGAAATGGAATAAATTCAAAAGGACTAAGATTGATTCAGCAAATAGAATTAGTTTTTGGTAGGTGAAAGGAAACTCATGCCATACCCATTTACTTGAATTCTATAAATGAATTAGATTGTTCATAGCTGAGGGTGTGAAATAAGGAGCAATTATTTCACTAAACTTCAGGATAGGATTTAATAGTGCAGCATAATGTTAATTAACTTAGGGTAGAACAGAGAGGTGATAAAAACTGATTTAGCAACTGAATGTACTAGTTTAGGTATGGTGGGCAAACAATTACCTGGTATGGTGTTGCACTTTGTGCTGTGTCTGTCAGGATGGGCTATGTGGGAAATCTGTGTTTCGTGGCAGTAGTTAGGTAAAAGGAGTCTAAAACTGGGACAACAAGGTTTACAAACAATGCGTCACCTCTAGACAACTTTGTGTGTGACAGAGTAAAATTCTGTCATATACAGAATGAGTAACATCCACGGTCATGACTAGTTGAAGATCCAGGGGCATCGATTACAGAGTTAAGTACCATTTTAGACTATAGAGGCTTTTGGCTTGTGCACTACTGCAGTGTTTCTGTGTGACATCTTGGCAGGTCTTGAATCTGTGAAGCTGGAAGAAGTGTACAGGGAAAACGTCTTGCTCTTCTTTTTTGTCCTGATAAATTCTAGCTCCTGTTCCACTTGGTAACCTTGCACTGTATGCTGTGGAAGTGACATGTTGAAGTTGGATGTGCCATTTATTAAAACATAAAGGACCTCGTGCTCCACCATCTACTTTACCTTAGCGAGATGAGAGCTAGAGAGTATTTACTGCAGGATGTACAGTTCTGCAGTTTAGCAGAAGCACGTTATAGAGCTTCTGCTTTGTACTGCTGACTGAAGTCAAAGAGGGGAACATAGGTATGTTGAAACATCAGTAGGTTTCCTGCAATAATTGATGATGTTTGGGATTAAATGCCTTACAACAAACAAGTCCCACCCACCAGATTTTGTAGGGGTCATAGATTGGCTTTTTTAGCATGAACAAGGTACAAGTCACCATCAAGGATTTGTTGCAATCAATTGTTTTCTTTTGTACAAGGAGATCTAGATGTAATGTAAAAGCCTTTTCCTAGCTTTTGGCATTTTGTTCCAAATGTTTGTTTTAAAGTATAAATTCTCCCTATAGAAGTCCTTATGTATTGTCATAGAAGTGAAAGTGGCCTTGAATATACTCGGATGGTAAACAGGGCCAAGTCTTCTGAAATGTGGACAAGGCATGTTTGCTAATCTTTGTTTTGTATATCTCTGTATTGGGGAATGAACAGAAATCTAACACTTAAACAAGTGCAAATATTTTTCATTGTACTTCTATATTTTACTTGTACAGTCTGTCTAGCAGGTATATTTAGTGTGCTATTAATATCTCATTTAGTGGTTTCTACAGAGTTGCAGATTTATTAGAATGATTAAATGAAGTGGATTTAGTTACAGACATAAAGCTGAAAGCAAACGTGTGCAATATAACTGATGCCTGGGCAGAGAAACATCGGGTATTGTGAAATAAAAATCAAAACGGTGTTTATTCTAATTAGTATTCAGGCTGTAGAATGGTTTACTTCTGCCAGAGGATAGAATATGATTTTCTTCTCCCTGTTATTCTTTTGTAGCATTTCACAGGAGGCACTTAAGGGATTACAACTTGGTGTATGGTGGTGTCTTAAAGATGAAAGCCATTTTTTTTTAAGTGGCTCGATTCTTCTGGTGTAATCTGGAAGGTCAGATTAGTTTCTTAATTGTGCTGTTGCTCTCTATATATATCTGCCTTGAAGAGTGTATTTGGGAGTGGTGTTGTTATTGATGAAGTTACTGGTCACTTCATGAATAACTCGTTGGGAACCTGTTATAAAAAGCAAACAGATTTCGAGCAGACAGTCTTATCTTTTATAAGGTTATGGGTATAATCATATGGAGTCTTTATTTATAGTACACTTGGAATGATTACAGACAACCAGAGTATATCACAAGCTTGAAAATTACTTGGGTTTTTTTGCAAATCAGTAAGTGCTCCCACTTTAATGTGTCTTAATCACAAATTGTAATTGGACGGACATGCTGTTTTAACAAATGGCAATTGGAGACCTTTCCTTCATTGTAGTTTTCATCTTTGTTTCAAAGCAGGCAAAATAATACTTGGTCCAAAATATATTTAATAATGCCATTGTAGTCAGTATAGTGATAGTGGGTAAACAGAAGACTAAAGACAAAGAAATTTTCATCTGATAATGAAATTTTGCCAGCTATGAAAAATATGCAAGAGTAATTGTAGTAAGAGCTAAAGAAGAAGAAAACAATCGGTCTTTCTGTTTTTTTCTGTGCTGTGTTGTCTGCTTTTTTGTGTGTCCCTTTTACATTGACACCAGCAGTGCTGAGGTAGATTAACTGTAAATGCCAGCAACGTGAGAAAGTCAGATGTGCTGATATCTTGATAGTAAAGCATATCAGATCACTGTAAGGTGACTAACTGCCACTTAGGTTTATGTTTTTTGCATGTATGTATGTCTATTGGAGGTGGAGATGAAAGCCTTTATGGAACATGCTGTGAATAATATGTAGGCCAGGACTAAAATGGAAAGGAACAAACACAACTTTCCCTATAGCCTTTGATTTTCGTAGCTGTAAGGCTTTGAATGGTTGATATGCCTTATCATGGCTTTAATTGCTGTTTTGGTGTAATACTCCAAAGTCTTATGAAAGAATATGGGAGTTTTGACTCATGCTGAGATTATCATCCTCATTCTTAACCGTATTTAGGTTTGTGTAGTTTTTTTATAACTAATTCGTAGCGAATAAATCAGTACAAAGGCAGATAGGTGCATTCACACGCTTTTTGGTGTCACTTGGCACATATGGAAAATGCCATGACAGGTTTATACATTTTGGGTGAAATGTTCTAGATGTAATTGATTTAATAATTTAAAAGCAATATGCAGGTATACAACAGTGCAGTTAGAGTTCTTATACGTTTTTGTTTCTAATAGTAACATGGTTGGACTCAGAATCAAGGCAATGTGATTGAAGCAACGAAATTTTCTGTAGTCCTAAATCCACTGTATTAATAAAAACTGAAAACTTGACATTTTAATGTAAGAATCCTTGTATATTTTTTTTCCTGATTAGGTAGTTATCAAGGGTGGTACCTTCATTATAATTGCTGTGTTTGTATATTGTTTTTGAGTTATAATCTCCCTTTGTAAATTATTTGTTCCATGCTTTTTAAGCTCTTGCTGTCCTAATGTTCTTGGTTGATTTAGGACTGTAACGATTTAAAATAATTTTGATGAAATTAAGATGATTTATGAAAATTTTTCTTGCACTTAAAACATCATCGCCTAGATTAAGTCATGTGAGATGTTGAAATTAAGGCATAATTATTTTTGCATTAAGAGCTAAGCTAGGCATATCCACCACAGTGCGGTCCAATTTTACAGCCTCTCCAAGGGCACAATGTTCCCTGCTCATTGGCTCGTGTTCTATGTATGAGATTGTTCAAGATGATTTAAAAAGCACATCAGTTATGAAAATAGATCATTTAAAATCCATGATTAATGTAACTCATCAGAATCCAGATCCTGACCTCTTTGCTGTCACAGATCATCTCGCTGCTCTAGATTTCTAGCCAGTTTAAAAAGCTCATAGCACTGAGTTGTGCTTGCTCAGGACGTGATCTGGTCCAGAGCAACTGTTGTAGCTGTATAAAAGGAAGGAAATGCTGTCATTATCTGCTGGTGAAATATTTAAAACTTGATCTGACAGATTTTTCTGCTTGTATGAGCAGGTCTAAAGGGCTCAGCAGTCCTCGTGAATATCTATGAGGTTTCCTAGGTTCAGATTCTAAACTGGAGATTCTCTCACTGACTCAGTTGCTTGTTGTCTCCTGTTGCTTTGGTTTACATTGATTCATTTAGAGTCAGCAGTTCACTCTCTAGAATCACAGGCATGTGTGTCATGTACAAAAGGATTACAAAGTGTTGACAAGTTAACGGTTGTGTTCCCTGTGATCTGGGCAGTAAAACCAGGTTGCGTAGGAACATGGGATTATTTCAATATTCATTACTTTCTCTTTTAAAACAGTAGTTAATAAAAGCAAAAATGCGAAGGTTTTACTTTTATATTTAATATCTGCACCGTATGTTGTATCCATTTTCTATGCTCTGAGGCTGCCTCAGTCCCTAACTCCTCCTGTCTGCAGCAGGTATATTGCCCTCCCAGGTCTGTCACAGAGCCCCTTGAGTATCCCAGTCCAGAGTCTCCTAAAGTCAAGAAGCAGCTTTCTAATGCTATTGGAACGGTTCATTTATGTTATCCAAATTAGTACTTTTTTCTTTCCTCCTGTAATATTAATACATAAAATGTGAAAAAAACCCTTGTCAATTACTAAGTCTTCAAACATGCCTTTCATTCAGGGAACTAATTTGCTATGCCCTACTGCTTTTTTGACAGTAGAGCAATAGGCATCATGGTCAGTTATTTTGTCCGCAATACTGTCTTTTTTAAACTTGTAATCCTTATGATTCATGAAACCCAGTCTATTTAGATCTGTGACTCTCCTGGCCTGCCCTGGGAACTTGCCATGCAATTATTTGGAACAAAGTACTTATTTTTTCATGGTGGGTGGGAAAAATCAGTTCAGTAAGAGCATCTTGAAATATCACACTGCACAAACACTGTTGCAGCGTGGGCTTGACTCTGTGCTGCATTTGGAGCACAATAATAATAGCAGCACAGAGTGCTCTCTCTTGTGAAATCAGTTAGAGTGTGCAACCGTTTCAGGATTAACGTCTACAAAACAGGCATATTAAAAGGCAGGAAGATGCCAAAACCATGAAATTCTTTCTTTTCCCTGTAGAACATAACCAAACAATATTGAAAACTGAATATAAATGTCTTGCTCAAATGTAAAATAAGGGCATTGCAGTTATTGGTTTTGGCTACACTAGTACTACTGTGCTGTCACCCCAATGCAGAAGGAAGTACCATTCCACAAAGCACATGATTAATCTGAAGAACCCTTGGTCCCAGAGTGGTAAGGAGGCCAGACAGACTGAAAAAGGTGCTCCATGTCAGAAGGAAATCCCAACCAGTGGTTGTGCAATGCTTGGTTTGAGGAAGGTCATGGGGAATCCATAGGAAGCATTGCCAGATCCTTGCTGTGTTCTTTCACTTGACTTTAATTATGGGCTGTAGTCAGAAAGAGGTTCCTGGGCTAGTAGAACCTCTGGAATGACCTAGTTGATTTACTTTTATGTTCTTCAGGCTGAGATTATTATTAGAGCAATCTCTTTTGTGTAAGGATAGTACTAGTAATTTATTTATTTAATTTTTATTTATTCAAAGGTGGTTTGTGGGAGTGTTTTTATTATCATAGCAGTGGAATGGACTACAGCTAGAAAACTTCTTTCAGCCTTCTGTTCCTATGAATTCCCCACACTACAGTAAACCAAGGTATAAACATTAAGTGATCTGTCAAACATGACTCACGGAGTCAGTAACTGATTCATGCTCTCTTCCCAGACTGACAGGTCTCTTCCTAAACCATCGGGCTATGATTTCTCCACAGAAACTATCAGAAGTTTTTTTAAAAATACATAAAGCATCAAACCAAAAGAAATATTAAGACTCCAAAATCAAGCATTTGTGGATATTTAAAATGTAGGCCACCTATTAAATCATCAGTCACTTGCATCTGCTAGGGAAATAGTTCTTCCTGATAAAATCCCAGGTGGGATCCCAGGCAGGGGGGTGAAGGTTGATCTCTTCTTCGGTGCACAGTATAGACTCATGAATCGGTGGAAGAGGTGAAGTCCTGAAAGCAGGTATTTAGTGTTTGGTATTTTTGTCATTCATTATGTGACCCTAAAACTGTTAGCTACTGTCCTAGTACCTGTACTGCTTTTAGGATTTTACCAGGTCCTTCAAAGAACAATCTGTATTGTTCATATCAAGTGATTTCGAAGGAGTGGCAATGTACCCTAGCTGCCTTCCGATTACTCCTCCAGTATCAGTGTAGTGTGAGTGATTTAGCGTTCAAGCGTTTGGTTAGGTTTTCAGGAAGGGCCTCTAGTACTCCCTCTCTTATTTTTTTCCATGACTTGAGGAAGATGGAGTTACTCTTTGTGATCTTGCCATTGGAGGAGGATGTGGGAAAAGGGGTTCGGTTCCAGCCTTATGTGCGAGTGTGTTATGGTTGACTTTCATCTGTGCAGCTCCTTATTGCAGTCCGCATTGTCTTCCTGTTCCCTCTGTTCCCCAGCTGTATCTTTCCTCTGTAGCTTTGTCCTCTCCTCCCTTGGTTTGACTCGTGCACCAATGTGAAACGTGATGAATGCTGGAAGAATATTAAGAGGGTGTGATTAAAAATTTACAAAGTGAGATGATTCAGAGACATGGCAAAAGGCATATCCTTCAAATCTGTGTGTCAAAGCTGGAGCCCAGGGAGAGGGGACAGTCTGAAATAAATCTGAAATATCTACCTGTTAATTATTTTGAGAAATACATGGGTTTTTTTGATACAATGCAGCTTCTGGTAGATATCCAGCACAGGAAAAATGTAATTACAAATGGTTTACTTGACCTTTGTAGTAAGGAAAATGTGGGTTGTCCTGCGTGTAGGCATTGCTTACTTTGTTTTCATGAGTTATGTTATTTGGCTTACTAGTTTTGAAGGTTGCATTTATTTGTTGAGCACTGGGAATGGCAAATCTGGAAGCCATGCAGGATGTTTGAAGCAAAAATTTGCATATTTTCATCTGGAAAGCCTCTCCAATTTAACTGTTTCACAGTGGTGCTGGTCTTTTAGCCTCTGCAATGTGCTGAAAAGTTGAGGCACCCCTGTGTGTGTATAGAGTTCTTATCTAAAGTGTGGAACGATAAAAATAACAAATGTGGCTATGCTAAGCAAGCATATGCTAAGTAAAAGACTAACGGCAAGCTTAAACAGTATACTGTGAATGGTACCTGAAAGAAATGTTGCTGTGAAAAAGAATCTATTCCAGAACCTACTAAAAAAACCAAATGGTGCTTTGAAGATTGTGTAATCAAAATGAATTATTAGGTGAATTCAGCACACGAACTACAAGAAGAATGTGAATTAAAATAGCTTGGAACACATTACATGCAGAGGGAATTAGAAGTTAAAGTAAACCGAGTAGAGGTGGGAATTGCAGGGGTCTCACTTTTCAACGTGATTTAAAATTCAGTCATCCAGGAGTAAAAATGAACAATTTGTATTTCATAAAAACCAAGAGTTTTTATTTAGGCATTCCTAAAGGACCAGAGCTGCGTGACCTGTGTTGTTATTCTGCCGATAAATACTCAAGCATCTTAGTGTGTCACCTTGATGTTTCTTGCAGTTTTCTCACCTTTTTCTTTTTTTCCCCCTTTTGGTTATGCGCCTAAAGATGGGAATTGTTGGGGTGGATTTTTGAAGCTGAACTTCAAAACTGACTATTTATTTGAAGGCTACGTGCTACATGGGCGCATCAAGGAGGGCCTGAAGTTTTAGAATGATATAAAATTCCCAAATGTACTTCTGTTGTTTAAAAAAGTAAAAGCAATACACATCTGTATCTATGTACACTTCCATCTTACCCATCTTTCTCTGTAGCCTGTTAATTATGTTGTAGCCTCAAGGGTAGATATGTATGCCTTCTATAGATTATGGGATGTATTTGCTGCCACTGATGAACAGACTGGATAACTGTTCTCAACTGTCACTGTTACTATTAAAATATGTCTGCCCGTTCCCTTGAGCATCTGATTTCACAGTGTCTGATGGCTTTGCGAAGGCGCTGCTGTTGAGTGGAAAGCCCTGGGATAGAATAAAGTGGCAGTTGGGTGTGGAAGTACTGGAACACTTGCAGAGTTTTAGTAGGCAATATCAATTCCCCTGCATTAATTATAATGGTTTACAGATGCTCATTAATATGCCACTTTTATTACTGAGACACATGGTTGTACGGCTTTCCTGACACCTATTATTACCTCCCTTTGAACAGAACAAAGGAAACAATAGTCGTCTGACATTGCCATGACATACGTTATTTCCCAATAAAAGATTGAAGTAATCAAATCAGTCCTGCATGCACAGTGCAGTATTCCCTTAGCCTTCGGAGAGACGCAAGTGAGAAAATTCTTAATGTGGTAATTTTAGACCTGACTGAGCAAGGTGTGTGTCTAACTAAAAGTAAGTGATTGACTCCAATGAGACTACTTACATAATTAGTTTTCTAGTTTCATGCTGAATATGCTTTGCTGTGTTTATATCATACAGGTTAGAATAAACACAGACAGCAATCATTCATCTTTTGCTGTGGGTGTCAAGGGGAGGTTGAATTCATATCTGAAGAAAGGATAACTGAATAACCAAGTCCACCTATCGCTTATCTTTGAAAAGTTGGCAAATAGAGTGGGCTCAGAATATTTGGAAACTAATTTTCAGTGACATCACAGAGAAGAAGTCAGAGCCAAAATAAAAATGAGTGGGATTCTGGGTTGCTAATGGTTATTGCCAAGTGATTTTGAGTGCTCCATTATTTATTTATTCTTTTACTGCCGTAAAAGCACTGGAATGAAGAAACAGCTCAGATGTTAAGGTTTGATCCGCTGACTGTTTGTAACTGTTGCATTAAATGTTCATCGGGTGAAAGAAAGGGTAACAAAAAACGACCAGCACATAGCTAGAGTAGAGGACAGGCTATGTGCTCCCCATCTTAGGACTGCTTGCTGTACCACTAACACAGGGAGTTAGCTATCCTTGTTCTTGCTTTCCTGCTCCCGTGTTTCCCATGTGTTCGGTTGTGGGATGAGAGAGATAAAGATGGGAAACCACTCTTGCTTCACTTGCCACAGTGCATATTTTTCAGAAAGAAATGGGGCTTTGGGTTTTGTTTGTTTTAAAGTGAGGGGGCATTTAACTCTCACACTTCCCCAACTTCTGGACAAGTGCTTCAGCAGGAGACAATTATGCAGGGCAGTGGTGATGACACGTTTCCTTGCCTTGATTCACATGGACCTGTGTGGCTGGAGGCTCTTTGTGGAAGTCGGTGCTTTCTGTGAGACTCCCTGACAAGCTCTTACGGTACTTGGACATGAGGACATGGGGTTGGGAGTCACGCACAGACTAAGGCAGCTTGTTTCCTTCTTATTCCAGCTGACAGCATTCATTTCATTCATTCTCATTCCATGCCAAAGATTTATGCACTGTCTCAGGGTTTCTGTGCAAAGCACAGGTCCTTGACATTTCTAATGGGGCTCAGTGAGCAGGCTGGGGCAAAGAGCCAAAGTGTGCTGAATGGCATTTATAGATGTAGTTACCTGAATTCTATCTACATTGCATGAGGCATGCAAGTGCTTATTTTGATCTTTCCCTATGTGTTTTTCCTTTACATATTGCATATGTTACTGTACCCATTGGTCTGGATGTCTACTGAGAGAGTTATATCTATTGATACAGTAAATTATACCTAATGCATCAAATCAGTAGCATGAGAACAAATGTAATTAACTGTCATTGATAAAGGTAGATATTAGAAATTTGTGTTTCTTTGTGCTGAGTACTTAAAACTGAAGATTGCACATGAAACAGAAGCATGATATATATCTTGAAATATAATTTCAGGTACTTTTATGATATGTTTCTAAGCTCTGAACTGTGTTTTTTGTATAGGCTTCAAAATCTTCTAAATTGCTGTGTTCCAGCAGTCAGTGAGATATATGCTGGCCTTCAGTGCAAATAAATTGTGCTGTAGAATGTGACTGAGCTTAATGTTAGCAAACTTGGCATAGTGCATTTGCATTTGAATATGATTATTTAATTGTTACTGAAACCATAATGTTCATTCTGACACTATGACCCCAATAAACCTTGTAACTCTCTCCTAGGTCATACCAGACAGGTCCAGTCAGGCTCCCATTTGTTCTAGGTAGGCGTGCTAGGAATGCATCTGTTCTAGGTAGACATGTTAGTGAGGTTCTATATGAGGACAAATAGCCTGTTCTTGCCTTGAAAAATCGCATTTAGCAGATAATATTTCAAACAGCTGTAAGAGCTTAAGCTGTTACCTCTCATGTAATAGTGAGAAAAAACCATCTTCATTAAGAATTTGTTCATGCCATTTAAAGAATACTTGCACTCTTCTGACACTCATCGCTGTTTATTTGTAGGATGCCACAATGCTGAAATGCTCTGCAGGACTGATTGCTCTGAAATGTCATAGGTTGCATTCATGTGTCTCGTATTGGTGACTTCAGCATACTGCAAAATCAGTGTTTATCTGCACTTAGCTGAGCCATTTAAGCACTTCTTTCATCCGCAGGCTGACTCTGATGCACAAGGAAGAAAATACCTCTAATTTAAAGGAGATTATTTTAACCCTACAGCTGGTAACACACTAGTTTATAAATATAATGTGCAGTAGACGGAGGATGCTGAAGTTTGTGCCTTTGCAGGCAGTTATTCACATTTATGTGGATGGTGACATTTCTTCATGGGGACTGTTGAACATGCATTCAGAGGCTTTAACATGGCCTTTTTGGTGTGTGCAGTGATGAATGGCTGTAGATGTGGAAATGTCAGAAAAGTAAGCGATCTTACTGGAAAAGGAAGAAAGTAGAAACTTTCACACAGTGGTATTTAAATTCCTCTTAAGCTTGACAAAGGGAGAAGACTGAAGGCATCTCCGTGCTGCACAGTGGAGTGTAGCCCAGTATTGTGGGCAGCTCTGATTGTGCTTTGATGGCCAGAGCATGCAAAGGGCGCAGGGTGCAGAAAGCCAGGGACTGTCTGATCCCTGCATGTCCCAGGCAGTGCCAAGTTACCCAGCGTTGCTCCTTTACTGCCTCCAGTGTGAGATCTTGTTGCTTGCTCAGCTCTACCTCAGGTAGCTCTGAGTGACTGTGTGAGGTCCATTTTTTTTCTTTGTATTTAGTAACCTGAAATCAATTTAGTATTTTCTATCATGTTTCCACTATTATTTTTAGGTAATTAAGATGCTAATATAATTACTAGGGTTATTGCTGAACCCACCCTACCCACCTTTTCATGGAAGGCCCTAGCTAGAAAATCAACCTTATTCAGTCACGTTAAGTATTTCTCATTAAACTGTAATAATTTGAAAAGTCTTTCAGTAAGTCAGGTGAGACTTTCTCATGAATGTATGATAATTCTGTTGGTGATAGATCATATAAAAATATCTTCTGCTAGCAGGTTTATTTGCATTTCCCTTGCAATGTCAACTAGATGACATAAAATTTCTTTTTCATTGCATTATTTCAAGGATGCAGGGAATTGAGTACTGGGTGTAAAATGTTGCGAAGGCAGATAGATCTTGTAAGTCTGAACCAACACAAAGCTTAAAATGATTTTTGTTTTCCAACCCCCAAATTGATGCAGACATTTGGAAAGTTCAATTCTGATCCTCAGCAGTCACAGATCATATTTATTAATTGCACTATGTAGTCACACATTTAAACAATGCTGAAAGAAGCGTTTGTGCATCACAACTGCAATATTCTTGTTATGTTTGGCTTGCTAGTGGTGCATTGCAAAAATATGGCTTTATTGCCGGCCTGCTTCCTCAAAAATGTGTTAGAAGCCAGAATTTGTATTGTTAAATGAAATGTATGAATTTCAAGTGCATTTCAGTGCAAAAAAAAGTAATAATTCGTTGAGCTGGTAAACTGCTTTAAAAGAAATGAGAATGCCATAACCTGAAAATCAAGAAGAGAGTTGACTCTAGGTTCTTTTGACATGAACTGTTTTCATTGTATAGTTAAATACATACCGCAATCAATTCTAAAGATGTGGAGCAGCTTTCCTGGCTTTTATCACTTTGAATAGCTTCCACTTTGTGTATACTGTAAGAATAAATCACAAAGTCATCTAATAGGAAGCCTGTAAGGCCCAGTACTAGTGTGTTGTTACCCTGAGTTTTGTGTGATTGTGACAGCACTTACTCTTGGTTTTTGGGACAAGTGAAAAGTGAGATTGTTGTTTTCTTTTTTGACTGAGGCATTTGCTCTGCTGTATCGATTTAATTTATTGATATCATATTCTGTGGAATTTCTGTGTCAGAACAAATTTTCTGAAACTGATGTTTCATAGAATCATAGAATGGTTTGGGTTGGAAGGAACCTTAAATATCACCCAGCTCCAACCCCCTTCCGTGGACAGACAATTTCCACTGGATCAGGTTGCTCAAAGCCCCGTCCCACCTTGCCTTGAACACCTCCAGGGATGGGGCATCCACAGCTTCCCTGGCAACCTATGCCAGTGCCTCACTACCTCCACAATAAAACATTTCTTCCTAATATCTCATCTAAATCTCCCCTCTCTCAGCTTAAAACCATTCTTGCTCATCCTATCCCTGCACTTCCTGATAAAGAGCCTATCCCCTGCTTCCCTGTAGGTCCCCTTTAAGTTCTGGAAGACTTCTATAAGGTCTTCCTGGAGCCTTCTCTTCTCTAGGCTAAGCAAGCCCAACTCTCTCAGCCTGTCCTTGTATGGGAGGTGCTCCAGCTCCCTGATCCTCTTCATGACTCTCCTCTGAACTCGTTTTAACAGATCCAGGGTGTTCATAGAATCATTTAGGTTTGAAAACACCCTTGAGATCGTTGAGTCCAACCAAAAGTGGTTGCAGTGATCAGGTGGTGGTGATGCTAAACCTGGCTTGTTGAGTGCAGGCTATATGGATGGTCTTTACTTTCATCAGCCTTCTTCATGGCCTCAAGCTCCGCCAGGGAAGGTTTAGGCTGGACATTAGGAAAAAAGTTTTTCATGGAAAGGGTCATTGGGCACTGGAACAGGCTGCCCAGGGAGGTGGTTGAGTCACCTTCCCTGGCGGGGTTTAAGGCACAGGTGGACGAGGTGCTGAGGGGCATGGTTTAGTGGTTGATAGGAATGGTTGGACTCGATGATCCGGTGGGTCTTTTCCAACCTGGTGATTCTATGATTCATGCGATTGCTTCAAACACTGGTTGTATGAGTTCTGTGCTGATGTGGTATACTGCTGAATTGCTTGGTCCCTGTACGCTTTTGTGTTATGTGATCAATATTGACTTGATAAATAGATAGGGGGAGGGAGAATCAAATGAGTTCAGTAGCTCCTTGAGACACATACAGAAAACTCAACCATGCTCTGCTTAGTGTTCATCAAGCCAGCAGTGGCCCAGGTGGCCAAGAAAGCCAATGGCATCTTGGCTTGGATCAGAAACGGTGTGACCAGCAGGTCCAGGGAGGTTATTCTCCCTCTGTATTCTGCACTGGTGAGACCGCTCCTCGAATCCTGTGTTCAGTTCTGGGCCCCTCACCACAAGAAGGATGTTGAGACTCTGGAGCAAGTCCAGAGAAGAGCAACAGAGCTGGTGAAGGGGCTGGAGAACAGGCCTTATGAGGAACAGCTGAGAGAGCTGGGGTTGTTTAGCCTGGAGAAGAGGAGGCTGAGGAGAGACCTCATTGCTCTCTACAACTACCTGAAAGGAGGTTGTAGAGAGGAGGGTGCTGGCCTCTTCTCCCAAGTGACAGGGGACAGGACAAGAGGGAATGGCCTCAAGCTCCGCCAGGGGAGATTTAGGCTGGACATTAGGAAAAAATTCTTCACAGAAAGGGTGATTGGGCACTGGAACAGGCTGCCCAGGGAGGTGGTTGAGTCACTTTCCCTGGAGGTGTTTAAGGCATGGGTGGATGAGGTGCTGAGGGGCATGGTTTAGTGTTTGATAGGAATGGTTGGACTCGATGATCTGGTGGGTCTCTTCCAACCTGGTTATTCTATGATTCTAAGCCAATCAGATTGGTCAGGTCATAATTATTACTTCTCTCCTGCAGGAGCCCAAGCTTATCTGATTGTTCAATGCTTCTGCACACAGAACAAATGGAGACTGTACTTTGTACACATTATTGTCTGTGTCTTAGAACACCAGTTAATAAGGGCAAAGAAACAAGTCTGGTACCAATACCTGTCACTGCCTGTGGCCATCGCTGCAGCTTGTGGACTGGTGAAAAACAGAAGACAGGATAATCCAAAGAAGCAATTGTCTGTTTCCCTTCTTGTCTCATGTCTTCCTTTCTGATTAAAATGGTGCAACTGGTGGACTGACTCCAGCTCTTGGAATTATTTCGTATTGTTTTTTTTTTTTTCTTTTTTTTCTTTCATTTCTTACTGACTTCCAAATTGCTGGCATCCTTGCCCAAGAGCCCCTGCTGAAAGGGCAGAACCTGTGGTCTGTCCTGAGGGTGTCCTGTGTATTGGTTCATTGAACAACCAGCTGACTGAGTGGTAGAGCAAAGGTTTTTTGTTTGCTTTTCCACAGAGTTCAGTGTATTAACTGTTTCAGTGCATTTATTTTCCACTAGCTCCAGTAAAGGAGTATATTAAGGTCACTTTTTCTTTTGAGTCTCCCAGCTGGCATTGTAAAATGTTGCTTCACCACCAGGACAGCATTTCTTTTGCTGTCATGTGATGCTGGGGGTTAGCCTTGTTTTGTAGCTGATTGTGCAGAAGGATACTTTTGTGTATTGGGTTATTGATTTTTGAAAAATACATGCTGTGAAATTAAATGAATAGTTAAATACTAAACTGTTGTGAAGAAATGCCTCTTTAGTGTCTTTTTAGGTTAGGATTTATCAAGACAAATACTTCTTATTTTAAATTCAGCACGCTACCACAGACCCGATATACAATTATTTTAAAATGTTTTTTTCTTTGCTAGTTGATTTAGTGTGAATGAAATGTAGATTGACAGTCCTAAAGGCATGAGTACTCAACTCAGTTTATACATAGTGTAACACTGACAGCAGGAAGGAAAACTTGCATTCCTTTGGGAAGGGATGAGCCATGAACTCCAGAAAGCCTTGTCTGCAACGACTGGCAGCAAACTTGTAAAATGTGGTCAATTATTTTTATTAAGCTTTGTTTCTGGGCCACTGCTAAAAGGGTTACTTTATTTTACTGTCTGTTTTAGTGTTAGAATCTTTATCTTCCGACCTGTATGAATGTCTATCTCTCTCTCTCTTCATCTTTGGTTCGTCACCTTCTGTTTCTTCTTCCCAAGCAAGAAATTTGTAAATACTCTGATTAGAAACTTGCATTTCAGAGGGCTTTTCCACAGAAACTTGTTCACAGAATGTCAATTTTACACTTTTCGAGAAAGATACTTCTCGCTCAGGCTGATTATTTCTTTTCCAACATTAGAAGCATCTCTAATTGTGAACTTTAAATAGGAGTGCAAGTATGGCCAGCTTGTACAGCGAGAAAATGTTTAATTTCCAATTAAGTATTGGGGCAGCAATGCCTTGGGGGCAGAAAGGCGAGAGGGGGTGGAATTAGACAGTGGTGTTTGCTGACTGGGTGATTATTAGCGATAGGAGATACTGAAAATTAATTAGAGTTTCTGATCTGCAACAGTGTCTTAGGTTTTAATTATGTCTGGAAGTCTAGTATTTTACATTTTTTTCTTTTAATTAAAATGTATGAATTTAAGAAGTGAAACTTCTTAAATCTGGGTAGGCCAAGAGCAAGAAGTAACTACATTGTCTATATTATGCCATGTTAAAAAAACCCCAAAACAGTGGTAGAAGCCGATGAAGGTGGAAAAAAGAAGGACTTAAATATGTGACCTGTAAAAAAACCAATTAATTGTAATAGTGTACAAAGCCAAGCTTCTTGGCAGAGCTCCAGCCCATACCTATATGATCAGATATGTTCATCCTATTCTCTGTTGTCATGTGGTCACACTATGCTGTTGATTGTCCCATCTTTGATGTGAAACATAAACATCAAAGATCCAGTATGGAGAGCACTTAGAATCATGCAAATGTGATCCCTGAGTGTCCTTTGTTCCAGTTGCTGTTCAGTGTTGATGAGATCCAGACACCTTATTTCAGCAGCGGATGAAGCAATTCCCCTGCTACATTTTTACACCATGGCTTCAGGTTTAGGAGTGTTACCGAGTAAGATGCTGCATGAAATAGAGTATACAATTTAAACAAATCAAACATGAAAAGCATTGCTGAAAGCACTACTAAGGTTACTCTAGTTACTCCTGATAGCAATATATAGTAATAAAAATTATACCCACTATAGTATGAATTTAGGCGATCGGCATCTGAGTTACTTCTTACATTTTAATCTTTCCTGAAAAGGAGTGATCCACCACTAAGGCACAGCTGACTCTGGTGATGGATGCAGACCATTTCAGCAATTCTCTCTGTCTTGACAGCTCTACTCACTCATCTGTGGTGCTTAGACCGCTGGGATATATCTCCCTGGGGTTGGTTTTGTATCTCAGCAGATTTTCTCTCTCAAGTGGCGCTTTTGTTTTATGTTGTGAGAGACTGTGTTTATTCCTCCTTGGAGCCTGGATGGAAATGGCATAAATGTAGTAACTCTTAACGTAAGCTAAGTTCAGCTTGCTCTTTTCTCTTTTTCTGACCAAGTGAGGGAAGGTCTATATTTAGTACAGGTCAATATTTCAAGTTGAATGTAGGTGTCAATACATCTTTAATTCATCCAAAGGATCTAGGAACAGGGTGTGAGGTGGGGTGTAAGCAGTTTAGCAGCATTAATATGCTTTGTGGAGTTGAACAGTAAACTGTGAAGCATGGAGGAGGCAAGCAAATACAACTTGTAAGAAGGCTGATGTGCTCAGAGGGTTGTTTGAGGTGCTATCTGCATTTGTGAGAAGCAGTTGGAAGAGACCCATGCCCTACTGGGGGAAACTGGTAAGCCCTAATGCACTGGTGTACTCCAGGGTTCTCTGTGCTGTTACTGAAGAATAAGAAGAGAATAAATGCAGGAGAACAAGAGTAGGGTTCACATGTGTGGCTGTGAATTGGTAGTTTTGTTAAGTTCAGAATATCTCTTTGGGTTTGGCGTAGGCCTGGGCAGTCTGCTTGTACATGTAAGGGTGGACATATGGAAACAAATACTTATTGTTTGGAAGTACAGGTATTGCTTTTGTAGATGAGTTGAAAAATAAATAGAGCCAAGATTTGTAATTCTGGGTTTTAGTGATGAAGACAGAACTGTAAATTTAAGACTTGACTGCTTCCTGTGTTGTGTTGTTTACATTGCCCAGTTGAACATCACAGTATAGAGAATAGAAATCCAGAAACCTGTGAGGGAAAAGGATATAAACCCATCTGAATTCATGACAGTGACATGTTTAGAATGTAAGATGGTTTCGGTATCCTCTGGTTGCACCAGTCACCCACCAAGGAAGGTCTTGGTAATCACAGAAATTGGAGCTAGATAAGGTTTTTTAAGAAGTGGGTGCAGTATTTGAAAATATCTGCATGGATCTGGGCTTTGTTTTAGGTGCCTTCTTATCATCTCTGCCAGTGCATAATGTCTTTGTGTTGTATATTTCTAGCAGTTGTAAATGGGGAATAATATATTATTGCTTGCATTACATAGGAAAATTATGTCTCAAGCACAAAAATTGGTAGGAAATCTTACTAGCGTTTGTGACAGCATCACCAGCTGTAGTACAACAGATGTTTCTTTTTTTTTGAAAACTCAATCAGTGTATCCTACAGTGACTTAAATGGGTTACAACAAGGTGAAAACTTTGTCCTCTGTAATGTCCGTAATTCACAGCTTTCTTGTAATAATATCATATCACTAGAGAAATTATTCCTATTTGTAGGATGTGATTTACAGATCTCCTCTGTCTTTTTATTATCAGCAAGTCAGGTGCAGAGAATACAATAATTAGTACAATTAACAGATACATCTAGTAGCCAGAACTGTAGTGCAGGAATGTGTCAGTTCTATATTACCTTATTAGAACTGTTGGATTTGTGCTTTCCCCCCTTGATTAGAAGTACTATCTGAATTTTTGAATTGAACTATGCTTTTTCTTTCCTGTTTTTGCAGTACCTGTTTGGCTTAGTAATTTTTTATGGTGGTTTTATATATTAGTAGCCACGTTTATTGGAGATTATAAAATCCAAAGAATTGAATACTTACTGAATTTTTCTAAGAGCAGATTTTGGCCTTGAAATTTACTTTGATTGTACTGCATGCTGATAAACATAAATTGGAAGGATTGATTTTTGAAAGACTGCAGCATTTTTTTGCTGGTGGTAAATTGCATGTGGAATTGAAAAAGAATAGTAGACTTCTGTTGTCTATTGGTAGCATGACAGTAATCTTAAAAAGCAATCTCTGCCATGAAATGATGCTGTAGAAAGAAAATTTTGCACTCAGTAAGCTTCCTCATTACTGCAATTTCTGCATAAAATAAACAAGTACAGAGAGCTTTGTTATGAAAGCTTGAGTGCTCCTGAACTTTGAGGCAAGAACTTGTAACATAAAAGTATGTTGCCTTGCTTCGGAGATATGTTTATGGCTGCCCTGAATAAAAACTCTTCACATTGGCATTGGAAAAACATGTATTCTCAGTGTCTGCTGCTTATATTTCAGCAGTCTGTTTCCTAGGAGGTTTTACAGGCATCTTGATTTCTGGTAGTTGTTACCCTGTGAACATTTATCTTTGGGTAAAATTCTTTATTGTGGTTGTTGGAACGACTGTTGAGCAAAGTCTGTTGAGGTCTATGAAATTAGTGATCCTTGCAGATCTAAGTAGTCTCTAAATGCAAAATGCTTCCTGGGAATGTGGATATCTCTATACACGAAAATGCAGAACACTCCTTTCAGCAATGTTAACTGTGCCACAGCTGCCATGGGCCTCATTTAAGTGTCTGAAATTCAGGAGGAGCCTTTGCACTGAATTAGTGAGGATGGATCTAGATCTGTTGAAGGGTGTTACTTGACTGGGGGAGTACTGAGAGCATGGTGTGAAAGCTACTAGATGGTGTAGTAGGTTGCCATTCAAAACACCAAATATGCCTTATTAATCATAATATATTAATGATGACTTATGAGGGTTTTGTGAAGACATTCACCTCGAGTTCTCCTCTGGGAAGAATTATATGACCTTGTGGATTAGTGTAATCATCCACCATAATACTATAATAGCCTAAGAACTCTTAAAAGCTGATTACAGGGAATTTTTCTACGCGATGGGGGCTTTTCATTTTGAACTAACATAGAGAGCGAAGTGGTATCAGTTTGTTGGTTCATCGGGAGGTGAATGTGAGCTGCTGATGTGATGCAGCTGAGAGAAATATGTGGTTTTTTTTACTAGAAGCAAAGCTTTAATATTGTACAAGAAATGTAAGACCTGGTTGGAGATATTGTGTATAGTTCTATCGTGTCTGCTCCAAAAAGACAGTTCTAAACTGGGAACGTGTTCAGCAGTAGCTGCAAGGACGTGTGCAGGATTGCAGTATCCATCTGATAAAAATGGATTAGAGAGTTGCTTTTTTTAGTGTAGTAGAACGAAGCTTGTGAAGAGTTATTTGTACCATGTACAAATTCAGTGACAGATAAACATCCAGGAAGAAGTAGAAAGCTTTGAAGGGTACTGATGTTACAAGAGAAAATTTTAAAGAGTGAAATTTAGCTTGGAAGTTAGAAAAAAGCTTCTGACCGTTCAGGGAGTAAAGATAACAGAATTTTATTGATGACTGATTCCATATACAGCTGTTTCATTGACAGATCTGGAGGACAAATAGCCTTGGGACAGGAAAGGGCAGAGACAGGCTACAAGGATTTGGTAATTTATTAGACTGTCACAGTTGCAGCTGGAGCAGTACTTCTGAACGAAACTTTACATGCTTTACTTTGCTGTTAGTTGTCTGTGTATAAATGAGAGAGGATTTGCTGACATCTTATACCAAGCAGCTCCTTCTGCCCACAGGCCCAGCTGCATCCCCTGGCACCACAGGAGGAACAAAACTGTCTGTAGTGCTGTCCCACTTGTCCTTATACTTGCTTGGAGGGTGATTTGGGCATGAGAACAGTCTCTACTTCTGTTCATGGGCACCATGACTGGATCCAGTTCTGCACGTCAAAGTTCATAGGAGACAGTCCTTGAAGAGCAAAGGACCCCAAGAGGGCTCGACGCACGTTAAGAAGGGAATCCTGGTGATGCAAGAGCAGGCTGTCCCTGCGTGCCAGAAATCGAGCTAGAGGGGGAGAAAACCAGCTTAGCTGAGCAGAGAGATTGAATGGATATCATGCAAAAAGGGAAAGCATATGAGCTTTGGAAGAAGGGGCAGGCATCTCGTGAGGACTGCAGGGATGAAGTGAGATCATGTAGAGAGAAAATCGGAAGTGCTAAAGCCCAACTAGAACTGGCTGGATAGCTGGGCCCAAAGAGTTGTGGTAAATGGAATTAAATCCAGCTGGAGGCCACTCACAAGTGGTGTTCCCCAGGGCTCAGTGCTGGGTCCAGTTCTTTTCCATATCTTTATAAATGACCTGGCTGGAGGGATTGAATGTACCTTTAGTAAGTTTGGGGATGACACTAAGCTGAGAAGTGTCGGTCTGCTTGAGGTAGGTAGGTTCTACAAAGGGATCTGAACAGGCTGGATTGATGGGCTGAGACCAGCAGTTTAACAAGGCCAAGTGCAGAGTCCTGCCCTTGGGACACAACAACCCTGTGCAGTGATACAGGCCTGGGGAAGAGTGGCTGGAAAGCTGCCTGGCAGAGAAGGACCTGGGGGTGTTAGTTGACACCCGACAGTTAGTTGAACAGGAGCAGCAGTGTGCCCAGGTGGCCAAGAAGGCCATTAGTATCAGAAACACTGTGGCCAGCAGGACCAGGGAGTTGATTCTGCCCCTGTACTCGGGCACTGGTGAGGCTGCACCTTGAATCCTGTGTTCTGTTCTGGGTCCCTCACCACAAGAAGGACATTGAGGTCCTTGAGTGTGTCCAGAGAGGAGCAACGAAGCTGGTGAAGGGAATGGATAACAAGTCTTATGAGGAGCAGCTAAGGGAACTGGGGTTTTTTAGCCTAGAGAAGATGAGGCCAAAAAGAGACCTTATCACTGTCTACAACTACCTGAAAAGAGGTTGTAGAAAGGTGGGTGTTGGTCTCTCAGCCCAAGTGGTAGGTGACAGGACAAGAGAGAATGGCCTCAAGCTGCGCTGTTGGACACAAGGAAAAACTTTTTCACTTGAAAGGGTTATCAAGCTCTGGAACGGCTGCCCAAGGAGGTGATTGAGTCACCATCCCTGGAGGTATTTAAAAGATGGATAGATGTAGCACCTAGGGAATGTGATTTGGTAGTGGACGGGTGTGGTTGGAGTTGATGATCTCAAAGGTCTTTTCCATCCTAGGGACTCTATGATTCTCCATGACTGGTACATAGTATTTTCTACCTGATGACAAATAGGGTGGTGGGGTGATTGATCTGCCAGACTAAGGCAATACCTAGTGTCTATCAGACCATGAACATGATTCCAAAACACAGGGAAGAAACAGTTTTCTGACAGTGATGAATTATGATATGTTTACTAGGTCAAGGTCTTTTGTTAATGAGGAGGTGCAAAATGACAAGTACTTTTTAGATGAGTGTTGCTATTTTAAGGTGTTAGGAAGAGATGATAAAGATGCGGTTTGTGTTTCAATGAAAAGGATCAAAAATAGAAAATCTCTATGTATGTTTAATAATAGGATTATTGAATAAGAAATCTAACAGTTAAATGCATTGAACCAAAAATGTAGATGAAAGTATTTGGGGAAAGCAGTGAATGAAGAGGTGAGGATATTTATATCTCATTTCAGGCAGAAACTAGAAGTTTAAAGAAACAGGTTTGGTTTTGTGGTGTAAATAACTGTGTGGATGAGATAGCATGAGGATATGCATGTAATAGGAATCTGACTCTGTCCTCAATATGTTCAATGTGTTAACTTAGATGTGATCAGTATGATTTTAGTTGTGGCTTAAGGTGCTAGTTTATCTTGCTGTTTTACATGGCTGTTATCACTCGTGTATCTGTGGTGTGTGCACGTATCTCTGTGTCTAAGTAGATACATCAAAAAGCGAGAAAAAAATACAAATTGCTTACTCTCTTCTTTCATTCAAACAAAACTCTCAATGAAAAAAGTCTCACTTCATCTGCTGATGAAGTGCAGCTGTTACGTGGAATATCATATGCAACAGTCTCTTTAAAGAAAGAAATGAGGAAAAGGAGCCTGAGATGTTTAAAAAGCTAGCTAAACAAAAGATGTCCCCACACCCATCCTGTTCGTATCTGAAAGAAATACTGACTGTATAGATTAAATTGAAGCTTGTTCATGCCTACATTTATTCTGAACTCTGTAAAGAGATGCTAAAACCAGAAATCAAAGTCACTGACCTCATCTGAATGAGGAAAAATGAAATTCGGGGATAAAAGTTATTGGGGAAAAAAAAAATCAGATCTCACCAGCACATATGCAAATGTTTAGAAATCAAAACAGCTCAAGCCAGAGCAGTAAATAAAGATGAGCACTGCAGTCAGCTCTTGTATCGTTTAAGCATCTGGTCTACTACAATTAATGCCAAATTTAGTTCATGTAAAATAGATGTAAATGAATGTCTGTTGCAAAAGAGACTAAAAAGTGAATATCTGCTAAATGGAATGTTACTGCAGCAGAGTGACAAGAAAAGAGATTTCAGAATTATTGTACAGAAATCCCCAAAGCCAACAGCATTTTCTGCAGCTGCAGTTAGGTTAACAAACAGGATTCCAGCATCTCTTTGAAAGAAATACAGTCAATGTTTCTGGAAAATATATTTTTGCTATTAAGAGACTGGCTAAGCCACATCTATTGTATTTTGTCTAATTCCAGTCAGCATTCTAAATGTGCAATTTCTCTTCCAGAGTAAAAAGCAAGCTAACTCAGTATATATCTTAGTGAATGATTTTCCTTTCTGCTTTACACAATGTCACATCATCTCTAACATGGATCTGGGTAGAAGGGATACGAGCTTGAGTGCATGGTGCTCTCAAGCAGATGGGCAGGCAAGCAGGGCTGAGCCAGGAAGCAAAAGGGCGTTGTCCAGTCCCTGTAAAAACTGTAGAAATTCCTCCTGTCCTCTCCTTCCTCCTCATCCAACCCTTCAAAGAGGTCACAAGTTTGGAACTGATACAGTCATACTTCTTCTCTGCAGTTTCTTTGGACTGTGAGGAAAAGCTTAATTTGAGTCTCAGACCTGTACTTCAGGAGAAGGCAAGCATTTCTTTTGCAATATTGCTAGGAATGTTTATGATAGAAATAATTTCTGAGAGTTAGTTGTATTTTGTTGTTGTTGCACTATTTATGAGTTTAAGGGTTTGTAACAGTAGCCGTTGGAATCTTTCTCTTGTGTCTGGGCAATGGGCCTACTGGAAGTTCCCCAAGTCCTGTAATTTGCACCTTCATTATACGGCATTATAATGGGTTTCCTCCCTCTTGCTTCTTTGGCTGTCTACCCTAATCAAATGTAACAATTCCAAAGGAAGGATTATTTCCACTGTCAAACATCCTGTTGTGCATGGTGACTGAGGGTTTCTTCTTTCTCCCTCTTTTTTATATCTTCTCGGTGGGAGCTTGGTGGTCCTTTACAAGCACAGTATTTGTCATCATGGTTGCTAAGGAGAAATAGGGCCTTGGTCTCAGCCTATGGTCTCAGCTAACAAGTTGTTAATTATGGTGAAAAATCAACATTTGGCTTCAGTAAAATGAGCAGCAAAAGATGGTGTATGAAAGCTAAGTTGCAGTATCTTGCTTATCCGTTGTGAACTGCCTTGTCAGAGTTTAAGTGCTTCCACTGTTAGAGGCACTGAAATTCTCAGAAATCCAGCAGTGCACTTTCTAGTGAGTCTGTTACAATGATATCCTATCATTTATTTTCTCCTGATCAAAGTGTTCATGTCTGTTATTGTGATACCAAATGAACAAGACAGTGTGGATCTTGGCATGAGTGTACTTTTGCGTGAGGGATCACGTATGGGAAACAGCAAATCTGGGGACGTGCCTATACACTGTTAGCTTCTTATCTTTCAAGATGTCATTTTCTCAAATGATTCAAGCAGAGTGAAGTCTAGACAAACCATAGAAGTGAAATGTAGAAGTTTTTCAGATACCTGTACAGTAAGGACACTGCAAAAAATTTAGAGACTCAGTAATTATACTCTACCTTATTCCACTTCTCCCATTCCATGGCAGCAAGATGAAGCTATATATGTCCATCTGACTGTTTCTGAAGGCTTCTTTGTACTTCCCGTACTACTTTGGTAAAGAAAATATAGCTGCCTAAAAGACATCAGAGCAACAAATGAGTAGGACTTTTGGAAAAAAACATATTCTGTTTTTGAAGCCCCTTTTTAATATGCTTATTGATCATATTGGTTAATACCAAGATAGAAAACTTCTACTGCAGACATGATGTTTGTCCACAAGTATTGCTTGGTATTTTGATTTTGGAGAGGAACTGAGGCATTTCACCAGTGCTCTGGCTATTTGCCAGTTTCTCTTATTTTCATAGCAACTGGTAACCTTGATGGAGACATCAACAAGATGTACTCTAAATCTATTGAAACTTCTTTAGTTAATTAATGCCCCAGAGATTCCCTTTCAGCCTCTTTTCAGCTTCTATATCTTCCAGGTTTGAAATTGCTGCTGCAGCCAGGCTTTTAGTTCATGCTTCTCCTGACAGTGTCCGATTGACTTGTGGGGGAAAGGAAATCCTGCTTTAAATGAAGATAGTCCCTATTAGAAAGACTTGCCTATTGAAGTAAGCCCAGAGTGGAAATAGCAGAAAAGGTTCTGAGTACAGATGGACCAGACTAGTTAGAGCTTGTTGAGCTGAGATTTGTGACTGCTTTCCTACTTTTAAAAGGTTTTATCAGAATACCAGCCTAGATGTATACCAGTTTGTACTCTGCTTTACTTCTGAGCCTTTTGTTCATCTGCATTAAGGTTCATCTTGTTGTAAGTGTTTTTTGGGTTTTTTTTTGTTGTTTGTTTCAGTGTATTTGGGGGCATTTCATTTTATGCAGTACTAACAGAATTTGTTTCTGTATAATTCCTTAGTTTAATTCTTCTGAGGTTTATGTATTTCGACGCTGAGAAGACAGGATGCGAACAGTCAAAGGTATCATACTCTGTGCCCTCTTCACCTATCCAGAGGAAAATAAGTTGGAGTTTAGGTTCCTATATGTAACATTTAGGCTTTCTCCTTTCAACTTAAATATTTTGTTGTGCATGTCTTACTTGAAACTTAATAGAGGTTAAATTTTGTCCATCGCTGGTACATGTACTATCAAAGCTGCAGTAGGCTTTGGGGAAAAGCTATGATGCACATTAGAAATATATGATGTTAGCTTTATTACAGGACTGTACCACTCAAATTGCCACCCCTTACATCTGTGGCCATCATTAACTGCGCAAAAGGCCAAGCTGTAACTAAACAGTACTGTATCTGTGTTGGGGATGTGCCAGTGGCATAAATAGGGAAGACAGCAGCATGCAATGGGCTTCTGGACTCAAAAGCGTTATGACTTAGACTGATCTGCCAGCTCAGATGCTTATTTGGGACTGAAGTCATTGTAGTGTCAGTCATTGGAGCTGGTATTTGTTACTCTCACCAGACCTAGAGAATGTTATTTTCCAGTTACTTGTAGCGGCAGCTGCACTGACAGCTTATGAAGTTCACTTGCATGTAATGTCTTTGGTGCAAAATGTCTTGAAAAGTCATAATCGCTAGAGTGAATGATCAAGTTGCAAGTGCTAGCAGTAGTGCGACAGTATCTTTACCCTTAATTTTACAGATGAAATCATTTCATAATCTACATGGTTTAGAATTACATTTCTAAAATGAGGCAGGTCCATTGTTTTATGTCTGTTCTGGTCATCTTTTAGTCATAATACAGAATCTACTTTCAGACATGTGTTATTCTTATGCGCATCATGTGCATAATGATGCGGTGATTTTGTCCTTGGTTATCTTATGCAGAGGCAGTTGCTTTTTCATTTTCATTTTTATACAGTTCTAGGTGTTGCAGGTTAGTTCTTAACTGTCTGGGATTCTTCTCTCTGTAAATACGAGATGTGGCCTGCACTCAAATGTAGCGAACAGTATTCCATTCATCTGGTGATTGGTTGTCCATCAAATTTAAAGCATCTAGAAGTGGTCCTTGTTTTCCTGTGTGTATTTTCAATTTTTCACTTCTTCCACACTTTTCACGCATCCCAGAGTGTTTTATTTAATTTGATTTCTTCTTCCCCTGCTCCTTTCTGCTTTGTGTTACTTCCTGAAACTTTTGGAGAAGGGAAATACAATGCATATGTCCCTTGTCTTGCACAGAGTTTGAGGAAAGCTCCAAGTTTCCCTCTGACGATTCTTACTCCTCTTGAAGCTCAGCTGGCATTCCTTCTCTTCAGAAAAACTCAAGAAGTTGTATCCAAAAAGCTATTCAAAGAACTCCCCGACTATTTCTCACTTGGATCTGAGGTGCTTTGTCCATCCATTGTGACACCTGCTGATGCTGATGAGCCCCTGTCAACAACAGAGAAGAAACGTGGAATCAGTGCCTTGCTTCCAGCTGAGGACTTCCACAATCCATTTGTATGAAGGAAATTTTTTTTCTAATGAGGATTGATTCCTTCTTGGTCCTTTAGGTGCGTTCTTCCTTTTATGTGCGGTAACTCACTATCTGGAAGATAGGTCAGCAGACTTCCATTTTTTGAGATAAAGGTTTAGATTGAATTTGCAGCTCAGTATTGCAGCTCACTTGCTCTCAGGATATTATCATTACTTTGCCACAGTTATGGTTTTTATATGGATTGGCAGCAGCTTTTACAGGCAGGCTGAACTTCATAGAAACCTAACTTAAAATGCACAGAATGAGAAAAATGCCTCTCTTGTAGAGCTCCTGCTGAGCTGATAACAGTCTACAGGAAGACATCTATTTAAACAGAAATAAACATGCCTTAGGATGCTTGGATCCTATTTTCAGCTTTATTAAGCTATTTTGAGCTTTATTAAGAATGCTGTGTTTAATTTTTCCAGCATTTCTAGCCCCATTAATTTACTTTACACTGCATTTGGATCAATTAGTGCACTTGATGATAATGCACTATTTGCCTCTGCCTATTTAAAACAAGAGAAACAACAGGATGGATTTTCAGTGTATTAAAGAATTTGGAGTTCCTCCAAAGACTCTGATTAGTCCAAATGGCAAATCTTAGAGGTTGGCCAAGTGGAAACAAAAATTCTGTGTTGGGTAACTGTCCAGTGAATTGTATTTTCTCACTCCAATGACTTCTCAAACCAATTCTTCTAGTGACATCTTGTCTTCAAGATTTTGCTCCCCCAGTACACACATTCTCGGGAAGACTACTTAAGAGGAATACACACAAGTTGATAATAATAGAGATAGAGCCCCAGAATGTTCAGCACAAAAGATAAAAGGAAAAAAAAAGAAAAGACTGCTTCAAAACTGCAAGGATATAGAAAGACTTCCTGATGTGATGGCAATGCTGTTATGAACCAATTGAGATCACATTCAGCTTTCCTTTTGTCAGTAGACATCTTTGTTTTCTTCTTGGAGACTGAAAGACCCTGGGATTAGAACAGCAGAGAAGGCAACCTCTCCAAGCCTGAGCTGCATGATCTTACTCGGTGCATAATCAAAATGCTAATATGTTAGATTTCTGCTTCACTGGATCCCTGTGACCTGCTGGATGTCACAAAAGGGGGTTTAAGTTGTTCTACTTTTTTTTATGTTTAATTTTTGGTTTAGCAAATTGCTTGCTATGAAGAGCAAATGTTAATTTGTATGAATTTTATTACAACACTTTTCAAATACAGTAACGTCTATTTACTATTGTTCCAGGACCTAATACCTACTGTTCCTGCCCTCTACTCAAGAATATTGTCAGCATTGAATTGTAGTTATTAATGTAAAGTAACGCTTGCTACAATTTTATTTGGGACATATACATTACTGAAGTGCCAAGGTGCAGTAGGTTTATCTTAACTGTGAGAGAATACCATTAAGAAGATTCAACGTGGAGAAACCACCTATATTTATCTTTGCTACAAAATTATTTTAGAGATTGTTATATTGTGTTATTGTACTGTGATCTTTCGCTTTTTTGTGAGTGAATAGTATCACATTTTGCTTGGATGTTTTGAGTATTTATTGTTCCCGTGAGAGATCGTGTTTATTTGTCTTGGTTCTGGTCTGTCACAACATTTTTATTTTGATGCAGATTACTTACAAGTTTGCACATGGAGAGTCATGTAATCTCATTTGCTTCACCAAACTTCACATGCAGCTCTGAGAAACGTTCCCATTCCACTGACGTACCCCCTCAGTGGCACAATACTGATAAAAGTAGATATAAATCACTGTAAAAATTGTATTGTGATGCTGGATTTGTCGATTTATTTAACAATAATAAAATACAGAGCAATAGGTGAATGGCCTGTGCTGAATTCCCTTGGGTATCTAACTGATATAGTAGTATCTTGTTCCTTTGTGCTTCTCGTGGATCAATTCTTCCTAAAGAATCTTTGTTCAGCTTCTTAACGTCTTCACTGTGTATTAAAATGACCTGATACTAGTCAATTAAGTAAATGTGGTTGTGGATCCTGAGAAAGCAGAGCTTTTTAATGGGAATAGCAAAATCCCAGTATTATTTATATCCAATAAGAAATGCCTTGTCTTTATCTTACCCCATGGTTTTTAAATGTTCTGCCAACCCGTTAGAGCTTGAGGATGTCATTGCTGGCTAATGTGCCATATAAACCACAATTTAAAAGGTTTATTTTAGATAGGTGTAATAATCTGTGGCAGTACACTGCAGGTGTGGCAGTCTGAGAAATCTTGCCCCTTTTGTCTGAGGAACGTTGCCCTGTTGCTGACACCA
Source organism: Phaenicophaeus curvirostris (assembly GCF_032191515.1). Classification (NCBI taxonomy): domain Eukaryota; kingdom Metazoa; phylum Chordata; class Aves; order Cuculiformes; family Cuculidae; genus Phaenicophaeus; species Phaenicophaeus curvirostris. Next base: position 5,363,446 of record NC_091396.1, read on the forward strand.
GCTATTCTGTGGATAAATAGATAACTTCAGACTCTGGGTTGCCTTTTGGAAGAGGGAAACCACAAACCCGTCAGGCTGCACCCTCCTGTGCAGCGGATTTCTTTCTGTAGAGGATTGGTGCTTCTCTCCGTGCTTTCCTTACGCCTGTTTGGCATCTGTACAATCACTCTGTACAATCAAGAACTCTGGCTTCATAATGATGTGTCAGCCCCTGAAATCTTGTCTTGTCAGCTGTAGCGCACACAGGAATCATACTTATTTTAACTAGAAGCTTGCTTTCTGCCCGGTTTGTGTTTCTATTTAAAGTTTTCTGTTTACTTAACGACAGGATACCGTTATTCTGGTGCTATCCAGCCGCAGTAGTATTTGCTATTAATGACTGATTATATACAGTGTTAGAGTTTTATTTCCTTTGGCTTTGCAGTGTTATTCAGAGTGTAGAACAAACCTAGTAATTTCACTGAGAAATTTTTTGGATACAAAAGCAAATCGCAACAACGTAACAATAAAAAGCATCACAGAGCTGTTCAGAGAGCATCTTTTCCCCACAATTAGGCTTGTTTTGTCAGTGTAGGTTATAGATGACTGCTCAATTGCTGCTCAGTGGAACCAGAGTTTGGCTTTTTTTTAAAGGTCAAACCTTATTTGACTCAAAAAGTGTCTTTAAAAAGAAATTACTTCTGTACTCAGCCAATTGTGTGAGAATGTTCCGAGTATAAGATTTCAGGACTTTTATTTTTGCTTGAATGGAGATGAAGCAATTTAAAAAAAATTCTTTACTCTGAATTTAGTGAGGCAATAGAATATTTAAGTACTTTGTGGTGCTGCTGTTTTGATTAGAGTTTTTGTCTGGCATTATTAGATATGTTTTCAGCTTAGCAGATACGTAATTGGAAACATGAACGTCTTCAAAATAAACAAAACTGTTATATTTGATATACATCTCCATGCTATTCACCTCTACCTCATTCTTGGCTGGAGTGATGTGCTTTGGTGTTGTGCCAACTGTCATTTAAAACTGTGCTTTGGATACATCTCACTGGAAATCAATGTATGAAGACTAGGTACTATGTGGTAGACTATACCACAGTGTATTATGTTTATGAGGATTTTAGGAATCATAATGTAGCATTGCAATGTTTCTCATACCTGATGAGTGACTTTTTAACATGGACACGAATACTAAACTATCATACCATTGCATTGCAAAGTTCACTCTCCTTTAGTGTCATTTGCGCTGGATAGATAGAATAAACATCACCTAAAGCAGTCTCCTTTCTAGTCCATATTCAGATTGCTCATAGTGTTGGAATATTTGAAGATTCCTTTACATGCATGCATAGATCTAATAATTTTCTTTTCATCTTCACATATTTCTTCTGTAGGTGTCTGTTGATGCTTGAACCGTGGCATTTTAAGCAAGTTAATTCTCACAGAAATCACTCATACTATTTGTGACTTGTTTCAAAGAACACATGCTTTGTGGAGCTCGTTTGCTTGTTCTTTTAAGATGATACCTCTAGATTCAAAGAACCTTTGTTCTGAAACTATTTTTAGAACAAAGATTTTGGTGAAATCTACTGAAGCTCCAGTAAGCTGCACTGAAGCGTGTGACATGAGGGGTTTAAGATTGCTTGGTTTGATAAAGTCAGGAGCTCATCGTCTGCCAGGGCTTCTATTATTGGATAGCAGAAACCCTCAGTATGAGGGATATTGAGAACAGAAACACACAGGTGCAGAAGAGTAACTGTTTTCAAAACTGCCTCACTATCATTTATAGAAGCCAGTCACAACAGACAGTTGGATAAGATATCAATTAAATGAGCCTGGCCTTGTTTCATGTCACAATTTATATGGGGAAGAATTTCCAGAACTTGAGTCATATTAATGTGACTTTTCTTCCAGATCCATTCTTAAGCCTTATTGTTAGTATGAGGTATGCCAGGGGCTGTGCAGGGCTATAACTGCTGTGTGGCTGTGGTAGATGCCAAAGCCATTTATCTCAAAGAACAGTGAAACGTGCTGGGAAGGGGCTTTTTATTAGGGATTGCAGCGACAGGACAAGGGGTAATGGTTTTAAGCTGAAAGTGGGAAGGTTTAGATGAGCTATTAGGAAGAAGCTTTTTACTGTGAGAGTGATGAGGCACTGGAATAGGTTGCCCAGAGAAGTTGTGGATGCCCTGTCTATGGAGGGGTTCAAGGCTAGGCTAGATGAGGCTTTGAGCAACCTGATCCAGTGGAAGGTGTCCCTGCCCATGGCAGGGGGTTGGAACTGGATGATCTTTAAGGTCCTTTCCAACCCAAAGGATTCTATGGTTCTGGGCTATTTAGTCAGGGAATATTGCAATTCAATTAAGTTCTCTTTCTTCTAAAATTTTCCAACTTAGAGCAAAATTTATTTTTTTTTTTTTTCAAGAAGTGATTTAGTGGGACATTCAACCCAGATTCGGGAAGGAGGCTTTACCTCTCCCAAGCCAAGGACTGAATTTCATTTCATGGAAAATTTTTGAATGTTAAGATTTATTTATTTACTAGTAATGTTTTATCTGCAAAACACTCTTGTAATTTTTATGTGCTTTTGGATGTGTAGCTTGGACTTTTCTATGCGTAATCACTAAATGTATGTAAGAATATATATGGTATGCACAGGATCGAGTCTGCTAAGAGCAGGCAAAGCTGTTTGTTGTTATTCAGGGAAGCATGATGTTATGAGCAAGTAGAAGTGTGTGCTTCAACAACAAAAATAAACACTGTAGTTCTGCTAGTTCCCCACACAGCATTTAATGAGTATGAAGCAGTTTAGTCATGATATCAGGGACGTGATACATCTGTTAAGAGAAAAGCATTCTATGCACCATAAAAGTAAATGTTGCATTGCCAAGCCATGTAGCTAGTATTCCTGTAGTCAGTTTTTGCAAACTAAACATTATAAAATGATATCATAAGAAGGTGGTACTGGAAATCTGTTGTGAAAACATATTGCATTAGGAACACACGCTGTACTTGATGGAAGGATTACAGCTGCCATTTGTGATGGGTTGTTTTTTTTCCTATATTAAGAGTATACCGTGTCTTGTTAGCAGACTAAAGCATAAGAAGGATGTTTCACATTTATGTTGAACTTTATCACTCTAAATGAATTCAAAGTACTAAAAAAAGTCTATATGACATATGCTCTGCGGTGCTACTGAAATGTTATTAACAAGTCGTGAGGCACACAAACACTGTCTGGAATGTTTTGCGTGCATAAGGAAGAAAATTTTGGCCAGATACGCTCAGCTTTAAGCACTGCACTTTTCAAAGGTTCCAGCACCTTTAAGACATGCTCAAGCCAATTGTAGAGGTTTTTCAATACTTTGATTTCTTGAAGCATATGACATTGGGATGGGGCCCATGCGACAAAATACAGAGCATGCTGATGCAGAATCGTTGAAGGTAGATTTGTGACCACAGTGGCATTGCTCTGTAAGAGACAACTGAGGATCTGTATTTCATCTTCCTTTCCCTTCACCATTCCCCTACCCGTTTCCTCCCTGTGAGTTCTCTATAATAAAATAGCAGAGAGAGGCAACAGACAGCAGGACCTTAAGTTAGCATTGTGCATACTTTCTAGATATTAGCTAAAATATTTGTGTGATTATGTGTGTAGATATAAGGACACAAGTCAGCAGTACAGTCTTATAAATTGTGACAGAGATGCACTCCTTAGAGTCTTGTATCTTAAGATTTGATATAGATTTACTAATTGACACTAGCAGAGCATGGCCCCTTGGGTTTCTAAAATGCTCTTGGCTCAGCCAAAGATTATACACACAAAGATTATATTTGCTTTTCTGCTCTTACTTGTTAAACGTGTACTTTATTAAATTATATTTCTGTAGTTAACTCTTCTGAAAAGTGCCTAGCAGGTTCAGGATCTTAATGAATCTTCCTTGCTGGTGGGTTGTAAGGCTTAATTGTTCATAATGTGTAAAAGCTTGAGATGAAAGGATTGATGTAAAAGAAACGTATTATGATGATTATAAGACTGATGGTGATGCATATCACACCTGCTGTCACACCGGCTTGAGCAGTCTCTGCCTTTAGATGGAGATTTCTGTGTAACAGTGAGAACAAAATAGCTTTTCAGTGCTTCTTTTCCTCTATTGAAAAATCTGGTGGCATTCTTGGATAAGTCAAAATCTTTACATTTATTCTCTTTTCTGGATAGGACTTAAAATTCAGAATAGAACTTATTTGTTGAGATTATTTTAGGTATATCCAGATGTTGAGATGAACATGCCACTGGGAAAAGTGAAATAACTGCTAAAAATATACAGTTCTTTTTTCCATGAAAACTCTGCTTTTGTGCTAATAATTTAGCTACTGAAAAACTTTCTGATTTAAAATGCAGATAAGCACTGAGATTAATTGCGTCCTATTAATAGTTATTTGCATTCTCTTCTTAATCCAACAAATGCAAAGGTCAGCAGAAGTGTAGGAGTTACCAGACCCAAGAGAATCTATTATTTAGTGTGATATGTTTTAGCAGTGTGTTTTAACCTCTCTTCACCCACCCCTCCAACTCTCCCTTCACTGTTCTTTGTTACTCTTTCTTTCCCTTATATAAACTTGATATGAACAAGTCTGAATGCCCTGGGGCATTGCTGATGGTACACAGGGCTTTTCATCTCTTGATTGACTTCTTGGCAGTGTCTTCAGTGAATTCAAACCTTTATCTGTTAGCGACTGCAAGGTAAGCTAGATTCTGTAAATTGAGATAAACTCTTAGTTCTGTTCCTGAATGGGGGAAGAACTTCTCTGCATCTAACACAGCATCTTTCTTGATAAAGAGTGAAGGCTGGATGGATATTGTGCATGACTTCTGAAAGCTTCCCTTGCTAAAGTCCTTCCTGTTGCGTAGTCAGAGGACTCTGTTCTCTGTAACTGACAATTCCCATCCTTCTGGTGTTGGTCAATAGAATGCAATCGTGATTTAAAAGTGGCATTTTATTTTGGGTGAAGTGTGGCAGAATGAGTGAGATTTAAAAGGTGAAGCAAAAGCCCATTAGAAAATGGTCTTAGAGATACCATGGTAGCTGTTACTTGCACCATACCAGAAGTATAATATTAAAACAAGAATAGATAATACCTGAATTTTAGTATGCTTGTTTAAAGATACACTGCTTAAGATCTCTTAATGTCTTCGTAAGTTATTTGTCTTTACATATCCTTGATCCAGACCAGAAAAAAAGTTGCCATTTTATTTCATTCTTTTTTTCTTCTCCCCGATAATGTCATCTTAAGATAGTTAAATGCTATCAATGGTTCCGTGATTTATTATGACATATTTTGTGCAGCTATCAAAACAAGTATCTGTTCTCAGTTTCCATTGCTGTGCTTGCAATAAGGTACCAGCAACCTTCAAAAAAACTGTTGCTGAATGTAACACTGTACAGATATGATTGCACCCAGACGACATGCTCGCTTCCAGCCACAACTAAAAATGTTTTCTTAAAGTTTCTTTACAATTTCAAAAGACAGTGTTCCTCATATACAGAATTATCATAGTACATTTTTTTTAACATTTCAGGCATATTTTTTACAGCTTATTCTATATTCTGTTGGTTTTAATATCGTATGATTATTTGAGGATGCTTGTTAGCTTTCCATTAAGCAATAGAGAGTAAGTCTTTCACACTGTAGTGTTTATTACAGATAGATAGACTTATGTTTTACTGCTCAAGGTGCCTGTCAGTGCTAGAGGGTAAAGCAAGAGTGATTTTCAAGACTGTATATGCATTACATTAGGGTAGAATCCAGCTAATTTTGTGCTGAATGTGCCTGGAGTGCATTTATATGGATTGGAAAGTCATTCAGAGAACTGTAAAACACAGACAGCTAGAAAAGTCTTTTTATATTGTCTGAATATTCCGTATACTGTAGTAAGGTCAAAGAGACCTAAGATTGCATCCACTGTCTGTTGTAAATTCAGGATTTTTTCTATGAGTTCAATGGGATTTGAGCCAAGGTCTTTCTAACGTTGTGATAACAGGTCAGGCTAGAGAAAATGCGTCTATTGTACTTCCGGAACATGCTTCTTTATCCTTAAATTAAGATTGATTAATCATAACTGATTTCTAAAGAAGCAGTGAGGCATGGTATCACAACCAAAGTGAAAGTTTCATGTCCTCTTCTTTCTTTGTAATATTTGCGATTTCTAGTGAAGTGTTGTTCTATCTGATCTGTTTTGATAACTCCTCTGAATTTCAAGATACATAACATAATTTGTGTTATGTTAGGTATAAAATGATTTATTTTTACAATTTATATTTATATTTAAGCTATTAGCATGGAGAAGAGAAGACTCCAGGGAGGCCTCATAGCAGCTTTCCGGTACCTGAAAGGGGCTACCAGAAAGCTGGAGAGGGACTTTTTCCAAGGCATGTAGTGATGGGATGGGGGGGAATGGCTTTAGCTTGGAAGGGGGACAGTTTAGACTAGACATTAGGAAGGAATTCTTCACGAGGAGGGTGGTGAAACACTGGCACAGGTTACCCAAAGAAGTTTTAGATACCCTTTCCATGGAAGTGTTCAAGGCCAGGTTGGATGGAGCTGTGAGCAGCCTAGTCTGGTGGGAGGTGTCTCTGCCCACAGCAGTGGGGTTGGAACTGATCTTTAAGGTCACGTCCAACCCAAACCCATCTATGATACTATTAAAAAAAATTAAAATAAAATTGGACTATAAGCAGCACGGTAATGTGCAAAGAAACACTCCAATAACATGATACATCATGTTATTTCTCAAAGTAAATTTCGGTTTGGTTTTACAATTTGAACCGTTGAATTGAATTTTGAAAGATGATGTTCAGTTGCTTTGTGGAAGAAGTATTCTGCTCTATTTTGTCATGCTTAGTATTAGGTTACTAGACAGACAGTTGCAGTTGACTTAAAATGGTGCACTAAAAATATTGAAGAATCTAGCCTTGAGGAAGCAGGGCAGTAAAATGGCAACAAGAATATTTATTTAGCACAGAATCATCTGGGGATGTGGAGATGCTTTCAGAAGTGTAATATATCACAGGACAAATTTTATTTTATTACTTTTGTCTCTTACTGCTTCTATTGATCTTTTTCATATACATTTTAGAAAATTGCTGCATATCTGTCCTTAGAGCCATAAAATAAGCTTGACATCAATAACAGTTTCATGTATGTCTTTTTAGCAGTAAAGTAGAATGGGCAGGTTCTGTCCATTCAGTAGGCTTTCTGGATTAATTTAATAAAATATAGCTTGTTTGTTTGTTTAGGTCAAAATTTATTAATCAAGGTGGATAACTTGAACATTCAAACATAAATTCCATTATTGGGGTAATACAAATGAAATTATTAGTATTTTTCACTGTGATGCATTGTACTAATTTTAAGAAGCTGATGTTTCATTTTTCAAAAAAATTTAGCATCTCTAGCCAAACAGCAGTTGAGTTCACCCTGAAAGCATACAGATGAATGGCCTGCTTCTTGAGTACAAATGCCTACAACTTGATTGCTTATCAGTCAAGCAAAACACCAAGCACCAAGAGAATTTACCATCATATAACAGCAAAGAGCGAGCCCACTGCTAAGAGTTCAGTGCCTTCTGAGTGATCTGCTCTGCCTTCCAAGTTCACCTTAATCTTAATTTTGCAAGGGCTGTATGACAGAGCGCTTGGTACTTGAAAAGATTCACTGCAATATCAGTTAAAATAGCCTAGTGACAAACTCTACAATATTAGTTCACTGCTTGATAAATATGATATAGTATGCAAATATACACACACATACAAACTTACACACAGTATATATGTATGCCTTTATATCTTTTACATCCTTTCTTCCTGATACATTCATTATTCTTTTTAAGGTTCCAGATACTTCTCTGTTTTGCCTTTCTTTCCTCTCACTGTACATTTCCTGCCAAATTTGAAAGGATTCGTTCATGCTTTGTAGAGTGCTTTGAAAAAAACCCCATCTATAAACCTAAATTCCAAAGTTCATGGTTCTTTATTCAGACTCAGCTCTAAGTAGTAGTTTGGTACTAGCAGGATTTGGAATTTCGACTACGCTAGGCAGCTGTGATGGTAATTATGTTTGTAAAGTATCTCTTACGTAGGAAATCTCTAGAAATATAAATCGGGAATAACACAATCAGCTGTTAGATGACCTGAGATTTAGGCTCTTCCTGAACTGAAAGTAACCTTTATACATATCACAGAATATCTGAAGCATAGATTAGATTGGAAGCCACTCACAAAGATGCTGAACTACCCAGCAAAGGATTTGTCTACCAGTCTCGGAAGTGGTTGCATCCTGACTGCCCATTCCTCATGGAATGAAAATTTTCCAGGACAGGTCTTTTTCCCAAAGTTCACTCCTGCCAGATTTGTCCTTCTCTGACTCCAGCCAGCTGTAACAGGACTCCAGTGGCATTTGGCAGGCTTTGTGTTAAATAAGTCACATCCTATATCCAATGGGTATAGTTCACTGAACCAAGAAGAGTTTTCCACTTTTATAGATGATAGCGTCACACCTGAGTACAGAGAAAAAGAACAGAACCTCTGCTGCTCCCTTATTTTGTTTGTGTGCTTTCTCTTTGCTTTTTTCAGCTGTTCTCTAAACCTGCCTCAGCAACTGGTATCTGATTATTCTGGTATTTGGCTTGCATAGTTGGATTGTTATCAACCACGACCTTGTGCGTACTTGGCTGAGTAAATTCAATCAGCTAATGAAATTGTGGTCTTTCCATCAACTAATTATCAAATGGCTCGTATAGTTCAGGTAGCCCATCTCTTTTCCAAAGCTGCACATTTTTGTTTATCCAGGCAAATCTGTGCCTGGCCCCTTCCCTGCCTTTCCTGAATAATCCTTTTTTTTCCACTTGACATGTATATACTCTTTATGTCTGTCTAAATATTAGTGAACTTCACGGTCATTTTACTGACCATCTTGTTGAAAGTAAATCAGTAAAAAGGTGTTTGAAAAGTACAAGAGAAGCCAGTATGACTTTCTCTCATGCTGCCCAGTGTAGCAGTCTGACACCTGCTGATTTACGAGGTGAACAAAGATTGTGTCAAGGGAGGATGACTGTGCTTCCTGAGGCAGTGACCAGGAGGAGCTGTAGTTTGCATTTTGGGTGGAGAACACCGAACAAAGCAAAGGGCATGCAATGAGCATCTCTAAAGGGTGAATTTGCCCACCCTCTTTTTCTCCGTAGCTTCCTGTAGCAGTATATAACTTTTGAGCAAATGGAGATGTCGGGCTGAAGTCCCTTTGAATTCCAGTCCTCTAGGAAACTGCTGTAGATTTAATTACAAGGCAGCAATGGGCACTATACCTGCTGCTGTATTTGATCATGAAGTACAATTTATGCTTTTTCTTGTAAGTGTTTAACACCCACTGAAGCCGATGCCTGCATGTGAGGCCAGCTACCGGCTAGTTTGGGATGAATGTGAGCACCCAGTAATTTGAGCCAAAATGCAGAAAAGTTACTATATCACAGCTACGCAATAGAAACTGCTGTCTCGTATGCTTTCTGAAGACACTTTGAGCTGCATTCCAATTGCTACTGCAGAACAGGCTGAAGGCTACTCTGCACTTCTGTTATCCTGACAATGTGTGGACTACCATGCTCGCAGAAATAGGCTAGTGGGGGGCTTTATCTGTGATAATCCTAATGTAATATGGGAGTACATATTGTTTTGGCCCATATAAGTGCATACAGCATACTCCATTGAACGGAACTGTGTTTTCATTCTTTAATTAAGAGCTTCTCTTACCTGTGATATGGGGGGACAGGAGTTTGCATTTTTGGTATTGTTATATTCTTTCCTTTTATACAAGTTATGGTACATTCTCTCTTTTTCTGCAGTGGTGTTCCCTTTGGTACCGATGGAATGATTTTTTTTCCAATTTTTTTTTTCTTGACTGGAGGAGAAACAGGGAAAATCACGAGAGAGAAAAGCAGTGGAAGAAGGCAGAAGTACCCACTGCTAAGGCACTTGGTTTTGAACCTCTTCCATCTTTTTATGCTGTAAAGTTGAAGAGGTCAGCTGGTCAGTAAACAAATTGTACGGATGTTCTTAAAACATTGGTGTTTGTTACTTATTGATAGTGTTGAGGTGAAGAGGGAACAGGGATTACCTACTTGATATCATTGCAGTCAGTTACTTCTGAGTTGAAATTCTCAGAATTTGAGAATTTGCTCATTCTCAAATGGGGGATGAAGTCTAAATGAGGTGTTTCTGTTTTAACTGAGTCTCCTTTTATTGAAAGCTAATGGGAAGATAGGATGAGGGGGAAAGAAGGGAGTACAGTATATTATACTTATGGTTGCATTACAGTAGGCTGTATTGTATGTATGCGGTGAGAACAATATTTAGCTGTGAAAGCATGGATTATTCTGCACCAGGGCAACATCAGGAAATGTGCCTATTAAAATACTAATGCAACAGTAATATTAATATTCTCAATATACAAAATTATAATTTTTCTATAAAGCAATAATAAAAAATCTCAAAATTACTGTTGTATTAGTATTTTATAAAATATCATATACTGAGGTATATATTAATATTGTGATTTTTTAATTACTGCTTTATAGAAAACTTAAATATTTGTGTATCAAGAAATAATATTTAATATGAATGTGATTTATTTGGGAAGGTGACTTTTGTATCTCTTCATAGTCAAATTACTTTCCTTTAAATTTGTATGATAATTACTCATTTTTCTTTATTTGTGTTTTTACTTTAATAAAAATTTTATGTATTTATAAAATAAAATAATAATTACTGTATTACACTTGGAAGTAAAAGGAATTTGCTAACCATGAGGGTTCCACACTGCGGTACCTGCTTTCCTATAACACAGTGAAGTATTGTATTGCGCTACAAAAAATTAGAATAATCAAGGTAATTCCTTCCACTCTGTAGGAGAGGAGGCTGGAACCAAAGCTGTCCAGCTTTTCGTGAGTCTTGTAGCAGATAGGCTAAAGAAAGACTAGAATTTTCAGTAACGTACAGCACAGAATATCTGAAGCTACTGTTGGTGTGCCACCCTCACACAGGCTCTTTTGCCCATTACTGCCTGGATCTAGAGAAGAACAAAAGGAACTTAGAAAAATGTCAGACAGATTCCACACCTTCCACTCAAATAGGCTCTAGCTCTGCTAAGTCCTTTTCCTTCCTGAGGATGTCCATAATAGCCTCACTAGGAGAGGAGATAACTCTAACTGGGTGAGGAAAAAGAAACTGTACCCTATAAACCCACAGGCAGTGGGTATGTGGCTTGCACGTGTCCAGGAGCACAGTGTCAAGCCAAGTCAGTGGCTGCTGTCCTGCTGCTCTTCATGGAGCTCTTTAGTGAGCCTCCCATGTCCCTCCAACAGGATCACAAAAATGACAAATCCAGCAGATTTATCATTTTGACTTCCTGTTCTCTACAGATCTATCATCAAGGAAGACACACATCAGAAAAAAAAGCAACTTCTCTGCAGAGTAATTAATTCTGTTCAGGAAAGGTCTTTTTATGATAAAGGCTTTTACTTCAGAGGAACAACTCTGCATTACAGAGATCTGTTCACATTGGCAGAAACCCTCAAATCAATAGATTTGATTTTTTTTTTTACGTATGGACTCTTAATGATGGAGGTTTCCCACATAGTTTTAACCTTAATGGCATCTTAACCTAATTTTCCTGATAAAATTTTTATTAAAAATTCAGTAACCATTCTTCTGTTTAACACTGTTGCTACCCTGCAAGTAATTTGGGAGACAAGATCTATTTATGGGAATGCATTAGCAAAATGTGATCCAGCCACAATTTAGCTTTCTTGTGTTAACTTTCTTTGAGCAAGAGGAAGTCTACAATCAAGGTTTGTAACTGCTAGTTCTGTGTTACTGGTCCACCCCAAAAAGAGTTTTGATTTTGAAGGGTCTAGACCACAGTGGATGTCCTAGATCTGATAGCCTATGAGATGTATAACAAAGCCTAAGCACCAAAGTGGGTAGTTTCATGACAGCATGGGCACTCCAGTTGATTGACTGTTCAGCCGCTGAGCTGCTCCCTGTTGGGTTGTCTTGTCCATAAGGCATAGGTCCAGAACTGATTTTCCATAATTAATCTCTTCTGCTAAGGCTTAAAGGAAAAATCTTGTTGTCAGAAATGAATGAATTTTGATAAAATGTTCCAAAAGGTTTCAGCCAGAGGCAGCACTGCTGGAGAAAACAGTTCAAATAAGTGAAGTTTGGTAAAATTGCTAGCAATTGACGCTGAGTTCCTATTATTAAAGGCATTGAGCATTCTTAAGGTTCTGAGTAGTGCTATCAGTACTGCATATGGTACTTTGAGCTTTTTCTGGCAGTTATGGAAAGTAGCCTTTAGACAAACATTTTGATTTTGTAACTACACTTGTGATTTTGATGTTCCTCCTTCCTGCAAGCCTACAATGCAGGGATTAGAGGGCTTGTAGAAGAACCATCTGGGGAACAGCAGGATAGTACCGGCAGTCTTCCTTGGGGTTTTCTTGCATAAAAATATAAAAGTGAACAACCTTCTCTGAATCTACCAAAGCCTGAGCAACAAAGACAAACACTGCTAGTCTGCATGGCAGAGGGCTTTTCAGCTTCTGCAAAAATTGAAGAGGAGTACTCAGTTTTTGCCTTCTGCAGCCATTGCTCAGCTTCTTCCCCGAGTCCATTGTCCTTCCGACATCTATATAACAAGCTAGTGCCTGGGTGACTCCTCCAGCACTGGGAAGTACAGAGTTCTTTCTTACAGGAACCTGTAGCACAGCAATTTCTCAGAGTTCCCTGTACAGATATTGGGGTTTTTTTAGGTTGCTAAGACGTGACACCTAAAGGATAGGGGAATTTCAAAATGCTCAACAAGTAAGTACTAGCACGCTTGCATACATGTAGATATGGATACGTAGGAAGGAATAAAAAGATAGAGAGGAAGTTTTGACACATGGCAGGCATCCCAGTCTTTCTCTCCCAGATGCAAATAGCATGCTTGCCTCTGCCTGTAGATGTCAAGACCTGGCTGCTGCTGCACTGGCAAAACACAGTTTTTGCACCAATGGGAAAATTTTTTACATGGCCAGCCTTGTCTCATAAGCCTTTCTCTGCTAGTAATCTTAAAAGAGAAGAGAGGAAAACACCACTTTGCTGTGCAAACATAGGAATAGGATTTATTTTAAGCAGCAGACATTTCACATTAGTAAGTCTGCAGTATTGATTACAGTGGCAAAGAATTTAAGAACTCTTAACTGAAGCCCTTTTATCTACCTATCCCCATCAGGCCCCTAACGACTTTCAATTGACTCGCTTGATTGGTATAGACAATAAACTTTTTTATTTTTTAATGCCCTTTATGACTTCTTTTATTATAAGACCCCTGTGTAGTTCTTTCCCAGTGCAACGTGACACATATTATTGACAAACTATTTGCTTTTTTGCCACTATTTTTCTGCTTTTGCCCTTTATATCTACTCAGCCACCAATTCTAATTCTTTTGATGGAGCTTGTGCATAGATAATTAGGAGGCGTTACTGGGCAAGAACCGTGCTTTCTCCACACCACTGCCTTGTGCCAGTCGCAGGAGTGCTTAAAATGTTCTGCTACCATCTTCTTTAAACTCCTTGAGCATTTTTCTCCCCATGTTACCCTCTATAAAACAGTATGATGTGCTACGAATTATATATTTAGAGTAAGGTGGATCCACCCATCGATTCAGTCAAGAGATTTGATTATGTGCTTTTTTGCCTCTAAGTGATTGACAATTGCAAAAGATTCTTTATAATGCTTAGTACTTTATTCACTTTAGTTTTCTTTTTAGTACATTGGAAAATAAATCTAAAATGTTTCTTCTTTTATCTAGCACTTTAATTCTTTTCATAGCATTTGTAACATCTCTTTGCCAACGCTCCATCTGTGATTTTTGCTTGCAGGAAACACTTTGCAATTGTGTTATTAGTTTAGATGTGGAGAGCTGCTGTTTAAATATTAATTGTGAATTCCCTCATAAGTGCAGTCAAACCCACTGAGCAACTTGGAAAGTTCAATAAATATCTAGGCAAGAGCAGGGAGCACATTGTGGGTAGGGCCTGCTCTTAGTCTTATTGGAGTTAACAGTGCAAAACAGATCATGTCCTGATGCTTTCCGTTTCCTTTCCTCCTCTTACCTCACTTACCCTCCTTGTCAACACATGACAAAAAGAAAAAAGAAAAGAATAATGTTAAAGTGTGAGCATTCTTCTTGCACAATTAGAAGGCTTCCTGCTAAACCTCCTGTAGGTGACAGGACCATCACACAATGCTTAGAAGAAAAGATGTGAAAGTCGTCATTTGTTTAAAATCCTAGTTATTGTGCCAGAGCATTGTAATTGTAAGACTGATATTGGGTATAATTAAAAGACAATTAGCCCCATTAAAATCGTACATTATATTTTTGCCTCTCTTCTTTTTCCAGATGGTTATTAATCTTTTATTGGTGAGGTGGTTTGCCTACGGTGTAATCTGATATTTTTTCCTAATGTCGTTTAAGTGAGTTTTTTTTGTGTTTGCAGGTGGACTGAATTTTAATATGTTGAATTGTGTTACTTGCTTAGAATTTAGATGTTAATATCTTGCAAATTTATAAAAAAATTAAAAAAATGTAACACCCACATATTTATTTTATTTTTCAGCATTCTGTGAAGAAGGGTGCAGATATGGTGGAACTTGTGTAGCCCCTAACAAATGTGTCTGCCCTTCTGGATTCACTGGAAGTCATTGTGAGAAAGGTAAAGCTTAATTGAAGAACACTTTCTTCTTTAGTAATAAGAAACACGATATGCTGAATCAAGAAATAATTACTTTCTATTCATTCCTTTTGCTTGATATTTTCTCTTTATTGAAGATGTAACTGTTCCATAGCTGCCTTTTCCTAACTGAAAGCTACCTGTAAATTGCACATGGAAAGTTTTAGACAATCAGGGATGTATCTGCTTTTGCTTCTGGTGGACACTTTTAGTTAGAGGGTACAGCAAATGAATGATATTTACTCCTACTGTTTCTAGTGGTGCAAACTCAATGTTACTGTTTGCTTTTCTGAATCTATTGTGCAAATTAGACCACAATTTGAATGCTTACTTCTCACTTACAGTTATTGAATTCTTAAGATCTGTTTTTTTTAAGTCACTGATGCCACTGCTTTTCATATAATCACAGTCTATTGAAATATATCTTATGAGTGATGATTTGATTCTACCTTTCCCCAGATTTTTTGCATTTCAAGATTTACTTCTGACAGCCTCATAGGCTCAACTTTCTGTTCGTTTTACAAAGGACCAGTTTTTTGCCTATCTTACATAAGAAGGAAGGGATCTTACAGAATTCTCTGTAGGGCTCTTATTAGATTGTTTATACAGCAGATTTGGGATTTTTATTTTGCTTGGTATTTATTGAGGTTGTATTTCACTTAACCCAATAACAGAGGTTTTTGCACTGTGTGTTAATAAACCTTTTTGGTTTGCCTTTACTGGTGGAAATGAAGTGGATTGTTAGTGCAGGTTGCATGGTGCTAGTATGGATGAGATTATAATTACTGATTTTATTTTAAGGAAGAAAAAAAAGTAATCAAAAAAATAACTGCTAAAGAATAAGTTAAATCACTGGAATCACTTGTTACTCTGAGATTGTTCACTAATCTGTGTGTAGCAGTATCTGTTTAATACATGCCTGTTCTACTATAATACAAAGTAATTTAAGCCCAGTTGTCAACAAATTTGCTTCAAGTAGCTTCTGAAAACTTAAAACTTTTTATGAATGTCTTTAAATGACTGCATACCGAAGTCCCATATTTCATAGTTGTGAGTATTGTTTCTGGGAATTAACTAGAACTTTAATATTTTTGTATCATCTTCAATAAATTTGAGTACCCTATTTTTTTTTTTGTTTTTTTGCCTGTAGTTGTTAGGTTAATTGTTTCATATACAAATAAGCTCCCAAACCTTCTGACATTCAGCAGGAAGTACCAGCAATATGCTTGTGGAAGAAATACAAAAAGGACCTGCCTTAAAGCCCTATAACTCCCCAACCTCTAATCCTGTAGTTACCCCTTTCCCATGTATAGTTTGCTCGTTGCTTTCCGAAATGTGTATTAGTCAGAGGAAACAGTACTTTCAGATGGTTGCAGGATACTAGAGATTTGTCCTATGTATGTGAAAATATGATACTGCAAAATCAGTACCTGCATTGCCCAAAGGTGCCCTGCCTACCTGGGGAGCCAGCTTTCGGCTTGGCTGCCTGTTTCTTTCACCTACGAATCTTAAAACTACCTTTTTTCCAATAGCCGTAAAGGGACTTTCATAACTAGAACACAGAGTCTTTAAATTGTTGAAGTGATGGTTTAAAATTGATAAATGGATGACATAACTGTTGGTGGCTCCAATGTTTTTCATGTCTTTTGTATTGTTTTGATCTAAAATATGAGTTAGCACACCAAGTAAAGGCAACATGGCAGGCATGGTACTCATTATTTCAAGAAATTTAGAGGTAGATGTCAGAAGGAGCTAGCTTCTGTGTATAAAATCTATACAACCAGAAGGAAGTTCATTTTTTTTCTTTGGACATGTATAAGATTTGCCAGTATGCTACAAGTCAAGTGAATGATGGTAACTTTGATAAATCTGAGGTGCAGACTGGTTTGAGAATGACTAGGGCTTTGCATATGAACAGCTGTCACGCTATTGTTGTGTTAGAGGGTTTGAAAACTTTAGCAGATATACCTTATGTCATATGCATATTTCAGCGGTGAAGTACATATCAGATCTATGTGAGAACAGATTCATCCATCTGAAGATTCATGTCCTGGATAAACTAAATGTTCATAATAGAAAGATAAGTAATCATCTGAGAAGCAGGCTTTTCTTTGCTTACCTGGTTACTTCGTGAAGATCTAGGGCTGTTGGGAAGAGGACTTTCAGTAAAGACCTTCCTCATAGTATCCCTGCAGTTTGCTGCAGTATTTTTAGAGGACATCTAATGTATTCAAAATCAATTTTTGTTTTGTTTCATTTTCCTGTTGTCTGTGATGTTAGAAACAAGCACTTTCTTATATTTAACAAACAGTAGCACTCCCTCAGTCATTATGATATAGACCAAAGATGGTGAAATGGTGGGACATCGCTTTAAATCAAAGCTTAAATGTTCCTGGCAAAATTTTGTCTGATGGAAGCTTGTGGTGAACTGATGCATATCAGAATTAAAATGGTGTTTTGGTAATGTATTCTATTCACCACGGTGCTTTTAAAAATGTCCTTCAAACTGACAACACAGCAATTCCTTATACATTATTTGTGAGCTGAAAGGACTTGTCACTGGCTAAAACCAGTATGACCCAAATTGGCTTCGACATCGTGTAAAGGGTAAAAATGAACCAGTAATTAGAAATACTGTTGAAAAGCAGGTGCTTTTACTTCTGAATATGAATCATATGTTACTCATCATTTCTGACTGCCTGATTGAAATGATATTAGGTTAATTAAAAATTCAGAGATATTTGAGAAGGGTAGGATTTATGTTGGTAATTTACTCAGGTGAAATTAAAATACACATTTAATGCTTATGTACAAATACATAATTCAACATGCTGCTAAGAAGAATTATCTCTTGCCAGTTGCTCTCCTAAAATGAGGAATCATCTTAACAGTTGTGGTATTGTCTTTTCTGTTTGAAGGTGAACCACATATTGATATCCAGGGATAGTGTCAAGTAATTCCTTCTTCCATCCGTTCTTTATAATGCTGTTTCTTTATGTGTGCGCTTGATGCTTCTTAGAGATTTTTTGTCAATTTTTATTTAGGATCTGATTTTATCTTCTGATCAATTATTTTTGTTTGTTTTGTGTTTAGCTCGCCAGGGCTGAAATCAATGATTTTTGTGATCATTACCATTTGTAATCATATTTAACACAGTTGCGATACCTGTGCTAGAAAGATTTTATGTTAGAATTCTTGCTGACATCGCTATATGGTTCCAGCAAGTACGTGCCTGATGGCTGAATTAGAAATGCACATCCTTAACTGTATGCAACACTGTTGGCTTAAGCCCAGGTGCATCCTTGGCAGGGATCCCTGTTAAAGGCTTCCGAGAGACATTTTGGTGTGCAGAGAGGAATGCAAACAGTAATCTGTGAGAGTTGTTGGCAGCATGGCCTAGAATGCCCTAATCTTCTATCCAGTGATGTTTTCTCCGTCTTATATTTTTGCAACAATAAAAAGAAAAATCCCATCATTCCCTGAGCTGCTTCTCTCTGTGGATGAGCCATAGGTCAGCAGAGCATTAATGTTGGTTTTGTAGACGGCATTCACCATTATTCTCTATTTGTGGAATGTTTGCACTCCTGCCGCTGGTGAAGCGGCAAGGATGAGATAAGCAGGACTATCTATGATACCAAAGGAAGTAGTTAACGTGACTGAGGGTCCAGAAGTTGCAAGCGTTCCTTGAACACCTACCTCTATGTGGTAGAGCCCTTTGCGTGAGCCTAAGAAATACCTACCAGCTCTGGGCTGGTGACCAGTGGGTGGCAGAAATTTCAGCTAAGGGACTAAGTTACAGTGTCTGGCTGTACAAATTATAACTTTGGGCATTGAGCAGGAAACAGCAGAAGGGTTAAAGCTGTGAGCTCCCAGCTAGGGGTGAGTTGAAAAAAAAAGAAGTGCAGTATTATTCCAAAAGCTGCAGGAACATTTTTGGCAGTGATGGGGCATCACCTCCAAAAGGGATTCAAAGCAATTGCACCAAATCTTTGCTCCTCTGGTTTATGAAAGCTGAACTGGTACTCAACAAATGCAAAATATTATTTGGGCAGATTGGAAGGAAGTTGTGCAGGCTGGAACTCAGGTAAATATTCTTGTGGTAGCTGCATCTGTGTTTATAATCTTTGTAAAGTACCAGTGAACAGTTTTCTCACAGAATGACTGAATGCTGTTTGAGAATGCTGACTGCTGGTTGTAAACAATCAGAAGTAAGGGTAAGACATGGCAGTGAAGCATCAGGATGTGATAATTACTGGCGTTATTCTTTGTGTTGCTTTGGACTGTGTACAAACGGTTGTCTGATATTGGGGTGAGAGGTCACTTTTCAGTATGTGCCACAGCTGAGAAATGTGCTTTGAATCCCAATAATTATATTGGAAGTGGGGAGAAAAAAAATCAACACTTGCAGTATTGCATTAGTTATACATGGATTCCTCTGTGCAGGTGTAGATATCACAGGTGTGCAATGAACTGTTGCTCTGTTTAAATCTTAAAGGTGGATATGTCATGCATATGCCATAAAAATGAGGAGGCCTTTAGCTGATTTGTTTCATACCAGTTGGCAGTATCTGGAGTTGTTGTCTAAGAAGCTGTATACTACTTTGTGTACTCATCTCTTAAATTGCCTCTTCTAGAATATATTGTCTTCTGCAGTCCTTTGGATAAAAATCCTTACAGTCTGTGTACTTTGGACCCTGGAAACAGCAAAAAGGAAAGGGAGAATTGTATTTCCATACACTATTTCTTTGATTCCTGAACAGGATCAATCTTTAGGTGTGCAGCTATCAAAGACATTTCAGTTGGGGAACCTGGTTGAAAAAACAAACAAACAAAACCCAAAGCAAAATAGAAAAAGAGATTTTTTTTTTCTTTTTGCGGTGAGTACGGAAAACTAAATGTCAAAACTCCCTGCCTTTCTCTATCTAAAATCTTTTGTAAAATACAAAGCAAGATTTATTTTGGGAAACAAACCAGCTGTGTAGCTCTGGGCACAAGGCTTTACATGAGATTCTTTCTAAAGCCTCTCATTTCAAGGTGAGGCAAAGCCAGTGTAGTGCAAGATGGGGGGGTGAAGCGCATGATGCTTAGCTTATTGTGGTTGATATGACACTCCGGAGGATGTGAGAGATCCAGAGAAGGCAGATGCTCCAGGTGGCTGAGGTTACTCTGCTCCATTTACTGCCAAGCTGCTGCATTTGCCCCAGTGGTGCTTATCACAAAATGGCATGGGGTGATATCTTAATGTGAAAGAAGAAACAAAGCTGCCAAATGTAAAGGTATCAGGAAATAGATCAAAGAACATCTACTGGAAAAATCTGATTAAACCCATCTCTGAGGATCAAGGGGACATCTGTCTGCAAATCAACAAATAACTCTTAGTGGAAAAAAACCCCAACTTGTTCTGCCTCACACTACTAAGCCAAAGCAATGAAATCTCCCTGGCCACGAACACCACACATACCCCCAGCTGACCGTGGCTTGAGGAGTCTGTACTCTTTTGTAGTGCTTATGCTGCTTTCGTATACTGCAAAAGTTTAGTTTTAAAGGCCAGGAAAACTACTAAGTAGGCACGGGATTTGAGTTTGCTTTTTTTTTGTGTGTAGTGGCTACTTTTATGTTGCTGTATAATTTATTTGTTATGCTCAGGTGTCTGTATCTATATATTTTTGTTTGTTTATAATGAAAGGAATATCTGCTATATTAATCTTTTATGTTAGCTGAGATGATATCTTGACATTCCCGCTAAAAAATGGTTGTAATATTCTAATGTTTTATTGTTTGTATGACTTGTGGTCATAAAATACCTCTTTCATAGTCCTCTGACTTTGTGAGGGACTTAGTTGTTTAATTTTCTTTCTAAGTCACAAAAAAATTGACTTTTTTTTTCCCTTTGGTCCTCAAACGTTGCACTTGGAAAACTGAGTAGTATTATATTGCTTATCCTGGCTGGGATTGTTGCCTATTCCAGGTTCCTTCAATTTGCATTTCTCCACTCAAATTCTACTTTATCTACCCAGACCAATGTCTAAAAGCCTGCTAGGCATGTCAGGTATTACTGAAAGAAGCAGTTTTATTTATGCAAGAGAAAGACAAGATTTAGCTAGTTGTCATTTAATTTGTGTTTATATTCTTGCAAAGCAATGTAATCAAGAGGTAATTTCTGTTGATCAAACTTTATAGTGCACATAAGATCAAACCCCAGATTCTAAAATCTTTATTCTTTTTTCTTGAACATTAAGAAAAATAGCTTTAGATAGTGTCTTGGCACGCTATCTTTCTTTCTGTCCCAGTTCCTTTTCTGGCTGCTCTTGGATTAATATCTTGTGAAGACCCACTATAGAACATAATGTAGAGCTTACAAAAATAGCTGCTTTGTTTCATTACTCCTTAGCTACCTTAGCAGTGAAATGAAAATACATGTGATGATTAAAGAAATGAATGAAGGTGATTTCCTGAAGTCAGTGACTTTGCATCTTCTTTTTGTAATGGAGCAATAGATTTGAATCCTTTGCTGTGTCTTTCTTGCTGAAAAGCAGACAATGAAAAATCTCAAAAAGAAAATGACAGTAAGTGCTTTGGAATAGAAGAAAAAGAGCGGGGAAATTCAGAAGGAGCTTAATGGCTCACCTAGACCTCTGGAGATAGAGAAGCAATTAACAGAAGGAGAAACTCCTAACAAAATTATTCTATCTCCTTTAGATTCAGGTACTCTGCCAAAGTGTTCATTCTCTTAAAAAGATGTTAGCAGTATAGGCTGTACTGAAATGATATTAAAAATTGACTTTTTTTTTGGTGTGGTGGGGACTAGTAAATGAGAAATGTTCTCTGCCACAGTTGAGTTGAACTTTCAAAAGGCCCTTCACAGGACAAGGCTGAATAAGCTATGTGAATTTTAAGGAAATGCAGGAGCACCATTCAGATGAGTGCTTACATGAGCAATTCCAGATGGCGCATCTTTGCAAGCATTCTTCCCCTGAACATGTTCTGTGAGCTCCCATATGTCCCCATTCCCATGTCACTAGATGCATGTGGCAACTATCAGAGCCAGACAACTGCTGTCTGGCTTGGAGCAACTCAACTTCTAGAGCAAAGCGGAGGAGGAGTAGGACGTAGAGTCAGAGTTCTTGTGTTTCCCTGGGGCTGGCCATGCAGCATGGCCTGTTTCTTAGGAAGCCTTTCAGCAAAGACAGCGCTCCTGAAGCTGCACCTTACCCTGCTTGGCCGCAAGATGTACCTCTGTGAAGGAGAACTTCTCTTTTGGTGTTAGAAGTGCTTGTCAGTAGGATATGATGCATTTCCCCGGACTGAATACAGGTAGAGGGGATGCTCGTATTGTTTGTTTCCATCATCTGCCTGGAAGATACAGAGCACAGTGTAGGGGGTGAAGGCAGTATTCGCAGGCAAAAAGGAACAGACTCTTTTTCCTAGGTGAGAGAAAAGCACACTGTAAGGAATATGGCCTATTTTAGCTAAACAGGTAAAAAATGTTAGGACCTGTCTATGCCCTCTACTTAGCACCTGGAAATCACAGGGGGAAAGGGAGGTTTGTTTCTTTCTGTTTTCTTTTGTTTGTTTCAGCTGCTGCTACACAGGGATTGTTCAGTGTTTATTCATCCATAAGTTCTAATTATGCACTACAAGAGGAACATCATGTTTAGAAAGAGACAGGTAAACCAAGCTGTAGCGAACTCCTAAGCTCTAAATATAAAATCCCCATATTCCCTCTGAATTTACTACAGCCCATATAGCCAAATTTCATGCAAAAGCTTTGCACAAACTTATGTGTTGGAATTTGTTCCCTGCTGGAAGCCATATTTCTTTGTCCTTTTCTTGAAGGGGTCAGTCCCTGGCTCAGCATTCATCCAGTTTATAGCCAGGAACATCTCCCACACCTTCTGTGCACTCATTTCTGCATTGATTTTCCTGTTGGATTCTCAGGACCCAGACAATGGAGTTTAAGTGTTTCAAGTGGCAGGATCGTCACTTGAATATGTTATAGGCAGCAGAGAACAACAGAGCACTCAAAAAATGTGAGCAAATATTTATATTTGAGCAAGTAGATGGTAGATGTATTCATATATTTATGAGTTTTCCATATATGAAGTATTTCTTGTGATGTGAGTTGTACAGAAAAGACAGTTGCTTTAAGAAACCAACTACAAACCACGTCTCCCATTTTACTATGGTTAATTAAAAAAAAACAACCCAACCCAACAAGACTGCTTTGAGTGCAGTAATACTAATTTTATAATCTGGTTTGTCAGGACATTCCGACCCCCCATTTTGGTTCTTCCAGGCAGATGTCTAAATCAGTGAAAACCAAAATACTTCTAAGGAGAAATAGGTAGTACGGTAACTAAATATTAAATAAAAAAATACCTCAGCCTGCCCAACTGCAGGCAGTATTTAGGGGCCGTTACTGAATTTAATAAGCTCTTTGCCACCTTACCTTTTCTTATTAATAGCCTGCTCCAGACTTGAGAATCAACTATGAGTATTTAAATTTGCCAATAACCTAGAAATGAAACTTAAGATGTGCAGAAAAGGTGCAGAGAGGTACTTGCATTTTTTGAGATGGAAATCCTCTTGGCTTCAGTGGGAATTTCACCTTAGTGAAGCCTTAGGACTTGATGCAATTGAATTAGATAAAATGAAAAATAAATGGCTCTAGTGAAATAAAAGAACGTTTAAAGTGGGAGTTTTATATGGAACAAGCTGTATTAGTTGCAGTTGCTAATGATAAATATGCCATCTTAAGCTCATTGATCTATGGTACAAATCTAACTAGCTAATCTAGGAATAAGATCCTATTCAAACTGGGTAGAGAATTCAGTCTGTAGAAAAAATCTGTAGCTCTGAAAAGCTTAAGATATGGAGCCGTATTTCCAATGAAGTTTAATACGCTGAGTGCTAACGTATTTTGTGAGTGATCTCATTGAAGGTAATCAAGGTGTAGTGAGAGAGAATGTGCCTCGGTCATTAGAACCAGTGTCAGAAAATAATTTCTTTTGAGAAATAATGTGACAAGTGAAAGGAATGGAGCAAAACAACATGCCAATGTTTTAGATGTTATTGTGTATTTAATTCTGACAGAAGGTCAATTTTCCTGCATTTCTTCTTTTTATATTTAAGATTTTTTTTTGCCTGCAAAATTATGGTATGAGAGGAACACTTTAAGTTGATTGAAGTGATACAACAGGGGAAAAAAAAGAATAGTTGTAGCAAGCAAGATATTTTCCCATGTTCTTATGAATTCATCACCACAAAAGCAATAGCCACCTCTACTTGCTTTTGTTGAACTGAAATTCAGAGGAAGAGATCAAGACCCAAGTCATATATTCCATGGAAGGCAAATAATATGGCAAAAATCACTCTCTTTTATGTGACTTATGTAGATTGTATTTTATATACATTGAGGGGATAACTAATCCAGTTTTGCTTTAGGAAGCAAGGTGAGAATTTGAGTTAAACCTTTGCTGAAAGGAGTGTCATCCTTTCTTTGTTAACTGAGGTAGCCTCTGTAAGGTCTACAATTGTGCTGAATTTCAGTGCTATTGAGTATCTGGTTTTGTGAGAGTATCACCCATGTTTTCTAACAGTCTGCTCCAGGAATACTGCAGAATTGGGTGGTTGTTACATAGTGCTACAGTGCAGAAAAGCCTATAGCAGAAAGAGATGGGTCATTGAAAAATATACTGAATTAAAATCAGTGTGTGGACTCAAGAAAAGAAGTTTTTCTTTAGGATTATACTTGTATGTGTATAGAGAATAACTGAAATGGGAACTTTTGCTGATACGGAACCATACAAACTTTCTTATCCCTTTCCAAGGCTTTTTCTGTATCCAGCAAAACATTTTTATTGTCTGTAGTCTATTTGATAGCAAAGTGTCTGTTCTGCTGCAGAAAGTACATGATATACCTGAAGGCTTGCCTTCACAGTGTACTGTTTTCTGGATAATTTAGCATATCATGCCTGGTGAAATACCAAAAAATAATAATACCTATTGGGTGTGAAAAAGGCCTGTGAATCCATCTACTACAAAGTGTGGCATTAAAGCCTATTCAGATTCAGACCTCCCTAACTCACTGTAGGCATTCCTACTGCTTTTCTTAGGCTTTGGTTTGTGCCTTTAGTCCCCAGAGAAAGAATATGCAGGATCTTAAAATAATACTGTGCTTAACATAAGGTACATAGTAAGCATAAAAGTAACTTGGTTTGCTCTGGTTGAATATTTGGTTTGGTTTGCTAGGTCCCTGATAATTGAAATAGCTTTAAAATACCATTAATAGTCAACTGCAAGGTGTCAAAGTTCTTTTCAAACTTTTTATACTGTTACGATAAAAATCTGTTCAGTCCTTCACATTTACAGAAATGGAATTCTTCCTAAATACATCAATCATTTTTTTTTCTTGGCTTTTAAAGAAGCGAACATCGGATTTAGCAACTCAGGCAGTTGAATAGCTGGAGTTTTCTACTACTTAAGCTGTGTAACAGCTGAATTATTTCTTTCAACATGTAATATCTACTAAGTAGATCAGTCATTTCAGAGACAAACATAAATGGTGGAGCTTTTTAATGTGAAATAGTGAAATCCCCTTTCTTGTTTGATTTTTTTCTGAAGAGGCATTTTCTATATGCTGGCAATCTAATCTGTGGAATGGTACTCATTTATCTTTTGAATGAGACATGAAATGAAAGCCCTAAACACTTCTGGTCATTAAAGATCCAGTTGAACCTGTATCCTATTTCAGCACAGGTAATTACATTCTGCCTTCTTTAGCAATGTCAGTCTGAGAAATCACTCATTTGAAATAGCTGCCTGGCTAACAGGGAGTGGCTGCCATTCCTTAACTTCATAGACAGCTACATTTCTGTGATTGGTAACAGATCCTTAGAGTTTTTGATGACAATTACATGGCTTTTAATGTGAAAGACTCTTAGATTGAGTACAAGCATGTAGGCGTGCGAGGGTGAGCTCAACACATCTACTGTCATTTTCATTGCATTATCTTTGAAGTAGTGATATCTCCAATGTGGACGGCAGAGTTCACCAGGGCCAGTTACAAATTCTTAAAGTACCTACTGCATCTTCTTGTTGTGAGCTCATAGGCAGTGGGGCTTTTTGAACTGTGAAGAGTAGAGGGGCACTCAAACTCTGATTAGGATCTTGTGCGTGACCCTTAAGTGGGCTGCAGCCACCCAGCTTCTTTATAATAGCCTACTGGTTAACGACCAGCTTGGGCTGTAGGTACTACTCAGTTTAGAGAGATTAAACAGATGATTCTCATTTCCAAGATAATATTTAAAAAGTAGCTAGGATGGGTCTGTCTTTGGTTGATTATTCTCTTGAGTGTTACCAAAACATTGAAGCAGGTCTTCTGTTTGATCAGTCAGAAGGCGTGGCCAGTACATATATTTTCCTTGCTTATATGGCCACTTATGAAGACTGAATTCCAATGAAAAGATATTTTATGAAGATCTCCTAGGTTCCCATTGATGCTTTGGAGCATGGGTAATACTACAGTGTGGGAGAAATGTATAGTCATTCATACTGGTTTGATAGGAATGGTTGGACTCGATGATCCGGTGGGTCTCTTCCAACCTGGTTATTCTATGATTCTATGTAAGGAAAAAGTTCTCTCTGGCAATTCTTTGTGATTATGTTTCCTAGAAAGAGACTGTTTCCTCTGTGTTTGTTTTGGTGGGGTTTTGGTTTTGTTGGTTTTTTTCCTCTCTTTGCCATAAACTGAATGAAGAATGTCCCATGAGCTGTGCCAGCCCCTGCAGAAAGTAATTTTAGTAGTGTAACAAGACAGTTTATTTCACAACAGAAAGAAACTTTCTACAACAGCTGTCCTGCCCACCTCTTGTGACAGCCCTACCTCAGGAAAGCCTATCCATCTGTCCAAAATGTATTAAGAACAAGGGGGAAAAACTCTCTACATACCACAAGGCATTTTTGGTTTGTGCCTGTTACAACCCAGGCAGATTGTGTATCTTACAGTTAATGAAAGCTGCTTTTTGAGATGGGACTTCCATTGCCTGCTAAAGCCTATCTTTCTGTCCCTCACTTTTAATTGTTTTGTTCTCACGCTTGAAACATCCAACCCAGAGTTTTTCAATTCTTCACATTAACTGCATGGAGAAGCAGAGAGTTAATTCATACCTTAGAAATTTTCTTCCTTAGAAATTTTCTTCCTTAGAAATTTTCTCATCTGAAATCTTGTTTCTTTTCCATCCTTTTTATAGGCTTCACAGATGATGCAGTTTGTGAGATGTCTGTGCTGATAGCAATAATAACTCCTTCAGCTGTCCCTTTAATCATTTATAAGCTAGGGAGTCAGATACAGTGCGCTAATGCCCAGATATTCCTAAGGCCTCTCTTTTGAGATGACTGAATCATATGATTCTTATTGAGGAGAGCTTTGATTATATTTTTTCCTGTCTCCCCACCCACCATCTTTTCTCAGCAGGCTTTATTAGGTGTGTTCACTACTGAATAAGATGAAAGAAAGTTACGTGTATAGATGGATGGTGGTAGATCACTGAGGATACAGAATCTAATCAATAATGACCAGAATTTCCTGATATGTAATGTCTGTCTGACTGATTCGACTGTGGGGGATTCTTTCAGATCCCTCCATGATGTACAGTTTGCAAATGTAAAAATAATTAAATATGAAGTTACACAAGGAGGTAGTCCACTACTCACGTGTCCAGCTACTACAAAAAGATGTGCATCTTTGTTAAAGTTGTAGGTTGTCCTAGTGCTAGTAATACTTTCCTTTCTGGGTGTTAAATAAATTAACTGGTGTGTAAAATCATAGAGTAATAGAATGGTTTGGGTTGGAAGGGACCTTAAAGATCATCCAATTCCAACATCTCTACCAGGGCGAGGGGCACCACTATTAGACTAGGATGCTCAAAGCCCAATCCAGCCTGGCCTTGAACATCTCCAGGGATGGAGCATCCACTCATTATTATACCTTCTTGTGACAGTCAGCAAAATGAAATTGGTCACTTATTAGTCCACTTGCTGAACAGCTTCAAAAGTGAACTCCTTCACTGTAAAAATAAATTGCAATAGCTCCTTTTGGAGGAAATTCTCCCAGGACGGGAGAACATTCAAAAGAGGACATGCAGTACCTTTGAGATTGGTACTGTATTGACTCTTGTGGAACAGTGGAAGACCACCTCAATTCATTGCATTTAATGTGATAGTTTTCATGAATGCTAAAATCAATGTAGCTGAAGAAACTCATATATAGTATATTCACATTTCTGTATTTCATGTTTCACTCTTGTTTACATTAGTGTGTATAAAGCGCCAGATTTAAAGGTCGTCAGCAGTTTTTCTAAGCCAAATTGAGAAATAATATTAAGAATGTGTTCAGGGAAGAATTTTCTGTCAGTCAAAGCTAAAAATAACAAATTCCATAAACTGTCTGCATAAGCAACAGCAAATTTCAGTTTTCCACTGAAGGAATTATAGTGTTTTTAAGATGTGAAGAAAGGGGTCCAACCAAACCAGGAACCAACTCCTTAATTTTTTCTTTTTTTTTTCTATTGGAATATATCACTTCTGAGCATAAATAAAACATGATACTTAACCTAAGCTGAAGAGTTGACCATACCTGAATTGTAACGTAGAACTCAAAATACGCTGTGAAGTTGTAAAGCCTTATAGGCTTTCTTGTTCATAACCTTTTGGTTTATTCTGTCAGTTGTATTGATACGGTCTGAGAATCTTGACCTATTAAATTTGGTGAAAAAGGACTTCATAAACACTTAATTTATCTAACAGAGTCATAAAAGGCTTTCATTGTCTTTATCCCACTGAGTTGTCTTGCACTATGAGTAGTCATATTGATTTCAATTGTCTAGAAATGATGTAAAGTGCAGCTCAGCATTATAGTGGGTGGCTGAAAATACTAGCCAAGGATAAATTAATCCAAACAGCACAACTAATAGAAGAACTGTAAAGGGATAATATGCATTCATAAAATTTTGACATTGTGAAGTTCAAGCTTTATAAATATTGGGGTATATTATAATGTTGTTGGCCATTTTTTTTTTTTTTAAAAAAAAACCAACAGTCTATTCAGCTTCTTCCCAGATTGGTAGATGTTTCCAAATTTCTGGAGTCAGGATGAAGCTATTTATTCCTCAAAATGAAAATTGTTCTAATGAATGAATAAGCACTGTCTGGAATTAGAAAGCACTGAGTACTTTTTTTTTTCATGGCTCTGAAGACTTTGGATGATTTTTAATCTTCCTAAGAACTAAAACTTGTATTAGCATAGAGTAAAGTGTTTAAGATGGAGATATAAAGAGAGAATGAATGCCTTGTAATGTTGGTGTTCTGATCTATTAGATCACAAAGAGTTGTGCTTATTGAAGAATGGAAGCATGGAAACAAAACATAAGACTGGAGGGTCTGGGGTTATTAAGTGAAAAGGAGGCTGAGGGTAGACCTTGTCACTGTCTACAATTACCTGAAAGGAGGTTGTAATGAGGTGAGTGTTGGTCTCTTCTCCAAAGTAGCAAGTGACAGGACAATAGGAAATGGCCTTTAAGTTGTGCCAGGGGAAGTTTAGATCAAATAGCAGGAAAAAATTTTTCACTGAAAATTTTGTCGGGCACCATCAGAGGCTGCCCAGGGAAGTGGTTGAGTCACCATCCTTGGGGATTTAAGAGACAGGTAGATGAGGTACTTGTGGATATGGTGTAGTAGTGGGCAGGTATGGTTGGACTTGATATCAAAGGTCTTTTCCAACCAAATGATTCTATGATTTGAATTTCATTCTTTGTCTTGTTTATGTCGTATATGGTGGCATATTATCTGAACATTTGTACTGCTTGGAAAGGCTGCCAAATAAAAGGCGACAGAGGCTTACTTAGCCCAGATCATCTTTTCTCTATATTATATAGAAAAGCATACTGTCTTTCAATATATTTGGAGTGTTATTAGTTTATATTTACAGCATAGAAAGGGGAAGAAGATCTCCTTGACATTCCTGAAAGTTTGTTGACGAGTTAGTGGAGAACGTATTTTATAAAGTGCATTGCATCAGGTATGACTATATAGTCAGTTTATAATCCTATTTAAAGACTATAAACAAGAAAAATGGTATTGACAAGTTTTGTATTTCAAGCAGACTTTAGCAGTAGATGTCAATTTTAAGCAGGTCAGCCATAGCAAAATAACTTGATTGTCATTCTGTTAATTTAAGCAGTGTCTTTTCTGTTGCACTGCATAAAATACCATGACATGAGGGACCATGGCAATTTTTGGACATAAAGATGATTTCCTCTTTGGAAGCAACTGGAAATGAATTTGTCATATAAAAAGGGTGAAGATCACAGTTGTTTATCAATGTTAATAATCAGCTGTTTTATGAAATTCTCTGCAGCTGTTCTCTGAAGGCACGCCCATTGCAAAGCAAGGGATGAACCTGATATAAAGTCATCACAAATCTTGGGTTTCCTTCTATGAGGAAAGATCCTGAGAATTTGGCAAGGTCATCTTCAAGGACATAGCTGTCTTAAGACAGCCAGAGAGCAAGTTGTCTTTTTCTTCACGTTTTTAAAAGCCAGGGTAAAAGCTCCTTAAAATACAAGTTTGTGCTGGAAAGATGAGTTGGTTACTCTGCTGTTAAGGGATGACTTAGCTGTACATGGTTCCTCCTGCTTTCAAAAAGAAAATCACAACCAACCTGTTTAGTTGCTCTTATATATTTTGTGGTTATGTAAGGTATGTATAATACAGCTTGTATTTGACTGAAGTGATCTGTCTTTAAAGAACTCCTGAGAAAGAAGTGCAAAAATTGCTTGAAAATGTTGGCAGAAAATCATGGTATTCATGAATTCTCATTTGTTTTCCTTCCAGTTCCCTCTCCAAAATACTCAGTGTTGTTGTGAGCATTCTGTTACTCCCAGAAATTAATTTGAAAGTGAGATAATCTAATCTAAATTCAGTGTAAATATAAATACTGCTAAAATATGCTTTCCAGACTAGTAGGATTATATGTGTACTGTGGGGTGTAGGTCATTGCTTGTTTTCAGAAAACAAGGATTTCTGTGTCTACATTGTACATTACTAATGCTAAACCACAGTTTGTGATTTTTGTATATGTTTGCTCTGTGGAGATCAATACAAACAAAATACCACATAGTTAACCTCTTCTTGTGTTTTCTAATAAAAACTTTGCTTTGCTGAAACAATATATGCTTGATCTGTAGAATTAGGTGAATTTGGTAGCCTTCATAGGGAGGCATTCTTATATAGTAGTGAAGAAGTGGATGAAAAATCATATTTTCATTATTTATTCTAGTTGTGGGTTTTGTCTATGGTTTAGCTCTATGCATGTATATACATATAGCATGACTTAAGTGAGAGTGGATGGCTGACAAAGAAAATAGGTGCTGCACCATCAATTGACAATAAATGAGGAAAAGAGAACTCATGGTATTTTTCACCTGGTCATTCTGTATGCATTTGTGTCAGATACAGCACTGTTAGTCGCAACATGGGTGTCTTGATTTTTCCCAGACCTGCGGCATTTCCCTAAAATAGTTTTGCACTAATAGCACCACCATAGCTATAAAGCCAACTCCACAAGAAAACAATATGCTTGTATGGTGCAAAACAGTTTTTAGTTACCTATTTAACCTTTTCTCCATGATTTATTATTTCATCCAGATGAGGATAAGAAGAGTCTAAAAATCCCTTTAGATAATTGTATGAATGGCTAAATATGCATGTTGGGTAGTTTTACGTTAGAAAGAAATGTGAATTCCTTTTCTTGAAGGCTGAGGATGGTGTTAGCAATGCTTGAAGAATAGTAACTGGGTGGTGAAAAGAATGAAGATGCTTTTGAAATGTGATTTTTTTGTTTTACTTTTGCCTCTTTAGTTAGAGATGGATTATGTGGTCATGGGGGTAGATAATGTAGCATAGATAATTCTATCCTTGTGGTGCTTCATAGATCAAGCTTTTTATTTCATTGTTCGTTTGCTCTGAGCAGTGATACTGAGAGTATTACAGCATTTAGGTGTGCAGATTTCTAAACGATCTACTGCAGATTTGGCTCCAGACTATAAACGTCCTGTAAACGTGTAAGAATTATCAAGTGATTAAGACTGTGGAAAGATTTTGGATTTAAAAAAACCCAAACAACCCATATATTGTACTTTTTACTGTAATTTAGAATTCAGTATAAAACTCAGCTTATTAATATTTAAAAGCAGAGTCTTTTCTCTAAAATCAATGAGTAGCTGTAATTATTTGTTTTAGCAAAGAGGTTTAAAAATGAGAAATTGTCTGCTGGTGTGGAACTGTCCTAATGCTGTTGGCTGTGAATGTATTACAGAGCTATGTCTTTATATAAAACATTCCCACCCTGTCATCTTCATTTAATACAAACATTTTCTTCTTTATTCATTTCACCAGGGTTAAATTTTGTTTACCCTGTAATGCAATTTATGTTATTGAATATGATTCTCATAGGTCCCTTAATCTGAGAGAGAGATAGAGCGGTAGCCTGCGACTTGCCTTCATTTTTTGCGTCTTTGTTACTGAAATCTGCTTACATCAGATGTATATAAATAATAAAGCAAGCAAGAATTTAATATCATGGAAAATCATCTAAGAACAAAAGCCACTAATTTAATGTATTTATATCTTTGTGTGACTTTTTAGGCTCTTGTATTACACTACTAGTATTACTTGTTTTCAACCTAGAGAGGAGTGTTTTGCTGAAGGTATTTCTGCAAACAGTGTTCAAGGTTTGAAAATTAAAATATGTGTATTTCCTTTGATTAGCCTTTTCATTAGCTTCAAGCTGTTTTGGAAGACTTTCTTACTCAGTGTAATTTGCTCTTGACATATATTAGTATTAAATGATGCTTTCAAATGCTATATATTGTTTCTAATATTAAACTATAGTGTATAACTGACTTTCAAGACTTATGAAAAGAGTACATTTCTTTGCACAGAAAATAATGTAGTCTTGTGGCCCAAAGTTTTTATGGGGGGAAAAAAAAACAACTTTGTTTTATTTCTCTTATTTCAGAGAATGTAGGCAATTGCCTAGATTTATTTTCTTTAGTCCTCGGTCTTCTGGAGACTTTTATTTTACCATTTTGAGAAGATCTAAAGTTTCTGACAGCAGAATACTTGTAGAAATGGTTAGGATGCAATATAATAAACACAAATGGCAGGTAAACATCCTGCACATGATTCTTGTTACTTGAGCCATCAGACTTCCTTGATGCTCTTCTGTGACACGGTTTCTACTGGTTAGTTTTGTCCACTGGAGTTAAAAACTGTCTTTGCCTTGCCCGTACATTGCTCAATGTGTGCTGTTCGAAGCAAGGCTTAAATATATGTATTTGTTCAAAAGGGAAGGAATTTTAAATGACCAGCCCACAGAGAGAAGGTGGAGAAAGCTGCTGGTATATGAATGTAAAGATTTTTAACTTCTTTCCAAAGTCTGATATAGTAAGTAGAAATGTGGTAAGGGTAGTAAAATTCAGACGTGTTCATTGAGGCCTTCTATTGTCTGGTCTGAGTTTTGTATGTGTGAATGAGGCATAATGGAGATAAAAACAAAGAAGCCTTCTCATACAGAATTCAGTCCAAGTGCTAGAGTGCTATCTTGAAATTGAAACTGTGGGACGTATTTCTCCAACAACATGTTCTCTCTAACCCCTATTTTATCGTGTAGAAGATAGATGTTAGTATCTGCTCTTAAGTTACAACAGGATGCCTTGAGGAAGAAAGTATTGGAGATGTATCAGTGGTTTGACTGCTGGAAGTCTAAGCAAGAATTGTTTGAAACTCTTCTCATGGTTTCAATACTTTGAAACCAGATTGTTTACCTCCATGAGTATTGTGGCAGCTACTTCTCCAAAATCATTTGTCTGCTAGAAAAGCAATGCAAAATGAAGAACTGTCGAGCTCCACATGTGATGTTTCTTTTCCTAGCTTGCAATTAAACTCACTTCACTTCATATTTATAGCTGCTTTATTGATTTTTTTCCCCTTTTTTTTTCTTATTTCTTTCTTTTTGCTTTTCTGTCAATCAACAAAAAAAGTGCTGAAACATGGATTATACAAATCCCTTTGATATGAGCTATAAACTATAATTGTTCCTTCTTCTTCGCCGCCGATGAAAAATAGTCCCATAATTGAAAAGAAACTGCATTTTGCTTTGTCAACAAAGGTGTCTTAACTCCAATCCCTATTCCTTCCTACTGCAAACTTTATGTTAGATCTTGCAGGGCATATCTGGCAATAGCATCTAATAAATCTTATGGCAGCCAGCTTCTCTGTGAGAACGTGGTGTTTGCACCACTGAAAATTGTGAATTTTGTGGCTGCTGTTTGAAATTGTTCTTTTTACGGAAAGGAGGTTGTTAGTTGAGTTGGACATGGCCCTTCACGGTACTGATGATAGCATAATCATTGTGGCTCACTCTTCTGCCCAGAGCACAAAGAAGAGAGATTCTTTCTCCAGGCTTAGAAAAGAGAATTGAATGTGTTGGTGTGTAACTGATAGAAGGAGGCAATCTCATCATTTCTAAGCGCTCTGCGATTGACAGCTTTCAATAGTAGTGGAGCCTGCTTGGGTCTGGATTAAGAATGTTGCAGTGATGACTCATTTACAGATCTTTTTCCTTGATTTTTAGTGTGCTTCATTCTTGGTGAGTCAGGGCATTTGAGTTATTTTTTGATTCTCTTACCCATCTCCTATGCCCTTGAATGTTGTTAATCTTTGCAACTAAACAGGGGATTTCTTTGCCATTCATCGTATCTTATAGAATCAACATTGGAGAAGAGAAAAACAGGGAGGGAGACCTTAACTTGGATGGTTTTAAGTTTGACAGCTGAACTAGAGGCTTAGATTGTTTCAAATCCATATAATGCTCAGGGAATGCTGCACCCACTTCAACAAATACTAATTAGATATGATCCTCCATGTGTATTTGTCTGTTCTTAAAATGCAGGACGTAGTCCATCTGTGGAAGGATGGGAAGAGGCTGCTTTGTGAAGGCAGCTTCTTGTGCTCCGTGACTAAAATAAATTATGTCTCTTTTGGGCTTGAGGTACACATTACTTTGGTTGCTTATAGATCTCCTGCTGCTCAAGCACACTGGGAAGCAAATGCATTCCTTCTGTAAGAAAATAAAACCCATAGTTAGTTTTCTCAAAGCTTGTTTTGATCTTTTGCTGAAAACAATATTTTTGTCTGTTTCCCTGGCTGCCCCAGGTTGCCAGTTGATCTTTCCTGATCTGATCTGAGACCATCTAACAGAGACAATGAAAAAGTATAGCCATATCAAGGAGATCTGTATATGTTAAGGTTCTGAAATCACTCTACTCCTTGTTGATTAGCATTCCAGATGAACTCCCTTTTTCCAAAGAAAAGAAAGCTGCTTTTTACGATGCCAAATTACTGTATCACTTTGTTATATATGTGTGTGTCTATGTATTAGGAAGGAGTCTAATCTTGGGATTATGTAAGGCTGAAACATATATATATATATATAAACTGCAAGCTTATGTATATTCTGTGAGGCTATACTTATTTGGTCTTTCTAGTCAAGATACTGAACAAGAGTACTGGCTGGGCTAATCAAGAGTCATATGTAATCTCCTGAATATCAGATCATTTCTCCTGGTGTTTTGAATTAGAATATTTTGCACGCTAAAATGTTATTATTCAATTATTACTGTTGTACTTGTTCATAGCAGGGATGAATGGTACGTTTTTTGCATATTTTTCTCACCCAGAACACATAGAGCGATTTAACCTTTTCTCTGAAACACTGTATTTTTCTATATGTGGGAGACCTTTTAGTCTAGTGAAGTCTAAACAAACCACTTCAGCACCAGGAGAGCTAAAGAAATGGTGTAAAATGTTCTGCCTTACGTGAGGTATGCAGTTTTACATTCTGTATCATCTTTCCCTCTGCATTCTGTATCATCTTTCCATCTGACCCTCAAATTGGAAAGAAAGCTAACTGATAGCAGCTCAGTAAGGATGAGCTGCTGAAGAAATAACACAAGTGTCGTGTGTGGAGTGGGCAAATCGGTAATAGCTTGGCTTCAAGCCTAATCTATTGCAGTACTAAAGAACTGACACAAATAGTCCCTTAGAAAATCACAGTCAATATAGGAAGTTTAGCTGGACGATAAGATATTGAGTATACTAATAATAGTAGAGACTTGACAAGTACATTTTGTCACTGTTTAGTATGTTATCTGCATATTTTAACTTGAAAATTCTACTAAAATGTCACTTTGTACAGAACGCGCAGCCACTGACTACCTGAAGTTTTGTTCCCTAGGATGTCCTGTTTGTGCTTCCAGGTGCCATTCAGGCTGCATGTGTGAGTGAGCTGGCAGTCTCTGGATGAGTTTGACAGAAATTCAGCCCCAGAGCAAGTGGTGGGGAAGGGAAGAGCTGTTTTCTGCGCAGGGTTCAAAGCTTACAAGTTCCACAAGTTTGACCTGTTCTGAGGCCTGGAAACAGCATGGTGTTGGACAATGTTTTTCTTTCTTTAATTATGAAAATTTGGGTCAGCTATGATTTTGCATGTATTTCAGAACTAGAGTGAACAATGTGTTAATGCATTTTAGATGTAAAGATGAGCAAGATCAGAAGTACATAAGAATGCAGTAGTATCATTACCGTTGTTAAAAATGAGTATATCCACAAGGTGTACCCTACGTCCAATTTTGCTTTTGCAAAATCTAGTAGGACCAGTTACCCATGGAAACAGTTCATGAAAGCTAACCTTCACAGTCCCTTCATCTTGCCAGAGCTCTGGGAAAATCAGATTTTTTTTTTACTGGCATTTAGAGCTGTGTAAATGGGCTGGGAAAAAATGTAGTTAGTTGACAAAATGAATGTGGAGAGATGTGGTAGAACTCCAGCTATTAATGCATACAAGAGCATTGTTCTTTTATGTAAAAAATTCTTATAAAATGCCTTGTAATGAAAAGGCAATTATTATTTTCTAATTGAAAGTAGTACACCCCAGCCTGTTCATTTTGACAAAGTTATGAGTTATTAGTCATATTTCTGAAGGAACTGTAATGCCTAACCTTCACAGGTGATTTGTCATGATTTTTAGGAGATTAGGTAATACTGTACAAGTACAAGGTGAAGAGAGAGTGGTATCCTATTTAGAAGTAATTAAAATAAGTCCAAAGGAGCCTAGTTTTCAATACATTCAGTTGACCTTATGAACAGCAGGAGGCCTGAATGCTGGCAATATGTTCCTGAATGGATTTTCTTGGTCCTAGTAACCTGCTGATTGTTGCATATGTTGCTTTAAAAATCTCACTAAGCCCCAGTGTCATAATTTTGCATGGAAGTAGTTACAGACTGTGACTGACACTTCTATTAAAACCCTCTTTTTTTCAGGGTCCATTACATAGCCATAAAAATCACTTGACATTCAAGGTCTCTGCCTGAGAGCCCTTTTTTCTTTTGCTAATGCAAAAGTTCAAAAGATATACTTAACTATTTTACCTCCATAATAAAAGAAGAAAATATATTTTATTGTGAGACATCACCTTCTCATATACCAACCACTGCTAAGTTTTAACCAGAAGTTTTGATGGTTAGGACAAGGTGGTGTTTCTTCTTTTATGGGAGTGGTCCAAAATGACTGGTTATACTTCAGGCTAGGTTTACACTGAATTTCATTTTTGTCAACTGTTGTAAGACCAGGCTGTGAGTTTGCTGGTCTTGGTGCTTCTCCAGGGGCGTGGGAACACTGCTTATATTCCTCTCCCTGGAGCAGAACCTGGAGCCCTGTTGCAACCAGCTGATGCAGGGCTCTGCTGCCTTGAGGATAGCGGGAGGGAGACTTCTGTATTCCTCTTCCAGCACAACTCAAAAGAGGCAAATAATAGCAGAGACTAGCAGTAAGAGGCATTCCTAAACCTCTTCTCGGAAGCGGCCATCCTCTTTAGACCGCCTAATGCTGCTTGGCAAGGTTTGTTAGAGCTTAAATGCTAAGACTGAGAAAAGAAATGAGAAAGGGCATAAACTCAGGCTTAACCACCACCACCTTTACTGTATCAACCCCACTCCAAAACCCAAACTGCCTTCTAGCAATTGAGAAATGTGTGTGGCGAACTAGGAGGTGAATTTGTTCTTTATCTTTTTCCAACATAGGGGGAAGAGATTGTGTTGGCTAGGTGTGTGGTTAAAATTTCCTCCCTTCTGTTCTGATTCTTCTCTCTCATTGCTACTCATGTAAAAGAGCGTGTATTTCTTTCCATCCACAATATTGTCTTGCTAGCTGAAGTCTAAAGTATCTTTAGAAAGTCATAAAAAATTTAAATGGAATAACCTTGTATTATTTTAATTAAGAATCAGATGTTATCTAAGATTTAATAGACAGCATTCTAGACAATAATAGAGTTGTCGGTTTCTTCCATGAAAATGTCATGGTGATATCCTTCAATATCTTGTAATGCAATTTATATTTTCCATTTTAGGTATGTATGGTTTGTGGCATTTGGCTTCTAACAGTCTTAAAATTGATATTTACCAAATAAAGAATGCAGACGACTGCCTTAAAATACGATCAAATATGTTGCTATCTCTGAGGGAAATAATTTGATTTTATTCTGACTTAAACTGTAACTTATTTTCTTGGTATCTTTCACTTCATTTTTCTCATCCTTCTATGGCTGTTCCTCCTTGACACAATATGTAATACTTCATCTGTGAACCTGGCAGAACAGAAATGTCATCCTTTGCTCAGGAGGTTGCTAGATACTAGTTCTAGGGAACTGGAAAACTCCGGTTCTTTGAGGTAAAACTCTTGAGGAGTTTTGGGGATGTTCTTCAACAAAATCACAGACTTTGCGACCTGTGAGATGCTACGGGAAGACCAAGGTAAAAAGCTGAAATAGTAGAGTCCTGCCAAGCTGGATCTGATGGGCTAGTAACAAAAGCAAGCTACTGAGGTTTTGCCAGGAGGAAGAGGATTAGGAGGGCTTTTACAAATACCGAACTGTGCTTCCATTCATAGTAGAATGTATAATTGTATCTCTTAATGAGCTAAAGAGAATTTTAAACACACTATCTGGGACATTTGGCTCCTTTTTTGCTTCAATGCAGAGATCCAAATTCAGGAATCTGTTGACTCTTCTTCCTTGCCAATTAGCTTCCTTTAGCAGAACACTGATATAATGAGAGAAGCGTAAGGAAATGCATATTTTCTCCCTCCTTGGTAGTGAGTTTGCTGAAGTTACTAATTGAATAAGGAGAACCTGAGACAAAATAATGGATTAGAGCCAAGTATGCTGGTCAAAAGATAGAGTTAGACTCAGAAAATAAGCCTGAATGGGACCCTCTACAGGTCTTTTAAATCTGTTGCAGGATGAGCTGCCCCTTTTCTTCATGCACGTATTTAACATGTTTTTTAAAAAAAACGTCATGGATGGAGATGGCACAGCTGCCCTAGATAGCCTGTTCATGTGCTTCTCTGTCTTTAGAGAAGACTTCTTCAGAATACTTTGGAAGTATTCTCTTGTCTTAAATCTATTCTGTTATACTTTAAGCAAATTACTTCAGTCCTTTTCAGAATTAAGACCTATTTTCATATATCAAGTTTATATTAATCTATATATTATTTTCATCTTCCCCTCCCCCCCAGTATTCCCTTGAAATCATGTTTTATAGAAATCTCATTCTTTTTATCCTCTTCTCTCCTCTGGATCTTCAGCTGGTCCATATCTTCCATGAAGCTTGTGGCCTGTTCGTTGGTGGATGTACCCCTGCAGCTAAGACCCTATTAAGGGTATTGAACAGAAGGGAAGGATACTCAGTACTTTTGTCCATTCCATCCACGGTGATGATGGCTTTGATTTCATTTTGCTATGGTATCGTGTTCAGGTCATGATCTGTCTTATTCTCCTGCATAATTCCCCCTTGTGAAGGTGGTCAGGGAAAAGGAGTTGGGCCAGCAGCAGTGTTCAAGGTAGAACAACCTGAGCGTAGTGACTCACCTCTTTGCAGTAGCTATTAATTTCTTGAAAATTGCTCTGCATTATTTATCCATTTTTTGCTAAGTAAATCAGAACATTTCTGCATGACATCGTTGCTTAGCAGTACTCTTAATGAGCACTGCAACATGAGGATTTGTAACCCTGAGTCTTTAACTTCCATTTATTTCAGTAGTTAGAGGGACCTATGCTTGATTAAATGAACTCTTTAGATTTTCCAGCAGAATTATCTTTATTCTCTGTGCACACGTGTAGAGTTTAATTAACAACACACCAAGATTTCATGTTATGGCTGTTCAAGGTGTAAAGGTCTGATGTGCATTTGTATCTGTTTGTAAGCTTATGAGCAGCCTTGAAAACCCCTGTGAGTGTTTCCAATTTAAAATGTGAAATGGCTTTTACAAACCCTTGAAAACATTAAAATAATGCTAAAAAATAAATGAAGCATTATTTGACCTGAAGCGTGATTGTTTCACTTTCCAGTGTTGCAAGCAAGTAAAAAGCCTAGTTATTTTGACCTGCTCTACTTAAAATGTTAATTGTGTAATATAAAGTTTAGAGATCTTCTGCCATTGCTAATCTCAATCTTCATTTCTCTTCTTAATTGCACATTTGAACAAGAAATAGTAATGTTTTTAAATTAGCTCTTACGATCTATTGGGCCTTATGTGAAGGAGAAGATAGTTACTTGTAAACTATGTGGTTTATATATAGATAGACCTGGCTGATTCCCAGAAACAT
Organism: Phaenicophaeus curvirostris; assembly: GCF_032191515.1. Lineage (NCBI taxonomy): Eukaryota > Metazoa > Chordata > Aves > Cuculiformes > Cuculidae > Phaenicophaeus > Phaenicophaeus curvirostris. The sequence goes on from NC_091396.1 coordinate 5,404,042, forward strand.
TGTAGAAGAATTTGCAAATATAACAAACACTTTTAGAAAGTGTATATTGAAAGTGTATATTGAAACTTCAATAGCTTTCCTTGCCCCAGTCCTCCCTGCCTCTTCCTGTCTCTAAGAAATCCATTATTTTGCATTCAAAGTGCTGTTAGGCTAGTCTAGGAATAAACGAGTGTTCTTAGTCTGTGATGGCTAATTCTTGATTGCTGACAGAATGAATTATAGTGGAAATCAGGTAAGTTCTGTTTATACCGAGAAGGGAAAGTGGATCACAGGGTTTGCCCTGTGGTATCTGATATTATGAAGAAACAACAGTGCTATCTTCTTTAGAGTTTTGTCATATATTAACAGTTATTATTAATAAAAGAATAGAGTCTCTAGCATTTTATACCACATAAGGGCTTTGAGATGGTCTGACTTAGTTCTCACTTACTATGGGTGTCTGTGTCATGTAATCCGCTTTATAAATTTGTCAGATCTGTCCTAAAATTAACTATTTCTTTTATATAAATGTATTTGTAGTAAATACCTTGCTACTTAGCCCACAACAATATTCCAGACATTGCTGGTCCTATGGCTAAGAACTTTCCACTGATTTCCGCCGTAGACTTATTCCTGACTGTTTACACTCGCTTGCATTGATGTTTTGCTGCTTGTCATTCTTTGTCTTGAATTTAAAAAAATTCTTTTCATTATTTGCTCCTAATGAGCTTACACAAAGGAATAATAGTATCTCCTCTTGGCTCTGAATGTCCTAGGCAAAATACTACATTTCATAAAATAGATTATAGATTCACTTGCATGTCCTACAGGCTCTGGTTTTTATTCTTTTTTTTTTTTAAGCATTGTTGAAAAAGGTTGTATTGAGATAAGTGTCACTATGCCTTGTTTTATGGCATTAATACTTTTGTGTTTGTTACAAGTGCTTCTGTTGATAAATTCCAGATAGCTTTTGCCTTTTTCAACAACCTAATCCTCCTTATCCTATGATCCTCTGATTGATTAATATGGTCTTTATCCTTCCCAGTCATTTCTCAGTGATAATTCTCCATCTTTTAGCAGAAATGTTTATTACTAGGCTCTCAAGCAGAATCAAAAGGCACTTTATTATCATTACCTTTCATTCCATTTCTGTTAGGCAAGTTCTTATGGCCTTTCGCCTTTTTCAGAATGAAATTCCCTGGCATTGGCAGTACTTTTTGAAGTTGTACGAGCCACACCAACCAAAATTATGCCCCCTTTTTTGTGTCTCTGTTGAAAATATAAGTGGAACTCCAAGCCCTGCAGTTGGGCTCCTGGCAAAACATCCTCTTCACCCACCAGTAGCTGCTGCTTTTGGTTGGAGTCGTTAGGCAGAGCTAAGTGGTTTTGGGTGTACGTGGCTTGCAGATTGGCTAATGATGCTTTTAACCTCAAATTTTCGATGTAGAATGACTCCCTATTAATGCTTAAGGCATTGCACATCTCTTTCTCCTCCTAGGGAAGGGTCTGCAGGAGGGTCCCTTTTGTAAGGTCTCCTGATATTGGTGTTCCACACTGCAGAAACCATGATTGATTGATTTACCCAGGTTAATAAACATGGATATAATATCCTAGGAGAAGAGTTAGGTGACTCTGCTGGCCCCTAGTAGCAATAACTGTTTAATCCAGGGGTGTTTAAATGTTTCTCTCACTGCGCATCTCTCCCTGTCTCTTCTGCTGCCTGAGGATTGAGAGTGATGCTCTTATTTGCTCTGACTCTGCCTCTCCCCATCCCCAAATAGTCTTTGGGGATATAAATACAAATAACTTAATATGCCCATCATTACCCAGCAAATCAGTGGCACAGCCAACAGTAAGACTTGAGCACTGCAAGGTTTTCCATTTTTCCTTATTTTATTAAATTGGCAAAATCCCGGTGGGCTGGGGAAAGAGTGCAAGGATGTTCCTTGTTATTTTGAAGCATCCGCCTTTCTTTGTAGCTTGCTGCTGTTGGAGCTGAAGGTGTGAGGCATGGAGCAGTCTTCAAACAAAGTTTATAATTAGGCTTATTTCAGAGCAGAAATTTCTTCTTTACTAGAAGTATTAATAAACGGAAATATGTCTTTATAACAATAGGTTATTTGAGGCTGATCTGAACTGTTATCATCCTTTCTGTAACTTCACCAATTGTTCTTATCATCTGTTTTCTTTTCCTGAACACCTTGCTTTCCACCTCGTGGCTTCTTAAAAGATTAAAGGACGAAAATGTTGCACCCTAAAATTCTTCCATTTTTTACAGAAAGTGTGATATAATTTAATTGTAATGCAAATAAGAAATTATTTTTATCTATCATTTAGTACCAAATTGCAGGAATTAAAATGACTCTGTTTTCTATCTATGGAATGGTCCAATCTGATTGCAAATTTTGTTCAGGCTGCTTAATACAGCTTAAAGTTCTATATTAAATATTAAGAGGGATCCAAACTGTCAAATTTATGAAGTGTTGCTGCATGCAGGGCTGTAATTTAATGTCTACTGTCAGGCAGTAAATTCCTAGACTATAGATTTTAGTCCTGACTAGGCCACTAACTTAAGTGACTGGAGGTGCTTCCCTCATTTCTCCAGGTTCATTTTTCTCTGTCTATGGAGCATATTTCATGACAAGTACCTATAACATGTTGGGTGAATGACTAAACCCAAGTTGTTGATGCAACTAAGAAATTGGAACTTGCTTTTAGAGTAAATGTTAATGTGTCAAAACCTAAGTTTTTATGTGATTTGAAGTATTTTGTTCTCTGAATCTAAAAACATTTTTGGAAACCCTTCAGGAGTGGGGATATTAAGATTACATTTTTGGTATTGCTGTTTGTATATTATATCTCACTCTTCTTGTTGGATTTTCATGGCTTGCCAGTGATATTAATGCATTTAATAGTATTAAGCTATTTAATTATAGTTCAGATTGGAGACACAGTAACAAGTAGCAACTGCCAAAATTCTCTTAAATAAATGAAATTAATTCAAATACTGTATGTCGGCACTAGGACTCCATACTGTATGAAGTAATATAAAGCAAGAAAAATATAGGAATTTAAAATACTCATAAATAAAATTTCAAATGGCTTTTCCAAAGGTAATGATGGAATATATGATTTATTAAAGCTTTTTTTTTTTTGATGTAAGAGGAAACAGCATTTGATAATCAGTACTACAGAATATGGATCAGACATTTTCTGATACTCTTCAGGTATATTTTCAATATGATATTGAAACAGACAACTGGTTTGGTGTCCCCTTGCTAATGCAGATCAATAAATCATCCCTAATTATCAGCGTAGTAATTGGTAGGCAATTATAAATCGATGAAAACCACAGGCTTTAGAGGTAAGCTGTGCCGTGGTAGAGAAAAAGACAAAATGATAGCATTATGCTGTTCAAGAAACGGAACTTTATGATCTATAGAGCTGAAGGGGACTTTTAACACTATATATTTTTCTTCTGATTTTATGCCGAGTAGTGAGGACAAATAAAGTGGTGGTGAATAGTAAGAAGAATAATGAATGTGAATCTGAGCAATCCAACTGGTTAATTGTACAAGAAAGTCTTTTCAGTTTTCTTGGAAATGATAAAAATTGTTTGCTAAAAGGAGCAACTAGCAGCATGACCTGTGTTTCTCAGCAGTTTCAGAGTGGGGTCCTAAGTGGAGTTAAAACAATATCGCTCTCTACTCTCCCTTGCTTATAGTGGTTGTATTAGAACTAGGAAGCAATAGTAAAAAATTAGGAGAATTATTATAACATTCAATTTAATTTAATTGTCAAGACTGCTGCCCAAAATGTACTTTCTAATGTTTGGCACACAAAATAAAAGGATTGCAAAGATATCAGACTGAACACATTTGGTAACTGTTTTCCACAGAGATGCAAGGGTGATTCATGCTTGGGAGAATGTTTTGATTTCCCCTTCTACATCCCACTGTAGTTGAATACCTGCACTGTACCTGAGTGCTGACGGGAAGGCTAATTGCCTTCTGGAGCTGGGAAGGGCTGGGAAGAACCACATGGCTTTGAGAGGGTTGTGCTCCCTTCCCTTACAGACGCAGGAGCTGCTGTCTGCTCTGGGGAGTAGAGGAGGCTCTGCCAAGAGGCAGGTCTTTGCTATCCAGTGAGACAACTGGGGACTCATGTTGGTTTAGAAGCTCATATAAGTACATGCTTTGGAATGAGATCACATATGATTCAGTGTTAACCTGTGGAAGTGCTATTTACCAAGGGTAGAAGGTAGTACTGTGGAGTTGCTCTGATGTATATACCTGGGGACAGGCTCCAGGCTAATTCTTTATACAATTTTTTTTGTCTTCGTTGATGTTTGGCTCAGGGTGTGCATGTTCCTTGACTGTAATTTAATCATGGGTACTTGAGTGATATTCTTAAGCCCTGTCATTGTTCTCTTGTCCAGCGTTCTCTGATGGATGCATCAAATACCCTTCCAAAGGAAATGTCTTCATTTCGATAAGTTTCTGTAGTGTTCATTTCCATTTTGCTTAATCACATGTCAGTGACAGTGATGTAATGGTATGGGTTACTTCCAGTGACTTATCATAATGTGAAATTACAGTTTGAGTAATCTGCTTCTAAAATATTATGGGTAGCTACTAAGTAATGACTAAAGTGCTTTATGCACACACACATATGCGTACATCAAAGCATTTCTTATTAGTGTTGCAATGCAACAGTTTGACACTTCAGTTTCAGTACAACACAGCTGGGAGATGCTTTGATTTATGTGCCAAAGTGGTTCTTTACAACAAACAGGTTCTTTACAAAAACAACAACAAAAAGAAAAAGAGATGGAAGTTTCATTCTGAATGAAGTCTTCCATCCTGGCTTTAAAAAAAAAAAAATAATATTTTTTATGACATGAAATAATTGGAAGATAGAGCTCCATCTATGGGATCACATCTCCTTCCTGAAATTGGAGTCCATGAAGCTCGAGTATGGTCCTATCTATCCCCCTCAGGATGGGACTTGCAGTAGGGTACAGTGCCTTTACAGTTGCTATGCTAAGGTGAAAACACAGCAGATTGGAGATGCAAAGCAGAACTTTTTTTCACCACAGTATGGTTCATAGTATTGACACAGACAGGGTTGGGATCTTGAAAAATTCCTGCCTGGAAAATTACTTTTCACAAAATAAATCTCATGTCTGCGATCAAGGACACTTTCTCTTTGTCCTTGCCTGCATAACTATATGCCATGAAATAGGTGCTGTAGATAGCTCCAGGGCTGGCAGTGATTGGTAAAGGGATTTCTTTGTATACTGTCTACTGTTTTAATGGCTTTTAATGGAGGAAACAATTTTTGAAGTATTTTTAAGTTTAAGAGTCACATTTAACCTGGAATACATAAATTTTCAGTTCATCCCAGGAATTCTTACTTCATACCTTTGGAATAATTCTAACAACTTTTTAAGAGGCGCTTTTGACTAGAAGCAATATAAATAAAGGTGAAAAATTGAACTTTGAGGAGAAAGGTTATAAAATATTGAAAGCTTTTAAAGCAGTTCCGAAGATTCTAGTCCCACCTCAGAAATGGAGACATGTTCTTTGAGTGCTTAGGCCAAAAGCTCTCTGTTGCAGAGGTCTTTTAAAAAGAACTCAAATGAGGGATGAATGGTCACTGATACATGCGAGAATGCACAGAGCTTGTATATGCATTTTCCAGCAGAGTGTGTGGGGGTTGTTTGGCTTTGAAAAGGTAAAAATACTGTTCTGGAGCAGTGAGAGCAACCAAAAAACACCCAACCTTGGACAAAACCTGAAAGCGTGTCCAACAAAAAGGAAGCTGTTGTGCTGTTGTGTTGTTCGGTGTTTCAAATACTTCCTTGCACTAGGATTGGCAGCTTTTAAACTTTTCTTTGTACTGTTTATCCTAGAGCACAAAAAAATAAAGAAAAAGAAAACAGGAAGGTATAAAAATGGATATAAGAACAATAAAAATCAGACAAGGGCTTATTGGAAAATATATCTCCCTTAAAGCATTGTTAGAAACACTGTTTTCATATCTTTCAGTTTCCTCCATCCAGTGTCTCCCACTAGACCATTAAAGAGGCCAAACCAACCCCAGTAGCTTACTTGCCTACAAGCCAGCAAAACAACACTGGCCTGAAGATGATCTCTTCTAATTCATCTCCAGCTTGCTGAGCAAATGACTTCACAGTGGTCCTAAAAAGCTCTTCCTCATAGCTGATGCTGTCTGTTGCAGTTGTTATTGCTGCTAGAGCAAAAGTGCATCAGCTGACCACACGGTACCTCAAGGGGGCACATCTAAAGAGGAGGCCAGTGTCCACAGAGAACAAGCAGAGAAAAGTGGAAAGAAAAGGTAGCATGAAACAGCCCTTTAAAATCCCTGTGGTGGCCAGGGAAGAGACAGCTGGCTGGAGAAAATCAGTCAGAGGGAGACAGCCTGCTCTGTGGGCAACCACAACAGATGCGAAAGGAGGAATTTCTCAGGCTGGGGCTATTATGAACGTGATCGCAGCTAGGAGACTGAGGGCCGTGATCCCACTTTACTCAGTACCCAGAGAGGCAACATCTAGATTAGCATGTCCTGTTTCGCCTCACTGCAAAGCAAGAAAAACATCAGTAACCTGCAGCTTGATCAGAAGAAAACCATCTGGATGATCAGTGCTTGAAGTGGTTACCTTGTGCAGGGAGGCTGAGGAATGGGGTTTCAGCCTACAGAAGACAGTTTCATGAGGACCTAGCAGCAACCCCCCCAGGACATACAGGAAGTTACTAAGATGATGGAGCTGGGCTTTTACAGGGATGCTGGGAGGGGAGATGAAAGACACAGACAAATTGGAACAAAAGAGGTTCCAACCTTTTTTCCCATGGGGAGGAAGCCCAGGTAGGCTGTGCAGTCTCTGTCCTTGGAATTTTTCAAGAGTTGCCTGGCTGTGACTCTGAGCAGACTGGTTTAACCTTGCGGTCAGCTCTGGTGAATGCAGCAGCTTGGACCAGAGATGTTCTAACACCCTGTTCAGTCTGAATTAGTCTGAGATTCTGGTGCATAATTTAGATTTACAAACGCCCTTCGGCACAGTTGTCACTGATTAATTTTTGTGTAGATGCATACATTGCCAAGCAAAATGGAATTTGTCTTACCCTGTTTTAACAGGAGAGATTATGGCTGCCTGCCTTTGGGGTAGTCAGCTATACTTCTTGCTGCAGTCAGTGGAAAGAAACAGGTATTTCTAATGCATGATGCATATTCTCCTAAGGAGGCATCTGAAGTAGGTGTTAGATGAATTGTAGCCTAAAAGGACCCAGTTCTCCACTGATAATAAATGGGGACCAGATTACTGTCTGTGATACACATACATCTAAACATTCTAGACACCTAAAGCTAGGCGAGATACATCTCACTCTAATATTTTTGCTTGAAGGGATTTTGATGTCTTTGTGAGACTATGAAATGCAATTAGCCTTTTGCAACTTATGAGTTGTACAGGATGAACAATAGGTGGTCATCTAATGTGTTATGGTTTAACCTGGCAGCTGGTGCAAAGAATCATGTGGCTGTGCACTCACCTCTCTCCACTCCTGGAGAAATGAGGGGGGGAATAAAAAAGAAAAAGTAAAACTCTCAGGCTGAGATCAGAACAATTTAACAGGGCAGCAAAGGGAGAGAAAATACAACAATAACAGCAGTAAAAGAATATATGAAATGGGTGATAAACCAGCTGGAGACTGATGCCTGACCGCTCCTGATCCCAAATCTCAAGTTGTGCACCTGTGCCATGGAAATGGCTCATGAGACTGCACCATAGGAATAAAACCCAAACCCAGAACCACCAACCCAGCACAGCCACACCATCGAGAGCCATGCTGTCCCACCCACCACTGCTCTTACATGTGCTGAACACGACATTGGTGGCATGGAATGTCTCATTGGCCTGTTTGGTCAGCTGCCCTAACTGTGTCCTTTCTCAGCTTCTTGTGAAATTTTCTCTCTCCCCATGAAAACCAGGGAATTAACCCTTTCTCAGACAGAACCAGGATATGGCAGAAACAGACCTTTAGAAATTATTTCAAAAATCAGGAATATATTTTCTTCTGCTCTGGATAGAGGACAGTGGGATAATGATATTTTGCTCCGGTTTTATTCTTTATTTTTTCCTTTTTTAAAGACAAAAAGGGCCATGCATGCCATTTGTTATCTGACTGCTGGCCTGTGGCTCTGTAATAAATCAGCTAACTCAGTTAAATGTTCACCTTTCCATCTGAAGGAAATGTCATTAAAAGGTAGGCAGCAGTGGACTGTGTATGCAAGGGCTTCCTTGTATGGTGAAGATTAAAGTAACCAAAGAAAAAAGACTTGTGAATTTGGTTAATTGGGCTCCTGTAAGCACGTTCAGAAATTCTCGTAAGCACAGGTAGTGCCACTCCAGACAACAGTGTTGTCCTGCCCTTACTCTGAATGCATTTCCCGCAGGCACTGCCTCCCTCACCTCTTGGTATATCTCTGAAAACCTTGTTTCGGAAAGCCAGCTATCTTTATATCCTGGTTTAGTGACTGCAAGTTCCTTGACAACTGCATGCTGCATGCTTTACTTATATTTAGTGTTCATCTATTTTAGAGCAACCAGTGGTCTAAGTCACTGCCAGGCTGCAAGCTTTGTTTTTACTGACTCTCAGGTGATTTAAATCTTACAGGCTGCAACATAGTAGGTGCTTTCTTGTGGCTCTAAGAATAATTTTCACTGCCTGTAACCATTTGTTGGCTTACGTTATATTTCCTACTGTGAGAAAGCTTCCCCTACAAACCTTTTCTTGCACATATCCTCTGGTATTCATGGCTAAGCCACCACTGCTGTTGTCATTGTTCATTACATGAGTCAGAGTTGTATTTTCTGGAGCAGCCCACCTCACTCAGTCTTTGATCCGGATCTAGTGTGCCTGATGGAGACTAGTCTTTGTATACAGATTATACACTCCTTGTGTGAGAAGGTGCCTGGGGACAGGACCAGGGGCAACGGCTACAAACTGAAACACAGAAAGTTCTACCTGAACATGAGGAAAAACTTATTTTCTGTGAAGGCGATGGAGGACTGGGACAGGCTGCCCAGGGATGTTGTGGAGTCTCTTCTGAAGATATTCAAAACCCACCTGGACCCATTCTTGCGCAGCCTGCTGTAGGTGAAACTTCTTTAGCAGAAGGGCTGGACTGGATGATCTCCAGAGGTCCTTTCCAACCCACTCCCATTCTGTGATTCTGTGATATCCGGTGGAATTAGGGGAAAAAAAATCTAAAGGGACAGTAAGTGTTTTGTCTTCAGTTTGTTTGGTAGTAGTTTTTTGTTGTTCCCCCTCTCCAAAGTAGTCTTCCCCGTAAATACATAAATACATATAGGACAGCTTTATTTTTTTCCAGGCTTTTTTTTTTTTTTGATTCTTGAGATTCTAGTGTCCTGTGTGCCAGAGATCAAATTAATTTCATAGATAAAGGTCTGAGACAGAGTCTGCATACACACATATAAAAGCTCTGTGTAAAATGACAGCATTTTGTATGTTCATTCATTAATCTACACACTGTCTGAAGTCCATATTGAAGAGCTACTGAAGGTTTCTGTAGTATCGAACACAGGGGCAATAGTAGCACCAGGTAGCTGTTGCTTGTAATCCTCAGTTTGCTCATCTAGCTAGGTTCACGGAGTCTTTAGAACCATCCCAAAACCCCAAGCATTGTTGTTTAGATCATGTGGAGATCCAACAAAGTTCAAGATGATTCTTTTAGTGTGCTAAAATCTAGTTTTATGTGCCAGCTTTTGCAGATATGTTTTTTTCGGAACATTTGTATGAGATAGCACATTTTAAGAGGGTAAATTACAGTGTGATGTTAAAATAATAAAATCAACTATTGTGAGAAGCTCCTAAATTTGGGAATACTGTTGAAAAGCAATTGCATTCAGCTTATGTATAATAAAACTTAGTTAATTCAATGAAATGGGGGGTACAAAACCAATTTGGATAAATGTGTTAATTTAATGAGTGGAAGTCTTAGTCATGCAATAAGCAGTGGTGACTATCTTCATCGCGAATAATCACACCTCTTTCAGATAATCAAATAAACAAAGTTTTGTTGTATTTAACTTTTTTTACAAAGTGTTGTAATATTACATAATACTTAAGAAGTGTTTTGAGATCACAGGATGAAAGATGGCATAGAAGTACAATGTTTTTATTATTATTATTAACATTTGATGAGTCCCCTGGCTTTTCTTTCAGGATTTTCTACTTATTTCAGTTGCACAATTTTTAATTGCTTAGTGAAATGATGTAGTCATATCTCAGAGTTGGTTTAATTGGAATTATTGATGTCTGAAGCAGCACCCAGGCTGGGAAAACTGGGGTCTGATCAAAGTCTGCAACTAATGGTTTAATGAAGTTAAAAATTCACTCTGTAATTAAAAAATGAAAGAGAGTGTGTGCTTTCAAAGTGTACATTTTATGCTAAAGGAAACAGTCACTTATTATTTATTTGGAAATGCTCATTGCAGTATTTAAAAAGTACAGTAATAATAATGGCAAAAGTTTTTAATCCTGAATCTTTGTTGAGTTTTTCACCTGGAAGATTTTACTAGATACAGCAGCGTGCTTTCATACCTACTTGAATCTCTTCAGTTATATTTAGAACTGCGTGTAAAATAGGAAGTTTATTTTAAGGTCGGTTTTGAGATTTCTGAGGGTATTTTTTTGTATTGGAAGCCAAGAATTGTGAATCTTCTGAGGGAAATCTTTCTAGCTTGATTGAACGTATGTATAAATGTTTACAATTTTTAAATGTATTATATAAAAAAATAATTTTAATGTTAAAATTAATTGTGATTCAAGTTTATTAAAAAAATGGACAATATTAAGCAGTCAGTATTACCTTTCGAAAGTCTGTATCTGAGCTCATTGGCTACTGAGGATGCATAGGACAGTTGTTGAGTATTTCTAATCAGGTGGAACGAATCCTACCTTTCATTCTGGATGTGTCAGTGGGATGTTTGGACTGTTTTGCTTGTTTAGCACATTTTGCTAGATTTTTTGCAACATTCTGACTCTTGATTGTTTAGTGTAATGAAGTGAAGTGCTGTTGAAGTTAGCTGGGAAAATGCACTTTTTTCATGTTTCTTATTGAATTGTGCATGGGGCATTGCAACAGCAAACTGCTTTTTATGAATGTGCACAGGGTGTGATGGAGTCTGGAACCCGGGTAAATTCAACTGCACTGGTGGAGGCAATGGGTGCATTGTGCTGGGGCTGGAGAAAGTTCAAGTGAAACAAAGTAGAAAATGGTTTTTACTTCCATCAGGAACAAAAGGAGAACTGGATAATTGATGCAAGTGTATTGTTTTCTCTTCTTAGATAAACTCTTCAATTTTTTTTTTATTTGATGTCTTTTTGTGTACTCTTCTGACTGTCAGAAATAAGTATATATATGTACCAAGGTGGATAGGGACATTCCATGAGAGCAGTTGCAATCCGGTGCACAATGTGGAAGACCCATTACAAATTTCATCTTTTTTATGAAACTGTGTTCATACATTCTCCAAAAGTATGCATTTTTATCATTTACACTGTATTGGTCAGCACTTCCAGAACCAGTTTCCCCCCTAATTAAGGATGCAGAGTGCTTGACATTATTCTGCTTACGATCTCAAGAGCTCTTTTTGCCCTGCTTGTTTGGGGATTTGCTTCCTTGGGAGATTCTATTATTGTATGAATGAAAACGCTTTTCTGAAGCTGTTAATAATTTCAAGATTTAAAAAAAACTAATTGAGAATATTTCCCGTTATTATTAAACTCTCAGGGGTGCTATAAGGCGTGCACACTATTATAGTTTAAACCTGCAATTTGGCTTTGCTTCATGCCCTTTGGCACAGTGGTATACACAGGAATTTTAAGGAGACAGGCTGACACTCCCCCCACTCCAGCCACTGTGAAGAAATTGTCCTTTTTATCACTTTCTCATCAGCCACTTTCTCCTATTAGCAGTGAAATTGTTTTGAAAAGTGTTACTTTTTCTGAACCATATTTGATTGCTGAAGGGCTCAAACTAATCAAAAGAACTTTCTGACATCGTGGACTATTGGGCTGCAATATAGTTTTCCCAATGAAGTGGAGGAGGACTCATCATGTGAGTCATTTTAAAATTGGTAGAGGTAAATCACCGAAGAATGTATAGTAGGGAACATTTATTCTCTGTCACAGGATATGCTAGATAAGATAATAGTCTATTTCTGTGGTTCTGTGGCGTTGAACTTTAGCATTTCAAGTGCTAGATAAAGTGATATATTGGTTATGCGTTGTACCTAAAGACTGAGCATGAAGTAGTCTGCTAGCGTTAGATAATATTGCTAAGGCTCATCAATGAAGCTTTTCTACATCAAGCTGATGTCGTCTGAATGATTCTTTTTGTGCAATGCACTGGATTGCATACAATTGGTATGTGAGATAGGGAGTGCTATTTGTCAATGTCCTATTTTGTAAGACGTTACATTCATCTTCTGTAGCTATGATGAACCAATTTGCAGCCTGCATCCAGTTTACTCAAGCAGTATTTGTCGGAGCGAGCATTCCTTCTGAGGCAGGATCACAGAATGGTTGGGGTAGAAAGGGAATTCTGGAGGTCCTCTTGTCCAACTCCCCAGCTGAGGCAAGGCCAACTAAAGCCAGTTGCCCAGAACCATGTCCAGATGGCTTTTGAATAGCTCCAAGGACAGAGATTCCTCAACTTCTCTGGGCAACCTGTGCCAGTGCTCTGTTACTTCACAGTAAAAAAGTCTTTCTTGGTCTTCCAAGGGAACCTCCTGTATTTCAGTTTGTGCCTGCGCCCCAGATCGTTTTCTGCTAAGCTGCTCTTCCAGCTGGTTGGCCCCCATCAACTATTCTGTTTTAACATGTGTGCCCGTTAGGTAATTCCTCTCAGATTTTGTGATCTCAGCAAAAAATGTGCAACTGTTTAATTGCAGCAATCCAAAATCAGTTGTCAACAATATTTTTTATTCTGACTGCTATATTAATCTTTATATCAGATATTTAATGTATTTTGCCGTGCAGATTTTCTGAAATGTGATTCTGCAATCTGTAATACGTTTTTAGTATGATCCCACCAGTCACTGCAAATTAAATGAGTTTGAATTTACAGCAGTTATGCTTTGAACTGGCTCAAAGCAGTTTTCTGCATAAACATACTGTGCTCTTAAGAGTGGATTTGAACATTATTTTAAAAATCTACATAATCCTAGCTGTGTAGAAGTATACCTCTGTGTCCTGAGGGTTTAATTGATTATAGACTATCGATACATTAGACTTTGTTGTATTCTCTCATTTTATTCTAGTGTGCGTATCTAATATTCTGAATAGCTGCTTATGTATAATATAAGCAGATACAACTCCAATATGACAATTTAACTGAATGAGTAATCGGGGTGAAGATACGGAACATTCTTCATTAGTTATCTCACCTGTAAATTTCTCTGTTCTGCTGTGGAAATGTTATAAACAAATTAAATACTACTTTACTAATGGTCTGCAGCTCAATTTCTGCAGAAATGCTACCGGGTGAGTTACAGAGGAAACCATATCATGGAGATCCTACGCTATTTTTTCCTAAGAAGGCAGAAAAAGAATAAATTCAGGGTCCTGACAAAGTGCTCTAGTATATGTAGGAAGAGCATGATGTCATGAGAGTATGTGGAGCATTCCTGGTGCACTGTGGGATGTTGCCAGAGGGTACAAGGTGCTAGTAGGCTACACTCTTCTTGAAGCTGAAGGGCATCAGTCCAGCGATGGTTGGAGTTTGTGAACAGGTTCCTTTGAACTGTTTCCTGCACCCTCCTTCCAAGCTAGCTACATTAAGCATGATGGCACTGTTCTTCCAAGACATGGCAAGATCCTAAGTACAATAAACTTGGGCTAATAGCCCTGCTCTTCTAAGGATGGTGTAAGTTGAGATAGATTGACTGCAGGCCTCAAATTTGAAAGAAAGACTGTCTCAGTTTGAAACAACCTACTAATTGTGAAGTCAGTCTGTTTGATTCTGGCTTGTGGAGTGATAATTAAAATCCTGTTTGCAACGGAAACTGAAATGTAGTAATAAATATGAAATAGTTCTTCACCCTGCCTAGTATATTCCTGCTGTGCTCTCCACTGAGCAGTCTGGCTGCAATTCTTATTTCCTACATCACCCCGCAATCTTTAAATATGAGAATAAACCCCTCTTGTTTCAGCTCCAGTGTTGTGAAGTGACATTTATTTGGAGCATCCAGGACCTTTAGATTGCATACTCCAAGAATGCTGCATATTTAGCATATAAATAGATGAATTTGAGGGTGTGAGGCAGACATGCACTACACTGGCAAAGACATAATCTTGGAATGTGTATTAAAAATGAATTTCAGTAAATTAGATGTTACATATTAAAAGAATTAATCTTAAAAAATGCCAGTACAACTAGTCTGTGTTATTATTCTGATACCAATTTAATTCTATTTATTCTTGTTAAACTAATCATTCTAAATTTGCACATGTTTCGGATGATTAAAAACATTGATAACATCAACCCGGAATTACGCAATAAAGTATATTACAGATGTTATTTAATTATAATGAGTGGTGGGCACACCTTTCATCCCTGAAAACCACTTAGTGCCATTAAACTGTTGCATGAGTTTGATTATTCATGTATTTGAGTTGTATTCACTATCTCAGCACATTTAAAGTCTTGTGGTTTACTGCTGTGTCCTCAAAATAGAAAAATGGAACAAAGCCTGCACCATTTATTTAGGCAAAACTATTCCTTCCAAAGAAGGACGTGCAAAGGCCAATATAAGTAAAATGCAATTAAAATCAGTCTGTGAGGAGAGAAGAATATGTTATTTAGTGCAGATTGTTTGCCTGAAATCTCTTAATGAGTTAAAATGGAAGTAATTTAAAAAAGAGGCTAAATGTCAAAGGCAAATGTCCTGAGCAGCTATTCCAAAGCCTGCTACTGGCTTTAATCAGAGAGAGGAGGGAATCTATATCATCTGACACACTTAAAACTATGGAGCAATAAATTGATGATTAAAACTGTCAATGGATAGGGCTCAGACAGATGTCTTCCCTGTCCTTTCTGGTTTGTAGTATCTCTACAGTCTTAAGAATGAACTGGCCCCATGAGATTGAGCAGCAGCCATGAGCCATTATTCAAATGTAGCTTAATTATACAGTTATCTGTGTTCTTCTAAGTTACCATTTGTTTAATAGCTAGATTGCTGTACCTTTGCTGTATCGTTGGTATTCCAGACACACTGGGTTGTAAACCTGTGACAAGGTTGGAGTGGTGTAGCCCCTTCTGCTTTACAGTGGAAACTCTAGCAGACTTGAAGGATCACCATTGTAGACGTTTTTCTTCTTTGTATTGTATATAATTAGAATAAATGCATGCCCTTCTTGTTAATTATAGCAAACTGTCAAAGGTAATGTAGAAGTGTAATAGGACAGCCAGTATAAGAGTTAATAATAAAGGATGAAATTTAGCCTTTATCTAAGTTTATGTAAAACAGTAGAATTATTATTTTCTTACATCAACTGAATGTGGCATAAAAGTAGACAGGTGGGAGATTTTCTTTAGAGAGAAAGAGTAGCGAGAGAGAGAAAGTTTTTCATCTCTGCTCATCCAAAGTAGTTGTCTTTGCTTTCAGGGTTTATTTGAAGTAGTTGAATGACTCCTTTGCAGCGGGGAAGCTGTTTGCATAGCGCTGTCAGTGACACCCCTTTCTTGCTATCTCTGTCTCGTAGAAGTGAGATTCATGTGAGAGCAGGAGATGAGAAGAGACTGTATTTTACATAGAACTTGTGCCTTGGTTGGCTGGGTGACTTTTTCCGGTGTTTTTATGTTGAAGAAAAATATGCTACGGGGGAAAACAAAGCTGTAAGCTCTGGAATTTAATGGAGTTAACTGTCAGGGTATGATTTTAATTCAGGAAGCTCAAGACCTGCATGATCCTATCTTTTTAGTACATGCTTTTCCTGCTTTTAGGTCTCCTGTTCAACAGAGAGCTAAAGATAAGGATCTTATATTTTTTTGCATGAAAAAGAGCACAGTAAGAGTTTGATGAACAGACACTTTTATAATAAAACTCATTGAAACTGTAGATTGCTAGCTATTACATGACACTGAACAGTTTTCCTTTCAGTAGTATCACACAGTGACTTAAATGTGATGAGGCATTAGAAAAGATTGAATTATTTTAATTTTACATTTTCACTGGGTTCTGAAGCCATTGTGTTTTATTTTGAGGTAAATTATCCTATTTATCTTGTCTGCATAAATACCTTTATGAATAATGCAAGAAGCTGGCATGGTAAAAGTAAAAATTACAGACCTGTCCTAAAGGAGAGGATTAACATCCTGCAAGAGCTTATTCAAAACTAACTGGTGCCTTTACAATACAAATATCTGCCATTTTTGAGTTCTTGCAAAGCCGTTACAGTGGAGTGTTGCCAGATCCATTAACAAGTCTGTACTAATGACAGTTAAATAACTGGATGGGGTAAACACAGGCAATGGAACAGTTGGTACAGGATCTCCTTTTACATGAACGTTCTAAGGCTTGAATGTAAACACTGCTACAATTACTTCACTGGGATAAAAAAAAAGTTCAAAAGTTATTTCATCAATGTCTTATGTTGAATTACAGCTAGAAATGAAAAATATTACACTTAATGCAAAGGTAGTGCAGATATTTAGCCAAAGACTACAGATGCAAAGTAAGGCTGAGTTTTCATTTTCCAAGGAAATATTAAATTGGCCGTTTCTCACAAGCACTCTGTTTTGGACTGTCTACCTTTTACACGGATATACAGACAGCCCATACAAATTTGTGAGTTGGTGAATATGTTTTCATTGCCTTTTGTGAGCATGGCTTAGCCATGTGGAATGACAAGGTGAAGATGTGCATGTAAAGACTCAGGCTTCTCCATCCTTGGCAGAATGCTGTGAGAAGACAGAACGGGGAGCCCTGAGAACCACTCTGCTGCCAGAGCATCAGGGGCAGGCAGGACCAAAAGCATAGGAACACAGCCAAAAAATGCCCACCCATTGTTTCCTTTGGCCTGTGTCATTATGAATTACTGAACAGGTTTTTCTGTCCTCCTTTGAAGAATTATTATAACTTTTGTACTATTTTCACTTTTAGGTCACTTTCAGCTTAACGTAACTGTATGAAGAAAGAATATTGTGTGTTCTCATAAGCATCTGCACATGTGAAACACATACACATACAAATAGAACACATATAGCTCAAATTCTATAGCAAAACCTGAATTCATACTTTGATAGGGAGATATTCATCCTGAAGCAAGTATGAAAATGTAGCTGTTATATATAACAATAGCTCCCTATGCAGAAAATGTCCTCGAAAATGTTTTCAAAAGCCATAGTATGTCTAGATGAAAATGATCTGTGAGGTGAACCAAGTAATGTCATGGTATATGACACACCATTAATTAAAGCTGTTATTTGCAATTCTCTCTTGGTATTATGAGCATCTTAAATCATTCAGAATTTCTGAAACAAATTCATGATATTTTCCTATACCTGCAGAGATGTGTTTATAGATCTGCTACTAATAATGCTCAAGACCACAGAAGTTTACAGACCTAATCGTAATATTTTGTCCTATTTTGCTCTTTATGTACATAATTTTAAGCATGGGAATAAGAAAGTGCAATGGATTAGACAAACTGAGAAGCTGCTAATGGCTTTCACTGTTTATATGGCTATTCATGCATACTGGATTTAATGACATGTTGCCAAAGGAATATTAACTTGTTGATGAAGCGTTGTCCACCCCACACCATCATCCTGGCCTGCCTACAGCACACACACACGCATATGTAGGAGAAAGCTGGGGAGCAAGGAGGAGTGCCAAGTTCAATATGGAGAGGAGAGGAGTGGGATAGCACCTATAAGCTTTAAGTGGCTCTGGGAGGGGAGAGGTATTGGTAGTAGCAAAGATAGAAGGGTGTATATTTATATATATATTTATATATATAATTTTTTTTTTCCTGTTGCTTCTGCATCAATGGTGTCTTTTGTGGAAGATTTTCCCAAAGCAGCCAGTGCAGTACCTCCTTTTCCCTGGCATGGTTAGAACCTCTACTGATTGCAGAAGATCAAGGAAATAAAGGAAGAACCAAGGGCATGTAGTGATAGGATGAGTGGAAATGGCATAAGTTGGAGGGGGGAATGTTTAGACTAGACATTAGGAAGAAATTCTCCATGATGAGGGTGGCAAGACTCTGGAACAGGTTGCACAGCGGAGTTGTGGCTGCCCCATCCCTGGAGGTGTTCAAGGTCAGGTTGCATGGGCAGGTTGGCGTTGAAACAGGATGATCTTTCCAAACTATTCTATGATCCTATGAGCCTATACAACTGAAAGCAATTTCCACCCAACCCCCCCGCCCTGCCCCAGCTCTGGTGTTCTAAGAAGTTGGTTAGTGTCTTCCTAAACAGACAGACACTTACGGTACTATCATAAGAAAGCTGTCTAGTCTTGAAATAGATGCAGATATTCTTTTACTTTTCTGATGTAATCTACAGAGATTCATATGCTGATGCTGCTTTTCTTCCATTAAGTAAACTGCTGCTTGGTTTCGGTATCCTGGCATGCAGGCTTTCTGAAATGTAATCTACAAGTCAATTAGTATCCTACACCATGAGCCTACATCAAATACACTTTCAGAAGGGCTCAGGTTTAGAAATGAACTTTAGGAAATCTCTATTGATTTTGTAAATTAGAAATGTAAAATTGGATGGATAGAGGTCCAGTATGGGACTGACCCAAGGAAGCAATCTTTAAACAGGAACATTCTCTCATTCAACACTGAGAAAGAGAAGAAAGCAAGAGGGAGGATTCATTCGCAATTGACCTGCAATAGCAAAGTCATTCACTTTCCAAATAGCATTAAACTTGTTCCTTCAGCCATGACATGTGAAAAGATCATGGTTATAAATTCCATTTGCTGTAATGAATTGAAAGTGTTTGAGTTTGCAAGCAGCACTCATTGTTGATGGACAGCTAGATTTGTGCAGTATTTTAACACAAAAATTAGCTTCTGCAAAATCAAAAGTACAGAAAATGTAGCAGCAGTGACAGATTTTAAAGCATAAAAAGTTGACTTTATTGTTAGATGGAAGCTGAATGATGCTAGAAATAAATAGTGGTCATAACCCTGTTATGTAGATAACTTGCTTCATCCTTGAGTGAGAGTGAACACAAAACTGGAAAAAGGCATTTGTTTAGGTTTCTCAGCCTTATTTCAACAAGAATAAATATTTTTACTTAAATGAAGAAAAAATCCAACTTTTCTATGGTATTGCCTGCAAGATGGAAGAAAATGGAATTATATTGAAGGATACTTCATTCAAATCAATTTCAGCTTACATCAGCGTGACTCCACTGCAGTCCATGAAACCATAATGGTCTATGTACTTTGTAAATTGAGATAAAAGCTGCATTCTGGGGTTACTTAATAACCTTAACTCAGTCCCGCATTAGGATCATGAGGCATTTGTACTTTGCTTGCAGAACCAAATGCAGTTTCAGAAACTGTTTTCCCCAAGTTTGTGTGTTTGGTGTAAACAATTTTATTCATATCTGAAATGTGCCAATTGCCAAGGAAAAAAATCTCAGTGGGTCAACTGGCTAATATGTGTTAATAATTTGAGATTCATTTTAATTCATATGTTACCCAGCTGAAAACTGTCCAAGATTTAAAAAAATATAATAACTTCAGCTAAACAGAGGAGTGAAAATATAATAGCTTCTTAAATTACCGCAAGGTTAACATATAATTAATTTGCTAATTTTAATTACAACCCTACAAAATGTGCTGAAAAATGCTCAAAGGGGAGAAGCAGCCAGGTGCCAGCGGTGATTAACCAAGGTTACTAGCAATTATGAGGTCTCTATTAACCTTGTTAAAGAAATTTTAAAAACTCCTTTATAAAAACAGCACATTTATTTCAACTCAGCAGGGTTTTCATCTTCCTGTACCTTTCCATTGCTACAGCCCTACTGTCATTTGCCTCACTCTTTTCCAGCTAAATATTTTATTGCAGTTGAAACATGGAATGCTTTCTCTGTTTGTCACGCACTGTTATACATGGACTAGGGATTTATTTTGTTCATATACACTGAAGAGATTAACTATTGTTTGCAAAGTACTCTGGGCACCTCAAGTGCCAGATAACTGCAAGTATCACAGCTGAACACTGGAAACAGAAATCCTGAAGAAAATGCTCTTTCTTTCCAAGGTGTCCTGGGGCATGCAGTTTGTAAAGCAGGAATGTTGCAGAAACCGCCTTTTCAGTGGAGAACCTGCTCTGCAACACTCTGTATGACACAGAAAAAGTAACTTTGGAGTTAAAAAAAAGACAAAGAAAGAAAAAATGGACATGTTGCTTTGCATTCTGAACAAATCATGGTGTAAATGAATGTCTTGTATATATGAAATTCTGTGATGTATTATTGTTCTTTTTTTATTGCTGTTATGTGAGTTGTTTTTTAAGTGTCTGTTGTTTGGAACCGTAAAAACCTTGATCCATTTATTAATGGACGATTTCTTTTTAAAAAAAGTAAAAGAAAAAACCAACAACATAAAAAAAAGCAAACAAACCTAAAGCATTGATGTCAAAGGAAATTAATTTCCTGGCTGGCTTGTGTTTTTCTCTGAGGCAGATATTGATGAGTGTGCAGAGGGGATCATTGAGTGTCACAACCATTCACGCTGTGTTAACCTCCCAGGGTGGTACCACTGTGAGTGCAGAAGCGGTTTCCATGACAATGGAAGCTATTCTCTTTCCGGGGAGTCCTGTGTTGGTAAGCAATGATCAGCATAGCACTTTTTTTCCTCCTTCTGCATGGTCTTATAAAGTGACTATTGAGACACTGTCCTGAACAGTTACTGTGTTTAAGGCTAAAATGAGAATGCAAGTGAGCGTGTCTGTCTGTCAGCATCCCAAGCCACGCAGTGTGGATGTTAGTTCAAGGTGCGTCACAGTTTTGAAGGATTATTATAGCAGGGAGGCAGGCGGAGATCCAAGGTGAGACTGAACTGTGCTTTGCCATTTATCATCATAAGTTGCTATAAAACCTGAAGAGAAAGTAGGCTTTCTGGGGAGCATAATAGGCCACAGAAGAGGAAGAGTTGGGTTTCTGTTTTCAAATTTCAGCAGAGTGATTTGAGAACACATCTAGGGTATGTCTGTGTTGCTTCATTTGTTTGGCATCTTCATAATTTTTTTTTAATTATGCAAATATCATATCACTATATGCGTCATATTTGCAGAATAAGGCCCTAAAAGCATGAACAAAGAGGAATTTTTAAAGAGTGCAGAGGAGTTTGTCAGTTGTTTCTATGGAAGGACAAAGGATGAGGCTCCATGAGGAGTTAGTGCTGGTTCTTGCAATCTGGATGGCTTTGAACATAAGACCTTGTGTGCCCCTATAGCAAGTAAGCAATAACAAAATCATAGTGAACATAGTAACTGTGGCTTACCTCTGCCTTCAAATTTTTCCAGCTTTGTACTTATTCTTAGAAGCCTTATACATAATTTTGTTACAATATTTTATCAGATGAGCTTAGAAATAATCCCAATTTTAGTTCTATATGGATATAGATCAATATACCATAATTGTATGTCCTTTCATTGGAATTTCAGTTGCTTCATCTCTCTTCAGTTCTATAAATGTTCTATAGAAGCTTTTCTGCTTCTTCTTTGAAAGACTTTTTTTTAAATACTAAATCTCAGGTATCATGTCTATAAGTGTAAAGGGCTCTTTGTAAGATTTAAACTATACAATTAAAGCAGAAGTTTAAGTAAAAATTGTAATAAAAATATTACTAAATATATACTACTATAAAAATTTACTTGTAAATTGTAGCAAACATTCCCATCTTTTACAAATTTTGGTTATTACAAGTTATTGGAATAAGATAGCATCATGATTTAAAAATGCAGAGGAACAAGAATTACTTTAAAACCAAATAATTTGTAGATTGTCCAGGTATGTTAGCTTTTTACATGTTTTACTAACCTGATGGGGGCTTCAATAAAATCACAACAGTAGGCTTCATTGGGATTCTGTGTAAAAAATGGTAATTTTTTCAGCATTTTGTGACTTAATAGATAAAATACCACATGAAAGCCATATACCTTTAAACGGATTCTCAAATGTTAAGACTTCTTCTCTGGTTCATTTAAATACTTTAAAAGGAGTGATGGACAGAGCAGTGTTGAAAACTGGCTTTATAAGAGGTTAAAGCGACATGACACAACCTTCAAAAAGCCCCAAGGCAATTGAGGGTAAGGGGCATTTGTAGCACTCCTGTTTCCTACCTGTGCTGCTTGCATCCCTTGTCAGGCTGACCTAACGTTGCTGGTATAGGGTGAAGACAATACACACAGCCTGGTCTCGGGAAAGGACAGAAGCACAGTCAGGACTGTGGTTTTGAATGG
The DNA here is from genome assembly GCF_032191515.1 of Phaenicophaeus curvirostris. Lineage (NCBI taxonomy): Eukaryota > Metazoa > Chordata > Aves > Cuculiformes > Cuculidae > Phaenicophaeus > Phaenicophaeus curvirostris. The sequence goes on from NC_091396.1 coordinate 5,426,560, forward strand.
CCTGTAGCTAAGCTCAGTTGCTGAAAAGGTCAATATTGCTTGCATTGCGTCTCTGTTAAAGAGAAGGGCGCTCGGCTACCTCACAGCAAGAAGGAGCCCAAAATATTCTGTATTCTGGGGAGACTGGAGGGATAAGTTTTCATGAAAACAAGCTGCCCTTGTTTTGACCTGCGCAGCATGCTGGAAGTTTGTAAGGTGAGGTGCTCATCTTGCCATATGCAAGTTGTAAACGGAATGTGAAATTAGCAGGGTTATTTTAATGAAATAGCTTTCCTGAACCATCTGCTGCAGGGTACCAGTGAGGAAGAGAATAAACCAATTTATTTTATTTCGTTATACTGGTTAACCAATTAAAAATGATTGAAATATTCTGCGAACTCGTATTGACAAATTTCAAACAATGATCTTTATTAGAAAGTGCAACTAAAAGTTGGTTAAAATGACAGATGAATAACACCACAAATTGTAGCTGAAGCTTGGTTTCTTGAACGCCGACTCCCATAACACTACAGAGCTTTTTTGCCTGGTGGAGTATTCAGAGTCAGGGCCAGTGTCGTTCACTCTATTTCAGATAAAAGAGGATTCATTTGCTTAGCAACGGCATTTTGTCCTAGTATATTTTACAGCCTGTATACTGGAATCTTAGCGTGTACCTGAGGTGGATTTGAGCCGTTGCCCTTCAGCATGTTTCAGAACATCTCTTCTTCCTCATTGATGGGCGAAACTTGGAGAAGAATAAATGGGCTAAGAACATAAGTAAAAAAAGGTTAAACGCTCCTCCACAAAATAACAATAATAATATATGAAAATCATAAGGCAGTGGGAGGGAGCACTTAGCTCTGACAGATTGCCCAAAGCCCAGGCAGCCGGTTGCTTTTGCTGGACGCGTTTATGTGTCTATCAGTTAAGCCCCTTTCCCTGCGTTTATATGTAGGTGGCCTTAGAGCTGAGTCATTGCTTGTGGCGTCTCTGCAGTGCTTGCAGAACATTTAAAAAAATAACATCTGATTGGGAAGTGTTGTGGTATCTCAGAGCTTTTAAAAGCTTTATTCTCATTGACTAGGAAGAAACAGTGAAGTTTGTCACTTGGCAAGGGACAAATGTGTAAATCAACAGATGTGGTAGGGAAGGTCATAATATTGTACCAGAGCTAAGGTAATAAAGATGTATGACTTAGCCAGGCCACTTCAGGCTTGGGAAATTTCTTTTATTGCTTAAAATATCAACCAAAGGCAGCTTTGAAAAGGGAATATATTTCCATGGACATGTTTTTATAAAAGTTGTCAGCTTCATAAGGTGCTGGTGAGCAGGCTCAAATTAAGAGGGTGTAATTTAATTTCCAGCAGTAGCATTTTTATGAGGCGCTGGCCTTTGACAATATGTTATTAAGAATACTGCTTGCAGACAAAAGACAATTGCTGTGCTAAGTTGCTACCAAAGTTTGCTTGGCAATTAAAACATGTAGGCTGCAGTTGCTAGGTTGGGGGTTTTTTTTTTGGTTTTTTTTTTTTCCTATTTGTAATAGGAACTTTGCTATGCTTTAAAGTAAATAAACAAAAATTCTTTCTAGAGGATGATGAGTTGTCTTATGATACGTATCCCAGTATTAACTATTATCTACTAATGCAATATTGAAGCAACTGGCATACGTTATTTTTTCCCCATGCTAAGTGCCTGTTGACAAATACTGGTACCTCATAAGATAATCATTGAATAAAACCTCACCACTGAATTTTCAGTGATAATCTTTAAAATTATCAAAGAAGAGAGTAGCTGGTAAAGAGACACTGTCTTCTGGGAAGTTGATAATGTACCAGAAAGCTCACTCGTATCTACATCAGAACAATCAAAGCAAATTAAATTATACTTTTTAATCTCCATCTCTCTAAATGAGATCCTTCTGATCTGTAGAGAGCTATTCAAACTCTGGATTGCAGAATTCCTCATTCCATTTTTTTTTTTGCCATGATTTTTTGTGTTTCTGAGTCTCTCTACATTGTGACTTTGAAAGCTTAAAAACAACTAAGGCAGCAGTCCCTGTCAGTTGTGGTAGTATTTTATTTTCCTTGGAAAGTGCAAATTTTTTAGGGAAACTTAATGTAGACTCTTCTCCTACCAAAAACCCACAAAATTCACTGTGTATTTCATCCAGAAAGGTTGCATAGCTAGACCTGTGGGGTTAGAGTAGCTGTGGGGAGTGAAAGCTTGGAAAACGTAGGAGTCAGCAGGTTGCGAGGGAAAAACTCCTACATGTGTTAGGCTCCCATGAAACCTGGGTACAGCAATGCTTGAGGGTCAAGTCTGAATGTGTTTTAAATCAATTTGTGAAGCTTTCATATGCTCCATAATATGCTGCAGTGTTGCCTGTTACCTAGATTCAAAAGTAAGAGAAAAGGAAATTTATTCTTTGGTTTTTGTGCCTCCTTTCTGCGTCAAACAAAAAGCTAGACCCATCCTTTGAAAATTAGTAACTTACGATTTTTCTGTTCTAAGTCAAAGTTGTGTTACATGTCTTGAAAGTAATCGTGTTTGGTATTTTCTGTGTTTCTAGAAAGCATTAGTAAATCCTATGTTTGGAATCTAATTTACTATGCAGTGTTCTTTAATAGACCATTATGTCTCTATAGAATAAAAGTACTATCATAAAATATTTTCTAACTGAAAATGCATCTGTTTAGTGGTTTGGTTTCTTTCAAAGACAATTCCAAATCACTTTGATTTAGAAGGAAGGCAAATACATTAAGTGACAAGTTGCCTGTGAAAAATGAAATGTCAAAACAGTGTTTAGTTAACTTGTACACACATTGGTTTGGTAGCCCAGCATACATTTTTCACGTTAACATTATACTGTAATGGTTTAATGTACCGTAACAGTTAGAATTAGCACATTAGTAGGGTTCTTTCTTCTGAAACAGCTTATCATGATATTACAGAGCACCACGCTGCATGACTTGCGTGCACACATTTATTAAGGTACTATAGAAAAGTCATACGATTAAAACCTGAATAGCCTTGAAAAATAAGAAATGAAGTAGCTAGGGATTGGTTCAAAATTACAGTGAAACCAAGTTAATGAACTTGTGTTGATATGTACAGTCATGCTTGTCTTCTACCCCATTCAAATACAGTGGCCATGGGACCTCTCATAATATCTGAGGCAAATTACTTCTCGTTACAGCCGAAAAGGATGGAAAAGGAAATTGCATCTCAGGAGATTATTCTGCTTTGATTGTGATCTCTTGTCTGCCCCGTTACCAAGCTATCTTTGTGTAGTTTGAGAAGAGTACATTGGGAAATGAGCGCATCTTGGGTGGTTTGTTTTCTTTCTTTTCCATTCCACAAAATGTGACTAGTTGCATCGTGGCTAAAATACGTATGAACAGGTATTTGTTGATTTACATTTGTTTAAAGAAGAACAGATGGGGAGTGTTTGAAAAGTGAAGAACTTGATCAGTTTTATGACAATCCTAAGCAATGTTTGAGGCAGCAGGTCTCAACAAAAAACTCTTTGCTGTTGGCTGTTTGTTGTTGATAGAAAAGAGCATAAGGCTAGCGTTACAAGGAAGGTTCTGATTATGGTCATTTCCACTATATCCTCACTTTTCCTCGAAAAAGAACTGTGTGGAGGGGGAAAGTAAAGCTCTGCCACTTTTACTTAGGTTAATTAGTAGGTTTTGCCACAGATTATCTCAGTATAATGAATAAGATTGCCAAGTCCTGTTCCGTGTGTGAAAACGAGATTGTTTTCACAGGCTGACAGGATTTATGAAATAACTAATCCCCCTCAAAAGTCAAGACAGACATCTTGTTCTTGTGCTGCGGGGAAAAACCATGAAGACTCCTTCATATCTAATTGTCTGTTGTTCTTCAAAGTTGCTTGATTTATAAATGAATATTTCATCTTCCTACATAGTATTTTTATAATGGGAAACAAAACGTGTACAGTTTTGCTTTGCCCATCTTGAAATGTTCCAGTTTTGGGCCCGCATCTTCTGAGAGCAGGTGTGGAAAAGCAAATGAAACCTGATGAGAGTGTGGGGAATTGGAGCTGAGCAAGGATTTGAATAATATAAAAATAATCTGTATGCAAGAGTCTTATTATATGATTTTCATATTCATTAGAAGATTGTTTTGGACATGCTCAGAATTTTAAACTAGGCTAATTTTTCAAGACCTAGGTAGACACATTGATTCCAGTTGTTACAAGAAAATTCATATTAAATATGAGTACTTTCTTCCATGTTTTGCATAGCCATCTACATGCTGATCTTATGTCAATGTGGGCAAGTTCACCTGGTCTCCATTAAACGGAAATATTTTCTTAAGCTTAACAATATGGGATTTTTTTTTGTCTGTTTTTTTTTTCCCCCCAGCCCCTCCACTCTGTTTTGAGGCTGAAAGAGCACAAAAACTTATTACACGTGTAACTTCTTTTCCTCAAGTTACTGGGAACATCGTGTGTTTGTTCTGACTTATAGAAATATAATCGGATAAGGATAAACTGCTAAAAGGTTGTTCTCAGAAAATTAGCTCTATTAAAAGTTCAGCTAGAAGTGAGTACAGTGTCCAAGCCTTTTATATTTGATTAATGACTAGAACTTTTAAATAATAAATGCAATAAAATAATAAGAAAGCGTCATTTGCATAAAGAACAAAAAAAATGAGCAAACTGAGTAGCAATTAGGAATTTATGTTCCTGCTATGTTATTTAGCTTTACTTGATTGGTTTCTTTGTCAAGGATGTCCCATTTGCCAGTTTGGGCCGCTCTTAATGGGAGCATCTTTTTTATGTGTGCTAAATGGAGAACAGCAGTAGCAGTACGTAAATAGAGTGTTCTTCCCTTTTGGATATGTATAACAGATTAAGTTGGCTTTGTTCAGTGTGAACAGGTCTGTACTACTGAGAATATGAATAATGTTAGTTTCTATAATTGCTAACATCTGGCTTTCCATAAATCTGTTAAATTACATGGAAACCGAATTAGATTTCTGTCGTAAGTAAAGAAATTACATGGAACTCTGTAGGCAATATGGCTTTATATTCATCTGTGAAATCCTTTTAGTTTTGAACTGTGAAAGCTACCCTTCTAATCTGCACTGTGATCCTGCTACATTTTATATATATACTATTCAAGGAGCACTTAATATGATGGGAAAGAGAGTATTGACAATGCTTGGTGAAAATGCCAAAGACAAAGTGAATGCTTTATTTATACCTTTGTCTTCATCGCAAAATACAAGTCAAAGTCTACTGAATGGAAAGTGGGATATTTTAAAGAATATTTTAATTCTTACAGTAGCTCTTTGGGTATAATTCATTTCATACTACTCATTCATGGCTCTCTTCATGTCACACCTCATGGTTTTTACTTTCTGTGATACTCTGGCACTTGTTAAACAACGTACTGCAAATTTTAATTCCTTTTGGTGCGGTGCCTTTTACACCACTGATAGTGAACCTTTCAAGTACTCAGTAGTATTAAGCTGTGTATTAGAACTAGATTGTTCTTTTTGGCAATTAAGACTGTCAGGGGAGGACAATACATCATTGTTAGGGAAGTCGGAGTGATGAGCAACTGAATTGTGCTGTCAAGCCACTGGGAACATCTCTGACAAAGGACCGGACCACAGGTTATCTCAAGAATGGCAGTGGAATGCTTCTGGCTTCCTTTTCGTTCTGTGAGCAGAAAGAGGAACAGTTGTGTTCTGACAGTCCAGCCTCCTGACTTGGTTGTGCAGGTAGATTTTAGATTTAATTGAATACCAGGGCACTTCCACGTTTTCACTTGTTCCTTGACTGCTGCTGAAGCACCTCTGATATGAGGACAGGCTGGGAGAGCTGGGCCTCTTCAGGCTCGGAAAGAGAAGGGGGTTTGGAACTCAATGATCTTTAAGGTCCCTTCCAACCCAAACTATTCTATGATTCTACTCTATTTATGAATAGAAATCAAGGATTTTACTAACGAGGTCAGAAGGAATTTAGTGGTTTGGTTGTTGCAGAGAATTTCTTTCAGCAAATTGAGAGAATTGTTAACATATTTTAAGGCTGGCTTTCTGAGGAGATGACACGTGAGCCCATGGCACCCACCTGAGAAGTACAGCAACTGGCCATCACATCCCTCTTGAATTAGGCGTTGGGTAATTTTTCTTCTTAAAATCCATTGTATTTTTAAATCTGTTGTTTTAGAGAGGAACTCAAAGTACTCAGGTAATATTGAACAGTTATAAATTTCATGCTAGCAATAAGGTCATTAAATATGTAGGTGTAAGGATTCTTCCTTGTAATTTCTGAACTCAGATAATAGTATTCTGGAATTTTCATGATAGAAACCATCGCACGCTTCTAAAGGATTTTCTTCTTCAGCCTTCCTTCTGCTGTTGCTTGCAGTTTTCATTGTTCATGTTTGAACAAAAGAGGCTCACCAGTTTGGACAGTCTGTCAATATATTGTTTAAGAACAGTCCAAAGTTATTTTCTGAAAGAAATACCAGGTTTTGCTTAAAAATCACAAGGCTTTCACTGCAAGAAAAAAAATGCTGCATTAACTCCTTATATAAACTTGAGTTGCATAATTATATTTCACCCTCCAAAAGTAATTCTAATGGGATACTTGAATTATTTTTTCTCTAGTGTGTCATGGTTTTCTTTTGTTACTTAGTCTTTGTGTCATGCCTAAATCATACTTTTCTGCATATTTTTTTCTAAGACTTTTTTTTTTTCCCTGTATAAGATGCTTCTGATTTCTTAATTTCCTTTTATTTTTTTTTCCCAATTCACTTATTACCTTCCATCAATGGGAAAAGGATGCTTTTTGTATGGGAAATGTTGATCATTCTAGGAACATAAGAAAAATAGTGCACTTCTATTTTGAGTTAAAATCCAGAACAGAGTCTGGTCTAATTGACAGAAAGTGACTCTGATTGTTCATTAGATTCCAGTCACTGGGAAATCACTGTACACACCTTTCCTGAGGTTCATTATTGATAGATGGTTCCACTGAGCGTATCAGTCTCAGCATTTAAAGTGAAGCCTGCTGGAGACAATTTAAGAGTTCTTGGTGGAATCAAACCAAACACTGACAAATAATATTAAAAAGAAGTGTTTAATGTCTAGCAAGTGAAAATAGAAGATATCAGAAAGAAGGCACCCTGTTCTACCAGCAAGGCAGATGAATAGTAAATGATAATACAGAAAAAAAAACTGCCCTATGCAAAAAATGTCCAAAGCATTGTAAATCTGCTGTTTTGCAGATATTGATGAGTGTGCCTTAAAGACCCACACCTGTTGGAACGATTCAGCCTGTGTGAACCTGGCAGGAGGGTTTGATTGCCTTTGTCCATCCGGACCGTCTTGCACTGGAGACTGTCCCCATGAAGGCGGCTTCAAGCGGAACGGGCAGGTGTGGACCCTAAGGGAGGACAGATGCTCCGTTTGTTCCTGCAAGGTGAGATGCAGCTGGTCGGGGTTTCAGGAGTTCTTTAATTCTCCAGGCTCATGTCAGAAACTCAATATTGTAGTGCCATTGGTGTTGGAAAAAATACTAGCCTAAGCCTAAGATACTGACGTAAAAGGTAAGCTCTGCTGTGGGCACTGAAGCTGTGATGGGGAAACTCTGGGAAGAAGCCCTTTTTCTTACTTGCATAACCGTGTACACAGCTCAATAATTCCTAATCCTGCTGAGCTTCTACCACCTCACCCCATGGGTCAGATCTACCTGTAGCATGCTGTGATTGAGGGTCTGGTTTTTAACAGAACGTGCAGGTGATCAGCACACTTACTGGAAGTGCTGAAAGCGGTTTTCAGTTTTTGTTTGACGTGAATATGCATCTCTTGGGACAAGTACTGTAGTCAACCATCTTCCTGTTGCTGATGCTTCCCATTACTTGGAATACATGTGAGTAACTGTGAGAAGGAAGGCCCTAAGCATGAGCAAAAGTTTAGAGGATCTAGCAGCGGGCATTTAATTTCCTTGAGTGAAGAAGGGTAACCAAGTTAAAAGAACGTTTGACTCTGCCTTCTTCATTTTCACTAGTTAAAAGAGGAGTGGCATCATTAAAGTTCGAAGAGTTTTAGAAACACACTGATCTGAGAACTGGTTGATTTTTTATGGCCACCTTAACCTGATGCTTTCATAGCACTGGTAACGCTGTCCTTAGGCACAGCAGAACACTATTCACCCTTGCATAACTCTTAAGTAAAATGATATTTTGGCCACTGTGAAAAGCTGAGCATAGAGCATAAGAAGTGGCCTGTCAGTCTCCATGGCTTATTGCTGATGAACCAGAGAAACTTTAAAGGGCTTGGGAAGCACAAGGGAGAAGAGTTGTTTTGAAGTTGCAATAAGCTGAAAGCCTCATCATTTCTTTATTGCAGTAGTATAGCAGAAGGGAAAATCAAGACTTCAGAGTGAATAGAACCCACAAAGTACATTGCTGTTCTGAGCACAAAAGGGAATACATCCTCGTTGCTACGTTTGTCACTTCAAGTGGCCTCAAGCTCCCTAAAACTCCTCCCTTTAGAAGCTGAAGTGTGCAACTCCACTGACTGTACATCAAGCTTTTAGTATAATCTTAGGGAACTGGGCTAGCTTATGAAAGGATTTTAAGTCAACAGAACAAACAGCTTAATGTATGTGAAGACATCTGGTCTGCCTTTGTAGAATTATAACTGTTAACATTCCCATTTTAGGTTGTTTGCTATTTTATTTGCTATTTCTCACTGCACTTTTCTTATGTTGAATGTTCTTATTAGTATATGAAAATATACAAAATGATTAACTAGTGCGTAGATACTTTAAGCTAAGTCTGGCACAGTTTGTTGCTATGGCTCTTTTTTAGACCTTCCCCACTTTCCTATTTTTCATCAGTGAATTAACATTTGCATTTAATTTCACTCCTGTCGCTGCCTTGTTCCAAGAGCAGAATTCTTGTCCACAGAACATGGAAAACAGGGAGAGCTCCTCGTCTATCCTGTCCCAGGCAGGATGTAAAGTCTTCTCTCAGTGTTTCTTGAAATATGTAGTTGAAATGTATTTTATAAATTGGTAGCTTCTTGTACAGTGGACTACTCAAACCTACTGCAGGACTCTATTCCTTTCATGTAGTTGCACGGGGAGCTGGCCCTGCTTGACCTTTTTGCATCCTTCTCACTTTTCAGTGAGGAAAAGGGCAGAGTGTAACTAAACCATTCCTTATACTCCTTATTTGAACTTTGAAATGATCCTAGTCATTTGTTTTGTCTAGGAGACAAAGCAGCATTTCAGATATAAAATAGTATGTTTTCTTTGGGCTTTTCTTCTGTTATGGTTGATTTAGGAAAGGTCAGACGGATATGTTTTGTGCAGTGGTAGAAATGCATAGATCCCAACTTGAAGATATTTTACTTAAAATCTGGTGCAAAGGAAATGAAATACCTTTCTTAACCTTACTTAATGAACTTCAGAGTTATTTGTGGAGTAGGATTCTATGGAATTTGAGAAATATGACTTCAGTTATATGGAAGCAAAGTGTTGTTATTGAAGGCCAGGAGTTTATTTCAGTATTTCATCAGACTTAGCCTCTTACAACCATCCTTGTTCATCTAAGTAATGTAAAGTTTACAAACCAAATTTTTGAAAATTATGAATTAATGCAGTACCTTGAATATATTTGATGTGTCTCGTACAGTCATCTTCCTGAAGTCTTGCCATTTTAATACCCAAGATTGGTAGAAATTTGATGAGGGGTGAGAAGCTGTTTCTCTCTCCTGTGAAAAAAGCCTGTCTGTACAGTCTGGCTATATCTGGGCGTTTGAGTTTGTCCTCTAATTAACACAACCCTTCTCTCCCTGTATGAAAAAAGCCTGGGGGATAAGCACAGCACTGAGAACAGGGAGATATGCCAAGGTGAAGTGTGTTCCTGATGCTAAGAATGATTTGGTGGTTTGGTATCTGCAGGGTCTGATTTCCACCCAAATTGACTTTAGGGCTCTGTAGAAACTTGAATTACCCTTTAGGATGATTCCCTTGTGTGTTAGTTTTCCCTTTGGTAAGAACAATTCTGTGTTCATACCACTGATGCTTACAAAGCACGTAGAACTGATTCATTGAAGAAGGCTGAGAGGGAGAAGTACTAATAAGATGGTATATGTTATTATCCACTGAAAACTATAAGTTGCTTTGTATATATTTCTCAATTTTCTATATATTTCTCAATGGTACTATAGAGGTCCAAAGATGCAGGTTAGATGTTGGAGCTTAAGAGGCTTTGTGTCACTGCAGTATAGGTATAAAAATGTTTTTTGAAAGGCACGGAACTAGTGATGTTATAGATAAACCACAGATGCTTAAAGAATAAAGATGGTAGCAGTGTATTATGATTACCAAAAGGTCTCTGGCAAAATCATCAGGCTTTGTCAGTGTTCTGAAATATGGAGAGTAAAGGGAGCAAGAAAGGTTAGCTGCTCCCCAGAGGTAACAGCGTGGGAGCTCAGAGAAACCCAGAACTTCCAGCCCTGTCACCAGCTGAAAGAGGAATTTGAAAACTAATCTTGAAATCTTGGAAACTGAATTGGAACTAAGCAGAGAGGTTATTGTTAGCCGTTATTAATCAGCACTCCATTATGAAGAGAAAAGAGACTGCTGTTGTCGAGGGCATTGAGTTGCCTGGATGCCTGTCGCAACCTCACGTGCCTGAAGCTCGACAGCCTGGCAGAGCTGCTGTGCTGAGCTGCCCCTTGATGTCTGCCCTCAGCAAGGGGTGGAAGGTGCTTGTACTTGCGCAACTGCAAGAATGGAGATTTAATTATAATTCTATGTCAGGGAAGGCTTTAAACTCGGTTCACCACGTGCTGAAAGGGAAGGATGACTTCTTTGGTTGGTTGGTTGTTTTTTTTTTTGTTGGAAACGATTTATTCCCCACACCACATCTGGACTGGGCTACAGCTGTGGCTAAGGATGTGGGCCACTGCCAGTCTTCCCTACCTTATGAAACTGCTGAGAGAGGAAATAAAGCCTATTTATTCTTTCATCCGCAGCTAACACAGCAAACTAGTCACAAACAGAGAATCCTTAGTTATCTTATTCAATACAAAACTGAATAAAACCTGTAGGGCAATCTAGTCCTATGCCCTGTGTTTGGCAAAAGCAGTTCAGATCCATGTTAACCTAAGACGTGTTCTACATTTCCATAATTCTTCATTCTCTTCAGTTTTCATTGTTAGGTGTAAGAATAATTAAAATTACTCTTACAACAGAAAGTGATATTCTAGTCAATTCAAAAGTATGATGGAATTCATCAGTGACACTGACTGACATGGATTCCCTGATGCTGATTTTGTTCATGTTGCATTTTGGCAACGACTGGCTTTGCTTAAAAGCAAGAGCCAAACACAGATTCCTACATCAAAGTACAAACAAAACAACCTCCCATGCTACTTGCTGTAGCTGTTTTGTCTGCAGAGAAGACATTCTGGGCTCCTGTCACTCTTTCTAGAAATCACTTTTTAAAAGGTTTGAGAGGAAATAAATTTGCTTGCCTTGATGGGTATCTCTTTATTTAGTGGTGATGAAAAAAACCCACCTTTTCCTTCTTACATCAGATACAGGTTTATAGACTCAGAACAAAGTTCTGATGAGACTATGAAAAAACTGCAATGAAATGACTGGCGTTGTTTTATGAATTGTGTAGTTGTGATTGAAAACAAAATATAGCTTTAATCCTTTCACAGCTCTACCTTCAAATTGGTTGCAGAGGATGCTTTGCTTGAGTAAGGACTAATCCAATAACTGGCATTGAACGTAAAAGAAGTTCATGTCAAAACTTTTCAATAATTTCTTCATTGTTAGCTGTGATTTCAGTTCCCAGTCTGCATGTGGCATATCAGTATATTGGCTCACCAACACTGAGGGGTATAATTTCAAACACCGTCACCTGTGTAGTTATTTTCATAACTAGGGATAGAATCAATTTGTTTTCCTGTGATGCAAAGAGAATATATCCCCTTTTCTTTACATGCAGAAGCAATTCTTTTGTTTGTCTCAAACAGTTCCGTTTAATGGTCTTTAACAAAAAGGGCCATCCGATACTGTAAGCAAATATTTAGCAAAATCCTGTTTTGGAGAGCCTTGTGGAATACAGGCCTTCTTTAATACATTAACCGAATTATAGCAGAGGTTGATAAATCCATTTAGCTTTAAGCTTATGTACTTTAGGTCCAGATGGGGAACAGAACCAGTGGTGAATTCAGAATGAAGAATGATTAGTGCTGCATATTAGTGATTTTGCTATATCATGCTCTGATGAAGCTAAAGGGACCACCTTCATAACTTCAAGTTATTTGTTCAAGTTATTTTCTTTGCGATTATACAGTCAGTTAAAATAGTGCTAAACAAACATTATATGTAGAGTGGAAAGTGCTTGAAGAGCTCATTGATGTAACCAAATGGTTATGAAATTACTTCAATATATTTCTTCTGAGATACTGATTTATTTTAAATTCGGTTTCCTGAAGACAGGAGTACAATGTTCTCGATTCAGACAGCATTGGATCCATGCAGTTATAGAAACTGGGGCAATTCTGGTATTTGAGGTATTACAGCTGGCAGGATGCCATGTTGGCCGTAATACATTAATTCATGAAGAACTTAATATTTCCTGAAACACCAGACGTGCCCTTTCATATATATAGCCCGTGACCTTATCTGGGTTGCTGTCTAGCAGTTTGTGGTTGACATCAGGGCATTGTGTCATCGCAGGATGGGAGGATTTTCTGCCGGAGGACAGCCTGCGACTGCGAAAACCCCAGCGCCGATCTCTTCTGCTGCCCGGAGTGTGACACCCGTGTCACCAGCCAATGCCTCGACCAAACTGGGCACAAGCTCTACCGCAGTGGGGACAACTGGACCTACAGCTGTCAGCATTGCCGTTGTCTGGTATGGGTGAAGTGTTTCAGAAGGCTGTAAAAATAATGAGTGTGATTTTTTTTTTAGCAAAAGATACCTGGAAGCAGGTTCTTGGCTCTCTCTTCACTTGGTTTTTGGATTGAGAGTGATGATAAAGTACTTAGAAAGCGCCAGAGAACTGAAAGCTACATCATTGGCTTTCCTTTTACTGCTGAATAAGTAGGTCTAATGAACAAAAAGGAAAGGGTGCCAAAAGCTTGGAAACATTGACACTATATTAACTTTAGCATTAGTCTGATTTTGAGAACTTTTATAAGGTCATCTGATCTTTAAATGACTTCTTAATTTTTTTTCCACGTGTACTGGATTTGGTTGGAGGAGTTTCAGCTTTTAATTACATCAGCTGGTGTACTTGTCTTGTCAAAATGGTCAATGCAATTCTCTTTTTTATTTTTTTCATTCAGCAAATGCTGGGGAAATGGAATACCAGTGCCATATGGTGAATTAGCAAAAATTAACCAAATAAAAAGGATAAAGAAAACTGAAATCACAAGACAAAGATGCAAAATAAAGAACATTTCTCATTAGGCACTGTAAATTATTTCCCTGAAGCTTTAATTTTTGCACAGATATACTAATTAATGCAGCAATGAACTTCATTAAAATTATCAGTTTTCCATTTATAGCTGTCTGTACAACATTGTTTTTATATATGATATTAATCAAGAGGTGTCTGCGCATCAGGAAACAAATTACATTCAATGCTAAGTTACTATTAAGAGATAATTATCCATAAAGTACAGCAGTAAGTATTGTATTTTATATTCTCCTAAGATTTTTTTAACATTTGCAAAAGAATAGCAAGGAACATTTGCCACTAGCAGCAGTAGCAAATGTTAGACATGACATGTTTTACAAGGGAACACTGAGTTTTTGATCAGCAGTCCTAATTTTACGATAGGGTAGCATGTGCTGTTATCAACATCTGAAGTGCTTACAGATTGGCAGGTTATTGGAGCTCTTTGCATGTTAAGTCTGGACAGATGGATCCTACAGCGGTGACCTGATGATTCCTCCTTTTCCACTTTTCTGTCTATGAAACGGCTTTTTTTACAAAGTTAAATAATGAAATAAAATTACGCAGTGGAACATAACTGGTATTGCTCTAACGATTCCTGTAGCAGTTGACAGTAAAATCAATCTTGGCTTTTGCTAGTTAGATCGATGTTCAGTGCTTCTGGAACATACTAACCTACATCTATCTGCAGTGTTAATTTTCTATTTAAACGGTTGCTATGATCCCACAGAGATGTTTATGTGACCAGACATAGGAAGAGGGCAAGAGTCTGCAAGGCAATCACTGCAAAATTATAGTGTATGGAAAATATTGGAACCCAATATTTAATTCTTTCTTTAAAAAATAGAAAGAACTTAAGTTCCTCTGTAGCAATGATGACAGTGATGTTGTTTAGTCAAGAAACAACCAAAGTATATTCTGCTACATATAGGAAACTTCAGCTCAGTATTCAAACGTGCATTTATATGATCAACCAAAGTGAGACCAGATCCGTTACATTTATATCAGTTTTGGCAAAATAAAACTTTTCCATTTAACAGGATGGAGAGTTGCTTGGTTGCTAATAAATGGTGACAAATTAAATGAGCTTTGCTTCAATTTTTACAGGAAGGTGAGGTGGATTGTTGGCCTCTTCTGTGCCCAAATCTGAACTGCGAGTACACGGCCATCTCAGAAGGAGAGTGCTGTCCCCACTGTGTCAGTGACCCCTGTCTGGCTGACAACATCACCTATGACATAAGGAAAACGTGTCTAGATGGCTATGGTATCACAAGACTTAGTGGCGCTGTATGGACAATGGTGGGATCTCCTTGTACAACCTGCAAATGCAAGGTATGATGGGCAGGGTAGAGTGTTAGTAGAAATGTATGTTGCTGCATAAAATCAGGGTCACTCTCTGCCCTTGGAAGTTCACATTCAGGTCTCAGGGGAGTGAGACACAAGGGCAGGAGCCTATGGAAAACACATACCTTTAGGGTTTTGCAGTGTGGAAACAAAACAGTATTGTACTTGTTGAAAACGTTGAGAGCAGATATGTAATATCCTAGTGCAACTTTCAGACATTCTGTTGGAGAGCCCTTCAGGCATTCTCAGTATGAATCTAGGCTAATGTTTTAATAATTGCCTAATGTAAATGTTCATGAAAATGAGTTTTACAGAGCTCTTAAGCAGCGGCAAAAACACTAATAAAAGTTTCACCAGAAAGTACACAAATAGAAACATATTGCAGCATAGAGATGAAGGCACACAAGAGGGAAGGGAATGTCACAGTTTCTATTCCCTGATCTCATCCAGATGTACTTAATCCAATGGCTCTAATGCAGAAGTGTGGTCTCTTTCCCCTGTTCCGTGCAGTGATGACCCCACTGAGCTAACACCAGAATTATGAAAATGTTGTTTTGGATTATATAAAATGTTTTTCTGTTCACTGTGGGAAACCAAGCTGTTGCTCCAGGGCTTTAAAATTTTGAAGGTAGCATTTCTGCCATTCTTTAGAGGTTTTCCTATTGATTTGTGTTGAATTTTAAAAAAGGGGGGAAAATGGCTCACTTGGGGTTTTGGAGGTTGCTGTAGTTTTTTATCACATAAGGTAGTTTTGTAAATACTGGATGTTGCAGAAAGATATTTAACAATGGATTGAACTCCAAAGCCATTTGACTTCCCTCCTTCCCTCCTCCCAGATACATATCTACCATGAGTCAAGAATCTGAGCTGTCTGCTTGTCTCAGACGAACTAAAAGCTTCCCTGCATGGGTCACATCAAAATTCTCTCCATTAACTTTCTTGCATGAGAGGAAAATCCAATCATCTCTCCTGCCATTTCTGTGCTTGTTATTGAGACCACTGAGTCTTTCACATCCAGGTTTCTAGCTCATGTGTAGTTCAGGCGAGTTCAGTGCTAGCTGGCAAAGTCAGTCCCCCTCAAGAAGCCACCACGGTTGGGACCATTGAGGACCCCTGGGGTTTGAACAGACGTTCGTATGCAGTAGATGTGTCAGAGACGCATCTGTCCCTGGGCAACCAAGCCCTTTGCTCTCGGTGACTTGTTCTGCAGAGGTGATTGACACTTGCTTGTTTGTCTGTGCAGAATGGGAACGTCTGCTGCTCGGTGGATTTAGAATGTCTCAACAATAACTGACCTCGTCAGACTGGACTGTGTCGGGGGAGGAAAACTGATGAAGTTAACACCTGAAATGAAGTTGGATGCGTTGGTATTTTATACAACAGACAATGACCAAAGTCTCCACATGAGGAAGATGTTTGGGAGTTGCCTTTGGGACCTATCACTATGCTCATCCTTGCTAGCCTTGTCTGGGTGACTTACAGTACAGCGCATATAAGTCAATGGTTGTTAAAAGTTTTCAGTGTTGTAAATTACACACTTCTCCTGTCAAGACATTTGCAAATATGTTTAAATTATTTCATGGGTAAACTAATGCTGTATTTTTGTTTTAATTTGTGTACTGACAACATGATAGAATTCAGCTCTTCTTACTTTGGATCTGGGTTTTACAAATAAGAGAGCCTGTTGTGATTTTTGTCCCATGATATCACATACTTAGTTCCAAGGTCCCTGTCAGATGTATTTATGAAAATATGTATGTATGTACAGTCAAATTACATAGTACTTATATTTCACAGCTGTCCAACATTTTAAAACATTCAAAGGTATATTTGATTGGACAGAATGAAAGTAATCAAAGTAAGTCTGTCTTAAAAATTTATAAAACTAAATGCCATGAACTTAATGATATGGCAAAAAAGCACTTTCTTCTCCAAACACGTGCGAGATTCCTATAACGAGAAATGGAACTAAACCCGCATTCTGCTGCCAACCACGTATTCAGGAAAGAATTACCGGTCATTATCAGTATTCTGTTTTGCAAGAGAAACTGCAAATGCTGGAAAGGGTATAATCCCTCTGGGTTGTGCAGTGATAAAACATTTGGAGAGCCTTAAGGTGATATAATTTAAATTGACTAGCTAAGAGTTTGCTTTCAGTTATAACATCATCTGTGAGTTCCAAATTTTTCCTTTTTTCTGTTTGCAGTAATAACGATGTCTGCCATTTTCAGTTACTGCCACCGTCATGACAAAGTGCAGAAGCACCTACCTGTGCCAACCACATATGGGACAGGAGACCTTACCACTTGGTAACTCTCATTACCCAATCAAGAACTCAGAATCAGATTTTCTCTTTTGATATTTTCTGACATTCAAAAATATTTAGTTGTAAGTTTACCATGCACACAGTGTTTTTAGTACCTAAGTTTAGGCAGAAATACAAATTAAAGCTCTTAGCCCTATCTCAAGGTTAGGGTTTAGATTCTTTTCAGCTAGTGTCTTTTTTTTGTTTGTTTTTTTCATGAGGCTAGAAAGTTTGTGGCATTAGAACAAAAATATATTTCTACAATTATGGCATCTACAGCTCAAATATCACCTTTTTAATGTGCTGTTGTGTTTTGTTCTGCTCATTTGTGTAGTGTTTTTTGCTTTCTGTTTATTCAACTAAACACACTGAGTATATGGAAAAGAGTGCAGAAATAAGTATAGTGGCTACAGTTTGGAAAGTCTACATTTGTGAGTTTTTCATAGTTTCATGCAGAAAGATGTGAAACTGATTAATAAGAATGAAGTGTGACTATACAGTGAAAAAGTTAGTCGTCTTTTAAATGAAGTACTTTTATGTTTCTTATAAGGGGACAGTGGCAAAACAATAGAAAATTACTTGCAGTCATAGACAACTTTATTCCCATTTTTTAAACAAGATTTGTTTTATCTGATAGGTTTGTGTGGTAAAGTTAAATTTATTTTCTTAAAATGCCCCGTCATTTTCAGTTACTAATGTATTGACTATATTTGCATTGCCCTAATGATTGTATAATAAGGGAAACAGTTGTGTTTTATATGATACTCAAAGGATGTTTGTAAATCATACTGTCAGCTCATTTTGTATATCACATTGTAAAACCCAATGGTAATTCAGTTGGATGAGATATCCAGTGGGCTGAGATATAAAGGGGAACTTGTGGGCATCTAAATAAACTCCTATGTACAGATGGCTTTCCCTTACTTTTATTAGTAGAGTTTTAAAACACTAATTGCTGTCCTTTCTGGACTTGAAATCATGATGTTACTAAAAGGAGAAAGAGTGCCTGGAGACGTAGCATCAGAATTGTAAGAAATACTTCATTTATACTTAGTTGGATAAAACTGTATAGTTCAGTCTGTCGTACACACCAATTTTGGAAGCTCTGTGAATGGGATTAAAGGTGCAAGGTTTGAAAATCATTCTTTTCCTATTTACCGTGTGGTAGCGAAGCCCTTTTGCAGAATGCATTCTGGAAGCTCCAGACCTTGTTAGGATCATATTCAACGGAAGCACAGAAGTTCACATTTTTCCACTGCACAGGCTAATTTTCTTCCAGCACTCAAATGTGGATTAATTCAATAAAACCCTCTCAGAGCATTTTATACAGCATTATGTGTCATTATCTCCAGAGTGATACAGCTTGAATTGTTTACACCTAGTCAAAATATTGACACAGACCTGTTTGTTTATGTTGCATTTTAAGCATTTACCCTGACTGTAATGAACTTTTCCTTATGAAGCAGTTTGATCACTAGTCGCATCACGTTTACCTTCAGGGTACTCAGAAGCCACAGCATCAGTTCAAAGAGCACACTGAGGAGGAGGAAAATTTAAGTCACTATGTTCCTCTGTGATCAAGGTAAGAACTTTCAACACCTCTTGATTAAATTACTTATTCCTTATAAACATATGGACACTGCAGCAAAAATACTGGGGAAAAAAAAATCAAGTTTATTATAATAATTTCTGAAAAATCTTCTCTTTGTTTGTGACATGTACCTTCACTCTGCTCAGAGGATAGAAGCAATGGTATTAATGTGAGAAGGACTACCAATATAATTTCTGTAAAAGGAAACTTCCTGCTAGTTAAGGGACTTGGTTGTAACTCTCACTGTAGGCAGTTGGAATTTTGTAGCTGTTTCTACTTATTTATCCTGTAAAGGAGAATTTTCTCTGCATGTAACACTTCTGGTGACAAAAAATAAATGAGCGAGAAACAGAAAATGAAAATTCCAGCTCTGGTAAAATGTCTTTGCCTTCTTTATATGACTTCTAGAGTCATGGACCGCACTGAGCCACACTAGTCAATATTAAAGGCTGAAACTATTCCTCAGAAATGCTGAAGAATACCTGCCTAATTCACAGGAATGTGTGGGAGATTTATTAGTGTCTCTGTGTTGCCTCAGAGAGCTAAATATCAACTCTCTTCCAGTAATATATCTTCTCCCAAGAGCTGTTCGTGAGTTTTCAGGTATAACTGTGTACAACATTTAATTAATAACATCTTTTCAATCAAATTGCAATGACAAACAAAATATCTTTTCTAAGGCAGACAATAATGTTTCACAAAACAAAAGGTAGTGTCAGGAGTGATTACACAAATGGTGGAGTAGATTGTAATAGAATTAAATCATAACTCCTACGAGCAATATGGGAATGTCTCTCATCTAATGATACTTACATAATCATCATTAATGAGGGGATTTTATAAAGGGCCCCATGATACAATTTGATGTAAAATTTTAAGTGAGTGTTGTGATAAGATATAATTGAGGAATATATTCTGCCATCAGAAATATGTACCAGCCAGAAAGCTACTGTGCCTCTTAAGGTGGATCTTTGGCACTCAACCAAATTTAAACTGGCATAGGGAAAACTCATGGTGATACAAACTTTTAAAAAAATAAACCAAAAAAACCCCCCAACCCCCACTTTCCAACCTGGGGTGTATGAATGCTTCATATTCACTTCTCTCTTACTGGCAGAAAGCAGCAATAATTCCGTTTCAGCTGGTCATTGACTTCAGAGAGGATGTGGTGAAGTGCTGGTATTGCTTGTAATCTGCAACTATTGCTTGCAGGTGCCAAGAGGGTTACTTCCTGCTACTAGCTCAGCCCCACATATGCAGGTTTGGGTGTGCCTGAGAAGGGTAAGCTGATAAACAGGGTCAAATTCATGTTTTTAAACAAAAAAAACATCACCAGGAGATTCCCAGCACATGGGAATGTGATGTGGCCTTCCCCAGTCAAAAAACTCCCCAGGTATGTGTCATTTAAATTCTTTGTTGCTACTTCAGCTGTGCAGTGTAGGGGATGCACTGAATTCTCCTGAGTGGTTTTCTGATTGGGAGCCAAATCTTTTGGCTCTGCTTTGCCTCATACTTGGATTCTGTTTCTTGCTAAATTTGCACATGAGATTTTTTTATCTAACTAGTTTGATTGGAATTGAGCTGTGTTTGGAAGCAAGCCTTACCATGTTCTCTTTAAGATCAAAGTTGCTACAACAGGATCTGGAGCAGTTGTGGCTTTTTTTTCTTGCATGTGCCTCTATCCTGATGGGGAGAAACCACTTTAGGAAAAGGCATAAAGTCACCTAGCCAGCTTACCTCTGTTTGGATGGTATTGTGGTTCCAGCCAGTGGTTTTACAGGGTTGTGTATTAGTATTTACACTGGAGGCAGCAATAGATACACAAACCCTCTGATACTTGGCTGTTGGTTGCCATCTCTGTTCTGTGGTTTCTCTCAAATGACTGGTCATGTCATGCCTAAACCATAACGTATTTACTGATCCCAAAGTGCTTTAGTATTGAACATTTATGTGGTTATATGTGTATATATGTAGATTTACCAGGTACTTCAGTGAAGAGAAGCTGAGAGGTTCTGCAGCAGATCACGCCACACTCAAACACAAAGCAGAGACCAGGAGCTTATTATGAAATTAAACCAGAGCTGAAAAATAATGTAGTTGATCAATTGCTGTTTGATTAACTCTAAATCTACTTTCTCTGTCACAAGAATTGCAAATGTGTTTGTTTTAATCCAGTGCTTCTTTGTACCAGTTTTGACAGATTCCGATTTGGACATTTCACTCTTAGATTTTTTTTTTTCCCCCTACCAGAACTTAATGTAAAATTCTGCTCTGGGTACTAGAATGTGTGGGCTTTGCTATTGTTGTCCCCCTAGACTCAAAGTGGGCATTTCTCTACTCAATGTCTATGAAGTTAGAATAAGAGAATGAACAAAATATGTTCAGGTAAGCACTAATTTTAAGAGTAAATTCTTTCCTGTTAAGGGTTAAGGAAAACTGAATATGTATTTTAAGAGTGCATTTGCAGCTGTAGAGGTGATTTTTCAGCCTGAGCACAGATTTGGCAATTTACTCACATTTGTATTAAATCCTCAGCTAATTAGTTCCCTCTTTAGGCACACATTTATTCTGTGAGTTTTAGGGTAGAAGACAGATTTGAGAACTAGCTAACTGCTGCATGAAGTCAGCCTGATGAGGAGGTTTGCATACAAAAGTAGTATTTGTTAGAAACTACCCCAGAAACACCAACAGCACTTTCTCAAAATCAGAAGCACATATGTCTTTTGTGGTCCTGGGCAATGTGATTTTGCCATATTTTTCTTTTTTTTTCCTACTGACACAGCATAGCAAGTCTTTGGAAAGAATTTGGGCTGCTGAGACAAAATGCTACTTGACTGCTGCTTTGGCTCTTGTCTTATGTGTGAGCTACCACTGCCCACGAGCGCGGTGGTGGGAGGAGGTAGGTGCTGTGGATGTGATGTGCTGAGTATAGCTCTAATGGGACATGCTGTGGTGGTTAGTATGCTGGGGTGTCTGGAGGAGGCCCTCATAAAGCTGTCAGCAGCCATATGGCAGCAATCTCATGTTGTTTCTTCTTAATGAGTGAAACAGTAGGGCAATAGGCTCAATTCCTCCCCCTCTCCCCATCCTACACCAAAATAGGGGAAAAAGTTTTTGGAAGGTGTCTTCTGCTGGTGCCTTGGAAATGTCAGAAATGCCAGGAATGATCTGCTTTTCTTAGTGTGTGGGATGTTTAAGGATGAGTTTCCCAGGACTAGGTGGAAGAGGATCTAGACTGGATGGAAAGGAAGGAAGTAATTAAATGCATAACAAAGCAATCCTTACCTCAATGGGATAATTAGTGCTGTCACCATGTATTACTAATTTGTTTTTTGGATTTGAAGTATTTTAATTCTACTTAAAAGAAAAAAAAAGTGATTGTTTCTTTCTTTATGGTTTATTCTTTGCTTTTCTTGATTCTTTTGCTGATCACTCAGGCCTTCCCATCACTGCAGTCTTACAACTTGAGTGGAGACTGTGCAGATAATATGAAAACTAAGCATGCTTTCGTGCCTATAGTAAAAGGAAAAAGGAATTTTTTTAAAAAATTTTTTACTAGTCATAGCTAGAATGTGTAGTCTGGACCTTGATGTCTAAAACTTCTTTTTATTAAAGGAAGCCAGACTAAATCAGTTACAGAACTTACAGGTGTAGCGCGCTCCTTTTTTTTCAATGACCCTTCACTTAAGTATTTACTCTGTCAGAGGGAGCAGTGGAACTCTATCTCTGCCCTTTCAAATAATAAGTCCAGACTACCCTTAAGCATCGTCCATTCCGTGTCCTTTCTGCCCAGAGTTCTCGGAACTGCCTCAGCAGTGTCTGAAAATGCATTTGGTAGACCGAGAACATGGCTGTATTTGAAGCCAAGTCAATACCATTACAGAAGGGAGGGTTAGTGAGCCTGTAATTGATAGCAGTCTGACATCAATCCTTAACAAAGCTTCAGGCATCGCGGGAAAGTATTTAGGACATGGAGGATGGTATAAATTGCAAACGTTGGCTGCAGTTCTTTATACCTGCAAAGTTCAGAGGAATTAAGCTGAAGGTTTTCATTGTCTAAGTATTGCTCGGCGTGAAAGTTCAAAGCTATATCTCTTACTGAATTAAAGCATTATTGTAAGCTACGTGGGATTATGGTGTGCATATATATATCCTCTACAACTGAGGAAAAAAGAAATTATTACTGATGACCTTTTCACCTCTGAGTAGCCATCTCATTCTGTGTCACTTGGCAATGTTTGAGATATTATTTACAGAGCAAGCTTGTCTAGTGTGAGCAATACTATTTCAAGTGAAAATAATGTATGCCATCTATTTCAGGTGAGCTGATCTGCTACAAGGGTAGCAATGAGAAATGTCAGCCCCACATGTTCAAAAAATTATACCCCAGCTGTGCTAAAATTACGAGTTAAGCTTTAGAAAAATGTGTGGGTTTGAAAATGTATGTTTTTCAGCGATCCAAGGATTTTAGTGCGGAGATTGTATTATTATTGTCGGTAAGGCTCCAGCCTACACTGAGCCGCAGACACCACCAGAAAGGTAGATGCCCAAGTAGCTAAAGTATTCAGAATGAGGGGATAGACCAGACGAACAGGCTGATGTGAGGTGTGAGCCTTTCCCTGTGTGTCTGCAGTACGGGCTGCAGAGAGTCCTGGGCTTTAGAGCCAGGCGGAGCTTGGGGGTCCATGATCCCAGCTGCCCTCCAAGGAAGGTAGCATTTGAGCATCTTCAGGAGGGGCTGTGGTCCAGTTGCTGATCTGAAAAATTAATGCTTCTGGTATACGCCAAGCTCAGCGTGCCACGACCGAATGTGCATCTGAGCCTTCATTGCAAGTAATGGGCTAGAGACACCTAACTCCCTTTATGGGATTTGGAGAGGTTGTGGGAGGCAGCTGATGCTGGGGAATGGTCTGTGTTTGGAAAGGAGTGAAACATCGTGCTTGTGCTGACCTACTTTCCTTTCACAGTGTTTTTGCTCTAAATTTATGCCAAAAGGTGACCAACTGTTGGGCCTTAGCGTAAGCAGAAAAAAAAAGAATCCCCTAAGGGAAGGCCCTCCCCCCAAACCCTCAGAAAATAAGAGAGACCCTAGGGAAAAACACAGTAAATATTTGTCACTGACCAGCCAAATACAGAAGTGTACACATTTTGCAGTTTTAGTTCATAATGGCAATGCCATAGTACATAGCAGTGCCAAATCCATACTACTAGCTTTAATGTGGAAAAACTAGTTTTCTAGCTCCACACCAGTAAGTCATGATGTAGTCTGACTGTGCACCATGGCATATCATAAAACTGCATACAGAAACACTTTCAACTCAGAAAATCCATCCTATCCAAAGAGAGTCTTTCAACAAGGGTAATCAGAGTGAAGTAAATTGATCAAAAAAATGTTAACTTTAAGAAGTCATCATGTGTGATTGGCTTGTGTGATTATTACATCTTAATTTAAATTAGCTGAATGATTTGTGAGAGCTTAAAAATAAGAACAGGGTTGGGAGCTTGAATGAAGATAGTTCAGAGGCAGACAAAAGAATTGCAGAGTAGCGTAGTATAAAAGATCCTGGTTAATGGAGTTTTCTCTGTATATGGGGTGATGTTCGGTAATCAAAGATATCATTATGTCAAAGCTTGCAAATGGAAGGGATAGAACCAGAAGGAAAATAAAGCATTTTGCCAAAGTCATCAGGAACTCCAGAATGAGATTTCTGCATTTTATTTTATGACATGAGAGTACTGCCTGTAGCAAAAATAACTGGTTTATTAAACTCAGGCTAGCACCAGACACGAAGAAGAGGTTCACAAACTGGAAAGCCATTATCAAATATATAATGGGACATCTCTGAATGTTTCTAGGTTACATTCTTTTGGTTTTCTTCATGAGAGAAAAGTGGAGCTGAAATCAAGCAAATCAAACTAATATTACTTAATGTTGGCAATATGATGTCATTGGACTGTTTAAGTTACAAGAGGAGTGTGTAAGAAAAATACGAGTGGAACAGCCAGGTAATATAAACATAGGCAATGATGCTTTTAGCAAAGACAAATGAATTCATGAAGCTGGTGACACTAAATGTGGAAGTGATTTATAGGAAAGACTCCTAAGCCAGGGAAACAAGAAAAGTAGTTCAAAGGAGTCGGTACATTAAAAGATTATGAGATATATTTTTGTAATTTTTAGGATGTAGGCACTCTATGTTTGAAGCTGCTTCAGTCTTCTATGCTGTGGTTTTATTTAAAAATAAAACCTGACAACACTTGGTGGCTGGGTTGTGACAAGTGACCACTGACCCTGGCCACTGGGAGAAGGTCCAAGAGCAGAAGTGTGAGTTTTAGAATTGGGTTGTCCCCGCACTGGGAAGGATGTGCTGGAGCTGGGCATGGCCCATGGATGCCCTCTGCTCCTCCATGGCTGCACTGTGCATGGTGGGAGCAGAAGCCTGGAGCAATATAGAATCATAGAATAACCAGGTTGGAAGAGACCCACTGGATCATCGAGTCCAACCATTCCTATCAAACACTAAACCATGCCCCTTAGCACCTCGTCCACCCATGCCTTAAACACCTCCAGGGAAGGTGACTCAACCACCTCCCTGGGCAGCCTGTTCCAGTGCCCAATGACCCTTTCTGTAAAGAATTTTTTCCTAACGTCTAGCCTAAACCTCCCCTGGCAGAGCTTGAGGCCATTCCCTCTTGTCCTGTCCCCTGTCACTTGGGAGAAGAGGCCAGCACCCTCCTCTCTACAACCTCCTTTCTGGTAGTTGTAGAGAGCAATGAGGTCACCCCTCAGCCTTCTCTTCTCCAGGCTAAACACCCCCAGCTCTCTCAGCCGCTCCTCATAAGGCCTGTTCTCCAGCCCTTTCACCAGCTTTGTTGCCCTTCTCTGGACTCGTTCCAGAGCCTCAACATCCTTCTTGTGGTGAGGGGCCCAGAACTGAACACAGTATTCAAGGAGTGGTCTCACCAGTGCCGAGTACAGAGGGAGAATAACCTCCCTGGACCTGCTGGTCACACCGTTTCTGATACAAGCCAAGATGCCATTGGCCTTCTTGGCCACCTGGGCACACTGCTGGCTCACGTTCAGTCGGTTGTCAACCAACACCCCCAGGTCCCTCTCCTCCAGGCAGCTTTCTAGACAGACATCTCCTAGTCTGTAGCACTGCACAGGGTTGTTGTGCCCCAAGTGCAGGACCCGGCACTTGGCCTTGTTAAACCTCATGCCATTGGTCTCTGCCCAGCGGTCCAGCCTGTTCAGATCCCTTTGCAGAGCCTCCCTACCCTCCAGCAGATCGACACTTCCACCCAGCTTAGTGTCGTCTGCAAACTTGCTAAGGGTGCACTCGATGCCTTCATCCAGGTCATTGATAAAGACATTGAACAGGGCTGGAGCCAGCACTGAGCCCTGGGGAACCCCACTTGTCACTGGCCTCCAGCTGGATTTCACACCATTTCCCACCACTCTCTGGGCCCGGCCAGCCAACCAGTTTTCCACCCAGGAGAGTGTGCGCCTGTCCAGCCCAGAGGCTGACAGTTTCTCAAGCAGAATGCTGTGAGAAACTGTGTCAAAGGCTTTACTGAAGTCCAGGAAGATCCATCCACAGCCTTTCCCTCGTCCAGCAGCCGAGTCACTTTGTCGTAGAAGGCGGTCAGGTTAGTTTGGCAAGACCTGCCTTTTGTGAACCCGTGTTGACTGGGCCTGATCACCCGGTTCTCTTGCATGTGCTTCATGATAGCACTCAAGATCACCTGCTCAATGTTACTGTGTTTTAATTTATATGTGTTGGCAGAATTATACATAGAAGATAAGGGGGAAAAACTCCATTGGAGGAGTCTGAGGTTTAGTTGACTGGGATAAGTGTAGTGAGAGTGGGGCTGGTGCTGGGGATGGGAAAGCCGAGCAGGCAGCCAGCAGCACAGCATTTCCTAGCTGCCTGGCTGGAGTTGTAAAGGCAAGATTTATTGTTGATGTAAAGGGCTGTAAAATAGAGCTGGACTGGGATTCCAAGTCTCTATGTTGCTCATTTCTTGAGCAGTCAACTTGCTGAGAAAACCAATGACTCTATTGGCAGCTTAAAAGTGATTACCAGAGGCTTGAAGCTTTGTAAACCTCCAAATTAAGTTCTGCTTGCAGTTCTACTCTCCATATCCCCACATTCATCCTTGGCAGAAAATTTCTGAAGTATTTTGTGGGATGTGTGAGACTTCGGTTCTTCCCAAGTTGTTCTCAGATGTTAGATATTTAATGAAACTGTACCTTAAAATGAGTGCTGAGGTCCCTAGATGATTAGCGAAGAATGGTAGATACCTTGCAGGGTCTCTACAGGGAATCCTGGGTGTTTAAATTGAGGCACAGCTGTGAGCTGAGCAGTAGTCTCTGGACAGAGCTGTGCAGAGTGGAAACTCTTTTGAGCAAGGTCGGTTCTCAGCTGCACATCTTGGGCCCACTCAGGTGATAAATGGTAATAATAAAATAGTCATGTAGGATCTAATAATGTAATATATCATATATTCTTAAACTCTGAGTTTGGAAGTATACAAAATATTTTCTAGGCGAACTTTCACAGGGAGTTACAATATATCTCTTTCTGCAGAATTTCTGTATAACCTAACCATTTTACTTATTTAAATTGTAAGGCAATTAGAAAGCTCTTGATATGGCATTGTCTTAGATTTCATAAAGGAAATTGTTAGTATGGCAGTAAAGGCTTTGCTGCAGCAGAGCATGCTTTGTAGTGATAGAAGCAGATGGTTTACAAAGTTACTGAATAAGAACTGATTATTGATTTGCTATCGTCTAACAACATCAGTGTCGAGTGATAATGTACTGTACTGCTTGTTACAGAGCAAATAGCTATTTTTATATTACTTGCTTTCTTGCAGATTGGCTACTAGCAGGGAAAGTAAAATATATGACTCTAATATCTTGAAGCAGTAAACAAATTGCATAGGGGGAACATCAGTGAAACACTGCAGAACACTTGCTGATATTTATAATTTCTGCCTCTGTCAAAAAAACTCCAAATCAGAAGTTCACAATTTTCCTAATACCAGATATAGTCAGAACCCTGTTGTTTTTGCTATTTACTTTCAATACCTACAGTTAATTTACCAAAATACTAAATATGTTCTATTTTAGCAGAACTTAAGAGGTCACAGGATTTTTAGCAGCCACTGAGCACAGAGTGAAGTATTAGGTCCAGTACCGTTTCCCTGCATAAATTATTCTCTTGGCTTGAAGAAAAGAAAATTCTGGTAGGTGAAAAATGCAGCTAGAAGCAGGAGTGATATTATAATTCAAGGTGACTGTGTAGCATGTTTAAATAAACATGCAGTAAATATTTTGCCTCTTATATTCTGGTCACTTTTAATAGCTGCTTAGTTCAGGCTGGGGGAAGGGAGATCATTATCTCTTGACAAGGTCATTTTCACTCAGGCTGTTGTTCTTCTAAGAAAACAGACTTTTTGCAAGTCAGTGACATGCACCTGCTGTGAGCTATGCACCCAAACTGCAGCAGGCGTGGGAACGCTAATACGTTTTTCACTATCAGTTTAATTCAGTTTTTGATCATTGCCTCTTTTGCAGGTTAGTCCTTCAAACTTGCTGGATGCTGATCCAGCCTGTGAGCTGACGTGTTGTACGGTGTTATCCCAATGCATGTTCCTGGGGGCTGCGGTGTGGGCCAGGGAGCGAGCAGCGAGGTTTGGCAGGTGACAGTGGCTTAGTAGCCAGAGACCTGGGTCTATCAGTACTTCTGCTTGACTTTCTCCTCTGCCTCCTGAAAGGCATCCACAGATGTGGCTCCTAGGTCCCAGAGGTAAATGGCTCATTCTGCCTGGCACAGGCATTGAAAGGGTTAATGCAGTATTGAGTAAATAGTGGGGAGAAAAGAAAAAAAATAATTGTTTTTTGCAAAAGAAGAAAGGATCTGTCTTCTCCTGATGCTAATCTAGGATGAGGACCTGGGTCTTTTGATCTTGCTGTATGATTTTTTCTTTGGCTTTTAAAGGTGGTGGCTGTATTTACAGCTAGCTAAGGAAGGCACAGTAATGTATCCTCTACTCACATGCCAAAGTGAATGCATACAAGTTATTAAGACATAATATAATTACTGATTGGGTAATAACATGGCAAGGCAAATAAAAGATTCGGTGACAGATTTAAACAGCAGTGGATTAAAGTACAGGAGGATTGGGGATTAAGAAAAAGGACTTCATCTGGTCAAGGTAGATAGTGGCCATTAAACTGTCCTCTGGGAGATTTGCTGAGCCTTCAATAATAGCAGCATGTTTGTGTGTGTATGTATACCTTGTTTTTCTTTATCAAAGGCAGGCTAAAACAATTCCTAAATTGTGCCTTCCTTGTCCCCTGCCTCACTGCCCCCCCACTGCTCCCCCCACCATTGGCTTCCTTGATTCTGTTTATGAGCTTATAAGTGGGAAATGAATTTAATTGACTGCTTATGCTATATTTAAAATGGTGCCATGCCTAAATCCAATTATACAGGGGAAGATGATGAATGCCACCTCATCGGTAAAAGAGCATTGCCATCAGCAATGTCCATCCTATTTTCCTTTCTTTGCATTTCCTACAATGACTGCAGCATATGCAGGTGAGGGGAAAACTATTCCATAATAAATACTGTAAAAATGCTTTATGCATAAACCCATCTGTCCTATTGTTGTAAATATGGAGTGCTCAAGTTTATAGACGATCTGGTTGTGCTAATTAAAATGCTGCATCAAAACCTTCCCTACTACTGGCATCACACTGATAAATCCCAGTGCAATTCTTTAAAAAAAAAGTGTTGATTCATTTCTTAAGTGCGTCTTTTTTGAGACATGCCATTTTTTGAAAGTGCACTGGGATTTCTTTTGAAGCACATCTTGACTTTTAATAAATATATCAAAAGTGCTTTAAAATATATCATAGTTAATTTCACTCTCCCACAAACCCATCACTTTTTGTTACCCTTTAACTAACACATCTTTTTCCGGAACAGAAAGGAAATAGTTCAGATCTCTTGATGGTATGTTTTTCTTCCAATTTTCCTGGCTGTCAATATTTAGGGAAAAAAATTACTCAGAAAAAAGTCTCGTGATATATCAATGTTAAAGGAAGGAAGGACAGAAATGTGCTCCCTCGTGACACCTGGACTAGCTGGAATGCAATGTACCTGAAGATACCAGGCAATACTGGAGCAGCTTACAGTCTACTGTGGCAATTCAGGAATCTAATTTCATATGGTTGGCTAATTCCTGTGATGGAGAGGTCCAGGACTAAAAGCCAGCTCTGACGGTCTTTGGGAGCTATCCTGGGGTTTTGTTCGTCTATCAGCCTCTTGCATTTCTGCTGTTGCCTGTGGGCTTCTCAGTACTGTGTATGGAAGAAGATAAATACCTGCAGTTCCAGCTCAGGTGCTTGGACCTTTAATAACATTCATTTAATGGCGGGCAAGTATGATATGATTTGTAAAAATCATCCTGTTGCTTAATCCTCTTTAGTGCCGAAGGGTTATTAGGTAGGGATTGCAAACAAGATGAGAAATTGAAACATTTATGTTCTATGGACTGAATGGGAGAATCTTCGAGTGGCTTAAAAATTCTTGATTTGTTTTTAACCTGTGGTAAATTTTAGATTATCAAAATAAGTATCATTAAAAATTTAAGATGACCTGTAGCTGAGCAATCCTTTTCCTTAGACCTTGAGAAAAATCACTGGCACATCGTGGCACAAGCTGACTGCTGCCCCTTGACGCAATATCAAGCTGGATGCACAGAATTGTACTGAGGTTTAAGAAATAATCTTAGGAAGTTTCTTTTCCTGTATGCACACCTAAGACATCTCTCCAAGGCACATCTGTGAGTTTTCCCACTTCCTGCCCTCTGGAAGCTTCGTTATCTGTTACGGAGTATGAAAGACAAGGAGAAAAAAACCCCTTTATTCCACAGAAAGGAATGAGGTAATGAGTTAAGAGCTGTTATTTTCTTTAGTGCTCAGGCTGAATAGCTGAAAGGTTTCTGAGCTGCCAGCCTCTGCCTCTGTTGCAAGCAGCATTTGCAGCTGGATATGAACTGTGATAGACAGCTGATAGGTATTTCAGGAAAGAGCTGCCTCTGCATAGAGCTTTTCCAGATTCAGTCTCTGGGAGCCCAGTTCCAGTGTATGGGAGCATGTGTGTGAGATGGGAAGGACAAACGTCAGTGAGATTTCTTCCAGAAAGCTGTATGCGCACATGAATTTTTACTAACCAGTTTGGGAAAAGCTCTGCCTGTGGCTATGTAGCTTGTGATCCACAGTGAGAAAGCAGCTTTATCAGGAGTTGAGGCGCACAGTGCCTGGCAGTATTCCAGTGTCATCTCATTGATGAGATAGTGGTTCCCACATATGAAGCAGACAGCAACTTTTATGATAGGGAGCTTTAAAAGTTATTCCATTACCCTGTAGTTTACAAGTATGATATTCTATAATATGCAGCATGCTGCAGTTGTGGTGACAGTAACACACTCTTTCTTCAACTTACAGATAAGATCTGTCAGGAACTGAGATTAGCAGATCTCAGACATGCTTCTGAAATATCCAAGGATTACCAAAGTTGCTTGATATATGAGGAAGTCAGATTAAATTGTGGGATAGCTGGACTAATTACCTGGTGATGACAGCCTGAGGCCGGCTAAAGCCTGATCTGATCAGCATTCAGCGTCGGTGCTGCAAATAAGGAAGAACAGAAACTAACAGAGCAACAGAAAGATGAAAGGGTTGTGCTTCCTCCCTGTCCTTCAAACTCTCCTCCCTACTGAACCCCGTCCGCAGTGCTTGCAGCCTGTTCAGGTGATGGCTTAGCGATGAGGTGTGTTGCTCTGCTATTGGTGTGGGGGTCAGGGATCCTGTGGAGCACGAGGATGGATGCCCACTGTGCCAGAAGCATGTATCCAGCATGCTCTGAGGTCGGTCCTCTCCTTTGGGGGTTAAGGAGAGTACAAGGGATGGTGGGACACCTTCCAGGCTAGCATCACAGTTGGGAGCGGCCAGCCAGCAAGGTTCCAGCGCGCTTCGTTAAAGACATTGGAAGAAATTGAAGAAGCCAATTACTAGATGCAGGTCACCGAAGCAGTGTTGGAGCAATGGGGCTCCAGTCTTCCTGGAGGAGGATTTGCCAAGGAACGCAAGTGCTTTCTGTCCTATATGTGAAGGTGAAAAAAGGCGGTGTCTTTTTTTGATCCGCAAAATCCTTTTTTCTCCATTAGCTTTTAATTTGAATGACTGCAGCTTTGACTTGCTGGTAGCAAACAGAGGCCCGTGCTTTGTGCAGGATGATTATTTATTTATTTTAGGAACAAAATCAAGGCTGTCTGATTTGGATCTAATTTCACATTTATTTTTCATACTTTGTTTGCTTAGTGGCTCTGCAATAAGGCAGTGATTAGTTAAATCAGTTATACATAAATTCAAAGACTTGTTCTTCATTTTAGACGTTCAGACTTAATTGGATTTAAATCAGATTAAAAAGTGACTTCTGAGGGAAAAATACCCCCAAGCATGAAAAGATGGTTACTTTTTTTAACTTATAATGTAAATGGCAATAGAGATTTCTATCTTCATAGCATTTATTCCCTGTAACATCTTACAATTCTATTTAACTTTTAAAGAAAATACTTACATGTTAAAATGTTAGCCAGACAGAGTAGGAGGAAGCCACTAACTTATCTTACTCAGAATAACCTGTTTTCTAGTCCAGAGTATTTGCTTCAGATTGTAACGGATTTTTCAACTTAAGCATCATGAAAGGAGGTCATTCTATGATTTCATTAAACATATTAATTGCTGTGAAAATCATATAATGCAAGCTGTATTAAAACCATGGAAGAGACTTTGTTTCTATCCCAGGAGATGCCGTGGTAGATCCAGATAGTTCCTCCACTGGGGTTAAAGGGACCATCAGAGATTTACTGACAGGGCTTAGACCACATACATTAATATGCATTAGTGAGTAATGAAAAGCAGGAGTGGAAGAGTTTGGACAAAGAAAGAATAGTTTTCAGCGCTATGTAGAAGTCTGGGGTCTCCAGAAACAGCACCTATGAACCTAGCAGAGAAAGATCCTTGCAAAGGAAAAGAGCATGATTCAGTCCTGACTGTCAGACACAGATTATGCTGTGGGGCAATAGCATTTTGCTACCTGGCCTTTTGCCTAGTTTACTAAATTCAAGCATTTTTAGATAGGCACTCGGACAAACAGGCCAGCTGCAGGATCAGCTGTCTGTGGCTTTCCAGGCTACTCATGATACAGAAGATTGAGGACTTTATGCAAAATCAGACACTTAGCCATATGGGAGGCAGGATGAATGTATAGATTTTGGAGGACAGAGCAGAGATTTGTATTCAGATAATTCCCCATCTGGAATGATACAAGGCTGGGGAATGCAAGCTATCTCTCCCTAAAGGTGTGTTCTCCAGGGAGCTTGACAGAGAGTACTGCTACAAGGATAAGAAAAGACAGAAGAAATAACAACCACTGACTCCAAACGCCTATGCTTATACTTCCCATCAATTATTTAGAGAAAAAAAAGATTTACATGAAAATTAATCATTAAATTTTGAATCGCCTCTTTACATCAATAATGAAATAGCTGTGCCAAATATAAACAGATAAAGAGAATAGGATAAGAAATCATCCTTAATGCACAAAAGGAGAAGTAATATTTTAATGAAACTATAAAGCTCCTTACTGCTTAACAATGGAGGGTTACTGTCAATGACCTAGAATATAGAGCACTTTATAGACTGAACAGGAAGCCTGTTGTTTGATCTATCATACTTGATGTTGGCATATTAAACATTATGGGCTGGATTCTGCTATATTCCCTAAACTAGTAATTTTTGGTACCAAAATAGTTGTCATACAGTCAGACGGGTCATCCAGAAGTATCACGGTAGACACTAAATTTCGATATTTTCACTTTTTAAATTGGTTAAACCAATTTTGTCAAGTATGTTTCTTGACAAAAGAGGATGAGTCTGAGTCAGTTGCTGTGTATCATTAATCTAAAAAGGCTGGGGGACAGGCTTGGTATACTTGATGTCTCAGCTGAAACACATTAACCTAAAACTTTAACTTCTTTCACCCTTGCCCTCAAGTAGATTTCTAATGCTTCTATCTAGAAGAAAAAATATGTTGAAAGCATGGAGAATATACCACCTCTATACAATCTGGAAGTAAATTAAATGATCCCATTATTTATTTAAGTAACATGATGTTGGTGTCATATTTAGGATTTCTGAATGCTTGGTGTTGAGAAAACTGTATAAGTCAGATACGGCATTGACCTAGAAAGCACTGAGACCCTGCAGTATATTTGGTAAGTACAAATGCTTTTCTAAATTCAATTACTTTTAGCTTGCTGGTGGATCTTTTCAAAGCCTTGTGTGTGATAGAATCACCTCCAAAGGCATACTGTGTCCTACATCTGTGAATAAAAAGCACTAAAAGACGGTAAGCATCACCATGACAAAATAGCTTACATAATATGCAAAGTTATGCACTATTCCCTGATTTGCTCCAACTCCTTTCCTTAATGTTTATTTCATTTTGATACAGGTTTGTCTTGCCATTTCCCTTCTGTGTTTCACCAGATTGGTACCTGTAGTGAATTAGAGGGAAGACAAGCATGAAGTCAGTTCCATTTGTTGTAATTCTACATCTTTTAAAGGGGGAAGACGTTTATGTAATTTGCTTTGCAACCTATGAGCTCATGAGGTTCATTAATTTCTCGGGAAGTAAATAAGTTCTGCCGTTTTGTTCTTGAATTTATCACTTTTGGTCTGTTTCTATTTCAGCTGGTAATTCAGCCTCTGCCTCTTGCTTGAGTGAACTCTGTGAGAGACCACATCTGGCTTTTTTCAGCTTGAGGCATAATTGTGCAGAAAATAGAGGTATTTTTTGCCTACTTGCTCTTGTAATTGGCACCACATGGATTCAGGAGCATAGGTAGCACACAGGTGTGGGTTGTATTTAGGGGCACCTCACTGAGCATTGCTCTGGCACCTCTTCTGCTGATACCAGGGTGAGCTTCTTGGGCAAGGGCCTTGGCATCTGCTGCCAAGTGGCACGGAGAGAAGGATGTGGCCTGCTTGTCTGCTGTCTTCTTGCAGAAGGAAAACAGAATTAGGTGAAGAAGTTTCATTAATGAGAACAGAAGTTCTCTTGAGGCCACTTTATTAGCAGCTTTGCGGGGTGTGGGATGTGGAAATGCTAGATTTGGATGATAATCAGCCTGTGTTTTTATCTCTACTTTAAATAGTAGAATGGAAAATTATCTTATCTCCATAAAGTGCTATTTTTCATTTAGGAAATTACTTTACCACCCAAACCAGAAGCACACAAAGACTTGTGGTTGGAAGGCATGTAGTTATTTATCTCGGTCAAAATGTCTCGGTTAAAAAGCTATCAGTAGGAGATAATAATAATAAATACATATGGCATTTGGCTAGATGAATACAAGATTACACTAAATAGAACACATTTCTGAAAAGAATAATTGTAACTAATTAGAAATCTCCAGTTATGCTTAGAGGTGTGAGAAAGTGAAATCAAATTTAATTATGCAAGGTCCCAGTTGTGCCAAAGGTGTTATAAAGAATATCTTTACGGAGACATTCAGTAGAAGAAATTGGCTGGTGCTGTTATTAGCATGCTCAGTTGCACGTTTTCTGTATATTAGTTTAAAGCTTAATGATGGTATTTGTAGGACTAATTGCCAAGAATCTGTGCAGCAGTCATTGGGATAGTCACCCAAAAGGCAACAGTAAGTTATTGATAACTCCAAAGTAGCTTTGACTAAATTCTTTATATTAAGGATATGTACAAATGGATACTTAGAAGTGGATAAATCTGTGGTGATGCCTACAGTTTTCTTGGAAGCATATACTGTGAGAGTTCGAGAGTTCCTTCATTCCTGCATGCTAGCAGAGGACTGCTGGGCAGCATCAGGATTCATTACAGTGAGTTCAGCGCTATGCTGGGAGATGCACTGCAGTGGGTTATCTCGGGTGATAGGAACGGTCCAAAGCCTGGAAGCAGGGAAACATGGGTGGGCAGGAAGGCAAGAGTAAATAGCTATACGTGTTCCCTAGCCAATTGTCTAGGAATGCTGAGAGGGAAAGCTAAGTCCTCATAGCAACCCAGGATAACAATCTTTCTACACGGCAAGAATATCATTCATCTTGTGCCTGAAGGAAAAGGATTTGGGCTGGGAAACCAAAGGCTTTTCCTTTGGCACTCAGTATATCCTGATTGGGGAGGTTGTGATCTCCCATTGTGAAAGCGGCTTTTAGGTACTAGTGCAGTTGTGGAGGAGAACTGATCATGAAAAATGTGCAGTTGTGGAGGAGTACTGATCATGAGAAATATGCAGTGATATTAGAGGGATGTGGGAAGAAGATTCGATGAAAATAAACCCTGTTATTTTGGGGATTGGCACAAAAGTCAGGTATGATTTCTGAGTTGGGCTGTGCTGCCCAAACCATTTTCCCATGCTTTCCTGGGAGCTCAGCCACATGTAATGAATTCTGCTGCAGCCTCTCTGGTGGTGATGCTAACAACATGGATGAATGAAGCTTTCAAATACATGCAGGTCTTCCCACTGATATCATCAGGCCCTGGGAGGGAAAGCCTTTTCTTCTCAGTTATAAGAGCCTTTCTTTCCAATAGCATTATGTGACTCTTAGCTCCAAAGGTGACTTTCCTGCCAGTGACTATTCCTGCAGACCACAGCCAGACAGTTTTATCTTTATACCCTCCTGGCGTGACACACCAGGACCTTCTCTCTTTTTCCCCGCCTACCTTGAAGATAATCAAAGAAGGCAACCATCTCTCCTGCTACGAGTCCTCTCCCCTGCTTCACCGGATCACATGAAAGCATTAGTCTCAGGAGCTGACTGTGGTGCAGAGCCTTGATTAGTGGCAGGAGGGGACTGGCAGGCACAACAGGCACAGTGTGTTCTGTGTTTGGGGAGGGATTTATCCCACTCAGCTGACACATGGCATTTAGCCCTTCTGCAGTGGTGTGGATACAGAGCCAGGACTAAAATCCTCGGTTTTCAGTACATCTGGTCTTCAGGAGTGGCTCATATTCCAAACAGATCTTAAAAGAGAAAGGAGCTGGACTGTGGATCTCAGCCTTGACTGTCATGTTCCTAGGCTTTGCACTCAAATATTTGGTGAGGGGGAAGCAGTCAGAACAAAGCAGCAAAGTATCACAGAAGTATTTCTCCCAGCTGATCCGCAGGAAGTGTTGGAAAAGAAGGGGATGTTCCTGCGACTGAGAGTGACTGACAGGAACCTGGAGTGGGATTCAGTTCTCACCACCTCAGACACCTGTGATCTATAGCTGAACTGGGCAATCTAGGCTTCCCCTATTAGTTAATGGAGGTGATTAGGTATTTTTAGGCACGACACACCTGTCCTATTTTAGCTCTCTATTTTAATGCATGATGAATTGTATGATGTCCATTAATTTTAAAGAGAGTCTAATCCGAGTAGCTCCGATGTGGACCTCTTAATTGATTTATTTGGATCAGTTCTACCCCTGTCTGCCAAGGTCTTTGGAGCATCTGGTAATTTCTGAGGCTAAAGCTGAGACAAACAGTGAGAGGCAGATATAAAGCTGTCCTTTGGTTTGCTTTTCCTAGATAGAAGCATCTCTTCAGGAGTGACTTTGGCAGCCAGATGCTTGAGAAGGCTGTGGTCATTCTGTACTGTCAAAACCACTGTTGGTCCTAGTCTATGAGAACGCAGTCTCCATCTGTATGATCCCATCCAGTAAGAAAAAGAAAAGGATTTTTCATTGCCTTCCCTCTTAAACATAGAGAATCATAGAATCACCAGGTTGGAAAAGACCCACCGGATCATTGAGTCCAATCATTCCTATGCTTCTTTGTTGACAAATCCCTCCCTCTCTCTTGCCCTGTCCCTGCCCTCTTTTTCATTATGGCTCTGTCTTGACCCTTTCAGGTGCAGCCAAACCTGCCAATTCCATTGAGTTCCTCTGAGGCTGCCGATCTTCCTTCCTTACCTTTGGCTGAGACTAAGTGAAAGTCTCCCTGACACAGAGACAAAAATATCAGCTACACCTCAATAGTGCACCTAATGTAAGACCTACAACAACGTGCCCCCACGTGTCCTGCATCACTTTCTGCTTCGTGCACTGTAAGCAGAACACACTGTGGGCTGGAAGAGGCAGCAGGAGGAAAGGCCAGATCGCGCTGAGCATTTCTGAGCTGATGAAATTCCCAGTAGTGTTGCGTGTGCAGGGACCAGCCTGGGACTAGGTGTAGGCAGCAAAGCATGTCTCTAGGAACAAAGCACGAAGGTGATAAAAGACTGACAAGCCTTACACACCATCATCTTCTCATAGCATGTTCTCTCTGCCTGTTGATACAAATAAGGGCATCCATGGAGGACGGACAGTTTTCTGAAGCTGGCACAGGACCATGATGTTTTCCATGTGGGCTGAATTCATACATAGCACATCTCTCAGCTTCTGGTGATATGTGAAACTGCACAAGCTCCTTGATAGTGAAGGCCATGAACTGTGAGTGACTGCTGCCCATACTCAGCCTTGAAAATCACTGAAACTACCAGCTGGCTGAACAGTGCAGGCTCTCCCAGTGGTGGTCTTGGTTATGATGGTCTCGGGACAAGTTGGCCCTAGAGGCTGGTAATATGGAGACTGAGGAATGAGGATTTCTTTATAAATTCAGATGCTTAATGGAAATGAGACATTTAATCCTGGTTCTAAGCCTTGTTTGTAGCCTGAATTTTCATGCATGTCTTCCTTCTCTTGCTCTGTAATCTAAAGGATTTAGCTTCAACTCGCTTCATCCTTTCTCACACCATACAGTTGTCAGTCGTCTAAAAATCTGCTTGATTTTTTTTTTTTTGAAATCTCATTCCTGGCCTGTGTGCCCATACCAGCTGTCTAATGATGGTATAATCATGAGCGCTGAGAGCTATCATCCCTAAACTCAGTCTTATTGAATCCAGTACCTACTCTAAACTGTAATATCTATGTGCTCTCACACACACAGGATGGCTTTGCACTTGCTCTCTTCCCAGCTAACTCGGTGAACCCGAGCTGGACCAAGCACAATGAATCCCTGCTTTGTTCTGCTTACCATTTGCATTCTGTTTCCAAGCAGTCATTCCAAGATAGCTGAAGAACTTGGCCTGCACAGGCTCTTTCGAGGTTGGGATCAGTGTTTTGATGAATTGCAGAGTCTTTGGATAAAGGGTGAGCATCTATCTGCATGGAAAGGATTTCTTCTCTATAGAAGAAGCGTGCATGTGGAAGGATGTGTGGGATGCAGAAAATCCACTTTATGTAACTGATATTTTATAAACTTGAGTTGAGAGTGCATATCCAGGTTTTGTGTCAGAGCACAGCAATGATAAAACTCCTGGGGGGCTTTCTTTATCTTCCACTGGGATCTTTGCCTAACAGGTGACCTCCTGCCTCCACCTGAGCTTCTGCAAGCTTCCTGTTCCACTGCGAGATTATCCTCTAGGATGTCTGATAATAATGAGTGCTGATGTCAGTGTCTTGGTACTGTGATTCCCAGTAATCTTCCACAGTATAAGAAGAGAAGAGCACCCACACGGCAGATCCTAGCTGTATCAGTTAGCGCACATCTGAATTGTGTCCAGGTGTTAGAAGAATTCCTGTAAGATAGCATAAAGTACATAAAATACAAATCAATTGGCACACTTAGGGAGCTCTGTCCTACAATTCTTTCCCATTCTGCTTCTCTTGTTGCTAATGAAACAGCTGCTCTTTGGTTTCAGGCTTTAACCTATTTTTAGATTCCTTTTATGCTGTTGGCCCTTTGAAATGCACAAATTGCTGTGAAAGAAAGCCAGTGTCATTGCTGTGAGGCAAGAGGAAGGCCTATAGGTGAAGTCATGTCTGGTAATGAGAGGCTGTCTCACCTATTCATCTCCTCCCTTCCTTTATTTCTATAAAGCAACTGTGTTCCCTTGGGCACACGGTTTCGTACCTTTTCTGCTTTTATTTAAGCATTACAATGGTATCAGCCACAGCCTTCATTAGCACAGCACCAGTGGATGGCTCCCTCATTTGGGGTGCTATTTTCTTCACATCCAGGGGAGTGCAGGACCAATGTGCTCTAATGCAGTCTCAGTGCATCATCCTGTTCCCAGTGGGGGATATATGCTGGTCCAAAGTGGAAGGGGAGGAGGAGCAGCTTGGATTTCAAGGAGAAAATCCATTGAATGAAATAGAGACCAAGCAGAAGGTAGGTTTTATGTGTTGGCTGAACAGTAAGACCCCACGTCTGTGAGCTGCTGGGTTCTAATTAGGACTTCAGGCTCTGTCTTTGTGCAGTGGGGTTTCACGTAAAGAGATGTAGGTGGGCAGGTAGAGTATCATCACCTAAATACTCAAGTTATCCCAGTGACTGTGGATGCCAATAGATGCCAAATCCAGAATTACTGAATTTATGCATACACCAACGTGACCATAGGTGTTAGGATTGCTGTGGTTTTAAATGTGATATAAATCATTGCATTATTTCATTAGTCATTGACTGCCTACAATTAATTAGTTCAGCACTAAACTAACTTAAGCAGCAGTTCCCTATGGGATTTACAGTTTGTGGGCTGAGGGCCCAGCTGTGTCTCAGCTGACACTAATGAACATGCTGTGGCTAATTGAAGTGGGAAGAATCATACCTAATAACTTGGTTCCAGTATTGAGCTGACTCAGGATTGACAAGTTATTTCTTTAAAAAGCCAGGCCACGCTCAGCACGTTTTGGTTGATTAAAGAAAAATAAAATATTTTCACTCGCTGGCTTCTGAGTTTTAGGCTCCTGAAAAATGGTACTGAAGTGACTGAACAATTTTATTCTTTCAGACAGACCTCTATTCTCATTGCTGCAGCCTTTACTGCCTTGAGGCAGTAAAAGAGGGCTTCTGTTTTCTCTGCAACCCTGCACTGACACACAGTTTCACTGGAATTGAGTCCTCTCCAACACATCTGCTAAATCCTAGCTAAAGACAAGGAGAGCTCAACACAGCAGGGTTTGGTTTTCTCTTTATGGTTGAAAAATGTGTTTTGAATTCTGTGCTGAAGAGATCTAGCATCAAAACGTGTGTGTCTAAGCTGTAGTGGCAGCTGCTATTGCAGTTTCATATGAGCTCGGGTACATACAGGGAAGTTTATACTCAGAAAAAAATACCAATAGTCTGTAACACTCTTGATTTTTCTGTTGGCTTTGCATAGGTTTCATCATCAACTCTGATGAAAGTACACCCTGAGCTGAATTTTTCAGGGCCTCTGTACGTAGTATTACACAGATTGCAAGTATCTGCCAGGATTTCCCCCTGTTTAAAATAAAACCATCTCTGATACCTGTATGGGTATTTGCATTTTTATTTGCACAGCAGACCACGAAGTACAGAAAGCCATAGTTTGTTAAACAGAGCATGGTTAAGGAGCTAGAGGGTTGGGGAAAAATCATCCTTCCTAGGATTATTAGGACTAATTCCTACCTGCTTTTCCTTTCCTCACTTTAATTATCTTAAGAAATTATTGGGCATTTTCTTTCACCCCACAATGCAGTTGAAAATACACACACAGTTTTAAAGTAGTGGTGGATGAAGGAATGGAAAGCCTAAAATACGTAATTGATGTGAGCAGCTGGGGAGATAGTGACTGTGTCTGTGATTTTTGGAATAAACAACACTGGAATAAAATAAATTTGTGATTTTATAATTGTTTGTTTGATACTGTCCCCAGAACTAAGTCTGCTTTGTATTTTTGTGTAACTCAGCAGGGATTCTTGTTTTTATAAATTAATCGAGGGCTTAGTGTCTTATGTTTCAGAACATGACATGGATGAGGAGAAATACTAATTACATCTTTTTATTTAGCATCATCTGACATTATTGCAGCCATTAAAGGGTCTTCACTCTCCTTTTGCCGGTTAGATGTATCTTAATCTCATTAATCTGCCTATTTTGTT
Source organism: Phaenicophaeus curvirostris (assembly GCF_032191515.1). Lineage (NCBI taxonomy): Eukaryota > Metazoa > Chordata > Aves > Cuculiformes > Cuculidae > Phaenicophaeus > Phaenicophaeus curvirostris. The sequence goes on from NC_091396.1 coordinate 5,468,297, forward strand.
TAAATCAGTTTCTCTCATGCTTCTCTACAGGCCACCACTCCCCTGTTCACATACAAGCAGGGCTGGTTTTGTTCTGTTTTCCCTGAGCATGATACTAGTGTCTTTACATTTTAAGTAGGCAGCCAAATAATGGATGGGAACAGAAGGCACAAGGCAAAAGCAGGATGATAGCATAAACCAGTGAAAATGAAAGATGAATGAAAGCCACAATGAACCACTGAAATGTAAGAGAATTGGAGGAACTCACTGATGAGAGGAAGCACTCGAGGGCTGGTGCTTCCTCAGGAAGGGTGAAAGCAGGGTGGGGGTCCAGGCTTTGAGCTATGGCTGGGTGAGAAGGTGCTATAGGGAGAAAACAGGGAAGCGTTTTGAGGGACGTTAGGGATGAGGCAAGTGGCCCACCCCCGCAGCCAGCTACATGTGAAGGGAAGGAGGAGGAAAGCCAAGATATGGATGGACAGACAAAAATCTCCGAAGGTGGAGCACAGGTGAAGACCTGTAAAGCTGTTCCCTGAGTGACTTAAAGCAGCGGGACCCAAGGATGTGCCTGGGCACAGTTGTGGCACCTTTTCCTTTTCAAAAGCCCTAAGCACACTCAAGAGAGGATGTGTGAACAGAGATGAAGCTCACCAGAAAAAAAGAAAAAGGTGGAAAGGGGGTACTTAGGTAGCTGTAAGCAGTCAGTTGCAGCTCACCTTGACCGCTGCAAGCCTCAAAGCACGAGTGCTGCAGAAAGGGAATAGACAGAGGCTGGATGAGGGGACTGTAGTCTTCACCTCACATGCCAGAAAACTAGCAGCTGGGGATCAGGGTCTGACTGAAATCAGAAGCATCTTATGTTGAGCCAAGATTGAACTCAAAGACCCACGAAGAATGAAACTGGTGCTGAAGCAGAAAGAAAAACTTCTGCACCCAGATGGTCAAATACATTCACCTTGGAGCAAGACACATCAGCCTAAATAAGATGTCAAATAACCCAGTGTGTTAATTGGTGACCTCACGTAAACCCCAAGTCAAAATTTTTGGGAAAAGTTGACCTCTAGTAACCGCACATGCTAATTGGCGACCTCAAGTAACCCCTGAGTCGAAGTTTTGGGGTAAAGTTGACCTCTAGTAACCCCACATGCTAATTGGCAACCACAAGTAACCCCTGAGTCGAAGTTTTGGGGTAAAGTTGACCTCTAGTAACCCCACATGCTAATTGGCGACCTAAAGTAACCCCTGAGTCGAAGTTTTGGGGTAAAGTTGACCTCTAGTAACCCCACATGCTAATTGGCGACCTAAAGTAACCCCTGAGTGTAAGTTTTGGGGTAAAGTTGACCTCTAGTAACCCCACATGTTAATTGGCGACCACAAGTAAACCCTGAGTGTAAGTTTTGGGGTAAAGTTGACCTCTAGTAACCCCACATGCTAATTGGCGAACTCAAGTAAACCCTGAGTCGAAGTTTTGGGGTAAAGTTGGCCTCTAGTAACCCCACATGCTAATTGGTGACCTCAAGTAAACCCTGAGTGGAAGTTTTGGGGTAAAGTTGACCTCTAGTAACCCCACATGCTAATTGGTGACCTCTAGTAACCCCACATGCTAATTGGTGACCTCAAGTAACCCCTGAGTGTAAGTTTTGGGGTAAAGTTGACCTCTAGTAACCCCACATGCTAATTGGTGACCTCAAGTAAACCCTGAGTGGAAGTTTTGGGGTAAAGTTGACCTCTAGTAACCCCACATGCTAATTGGTGACCTCAAGTAAACCCTGAGTGGAAGTTTTGGGGTAAAGTTGACCTCTAGTAACCCCACATGCTAATTGGTGACCTCAAGTAACCCCTGAGTGGAAGTTTTGGGGTAAAGTTGACCTCTAGAAACCCCACATGCTAATTGGTGACCTCAAGTAACCCCCGAGACAAAGTTTTGGGGTAAAGTTGACCTCTAGTAACCCCACATGCTAACTGGCGACCACAAGTAAACCCTGAGTGGAAGTTCTGGGGTACAATTGACCTCTAGTAACCCCACATGCTAATTGGTGACCTCAAGTAACCCCTGAGTGTAAGTTTTGGGGAAAAGTTGAACTCTAGTAACCCCACATGCTAATTGGCGACCTGAAGTTAACCCCTGAGTCGAAGTTTTGGGGTAAAGTTGGCCTCTAGTAACCCCACATGCTAATTGGTGACCTCAAGTAAACCCTGAGTGTAAGTTTTGGGGTAATGTTGACCTCTAGTAAACCCACATGCTAATTGGCGACCTCAAGTAACCCCTGAGTCAAAGTTCTGGGGTAAAGTTGAACTCTAGTAACCCCACATGCTAATTGGTGACCTCAAGTAACCCCTGAGTCAAAGTTTTGGGGTAAAGTTGACCTCTAGTAACCCCACATGCTAACTGGCGACCACAAGTAAACCCTGAGTCGAAGTTCTGGGGTACAATTGACCTCTAGTAACCCCACATGCTAATTGGTGACCTCAAGTAACCCCTGAGTGTAAGTTTTTGGGTAAAGTTGACCTCTAGAAACCCCACATGCTAATTGGCGAACTCAAGTAAACCCTGAGTGGAAGTTTTGGGGTAAAGTTGACCTCTAGTAACCCCACATGCTAATTGGTGACCTGAAGTAACCCCTGAGTGGAAGTTTTGGAGTAAAGTTGACCTCTAGTAACCCCACATGCTAATTGGTGACCTCAAGTAACCCCTGAGTGTAAGTTTTGGGGTAAAGTTGACCTCTAGTAACCCCACATGCTAATTGGTGACCTCAAGTAAACCCTGAGTCGAAGTTCTGGGGTAAAGTTGACCTCTAGAAACCCCACATGCTAATTGGTGACCTCAAGTAACCCCTGAGTGGAAGTTTTGGGGTAAAGTTGACCTCTAGTAACCCCACATGCTAATTGGTGACCTCAAGTAACCCCCGAGACAAAGTTTTGGGGTAAAGTTGACCTCTAGTAACCCCACATGCTAACTGGCGACCACAAGTAAACCCTGAGTGGAAGTTCTGGGGTACAATTGACCTCTAGTAACCCCACATGCTAATTGGTGACCTCAAGTAACCCCTGAGTGTAAGTTTTGGGGTAAAGTTGACCTCTAGTAACCCCACATGCTAATTGGCGACCTCAAGTTAACCCCTGAGTCGAAGTTTTGGGGTAAAGTTGACCTCTAGTAACCCCACATGCTAATTGGTGACCTCAAGTAACCCCTGAGTGTAAGTTTTGGGGTAAAGTTGACCTCTAGTAACCCCACATGCTAATTGGTGACCTCAAGTAAACCCTGAGTGGAAGTTTTGGGGTAAAGTTGACCTCTAGTAACCCCACATGCTAATTGGTGACCTCAAGTAACCCCTGAGTGTAAGTTTTGGGGTAAAGTTGGCCTCTAGTAACCCCACATGCTAATTGGTGACCTCAAGTAACCCCTGAGTCGAAGTTTTGGGGTAAGTTGACCTCTAGTAACCCCACATGCTAATTGGCGACCTCAAGTAAACCCTGAGTGGAAGTTTTAGGGTAAAGTTGACCTCTAGTAACCCCACATGCTAATTGGCGACCTCAAGTAAACCCTGAGTCGAAGTTTGGGGTAAAGTTGACCTCTAGTAACCCCACATGCTAATTGGTGACCTCAAGTAACCCCTGAGTCGAAGTTTTGGGGTAAAGTTGACCTCTAGTAACCCCACATGCTAATTGGCGACCTCAAGTAACCCCTGAGTGTAAGTTTTGGGGTAAAGTTGGCCTCTAGTAACCCCACATGCTAATTGGTGACCTCAAGTAACCCCTGAGTGTAAGTTTTGGGGTAAAGTTGACCTCTAGTAACCCCACATGCTAATTGGCGACCTCAAGTAACCCCTGAGTGTAAGTTTTGGGGTAAAGTTGACCTCTAGTAACCCCACATGCTAATTGGTGACCTCAAGTAACCCCTGAGTGTAAGTTTTGGGGTAAAGTTGACCTCTAGTAACCCCACATGCTAATTGGTGACCTCAAGTAACCCCTGAGTGTAAGTTTTTGGGTAAAGTTGACCTCTAGTAACCCCACATGCTAATTGGTGACCTCAAGTAACCCCTGAGTCGAAGTTTTGGGGTAAAGTTGGCCTCTAGTAACCCCACATGCTAATTTGTGACCTGAAGTAACCCCTGAGTCGAAGTTTTGGGGTAAAGTTGGCCTCTAGTAACCCCACATGCTAATTTGTGACCTCAAGTAAACCCTGAGTGTAAGTTTTGGGGTAATGTTGACCTCTAGTAACCCCACATACTAATTGGTGACCTCAAGTAAACCCTGAGTCGAAGTTTTGGGGTAATGTTGACCTCTAGTAACCCCACATGCTAATTGGTGACCTCAAGTAAACCCTGAGTCGAAGTTTTGGGGTAAAGTTGACCTCTAGTAACTCCACATGCTAATTGGTTACCTCAAGTAACCCCTGAGTGTAAGTTTTGGGGTAAAGTTGACCTCTAGTAACCCCACATGCTAATTGGTGACCTTAAGTAACCCCTGAGTCGAAGTTTTGGGGTAAAGTTGACCTCTAGTAACCCCACATGCTAATTGGTGACCCCAAGTAACCCCCGAGACAAAGTTTTGGGGTAAAGTTGACCTCTAGTAACCCCACATGCTAATTGGTGACCTCAAGTAACCACTGAGTGGAAGTTTTGGGGTAAAGTTGAACTCTAGTAACCCCACATGCTAATTGGTGACCTCAAGTAACCCCTGAGTGTAAGTTTTGGGGTAAAGTTGACCTCTAGTAACCCCACATGCTAATTGGTGACCTCAAGTAATTCCTGAGTCGAAGTTTTGGGGTAAGTTGACCACTAGTAACCCCACATGCTAATTGGCGACCTCAAGTAAACCCTGAGTGGAAGTTTTGGGGTAAAGTTGACCTCTAGTAACCCCACATGCTAATTGGTGACCTCAAGTAACCCCTGAGTGTAAGTTTTTGGGTAAAGTTGACCTCTAGAAACCCCAAATGCTAATTGGCGACCTCAAGTAACCCCTGAGTCGAAGTTTTGGGGTAAAGTTGACCTCTAGTAACCCCACATGCTAATTGGCGACCTCAAGTTAACCCCTGAGTCGAAGTTTTGGGGTAAAGTTGACCTCTAGTAACCCCACATGCTAATTGGTGACCTCAAGTAACCCCTGAGTCGAAGTTTTGGGGTAAAGTTGAACTCTAGTAACCCCACATGCTAATTGGTGACCTCAAGTAACCCCTGAGTGGAAGTTTTGGGGTAAAGTTGGCCTCTAGTAACCCCACATGCTAATTGGTGACCTCAAGTAACCCCTGAGTGTAAGTTTTGGGGTAAAGTTGACCTCTAGTAACCCCACATGCTAATTGGTGACCTCAAGTAACCCCTGAGTGTAAGTTTTGGGGTAAAGTTGACCTCTAGTAACCCCACATGCTAATTGGTGACCTCAAGTAAACCCTGAGTGGAAGTTTTGGGGTAAAGTTGGCCTCTAGTAACCCCACATGCTAATTGGTGACCTCAAGTAACCCCTGAGTGTAAGTTTTTGGGTAAAGTTGACCTCTAGTAACCCCACATGCTAATTGGTGACCTCAAGTAACCCCTGAGTCGAAGTTTTGGGGTAAAGTTGGCCTCTAGTAACCCCACATGCTAATTTGTGACCTGAAGTAACCCCTGAGTCGAAGTTTTGGGGTAAAGTTGGCCTCTAGTAACCCCACATGCTAATTTGTGACCTCAAGTAAACCCTGAGTGTAAGTTTTGGGGTAATGTTGACCTCTAGTAACCCCACATGCTAATTGGTGACCTGAAGTAAACCCTGAGTCGAAGTTTTGGGGTAAAGTTGACCTCTAGTAACCCCACATGCTAATTGGTGACCTCAAGTAAACCCTGTGTCGAAGTTTTGGGGTAAAGTTGACCTCTAGTAACTCCACATGCTAATTGGTTACCTCAAGTAACCCCTGAGTGTAAGTTTTGGGGTAAAGTTGACCTCTAGTAACCCCACATGCTAATTGGTGACCTTAAGTAACCCCTGAGTCGAAGTTTTGGGGTAAAGTTGACCTCTAGTAACCCCACATGCTAATTGGTGACCTCAAGTAAACCCTGAGTGGAAGTTTTGGGGTAAAGTTGACCTCTAGTAACTCCACATGCTAATTGGTTACCTCAAGTAACCCCTGAGTGTAAGTTTTGGGGTAAAGTTGACCTCTAGTAACCCCACATGCTAATTGGTGACCTTAAGTAACCCCTGAGTCGAAGTTTTGGGGTAAAATTGACCTCTAGTAACCCCACATGCTAATTGGTGACCTCAAGTAAACCCTGAGTCGAAGTTTTGGGGTGAAGTTGACCTCTAGTAACTCCACATGCTAATTGGTGACCTCAAGTAAACCCTGAGTGGAAGTTTTGGGCTAAAGTTGACCTCTAGTAACCCCACATGCTAATTGGTGACCTCAAGTAACCCCCGAGACAAAGTTTTGGGGTAAAGTTGACCTCTAGTAACCCCACATGCTAATTGGTGACCTCAAGTAAACCCTGAGTCGAAGTTCTGGGGTAAAATTGACCTCTAGTAACCCCACATGCTAATTGGTGACCTCAAGTAACCCCTGAGTGTAAGTTTTGGGGTAAAGTTGACCTCTAGTAACCCCACATGCTAATTGGTGACCTCAAGTAACCCCCGAGACAAAGTTTTGGGGTAAAGTTGACCTCTAGTAACCCCACATGCTAATTGGCGACCACAAGTAAACCCTGAGTCGAAGTTTTGGGGTACAATTGACCTCTAGTAACCCCACATGCTAATTGGTGACCTCAAGTAACCCCTGAGTGTAAGTTTTGGGGTAAAGTTGACCTCTAGTAGCCCCACATGCTAATTGGTGACCTCAAGTAACCCCTGAGTGTAAGTTTTGGGGTAAAGTTGACCTCTAGTAACCCCACATGCTAATTGGTGACCTCAAGTAACCCCCGAGACAAAGTTTTGGGGTAAAGTTGACCTCTAGTAACCCCACATGCTAATTGGCGACCACAAGTAAACCCTGAGTTGATGTTTTGGGGTACAATTGACCTCTAGTAACCCCACATGCTAATTGGTGACCTCAAGTAACCCCTGAGTGTAAGTTTTGGGGTAAAGTTGACCTCTAGTAGCCCCACATGCTAATTGGTGACCTTAAGTAACCCCTGAGTCGAAGTTTTGGGGTAATGTTGACCTCTAGTAACCCCACATGCTAATTGGTGACCTCAAGTAACCCCTGAGTCGAAGTTTTGGGGTAAAGTTGACCTCTAGTAACCCCACATGCTAATTGGTGACCTCAAGTAACCCCTGAGTGGAAGTTTTGGGGTAAAGTTGACCTCTAGTAACCCCACATGCTAATTGGTGACCTCAAGTAAACCCTGAGTCGAAGTTCTGGGGTAAAGTTGACCTCTAGTAACCCCACATGCTAATTGGTGACCTCAAGTAACCCCTGAGTGGACGTTTTGGGGTAAAGTTGACCTCTAGTAACCCCACATGCTAATTGGTGACCTCAAGTAAACCCTGAGTGGAAGTTTTGGGGTAAAGTTGACCTCTAGTAACCCCACATGCTAATTGGTGACCTCAAGTAACCCCTGAGTGTAAGTTTTGGGGTAAAGTTGACCTCTAGTAACCCCACATGCTAATTGGTGACCTCAAGTAAACCCTGAGTGGAAGTTTTGGGGTAAAGTTGACCTCTAGTAACCCCACATGCTAATTGGCGACCTCAAGTAAACCCTGAGTCGAAGTTTTGGGGTAAAGTTGACCTCTAGTAACCCCACATGCTAATTGGTGACCTCAAGTAAACCCTGAGTGGAAGTTTTGGGGTAAAGTTGACCTCTAGTAACCCCACATGCTAATTGGTGACCTCAAGTAACCCCCGAGACAAAGTTTTGGGGTAAAGTTGACCTCTAGTAACCCCACATGCTAATTGGTGACCTCAAGTAACCCCCGAGACAAAGTTTTTGGGTAAAGTTGACCTCTAGTAACCCCACATGCTAATTGGCGACCTCAAGTAAACCCTGACTGGAAGTTTTGGGGTAAAGTTGACCTCTAGTAACCCCACATGCTAATTGGTGACCTCAAGTAAACCCTGAGTGGAAGTTTTGGGGTAAAGTTGACCACTAGTAACCCCACATGCTAATTGGTGACCTCAAGTAAACCCTGAGTGGAAGTTTTGGGGTAAAGTTGACCTCTAGTAACCCCACATGCTAATTGGTGACCTCAAGTAACCCCTGACTGGAAGTTTTGGGGTAAAGTTGACCTCTAGTAACCCCACATGCTAATTGGTGACCTCAAGTAACCCCCGAGACAAAGTTTTGGGGTAAAGTTGACCTCTAGTAACCCCACATGCTAACTGGCGACCACAAGTAAACCCTGTGTCGAAGTTCTGGGGTACAATTGACCTCTAGTAACCCCACAAGCTAATTGGTGACCTCAAGTAACCCCTGAGTGTAAGTTTTGGGGTAAAGTTGACCTCTAGTAACCCCACATGCTAATTGGTGACCTCAAGTAACCCCTGAGTGGAAGTTTTGGGGTAAAGTTGACCTCTAGTAACCCCACATGCTAATTGGTGACCTCAAGTAACCCCTGAGTGGAAGTTTTGGGGTAAAGTTGACCTCTAGTAACCCCACATGCTAATTAGTGACCTCAAGTAAACCCTGAGTGGAAGTTTTGGGGTAAAGTTGACCTCTAGTAACCCCACATGCTAATTGGTGACCTCAAGTAACCCCCGAGACAAAGTTTTTGCGTAAAGTTGACCTCTAGTAACCCCACATGCTAATTGGTGACCTTAAGTAACCCCTGAGTGGAAGTTTTGGGGTAAAGTTGACCTCTAGTAACCCCACATGCTAATTGGTGACCTCAAGTAACCCCTGAGTCGAAATTTTGGGGTAAAGCTGACCTCTAGTAACCCCACATGCTAATTGGTGACCTCAAATAACCCCTGAGTCGAAGTTTTGGGGTAAAGTTGACCTCTAGTAACCCCACATGCTAATTGGTGACCTCAAGTAAACCCTGAGTGGAAGTTTTGGGGTAAAGTTGACCTCTAGTAACCCCACATGCTAATTGGTGACCTCAAGTAACCCATAGACAATATTTTGGGGTCATTTTGGAGTTACTAGAGGTCAACGTTACCCCAAAATTTCGACTTGTGTTACTTGAGGTCACCAATTATCATGTGGGGTTACTAGAGGTCAACTTTACCCCAAAACTTCGACTCAGGGGTTACTTGAGGTCACCAATTAGCATGTGGGGTTACTAGAGGTCAACTTTACCCCAAAACTTCCACTCAGGTGTTACCTGAGGTCACCAATTAGCATGTGGGGTTACTAGAGGTCAACTTTACCCCAAAACTTACACTCAGGGGTTACTTGAGGTCACCAATTAGCATGTGGGATTACTAGAGGTCAACTTTACCCCAAAACTTCCACTCAGGTGTTACCTGAGGTCACCAATTAGCATGTGGGGTTACTAGAGGTCAACTTTACCCCAAAACTTCCACTCAGGGGTTACTTGAGGTCACGAATTAGCATGCGGGGTTACTAGAGGTCAGTTTTACCCCGAAAGTAAATCAAATTTTGGGGAAAGTTGACCTCTAGTAACCCCTCATACTAATTGGTGACCTCTAGTAACCCCGGAGCGTAAGTTTTGGGGTAAAGTTGGCCTCTAGTAACCCCACATGCTAATTGATGACCTCATGATCTATTTTTACGTTCCCAATGATCTATTGTTAACTTCCAGTACCCCTCTGACATACATATGTTGTGTGTGTGATTTGGGGGCTCACCCTATAGGTCCAGAGATCATTTCCAGCCACCCATACACCAACTTTATCTCTGTGGGTCACCTCAGACCCATCCTGAGTTGGACTCAGGATGAATCAGAGTGGGATGAAACCCCTCCATATTTCATAGTGTCTCTGAATGCAGCTTTCATGCAAGACCTTTTGAGAGGAACACAGGAAGAGAAATAAGGGTGACTGCCATGGACCTCCCCTTTTAATTCCCCTGAAAGTAAGCACAGCTTAATAAAAAAGGATAGTGTCAAAAATGGAGAACATGCATCAGCGCTTCTTTATTTCAGGAGTGAAGTGTAAGAAGCAGCTTGTTTTGCTACGAAAAATATTACAAGGTTGCTTGATAGAAAGTCTCTTCCACCTGTGACATCTCTTTATATCATACAAAGTCAAGTAAAGCTTTTCCAGTCTTGGTTCCTGGATGAGTCTGATTTCACGTAGTCTGTCACCTCACCTCTTTTCTCTTGTCCCCTTGTCATTGCTTGAGTCCACTCATCTCCCTGACAATCTATTTCTGGATTTGGCTGCTAAAACTGGCTAACGGTGCCTTACTTAATGGTTGCCTTTTAGGAGGAAGCTAAAAAGGGAATATATTTCCTGACATCCACATACATTGATGGAGGAGCAGCACTATCTGAGACTACCCACCTTACACAAACACCTGGGCCCTCTGTGGCAGACCCCTGTGAGATCCTTAAGGCAGGATTCCTCTTTGCTTCAAGTATTTTGAGATATTTTTGAGAAGCATTCTTCATAAAAAAAAAAAAAATTCAATACAAAACCAAAAGACAAAAAACAATACAGTGAAGGGACTGGATAGGAAAAAAAAGACCACAATGAAAATTATTCCAAAAGGGGAGGAGGAAGAGTGGATACAGGGGAGAAAATCAGACAATGCAAAGTCCAAATGTTCAGTTCCAAATGCCAAGGCTTTGAACAGCACTAATGAAAGGCAACAGAGCTCTCTTTCTAGCTTTTACTCTTGTTTTTTTTCTGAGCCACATCCTGCTGGCATTACTCAGAGTGTGGAGTCAACAAAAATCTGAAGCCCTATTTATGTACCAATATATGGATGAAGATGCTTCCATTTTGCATTAACCTGTTGAAAAAACAGAACAAGACTGTAAGTATCCAGCAAATGCCAGTGAGTCCCAGGGGCTGCCCTGCAAGGCAGGGGAGCTGGGCAGCACACAGAAGGCACAGGGCAAGGCAAAACCCTACACTAGCAACAAGCATAAAGGAGACATGACCTTACTAAAGACAGTAAATACTGTTGCAGGACTTTTTAGATGCCTCTTAAAGGGTGAGCAGACCCAGAAATTGTAGAGTACTTGGCCATGACCTGCAACAAAAAGTACCACAGGCCAGACCTTGCTCCCTTCAGATCAATGGTAAAACACATATCAACACTGTGGCAACGAGTACATGACCATTTTATAAACCACCATCAGCTTCCAATTTCAGTTTTGGACACCTCTGTCTTTCATAGGCTTGCTCATCTTGTCAGAAAAAAAATTATTCTGCTGCAATTCCAACAAAATCAGTGGTCAGAACAGGGCATCAGAGGGTGTCCATGAACTCAATGAGTCTGCTAGCCACTTCTTCAGAACACAATATGCAGGAAAGCAAAATACCAGGTCCTCTGGTAAGCTAAGAGCAAGGTAATGCCAGTGGTGTTGGTTTGATTGAAAATGTTGTTTGGGCCTTTATTTAATAGTTTAGTTACAGAGCAGACTGTTTTTCATCACCACTTTAAATACACATTACCATTGCATTTAATAACTTTCATGGTATTTTTACCCTCCAGCAACTTTATTGTTTTATCCTTAAATTATAAATGTTCTGCTTTTCCTGGAATTCCTATTTATATGTATTTTTTCCTTTTTCTTTTTATTTTATTTTTTGCTAGAACTTGATAATAAAACTTGTACTTGTGAAAGAAAAAAAGAAATCGAACTGAAACAGGACACCTACCTGGTCAGCAGGAGATCAGAAGTTATGTTCAGCTCTTGGCAACCAGCCTGTCAACATGGAATATTGTTGTAAAATCCATGTGGTTATGCAGCCTTCACACTGATGCCTCAAGCCAGATGAACTCTGCGTGTACATGTCTGTGTGTAGTTTGTGTGTGGGGAGAATACCTTAAATACTGCAGTTGCAGAACCTTTTCCAGCAGCGTAAGTCACTTATTGCTTGAATAACAAGCATAGAAGAATAAATGCGACTTTGAATTATCCCATTGACTCACTAACACACAGCAAAATGATCCTTTGCCTTTTGAAGCTTAGCCAGGCTGCTCTGCCCATGCCTGTGCAGACAGACACCTATGCAAGCAGGAAATGAAATGAAAAGACAATAGATCACCCTAAACATAGTATGTTCCCTACTTATTTGTGTTTATTCAACAGAAAGAGCCAAGTAGATGATGTGACCTGTACACCCTGCTTATAGATTTATCATCTTATTGAAATTTAATGTTCTGGCAATCCTAGCTGCTCCTTTGGGACTCTGGGCTTAGTCTGTGTCAATATCTCAGCTTGCAGGAGTTGGGATCTAAAATTAGTTCCTCAGATTAAAGCCTATGGAAGTTGCAAGGTTGAAGGAAGAAGCCTGGGAATAAGCAGTAGTGGAAGATACACTGAAGAGTAAATTCAGCGGTTTACTTGTAGGAAAGTTGTAGCTACTTAGCCTGGTGAAAAGAAGAGCATTCACTGAAGAAGCAGAGTGCAACTCTTTCTTATTTAAATGTATGTTCAGTCTTTAAATGACTGTAGTCAGAATACTCAAAGCAGATTTTTCTGTTGTGCAAGTACCAGCTGCTGCATCAGAAGTGAGGAGAGCTGATACAGCTGGTTTCCTTCCTTGCTGTGGCCTTGACACGATCTCAGAGCATCCCAAAGGCTGCCCTAGCCTCTGTCATCTGCTAAAAAGATTTCAAAGGATGAGAACTGGTGCTGGCAACTCCAGTAACATAGACAACACCCATCTCTTCTCCTGCCTTGGTATGACTTCAGGAGAATTTTCTTATGAATGTGGGATTCCTGTCAGATCTATTGAGAATATTTTAATATGTGGAAAATTAAGTCACACCATGGCATCTCCAACTCAAAAAATAGCTAGTTCTCCTTCTTCTCTGCCACTTCTGCATCAATAAAGCTACTACTGAACCTTTGGTGTTTATTCAAAGAGCAGCAAAACTTGTTGGAAGCCAAGAGAAATTAAACGACAAAGGGCTAAGCAAAATGAATGGGACTAAGTAAGGTCTAAATGAGGTATCAGCAGCTAAAAATGCAAACCTCAAAGGGAGATGATTAGAAACAATCGAATTATATGAAAAAAAACAGTGAAGCATTGATTTTGGAGCAGAAAATGCTTCTAGCAGAAAAAATGTATAAGTGTACAGAACTGATTCCGAGACAAAATGCTGGTAGCCCACTGATGCAGCAGTCAAACCTATGGAACCACTAGAAATTCAGTGCAAGACAGAGAAAATCTACAATGAAAGTTATCTAAGAAGTGTATGCCATTTCTAACTTCTGTTAGGGCTGGTGCTGTGGGACTATGAGTTCTGAGCAAGCTATAATTAGAAAGCAACACAGACCTCAGAAGTTATTCCTATTTCAGCTATTTCTAAGGGCACTTTTAATTGGCATTATTCAAATACAAACTCTCCCATATATAAGTAACAACACAGTTTTCAACTTTCTCCTAAATTATTCCAAATCTCTCAGTAAGAGGTTATTTTAGTATGAGCTAGTTATCTCCTGTTGGCCATTTTAAATACTATGAGAGCAACCTTACTAGATTCTGAGTTAAAACTTCTTCTAAATGGGTTTGCAGTGGAATGGAGAGAGAGTAGTTGTTCAAAGAGAGAATCAGCAACAGAAAGACTATTGGAAAGGAAAGGTGCATTGTGTTCAGAAGACTCTGAGCACTGAGATATATGCATATATGTGTGTATATGTGTATTCATAAACACCTCAGAAAGGAAGGAAGAACCACCTTTAGGGGGTCTGGCCACCGAAAGGGTTGCAGTAATTAGCAGAGAGCTGCTGCTTGTGTCCCTTTGACATTTGAAGCAGAGCATTCTTATGACTGAACATAGTTCATCAAGGATGTCTATCACCAGCTCCTATACTTAATAAAAATTTACCATTCTTTCATTAGTCATTTGCATCAAAAGGATAATAATATTTAAAACAAATTCCTTATTTTCCAGAGAGCTTACAAATAGAAAATTCTTAATACAACTACGCAGGATGCAGTGACTTTGATCAATGGTTTTCTTTTATCGTATATTTGTGAAGCAAAAATATTTCCTAATGTAAATCAATAGCACTGGTTGGTAAGAAGCACATAACATATACATGCACAGTGAAGCAGAGAGCTGCTGCAGAGGAGAAAGCAATGTGTGAGGCAGCTAAGGCTGTGTTCTGATTCATACCCCATTGGAATTTAATTAACAGATAGGTTGATCTTTTTTAATTATCAGAAAACAGACATATACTGGATAGCAGCGGTGCATGTGGTACAAGCTCTAAACAGTGTGCACCACTGAAGGACATGCACCTATTTGTGTTTTCATTAGAAATCCAGACCTCTAACAGCTTGAAAATAAAAGCCCCTTTGTGGCTTTATTTGTGGCAGTTCTTGTACTTTCAAAGCAGGCTATGAAATTTCTGACAGAGAGGAATGGGCGTTGTCAAACCTGCTGGAGCCACTAAGGAAAGCTGAAGGCCATGCTTCTCCCGCTCTGGGCATTTGTCAATACAATGGGGTCACAAGGACTGAAATGCAGTTCTTTTCCTTTAATTTGTTTTTCCTTCCACTGTGGGATAAGGCCCCCTTCTGAACACCATTTGTTCTAAAAAGGATCTCTCAAGCAAACCGAAGACAGGCCAGTCACCCATGGCAACTTCTTGCTATCTTAGCATAGTATAGGTGATATATCTTTCTAAAATTTGAAAAATTAAGTATAATTCATATGAAAAAATGTAGAGCACTAGGTTTTGACAGCATTATTAGAAAATCTCTGAATTTCTATATTCCAAATAAAAAAAAAGTAGTGTTTTAAATATTTAGTTCATACAGATTTCCAACTCTCTGAGCCCCCTGGTAGCTTAGCAATCGTGTCTACTTACAGGTGGTTGGGTATCACATCTCACATCTGTTCACAGGAGCTGCACCCTCCATGGCTGACGTGCCTCTGCCTTTTCACGTGAAGGCTTCAGAACCTGAGGAAACACAGGTTGGATCGCCATCCCATTTCTGCTTCCCCAATGTCCCTGCATTGCTCCACCTTGTTAACTGCCATAAATGGCTCCTACAGAAAGAATGAGAATTTGATTACAATGCATTGCACAGAGCAAGGAACGTGAATCAGCATCATTCAGCCCACTGCAACATTGCACCTCACAAAGAAAAACAAAAGAGGCATCTCAATAGCGACAATTTTTGGCTCCAGATTAAAATAATTCTCTAAATTTCAAGGAAATTAGGCCTGAACTTTCAGTTTAATTAATCACAAAGGTGATTATTACATGCAAATATGGTTTTCAGCTCCAAATCTAAATATCTCCAAAACTGTTATTTTGGTTAAGGTATTTTTCTAATAATAACTTATGCATTGTAAACATAAAGGATTACAAAATAGCATTAGAAATAAGTACCTATAAAACAGGCATTTATTCTCAGTTCCTCTCACTGTAATGAGGTAAAATATTCTTATAGCAAAGTCGGCTCTGATTCAGTGGTGTCAAGAGCCTTACCAGTGCTGTCAACTAGGCACATTTATCAATAAAAATCAGCCATTCGCATTGAGCCTTTTTTACAGTAGATAGCTCAGTCAGCATGCAAAGTGAGGTCAAAGTTGACAGAGTGGCAATGATGCCTGTATTCATGTCCTCCACTCATTTAAAAGATCACCACATTTCCATTTCATCACATTTAAAATACAAATGAATTTCACAAATTAGGCTGACATCCATAAGCAATTAAAAAAAAAAAAAGTGAGTCAAACAGGGTTATCACTGTATTAGAAAACAGGACTGGAGTATCATTTCTTTGGTAACACAGCAAAAAATGGTCCTGTAATTGACACAGGACAGATAGCTGGAAAGGAAAATAATGAAGTTGCCCAGGGTGAATTTGAAGCGGCAAAGTCTTTTAACTAAAGACAAAATAATTGGAAAGTTTTAGCTAAGAAATAATGGGAAAATGAACAGAAGACTACCATAGAAATAGCTTGTGTAGGCTTAGATAAAAAATAGAGCAATTGAGACTTGAAGACTGCATTGGCAGTGATTAGAAAAGTAGAAACAGAAAATTAGAGAAAATGACAAAATGTTATGCATAGATGACGCCCGCTTTGAAGTCGTCGTTTTCTACAGACTTGTTCAGAAAGTAACGTGTGAGTTGGGAAAGGGGATGAAGAAATGAGACCGCACTACTGCAGAAGCAATCTTCCTTTAATAAAGAGTAAATTGCCTCTGAATTACTGGTTTCCTGTGGTGCTGGGGTGCATAAAGTTACCTGCACTGTTCTGTTCTTTCATCTATCAGAACCCAGATGGTAACACAGGCACATACAGCAATGTGCCCAAGCCCTGTGCATGCGCATCAGCAAGGCCTAACACATGCACGAGTTGCCAGGCGCTGGACTCAGCGCTGCCGCAGAGCAACGGTAGTCGCTAAGAATCATGCAAGTGAAAAGCATGCATATTTTGTAGCCAAAAATCTGATGCTGCATAGGTGCAGCTCGATGGAGCTCCTAATCTGGTTTCTTTCTCTGCAACCCTCAGTGGAAACTACTGTCTTATGTGAGTTAGAATCATAGAATCACCAGGTTGGAAGAGACCCACTGGATCATCGAGTCCAACCATTCCTATCAAACACTAAACCATTCCCCTTAGCACCTCGTCCACCCGTGCCTTAAACACCTCCAGGGAAGGTGACTCAACCACCTCCCTGGGCAGCCTGTTCCAGTGCCCAATGACCCTTTCTGTAAAAAATTTTTCCTAATGTCCAGCCTAAATCTCCCCCTTGCTCAACATTCAGAAGAAATAGGTACATCACTAACCTAATCTTTTCATTTTTTTTTCTTTTTTTTTTTCTCCTGGACAAGTTTCTGAGAAAGTATGAGTACACCTCTGGGGCAACATGACATCCGACCCAAAACTGAGACTAACCCTAGTAAGGCTGGACATTAGGAAAAAATTTTTCACGGAAAGGGTCATTGGGTACTGGAACAGGCTGCCCAGGGAGGTGGTTGAGTCACCTTCCCTGGAGGGGTTTAAGGCATGGGTGGACGAGGTGCTGAGGGGCATGGTTTAGTGTTTGATGGGAATGGTTGGACTCAATGATCTGATAGGTGTTTTCCAACCTGGTGATTCTATGATTCTATAGCTCAGGAACTAAGAGTCGGAGGAGAGACAAAGAGGTGGTTATAGAACATATCCTAACCTGTCACAGTGAAATAAGGCTGAACTTCATCGCTTCAGTCAGTATGAATGGACAAGTGTTCAGATATAGATGTCTTCTTACCCTCAGTCAGAAAATGTCAGTGTACAAGAGTGAACAGTGAGTTAACATCAAATTTCTTGTGAAACTGAAGAAATCCATGACAGAAACTTTTCAGTTACTTACTGAGGCTTGTGGCAAAGAGATCCCAAAGATCCATCCTGTGCTTAAAGGAACCTGTAGAAGATATGAAACAAAAATAATGGAGATCCTCCACAGCCTTTCAGAAAATTATCTGCAGAATCGCTTTGAATATTGGCACTACTGTATGCAGCTGTATAATAACTCGGAAGGGAACTGTTATTAAGGTGATCATAGCTGATTTTCTTAATTTGTTAAATAAGAGCTGCAGACACAGTCTTATTTGTTTGTGTCGGATTGCATACAGGTGGCATCTCTAAGCTTGTTACAGGGATCTGCAGGATTCATTCACTCTGTCATCACCACTGTTTAGCTTATCACATCTCAATCTTTTGTAAAGCTAAATCCTTGAAACAAACACAATCATCAAAGAAAAGTATTGTCCTGTACTCTACAACCATTTACAAACAGTTCACAGTGATTTCAATACCAAACCTGTGAGAGCTTTATAACCAAGGGAGCTTGGCTGAAGTCCCACCTGAAAACAGAGTGGTTTGAGCATAGCTCTTATGCCTGGCTCAGCTTCATCCAGCCTGTGATCTCAGTGGGATGTAAAGGTGACTTCACTCTCTTTTACAAGCATTCTTTAATTAGGAGTAAATCACCACTTGCTGAAAGAGAAAACAGCCTCAGATGTTCCCTAGTTTTTGTCTGCTTCCTAAGGGGTTGTTCAGCTTGGTGGGTAGATGCTCCAGACACCCCTGTTTCTGGGTATCATTTCCCAGTACAATGAAGTGGTCTGGGGCTAAAGTTCCATTCTATACCTACCACTTTAAAATCTCCTGGGAAAGGTACCCTGACTACATTTTCATTTTTGCAGTCCTGCTAAGAGTGGTATGCATACGCATGCAGGGGAAGAAATCAGAGGCTCTGAATTCAGCAGAATGAAGTCAGTAAACTTCTACAGACTGCTGTTTGGCTGAAGCTGGTGCAAAGTAAAAAAAAAAAAAACAAAAAAAAAAAACCCTCCGCCTTGCTGTCACCTCCCTTGTGCCCGTTCGCAAAGGCAATCTATAAACTGGAAGAACATAAAGAGCAACGTGTAGAAGAATGTGGTAGTGCTGGCATACTAGGGGTGATGAGTAGCAACACACTTAACCTCCTCATAAGGCACAGTTACAGCAGTAATATTTTTTAATCAGCAAATCCCACTGGTTCAAATTTTCTACTGATTGTCCAGTCTTTCCTTAGATTTTCTTTTGCTCTAAAGTCTATTTTCTGTGAAGTGGTGCAGATGATCTTGCAGAAGAATTTTTCATCAATATATGCTGTTAGCTCACAACTAAAGTTGTCAGTGGCACTATACTAATTCTTTCAGGAAAGATATATTTAAAAACATCAGCAATACCTATAACCAAACATATATAATACATACATATAATAGAAATAACCTTTCCTGCAAAAACTAAGGAAGATCGCAGATAAAAGATACCAAACCTTTTGCTAGAGAATATGCACATGTATTAGCACCTTGCGGTATCTGTTCATTCAGTGTTATAATTGATTGAAGATGATTACTAATAACCACATCATTTGGTCCTCCCTCTACTCTTTTAAATGCCCTTTATATCTTTAATATAAGTTTTTTTCCTTCACTTTTTCTACCCCAAGGTTAAAGCTTTTTATTTCCACCCAGTAGCTGAAAATGGAGTTTTGAAATAAGCAGTAGTGGTTGCAAGGATTACAGCAAGGTTGGATGAACAATTAAGATAATGGTGGGACTATCCAGCTGAATAATCATTTAGATAATGATTGCTGTCTTGGAAAATTGTATGAGGTATGGAATAAAAGGAAAATCAAAAGGAATTCCCTTTGAATAGATGTTTGGCATGGCTGAGTGCTGCAGCAGCATATCTGAATGATAAAGGATGTTCACTAAGACAAAAGCAGCGTTCTTTGCTAAAGAAGAGGAGGATTTAATTTGCTGGGTTTTTTCCTCTTCAGATTTATATTTCAAATGCAAAGTGTTGCTTTCTTGGATGCTCAGTTATTGTTTGAAAAGCTATGTTCCAGAAGAAAAAAAAAAGAAAAGAAATAAGTGCTTTTACCTTTGCTGTGCAAGAGTACAGAAGTAGGAAAAAAGCTGCAGAAAGGATGCACTAGGAAAGTCTGCACAGGAAGAACCAATCTTTGTCCTGATTCTCTCCAAGGTAACAAATAATGGCTTGAGGCAGAAGGAATAATATAAGCTGTTTGATTATTTGGCTCTCTGGGTGTATAGACTTCTGGAGCAGGTACCATACTATTGCATCTCCTGACTGGAATTTATTAATCCAGTAGATTTACATTCTCCGAGAAGTGGGACTCCAGATCCATTAACTATATGTTTTTCTCAGGGAGACAGATTATAACCATTGTGTTTCACTTAGACATAGCTGCTGTGAGTCACTGAGGTGTCACAGCCATGAAAGCATAGGGATCATTAAGTGTTTATTACTGAGGCACCACCTTTTGCAACTCAATAGTTTTCTCCATTAAATTTATAGATTTTTATTACTTGGAATAAGTAATAAGGAATCTATACTTATCGAACTAGTCTTAATTTATTGTTTGGGTTTATTGTTGTTTTTTTTTTTAATAAGAATTTACTAATCAATTTCCAGGAGTATGCTTGTTAATACAGTAGGTTCAAAAGTCTTATGGGTTAAATATCTGTTATTTTGGAATGGAGGGGAAAAAAATGCACTTTTGCTTCAGTCTCCTGGAGAGCCAAGCCTTCCCCTTCTGCTAACCTTAATGAGGCAGCAGTCTATCCCCAAAGCACAAATGACATTTTTCTGAAATAGTTCAGGCAGAATATATTGAACGTGCATCCTTCGCACTGGAATTGCTAACAGAAGTAAATATTTCAAATGACCTTTGTGACGCCCTGTGTTTACCAGAGGTATTAATTACAAGTGCCACTAAAAAGTCCACAAGGATTACATGAGAACCAGGGATAACATCCCTCTGACTAGCCTATTTTGGGTGTCATTTAACTGACAGTACAAACTATTTGTTACCTGTCACCCTTTCCATTAATCAATCTAAAAACTCTGTATTCTTGGTTTCAAACTCTAGACAGAATTATAGACCTCTAGGTTAGCAGTAGCAATTTTCCATTTCACTCAGCATGACACAAACCATCTGAAGATGCTTAGATATTTGCCTTGGCTGGCTGATATTGGGTTCCTTGTGGTCCTAAGTAAGATTAGAAGAAAAACGATGTATGCCAAATGATCTATCTATCAAGCTAAGATTGATTTTTCAACAGCCTCATAAGTACAATCTTCATGACTTGTCTATAATCTTATGATTTTGGATGAGAGAGGTAAACCTTACAGGTCTGAAAATACGCAATCCTTTCAACTGAGAGATGTGTATTCTTCTGTTCTTCAAAGAAATAACTTAACCTGTAAGTTCATCATCCTACATACTTACTAGTTCAATAGCACTAAAGAGGGAGAAGAGAAAACAGTGCCAACTATCTTTGGATCCTCATGTGCCAGGTTAGAATATATTAAAATGTACTTTTCTGTCTTGTGGAAATAGCATGACTTGGATACAGCAAAGTGAAGAAAGCCAGATAGAGTGAAATTTGCCTGTAGATGCAGTAAAACATAAGCAACACAATATAAGCTCCTTCGTGCCTTTCACCAAGGAACCTTCCTTATCTAGAAGGACCCAGGTACTGCCACGGTAGCCACGAGACTTTGTATTAGCTGAAGCTCCATCCTGCAAGTCTCACAAACAAGGTTGCTTTGTTATGCTTTGTATGGCCCCAGGTCCCATTGGTCTAGAAAGTCTGCATTTCCGTGTTTGTCTACAGAGTTTGGGAACTTAAGGTAAAGAAAGTATCTATCTGCCATTGCCGCAGTCTTAAATTAAACCTGCCTTTGGAAGCTCCTTGCTCATATTATGTGGCAGACTTTCCCCATTGGATTTCACAGCAGCTTCTGGAAGAAGGAAGGATGATTCTGTACAAACTTCATTAAGTTCTCTATTTAACTCTACATTCACAATAAAGTTTTAAATTCACAACAGACAGGAGACGATAGTAAACTGAGCACTTCATCTAATTCATTAATCCAGTGTTTTACATTTTTCTTTGAAAAGGAGTGTCAAAGCACACAAAAATTGGATATAAAGAAAGCAGAGGGTGAAAACAAAAGCTTAGAGAGAAAGATAAGCTACTCTGAGATAGGAAGAAATGCAAATCACCTGCAAAAACATTGGAAAGAAAAACATACTGGAGAATTTAAATGACTAACTGAACTTAATTTCTTTTGTTATCACTCTCAATAAACAGAGATGTTTTTTGTTTTTCTTTCCCTTCATGTATTTATGGAATATTCTTTGTGGCAATTTAAAGATATTTATGTTCTTCTGAGAAATGTGAATCACTGGCCTCCTTATAATTATCCTGTTTATAAGAGAGAAGAAGATTGAATCAGATCCTCCACAGTAGGGAGTGACAAGTGGAGTTTTCTCTAAAAATGATCCCTTGTTGAATCTTGTTGCAATGAAATTATGATTAAACCATAGCAAGAAGGAGGTATATGGATATATATGGACCACTATTCCACATAAACATAACTGTAAGTCACTATATTTTATTTTGATCACAACGATAATAGAAATGTTCTCTTGGATGACAGCTTGGATCCAATAAGGAGATAATTGGGGATAGGTGCTAAAGTCTCGTCAAAGTTATACAGATTCATTTTGAAAAAGACATCTGGTTGAAGTACTCAATACCAACTGAATCCCTATAACCAAAGGCAATAATTGCTTGCTGCTGATGTGTATCCACAAAAAATTGAAGGACTTGCCTTTCTCTATCCTTACTTTGGCTTCCAGGATTGAAGGCACCCAGGCTTTGCATTTATTAAATAGATCTAATCTTGGTTTTATTTAATTTCCATTTTTATTGCATTTCTAGTCTCTGTTCTTATTCATGTTAACAATTCATCCTCTATTGTTACACACACAGTTGTAACAGCATGTGTAATAGCACCAAAACAAAAAGGTGCCTGAAAGCATATCTTGTTTCTAGTGCTTGCTTTTCTCTAAAAAACACAACTTGCTAGGTTTTCAGGGGAAACTATGTTTAATATATCTATAGAAGAGCTCTTGAAATGATAAAATATCATTTACAACAAATCATTCTAGTCAGTAGGGTTTCCTTTCCTTCTAAGGAAGACAGTCCTTATAACAAGTCCTTGTGTTACATTTAACAGTGGGTTTGGGTGTTTTTAAGTCAAGAAGCTACAATTATGATAAGTTAAACATCCTTGTCTTTATGCAGACTTAGAATGTCCAACAGGCTAGCAAGCTGATGTTTTCTCTATGTTTATTAAATCCAATGGCCAAAGAGGTAAATTTATTCTTGAGAGATATTCTTATCAAAACTTCTGCATGGGAATTTTAAAAGAGCATTTTACCTTATCAGTCTAGAAACAGTCATTTCCACATTCAAGGTAAAAGAAAGAGCCTGAAGATAATTTTATTTACGCACACAAACACACATATACATATGAAAAATACAGGAAAGCTATCTTTTATATCGGTTTAGGCTCAGACAAGGGTTGTTAACAGGTAGTCTTCATGGCACATGTAGACCAACTACGAATGCCAAGAATGGAAGGAATTTCACCTTTTCTAAGCGCACAGTACTAAACAAATGACTACTTATCTGGGCCTTGCTCCTCCTTCCATTTAAATCGAAGTGAGAAGCGTTAAGAGGAAGAATATTAGATTCATTATATTCTTTAAAAAATACACAAAATACTATATACCTCAGCTACTGATCACTGCCAAACGCAATTTAATAGCTTAAATGAATGCCACATGCAAAATGTATGTGTGTCCTTAAGGTTCTTTAAGAACGTGTTGCAAATTATTTAAAGAATAGCAAAGTTGGACCTTTGCTAATCCGTCATTCGAGATGAAGGATTAATTATCTGGGACTAGAAAATGGATGAATATGCCAACACCCTTGTTCACTCTTTTTGAGCAGTAATTTAGGCAAAGTTTTCCACCTGAATTTTGAAACCACAGTGTATTTTTGCAAGTATTCAGCACGTCCACAGAAATATAAGAAAGAAAAAGCTCTAAAATATAAATGGGTTAAGCCTAAAAGTCCAACTTTCTATATACACCCCACCCCTCCCTTTTCATCTTATAAATTGTCAGTACCACATATAAGAAACAGATTCATAGATAGAGATAAAATAAATATTTGAGAATTTTCTGCTGTCCAAATGCTCTGGATGTAGCAGTAAGCTTCCAGTGACTACCTCTACTCAGTAGAGTAATATCTGAAGGAGATATGCAAAAGGAACTCACTCAAAATCATTTGTAATGTCATGATTGGGACATTCACTTTTAGTATTGGATCCCAGGGTTCACACCTCTGCTAGGAAAGGGATATCAAAGCACTAGATGATTAGATGACAAAGTATTAGGTAAAGGGGTAGTATTAGCTTTTCTCTCACTTTTGAGCAGGGATGGGAGCCACTTATACCACCAGCTGCATTCAGGAGATGAATCCAAAACAGTAAAATGGCACATGCTCTGAAACAGCTACTGTGGAATAATAGAAAAATTAGTTGTTCCTATCCATGATTAGAGGGAGGCATAAAGGCATGAAAAAGAAATAAACTACCTTGCATTTACCAAATTTATCACAGGAAAAGAGCACACACATGGAGGTTATCACAAAACCAGCTGCTTTGTTACATCAGCAGCAAGTTACCTCCCAGTAACTCTTACATCTCAAAGCCCTCCTTATTTTCCTGGGTAGGATTTAAGCCACAGCCTCTCCTTAAGATCTTTAGAGGCTATGTCAGATAGCTCTATGGAGTTGTTTACTGTGGTCTCTGGTCCTACAATTTTCTTTTTGTTTCTTATAGGAGAGCCTGGATCCCTTATAGAGAGGTATGCTCATGAAGAAGCGCCTTCTTGAGCAGCCATCAGTGCCTTACCTGCATCTCAAGCAGTGTGTGAAGACTCTGAAACACCAAAATGAAGAATCTGTCACACCAAAATGAAACAGCCTATTCTCATTCTGCATGCCATGCCCACACAAAGATGTCTGGCCACCTGCTTTTAAAATGCTGAGCGTAAACACATTACATTAACAAAAGTAGAAAATTATATTTTTGATGGAGCTTGTTTTGATCTGGGCTACTGCCTTGCCTTACAGATCTGGAGCCTATTGATAAGAGCAATCTGTCCTTGGGCTTAAAACTGAAGACATGACATTTTTGTTAATGCTCCTAATCTCATTAGATATCTGCCCAGAAGTTTTTCTATAGCAGAATGAGTCAGAGAGTAGAATGGTTATGGATTATTTGTTAACTTGCGAGACTTTCCCCCCATCTTTGGAGCATTCACAGCTACCAAAATGAAACAGCTTATACTCTGCAAAACCCTGTAAGCCCAGCATAACTCACGATGCAAGGCAATTTCAACTGATTCAATAACATGAAGGCTACTTTCAATTTGTTCGAATGGTGCATAGACCGCTTTCTATAGAAGAATAGCTTGACAATTTAGGTTATTTCAATGGACTGTTCACATTCAACTAAGTTGTCACCATCTGTTCCGCCTTACAGTTATAAATGCAAGCAAACACTGTTCACAGTTCCAGTTGGGGTATGTTCTTTTTTTGTGCATAGTGCAAGCCATACATCTGTTTTCTGACAGAGAATTTAGACCCAAACTAGGAAAATGTTCCTCTACTGATACTACAGATTCTATGAGAAGACCATAGTAGTTTTTAGATTATAATTTGTTGTCTGTGATGAGCACCAGAGAAAGTATAAACAATGTCCGAGAGCACCACTCCCGTTTCACATTCTACCCTGCATCCCTGACTCTACTTGTCTGTGTGCCTGATATGCCATAAAATCTACTAGTGAGGAGAACAGTAATGCAAAAAGCCTCAAAGGGGATATTGTGTTATATTCTCCTTGCCTTTTCTAATATAATTTTTTAAAAAATAATGCTCATTCTCTTTCTGGGGTTACGGTCATTTAAAGAATTAATTTTAAAGCACTAGTCCAAGTAGGTCTCAGCCCTTTTGTACCAACAAAGCTGTTGTATAGCAGAATCAGCATGTGTGAAAATTTGTACACTTTATTCTCAAAAGGAACTCCACTGTCAGGCCCTTTTAAGAACCAAAAATAACCTCTCGTAAGGAAGCTCAAGAAGATTTTCCTGTTTGTATCATTTTTTTTCCATTTCATTGCCAATGTATAGCACTAACCTCTAGCTCAGTCCACTCGCAAAAAGCAGCCTTACACAATGATAATTATGGGTCACACAATAGTTATATTTACTGGACTGCCAATATTTAACTGTTAATTAGTTGCTAATGGTGTAATTTGCCTTGACAATATTTCAGCAAAAGAAATTCTGCTGTTTCAACATTCTTGACAATCTTATTTTCTTGATGTGTTAAGACCAAAGCAATGAAGTCTGTTATTATTTCTGTCTTCATTTCTCCACTCAAGGTTTTCATCTGAGAGAGTAAGGTAATGGGTAGTAGGAAGCAAAGTCTCTTATCTGTAGGTTTCTAGGGTGAATTCAGGCAGGGATGCTAGTAATCAGAAACCTATTATTTTCCATCACTAGATTTTAGCATGTTTGGAAGTACATAGACAGTTCTAGTAGAACATACTTATCAGGAAACCCCACCATTGCAATTGCTGTCTGTCCTAGACAGCCTGCCTATGCTAGGCTACAGAATTCACAGCTTTGCCAGCATTACAGGTTACGGATGATAAAAGACAAGGAGGGCCTTTCTCTGTTACACTTCAGCCTATTTCTAGTTAGTAATAATTATAGCCAGACAGAAGTATATTAGGCATCAACAGAAAAGTTTTTTCCATTTGATTATAAAAGCCAGAGTAGCATTCTGTGGCAGAGTTTTCATTGACCATGAAAAACTTTCCTTGGCAGAAAAGAAATACTTAGATTTTAATGTACCCTTGTCTATATGCTTTCTTTAAAATCCTTGCTTGGACACTTGCGAGAAGAGACAAAACAGCATTAAGATCTGTTTAAAAATAACAGTAGAGTTATGAGTTACTCACTAAGGAAGGTAAACTAAAGCATCTCACATTATACCATGGGACATCTCACATGTCCAGTGAAATTAAAGACATCCCTGCATAGTACCACCTACAGATTCATGGAGCAAACAAGCTCTGCATAGCTCTCTGGAGCTTTTCAGAGAAGACAATGGCCAAAACATTTAAGGATATAATGGTCTCCTGTAGCAGAATATAAAAAAAGCCTTATGCTAATGATGAACGTTATTATAGACTTCTGAAAGAGCTAACAGGATGGATTAATTAATGAACAGGGCATTTTTTTTCAGTGATGTGAACTAGATAAGTATTGTTAACCTTAAATTAGTGAGGGATAAGTGAAAGGGCCAAATTTCCATGGCCAAGTTCTTGAGAATCTGTGTTTCACAGACAGGGATTGATTTCCAGAGTAACTGGATATGCATAAAACTACTGAAGAGGTAAAGGAGCTGCAAGAGGTTGATATTTCATAGAATCATAGAATATCTGCCAAAAGCTGGAAAGTTATGTAAAGAGTCTAGGTAATTTCTTAAAAGCTGGACAACATGCCTTGCCCTTAACAAAAGAGAAATCACATCCTGTCATAAGTTTTTAAACCAATAAAACCTACGTGTAAGAAATAAAATTTATAGAGTTCATTCTTGGCTATAAAGTTAAGAGAGATATGAATTATTTAAGGCATATTATATATCTTGAACATACATGTAAGTGCATGTGGATGGAAAGGAAGTTTTAATCACTTGTTGCAATTATAAACAGACTACCTGGGTGACAACTGGTCTTCTACTACAAACAGTACAATTTCTTGTGTGATCAAAATAAAACGTATGGATACACTATCTGATGTCTACTAGGAGAGCAGAACTACTGGTGCTCCTGGACACCATGAAAAGAATTTTGTCTTTTGCACATGAAAGTCCTGAGACCTATTACAAAGAAAAAGGAAAAAGGAAGCCTTTGTTACAAACAACTTTACTAAAATTGAGGATCATTGAAATATTTAGTTTCAGTCTTAAGCAAAAGCTTAACCTAACAACCAGATAGGACTTGGTTCTCATTCCTAACAATGCTTAGAAGCCAAATCTACTCATAATTAAGTATCATGAAACATGGTACCAGGCTGCCATAATACCATGAAACACATGTAGCACAAGTTTAAAGTACAATTGACTTTTATAAAAGGAATACTTTTGATTTATTGGATCCACTAACCTTTTACTTTATATATGTGTGTGCCCATTTTAATTATGGTCTTAAGCTTAACTACAGATTCCCTTTAAAAGTATATTTTTCTTTCTAGCTGAGAAAGGGAATAAGCACACAATCTAGATGGTCCTGCTATTCTCTGACAATGTTCCAAACCTAGACATAAGCAGAAGTGGGCCATTCAGGAGCTGACTGCATCCTCCATCTTAAACAAAAGAGAATCAGATCTTAGGCAGCTGTGACAGCTCCGTCTTTTTAGAGATCACATGCTGAAGACCACAATTCTTACAATCAGCAAGACATTAAATACATGCATGAATCAATGTGCTTGCCACTGGGTCCTTAGCAGTTTCATTTTGCATTTTGCTCACTCCCCTCCAACCTTTAATTTATATTGGGAACGTTGTTTCTGTATTTCCTCCTACAAACTGTTGCATAAGTTAAATTCTTTGAGACAACAGTTGCATTTTTACCAATGGGAGACTAAAGCAATCTCAGTGACTACGTCTGCATAAGAGAGCTAGGCACAGCTTCACTGCACCTAACCCTAAGTACCCTGCTATTGTCCACACCATAATCTTCCCGATACAAGTGCTAAAATTGTATTAATCCAGAGAAGCTAGCACTCTCAATTATCTAAACTCTTGGCAGGGAATCCTAAGGAGGTGGCTTAAGTTTCACCTCCTAAGAAGGAAAGGGCTGCAGGAAGGCTTCAATAGCAGTAATTTTAAGTACTTTATCTCAGACTGTGCAAGCGCATGCTCCTTGAAGCAGACTTCTGCTTTAAACAAACAATAGGAGGATTTGAAGCTCAGTTTCTCATCCTCCAGGTGGAAGCGATAAACACCAGGTTGTAAGTAAAAAAGAAGGGAAACACGCAGCACGTTTCTTCTTCCTTTCCCCTGTGTGCAGTATGAAATCTCACCTGGCTTTCTGTTCTAAGAGTATTCATTTGATCAGTCTTTGCAGGTGTTATAGGGAAGGGAAAATTTCATTTCTGAATCCTGCTGGAGATTAAGCACCATGCTGAACACTAAAGAAAAGACTTATGTATTGGCTTGGTGGATGAGTGCAGAGGTATCCTAGTTAGTGGACAAGTAGGACGGTCGCTACAGGCTTAACCAGTCAGTATCTGATAAGGTTTTGGAGAATCTGTATGTTGGATTTATCAATTTAAAAATTCAGTCGAATTTTGGGCATTCTG
Source organism: Phaenicophaeus curvirostris (assembly GCF_032191515.1). Lineage (NCBI taxonomy): Eukaryota > Metazoa > Chordata > Aves > Cuculiformes > Cuculidae > Phaenicophaeus > Phaenicophaeus curvirostris. Next base: position 5,497,142 of record NC_091396.1, read on the forward strand.
TGCTTACAAGCAAATGCAGTACTCATAATTACAGGCAGTGCTTTCTGCAGTGCTACAGTTTCCTTTGTGTGTGTACATCAAGAGAAGTAAATGGGTTTCTCCTGTAATTGGGATCTGTGTGTTGCTGAATGCTGATTATGTGGTTCCCATGCACCAATGCTTTCTCTCTATTTCTAGACTCATTTAAAATGACTATGCAAAGTTATTTGGACTCCTGTCTATTGAGGTACCTTTCTGAAATTTCATATATCATAATATGTTTTGATAAATACTATAATGTGTACCCCAATACTACGGTAACAGATGCTTTAGGAAAGTGAATATAGGTGGTTGCAGTAGACTAGATTGTGTGTATCTTGATGAAAAGAGATCAAAGAGTTACTTGCTGATGGTTTTTAATTAATTTTATAATGTTGACTAGTTTCACCCTAGTCCTGAGCAGCACATCACAGAAACTCTTCCCCTAACTAGCTCTGCTGATTATCTTTTTGACAATTACTTGCAAGCTGATTCTAGAAAGACATCAAGGAATTTTTACACTGTGATCCAAATGGCCACAGAAAAAAAAAAGAAAAAATTAGGTATTTTCAGGAGGATAATATAAGCAAATAGAGATGTTTGAGCCTGAATTAAAGATCTTCAGTCACAAAAGGGGAAGACAGAAGGTGACAAGAAGTTAACTGAGCGTATATGTTTGTAGTGAGACTCAGGGTCATCTGAAGCTCAGAGCTTAATGAACTGCCATTAGCCAAAGAAAGATCCCAGCTACTACCAAATACCACACCAAACTTTAAGGCTCAATCTCTCCTCCTCACTCTTTATGTGAACATTCTTTATATATATTCCTCATGCAACAGTCAGTCCTTAAACTGACTTCTCTCTAGGTTTATTCATTTTCTAAATACTCCCTTCTCGAAAATAAGCCAGTACATAACTGATAGAACTGACTGTGCCACCTCTAGTTAGAAATCATTTTGTCTACAAGCCTCAGATACATCTGTGAGAGTCAATAAAATTAGAGATATAAATTTATGAAGTTAGATTTTAAAAAATGCATGCATAGCAGCAATGAACAGTAATTGCAAAATGTAACTACACGCACAAACACAATTAGACACAGAGATATGAATGTATAAATATTCTACTTGCTTATTTAGGAAGGGTTGCTTCAAATGAACGTTACTCAAATAATAGCACATTTGTTTTGCAAGTGCAATTGTGCTATGAGTTTTGCCTCTCTGACCCATAAATAACCAGGCTTTGTTCAATGTTACCAGCCACATTGCATTCATATATATATATTTACATACAAATTCTTGGTCTTAATGCCAAACATATTATTAACTGATACGCTTTAGAACATAGATTTATGAATCTGAAACCTTTGCTTTTATATTTTTATCCCTTTGTTTGTACTAATTTTTATGTGAGAAATCTTGATGTTCCATATACTAAAGGACACGTTAATTCTGTTCTGGTTTTGCCGTACAAAAAGCAGGTCTTTCTGCAGAGCCTTGGGGAATAATGCACTCTGTTCTGCATAGTGGAGCAAAAACGTGTACCATTTTTTTGAGTCCAAAAGTTGTCTGCAGCTACAGAAGCAAGGTCAGGCTTTGCAGTGCTCTGCGTCAGCACCAGCAATGTGCCTATCAGGCTTCATTATGGCAACCGGCAAAAAAAAAATAACTCCAATTGGTGTTAATCTTCATTATTTTCATTACGTTCCTGATTTCAAAACCACTAACTGTAAAGCATTACATTAAATCGAACTAAGCTAGTGCCATAAGCCATCAATACAGGCCACTGTGTTGCCACCATGTAGAAAACATCAACAGTAACATACCAAATTCAGTAAGAGAAGAGGGAAGAAAAACTTTGCTTGGTTTTACAAGATATTTAGAAATCAAATAAGCTTCATGGGTACCACTGTTTTTGCTTTTTTTTTTGCAGGCAAAGGAAATATGTTATGCATATAAATATCAAATTGGATTAATAGTAGTTTAAAAGTACATACAAAGAAACAGTAACTCCGCCAAAGTATCTGTACCTGATTGTTTTTACATGTATAACGCAATGAATTCAAGAAAACCTGTCCTTTCCCCCCACACCATGATAATCTTAGGAAGGTCAAGAGTCTTATTCAGACTGGATTCAGGCCTAATGTAAATCCAGTTTGGGGGTGCAGGATAATTTTCAATGAAAAAGTAGCTGAATTCAGCTCTCTTGTCATTGCTATAAAACCAACATTTTGCTGCCCTCAGTAGCTGGCTTAAATTGGAAGCCTAGCATGAATAAAGAAGTCTAAAAAATGAGACCAGATACAACGGTGAATCTAGTTAAAAAAACCTGAGACTGTCACAAAGGCAACAGCTTCCCTTTGCTTCCTCCCATCTCCCAAAACGTTAAAAAAAAAAAAAAGAGAGAGAGAATGGCTGCATGAGCTTTAACAGTTCTCTGACTCTGAAAAGCTGTGTCCTGGATGACACCAGGAAAAAAAGGCAATTTTAGCTGAATTCAAAGATAACCAAGTATGCTGGGTGAGGCTTAAGTGTACAGACCTGCTAGCTAGGGTTTTCAATGTAGGCTTTTATTCTTAGGAATGAATCATTCTTCCATGTCTTCAATCTTTCAGTAGTGATAGGCCTGAGCTGTGAAATCAGAATTGTGAATAAGACCCGAAACTCATCTCACATTCAATTAAAACAGGAGTCACACTACTGCATTCAGAGTTAGCAAATAGATATGAAATTACTGAAAGAAAAATCACAACCAAGTGCTTCCTGGGCTATCTTGACGGATTAAACATATGCAGCCAGTAGCTGTGAGCCACTGTTTCCCAATTCTAACACATTATTTCTTGGTTTAGCCGTTTTTAAAGATAAATGCAAAACAATTCTAGTTCTCCTTGTGAAACAGCAAGTTCACTTAAACCAATCGAGCCAAATCATGCCAGTAGGGGATGTCACACTGCTCTTCTTGTGACTATCTTCTAATCTATATTGTCACAAAACAGCTATCTAGCAGAACTTTCTTTGAAACTGTACTTTCCCCTCTCTCTACTTTCAATAAGAATTACTCATGATATGGTTTTGGGAAGCAATAACACGACATTTTGCGTGTGAAAGGCACAAGGAGCACCCACATGAAAAGATCAGGCTTTTGGCTTTACTCCTTTAGAGTGACACGAATGATCATTTCTTGCATATAACAGCTTGATGGGACTGAATTGTGCCATGAAGCAGTGTACTGTGAAATGGCAACACCCTTCTGCATTGCTCTTTGAGGAAGAGAAGAACATCTACCTTAGTCCCTACTGCAACAATGAGCACTATAAGCAGCGTCACTGCAAAGAGAGCATTTTGTCAGATTCAGATCTTCAGGAAAAAATGGAATGCACGTAAGAAACTGAGATCTGTTTTAGAGAACCCAGGGGAAGAGTCACACAGCTACTGTAGTTCACAAACACATTTAAGTTGTATGGTGCTACGACCAATTGCCATCTTAGAATCTGCTACACGGCTGTTGAAAAAATTTGGGTTGGAAATAGAGCCCACGTGCCTGCCTTGCTTTGCCAAAGATCAGTCAGAATAATGAGACTGGAAAATGAAGACTCAGAACAGACCCCTTAATCTGCTGACTCTACTCTTCCCAGACTGGTTTTCGCTGAGCTCTTGTTCTTACCTTCTGTGACTATTTGAAGGGAAAAGGAAAAAAAAAAACCCTTTCCAATTAGACTAAAACATTTAGATTGCCCTAACACATTGCATGAGAGAACCGATATTTAAGAAAAAAATTGATCAGGGAGATCTGACAGGTTCAATCAAATGTGATACAGCCTAGTACAGAATAAAAACTAACTTTGAAACATCACAAAATTGAGATGTATCAGAAGAGCAACCAGAAGAGCAAATGTTCCACAGGAGGCTACTATGGCAACGAGCTCTTCTGGGTTTTTGAGCCCCACAGCACTCATGTCCCTTGGGAGCCCCCACCACGCTGGATGCAACAATTATATCTGATCTGGAAACTGGCAGGAGGAGCAGACAAAATTTCGAGCCCAGCATTTCAGCCTGCACAGTGCCAAGTTCAGATGCAGTAAAAGACTGAAAAATGTCAGCAGAGTACAAGCTCTCTAGAACCTATTGTCACTGAGGGTTCTATTTGAAACCCACTGATTTTAATTGCAGGTTTTCATTGATATTATTTAACTCTAGAACAACCACAGTAATAGTGTTGAGCTTGAGAATGAGAGGCTTCCACTGTAGCCATCTGCAGTTTTGCTATTCAAGTAAACTCACATGAGAGTCAGTGGAGAGAAATGAGCACTTGTGGAGCACAAATCATATTTATATATTCACTCCAAGAAGAAATGAATCATTCTCCATAAGCAGCTTTTAGCCTCTGACTAGAAAAGAAATTTAGACAATTATTTCAAATGCTGATAATAATAGATATATCAGCATTACGTGATATAAATCCTAGCCCAAACCCTTTAATTTCACACATTTTCACCTGCGGATCACTTCCTCCCCCTCTCCAGATTAGTCTAGTAGATTTTTTAATTTTTTTTTTCTGCTAAGCATTTATGTACTATACAGAAATACACTACCTTGTTCCCCCATCACATATAAGTCTTTCAGCTTCTGATTTCACATTTGCTTGGACTCTAATCTCTCTCAGTGTTATTCTGCTTGATACTTTCCCTGCAACAGTTTATTCTGAAACATTTTGACTATGGAAAAACATACAGGTTTTATTTCAAACAGCAAATCTCAACAGACATTTAAGGATTTTTTTTATCATCCAGAAATATCCTGCATAATGGTCACTGCTATGTTTCCTTTACGTTTCATAAAACAGAATGAAGCTGCATTGGTTAGTGTCTTTTGATTGTAGATAAAGATATCAACTGATGCATAAGATTAATGTATATTCATGAGTAGAATTATAGCTGTGCATGAAAGCACTACATTAGTGCTTGGTAATCAACAGCTACTTTACTTTTTTTAATTTTAAAGTTAGCACAGTTACTAATCAAAGATAATTACACCACTGCCATTTGAAATATTTATCAGGAGTTCTGTAGGAGGAAGAACGAGAAGTGCAATTTTTTCTCTACAGTGACACACAGTACTAAAATAAAGCTGGGCCAACACCACCGTGATTTGGCTTTGCAAAGCTTATTTGCAGAGTTTTGACATGGGAATAATAATTGTAGAGAAGTAATATTTTGCATCTGAATACAGCCGTCTACCTAAGAAACACAAGGTGAGGGTGAATATTAATAAACTATCACTATTTGCGATATGAAATACAGAAGTACTCAACTCCCTTTTAATGAGGCACAGAACAGATTATTTCCAGAGAAGTACAATAAATCAGAGGCAAAATCAATGACAGCATTCACTCAGTTCTCACTCAGATTTAGCCAATCTTCTAAAAATTTCCAAACCACAGAGGAACAGGACAGCAAAGTTTGCATTTTGGTGTACTATATATTAACTATACAAGTAAGCTCTAAAGAGGACAGCTAAACAATACTTAATTTTAAAACAAGAAATACACAATTCTATGAAGGAGATAGTGATTAAACCCATTTTCTAAGTTTGGATTTGGTTTCAATAGCTTTAATATCTGCACAGGTGTGATTTCTTCACATATCTCACAAACCTCACAGATCTTTCAGCAGAAGACTCCACCACCCTAAAACTTCACAATGTTTCACGTCTTCATTATTTTATTAGAGTACTAGTCCTCCTTCCCCTTCTTCCATATAGTATTTTCATTAGTCCGTTATACTCTGTGATTCTTTGAAAAGGATGACAGAGAGAAAGTAAGACTCAACTTTTTTGCTCCTATCTTTTCTCCTGATACTATATGCAATGCAAGAAGACCATTTTTATTGTGGTAGACCTAGTATGTGAATGCACAACTGAGGTCATACTTCTAGTACGCAATAAGATATCTAAGAGTGCAATAATTTCCCATTTCTATGTGTAGAGAATCCTGGAATGAAAATGTATAATTACAGTAGGTGAAAATAGTACAATTTTAATATTGCCCATTATACCTCGAAATCTTAAACTCAGACAAGCACTGAGATGGGATATACTGCTTTGCAAGTGCTCCTATCCCATCCGTTACCACTGAAACAGCTTTGTGCCCATAAAACCATCAGACTGGCAGCTATTCACAAGAGGTGTACAGTACTGAAGAACGTCATTATGACTTTATTAGCACAGCTCTGAGGTCTGCATCACCCGGGCCCTGGCAAAATCCTGGTCAAAGTCCTGGCAGAGCTGCCTCTGTCCTCTGGGCTTCTGGAGCAGTAAAATAAGTTTTGTGCAACTTGCTGGGGAAGGATTGTTCAGAATCAGTCTCAAAACCCACGATGCCATCAACAATCTGTGAATGGTAATGATCTGATACCTTTCAGATAAGTCCTGTATTAGCATCTAGCACTAAAATTCATTTGTGAGAACTGTGCTCCAGCTCAAGTGCGCGACTTTCCTTCCCAGTCTTTGATTCTTCTTTTACTAGCAATTTAAACACCAATAAAATCCAAATGAAAGCCACAGCACGAAGTTTCTTCTGAAACCTATAGTGCTGCTGAGGTTCCCTTTCAGATTTCTCAGCTGCAGACCTTAGCTCTTTTTGGTTTGATACTTAAGAAAGGAATGCAGGGTTAATACATTGCCTTAGATATCAATGATTACCTCTAGCAGAAGATCAAGGTCTGTTCACAGGCTCAACGTGCTCCATGATCTACCCACTAGCCATCCAGATGAGTGCTTCAGGAACAGCCTGCACCCTACTTGCTCTGATAGCAGAGCAATCAGCTGCCTCAGCTGCCAGGGGCACGGACCCTGCTCTGCCCTCCACAGAGGGTAATGCTACTCAAGGATTTCTGCTTTGGAGGGTCCCAAAACTCCAGACAGTGGTTTGGACTTAAAAGTAGCCCTCACAAATCAAAGTTAAGCATCCGTCAGAGTCAATATTTTTACGCAAAGTTTCAATACGTGCTAACATGAAGGATTGACAGAGGAGTTTGCCATCCTATTGCAGCACGGACTAAGAGACATCTGTGTATCAACCGGTTGCCATATGGCAGCAATGGAGCTAGGCCAGGTTCTCCTGCTAATGCCTGCAGAGAGATTTCTGCAACAGAAAGACTCTAACAGAAGGCAATGTAGCATTGCAGCGATTACAAAGTCCTGTGCACCCGAAGCCTGCACAGAACCCACGCTGGCTCAAAAGTGGCTAACACTTACTGGGAAATGAGCACTGATGATGCATTAAATAGTTGGGGAACTAGTGAAGGGTTACAAGAGAGAGAGCATAAAACCTTTTTCCTTGTGTCTCACTGCATTGTTTTTTAGGACCAGTTTCTTCTCTATCGCATTTATGAGAACACTTGGAACTCTCGGACAGGCAGGGATAAGACTGCAGTATTTTCCAGAGAATGTGCAATTAAAACATAATCAAGATTCACTGTTTGAAACAGAACGAGCCGTAAAAATACTTAATACAAAGCTGAAATTCCATGATTCAGCCCTCTTATTAAGGTCTGAAAGGCTGTGACTGCATGAAGAATTAGTAACAGACAAAGTTTGTTTGAACAGTAAGTTGGTATCAACAATTCCCTGGCATCAGCTTCTTTGGTTCCTCTGACAGGGCCTCAGCTTTGTCAGTACAAAGCTACCAAGGTAGTGATGAGCACTGCGAAAAGATATGAGAAACAGCCCTGAACTCAACTGCAGAGTAATAAACACATCAACATGCCACTTACAAGCAGGAATTACTGCAATCTCAGTGCTTGAAAATTAATGATGGGGGGAGGTGACACATGCACAGCATTCACTGAAAGCAGTGTAGGATTTTTATTGGCAGTATCCACCCATTTATGCTGGAAGTTCACATCCCTCATATGCATGATAATTAGAATCCATTAACTGGGAGTGGGATAAAAGAAGAAGAATTTTCATGAATTGTGACAGCACACTGAGGGGGGTGAAAGGGAGGGATGCACCATTTATTTGTTTTCCAAGAACAAAACCTCCCATTTCAATGAAAATTGGGTTGGTTTTTTTTTTTTAAATCTGTGTGTTCAGAACCACACTATTCAGTATTTAATAATACAGCTGCTTTGTAAATCTTCATGTCTCAAAAAAGCCTGATGCAGCTGCCTGTAAAAACTGGAGTGGAGACCCACAGATGGGAACCTGCTGTTGATAGCCTCTGAGCAGGCTGGTTAACCTTGTGCATAGCATGAAGAACTGTATTTCCTGGTGCTGTTTAACCTCAGTGACACATAAAGCTACAGGAGACATCGTGTGGCATCCTGTTGGGAAGGGGAAGGAAAAGAGTGGTATGTAGCACCTCAGGAACACTGGACTGAGAAACAGCAGGTCCTGATTTCTGGGTACACTGTAACTTGATTAAGCCAATGCCCCAACTTCTCCAGTTTCACAATGAGAATAGAAAAAATATTTACCGTAAGTGATTAAATACATATTTCATTGTGTTAATTAATGCTGCATTATACATTGAAAATAACCTCCAAAGACTGACGCTTCAAGATGAGAGTCTAACTGGCTCATGGCAAGTACACTGCTAAGTTTCAGTTTCCAGACTTCTACATGGATCCTAATTAATTAGTCACAGCAGCAAAGCTTTTGTGTCTTCTCTGTCTTTCTGGCTGGGCAGGAGAAAAGTGAATTAGATGGGCTGGAGGAAGCTCTGGTCAGTCATGCAAATCTTCTCATACCACTTGCATATATGGTTAGACCTCCGTTAAAAATAAACAACTAGTGTTGCATTTCTTTTAAAACAACAGCCTGGAAGTGCAGGATCACATGCATCCAGCTAAAAGCAGTTGTGAGCCAGAGATCAAATGCAAAACCAATTCAATTTCTCATAAACTGAAAGGCTTTTTGCCAGATCTAATACACCATTTATGATGATATAGTGATACAACTCATGTAATAATTACTGCTAATTTTATGCACCTCCTGGAGTAATTTAGGTTGCACCGTTATCAAACATTCCCAAAGTTTCCACAGTTTCATAGAAACTACACTCTGATAAATTTCTGGTTAGCTTAGTGTGCATTTCAAAGTGCGGTGAGCTGTTTCCATTTAGCCATTTTAATTATGCAAGGCCATAATCTGCTTTATGAATTACATTATAAGAAGCATTTTCATTCTTATATTGCAATTACACAGTGACTGTGAAATCAAATGAGAATGGTGGGGTTTGAAGTTAGATTAGCAGAAATCCATACATCTTTAAGAGAGATACCATCACCAAGGCCAAAAGTTTCTAGCGGGTGCAATTCCTTAGAGCTGACTTATTGCCAGTGGTAAATGCAGCCACTGTCTGAAAAGGTATTTACTTGCTTTGTATCTGGTAGACAAATTCTTTGGCCCCTGTATGTCTGCTTCCTTACACACACCTCCAAGAACCCTTCATTCACCATCTCTTATACGCATAGACTAAAAATAAAAATCATGTCCTAGTTCTCTCCTAAACTAAAAAGTTTGCTGCCTCTTCTGTGACATCTTCTTCTGATCAACTGGGGCAAGGAGAGAGGAAAGATGAGGAGTGAGCAGAATTACGAAAGCAATGTTCTTGTCAGCAAAAGGAGGGGGGCTCTCATGCTAGCCGCCAGAGAAGCACTGCAGAAAGGAAAAGGATATCATTCTGAATACAGAACAGCAGTAATGACAAGATCTATTAAAGCTCCTCTTGGGACAGGAAAACCTTACACAAAGAATCTGTAACAGTCTCCCACAAGTGAGGCGTGATATCTTCACTACTCTGAATAAAATGCTTAAATTTTTTTATTGTAAAAGACTTACATTTTTTGAGGATAATTCTCCACACCTGTCATCCTAGCTTCTAGCAGCAAAGTCAGAGATTCTCGGAATAATAAATCAGAATGCATTAAAAGAAGGAAATACTATTAAGAAAATATGCAGCAATAACCGTGACTGAAAACCACAATTAAAAAGAAAGCCACTGTGAAACAGAAATGTACAACGGTGCATTTTGATTCTCATGCCAGATACCTGAAGCGAGGTTATATTCACCTATCAGGAAGACTGTGCCTAAAAATTCATAACTTGACAGTTATTTACAGAATTAGGAAGATTCAAGATGAGCAAAGTCAGAGGATGAATTCCTAATGTTTTAGTGGCAAGAGTGAGACAGAAGAGCCTCCTCTCCATCATAATAGAAGCGTATCCTTCAGAAGTGAAGACAACAGCAGAAGAGAGCTGTTTGACCAAGACAGGAAGAGGAGATAGGTCAGTAAGAACAAATAAATCTTTTTTGAGAGCCATTACCCTTCTTCTGGTAATTAAGACTCTCTCTAATCCTTCTTCTATATACATTAATCTCTTAAGGACATTTTGACGAAGCAGCTTATGTACAAACTGGAAATGAGGAGGTACATCGGCCTTGTTGCAGAACAAGGCTAAAACTAATGGATGTGAAGGAATATAGCCCATCGTGTTTCACAGTTCCAGAGATGGGCAGGATCAAGCCCAAGGATTTCTCTCCATTCTTTCTTCTTAGTTTACTTTGTGGAACCACAAACTAATAACCTTCTTACATGGAAGGACAAAAGAAAAATGAAGACACTTCTTTATTCCAACACACCAACTTTCCTCCTTAAGCAGGTGCTATGTTAATAGATTCCCTCGGCTTTGACCTTTCAGGAGGAAATAGTCTTATTTTGCCACGTTTATCACCAGGCCAAAATGTCAGCGCTGTAGATGGTGTTTTTTTAACAGCACTTGTTAAGATGGCTTGCATGCAATTCTGGAAATGGAACTTCTGACATGTCAGTAGATATGGTATCTCCTCCAGAAGGAGGACAAACAAAATGGAACATCACAATTGCTTTTCCCCAGCATAAAGACTCACATCTTGATTAGAAAAAAGGTCAGGGAAGATTGTTATTGCTAAATACATTATGCCTATGAAGGCAATAAAGGTAGCAGCAAGAAAGCCTAAATAGGTTTTCTTTACCAGTACTGTGACTCTGACAATTTCCTTTTCTTTTGTTTTGTCTTAGACTTTGTATTGATAATCTGAATATTGCATTCATCTGAGCCATGGTGCATTAAGACTGCTTTCTTCCTTTCTTGAGTTCCCCTCAATAATGGCACTTTCAATTAATTTTCAGAAGTCAGTACCACAGTGAAACAATGCACCGGGTGTTCTGACCATAACAACCAAGACCTCATCAACCAAAATCATTCCCATGTTGTAGTCATCTTGCATACTGATTAACAAAGCACAATTACTGTTATGACTGACAAAACACTTATCTGTTCTAATTTAGCTGTAAAAAGACTATACTTTCTTTATAGGTGGGTAGGTGTGTTTCACAGGAGTCTTACCATGAGCAGTGCTGTTAATATACTGGTGATGTGTGGTGTTTCATTTAGAAGTCAATAACAAAGTATATGAAACGAAAACTGTTGTAAAGATTCAAAGTTAATAATAGTAATTTGTATTACTGGAAATACACAAGGAAAGTGGTACAGAGGCTGGGGATGGAGAAAGAGATATCAACTGGACTGCTGCTTTCCTCATGTGAATTAATGGCATTTGTTATGATTGTTCTTAGAAGATTTTTCATTAATTCGGTGGATTATAATAAATTTATAATCCTGTAATGGATTACCATCTCCATAGTGGAGTCTACTTCTACTAACTTGACACCAGTTTGACTTAAGTCACTCTTGTTGGAGTCAGATAAGTGAGGTTTAACAGTTTTCAGTGAGTTCCTCACGCTTGAATTCAGGCCAAACCCAGTTATAGATTTACTGCCAGGCATTATCTGCAGTCATGTCTTTTCATCACTATGCTAAAATATTAGATACAGTTCCTATAAACTTAAGTCCTATAAGACTAAGTCTATTTCTAAGTCTCATGAGTCTTATCTCTTCCCCAGGTAAAGCATTATTTCCTCAATGGACAGAGTGCTCTTAAAGATTAAAACCTACTTTGAGGCTATCAGATACCTGGTGATTGAGTAAGGAAAAAAGGAATGAAACAGTTAAAGTTTGTATCACAGTTTGTCACTTCCCCACTCACAATTAAAGTTATTGCAATATCTTTGCCTGCGTAAGAATAATAGTAATTTCACTATTGTCTACAGATTACACTCTCAGTAGGAACATACTTTAATCAATAAACCTCTGAGTTACCAGGTAGGATAATAATAAGACTCTGCAGCATCGACTTTTCTTAAGGTCTATGAGTGTACTAAGGTGCCTCTATGCATCCACAGATTGTCTCTGCTTCTCATCCCTACACCCTTTGGTGCTGCTGTGACTTTATTAAGATGCCAACAAATTTTTTCAACTAGCAAGGTGTTCAAAGCAGGGCTGGAGCTTCTTTGCAGACATTAATAGTTCAGATCACGCATGCTAATGGTTCCTAGTAAATTGATACGTTATTATTGCTTAATTTTGGTAAACATTCTTACCAGAAAGTAGTCTCTCAATTGCAGCCCATCTAAAATAAGCTCATTTATGCTAATGTCTTTCTCCTTGACACTCAGTAAATTCTTCCTAATGCATTAATTATGACTCCAGATAGACCAATGATTATTTCATATATGCTAATTAGGAATCATTTTATTCAGTCTGCCACACACATCAGTAAACAAGTGGAATGAATTCCCTACAGAGAGGATAAAAAGACAATGATTTTCCTTCCAATGCAGCTTGGAGAATTTACCCCACAATCAAGACATAATTAGAGAAGAAACAAGGAGTTAGAAAATACACTTACAGGTGTGAGAGACACCAAGAACCTGCTGTTTCTCAATGACAGAATAAAAGCAGGTACTCAGCTAATTCATCCTTAGCTAAAAACTCATTCTTAGCTAATGAGGTTTTACTATATATGATTAAGAAGTGAATCCTCCCCTACCAAGGTAAGCAAAAATTATGATCAAATTAGTTCCATTTGTAGTAGAACAAATTTATGTGAAAAAAAAGTGTACAGCCCTCGGTTTGAAAAACACAGAAGATTGAAGAAGAGTACATGATACATTATTCTAATTACTATTCCCTGAATGCCAAGGTTAAAGTATAGTGGACAAAACTTTTTGCTCCTAGTACTTAACAATCCTTAGTGCTACCAAAGCTGACAGTTGTAAAATTGGATCATGTACACTTCTTGTTTGTGACCTCTATACAGCTACTCAGGATAACTCCATAAAAAGATAATTTCAGGCTTGTAGCCAACCAGAGAGAAATGTAAAATTGATGTTAAAACATAACATCATGAGGACGCATATTGTTATGTGCAAGTTCTTCGATCCTCATGACATAAATGGTAATATATTGTAGCATGAAAGCTGAGAATATTTATGTGCAGGTCAGGTTCCTACATGTACATTCAGGTTTGTACTTGGAGAAAAATATATTGTGTGTGGATACAACAATTTGTGTTTTATTTTTCTCTTCATGTCTTAAATCAAGTTAACTCAGCTTAGAAGTTTATACACTTAGGGGCATAGAGTCCTGCTGGGTACTTTCTGCAAACATGAATAAATAACACAGAGGACTCTGCAATCTGAATTCAACTATCAGTTTTGATGTGTAAGCCAATGTACAAACTAATTTGGTCTTTCAAAATCAGATATTTCCGTGTTTGAATGTTGGCTAGCTAAAATGGGTGAACTGATGCAGTAATAACCAGTACAAAGAGAAAAAAAGCATCAAGTCATTACTGAATGAACAGGTGAAATGTGGTTCAGGAGCAGAGAATTACTATAAATGTATAGACTGTTAGGGATATACCATTTTTGTATAAGCTTTCAATTGCAGGTTGCAGGTATAGGCCTATGTTTTTTTTTAAAAAATAAAAGGTAGATGAGAAATTGCCTGCAAGAAATTTGCACCTAATACTGTTGTGAATATCATCACCACAAAAGTGGGATGAATGGCTGCAGGGATACGTTTGTGTCTGCGCTGTCCTGAAGGAGACACATACTGTTGTCTGCAAAGAAATAAAGCGTGAATTTTTACCTGAATTATTCTAGAGTTCAGGAGTATTGGGATGAAATCTGAGCCAATTTCTGGAATCTGATGAAATGAATTTCATCTTAAAAATAATCTCAAGGAATATCAGGAATATCAAGAATATCAGTCTTATAAGCAATGTTGTCAGAAGTACCTTTCTGTGTCACTCAGGCTGAAGAAAAGGAAACTCCTTTTCTTCAGGCAGGTGAATATAAACTTATAGTTACTATAAATTAATGTAGTTCATGCCCTTATAAGAACATGTTCTGGATCTTGTGTTTCACAGCAATGATCAGTCTGCAAAAGCTTTCAAATTCCTCTTGCACTGTAGTGCATATATATGCATATATACACTGTAGTGTATAATTTGTTTGATTTTCTCTCTTTTTTTTTTTTTTAATTTAACCTAGGGAATTTGAAGAACACTTGATCAATTGAGAAACCAATAGCACAGTACTGAAGATATGCCATTAAAAGCAAAAGTCCTTGTGCGAAATCATCCCCCTACAATTATACTATCATCATCATATATTTTTTCAAGCAAGGTCTCCGTACCCTAAGAGTCAGCAGGTATACGGAGTTATTCCTGATGGAGGAGGAAAAAAAAAGCTGAAATCTGCTAACAACTCTCATAAACATTAAGGGAAAAAAGTCTAGGATTATTAAAATCAACATTAGTCAGTTTAGACAGAAAATCCTTAACTGTCCAGTTAGATTACTCAGCCATTCAAACTCCTGGGAGATAAGGACTGCTTACAGACTGTTTAAACTACACTACAGTTCTAATGAATGCAGGATAGATAAGTTTGGAAAGCAAGCACCTTGAAAGAAAATACTAGCAAATGTAAATTTTAATTTACTTCATGTACTGCTGCGTGTGGAGGGTGATATTTGGTTGAGTGGTTGTTAGAGTTTATGGAAAAGGTAATGAAAGATCAGATGGATGCTGTTCACAAGCATTAGCCATAATGATCACACTGTAAGCTATTAGCAGTTTTAAATATATAAATATATAGCTACTAATTGGATATGTGTTTATGACACCATAGCAAGATTATTTTGCCACTAATGATTTTTTAAAGAGAAGAAACTAAAATCCCAAGTTATCTGCATACTACACTATTTAAAAGGAAGGCCATTCTCTTAATGTTAATTTAAATAAAGTTACAAATAGCCAAGTTAAACTAACTCACACACAACATAGTAAAAACTGATTAAACAATAACGATGGTCCCTTGATGACAATACAGCACTAGCACGCTTCACTTGTCTTTCAATACAGCATCTTAATATTCAGACATATCTATTTCACAAAACATCAAATGAAGCCATGTGGAAATCAAAACTCCTACTGAGCTTTAGTATACCGAGTAAGGGAAATTTCAGTGTACTATCTTCTTTTTGTCCTCCATGGAAATCAAAACCTACAGGAAATCTTCATAGTTCTATTTATATCTTTGACATCCAGCTTCTCGCTAGCAAATGGTTTCCATGGTTTTGTTAATTTTCTAAATTTCTAGTTATTTTTGAAACAAAGAAATTAAAGAAAATAACTGGTAGGTAATCATCTTATTAACACCTATTTAAATGCTATATGTATGAATTAGTAGGACTGTCCTAGTAGGCTTCTTCATAAAACCGTATGGGCTTTAAAGTTTCACCCACACAGTCCTGCAAGCAATAAAGCATCAGCCTGGAGGAACAGTAATAAGGTAGAAGACCAGGATACTTTGCTACTAACTCCACTGTCCTCTGCAAAATGTCACTTCTTTGGGAGTTTCAGTTCTTGCTCAAGTTTGGGTTCCATGTTTTAAATACGCCTTGGTTAAATCAGTACAATGCCATACAGTGTGTTAGAGAAAGGTGGGTCTCCTCAGTTAGGCAAGAAATACAGAGGGACAGCGTATTAATAAAACCAATTAACAAAAGCCTTTTGAGTGCAAGTCTGAAAAGTCAATGTGATAGTACGTTCCAACCCCAGATCACATTTCACAAACAGTGACAGAACAGTGGCTCACAGCTCAATGCTACACATATACAACTAAATTTGGTACCAACATTTTTTCTATTTGCAACTTGTATTGAGCACCTTCCTACTTTTGATATGTTTCATATAAATACAAACAAAGAAGAAACTGATTTCTTGGTCAAAAGTCACATTTCTATCCTGATATTCCAGCCAGTTTCTTTCATTTGTTTATGCAAACCCTTGTTCACCACTGGCAGCATTTTCCAGAAAATATCATTATGCTCTTTATAATATTACACAGGGACAGAATCTGGGAAGCATGATCTGAAAATGCTTTTCTATATTTCAAGACACATTTGTTTAAAAGCATAGAATTTATTTTCAAGCCACTTTGGCTTTGTTTACTTGCTTGTGGGATGGAGAAGCGGTGCTGAGGGAAGAGGAGGATGCAGTAAAAACCAGGCACTTAATCTTTAAATCTGGGAATAGTATTCTTTTCCATCAGAGACAAAACCTACTCTCTGGATAAGATTGACATCAATTATGCTGGATTTTTTAGGCATTTCATGTAATGGATGATAGTTTTAATTACTTAAATACATAATTGCCTGACAACTAATCCCAATCATGATTGTGGTTTAGGTTTTTTGTTGTGGGTGGGTTTTGTTTCGTTTGTTTTGGTTTTTTTTATCAGTACCAGATATTTGCATAATGAATGTTCAAGTATAACTGTTTATTTAAAGAAAACCAGCTCGGGTCTGTTGTTAATTGCATTTTGTGCCATTTATTGAGAATTTTAAAATTACAAGAGAGCTCAAAAGACATGGATTTAACAGGGATTTGGCACGCTGAGAGTATCACAACTTACCAAGTTTATGGCATTAGCTAAATCTGCCACTTACAGCAGTGCCCAGCTATAATAAAAAAAGGTCAAAACAGTCGTAAGGCTGAATGAAATTTAAACTGAAAAGAGAAAGAGCTCTCTTTTGTGGATATGAGATGTGATAGAGAATCCTTGCTATTCTGCTTCTGTATAGTATTTCAGATGTTATGAAATCC
Organism: Phaenicophaeus curvirostris; assembly: GCF_032191515.1. Taxonomy (NCBI): domain Eukaryota; kingdom Metazoa; phylum Chordata; class Aves; order Cuculiformes; family Cuculidae; genus Phaenicophaeus; species Phaenicophaeus curvirostris. The sequence continues at coordinate 5,514,218 of NC_091396.1, forward strand.
TAAAACATGACACTGTAACCCCAAAAAAGATTTTGCGGTTGATTCACAAAATGTCCAAGTACTTGAAATACAAGTGGAAGTACAAATACCATGAAATTAACAATGGAAAACTTCACATCAAACTCTACATATTCCACACACGTAAACTCTACAAATTCCATATAGCCAGTACATAGACTATGTGATGCTGCTGGGCCTCAGTATGTGTGTTCCTCATGACACAGATAACACGAGTTATCCTGCACCCTGAGGTTGCTTGAGTTACTAATAGTACATTCACTCAGCTACTCTGAAATTACACTTTGTTCAGTAAAGACTGAGCAATTTTTCACAAGTCTCACATTTTAAAGAATGGAAGGGTTCCCGATGACTCAGAAAATAAAGGAAAAAAAGAAAGGCAAATGTTATGATAATCTTCAAAAAGGCAAGAAGGAAGATCCAGTGAACCACAAGCCTGTCAAACAAGAAGGTGACTGAGGACAGGCAGTATGGAATTACTAAATGCAACTTGTGCCTGATCAATCTCATTGCCTTCTGTGATTAAATGGCTTGCTTTGCAAGCAGGGAAGAGAACAGCAGGTGATATTTACCATGACTGGAGGAACAGACTGACAGAATGTTATGAAATGAAATAAGGAAAAGTACAAGCAAAACACTGTCCAGTTAGGACTTTTCATCATCCAATTGTCCCAGTACAAGCAAAACATCCACAGAAGTCCAGGAGGATGTATAGGTGGCTGGAGTGCACGAGGTACAATGAGATAGTTGGGTTTGCTCAGCCTTAAGAAAAAGCTAAGAGGGTATTTAATTTCAGTCTTCCATCACCAGAAGGAAGATTATAGAAAGAAGGCAGGGCCAGACTCTTTTCAAAGGCACACAGTGAACAGACAAGAGGCAACATCCACTGGTTATAGCATAAAGAATCCAACTAGGTATAAGGTAATATATTTTCACAGTCAAAGTGGTTAAGAGTTGGCTGCCCACTCTGCCATTGGGCATATTTAAAATGCAACCAGGACAAACAACCTGCTTTAACTTCCAAGCTGGTCCTGCTTAGATCAAGAAGTTGAGCTAGACCACCTTCAAAGGTCCCTTCCAGTCTAAGTTATTTGATGATCAATAAGAGTATAAAAATTCATGCAATGTTACTATGCATAAATAATGCAGTATGGGGCAAAGAACACACACACACACAAGCAAGATAATTTCTCCTTTGCACTTAGGCGCCACTAAATTCTGTGAAAGACAGGATTATCAGAGCTGCTCTTCGCACCTCTGGCCGTAAGTTTAAGCTACAGAAGATATTGACAGAATTGAGATTCTGTGGGAGGAACAATGGATCTCAGTACAGGTTAGCCAGCTACACTCATTCCTAAAACACCTTCCATACTGAGATGAGAGAGGGTCCTACACTAAAGCATCATTCTGGCCTTCCTCAGACAACTCCTAGCAGAATCCAAGCCTCTCTTCAGCCATAATATTCGGCATTGCCTGAATAGCACAGACACCCTTTGATCTAAAGTAAGAGCTTGACTCACTTAAAATGTCAGATGATCTTTTAAGAATATCTCTCTATGGAAGGATTGTAGACCTTACAAAATATCTAGATATCAAAGTCACCCACTAGGTACCGTGCAAAGATAAAATCAAAAGGTTGTTTGTATTCTAAGTTAAAAATATACAGAAATAACACTAGAGGAAACTCACATTTGTAGACTGCTTAGTAAGATGTGTATAATGTATAGCTTTATGAGTAAAACCTGTTAGTTTAAATTAAGTCAAAAAGAGATCTCAGGGGATGTAGAATGCAAAGAAAACCTAAGCAAAGGATTGTAGGGAAAATGAACTATTTACACTTAGAGCAAACTGGTTTAGGAAACCACCCAATAGAAAGGTTAAAATAAATTGCTTAGAAACAGCCTGGAAAAAAATATATACCCATTATTACACCCATTTACTGTAGCTGGAATAAAATGCCTTATAGTGGTGATCACATTATCAGAAATATACTCAGCCCAGGAACAGGGTTCCTCCAACATTGAACTCGTATTAACACTGAGGTCCCCACCTGCAGGTGCAATGAAACCTTCCTCTTTTTGCAACTTGCCACTTGGCCAGCCACGTACTAATGTGACTCAGCTTCTTAAAATATTCAGCATTAGGACTTTCCCATTCCACTGAGTTTATAAAATCATAGCTCTTACATGCTTTTAACAGAATATCGACTGACATTATTTTGTTACATTTAATGATCAGTTTACTAAAGCGGCTTTTTATAAATCTGTTATTTGCAATATATTTTTTCCCTAAGAACTGTTTTCCCCATTTATATTTGGGAGTCATGAATATGTTGCTTGACTTTTCTTAGATGAACAGTCATACTAGAAAAGAAAAAGAAATCAAATCAAAACTGACATGATTAGTAACCAAAATGAGTAAGAATTCAGTTCCACAATATCCACGTATGACATGGATGTGAGAACAATCAACATTCAGCACCCACAGAAAGAAAAAAATAATATTCAGCAAAATATTATGTACTACGTAGAGCAAAATCAAAAGCACACTGATTAAAAAGAGACTTTGCAGCACACTGTAATCAAAGTTTTGATTTGGATTTTTTGCTTCTTTGGCCGTTTCAAAAGCTTCTTCATTCTCCAACATAATATTAGAAAGTTTAACAAAAGGAAGCTGAGTGAGCACAAAGAATTTTGGAGTTGCTCTTTAACTTCTCAAACATTACAGTTCCCAGAATGCCAGGGAAATGTATCCAGCTTGAATACATCTTCAAATTGCTTGGCTGAAATGTTGTTTGTCTACAAATCACCAAAATATATGTTTCTGAACAGAACATCTTTCAAATAAAGAAAAATATAAATCCTTCTACTTCCATGCAAGTTGGAAAACTCCAAAGAAAATTAGCACAACTTACAGAACTGATTCTAGTTATTCATGTCTTTCATGCGTGTTACTTGAGCATTCCCACTACTCCACACCTGCCTTTATAATCACCACAAAGTATGACTGGAACATCAGACTGTGTTCTTCAGTGATTAGAAGGTAATTAGTTTTAAACTGTTGTTAATGATGAAAGAACCAGTGATGGGTTGTTCTTAAAAACTCTGAATCTTTTTACTGTGAGTTTTAGTAAGCCCCATGTTTGATGATGATATAAGGCTAATGTTCCTGATTATATTACCCTTTCTTGTTCATGCAGGCATTAATCTTACATGGATAACATGGCCTGTTTCTAATGAAAGCTTTAAGCCTTTGACTAAAAGCACTTAATTTCGGTTCTTTAGATATAGTGTCTTATTGAAACTGCATAGGAGGTTGGTTGAATACATTGCTGTCCAAGTGACTTAGGAAAATTAATGAGCCAAATGGAAGTGAAAACCTCTATGTTCTTTTCTTGTAACAAAATAAGGACAACCTAAATGTAAAAAATTGCCAAGGAGATTACATAAGCAATCAGCTGCTAACAATGCTTTTCTAAGTGAGCCAATATATCAACATTATTCAGAATTTAGGCTTTATTCAGGCTTCATTGGGAAAAGCAATTTAACCAGAGAAAACCAGTCAAATTTTCTCTCTTGTTAATTAAAGGGTAGCAATAGATATTTGGAGATTATTATAAGGCCAGTGAGATATCAAGATTAGGTGTTTTCAGAACCAGATATGAAAAAACAGGAAAACATAGATCCAACACTTCATATTTCAGCTATCTCAATATTGGTTTCCAGAATGGTGGAGGAGTATCAACACCAGTTTCTGAACTCTATTCTGTGTGTTAAGCATATATCTTAAGATGCCTGTAGGGAGATCATTTCACCCTACTTTCCAGCCAGAAAAGGCACCCATGACCTTACTGAACGACCACCAGCAATCTAGGCTTAGCTGTCTGCTTTATGTACACTTTTCCACTAGATATTTGGGGGAGCAAAATGTGTCTTTGCATTTATTCCGTATCTGATGCAATGCAACTCTGAGATCCATTGATACTACTGGACTACAAATAATAACAAAACCTTCATGTTACTGGACTACAAATAATAACTAAAGTCTTCAAACAGAACTGACAGAGAGCTTAGCTGTCGGCAGAGAAAAGACTTGAATTAATTTGGAAGCATATTTGTGAATATTTTGCTCTGTCTTCTTACATGCCTGCGCTTACAGAACAAATTGGTAGTGCTGACAGTCAAAAAACTGAAGCAACTAAATGAATGGATTTTAAGTTGCTACCAGTATCACACAAAGCTGCAGTAAAATAGCTGGAAGTTCATAAAAAAATAAAGAAAGAGATGAGTCACAGCAACATGCTCTGAATCAGGCATTTAAATCAGTGGCCAAATATAGGCACTGAAGGCTCACAGCAAAACACAGGACATAAGGACATTTTGTGGAAGATACATCTGGAAGATATACTGAAAATATTGCTACAATATCCACCTATTTAGCAATGGAAGACAGCTTTAGGCACAAGAATGCAAGACTTGACTGTATGTGGCTGTGAATATGACATCTTCCACAAACACAATAGAGTACATAGCTTTAAACCTCAAAGTCCTAGGTCCTGGGGATCAGCAAAGCAATGCAAGACCAATCTGCACAGGGAAAGGAAAGATTACATAGGCAGGGGCAGTGCACCAAAAAGTACACTAGTGTGGAGTTACTTCGCAAGGTAACCACTACAACTAGCATTCCTGCTTCTTAATTTATCCATTTAATCCCATTGCTAAAATTAAAAACCAAGCTCCACTTCCAGCATAGAAGGCTGCTGTGCTTAAATGACATTTGATAATTTCAGGATCCTAGTCTGCAGAAGACTCTACAAAAGAGCTTATTTCAATTTTCAAAATTTCATAGAGAAACCAAGAATTTTATCTTTAAGATTCCGTGTGTTATAAAGTGTTGGTAGAAAATGCAGCTTTCAAAGTAATCTAAAATTGTGTCAATTAAAAATACTGAACTTTTCTTCCTTCCTAAACCGAAAGCACATTTAAAGCACATTTAAAATGTTACATTTAAAATGTTACATTTTCTCCAACAGCTCATCTCTAATGTGAAAACTAACCTGGTCTGCCTCAGAATCTCTGCAATAATAGTGAATGCATTTAAAACTGCTGCTTCTATTTGGTAATGATTAGTTGGCTTTTAAAGCTATAACATGGCCATTGACAATTGCATTTTATTGATTTACATTTTCAGTTTCATTTTGCATAACAAAATTAATTTCCAAATGATTATCTTGACAGCAAACATTTTAGCTAATTATAGGACTTTAAAAATCTTTCATATGAAGTACAATGGGAAAAAGTAAAGGAAGAACATCAAAACTTCATAGTTTTGTGTCAGCTGCCAGAACTATTTCAGTAGCGTGGCAATATTGATAATTGAGTCTAAAAGCCCCATCAAACCATGCACCAAAGCATCACAATGCTTTAATAACCACAAACCCCTTTGTTTTTAATCACAACTATTTAGGAAAAAAATATATTCTGGCTAATAATAATAATGATAGTCTTTATTTTTTTTCAAGCCAAAATCAAAGCTATTCTAACCATCTTATCTTGATTTTATTCTATTATTATTGGAAATAAAAAAAGAAAAAAGTCATGAAAAAATTACCGGTTAGAAAGTGTTGGAGAGCAGAATAGATATCTCTGCAATTATTTCTATTAATCCAGCATTACTTTTTATACCATTAAATTGGGAAAAAAATTAAGAATAATAGGAAATTTGCAGCTTTGAATAAATTCTTATTCATCGCAAAAAAAAAAAAGAAAGAACTACAAAGTGAAATTAGACATAGGGTCTCTGAGTCTTCTTTAATTTGTTGGAACTAATTAGTGTAGAAATTTAGACTGACAAAATAAGTTTTATGGAGGCATTTCCAGTTTTTATTTTGACTGGTACAGCAAATTTTTACGGCCCTCTACAGCTTGCACTCCTGTGACCTACATATATCCCACCATAGATGCTCTAACCTTACAGACTGTTTTCTTGCTACGGGGGGGAAGCAACCCCCGAGGGGTGGCAGCTCTCTGGTCAAACAGGCACCAGTACAAAGGCCAAATCATGCTCATCTCCTCCCCCGGGCAGGGGATTACTAGCACCAGCCAGCACGGCTGAGCCAACCCCTCCTAGCAATTGGGCAGTATTGACACTGAGGTCTTGCTGCATTTCAACTCATCTTGGTTAAAAAATCCAGCTTCTTTCTTCATCTAAAATGATGAGGCTTTTTGACAAGAAAAGGGAAATGATATACTATTATACTAGCTGCCTCATTTATACAGATTTATATCTAAACTAGCACTTTACATGACTGCTCTGGAGATAGAAGCCACAGTCAAGAGTTGACTCAATCTCTAGGAAAGTTACCAGGGCTTCTGTTCAGCCCTAACGTTAAACCATATCCAGCATTGCAGATTACTACCAAGCACCAGCTGGCTGGGGCTGAAGTAGTTCTTTACTGTATCTTATCAGCCAGCCCATTCTTTGAATGTTGCATCATTGTTTTTAAAACTAAGGAAAAATAAAAGCAAAAATAAAGACCAAGTCCCTCAGAACAACTGTTAAATCTTCATGCCTGCATGAAGGTTTTGGAAGAATACCAGGACCTATTTTCCAGTTTTTAAATTATTGACCTGACCGAATAGCTGAACGAATAGCTAAGCAACATGAAGACCTGGGCTAGGTGAGCTCCACAAGGAATTAACAGAAGATAGTCTTGTCGCATGCTGGTTCTGATGGGGTATTGAAGGAATCTAACATTTCCTACACATGTGAGCTGTTAAGCATCCCCTACCATCATATTTTGTGTAGAGGCACAGTGGTGCCTTTAACCACCACTGCTGCTCCTAAGGTGGGCCAAGCCTCATGATAATGTCTGTGTGACTATGGACTGAGGTGCTAAAGGGCTGCAAACACCCTTAATTGTGCTTTGTCTGATCACTTTGTTGGCAAAAGGATGCCTTGCATTTGCCTGCATACTATGCTGATAGACCAGAGCCTAACTAAACTACCGCAAAACTGACCATCTAATGTACCACCAAACTGTAGTAGACATTTGGTAGATGACTTGGCCACGCCTCAGACAGCCTCTCTACACTTTCAAGACCATTTAGGACTCTTAGTGCACTCTCCTCCTACACCCTCTAGGTCTCCTAAGGTCTGCTGCTGAGCACAGGTCTGATCACACGCTGAGGTTTGTGCTTGAACACAGGCTCAGGATGGCATTCAGATATAAACCATACTAGACTTCAGAGGCATAAATCAACTCTTCAACAATACGTGGAGGAGAAGCAATCAATCTGAATGTTCGGCAGCCATTCACAGAATCAACTATCCAGAGAGGGTTTGAAGTACAACATCTGAGAAGATTTCGCAAATGAACTCAACATCCACTTGCAAACGCCAGTAAACCAGTTCCATCCCTTTGATGACATCACATACTCTTGGACCGTTTCAAGTTTGATGCTCACAGAAGTGGATCTATTTTTACAAGAACAAGAGAAATAATCTCAATGTTTTGGGGTTTTTTTCTGTGTGGTACCAAATAATTTTAAAAAGGCATAGCACTTTCTCATGCTTAATCCTATTTAAATATTCTTACGCTTTGATTTACTTCAGCAAAATCGGTTCTATGATTATACTGTGTAATTTTTTTTCTTTTATAAAACCAGTGTTAATGTTCTCATTTACTTCAGAGCCTTGCAAAGTGAATTACTAACTCTCTATCTGTATCTCATCTACTTTGGAATTGTCCATGGTATGGCATTAACTGAAGTGAATTGCTTGAGAGATAACACCTCATTAGCTTGTTATGAAGGAGAATGACCTTCCTACAGAATAAAAATAGTATAGTCTCGGGAGGGTTTGTCTTTCTGTTTGATGATTCAATTTCCACTATACTTATCCATAACACACACTGAGACTTTAAGGGGCTTGCCCTGTTGTTCAGAGCTTTTATTACTAATACTGTCTCTTCAACAGACATCATAAGGCACAGAGATAAGGCAGCATTCAGGCCACCTGGATTTGGATTAGACAATAAGTGTAACAGAGAAACTCTAAATCCCTTTTGTAAGATGCAGGAGACCCACCACACTGGGCAAGGAGCCACTTCCCAGCAGCAAAATTCAAATAGCAAATACAAACGTGAATCACTCTCCTAGCTATCTTCCCTTATGCACCTACAAAGTAACAGTAGAGCAGGGTTGGTACTGAAGACAATCCAAAGTCTGACAGCCAGGAAAAGTTCCCATTGAGCATCAATGAGGAACTTCAATGCACCATCCCAAAAACATAATCAACCAAGCTTCATGATGTATGAACCTAATAAAGACCCGGCTTCCAAAGAGTAGTAGACCTATTGCAGCACTGGGGCAGAATCACTGCAGGGGCAGACTATAAGATGTTATGAAGACCAAGATTGCCTGACACAGCCTGTTACAAAAGATGACACAGGCTGCTAGGCATAGATAAGCAGGTGTACCCCATGTATCAAACAGATTCACAAGGCAGTAGCAAAAGAGAGGAGTACTAAGCCCAGCAAGACAGTGCATGGCCAGAGGCAGGTGTAGACAGCAGTTCAGAGACAATAGCTGAGTGACCCTTATGCTCAGGGAGCTGCAAGTACCAATCATAACTGAACGCTGCTGACAACGGACAGACAATGTAACGTATGGACGGAAACACAACAAGCAAGCTTACAAAAATTCTAGCCATCAAGTCAAAAAAGCCAAACAGTAAAGGTGGTGTGAGAGAAGACATGGAGTTTCGTAGCTCATTCATACAGGTAGGCTAAAAGTGATTACATGCCAGGGTCTGTTTTTTATTATTACCTACTCTGTTGCAAATGACCCCGACTCATAGACAGGCATGAGGGCATGAGCACTACACGGTCCATGGCAATGTAGATGCTACTAGAAAGGACAAATGAGAAACTTCCCAAAGAAGAAATACAGTTGTAGTGCTGAGAAAATCCTTCATCAAATTTGAGAATATAGATGAGAAGCTGGACGCTTGCTCAAAAGCCAGCATACTGGAAGGACAATAAACTGGAGATCATACAGTGGTTCAGCAGCAGACTAAATCTTTGCAACCCCTTGCAATAGAATCTTCTAGGTAAAGCAACCAAAGAAATATTAGGAAAAACAATTGTGCTTATATTTTAAACAAAGAGGTTGCAATCAGAGTAGAATTTGGAGGGAGTAACGCAGTAACAGAGTTTGGAATAGGCACCACAGAGTCCATCTGCTGTCATTAGGCTTGATTGCTAGCCGCTGTTGACTAATTTATATGAACTTTCATCATTATATAGCTAGTTTAGATTTAGATACATGCAGTCCTCTCAGTACATTATCTAATATGAAATACATACAACAGCAGACACAAACAGAAATGTTATGTTCCATACAGCTCACAAAATCAAATGCCTTTCAGTTCAAGTTTTAATCTACAGTCTTTCTTCCAGGTGGTGGCAAGGCACAGATCCAAGGTACAGTATGGCTTTTGCACCAGATGCTGGCACTCATGCAAGCCTAACTTTGGCAAGCAGGGCAAGAGGCAGGGCTTGAGATGCTGTGGCATTCGTTCTGGAGTTGGCTTGGTGACTTGTGAGCATGGCAGCATTTCATATCCGTGACAGACCTGGATACTCCTTCCAGTTATTCTACGTTCTTTAAAGCAAAGCAAGTCTCCAGCTGTTATGGTGTGGTGAAGTAAATTTTAAACAATCAAACGAGCGTAGCAGATATAGAAATACGCAGAAATGCTTATATTTGCACAGAGTCTGAAACTATATCTCCACACACTGACACATCGTGCATTTCAGCCTATATTCATTCAGATGGGCAGTGATTTAGGTGACAGCGATGGCATTTTAATTACAAGTATTACTAATTTTGGCTTCTATTCAGCACACTGTTGAGTCAAGATATATCTTGAACATTTGTACAACAAAACTGAGTTATGCAATTCTATAAACTCCAAATAGCTGGCCTATCAAAAAAACATGAAATGAAGCTCAAGCAGTGCCAATGTTTGAATTAGTGGCATCATGCAAAAGCAGCTACATATTACAAGCTGAAGTGTGCAAATTCAATTTCTAAGCATAGATCCTGTGCTGCTTTATTATTTGGCTATTCTCTTTTGAGTGGTCTGGATTGAATAGAGCAACTTCAATTCAGCAGCTGCTGACATGAAGCCAAATAGTATTCCACTGCTTACAAAAGGATGTGAAAAAGCAAGTAAAGAATCATAAAATGAAGATCTGAACCAATGTTCCTCTAAGTAAGAGCTGACAGCATGGAGGGTAAAAAGTGAAGGGCTATCTGTTACTCATGGAAAGGACAGGGAACTAAATAAAGGCATTTTATTGACACATAGCAAGGTCAGTTGACAAGTCATGCCTCAAGCCTGGGTAAACATCCAGGTGGTGTGGTAACAAGGTGGGAGGATGTAATGTGCTAGTCTTTCAAATTTTGGTATTACAATCCTCACTGAAATCTTGTTAAGCCTCGTTGGTAGATATGCCTTATAACTCTAATTTTAATAGGATTATGTGGGGATTGACTCTCCAGAAAAAAAATGTGGAAGGGAATTAGGGTGCTTCTGAGAAAAATCCTATCCTAATGTATTCTAGTCAGAAGAACAGACACATACCCTCTTACAGACGTGCTAAAAGGCCTTGTCCTGGGACCAATATGGCAGTGATCCAGAAACAAAGACAAATCTTTTTGCATTGTTGGACACGTCTTGCATTTTAATCATTTGACAGGGGAGAGAGCCAAAGATCTGAAGACAGAAGGAGGCACAGGGCAAGTAGGGGTTTTATCTGCCTTGCTGGACATGGATTACCTACCCGAGGCAAAAAACCACATTAAATAAGAAATTATGTAATGTTATTAACATCAGTTCTATTTCCAGGTGCATCAGAATGTAGCCTTAAATTAAGTTAGTAAGCTGGTTCCATATTTACCCTGGTCTAATTTGCAGCAGAAACTTGTAACATTGGCTTTGTTACCAGGGAAACTGACTGCTAGAAAAGTGGTGAGGTTTAAAATGAATATTCTCTGTTGTGGACAAGACAGGAACATAAAAATACTTAATACTGGAATAGTGTGCACCATTTAATAGTGGATGATACCTTTTCCTTTGGAAAAAATCAGCTGAATTCACCTACCTGATTGGAGATTACCGAGATGATGATATGAACTCTATAGCTAAGAGTGACATTATGAGCAATTGTTGTACAAGCAAAGATACGTGACTTGACAAAAGACCTTAAAAAACACCAGTAGCAGAAATTGCAGTGTTTTATCTGCAGTGAGCATTGCTGTTGGATGCTTAGCTTAAGGAATCTTAGCTAACAATTCAAAAAAATAATTTTGAGCTCTTGGCATTGTTTGAAGAGTATATCAGAGTCGAATACCTTTAGTATAACAAAACATTTTTTCCCCAGCACACTGGCTATTCATTAACAGGTCTCTGTGCATTTAGGTGGCTTTTTCTTAAGATTTTTACCTTAAGGGACCTAAGGAATCTTTTAAGTAGAGTTTTGTGTGCAGAAATCCAGCTAATGGTGTTCCTCATAGGAACAACGTAAAATGAGGTGATGGTGGCAGGTTTGAGAGCAGCATGCATTCCTTTCATAACTTTTTCATTGTTGTTGACTTCTCTCTGACAGGAACACCATTACTTTGTATGTACTTTTATCTTGTATACAATACACTGAACTAGATGACCCAAAACACACGACCTGAACAGTCTCACTCAGGGAAGGTAATGAAAGCACATCTGCTGAACTGGTGAACAAGTCAGAAAATTCAGCAGCTTACAGACAGTGCTCTAATGATGTCTAAGTAAACAAGAGAAACTTATGGATATTTTTAAATTCTAGCTTAAAAGTCCATGATGATAAACATGTTTTTCAACTAAGGCTGATCAAGACTATTGGTTTCAGGGGTGTAGTCACTACTTTTTAGCAACAAGTATTACGGGAGCAAGGATTTTTGAAGGAGACTGAGGGACTTAGGAACCTTGCATATTTGGCTATAACATCATCAAGAACAGCTAAAAAAACCCTACCATTTGTAGCTGAATTAAAGTCACATTTGTTAAATTTGTTTGTATTTTATGCTTGTAAATTCTAGGTACACAGAATAAAACCAGGTTTTGAAAGTGTCATTTTGACAATATGCAGTGGTTGTTTTTTTAACAATGTATTAAAAAGGAGTCTACAAAGGAAGGAGTTCTGTTAAAATATTAAATATCTCTCTATAAAAAAGAAACAAAAGAATCCGTATAATTTTGGCCTCAAAGCACCTTAAGGAAAGCAGCAGGAAAGAACAAAATCCACGCCTTTGTACTGGGTATAAGCATACATACACACGTATATGCGCAAACACATACTGTAAAGCACCAACATGATTTTATTAGATGGATCTCTGTACTAGCAAATTACTCGCACCAGTAGAAATTACAGAAGCTTGTAGTTCCAAGCAGAGAAGAAAGAAATAAACTGCTAAGGCAGGTATTTTTCACACACTGTTCTGTGCTTTCCACAAATGTCACAAGTTCCACCATTTCAAAGGGAAACATACACAGGCTGCAGAAGGGAGAATTATGAAGAGCCCTCCTCAGACGGCAGTTTGTGAACAGATGGCTTGAGTGGTGCTTGCAGCCTACCCAAAACCAACGGACACCTCCCATGCGATTTATTTCCATATGTATCTGGCCCTGTGGCCTTGCCACATCCCATAGAAATCAGTTCTCTCAGGAGAAAAAAACAAGCCTTTACTGAAGGTCATGTCTGGATCTGTTAATTCTTATGTTCACAAGGTCAAGTTTCTTTAAAACTGTGAATATGCTCACAGCACATCAGAACAAAGGTTCCCATATTCCAGGATCCTGTCTCTACCAAGTGCCAAGGATGCTAGGGAAGGATTTCACAAAAAGGTGGTCACAATGTATTGTATTCGAAGTACTTTCACTATTTCCAGATCAAGAATTAATCTCTACATACACAGAAATCCCCGGTAGATTTCTCTTCCTTCAGCCTCTGTAACTTCCTCTTGAACTCATACAAAGTTTTAGCATCGTCAAACCAAGGAGCTTACCAGCTACTTTACTCTAATGGCAGCAATACAGGCATAAAAGAATTCATATTGACACTGCTAGTGAAAAGGATTGACAAACAGCAGCTTTTCAGCTGCTGAAACAAGAATATGAAGGGGTTGATTTAAATAGATTTCTATTGCATACAATTGCAAAGCAATCAAGGGTTCTGAACAACAGCTACTCTTTTAAAATAATGATTAAGTCAGGCTTACCTTTAGCTGTCTAAAAGTTACATGTCTAATCTAAATCATTATTACTTCTTTATGCTATATCTACATATATGAAGGCACCTTAGTCCAGAAGACAATTCAAATCCACTCTATGATAGGTGGTTTCTGGAAGTGTCTAGGAAAGTAACAAGAGTATATCTGTTCTTACAGTAACTATTTAATTATTTTCTTCAATTCATTTAAATATTCTTAATTACCTAAAATAATTCCACTTATATCAAAATATCAAACTTGTTTCCTACTAAAACATTCCTCAAATCATTGCTGGAGGAACTTTTAAAAAGCTATGTGATAAACCACTGCTACAGCAGAAACGTAAAGTTCAGACAAAACCTCATAATTAGTATTTATTTTGTTGCTAAAACAAATATCTGATAGAGTTTTTCTTTAAAAAAAGATTACCCTTGGTTACAAAAAGGAGAAATTATATCACCAGAAGCCCACTGCTGGAATGATGTTTGTGATGCCTTCATTTTTAAATGGGTTTCCTTGGATAACATTAGAGAGCAGTGGACTTTCCAGAGGTGTGATGTGATCTTTTGTTATTTCATCATGTACCTGAGCTTGGTGAAATATTTGGGAGAGCAAGTTCAGATGCAGCTTATATGTACTCTAGAATCTGCATTTTTATACACTGTATTGGATTGTCCTAAACAGGCTTTTATTTCTTAATTCATCCCTTCTCCTTGACATATATTTGCAACTCTTATTACAGCAATTTTGCTACAGGCCACATTACAGTTGAATATAAATTACTGCACAAAATCAGAATCCTGGATACTTCATACTAGATAAAATATTTAATTTTGCTCAACAGCTGGGCTAATACACTATAATTCTTAGCACTCTTGTGTTTTCATATTGCAGAACTACAGCTATGAAAGAAAATATCTGAAAAGTAAATCTGTGATTTGGTGCATAGGGTCATTTCATCAGACAATGACAAATGTGTCAAAGTGTGCAACATATGAATCACCTAAATACGTGGGAGGCTCAAGGTCTTTTCACTTTGTTTTCATTATTTTGTGAAATTCACCAAAGATTTTCAGATAAATATATACCTTAAAAATTGGTTTATGCTTTCTATCCACTCATATATTTGTAGCAACACAATTGTTGCCAAATACATCTTTAAAAAATGATTTGTTGCTTAAGACTGAAAAGCTCAGAAGTTGGAATGATGGTCTGTACATATTGTTATTTTAAACATTGTTATTAAACAGTGTTTATGTTGAAAACAAAGTACCTTATGAGACAGCAGGGAAGCTTCCACCACTAGGAAATTAAACAGAAGATAATGTTGTAAATGATATTCTATACACTTAGTAGAATAGTTAAGTAAATAAACACTTATATGCCTGTATGGAAAACCCCCATCTACATTCATCACAGCAGTGGATGCGGTTCAACTTGTAGTTATGCAATTTTAAATTAGGATTTACTTTACTGAAGCCAGTGTAACTCTACTATCAAGCTGACATGAGGCAGGAGTTCAGCTGACCCCTCAGGCAATCTAGATCCCTTTGTACTGTTGTCATGTTTTCCCTCCAATGCACTGGGTCCCAGGGACCAGATTCAACGTGTGCATGTCAGTTAGTTCCCAGGTGACAAGCGGGAGAAAGGAAATCAATTCACCTACTGGGAACATGAAGACATGCCACATACTGGGTGAAGATGGCCTCAGGACCACAGCAGGTCTTCAGCAGGCATCCCTTGGGGCTGAAGGTGGAGAGAAATAACTGGTTCTTCAGTCAAGTCCAGCCCTCCCTACTCTCATGGTTATGAACCAGACACCTCTCCCAGCTGTCATCTTCCAGGCTCTCCTATTCTAGATGGCAGCAGAAACACAGATGGGTGACCTCAGGCCCCAGCTCTCATCCTGATAAAGAAGGTTAGGTAATACCAGATGGCTGCAGCATCACTGTGGCTGGATGTTCTCTCCTCCCAGCCAGCCAGTAACGCACACCAAGTTCTGCATTAGGATCTCGGAGAGGTTCTGACAGTACTAAACAGGTTTACACAACATTTAGGTTTTTTGCAGCAATGAACTGGGAAGATATTTTTATTGCATTTATATAACCCTAACCAAGTGCTGATCTCCAACTGACAGACTGTTCAAGGCTTTTTTTGGCTGCAATTTCAGCGCCCACACCAGATCAAATTCCTCTTTCTCCCTCATCTTTTTACACCTTAGATTCCTCACTTCTGGTATCCCTCCCTGAAAGACTCAGTAACTTTTTTTCTGATCCAAAACAGAGCTGCAGAGAGAACTACCTACTCCATCCATAAGCTAGTCCCCTAACTCCACTTCTTTTCCATGTTGTTGCTTTTTCTTCTGAAACTAATGAGAATTATTTCCTGTAGACAGAGTTCTTCACCTCTTTGCCCCGGAAATAATTCTATTTTTTAAAATGAAAGTAGACATCCACCTTATAATCCATATTTTCTGAGACAGTGATAGAGATATCAGGAAAATCAAAAGATATTTTAGGGAATAAAAAAAAAGAGATGTGAAATATATTAGGATACTTTCAATCTGAAAGTTATTTATACATAAAGAATTTCAGAAAGTTGAAACACAAAACCCCTGTAAAACAGTACTTTCCTTTAAAACTGTCAAGGTCTGGTTTATTTTCATATCTCACTTTAGACCAGGTCTTGAAAACTTTTGCATATATGCATATGAGAAATATTCCTAAAGATACTCATTAAGGATGTACTATTTGATTGTGCAATAATAAAACTGACTTAGGAATTATCATGATGACAAAAAGAACACACTAAGTTTTAGAACAAGAAACATGTGTCTGCAATGATCCTAATCAGATATTACTTGAGCTTTATCACCACCTAAGCAGGTGTTAAGCAAGCTCTGTTTTCTGTGATTCCAACAGACATCAGTGTCAGGTTATTCTTTCTACTATTAAGTTTAATGCTAAGTGTCTTTACAATCTTAGAATACATACTACACGCAAGCTTTGTAGAAATTAAACATATATGCACAATAATGTTTGTTTACAGCACAAAATAAACTCAGTTGTACCCTAAAGGCTGCTTAAAATTAGGTGAATTCACTCAAGTATAATTGGTTTATCTTATATCTTGCAGAAAGAGCTTATTTTTCTGGTAAGAAAATAAAAACAAGAGTTTTATGAGAAAACTTTGAATTTTGATTCAAAAACATACTTCCCGCGAGAGACAATTGAGCAATTACATCTCCACTTTCAAGCAAATGGGCTCCCTCATATTCTTTTTTGCTCAGTTATGAAAAACAACAGATCCTAACCACAGTAAGTCAAGAAGGATGTAGTCCAGATCCCACACACAAGGCAAAAAACAAGCAATCCTATCTAATGAACAGCAGCACTTTTTTTAAGGCATACCAGCAACCGTAAATATAAATTATTACTTTCTCTCATTTATCACAGCCAACATCATGACGAATACATATTATATTGCATTCTATTACATATCTACTTTCAGACATTGGAGGAATGAAGCCTTTGAGCAATGCTTATCACATCTGGAAAGGTGGAGCTGGAAGGATTCTTCCCAAACTGAAAATCAGAAAGCCATCTGAAGTTTTAAAACTTAATGTAATAGCTGTGAAAATGTTAAGTAAGATGCTTAGGAATTTACTACATGGGATGTGACTAGTACTTGATTTAGAAGTCATTCACATACACCTCTGTGACAATACTAATGATCCCAGTCCTGCAAAAAGCATAGTTATATGGCTTCAGTCTCAAATTGAATAATTCCTTTAGTTAACAAGAACCCCATACTGTTACCTTGGGGAATTGTGAAAGTCAACACTAAATGATCCATTTTATCTGTAATTCTGAAAGTACCAGTCAGGATTAAACTGTAATCATGACTTGTTATTAGATCAGTATATTTCTGACTAATACTTGGCTACATGAGGATTTATCACACACTCAGTCACATCTAATTCTTTCCCACTTGGATTGCTCCCTGCAGAGCTAATCGGATCTCAATGGAAGTTTATAGGAAATTCAGCTACTAAAGTGACAGATGTACAAGTCTCATTTGTCCCTTCTTTCTGACCTATGTTTTCTCCTTTTTTTTTTTTTTCAGGTTTACTTTACACCATTTTCAGTTTGCATTGATTTTCCTCTCCTGTTTTCTTTTCATTCTTCTTTTGTCCTTTCATTTTCTCAGCTACCTAGCTTATTGTAGCATATTACACGTATTCCTTCTGTTTTTCAGGTGCTCACATAAATCTCTGAGCAGATATCCTCTATAATGAGTCAAAGCAAAGAAACTGAGGTGCACTACGAGAGGGCTATCCTTCCAGGGACAATGGTACACATGCATTCCCATAGAGGGTCAGAACAGGAACCATGAGCTGCTGGTTTCTAAATTTACGGATAGTGCAAGCAACTGTCAGAAAACATCAGTGAAAGACCAGGCAGGATATAGCCTTGAAAAGTAAGTATCCTTATTGCATCTATATGGTCATCCTTGCACGGTTTGGATGACTATAGCTGAATAAATGAATGAGCAGGCAGCTGGGACAATTTTCTTTGATACTGCAATCTGTATGATCCTGAATTTTTATAGACTCTGCACATTCAAGGAGGCCTGAAAAAATATAGGCATTCAGTTATGAAAGCCTCAGTATTCAAAATACATTTTAAATATATAGCTACACTTCTGCCTGCTGTAAATCAGTGCGCCTCTGCTCTTTGAAGTTAATCTATATTTCATCCAGCTGAGGATGAAAATTAATCAGGTTACAGACTGTCCCAACACCCTGGCTATCCAGGGTGCTGCTATTATAGTGATCTAGGTCTGAAAAGATGAATTATTAAGACCCAGAGTCACTATGAGGCCATATATTAAAGAATACTCTTTTCCAATTCCCACCACTACAATGATGTTACAAGCAGGTACCCAAGCATATAAAATTTTATCCTACTCCTAGTGAGATTCACTTATAACTGATGCTGTATAGGGAAATACCCACAGCCCCCTATGATTCCTTAAATATCAGGGATTAAGTTTTCTCAACCAGGTTTAATAGATGTGGTACTCTCCCACTCTAATACTAACAGATCATATATATAAAACTATGCAACAGAAAAAGAGCAAACAAAAGGAACAGGCTGCCAAAATTAAATCAGAGCACTAGCATTTAAAAGATTATAGGAGACGTGTGTGTTTGTTTTTGTTTTTTCATAAAGACAGAAGATGTGAGAGAGTGGAAGAGCAGATAGGTGGAGCATATGTGCTGTGATGAGGTCTTTTTCTAGTAATGAGGTGATAAAAACTTCATCTCAGAAAAAAAAGCTACCTTTAAAAGTAAGGGCTAGACTTAAAAAGGGGAGCAAGTAAAAACGAGATAGTTACAATAACACTAAACAGGTAAAACAGGAAAATACCTGGAAGCTGCATTGAGTTGGTTATGGGGTTTCATCAGCTTATGGAGATGTACATCTGTTCTGGTTTGAGCTAAAGTAGATTCAGTTCTCTAACTTTTCAGCTAAGCCTTATCAAGTAGCTTCATTGTCTGAAAGTTAACTGCGTGTTTCACAGTCAGTGTTTCTCTCTAGAATTAGTAACATGGGGCATTGGTATGCAGACAGATCATTAGTTATTCTTTTTCCCATAGAAACCAAGGCCATCTTTGAGTTGATGGAATGCCATAAGTGAAATGGTTGAAAATGGGTCACATCTGCAGGGAGGAGCAGACAAGATGGGTGACCCAAAACTGACCACAGTATTCCGTTCCATATATGTCTTGATGGGTAAAAAACTGAGGTATCACAAAGGCTAAGCTCTGTTCTTTGGTGGCTGTGTCTAGACTGTGGACCTCATCAGTCTTTTTAGTTGAGTCCAGCTTCCTCCTGCTGCTGAGTCCAGCCTGAGGTCTCTTCCCCATGCCTGCTCTGCAGCATCTGTTGTGACATAGTCATCAGGTGGGGTGGAGAGGGTGGGAAACTTCCTATATTTGGATATATATTGTTGATTTCTATTGTTTCATTAAAGCTGTTTTCGTTTTCATTTCCAATCCACAAGTCTCTCTCCCCATTTCCCTTTCTCGGGTAAGGGTTGAGGGTGGTCAACAAAGGGAATTCAGACACACAACTGCTCATTTTTAGCTGCTAATCAAGATGGGCCAGAGCTAAACTATGCCAGCTAAAAAACAGGTAAAAGAGTATAATACCTGTAAGCAGCATCGAGCTGGTTCTGGGGTTTCATCAGCTTACAATGACGTATATCTCATTTCAGAAACAAGTAAAACAACACTAAGAATGAGATAAAACACTTAAAAAGGAAAACGAAACAGCATTTCAATCATTAACAATAAGTAATGCTAAAATGAGAAAAAAAAAAAGAAGAAAAGATTAATTAAAACCTGAACCAGATAAGTCAGACTGAAAAAAGATGTTGAGCAGCAAAGCAGAAAATGGCACAAAGCACAAGCAGCTGCATCCCCTTTACTTCATACCCTTCTTCTCTCACAACACTTCAGAAAAATGAAGTCTCCCTGCCTGGGCTATTCGAAGATGAATGCATAAAAGTAGCACTCAAATATGATGTAATAGCAGAAAAGCTAAATTAATTTATTGCACTAGGGTTCACTAAAGGAATCAGTGAGGCTCCTCTGTCACAGACTTCAAAGTTACCTAGTGCTGTCCTAAAAAGCTGAAGCAGTTTAAGATCAAATCAAGAACAATAATAAAAAAAAAAAAATCCCCTGGACTACTACACACTCTTTATCTTAGAAACTCAAATATGAAACTCCCAAGCAACAACCCGTGGTATGCAAGTCATGACTTAAATCATCTTCAGTTTCAGAGGAATAGAAGGTAATAAGTAAAATTGTATTTTAGACACGTGGACAGACATGATATAATGGGAAAGAATCAATACAACTTCTGTAGAACAAAGTTATTTCCTACGCAGCTCTTGAAGTTTGAAGAAGTCAATAGTCATATTATTGAGTACATT
This sequence comes from Phaenicophaeus curvirostris, assembly GCF_032191515.1. Lineage (NCBI taxonomy): Eukaryota > Metazoa > Chordata > Aves > Cuculiformes > Cuculidae > Phaenicophaeus > Phaenicophaeus curvirostris. The sequence continues at coordinate 5,534,551 of NC_091396.1, forward strand.
GCAATAGAATACTTTGAATACCAAGTGCTTTTTGAGAAGTTTTATTATTAAATGCTGTTTAAGTCGAAAATGGGTAAGAAAGAAGACTTTTTCATATATACATTACAGCCACTAGGGTCAAAATTAATCAAAAAAATCAAACGAATAAATCAGTAGTTTTCACAAAACAAGGAAATCACGAAGAAACCAAGGGTTTTTGGAGAATCTCCTGGAAAAACTTTGAAAGGAGTTAATATTGAAGTAGGAAAGTTTACTAATGATAGAAAATTACTGCAGATAATCAAATCTAAAAGCTAAGTGTGAAGAGTCACAGAAGGGTCTCATGATACTCAAATAGCTAATAATAAACCAGCAGATGAAATTGCTCATCTGTAAATTTGGATTAGTAAATATGGGAAAAAATTATTAGAGGATAGGTACCTATAAAGAACAATGCTCTACATTAATTACTTCTTCTGTTAAAGAATTCTTGAAAGCATTCTGCACGAACCTCTGGATATGCGATCTGAATGCTCAGAAGTCAAAATTGTTAAGATGATTTTTTTAGGAAAGAGATAGAGAACAAGGCAGAATATACTATTATTGCTATGTTATGAGTTGATGCACATATATTCTTTACATCCAATGTACTGTTACTCACAGTTGTCTAGTTGCAAGACATTCTTTGCAAAATCTGTCATAAAAGGGCAACACAAATAATCAAAAGTATGGAATCACTTTTCTAAGGAATAATTGAGCTGGTTTTCAAACTGCTGAAGAGATCTATGAATGATCTAGAAAAGCTGACCAAGGTGTGTTTATTTGCCTTTTCCCACAGTACATAATTCATTAGTACCTGCTTATTAGGATTTTTTTCTCCCACAGAACACACAAACGAATTCGGGCACCAACATAAAACCCAGAAGATATAAATGTGCTCAAAAAAAAATCAATGAGGCAAATTCGTGACATTTAGGTCCAATTAATCTTAGGCTCAGGAATTTCTTGAACTGCTGGTTGCTGGAAGTTGAGAAGCTGCACAAGGCCAACAATTGTGCCAACATCCTTACAGCACCTCACAGTTTTGAAAAGGTGCAAAGCCCTGAGGATCAAATACAATGCTACAGAATGTGATTAGAAAACTCTTGTTGAGAAAAAAAGAATACGAAAACATGCTCAAGAACCAAAGGCATCAGTTGAGTTTTGCTTCCCTTCAAAATCAATTGGCACCTGTGTGACAAATATATACAGCTGTCTAGGTGTTACTGTCAGTCCATCTGCTGCACAAGCCATGTGTCTGTTGCTTTGTTTAGGGTGCTAGGGAGCCAAAGGGAGATGTCCCAAAAGTTAAATTAATTGCTGTGAATCTCAAAAACTATTAGAAAATTACACTTGTCAAGTGATATATTTATTAAAATGATGCATGTACTAAGAAGCAGAAATTTGCACAAGGATTGTATCAATTATGCAGTGGCATGGAAACAGTGGCTGTGAAATTTCACATCTGTCAATACACATAGAAGTGAGTTGAAGCCAATCATTTTACTCATGTGGCTAATGTTTCTACTCTGCTATTTGCTTTTATCTTAGGCTTCTTCCATGTTTCTCTTATCCCATTTTGCCAAGGCTTATAGTTTAAAGATGCCACAGAAAATTCTTCCAAAAAGTCACTTCTAGTCCACCCTTCCTGAAGAGAGAGACACAAAGTTGTAACTTGATAGTTCCAAGTACAATGCTATTATTTTTTCTTTTTTTCTTTTTTTTCTGCATTGCATTCCCTGATTGAATTTCTGTTTAGGCTGGAATTCTTTGAAAACGATTGCATCATCCTTACTGTTTGTAAGCTGTGTAGCATATTTTTGAGATTATCAAAAGATCAAATGAAGATACTTTAGGAACCATTCCTGCTTTTTTCTTCTGAGTCCAAAGCCATCTACAAATCTGAGAATTTAAAAATCATCCAAAGGTGATATTATTTTTTAGCTACCTGTCTTGGAACTAGCAGGCTTGAAGCATACTTGTGTCAACAGGTTTTAGGAGCTATTCTAGTAGAAATAAATCCTTAAAATTTCAAAACAGCCTAGCATTTTTTCCATTTCCTCTCATACCCCTCCTCTAGCAATTAGTAAGGGAACTGATACGGTAATTCCACAGCACAACTACATATAGACCTTCATCACATGTGAAATCATGAAGTAGTTAATTATTTTTGAGATCTATCACGTTTTTTTGCAGAACAACAGAGTAGAAATAGTGTTATATATTCTATAACCTTGGGGCTTGTAAGTTCAGGAGTCAGGTTGTGGTATTAAAATAAAAGGGCTTCATCCTTACCTAAGATAAGTCAACATTGTTTTCTTAAATCCTTGTTTGCTTCAGCTAGAGGGGTATTGCTGCCAGTTTGGTTGTGGATCAGATATTGCCATCATTTTCAAGAACTGTAGTATAAATAAATTAGATCCTACTAATTCCTCACTTGAAAAATATGTGGCAATATGATTAACATAAGATGCATTGGAAAATCAGTCAAGAGGTTGCTATCTTATTTGCATGAAAAATGCATGTTTAAAATCTTTTATTAAGAGACAAGATAAATGTTCAAAAGTCAGGATTACTTTAAAATTAGGGCAAAATATGAGACTTATTCACCCTTACAGAGTTCATTACTGAAGTTGTTGTTTATTTATACAAGACCAGATTCTTGCTTGCACCTTCTAGGTGTTTGGTACCACACAAATGGTGCAGACCATTGGAGCATACACTCATCTCACAAGATAAGAAATTTTTTCTGGCTTAAAATTACGTGAACAATCCCTAGACCAACCAACCCTTCATCTCAATAACGAGGGCAAATCAGTGGCAGAGCAATAAACATTCTGTGAATTCTCAACAGGTTGATGCTTGAAGTGACTTAGCATAAATAACAGAAGACCCAAAGCCACCGAGTCCAGTAACTCAATGCATCTCCTGCCACAAGCACCTTGTAACAGAGATCAAGGGCTGGATTAGCTCCTTGACATTAGGATCTCCAGATCTAGAATAGTAAGTATTTATGAGGAAACTTAATGACTGTTGTCATTCTAATGACTTTATTGTAGCAAGACAAGCGTCTAAACTGGGAAACCAGGAAAGGACTATCAGCAACTCAAATCCCTGCTGACAGCCTCAACAGAAAATCTGTGATTAGCTCAGGTCCCCCAGGACAGATTAAGGTATATTAGCAGAACACCATGCACTGCTGCTGCTGACCTTACTGATTTCACGGAAAGAGAATTTCAGTCTCCAGATCTTTCAGCTTTAAGCAACAGTAAACAGTTTCACTTCCAAAATGTGATCTTAGAACGGAAGAAATAAACAGGAAATTCCTTGCCTAGTTTTGAATGGGCAATTCCATCTTCCCTCCTTTCTTTTCAAAGAATTGCCAGCACATGGGCATTAATGCAGTTAACAAGCAGAAGTATATCACATCACAGCATAGAATTAAGATTAAAAAGATACAAATGCAGAAATGCAGAAATATTAGACAAATTGACACGTAGTAGTTTCTCTAGTTCTGCTCTTTTGAAAGAAAATAAATAGACAAATCCCTGGAAAGACTACCCTCTTTAGCATATTAGATTTGCATATGTAGTGATCCATTTCAGAGTTGAACCATCAAAACCTGGGAGGCTAATTTATCCAATAGAATGTTATAATCAACCATATCAAATGGTCAGAGCCTCAGAGACTGCAGGAGTTTTTTAAAAAGGTATTCATATAATTTTTTTCACTCATACATCCTTATAAATACAAAACAACAACAAAAAAGGGATTGACTACAATGAAACCAAGCAAGGCAGAAAATACTAGTCAACAAAAGTGAGATGTGCTTGTCCTCTACAGCTGGATTATTCCAGAAGCAAACTATTCTGAGTCTTTTGTTTAAGCCATTATTTTTCATTAGATGAGGCACTGGTATTATCCAAAAGTTAATAGCAGGAATATGTCTGTGTGACAAAACAAATAGAACTTGAATCCTGTAGTGGCTAATACCAGAAACAGTTTGCAATAGTGTGCATGCCTGACATACACAAATCACAAAATGCTATAGAAATGTGTTACTGTGCTGCTCTTGTAACAGAGTAAAACCTCTATTATCCTGCTCTGTCTCTATATCTCCAGAGCTGATTTTAGTAAATAAATAGAGGATTTGTAAGAGCAGCACAAAAAACCTTCAAAACCAACCAAACAAATAGCCCCATCAAACCAACATCCCCTCAACACAACAACCTGCAGATGGTCTGACTAGTGTGGGTAATAATATTACTGTTGCTTAAATTGCCCCTCGACATCAGGAACAGTCTATTTAAATAGCCTCATACCTTGGCAGGCTTTGGTTTTGGGCAGCATGCACGGTTTAAAGAGAAGCATAAACACCCAAGAGGCACCAAAATTAAAGGTTAAGCCAGAAAGTTTCTTTAAAGAACATCTCTAAGCTTCATTAACAGCAATGGACATTGGCTGATAAAGCCTACGCAGTTTTCTGTCCCTACCTTATATCTCATTCTAAATGGTTTTGTCCTTTCTTTGTATTCTGCACTACAAGGACATAATTTCTAACTCCTATAAAGTGAAACATCTGAGTGGTGATGCATTTAATTGGAGAATCCTCCTTTTTTTTAGAGGCAAACTATTTCTAATAATTCCCATTTCTTCATATGGTGATGATTACCAGCAATCAGGCGAGATCATTATTTTGAAAGACAGATTATAATTTATTATTATACCTGTCTGTTAACTGTTTATGTGTTCTGCCAAAAAAAAACCCCAAACAAACCCAAAACCACAAAACCCAATGAAAACAACCCAAAACCCCAAAAGAAAAATAAAATACCCACAGCAAACTAAAAAACTCAGACCTCCTAATTTTTGCTTTGTTTTATTTGCAAGATGCTCTTAAAATATCTTACTGATCCTAGGTATGGGGTTCAAATGCTGGCAACTCTTTCATGCATTTTCTTTCAATGCATCCTGCAGCTAAATAAGTTACAGAACAGTTGTTCATTACGCACATCAGTGTACATATATGTGTACATATAATGTGTGCATACTGCTTTCAAGCATTTCTTCCTCTCTAAAAGGCAGTTCTTCAAACAGATTTAAATTGCACCATTTCTTCAACAGATATTCAGAGAAAAACTCCAGTTTACCTTATACTGAAAGCAATCTCACACCAGTCTGCATGCGAATTGAATTTCAGAAAAAAAAAATAATTAGAGAAATACTAGTGGCTAGTTCTTATTTGTGGGGAATAGGATGAAACATTAAGAACTGAAAGGCTGATTTGAGAGGTGTTTGAAGGGCCTTAGAGGGTTATAGTGTCTCAGAAGTTATCAGCAGATATATACTAGTGAATAGAGAACAGCTGACCTACTGAAAGATGCATAGCAATTACTTTTATCACATAGCTTTTGTTTTATTATAGAGCTCAACTCTCTTAAGGATTCAGTATTGTCCCTTGTAAATATTTCAGTTCATAGACAGTAGATGGCCCATATTTGCAAGCAAAGAAGTCATCCCAGAAAACTTATGGTAAAGCTATGGAACCTATAAAAACCAAAAGCAATTAAAGATAAGAAATTATAAGACCTTTAACAAGGCTGACAGAGTAGAACATGATGAATATAGACTGCTGGAGAGAGAAAGCAAGTCCATCACCATGAGTGCTTAGAAGCTTTAAGCTAAAAAAACAAATGCACAGCAGAAAAAAAAAAAGGGGGCTGTTAAGCTTCTAATTTTGCATGCAGATCTATTATATCTTGCTGTTACATTAAGTCATGTTTGCCATAAAATTGACTCTGGAAAGAAACCTTTAGAATATGCTACAGCACAGAATATAGTGTCTTCAATTCATTCTCAAGTAACATCTTGCAACACCAACCTAATTTTTAGCCATATGGAGTGACTAATAAGGTCACATACATCATGTACTGTATACTGCCGTATGCATAGGCAATGTACTGGGCCATTCATAGCTATCTTATAAAAGCACTAGGATTCAAAGGCCCTTTGCAGAGCTTTTATGAAAGAAGAATCCCTTTTCTGTTAGAAAAAAAAATCAATTCTGGATATTGTCATCTAGTGTTTCTCATTAGCTTATAATCATGCTGTGATAGAAGTGCAGGAGTTATTAACAAAAAAGAAGATATTTCCATCCTTTCACTTAGTGTGCATTATATGTGTTCTGTGACGCCCAAAGGTGCCAGCCAAGATGGAAAGCTAATTGTGCTTGGAGCTGTAAAAACATGAAATGAGAGAGCATTACTGACAATAACCTGAACAGGAGATTACGTCTGGGTCTGCTTTGGGGCAGTTGGCAGAACTGAATCTTGAGGAGATTAAATGAGATAAATGTCAGAGACCAGTGCAATAAGACAGCAACCCACTTCCAGGTATAAGGCATACATAAGAAAAGAATAAAAGACAAAAAAGGTTCAAGGTGAAAAGTGATCAACCTGCTCTGGGCCTTCCCTCTGAGGGATAAGGAATATGAACCTGGCAATAAGTCTACTATCAAGGAGGATTTACCCGAAGGAAGCCAGTGAAGCAATTCGGAGGCAGAAGCATCAACATAGATAAAGAAAATTATTTTAGAAGCTGAGTGACATGTATTTCAAGAGGATTACAAAGAAATAATAGACAGGACAGAATATAGCCTACCCCAGTTAGACAACAGCTTTGCTTCTAACAAGCAAGCTCACTCTCAGTCTGGCTTTTTATGCCTGGCTATTATCCAGATATACAGGCAAAGTCTATGTCTTCTACTCTGTTTTAAGTCAGTACCTAATAATCTGCCACAGAATTTAGAAAGCAGTTGGTTAAAAACCTTAATCTGTTTCTTTAGAATAGAGAATGTCATTGGCAGCAGCACCTTTAGGCATTGTGCTTGGCTGGTATCTTTAATTAACAAAGTTAAGTACCTTACAACATTAGTCCAGGACAAAATTAGTAAAAAGAATTTAACAGAAGGGAAGTCTGTTATCTAAGATTTTTGAATAATGGAGGGGCAACTACAGCAATTAAAACCCACTGAAACTTTAGTGAGCCTACAGTTAATACATTTATGAATATGGACATGATCATTCAACCCGTACAGACAAAAACCTCTATCAAAACTCTAATTAGCTTTTATTAATTATTCTTATAAGCTCTGGTATATTTTCTGTGAAATTTGCACACCCTTTGTTTTCACTGAAGTGGTTTAGATGAACATAGTAGAGAAGATAACTGCTTTTTTATGAGGTTTTCTACCTTCATATTTTAACGTTACTCAGTTCTGGATAAACATTGCCTGCTATCTTTCATATGACTGGATATGGAGCCACAAATAGTTGGCAAGGAACGGAGTTTACATGAGATTTGACACTTGTAAGAAAAGGATCAGCACTGGACTATGTTGACCTTAAGCTTCATTATGAAAACTTATTCAACTCCTATCTGCCTTCCTGTAATACTATAAATCCCCGAGTTTTACCCTAAGGCACCTGTTCTCTCAAGGTTGTAAAACTCTATTTAATTTTCAGACAGGAGGTCAAAGCTTTGAAACAGCTTTGTCCCTCACCCATCCTCTTCTGAATCATGCTTTTATTGTACATTTTATACACAGTAACTGTGCAGAACGATCCCAGTCCCCTGCTTCCATCCTCCAAGCCTATATAGTCTCCATATGGGAAAGCAGCAGGTCGCAGATCACTCTCGCTGTGCCCAGGTTGGCCTTACCTGGCTGTCAAAATACAGAGCCCAAAGACAGAGTCTGCAACAGCAGGCTGCTGCATTCCCTGGCACCGAACAGTTGAGGGTGACCTCATGTTTATCCCTAAATATTAGTACAGATTTGCCCTGAGTTCCATATGATAAGTTATTTTGGTTTATTTGTTTTTATGCTGCATATGGTAGTGTTTGTTGGTGTTTGTACAAGTGTAACTAGGAGAGTGCAGTACAGAGTTTGCAGAGCTTGCTTCATAGCCATGTGCTACAAATGGGCAAGAAGCAGTTGATGTTGTTAGAGAGCCTTCTGACATCAAAGCCCATCTGACCATCAATCAATGAACTGCTCTGAAAGGACACAACTGGCCTTTACAAAAGGTTTAAAAGGCCAGGAAGTCAGCGATAAAGGTGTTTAACAGAGAGCAGTGCACCTGACTTGCAGTTAAGGGTAGTTTCCTTTTGCCTTTTACATTAACTATAAGGAGGGAAAAAGAGTTTACCAGGGAGGAAAACCACAAGGGCTAACACGAGTACAGTATTTTTTTCTCTACAAACTGAGTTCACAAAGGATCTTAAATTTTTCTTGATCAAAAAAGGCATGTGGTCCTGTTACACAGTATATCCAGGAAAAAAGCAACACTAAAATGCATCTGAAGAGAGATAGTGAGCAACAATCACCAACAGTTAATGATATGTAGTACTCAGATTGTGGAAGATTAACATTTGTGCCTTTGCAGTGAAACAGTTGCTCAGGAACCAAGATGACATTACATATTTCATTTTTATTTATCTCTGGCTACTAACTTGAAACAAGAACATATGTGTAAGAAGCCTGAAGTCAAATATTTAGAGCGCAATAGATTTTTTTTTAAAGACAGCAAAAGCAAGGACCTCAAATTTGAAATTCCCGAATGTTTCTTTAAGTAGTCTAGCCTTAAAATACAACTGTGCAAAGCCACAAATGCATAAAATTAATTGAAGCCATTGGAGTTCAGCTAACAGAGAATTTGGCTTAGTCATGCTTACTAGAAACATAAATCTATAAGACACAGTGAAAGACAACAATTAATTTAATCAACAATGTAATGTTAAATGAAGCATCAGGTTGCTTCATTTTAATTTAAGGAGAATAAATTATGAAAAATGCCTCAGTTTGCTTTGGATTTGCTTTGTAAGCATAAGCCCTACAAGCAACAGCCTAACAGCCTCAGCACTTCAGCTCCAGATGGGAAAAAGAAGTTCTTTTCTGCACTAAGTGGTTTATGTATAATTGTGTCATAAAGGAAAGGATAAGCTCTCGAAGTGTGGATCTTTCTTAAATTGGATGTTAATAAGAAACTGGTAGTGTAAAACAGCAGTGATGTATTGCATAGCATAGAATTGCTCAGAAAAGGTGAGTCTGTGGAATGAGGTATACAGCACAGACACAAACCATTAACAAGAGTTGTGGCAGTAATTCCACTAGTTTCAGCTGAGCTGAGCCTACTTTGATACCTTTGAGAAAAATGGAAAGAATAGAAGCCTGGACTTAGTTCTGTTTGTCAAAACCCAAAAGACTTGTCACAATGAAAGAAGTTTAAAGCAAAAAAGTTTTATGAGGAAGACTAAACTCTACAATTACTTGAGCATTTCCCCTGGCCAAAGTGAAGCAAAAGACAGAGACCACACATTTCTCAAATAAACTTGTGCTCCTATTCGTGCCATGTATGAATCGTCTTGGTGTCTGAGACAGATGAAATACTGAAATGTGATCACAGACTTGCCATTTGACAATTACAAATCAAATACCATTTTGAGTCAACTGGTTACCATCACAGAAAATCTGAACTTATTGCTGCTAAGTTACAGAATAAAAGCATTTAATAGTAATATCCAAGGTCTATTATTACAGAGAAGAACAATCCTGCCCCCTAGATCCTCTCATATAGATACTAGTGCTCAAACACAAGGCATTAATTGTTACCAAGTGCTACTATGCCCTAATATAAATTCTATAAGCTCAGAACATTCAATTTACCTTGCATATCACTGCAGATCTATGTAGATTAGTCAAATGTCAGCAAAGCACTCACTACTGTACCTGTATTAAAGATGGGCACTAGTTTAAAAAGAGAAAGGAATTCTTCAATTTGCGTAAAATCATTAATGATACAAGGCTATTATTAATTATCTAAAGGTTCAAATTAGGTAGTTTACATGCCCCAGCACTAAAAACACAAGAAAAAACAAACTCCGTCATATTACTCACCGAGATGCTATGTGACCTATACTGAAATAGTCTGGCAATTTGCAAAGTGCTTCTTCCAGCGAATGCAACTATTTTCACAGCTATTGCTGTCAAAGTCTGCTTGTACAGGTAATTTTCTTAAATGAATTAGTATTTTCTTTGGACATAAAGTAAAAAAAAAAAAAGAGAACACAAGAAGATTGCAGCAGCATGGAGCAACAAAGCAAAATAAAACAAAAATCTGAAGCCTCCAAGAAAGGGAATATAATCTAGACTACATCATGAAATATTTACCTAAAGGAGCCACAAAAGTATCATTAGCTGATATTTACTCAGGCTTAATACTGTACAATATTACTATTCAAAGAAAGAACATTGGTGGATAAATCTTGCTCATGTGAACAGTCCTACTTGGATCAGTCAGTGCTCTTTGCAGTAAGATTTGTAGCTTTTTTCCTAAGTGTATTAATGCTCTCAAGAGGACCAGCATGTGAAATTTTGTTATACTGAATTATTCCAATGAAATACAAAAAGTCTTCTCATAGTGTTCCCACAGACCATTTACCCCCCACGTACTACCACTTACTTACTTACCTTTCCCCTCTATTCCCTACGCTTCTCAGGTACTTTATGTTACACTAATCAATGCTTCATTCATAGTTTTCCTACTCTATACACTCTGCTCACTTGCTAACATCAGTTTTGAGTCTTGTGTACTACTAAATGGTAAAAAAGAAGTCAGGGAGCCTTATAAATACATGGAAATAATGATCCTATCATAAATGGAGAAGAAATAACATGTGCCATTACAGAACGTCCAATTCCAATGCCAGGAGCAGACCATGCACTTCAGAAGCAACAAAGCAAAATTAAGAACATTAAGAAGTTGTTCAGAAATGGAAATTTAGATGGTTGGAAGGCATTCCTGACCTTACTGAAATCCAAAGTATTCCAAAGCTCTCTTCCTTTTTTCTGATACTGACCTGGCTACAGAGTGAGAACAAAACCTTGAGAAGAAACAGAGTGGACAATAGTGGAACAATACTCAGTCCATCTCCAGCTGATGTCAACAGAAAGACGCTGCTAAACAGATCTGCTACATGCCCTGAGATGCCTCTGCGTTAGGAAGAATCCCAGCACAAACATAGCACAGAATGTACTGCCCACATCTGCCCACTGCTTAGGAAGCTGTGGGTTGAAGAGAGGAGGATTTCCTAGTGTATATGAAACGCATTTATGGTTAAAGAGATCACTATATTCCTGCAAGCAGCTTCAGTTGAAGGTATTTAATATTCCTGCTACCTGCTCCATCTTCCCTGCAAAGTTCCCCTACTACCTAACCTGGCAGGTATTCAAAACCATCTTACAAGCTTGAGGAGCAATAAAGAAAAGAAGCATGGCTGGTTTCATAGTATTACCTTTACCATTACCATAAATTATGGAATCATCCATCTTACAAGCATGACTATTTGCATGTAACCTGCAATTTGTGAATGGGTTGCACAAATGCACTTGTTTTTATTTATACCCATACTATCCAAGTTTACATTTTACTGGACTCATCAGTTTGACTTTCTCCTAACTGCTTCAGACACCACGTATCAATGGTCTCTTTTCTAGGAGAATCCTGAATCCTTGGGGCTTGAATAAAAGTCACTGTGAACTTAAATTAAGGAAGTCACTGGCAGTAAAACATCAACTTCAATTGTTAGCCAGTGTTTTCTGTCCTTTAGAGGGAAACTCACATGGCTTTTGCAAGGAGAGTGTTAGTGTCGGTCTGTGGTTATCAATAACCTTTTTAGTTCAGCATTTCATCAAAGTTCTCCCAATTCTTCTGCAATCTTGGAAGGCAACACTTGTGAATTTTTCATGCAGCAGGAATGTCTATCAAAGTAGCTGGTATGTCCAATTCTGAAACACTTTAGACCCTTCTCCTGTCTACTATTCGATTCTGTCCTCAGGCTCCTAAAAATTTCCTCTTCGTATATTATTGGCAAAGCAAGCCTTGCCTGAGGTGTCACAACTTATCAGCACACCAAAACTTTTGTTAACTTTTTCTTCTGTTGGGCATACAGCCTGAAAACAAAGGAAGAATTGGTTCTTCAAAACAGAGAAGAAAAACCATGAGCAAGCCCACCTGCTTATGGTCAACCATCATTATGAACAAGTCCACAACAGTCAGAGCAAGCACACATTCATCCAGCTTTTTTCTCAGTCCACAATGACATAAGATTTTGAATAATCCCAGCCCACTTATGCTCCCTAACAGGTAGAAAGACATTAAGGCAGGTAACGTTGGCAACAAATATTACGCTTAATGAAAGTTACCTTTTTCTTCTAGCTTTTCAGATGGGTTGTGTACTTGTTTTGTATTGCTCTATATTTGTGTAACACACTCTGAAAATGTAACGGTCAGTTCTGTCATTGCTTTCCTGTTGAATCTTAAAGAGGTTCCTCTACATAATAAAACTTCCGGGTGAAAATTATTACCAGAACTGATGGCAGGAAAAAAAGTAGATACATTTAAGGGCAAATTCATTTACACCACACAAGCAAAAATTTCATCGTGAACAATTTACTTCCTATAAATTGCAATTATTCTTCCTTTTCAGCCATTTTACTATTTATGAAAACTAAATGACAAATAAAAGATGGAGCAGGAAGCATCTTATGCTTTCTTGTAGGTGTTATTAAACCAGAGTGGCCTTTCCAAAAGCAAAGACAATATTTCCAGTTGCAATTTGGGGTCATACTTTAGTGCACGACAGAACTGATGTTTCTAATCAGAGGAAATTAAAATTTGTAAACTTTGTTGTTCACAGAATCCAACACCTTTACAAGACTGATCAGAAACTAACCCTGTAACTGATTGATAAAAACAAGTATCAAATATTCATAAAAGCTTTCTCCAACACATCAAGAATTATTCAAATATCGTAAGCAGTAATTTCATATAATGAAATTCTATCTGTTTCTGGCTAATTCACAAGCAGAGAGGAAAAAGAATTCACTAACCTTGGTATTCATTTTATATTTGGCATTATGTATTTAGCCATTATTTTAAGAATAAAAAATGCTGATGCTTTATTATAAGGAACTAAAACAGATACACTCAATAGAAACTTGTAGAGAGTTGCAAGACAGAGACTTCCTCCAGACTCACTGACTTCACTTGCACTGCTATAAATTAAATAGACTTCAAAGCAGTGTAAAACAGACCTTCTTTTCCCCGTTTGTATTCCTGCAGCACAGTTGTTGCTATGCCAGATACATTTGTCACTGGTACAGTAGGAACGTAAGGACCAGCAAAAGCTATAAAAATCAAGTTAATAACTTTTTTCCTATGACAGGGCCATCAGACTTGGAATCCATTTCATTCACATTGTACTGATGATTAAACTTTTTATTCTGTTGAATTTCTCCTGTAATCTGTCAAGAATTTTGTGGACGCTAATAACCTTCCATCGCAAAGGTACAGTAATTAAAGGCCTTGTTTTGACAGAACTGTTACCATCTTAGCAACCTCCAACAAAAGTAAAGAAAGCAATTTACTTGCAAACTAGAAGGTAAATACCTTCACGCTGAGAGTAGAAAATGCACCATTACTTTATCATGAGGTATAATTTTATGTATTTTATAATGGCAACACACAATGGAGTTAATTTATTTTCAGATAGTAGGAAAAGAAAAAAAAAACAAACCACGGACAATCCTTTCCTCCCTGGACTAAAATGTTGCCATTCAGAGTAAATAGACACTATCACACATTTAGTGATTTATTCATCAGCATTACACAGCGAGGGCACTTTGCATTAGTACAAACACAACAAGCAAGACTACCAGCATTACTATTATGCTGAAGAAATATATAAGAAAAGAAATACTTACATTTTATTTAATCTAGGTTTAGGGGAGAATATGAGTGTATTATTATACAGCAAGGTTTTGAGAATTCTAATATGAAATGAGTATATGAACTCCCTGCAGAAGGTCTTGTAAGTTATTAAAGTTAACACAGAATACACGCTTTTTCCATATGAGGAATTCTTGTAACTGCTAGGCAGTGAACTCTGAAACAAATTCTAATTTCTGAGGTTATATTATTCTATTTGTCTGGTAGTAAGTTTCTGAATTTTATTTACACTTGAAGGTTTACTTCAGCAAAGCTATGAGAAGTGAACTGAAGAGTGTAATAAGATCTTGTGTATTTCAAGCTGCTGTCCAAAATTGTAGACCGAATAGCAACAGATTATCTGAAACTTGCTCACCAAGTTTGTTTTATTTCCAGTCCACATGCAATCCAGCAGATGCAATAAAACATAATAAGGAACAAGGCTGAAGAATCACATCAAAACACAATCTCTTGAAAGATTAAGAGGCTATGAATGAAGATGCAGTGTTTATTAAGGACTTGGGATAATAAATAGAATTATCCACAAACAAAAACAATTCATCAAAAGTGGGTAGTGACTGAAACTACATTTCAGTGGAACCCAGATCTTCCGTGTAATGCTTATGAACACATCAATATATTCAATTTTGATTACAGTGGGAACAGCAAGCTATAAACTATGCTAGACATGGGCTCAGCACCTTGTAAGACTGCAGCTGTCATTTTTGGGCACATCCTTATTACAGAACAGACTTCAGTTACTAGGATCACTCACGGACAGATTATACATTGCTTTGTTCAAAGAGGATTAAAAATGTAGTTGCAAAATGAAACCCAGTGATGCAGTAACTGCCTGCTACAAGCATTGTCCAAGGATTTAGCTCGGCTACGTGACCCAGGGGCCGCATGGTTAGCGTAGGCACATCTTCTGTGCACCCCTGGGAGCAATGTTTTTACCAGAACAACTACATTCCTCACATAGTGTTGGCTGAAGACAGTACTAGATGTTCGTTATGCATTCCCCTCTCTGAAAACCTTGGTGCATGGCTAGCAAGGGAGACCCATTAAATCAATGCTCTTTAAATAGCAAAATCATAGCTATCTACAAAGAACATCAGTAATAAAGAACAAATAACTCAGACTTAAATGTACACATTTCCAAACAGCCTAATGCCAGCTTCGAAGGGACAGTCATATTTTAGTAATTAATACATGTTAAGTTATATATATCCAAGACCAGTTCGTACTGAATCACTGTTTAAAAGGTTTATTCTGTTTTTAATTATCTAAGTGTGGTTTGGTGTACTGGGCTACTTAAAAACGATAGTCTCATTGCTCCAGAATACCAAGAAGCAGCTGATGTTGTTCCCCCATGATATACAATGCACCAAGCCCATGCAAGCCAGCTATTCTCTGTACATTGGGGTTAATCTAAGAGGATGAGGTTAAAAACTATTGTTATCTTCTCCTCTGTAAAGCACTTCTGTACCTAGTGCCACTAGAGTTTACAGGGAACAATGATGGGGGAGAGCCACCCCAGTTAAATGATCCTGCAAAGTCCTCTGTGTCTAGGGTTCTGGCAGCTTAAATGGGAAATCTGCAGATGAGGGACTTCGAGAAGGTCACAAGGATGGCTCGAACATTTTGGTGAACCATCTAGATAACATTTCTTAGCAACTCTATTAAGTACCTTCACACGAACAATGTTGCATCTGTGAGGAAAGTAAAAGTAATAAGCCCCAAGAGCTTAATAAATGAGTTCTAGAGGGATATGCTGGCATCCTGCAGGCCCAGATCCTCCACCCTGCTTACTTTCGCTGAACTTTATTCATTCAAGCTCCCAGGGGCAAACCCCTGAGCAGAAACTCATCTGTCTGTCACATTGCACTTGACAGTCCTTGACTTAACCACTTTCACTGGCTTCTGTTGGAAAGCTAATACTGCTTCTCTGAGCAAAGACAACGGTTGACAACAAAAGAACCAGAGAGCAATACAAGCTGTAATGCACCTGGCAGGTTGGTGAACTTTCATTCCCCAAAATGGAGAATTTCTGAAAGGATAAAACAGGAAAAAAAATCTAAGTTGCAAGAATTCTGTGGTTAGTACAGAGTTTGTTACAAATATAACTTGGACTGGGAGGAACTGTCCTTTTAGGCCAGTACAGAACCTGAGATTACAAGGAAAATTTACAACTGCTCCTAGATAAAGCATTGGGTTTCACCTCTGGATAAAAGCAGATTTTCAAAACCTTTGGTACACTTCCTCTAATAAGAACTAACTTTTCTTAAATGGATTTTTCCCCCTTTTTTTCTGCTTATAAACCACCCAGTAGGACAAATTCTACTTATTACTGCATCTGCAGCCATCACAATGGGGAGATGTGCTGGTGAACAGCGAGTGAACGTGGTAAAAGTATTTATTTAGTATCTTCTGTTAAGCAGTGTTCACTTTCCCATAACATCTTCTGTATTTGCTTTTTTATTTTCTTGTAATAAAATTATTTAACTGTATTTGCTAGTGAGAAGTTATGCTATATTGTTATGATACCTCATGGATTTTTTGCCTTCTAATGCCAGCAAATGGAATTACTGATAGCAATGCTGATCAAAGATTTTGCAGGTAGGGCAACTCCGAGTCAACTAATCTTACTTTAGTCTAGTAAGGCCTGACACTACATTATGCCTCTCTATGGTTTCATTATCAGTAATAAATTGCTGGGACTGTGTAAGCAGCATTTGTCAACAGAGTTTGGGGTCCTTGGTAAATCTGAAGGATTTGAGCTATGCAATTTCATGTTAGTAATTTTTGCTAGTGTGGTATTCGTAAATCTTTGTGAATGCTTAGGAAAAAGCCCCATAGTAAGCAAGCTGTATTTTATTTACTTATTTTCAGTAGTATTGTGCTTGAGAATAGTATAATTCTTCCTCCATGGCACAAAAGTAGCATTATAAATAAAGACAGCCAAAGCAGTGCTTCTACTCTACACAACACTGAGAAAAGCCTTGCCTGAAGTCCTGGGTGAAGCCAGGGATATCTCGCTTTAAAAGATTTCTATTTAAGAAAATCCATGGAAGAGCACCAAAAATGCTCAAAATTCTAGAAGAGATGGAAAATATACAAGGGAAACCGGGAAAACCCTCACTCTAGGCTACACCTAGGATGACTGAGGAGACAGCATTAAAAGGTTGCCACAAAGAGGAAGGGAATAAACTGCTGTCCATATTGAGCTGGACAAGGCCAAAAAGTGATGGACACAAATTCACTCACACACTTGGATTACGTGCTAAAATAAAGCCTTCCTAGCCATAAACATAGGTAAAATTTAAATATTTCACTGAGAAGGGAGATGGATTCCACCACTAGGAGTTTTGAGAACAACATACCAGGAAACACAATGCCATGAATAGTTTATGTACAGCTGAATAGGAACTAAGTAGCATCCTATAGGCATTTCGCAGCTACTTTTCCTTTCATTATGACCAGTGATAGGAACCTTAAAAATGAGATTAGTCAGTGAAGGTGGGCTTGGGACATTGGCTATGCAACTCTGCTTCATTGGACAGGAAAAAGAGGACTAACCTAGAAATAAGAAAGATTAGGACAGTAGCACAAAGGTGAGAGAACAGCAGTCTCTTTCTTATTTTTTTTTTCCCAGTACAAAGTGGATCCCTTCTGTTATGAATATGACCGAATGCCTTGCACCAAGAAATTGTTTATTAATTCTTTGGCTTATCTGATATGTCTGTTACCCCCAAACATCCACAGGAGTCCCTCCAAAAACAGATAAAGTGCAGAAATAGCTAACACTGATTCTGGGTCCTATACACGGCCAAAGTGGCAGTAATAAGTGACATCACCTTCCTCTCCACATGAATGAGGCCAGAAACTAGAGTCATTATCTTCTTCCACCACTCCTGAGCCAGGGTAGAAGCAGAAAGCAGCTCTTACTTCCTTGCTGCATGAGTTTCACAGTAGCAGACTTAAAAATGACAATTGATTTTCTAGACAAAGGAGTCATAAAATTTTTGAAGTCCAGATAGATTTAATCTACTACATTTCTTAGAAAATCAGTTAGCACACTTAAAGCTTCTTGATTATTCAGACACAATCTATCTTTGGCAAATCCTGGGTTCATTTTCTACTTTTTTTTTCTTTATCTCTGTTTCTTTAATTACAACTTGTCTAGTGCATATCCTTCAACCACAGCAATTATAACAAGGCTATAACTACTTTCATTATCTCTTCCTTCATGATCTCTTAAATTCTTGCATTCTGTGGAGGTCTAACTAATGACATTATCATTGTCCAGATCATTATTTTACAGTGCCACATAAGGTTAGGCATGATATGGATTGGAAATAGAACCAAAAATAAGCAGGAGGTAAAGCTGTAATGGGAATATCTGCCTGCAATTGAAGACATTATGTAGTGGATTTGTAAGACTGCAAATTTTCATTGTTCACCCTGAAACAAGAAGTAGGAATGTCCTAACAGAATTTGCAGACAATAAGCGGGTAAGAGGTATTGCCAATCTTCAAGAGAATTAATATCTCATTCTGTAAAACTCTGAAATAAAAATTAAGTTCAAACATACAATAAGCAAGATCAACTTCTGGGCAAAACCCAAAGCTTCTTTTATAAGCTGGGAAATCATTATTCTGAAATGATGAAGGAAGAGAATGACTGTTAAATAATAAAAAAATACCAAGAAAGGCAGAAGTGGCTGTAAAAAAATGAACAGAAATCACTGTCCTTTTAGAATAGCATGTCCTACTTATTTCTTTTATAACACTGGTACTCCTACAGTGAAGAAAAATTACTATAGAGAACCGGAAGCATTAGTACAACTCAAGCACTAATGAGATTTCACCTAGAATACTGTTTTACAAATAAAACGAACTGAAACAAGTACAAGGGCCTGCTTAGATTTGGAGGGTAATTGAAAACCTACTTGGGAGCAGAACATAAAGACTGATCTGATTAGTCAATAAAAATGGAGGCTGAGGAGTAATATCTTTACTTGCTTAAAAATGTTTCTATCAGTGCAAAAGTCAATAGGTACAGACTATTCATAATATAATTCAACAAGAAATTAGAATAAGTTTCTTGGGTTTTGGTGTAGTCAGATTATGACACAGACCTCCAGCAGAGAGAGGATTAAGGGGGACCTGGAGAACATACTGCTTTTAAAAAGGAAAAAATAGAAATCTAATTTAGAGATATAGCAGTCAGCAGGGTAGAAGTAAAATCATAGGCAGGTTTAGCACCACGATCTTCTGTCCTCTGACAGAAACTGGTAGCCTTGGTGGAATGACCAGACCACCGACTTTGAGAGAAAAAAAATATAACAGAGTGAGGAAACCAGTAGGAAATCCAAAGGAAGGAGAAAAAGCTAATGCAAATACTTTACACTTGATAGCAGCTTTTCAGATCAACATTAAATGAGAATATTTTGGTAACTCCTTGTAACTTAAGCATGTTTGTCTAGTGTAAACATAATGAAATTTAGGTTACTTTGATATTATTTGCACTGAAATAACTGTCAGGACATTGTGATTTAGAGACACAAGACTTTTACTTACAACTCCACAATTAAATAAATTTTAATTTGCACCTAAGGAAGTAGAGATTTACTGCTAAGACTAATTCATTGCATGTTCTCTTTCCTCTCCATAAAAACTTAATATACTATAGAGGAAGGATGGGGGGGATAATGAAATGGCAGAATAATTTGATAAGACTGAGTTTGAAAGAACTGGCAAACTTATAAGACAGTATTCTCCAGTTCACAGCCTCTAAAGTGTTGAACTCTGTGTTCATCAAATGTGCTGAGGATAGAGATTAAAAGACTGAGGGGAGTACAGTTTTAAGCAACTCTGAACAAAAGCATGAATTAGATACAGTGCATTGGCAGACTTGAGGAAAGCAGGCAAATATCTAAACTGTTCTTAATTACTATTTAGACCAACAGCAAAACTCACTATGCCTCCCAAAATAATCTGTCATGATGGTGGCATAATGTGCCATCAGCTCCATCCTATAGCTTTTCTAGCATTTTATGCAGTAGACAATTATACATTTGATAATTATATTTCTATGGCATCACATACCATAGTACTACGAACATGTACTACCATAGTACAGTACTTAGCTCTTGGCAAAGCATCAATCTGTAATAACAAACGGCATTTTGATTTTATTTTCAGAATCCTGCTTGTACAAAGCAATTAACAAGCTTTCCTTCTCTTGGTGACCCTCTGCCCCAAATAGTAATGCAGATGCCTGTGTAAATCTGATAAATTTTCAGATTACACAGAAATAGAAAAGAAAGTAAACACATAATATTTTTTTCAAAGGGATTGGACATTGAAATTGCCAACTTAAGTATAATTATACAGGAAAATTAGTGAAAAAATTATTAATGTTTAAGAAGTAAAAATATTTGCCAATTCATACTGCTGTTTGTTATGATTCATGCCTGAATCTGAATTTAGGAGAAAAGATTCAAAAATGTATGAGGTTGAGAACATGTCTAAATGCTGTTTGCAGCAGAGATGAATTCATGGTTTATTTCAGTGTTGTTCACAATAAGAATCCAATACTAAATTGTTGGGTACAAATCAGTACAAACACAGCAGTACTAAAGGAGGAACATCAGCTCACACAAGCAAAGAAGGCAAATATTTACTCTGTAAATTTTTCCAAAATTTCCAAAGGTAAGACACCTGGAGTAGGCAGTGATCAAACATACCACGCATGTTGTCAGATTGGCTTTCACCTTGTTTTGTTGTGAAAACAAATGTAAAAATATTAACATCTTTCTAACATTTTCACGGTGGAGTTCAACTATTCTTATAAAATGAGATCTTGTATTATGCATGTTTAAAGGTGTCATGCAAGAATGCATTTTCCATCCTTCTTACTGGAATTGTAGTATATTCACTAATAAGAGAGCCTCAGGATAATATTAGTTTTATAACATCCATTCTCCGCTCTTAATAAATAAGCAGATTTCTTTGTTGATTGAGCAAACATGTTTGATTTTCAGGACTTCCTTCTCTAGGAATTGTACATCCACAGACTTCTAAGTCCATAACTGAGAGAACACACCATACATAGAGAAATCAAGTTGTCTTGCTGATTATAGAAACATACACACTTATTAGGAAAATTCTTTTCAAATTAGCTTCTGTGTACAAATACAAGTAATCATTTCAGATATGTTAGGTACATATTTAGAAAAAAGCTTTATGTATGAACAAAAATTGCATTTTATAATTATGAAAATGCACATAATTTAAGAGGTAATTGACCAACAAATGGTGTGTGTGAGTCTGTTTAACCCAATTACATACGTCATTTATAAAGTAGGAATACAGCTAGGAGCATCATTTGCAGAGGCGATATAAATAGTAATTAAGCACAGTTTAGATGTTTGCCTGCTTTCCTATAACCTTCCCTCACAGATGTCATAAGAAAACAGGAGAAGAGGACCCCAAATCCTGTAACAAAATCTAAGCATGATGTTTAATTTTAGATGTCAGGCATCCACTTCTGAAGGAAGATCAGAGCTCTGCCCAGAAAGATTCAAATGCAAAACCAGGACCTTTGGGAACATGTTTCCAAACAAAATCTAGGAGCAACAAAAGAGCTATTCATCATTCAGCACTATTCCAATTGCTGACACGGTCCTAAAGCCATCACCACATTTCCAATGAGAAAGAAACACAAAGTCCTAACAAATCTGAACACCAGGAATGCCACCGCACTTTGCCTGGTAATATAATAGCCAGCATCAACCTGCCTCAACACTACCAGGAAGTTTATTCATCAAAACCAAAACAAACTTAACTGGCAAACTTCCATTTTCTGGTCTGGGGCACAGCAGGATGTTTAAAAGCTACTGTCTTCAACTACGCTTCTGTGATAAGGAAAAATAGTACAATAAGCAGAGAACTTTCGTATTTAACCAATGCCTTTTTGAAACACTGTAAAATCCATATGTTTATTAGGACAATCCTTAATTCTTCTATATCTGGATGAATGCAGGAACCGAATGTTTATATTGGACCTTTCCTGTAAGTGCCTTTATCAATCTCACTTGGGCTGTCTGGCTCAAGGAACATCAATTTGGAGTAAGTAGAAAAGCTTCAAGAGGATAGATAAAAGCATGAATATATCAGAAAGCCAAAATCAAGTCCAACTTGAATGTATCTTTGTCTTAGATGTCAGACACTGTAGGTGAATTTCTTGACCACTAGGTATTTGTCCCATGTCAGAAAGCTTTGAAAAGCCCCAGTTGGATCCCACAGTGGTACAGAACTAATTCTGAAATCTCAGGAAAAAAATGCTGCTGCAAGGGGAAAGCAGTTCACTATGTACAGCTTTGTAAAATTCTAGACTGAATGCTGCATTTGCATATATTGCAGCTCTGACTTTGCATATTTTGCCTTTCTTGGTAGCTGTGTGCATCTGAGCCCCAAGCAATCCTTTACTGCCAGCACGCTAAGCCCTCCTCGGGGGGCAATCGAGATGCCGTTACTTCTGCATTACCAGAAAGCATTTGAAGCATTTGAACACAAAGCTTGTGGTGCTGCTTCACCTTTGTGCCTTTCCAAGACTATTGTGAGTAAACTCTCAGCAATTTCCCTACATGTATAACTGGGTCCACAGCTCTACTATGTTTTGATTAAGCCCACATACTGCATGGCAGCTATACCTACAAGGTGTCCTATAGAGGAAAAATGCTTCTTATTATGTAAACATTACTGTGATAGTTTTAACTTCCCTCATTTATGCTCATATCTTGTAGCTGAACTGTATAAGTGAGCAAAGAAAGGTAAAGAATAATCTTCCCTAGGAATCCAAAATGGACAAGGGTAGAATACTTAATGGAAATATGTAACTGGGGAGGCAATGACAAGGAGACATTCAAGCCACACAGGAGAAACCACTTTATAAGAATGGAAGCAAAATCATTTATTTACATCCACATAACATTGAGGGAAGTTCTGCAGGTATATAAGCAGCGATGTGTTAATGTAGTATGGATTAATCAGATGAAGAACCACATTGTACTTTGCATGGCAGCATGAGCTAAATTGATTATAAATCCTTATTTTTCTTTTCCCTGAGACATGCAGTTCCTGCCTATGTGTTACCATTATTTGCCAATACAGATGCCTTTAAAGAAAATGCATTTTGTACAAGACTTTACTTAGATCTGAATACCAATTCAGCCACAGACAAAAAGTCTAGGTTTCCCTTTGGAAAAACTCTGGTAACATTTAAAATGTAATTGCTTTTGCAGGCTGACAACTAATTATCCAAAAGCAAAACGCACATTAGGCATTTAAATAATGAAATGTCAGTCAGTATAATAGAAGTGCTACTTTACTTTTTGCTTTCAGAAATTATTTTAGTCTTAAAATTAATCTAGCTACATATACATAGGCATATGTACTTTGTGATTATACTTATTCACATAAAATCTTACTAAATTGTATTATTTCTACCTATAGACTGCTTGCTTATGTCCTTCACTTACCACTGTTAATTGTAAAGGTATAAATACTACTATTACAACAAGCTTTTTCAGCCCCAAATTTAATTTTAAGTGCTCTCCGCAGTGTCTTGCTGCTTGCCAAGGGAGTTTTCTATTCACTGCTGATCACTAGAACATACTTATTTTACTGTGTTATGTATCTGTAAGTCAGATATCATTGCACAGAAATGATCCATGTTAACATTAGGATTGTGATGTCTGAAAAAATGGTCCACCATGAAACTGCAAGAATTAGTTCACTGAGAGATGTGCTCCATTTCTAACTAACCACAATCAGAACATTTAATTAGATTCACCCATACTGCCAGTACACATTCAGAAACATGTAGACAAACACCCACTGAAACAATTAAAAGTTATTTCTAAAACATTTATGTATATTTTATACCTTTGTATGTGCATACTTTCACTTACACATATGCCTATTCTCCACGAGGGTGCAGGCAAGTGTGTACGCACTTACATATAGGTACATTAGGACTTAAAGTTCTCTGAAAAGAAAACCCTACAAGACAACAGCTGCATTCTCACAGACAGGCACAATGATTTGTGTGGAAAGCTGCACTGGACTTGATGCCCAATCATGCTGGAAATAAAATTCTTGAGTAATGGAGGAGGATTCAGTGTGAGCTAAAGACCTTTCTCATGGTTACTTACGTGGAACTGTGAAGCAGAAATGATAAGGACGTGCCACTGGTACTCATGCTGTTATACCATATTTTAACAAAACAATTTGGAAGTAGGAAATAAAATATACAGTATTTTAATAGATTCAGAAATGCAGCCACGTTCCAAGCACATCCATCATTTTATCTGTAAAAGTGATTCTGTTTAAACAGTGGCCCTACTTAGGTGTAGCACTATAAGTGAGCATGAAAATATATCTTCCATAACTTTGCTATAATAGGGTAGCAGTATTTACTGTAACTGAGGTTGCCAAATTGTTTCCTCTAAACAGTCACTACTTGCTCCAAAATTTTCTATTTCCTGTCTTTATCCAAGAATGGTTTCTACTTAATAATTTACCACTACCTGTTCTGTAGCTTGAGTAACATACTTCACTCATTTTTGTTGTGATGAGAATAAAAATAATACTTTCAACATTTCTAGGGAAAAAGGCAGAGAATTTCTAGGCTATATTTTAACCTGAAAAACTGAAAATGTTAAAGAGTTCAAGTTTGTAACCATGATAGTCCCTACTGAGAAACAGGCATAGTATTATGGGGGGGTGGAAAGGCCTTGATTTGACTAAATTACAAGCTTTGTAAAATGGTGTGCAGAGTTTTTGTTAAACTTACTAGGTGGGCAATGCACTGAGCACACATTTATAGCTTTACAGTACACTGTCTAACTCAGATACTCTAATTTAGTCATATGTGTTACAGGAAATCCAGGATAAGAAACAAGTAGTTTAACATCTTTCACTCCTCTTATTCACTTTTCATTATGATACCTCTGCGGTCAATTAAAAACCAGAATTATGAACTGCTTTGTCTCTGTGTATATTCAATTATTGAACATATTTATTTGGTGTATATATAGCTCCACTTTAATGCGTCCAAATGAGACTCTGGTCTGATTCCTAACTTGCAAGAATAAGAGAAATTGCCTTATAGTTGCAAAAATTGATACTATGAGTTCACTCATGAGGTACACTGCAGACACAGGCACAGTCTCCTAATCATTCATATCAAGATATTTGTACAACTTCATTGAGTCTCTCTTCCTCCCTGAATGCCCGTGTTTAATTCCAAGGGAAGCCAGATTGTGCAGTGAGTGTCCCAATCACGTCTCACGGTGTCGGTATGACTAGATGCACATCTGAGGACCAGAGCGATAATCACACAATACATATAATTTACAGGTCATAGGTGCAGAAATACATAAATTTTATTTTCCTCCAAAAGACAAAAATTGGAGTTGCCTTCAACTTTAGGATTTCCCAATTTGTTTTGGTGCTTAAACACATACACTTCTTTTGATGGCCAACACAATTAAGCAGATAAATCACACAGTTATGGGTTTGTTTCATTAATGGAAGGCTCAAAGTTATTTCCAGAAAACATTTGCATAAGAAAATGTAATAGTAATAAATACTAATAATGAAGGCTTTAGGACTGTTTCAATGAGCATTGTGCCTGCAGTTTACAGCAAGGCAAATGCCTGTTACAGATAACACAGCGAAGGCAGAAGTATGGCCATTTAGTTTGCTAGGTAGGGATTTTAGTAGCTGAATTTTGAGGTATTCATCAAGCTCCTTTTTAGCAGTAGAATTTGAGCAAGATTGAGACTGGCTGGATAAACATCCCCTCTCTGATGCTTCTGCAAAGAAGAGACAGAACTAGCTAACACATTTTAAATACCCAAGGAGCCAGTCATTATGAATTCCCTATGCTTTGATGCTAGGCTGATATCACTGTGATTATTTAAATACTTTGCAGTGAAAGGAAAGAGCAAGGAACAGTGTCTTATACTATTTCCATGTGAAAATAGGGAGACAGAAGAGACACGAAGCAGATATTCTCACTGCACTGCTTCACCTTCCCCCTCACCTTCCCACACACGTTCCTGAGATACAGGGTATGTAATAGTGCTATTTTGGAGCTGAGTGAGCTGTGACTAGTTCATATTAGGCTTTAAGTAAACCAATTTTAATTTTAATAATACTAAGCAGAGCAATCATATACAGAAAGAATCATTTTGTGATGGCAGCGATGAATCTCTTGCAATTTCCTCTATCACAGTAAGAAAATGGGAAATATATCCAAATATCATTTCCTTCTGCAGATTTATCATCACTAGATAGTATTTTATTGCTATTATATGAACACTGTATTTAGGTACTTGTGCTGAGAGAAAACCTCCTCATTTTTGATAATTTCCCTTTTTATAACTCTTGAATTCCAGCTAATTTCTGCCTCATTACTTTGATATAATTCCTCACTGATGAGAATCTTCAGAGGAGGGACACGCTTCACACCATCAGTGCCTTTCCATGAAAAGACAAAGTAAAAATAAGTATGAAAGCAATTGAGTCCAACAGAAGATGGACAGGCATTAGAGCCTCATGCCAGATCTATTTATTTAGAATTATTTTCTCTCTTATGCCAACTGAGGGATGAGAAGAAATGAAAAAGCAACTCCATATATCAGGAAAAAAATTAATAAGGGAAGAACATATAATGAGATTGATTTTTATTTATTAGAACCACTAGCTCCTCCTAGGGATAAAAAAATCAAGGCCTAAGATGTATTTTAAACCTAAATTGATAAGATAGACTCAAAAGATTAGCCACAGATAACCATAGTACTAATTTTAGACATGAGAAAACATTTCTAAGTGGCATCGGCACCTCAAAATAAACCCAAGGTAGAAAGATCAACATCTCTGCATCGTAACAGCTAAGCAGAAACCATTTTTTTAACACCTATCACCTTCCCCTATTCACAGTACACAATTAAGCCTCTCCTGTTATTTATATCCCTGCTGTCACACCATATTGAGCATCCTTGGCACAAGAAGTCATTTAGGAAGAACCAACACACACTCAACTAAACATTTCTTAAAAGACTGTGTGCTTAGTGTGTTTTTAATACCCATGAGGAGCAGCTGTCAGATCCACCTTTCAGTAGCTTAACAAGCCCCTAGATCTTCTCTCCAGGTTCAGCTGCTGCTCACAGCAAGGCTGCTTTCAATCCAGTCAGGGGGGTTGAACCCTTGCCTCTTCCCTAGCAGTAGCCTTGCAAAATTATCTCAGCTGGAACTCAGTCACTACTTCCTACATTTTTATCTCTGCCTTTAAGTAATGGATTTTTTAGAAGGCTCTGCAGTGATTTATGAAAGTGATTCTGCATTTTATCTCACAATACATGGTAAATTTATGGTCTCTAACTTAGTTAGCTGACAAATGCCAGGGGTCATCAAATAATGGCATAGCCAACAGCTTCAGCACTACCACCCCAAACCTAATATTTCCGATACTTCTTAGAACATAAACTGAACAGAAATATTGTCATGGCTAAACACTTCTGTGGTTTAGGGAAAAGGGGAGAGAGTAGGAAGGCAAGAGATCGTAAGTTTTACAGTACCATTCATGGTAGTCATTCTTACTGCAATTCTAAGTATTTTACAGTGGATTAATGCTAGCAAAGATAAGAAAAGAAGTGGGATTGTAGATTTTTGGGTCTACCTACCGAAAAATACTGAGAAAGAAATACTGTAGCTGATGAATTCTGTCAATGATAGACAAAAAGAAACACAATTATTCCAGGTCACACTACCTGTTTCGAAATTGTGCTTACGTGCATTGAACCTGTGGGGTTTTCAGCCCTGCTAGCAAATATTGTCCTCAGAAGTCTGTAAGTAAGAACATGTGGAACCCCTGGTGAGCACATTCCTAAGATAACCACTGCAAAGAAACCACTCCAGGTCTCACAAAGTGTAATTGCTGAACTTCCACTAATAGTATTCCTTCCCCAGGGCTCTGTGAGCTGCATGTCTGCATAGTCCTACTGCTGATCTCAGAGCAATAAGGAGAGAAAAAAGAGGAGCCAGGAAGATAAGTAATCAAGTATCTAGTTCACTACCACAAACTGTTTGTAACACTACAAATATTAAAAGCGGCCAGCAGCTGAGCTGACACCTACAGCCTAGGGAAAATAGGCCTTTAATGTGTACATTCTTCTAAACTATTCAGCATAGACACTGACCTATGGATATAGGGAACAGTAGTGGCAGGTCTTCCTGTTGGGAATGCTTAGGTGTCTCGATACAAACCATCCTGTTTCTTGTATAAAATATCATCATAAAACTAAGTACTGCCACAGGAACAGACGCGTGCCAAGCAGACTTTGCTGATGTGAAATTTATCCAAAATATCTAAAACCCTTGAGTCTGAAAATTCTGGCTGCAAATTCCACGACAATATACTTTCCAGCACTGGCACTCTGGGAACTGGGAAGTCATCTTTTGCTCCTGGTCTTGATAATGCTTTGATTTATACTTATTTTTCTGCACAGGCCAAAATTAGTTAGATTCTACTCAGTTACACTCTGAACTAGAGAACATTTTCTCACTGAGTTGAACAGTGTTCCATCACAGTGAAATAAAAAAAGGCTACAGAGATACAGCACAGAAATTTATTTATTTTTTTGGGACCTAAGTTTGCTTTGTTTTTTTATTCCATCTCATTTTTTTAGGAACATACATATATTTGTATTGGAACAGGTAAAGACTACCGGTTACATGCCCATCTGTGATAACTCCTATCACAAAGAAGAAATACGCCAGATTAAGATGTGCTGAAAAACCACATTCGCAGAAGTCAATTCCACCAACAAACCTGTTTCTGATACTGGTATAACAGGGAGCAAAATTTGCCAAATAAAATACTACTAGAATACAGCTAATCTTTCATAGTGAAAGAAACTTACACTAGTAGGCCTAGGAAAACTTCATTAGTGTTGTATTAAAGGAAACTCTTTCTGACAGAGAAGCCAAAGCAATTCTATACTAATATTTTAAAAGTCTTGCACTGGTTTCTCAATATATGCTATTTAGAATTTCCTCCTAATTTTCTTGCCCAGTGCAGGAGTCAGATCCATGATTGAGAATGGGCATGTAGACAGGTTTCTAAAAGATGTGGGGAACAGTCCTAAGTTCATTTATGAGTTCAATTCTTTCCTCAGAAGGATATTATCAGTTTATGCTGTCCTTATCTAGCTCTTTCCTGTTCTTATTTTCAATTCGGAGATCAATCATAATAGCAGATATCTCAAGAGTACAGATATCCACAAATACAGAAGCCAAAGACCTCACAGTCACAGGAGAATCAAGATTTTTACCGAACTGAGAAAGCATTAATGTCTGCCTTGGGCTTAAAGGAGAAAGACTTTTTTGAGGTATAAGAAGAAAGGGAAATTTTCATAAAGCTCCAAACTACAGACAAGGTAAGTACACTCCTTGAAAGCTACCAAGATGATCACACACATCACAGAGCAAAAAGTACAGTATTTCATTCACTGATTATTTCTGTGTGATCAGTTCCTTACATCAACCAAGCGCCTCACTTCCCAGGGGCACCCAGGGAACCCAAGGTTTCAGCAAATCACCATTGTCTGGTTCTAGCGGTACAGAATCTACAGCTATGTGTGTCAAAGAGTCCTGGAGAAAGATGTCAGTTTGACATTTTACAAGAAAAACAGCTTCATTACTGCATGAGTACCACGTAAGGTTGCTGAGGCATACTATTATTACTATCATTTACGAGAAGGGAAGTCCCAAAATTCCATATTTGTCTGTTCCTTATTGGTGGCATCCAGAGTGAAGGCAAGGCATTATCAGAAGCTGTTATGATATGGGAATCAATGATCTATTAAATCTTTGTAAACTTGACACTTTTACATATTAAAAGGTAAGTGTAAACACTATCTTTTTAAACAGTAGTTATATTTAAGGAGGAAGTATGATTTGGCAAATTAAAAAAAAAAAAAGTAATCCTGTACAGCATTAAATATATAAGTTAAATATTAATCCCTGGTAATGACTCATTCATTTGTTTTGCCAGCAGGGCTGATGTCCCACTTCTTGGTGGATTATTGAAAAGAATCCTGGTAAAAAGGAAAACAACTATTCCTTCCACGTGCTTATGCAAGGTTAAGAAACAACTGAGTTTTCACACTGAAATAAGACATTTTTGTCAAGTTTCAAACAGTGCTGTTCATGTAAATAATTTTTAATGCCATGATAGGAAGTTGACTTGATCTACTCTTAAATCAGCCTTGCAAAGCTGCAGTAATTTAGCGTTATTGACATTTAACTCTTACTTGTGTATTATTATAATAAAACCTTGAACTTGAGCCTGGTACCTCAGGGCCAAGGCAATTTCACTGAAGGATTTGAGAAATGTGGCTCAGTTTCTGAAGCCAACCCTTTGTCCATAACAATGCAAACAGATCAATTTTTATGAAAACTACAACACTAGACTGTGAAAAATCACCTTGACCAGATGTCCATTCCAAATTCCTATTTCTTGCTGAAGGCTGATGGATAGGTTTTACACCGAATTTTTACACTGCAAAATTGTACCCTTCAAAGCCCCACGTAAACCCTGTCTTGCTGTACAACAGCAGAAAGAGCGTAGCCCGACAGCGCAGGATCCCATTAGTGAGAGTGTTCTCCCACAGGGTTACGTGATGCTGCAGCAGTTCGCTCACTCACAACCCACTCTCAGCTATTTAGCTACAGCCAGACTAGCGACCCAGAGCAGAAAAGCAGTCGCAGTAGCACTCTAAAGTATGCATGAGCTAAACATCATGCTACAGAAAAACAACAACAAAAAAAAATCACATAGGTACCATACAAACATACATGTGAGAAATGACATACTTGTCCACAGAGATTCCATTCAAAGCCAGCATATCTAATCAGCTCCTTTTGAGCTGTATCACTTTGAGATATTTCATCCTTTTAAAAGGCAAAAAAGATACTTTATGACTTTGTGACAGCTTTATTATTTTCTCTAGATCAGCATCTCATCACAGGCTGGGAAAAAGAAAGATGTTCTTTTTGAAAACTTACCTTCACAGCAAGTGCCTCGCAAGAGCAGATTTAACTTTTGGATCTCCCCATAGGCCTTTTATATTTTTTGGAATGTCATATGCAGATCAGATAGGGCTTCCCTAGAGAATAAGACAGCAAATGTAAGGGAATCAATACCATATATTGCCACTGAAACAGAAAGTTACATAATATTTTATTTTCTATATAATTGGAATATTTTCCAGGTCAGCTGAAGTAATGAAAAATACACTGGAATGCAATGCACTCTCTCAAACATACAAACTCTTAGCAGTTTACACAGCATTATTCTCCAAATTCTAAACAATGGATGAACATTTATCTAAAATACTGGGCTAGATTCTTGGGTACATGTATATTCATGCAGTTCACTCTATGCTGCAAGCGCCCAGCAGGAGGGGAGGCAGCAAACAGCAGGCACCTCCCTGCAGCCACAGGCACTGCAAAACACATTCTGGTGGCATCAGTTGGTATTACCCCAGGGTTCTACTACAGCTAGCAGAAACATTCCTTGCCTCTAAAAAGTTCTGTATGTTCTTTTGCTGCAGAAGAGGGAAAAGTACATACATTGCCTATTAAGTCCCCCAATAAGCCTAGTCCAGGTTTTGCTGTGAGCCACGTTTGGTCCATCGCTGTACCTTTATGGGAACACGTGCCTTTGGTGGGTGGCAAGGTGGTGAACACGGCAGAGCTAGCCTTAATCATCCACATTTTTAACTTTCATAAACCAGGAAAAGCACCAAAATCTCATGTCTGCACATAGCTCGGCAATTAGGCTTAAGTTTAGTAACATGGCATCCGGGATTTGGAATATATTTCAATTGTGGTAAACAGCACTACCACAATCTAGGTGGTTTTAAATTGCTCCCTGCTCAGGGAGGGGTAGTAGCTCACTATACAGCTCACAGCAGGCAGCCTGAGAGTTTAACTGAGTTTTGAACCCTACACAGCAGCAGCTATCCCCCCTGTGCTGGTCAGAGCCAGGCTTTGTGGGTCCATAGACCAAAACGTTATCCTTCACAAAGCAACTTCAATATTAGTCTCAGGAGAGCTTTTCCTGTGGATTAAATACAATTAGAAGTCACAAGATGTTCAATATTGCTAAATATAGTCCCCGGCAAAGTCTTCTGATTGCACACAAGCTGAGATTTACACTTAGGCAACCGCCCACCTATCTTCATTTTAATTCCACCATGTCCATATAGTAGCATTGTACTAGTCCAGTATTAAAAATGTATAGTGTGCTTATTAGGTAGTATCAGAAAAAAATACCCACATAACTCAGAAGGCATATTCCTGTGCCCTACGAATCACAATCATAGAACTATTTAGGTTGAAAAAGACCCTTAACATGACTGAGCCCACATATTTGCTTGTCACTGGTAGAAGTAAATTTCTGCAGAACCACTAAATCCAACATAGAAGGTGTTCATATGAATTTCTCCAGGATAAGAAGCAGTAAAAAAAAAAAAAAGTTATTCCATCCATAAACTTTATTACCTATAGGGAATATAGGTTAAAAACATAGATGAGATGTGATCTCTAATTTATTGATTATTTAGCAGTATCTGATACATTTTTAGAGACAAAAGCACTTGAATTAGTGCTAGGAACCTTGCCTCACCTCTACTTTGCTTGTACTTTTCCCTCTGCCATACACACATTTTTAGTTAAAACCAGACTGTAATTTAT
Source organism: Phaenicophaeus curvirostris (assembly GCF_032191515.1). Lineage (NCBI taxonomy): Eukaryota > Metazoa > Chordata > Aves > Cuculiformes > Cuculidae > Phaenicophaeus > Phaenicophaeus curvirostris. The sequence goes on from NC_091396.1 coordinate 5,567,231, forward strand.
TCAAAGACAGCAATCCTGATGTGTCTAAAAGTTGTCCAACTGAGCAGCTCAATTTTAGATTGCCTGCATGTGTAAATGCTTTGGATATCATACAGCAACATAAAATATTTTAAGTTCTTATGATCATTTTCAGATGTAGCTAGAAAGAAGTCACAATAGTTTTGGGGTTTTGCTTGAGTTTTTTTTGTGTGGGGTGTTGGGTTTTTTTAAAGTTTAAAGCCAACATGCAAAGTTCAGCCATTATAAAAAAGTCACCTTAGAGTAATTGCCACACCAGCACTATTTAGCATGCTCCTTTCCCTTTCTTTCCCTGATTGAAATCTATACATCAAGTAATTATGTGAAATTAAACATGTTCTTTCCAATGCTCTTGCCTTGTTTCCTTTTTTTTTTATTTCACTACAATCACTGTGAATTTCCTTTTACTAATCAACTTGCACTTCTCAAACAATTTCGCATACATTCTGTGCATCAAAAGGGACAATACCACATTTCACTGCTTTTTCAGTATGATCATCTCAGTCATCACTCTGCATCAGAAGACAGATAACCACAAAGCTATTTTCATACCAATCTTTCAACCATTATGTTTATTATAAACATAACTTGGGTAGGGGCCTTTCAAAGAGGAAGATTTTTGTAGTCTGCCCTAATGAAGGGCTGTTGCACATTCCAGGTTTGTTCTGTGTCTCATCAAGAGTCTCATAATAGGATTGACACAGCAGAGAGAATGAAGCAGTCAAATTGTGGTTTGAACTGAAGAATCTTTCTCCTTTACTGCATGTTAGCATTTACATGAATCATTAACTACAAAAAGGAACTTAATAAGCTGCAGTGTTGTAAAACAAATAGTATGTTCATTTGAGATAAGGACAGAAGATGAGAAAAATACATTGCATTCACCTGCACTTGGGGCACAACAATTCTGTGCAGTGCTACAGACTAGGAGAAGTCTGTCTAGAAAGCTGCCTGGAGGAGAGGGACCTGGGGGTGTTGGTTGACAGCCGACTGAACATGAGCCAGCAGTGGCCCAGGTGGCCAAGAAGGCCAATGGCATCTTGGCTTGTATCAGAAACGGCGTGACCAGCAGGTCCAGGGAGGTTATTCTCCCTCTGTACTCGGCACTGGTGAGACCGCTCCTCGAATCCTGTGTTCAGTTCTGGGCCCCTCACCACAAGAAGGATGTTGAGGCTCTGGAGCGAGTCCAGAGAAGAGCAACAAAGCTGGTGAGGGGGCTGGAGAACAGGCCTTATGAGGAACAGCTGAGAGAGCTGGGGTTGTTTAGCCTGGAGAAGAGGAGGCTGAGGGGAGACCTCATTGCTCTCTACAACTACCTGAAAGGAGGTTGTAGAGAGGAGGGTGCTGGGCTCTTCTCCCAAGTGACAGGGGACAGGACAAGAGGGAGTGGCCTCAAGCTCCACCAGGGGAGATTTAGGCTGGACATTAGGAAAAAAATTTTCAAAGAAAGGGTCATTGGGCACTGGCAGAGGCTGCCCAGGGAGGTGGTTGAGTCACCTTCCCTGGAGGTGTTTAAGGCATGGGTGGACGAGATGCTAAGGGCATAGTTTAGTGTTTGATAGGAATGGTTGGACTCAATGATCCGGTGGGTCTTTTCCAACCTGGTTATTCTATGATTCTATGAAAAGAATGCGTCCCATCTCTAACATATTGATCTATGTAGTTTTTAGGCTCTTTGAAGGAAGGATCCCCTTCTGATATGTTTTATGCTATACAGCCTGGGAGGGTCTTACAAGTTAGGACACCTAAATAACATTGCAATGCAAATAATAAACACACATAAGTCAACACCAGTAGACATAAAGGACAGGATCTCTGTCCCTTATCAAACCACAACCATGCATATCTTCCTAAACCCAAACATTTTAGGAATACAAGTCCTTTTGAGCTCCTATTAAATAACACATTATTGACTTCTCACTCTACCAGAAAGAGAGTAAAAACGTGCTACAGCCTCAGCTAAAGTAGTTATAACAACTCCTGTTTCTAATTTTCAGAGGTCATCTGTCCACTTACTCTTAAGTAAAACAGACTAGAAGCTGTTACACCAACTGAAATACAGAGGCCAACAAAACTGGTAACAAACCTTTTCTTTATGTTTTCTTTCAAAGAATATCACAATTGTTTCTGCTCCTTTCTGCGATTCTGTTGCCACCAAAAATATATTGGGAAATCACCAGGCTGGAAGAAATCCACTCCTCCATGCAATTCCACATTCTCAGCATCTAACAACACTGTTCATTTCTCCTTCTGTACTTTATAGTACGGTAGCAATCCAACTCAGGACTCCCTTCCTGCTTGATGCTCAACAGGCAAACTATTCAAATGGACAAACCTGTCTGGATTTCAGCAGTCCTAACCCATACTAACCACAACTAAACATATCTCAGAAATAAAATAACTCTCCTAAAACTTGCTTCTATATATAGCAGGCTGCAAGCTCCATCTAAAGCGCTGCATCCAACAATAGCATCACAGCGATTTAAGCCCAACTGTTTGATTTCCTGCTGAAATGAAAAAGGAGGTTGTTAGCAGAGGCTGTAACTATATAGAAGGCAGTATTAGAATCAGCTGGGTGCTCTGGTAGTTAGTAGCTTCCCACCTGAGAGCTCCTGCTCCTCAGGTGTTTTTCACTTGTTTTGTTGTAAATCTAATTTTTTTCACCAGCCTGGGAAGAGAAGTATTCTCGAGTAATTTTCAGCTGAGAAACACTCACTAGTACCACATTACAGAAAGACTGATGCTTCTATCTACATGTGTGATATAGCTTTGATAGTATCACAATTCTGAAGAAGAAAATCTAAACATGAGTAAGGCAGCTGGGGTATGGTCATGAGTTCAGGCTTGAGGCAGTGTGAATATATGCTCAGGGAAGCCAGTGAAGTCTGGCAACTAGTCTTAGAGGTGAAAAACAACAACCAATCTTAACAGCTTGATTTTTCAAAACCTGGAAAATTAGACAGAGGTCTCTCATCAACAGTTCCCAACATCTTCTGTTTCCTTCCTCTGCTTGTCTGGATCTTTTGTCTATATTTAAATTTAACATCAAGGTAGAGGTAAAAGTTTAGGACTTCAGCAATGTAAATGATGATTAGATGCAATGGGCTGACACATTAAGAAGATGACAGGCATAACTTTCAGTACCTCATTTTCTGTTTCACTGTTAATTTTGGTCTGTTTAAATTTGAGGTAGAATAGAGGTGAAGGAAAAGTTTGGAAAAGATAAGGCTTTTGTCCTATATGCAGTTAATAATTTAGGAAGAGGCTTGGTGTTAATACTTTGTAATTTTTTTTCCTCTTATTTTCTCTGCGTATTAAACAATCTGTTTAAATCTAAGTATTGGTTCCACGCCTGAAGTTAAAATGATGAATAGAGTAGTGGACAGAGGAAGCTAAAAGTTAAACTAAATAATAGATGGATTCTGAAAATTCAGCAGAGTACAGACTATTGGAGTCAAAAGGCTCCAAGATCTTACTTTCCATTTTAACCTAAGGAATGAAGGTGAAAATTAAGGTCAGGGTAACAATTAGAATTTGAAAAAGTAAAATGTCAGAAGCCCTTTACATGACTGGAATAAGTTTAGTTCACAAAGCTATGAAGAGGGCGATGTCAGCAGTAACTAACTCTTAATGTAATTGTTTTCTGTAGGGGGAATAATTCTCATGGGTATAGTAAATTATAGGAACATAAATGCTCGAGTCAAGTTTATGTTTGGATTCTTCAAAATGCAAACTTTTAGGGATCACAGAATCACAAGGTTGGAAAAGACCCACTGGATCATCAAATCCAACCATATAAATAACACTTGACTTGTTCCTTTTCCTCAGAGAACTGTATTGAGTTATAATTCTGGTTAAAGTTAAGGTTCGGAAAACCAAACAGATCTTAAAGCAAACAACTTGGTTAACTTTGATGTGCTTACATAGTTAGGAAGAACAGGCTAGTTCCCTATCTTGTATTTCATTTTGGGATTGGTCACAAGTTACAGCTGTGGTTCAAGGATCAGAACTTCAGCTCTTTCAAGCTTGAGTCCACAGATTTGGAGATGGTTTTGTTTTAAAAAGGTAAAACAGCAGTTTCCGGAGTTTGGCACATACATTGACAAACTACCTTTCTATGCAGACCATGCCCTGGGTGCACAGCAAGTCCTAGAGGTCTTTGAGGGCTGTACTTGGCTTCCAACATCTTTTTGGCTCAAGTCTAAATGGTATAGATGAGCCTGGCCAAGAGGCTGCCTCTCACTGTTGCCTCCAACTCCTCCCAGTCTTTCTCTCAGAAAGGGTTTAACTCAGAACAATAACTCTCACGTTGTGTTTTCTTTTAAAATTTATGGTTCTGTTTCACATCTGAAAAACACATCCGTAACACTAATGGGCATAGGAACATGTATCATTTACCCCCCAAAACCTATGATACCATTAAGCAGCTTAATGAGGAAAAGTTTCATTTGCCTTTCAGACATTAGGCATTGGCCAGTGTTCAGGAAGCATATTCATCCAGATGAACAACTGGCTTGTTTCAAGTACTGAGCAGCCAAATTCATCCCTGGAGTAACACCAATTAATATTTGTAAGGGATATGGCAGACATGAATTTAGTCCATTGCAAGAGGCAAAAGTGGTGTATATTAAATATTCTGGCAGAACACACCAGTAGATTATGTTTTACAGAAAACAGGTGTATGTAAACCTGAGATACACAGGTTTTATTTTCAATGTACATTAAAAAAAAAAGCAATTGTGTCAGACACAGCTCTGTTAAGTGTAAATCTCCTCAAAACAGAATTGCCAAAGTACCCTCATTCAGGATCTTTCCTTACCTCATTTCTGGCAGCACGTGGATGGATAGATGCCACAAATACTTTCTATGTGATTTAGAAAAAATAGCATTGAACTGTCTGCCTTACTTCAGAAGTGTATTTTAAACCACTCATCCCCCATCAATACCTGTGCCGAAGCAAATACTGCTCTGCCACAAAAGGCTAGATTCTTTATGGAGCCTCGTGATGACTCATGCTTGCCCCTTTGACAACGAAAACCACTGGGAAATCCATATACTAGAACTCACCATTTCCCATGTGGGGGAAAATGATCATATTTGGAAAAGGAAATTGCAGGGAAGGAACATGCCATGAAAAGGAAAATGTAACTGTTAGAAGACTTGCATCAAAGGACTATTCCAGCCACTGCAACTTACAGCATCCCTGAAATTGTGTTAAATTACCATCTAGATTTACTCTCTGATTGACTTATCCTGAGAAGGATTATTATGTTTTATTATTTGGACTTTTAGGGACAATTGGTCATAACCTTAATGGCATAACTTGTGTTTTCATACTTATTGGGGAAGACAGTATGAAAATTTCTACTTGCCTTCTCTTGCAGTGGTGGAAAAAATGAGGACTGAAATTACACGCCCCCAGGACAACAGAATTTGTATTGCACTTCAAAAACTGTGGAGCAGTGCGGCACAGAGAATTTCTGCATCACTGACAATCACCCATAATATTTTGAAGTCACAGGGACAGAATTTTCAGTTATGTTTGCTGTCTGGAAAATATCAATAAAAAGAGAGCTTAGGTAAATATCATTCAGAAGCCAGCTGGCACTAAGTAGGACACCCATATACACCCTTAGGATTTCAATGCAAACTATGACCTGGTCTCTAGCAGGAAGGCATCTGCTTGTTTGATATGAGAGCCCACATATTAGATTCTCAGGCATCTAAATTATAATGCTTTGATGGTGACTTGTGGCATATTATAATTGCTGCAATTATCTAGCTTTTATTATTGCTGACCAGGAAACATCATATATGAAGCAGCTGCATTATTGAGTATCAAAAAAAGAGAGATACTAGATATATTTTGCTATAAAATAGTATAAAACACATGACACCTAGATCCTTTAAGCATATGCCTCATTTTTAGCTGTAATAAAGAATTTCTGAGTTGATGATGCTGAACACAGGTGGCATATCATTGAAAAAGTACTTTGGAGCACATTTCTAAGCACATCAACGGGAAGAAGGTGATCAGGAACAGTCCTCATGGGTTTACCAAGAGTAAACAATGCCTGAGCAACCTGATTTTCCTCTACGAATAAATGTTTAGATTTGCAGACAAGGAAAGAACTGTGATTGTCCTTTGCCTTGACTTCAGCAACAGTTTTGACATCATCTCCCACTATACTCCTGTAGCCCAGTTAGGAAATTATGGTCTGTATAGGTAAACAATTAGAACAGTAAGGCCACTGGCTGGATGGATAAGTGCAGTCATTCTCCACCTGGATGGGGTACACCATCTGGCAGAGGACTAAGCATGCCAAAGTGCTACCTAAAGGGACCGTATTAGGATGTCTCATGTTTAACATCTTTATCAATGATCACTCACATCCTCCAATGACGAGGAAGACACGATGGAGCTCAGCAAATTTGCAGATGACTATAAATGGGCAGTCAGCTGATACTCTCAATGGCAGAATGGGCAGGGTTGCCATTCAAATCTAAACATATCGGAGCAATGGGCCAGTGGGAATAAGGAAATTCAGCAAGGATAAACAAAGTTCTGCACCTAAGAAGAAATAACACATTGCAACAACAAAATAGGCTGAGTACTGACTGGCTGGGGAGCATTTCTACTGAAATGGGTTCCGTGTAAACAGCACATGTCAGCAGGCTGATCTCACAGGAAAGAAATCCAATAGTATCCTGGGCTGTACAAACAGAAGTAAAACTGGTAGATCAAGGGAAAAGATTATCCACCTTTACTTCACAAAATCATAGAATCACTAGGTTGGAAGAGACCCACTGGATCATCAAGTCCAACCATTCCTATCAATCACTAAACCATGCCCCTCAGCACCTCATCCACCCATCTTTTAAACACCTCCAGGGATGGTGACTCAACCACCTCCCTGGGCAGACTGTTCTAGTGCCTAATGACCCTTTCTGTGATTTTTTTTTTTTTTCTGATATCCAGGCTGAACCTCCCCTGGCAGAGCTTGAGGCCATTCTCTCTTGTCCTGTCCCCTGACACTTGGGAGAAGAGGCCAGCTCCCTCCTCTCCACAACCTCCTTTCAGGTAGTTATAGAGAGCAATAAAGTCTCCCCTCAGCCTTCTCTTCTCCAGGCTAAACAACCCGAGTTCCCTCAGCTGCTCCCCGTAAGACTTGTTCTCCAGCCCCTTCACCAGCTTCGTCACCCTTGCCTGGACTTGCTCCAGAACCACAACATCCTTCTTGTGGTGAGGAGCCCAGAACTGAACACAGGATTCGAGGAGCGGTCTCACCAGTGCCGAGTACAGAGGGAGAATAACCTCCCTGGACCTGCTGGTCACACCGTTTCTGATCCAAGCCAAGATGCCATTGGCCTTCTTGGCCACCTGGGCCACTGCTGGCTCCTGTTCAGTCGCTGTCAACCAACACCCCCAGGTCCCTCTCCTCCAGGCAGCTTTCTAGACAGACTTCTCCTAGTCTGTAGCACTGCACAGGGTTGTTGTGCCCCAAGTGCAGGACCCAGCACTTGGCCTTGTTGAACTTCTTGCTATCAGTCTCGGCCCAGCAGTCCAGCCTGTTCAGATCCCTTTGTAGAGCCTCCCTACCCTCCAGGAGATCCACACTTCCACCTAGCTTAATGTCATTCGCAAACTTGCTAAGGGTGCACTCGATGCCTTCATCCAGGTCATTGATAAAGACATTGAACAGGGCTGGACCCAGCACCGAGCCCTGGGGAACCCCACTTGTCACTGGCCTCCAGCTGGATTTCACACCATTTCCCACCACTCTCTGGGCCCGGCCAGCCAACCAGTTTTCCACCCAGGAGAGTGTGCGCCTGTCCAGGCCAGAGGCTGACAGTTTCTCAAGCAGAACGCTGTGAGAAACTGTGTCAAAGGCTTTACTGAAGTCCACATCCACAGCCTTTGCCTCATCCAGTAGGCAGGTCACTTTGTCATAGAAGGCAATCAGACTAGTTTGGCAAGATCTCCCTTTAATGAACCCATGTTGACTGGGCCTGATCACCTGGTTCTCTTGCATGTGCTTCATGATAGCACTCAAGATCACCTGTTCCACAACTTGGAACATTTTAGACTGCATCTCGAATAACCAATCCAGTTTGGGGCCTCACAAATCTCAAAGATGTCAACAAACTGAATAAAATTCAGCAGAGGGGCATAAGGATATTCACAAGGCTGGGGCACTGGCCCTACGAGGAGAGACTGAGGAACAGGGTTTGTTCAGCTTGAAGAAGATCCAGCTAATAAAGGACTGGATGCCAGCTTTCTGATACCGGTGAAGAGGCCCTCAATAAGACAGAACCAGGAGGTTTTCTTACCTTCCAAATGACATGTGGTGGTGCATGGAACTAGGATGAAAGGAAACAGATATCTGCCTCCACTTATATTAATTCTAGAATACATGCTTCTGCAGAAAACATGAAAAGAATTAATCCTCAGGTTTCATTGAATGGGTAGGAAACCTTTGCATGGATTTACAATCTGTCATGCATTTCAAAATGCTGTACTCGAGTGATTCCTGACAGAATTCCCACAGGCTGAAGATGCAGCAAGGATTAAGATTTTTTTAAGTATCTTGAAAATACCTTTTTTCTTCCTTGTTCCCAAATCTGCTGCGTTTAAAGTGTGCCTCTAGGTAAGGATATGATCCACAGTTATTACACATACCTCACAGTGGTATAAACTACTAATTTTAGCAAAATAATTGCTCTTCACAGTCATGTCATATTTCCTCAGTATAATATTTCCAAAAACAAGTTTTAGGAATCATTCATTGACATAATTTTTCAGCAGCAGTTTATCTAAACTATCTGATTTCTTATAACTATTTCTGTTTTGGGAGGAAACAAACTCTGAGGTCTCCAGGATCAACATGCAAATTATTATTCACACTTTCAAGTTTGGGTCCTTTCCTACTCATGTAGCTGTTTTCCAACTGTGAAGGGGCATTTCCTTTGCTAGCCAACAAGCTGAGAGAGTTAAGATGCAAGCTGCAACATTTGAGATGAAAGCAGGATCATTTCAAAGCTCAGACACTCTCTGACCATTTCTCTCATGCCTAGAGCTTGGCAGAAAAAATGTAGGCTTATTTTCAGATTGTTTGTTAAGCTAGGGTCATGTCCACTAAGTCCAAAGAAACACTTGTCTGAGATCAAGTCACAGTGGAATCAGCATCAGCAGAAGGAAAACACAAGCAGACACTTTTCGTTACTTGGAATTTAACAACAGTTAAGTGATAGCAAAAAGAGAGGCCAGGGAAAAACAAATCTAGTGATTTTTACTTACATTCTAGAATTGCAACCAGACCAACTGGGTGAACTAAATGTTTAAATATAGGACCACAACAGACATTATATCTCTTAGATTTCACAGTTCTGAAATAAAACAGGGTTCTTCAATCAGATGTCTGAAATTCACCCTTTTTGGTAGATAGGGAGGGCAAAGTTGGATTTAAGTGGAACAGTACATTCACTCTCTGCTGAGGAGAGGGTTTTATCAAAGACGAGCATCTCTTAAACAGCTGTCCGAAGCACTGCTGTGGATGTTTTGGTGGTATAATACTATTCTTTGTATATGCCATATGCATATCACGTCACAATTGGTAGCTAATCCATGACTAATTTAAGTCCGTAATTACAAGTTTGCATCGACACAGTGCTGGAAAATCAAACCAAGATGGAGAAAAAAAATTGCCACAAACCATCATAAAGCAAAAGGCTACTTTTTAAAATATTTTGCTTTCAAAAAAACTAGTTGGTTTTGGGCTTATTTTTGATCTTCAAAGACAACAATTGTTTCTCAATCACAACCCTTGGATACTTACAAGATGTGCTGCTCTACTCCTCCTTAGAATCTCAAAGCTAGTGTTGCCTCATTACATGAGCAAAAAAAATGGACAAGAACCTATCCAACATAGGTTGTCTCACGTCTATAAAATTAACCTTTCTTACCTTCCAATACAGAAAGGTTACAGCCACAATACCTTACGCTGGTCTTCAGACTGAGTCTGGGAATTGTCTGGGAGATTCCTCATTGTCACAAGAAATGACCATGCCAAGAACTGTGCTTATTACTTAGCAACTGTGGGTAACAGTCCAAGACCATGCCTTTGTGCTATTTTGTTTATCACTAAGAAGCAGTTGGTGAGTTTAAGTGCATAAAACCACAATAACAAAAGGAATTTACGTAACTTTCTTAATCTTTCTCAAGAAAAAATCATTAATAAATATTGTGGCCTATATCATCAGGACAAGTCTATGAGCCTCTCACTCAACTGATGGATATGGGATGAAGGGGTCAAAGATCATATTATTTAGTTTTGAACTGAACAATTTTGACATAATTTCAGAAAAGCTATTCTTAGTCTGCTAGGATAATACAAAGAAAATAAACAAGATCAGTACAAATGTGGAACTTTCCTACCCAGTTTTCCAGCTTCTTATAGAGAACAGTATCTAATTTCTTCCCTTCCTATATTGTTCTGGTATTTGATTTGGTCTTTTCCCTTTTAATATGCCTCTCCTGTTCTGTTTTCATGGGATATTCTGAAACCTGGTTCTCCTTCATTTTTTTGTGAACTTCCATTACACACATCTGAAAAACTTTCCACAATGCTAAGCATATTATGTCATAACTTTCCATCAGAGAAAAACAAAATATCTTTAAGAAATGTCAGATAGTGTCTTCCTTAAGTTATAAATGTAAAATATTTTAAGACATTTCTAAGCAACAGCAGCAGAAATTCACTTCCTGTGAGATTCCACGAAATCTAGACAACTGTGCATTTTCAATCAAGCCATCACACTTCACACAATGTAGAAGCTTTGCACAAGGTACCTGTGGGAAGCCATTAGCTCATACACTCGGAGCTGCTTTGTCTAAAAATTATTCTTATATGCACCTGAAGAATTCTGGTCCATTGAGCCGATGCATCTTTGCACGAACAAATCTTTTTAATACCTTTTGTCTGAAACGCCTCTTAGTTGGATCAGTTGCTGTCCCACAATTTCACTGTAGGTCTCCCAGGTAGATGAGCAAAAGGGATTTGTCTGGTCCTATTGACTAAATTTTATTTTATAGTCAATGAAACGTGGAACAGTAGATGTTGCTGATAAATGCTGATGTTGCTTTAACCAGGAATACTTTAAAATATAATTAATTGTCTTATTGTCAAAGTCCTATATCTACACTTACAGATCATAATCATTGTTATGGAACCAATTGTTAAATTGGAGGATCATCTTGAAAGAAGAGAACAGTCCAGCTACAAAGTGCAAACCAGATACAGATCCATTAAAACGAAGTGATTTATGCACTTCTAAGTGGAGTCCTACCCTGCTGCTCTCCCCATTCTCTATTCCCTACAGTAACTGAGACTTGGATCAATTGACTCCTCCAAACCCAGGTGGACTTTATCAAATCTCTTACTACAATCTGTCAGGCACTTCTAATCATATTAGTGATTTCCCATCATACAAGATCAGTAATTATATTATTAGACTTTGGGGTTTTTTCCCAATCCAATATAAAATTACCTCTGCATATTAATAACTTTTCTATCATGAGGCTTTAATGAAGCAGAATATCAATGAGATGTGATGGGGTGGAAAACTGTTAGTGATATAAAAGATGTTCACATTCTAGAATAGACGTGTCATTCTGCACTATTAGAAAAGGTTTTCTTATAATGACCAAAGGTCTCTCTCTCCTTTTTCTTCTTTCATTTCTCTTATGTGGGACAGCAGTAAAATTTTATTTATTATTCATATGTAGAATGAATAAATAGTTTTCATTCTTTGTATGTTGAACAGCACTGCAAATCACAAAGGCATTCGCTTCGTAAGAAGAAATTACAGTTATATTGTCTTATCCTTAGCATCATTTGTTACTCTAAAAAACATAAGAAAGTATGTCAAATTGTGGCAGCAACGGTAGTTTTAACCAAAATAAACTTATTAAAGAAGACAGATTTTTTTATTAACAAGACAGAAACAAAATGATTAAACAGCTTTCTCTCTGTCTGAATGCCAAACAGAAATCAATGTACATTATACAGCAGTGGCAGCTGAGACTCAAAGATCCAAGGACAACATAAAGACACCGATTTACTGAAATTGTCTAACCAGGGCAACAGCCATAAGATGAAGTCCAGTTTGTCTACATTCCCTTGCTCTTTTCAATATGAATTAAGAAAACTTACTTGCATAAACTATAAAAAGGTGGCCTTCCTGTTACAAATCCATAACTGTCAAGCTAAAAAGGAATTGCTTCTACATCCTTTCTCACAGCATTCTGCTTGAGAAACTGTCAGCCTCTGGCCCGGACAGGCACACACTCTCCTGGGTGGAAAACTGGTTGGCTGGCCGGGCCCAGAGAGTGGTGGGAAATGGTGTGAAATCCAGCTGGAGGCCAGTGACAAGTGGGGTTCCCCAGGGCTCAGTGCTGGCTCCAGCCCTGTTCAATGTCTTTATCAATGACCTGGATGAAGGCATCGAGTGCACCCTTAGCAGGTTTGCGGACGACACTAAACTGGGCGGAAGTGTGGATCTGCTGGAGGGTCGGGAGGCTCTGCAAAGGGATCTGAACAGGCTGGACCGCTGGGCTGAGTCCAACGGCATGAGGTTTAACAAGGCCAAATGCCAGGTCCTGCACTTGGGGCACAACAACCCTATGCAGTGCTACAGACTAGGAGAAGTCTGTCTAGGAAGCTGCCTGGAGGAGAGGGACCTGGGGGTGTTGGTTGACAGCCGACTGAACATGAGCCAGCAGTGTGCCCAGGTGGCCAAGAAGGCCAATGGCATCTTGGCTTGTATCAGAAATGGTGTGACCAGCAGGTCCAGGGAGGTTATTCTCCCTCTGTACTCGGCACTGGTGAGACCGCTCCTCAAATCCTGGGTTCAGTTCTGGGCCCCTCACCACAAGAAGGATGTTGAGGCTCTGGAGCGAGTCCAGAGAAGAGCAACAAAGCTGGTGAGGGGGCTGGAGAACAGGTCTTATGAGGAACAGCTGAGAGAGCTGGGGTTGTTTAGCCTGGAGAAGAGGAAGCTGAGGGGAGACCTCATTGCTCTCTATAACTACCTGAAAGGAGGTTGTGGAGAGGAGGGTGCTGGCCTCTTCTCCCAAGTGACAGGGGACAGGACAAGAGGGAATGGCCTCAAGCTCCGCCAGGGGAGATTTAGGCTGGACATTAGGAAAAAATTCTTCACAGAAAGGGTCATTGGGCACTGGAACAGGTTGCCCAGGGAGGTGGTTGAGTCACCTTCCCTGGAGGTGTTTAAGGCACGGATGGACGAGGTGCTTAGGGACATGGTTTAGTGTTTGATAAGAATGGTTGGACTCGATGATCCTGTGGGTCTCTTCCAACCTGGTTATTCTATGATTCTACGATTCTATGATTCTCAGCAGGTGCTCTAGTAAGCCTTCCAGGATATTATGTATTGTTGCACAATGGCAAACTGTTATCTATTTTTCTTATTGCTGGTTGCAACAATTGCAGAAATAGAAAACTTAACTGCAGAACACTGTTTCAATAACCTCTTTGCAACATTCAAGATAAAACATCATAAAAAGTCTATGTTCATGAAGTTTTCATAGTGATTTACAACCTGTCAGCTTCATGTACATCTTCACGGACAGAGCATACAAAGAATCCGGAACTACTCCACCGAATGAATAAAGGATTATTTCTATGTAACATTACTATCAAAGGACCTATAACATAAAGTAGCACACATGACAGATAAAGCACCTCAATAAAATTTTCAGGGTTTTTGGTTTCCTATAGCTGTCTTTGTTGCAAAGATGCCAAACTGCGCACAGAGATTACTTTTCCCAAAATAAAAATATAAGATTTTTTACATTGTTTAACAAGTTATCAATGGTCTACTTTTTTCATTTACTGATCAGAAAAATGTGGATCACAGTGGCTGAAATTTAAAAAGCAAACAACAAAATGGTGGAGATTTTCACAGAAATAAAAAGATTCTGGTTGATCTATGCTAATCATCATGAAATATATAATTTTTTAAGTGCAATTAATTTTTAGAAATCGTATTCCATTACCTCAACTTTAGTGTTATTTAGCATTATATTTTAGCATATTATCTGACCAACATAAAACAATATCACACAGAGAAACCTGTGCTTTTATGAGTAGCTTGGAGAAAAGATTCATGGACAACACACAGCTAATACATCTTCTACAAGGCAGTACCTGTGTTTGTGAGCCTAACAAAACTAAATCTAGAGAAGCCCTGAATAAAATAATAGTACTGTAGGTGACAATCAGATAGGAAATATTACAGCTGTAGACAGACATAAAGACAAGTTCCATCCTGTATCGGCTATAGTGGAGAATATTTATAATCAATCAATGCAGTTTTTAGGCAATGCAAAGCAGAACAAATATTTGCTAGGTCTAAATGGCAGATTTTATTGGGGTAAAATGCAAATTCAGAGACTATACAAACGCTCAAGAACATACAAGCCGCCATTATTTACAGTGTGCAAAGATACAAAGTTTACTTGGCATGTCCCTCAATACTTCTTAACTCTTTTAAAACAACATATTCACCACTTGTTCACAAGTTGTCAGGTGACAACTTCCAAGCTACGTCTGCACGACTTTAAAGAAACAAGTGAGCAATTACCCTCTGACTCTGGAGTAACCATTACACCACGGTTTGCGTCCATGCAACTGACCTGACTTCCCAAATGAGCATAATCACATCTGAACTGCCCACTGTGACACTGCTTCTTGGTCTAAGACATGCTTGCTAGAAAACACATGAAGAGTTTAACAATATCGATGATTTGGAGCAGTTCCCTAGCTCCGGTGTGGATAAGACCATACAGTTCAGTTTGGTTTAAGTCTCTATCAGTTTGTATCATGCACTATAATTAGTCCAAATGATGAAAAGAAGATGTGGTTTCAAACAAAAAGTGTATTTCAGGCAGCAGGTAGACTTTACAGCTTTTCCTAATATCTAGGATCTGGCTAACTATTATTCTCAACAGATTAGTAGGGTTCTTATAGTATATCAGAGTTTATGGTACTCTTCTTCCTGACCTTATAGGTATATTACAGCACAGGTACAATATAATTTCACATGTGGGCATACCAGGTCTTATCCCACCATAGCAGCCCACAGTAATTCCCAGTGACAGTAATGCAAATAGCATTCATATCTTGCAGTGGGAAAAGAAGGCTTTGTAATCTCAAATGATAGCAGAATTATTAATAATTCAGGATATCCTCTCTAATTATCAAAGGCTATCATAATTTATTTTATTTTATTTTATTGCTGTGAATTGCCAAATAATTTGAAAAGGTTAGCCCTCATGCTATAAATTATAGCCATAATTTCTGTAATGCTTCTTTTGTTTCGAAGAGCCTCATACTATTAATGTTCAGGTAGTAAAGTTTCATTCTGTATTTTTAATAGTTATATCTACTCTACACAGAGATTATGTCCAAAACTTGGAAACAGTTGATCATCATAATGAAAAAGTCTTATACATTTCTAATGGAAGTTTCAAACAAAAATGCGGAGTTTTGTAGAAATTATATTATCTAGTAATAATTGTTTGGTTTGCATTATATACATTACCTTTGTGCTATGAAAGCATAAGAAAAGCAGTTGGAGGAAAGGCCAGACATCTGACTCATTCCTAGAAGAATATGTATGCAGAGAACATCATTATTTAATTTGATGCTTGCCTAGATAGGACTGTCGCTAGGTAGAATTTCTCCAAAGACAGATGATGGACTCATGGAAATATCATTTGCATGATTAGATGAAGAAAAATCCCTAAACATTAAAAAAACTATTAGAAACTTCTATAAAAAGCTTTTGGCAATGTTATAAATACATTTATACTGTTTTAATATTACTTGAGGGTTAGAAATAATGAAGGATTCCTTCTCCTAAATCCTGTCAGAAAAATCCCTTTGCAGTTACAGTGAAAAAGTAACCATTAAGATCAAATAACCATACTACCTAGATCATAATTTTAGTGGTTTTACTTGTACATAAGAACACAGCTAACAGACAACTATAAATAAAATCAAATATATTTGGAGACACACAGAAAGTGGCTTTATATTGTAATAATTATTAATCCCTACACATTCCAGATGAAATAAAAATCCCCTAAAAGCTTATATTCAGCAAGTTAAGCAAACCAAAAATTCCGTGTCTGAAAAAGACAAGACAGGTAGAATGCGCATAGGAAAACGAGCCAAAACAGAACGTTTTTCAGGAACACGCTGCAAGTCAGATGTACACAATAAGCTTATACGATGAATCCAGTGCTAGTTGTTACTCAGGATGCCTAGAATCCATATTAGGGAACTACAGAAAATAATTTTAAATGGGAGCTGTATGATATCAGAATTTGAAGAATGTATTATAGTAAATGTATCTGGCTTAGGGATTCTCTGTAGTGATAGGAAACATTTGAGAGAGGAAGACTGCAGACACAGAAGGCAGAACTGAACCTAATAACAACAGTTTTAACAAGTTCAAAATAATTTATTTTAGAGTCTGCCACATTCTAGTGTTCTGTCTCAATACATGAAAACACCACTGACTAGAGAATGTCAGTGAAACAAGAATATGTACAGCTAAGAGGATTGAATTATAAAGGGGAACTGAGAGAAATTAGTGTACAAAACAAGGCTAAGTGGTGACTGAAGTTTGTGAGAAAATGTGCTAAGAATTGAATAAAGCAGACCATCAGCCTATAAAATCCTGAAATACTAAAGGAAAAAAAAAGTAGTTTAAAATTGAAGAAGAAATATAGTGCAAAATAAGGTCCGTTACTCTAAAAGATAAGACAACTAATCTAAAACTAAAAAAAGTACTCAAGAAAAAACTGATGGGTTTGAGTATATAGTCTGACATATTTGGTACTGTGTTATTTGTGGCAAAAAGATGCTGCTGCAAGTTGACTGACAGAGTGTGTTACAGACTATTTTATTTTTGTCTATATGGACATCATAAAGCAGGGAACAAGTCTAACTCTTTTTTCCAAATCATTTAGTATGATGTCATTTAATACATTTGATATGACTCCAGCAGCGTTAGTGGGATGGAAATACAGGGTAATGGCTATACTGAAATGGAAATGCAGGCTTGAGCCCACACTGCTAGTGCGCTAGCAACTCAAACTCATCTACTTTCCACATGTCCTGCAATTTGAATGATGAGAAAACCTGAGCTTTCATGATGAGAAAACCTGAAC
Source organism: Phaenicophaeus curvirostris (assembly GCF_032191515.1). NCBI lineage: Eukaryota > Metazoa > Chordata > Aves > Cuculiformes > Cuculidae > Phaenicophaeus > Phaenicophaeus curvirostris. Next base: position 5,584,506 of record NC_091396.1, read on the forward strand.
CTGCACCCTTCAAGGGCTAAATGCAGAAAAGAAAACACAGATGATATTGGGAAAACTGTATGTGTATTTAGTGTCTAGGCCAAAGAATTATGAAGAAAAATGTCAACACTAAATACAAGGCAATTCAGATTTCCCATTCTCTTTGTGCTTTTCTCCTCCTATCTTATTAAAGTTAAGAACCAAACATACTCAGAGTAAAGTTTAAAAAACAGGTTTTCTGAATCTGGCACACTTCCATTCCAAAAACAACTCTAAAAGGCATTGAACAACTACTCAGAAGTATTATGGATTCCTTGCAAATACCTATAACGTCTCTTTTCTGGTACCAAAAAGGTGGAAAAATGTTGAGTCAACTAAAAAAGCAAGACAATTAAAACTGTTTCCTAAGCTGGAAGTTAAATCTTGTTGAAACTCCTTCTTTTATATTCATCAGGGACATAAAAAGAAACTAAAATTCCTTTGTTTTTACAGCATTTGGCAAACAACAGGGGAAAAAAAAAGACAGAAGTGGTCCTTCCTACCACCCACTAGGATCATGTGATCCTCACTGATGATGTCCTCCACCCATTTGAAATGACAACTTGAAGGTGACAACACAAGTGTCATCTTCCGGGTACCGTTTATTCAGTATGTGATGAAAATTATTCTGAAACTACTTAAAAGTAACTCTCAAGCTGCAGTGAATAACCCTCCTGTGAGCAGAAGGCTTAAAAGTGAAGAATGCATGTCAAAATACTGCTTAAGCATTGTGCCAATGGAAAGAAGACACCCAGCAGATAATTGGAACAATAGACTACCAGTCTTCAGGTGCTGCTTCTTTACACTCCATCCCTCCAGAAACCATATGCTTAATATACTTAACAGCCACTTTAACGAGCAAGGATCATCTAAAAGCAATACATTCTTTTTCTCAATAACAAGATTCAAATTAAATAAATAAAAGCTGTTATTGCTGTACAAACATTGATGCAAGGTGCATTTTTTAAAGATAAAGACATCACGATCAGAATCACAGAAAGGCTGAGGTTGGAAGGGACCTCTGGAGATCATCTGATCCTCTCTGCCCACTTGAGTAAGGTCACTTACAGACAGTTGCCCAGGACCATGCCCAGGCAGCTGTTGAATATCTCTAAGGACGGAGACTCCACAAGCTTCCCAAGCAACCTATGCCAGGGCTCAGTCAACCTCATCGTAAAAAGTATTTCCCACCATTCAGACAAAAGCTCCTGTGTTTCTGTTGTAATGAACCATCTGCCAGGACAAAGTCACTACAACCAGTTCTCAAAAGACAGTAGATATATGTCTAGTCTGTTCTGTTGTTTTTTCTTTTTCCCAATAGACGTAAATTTTTAGGGCAAGGTCACTCTGTGCATAACTATATTTCATAGAATCATAAAATAACCAGGTTGGAAGAGACCCACCAGATCATCGAGTCCAACCATTCCTATCAAACACTAAACCTTGCCCCTTAGCACCTCATCCACCCGTGCCTTAAACACCTCCAGGGAAGGGGACTCAACCACCTCCCTGGGCAGCCTGTTCCAGTGCCCAATGACCCTTTCTGTGAAAAACTTTTTCCTAATGCCCAGCCTAAATCTCCCCTGGTGCAGCTTGAGGCCATTCCCTCTTGTCCTGTCCCCTTTCCATAAGAAAGGGAAGAAAAGGGCTCCCCTTACTCAGATTTGTAGAAAACACTTCTCTGCAAAATCTTATGCTGTTCAAACTAACTGTTACACTGTGAAGACTAACGTCTGACTTAAATACCCTTCTTTTTGTGAGCAGTTGAGCCGCTGATGCTTGTAGCTCCATGAACTGTGCTCCCATAAGAGATCAAGCAGTCATAAGGTAAAGCCCTGTCAGTTCTCTTCACAGGTCCTATGTGATCCTCCTGTGAGGTTAGAGTAATGCAAGCCGAGGGCAACACTATTATCTTCCAGAAAGATGAAAGCTAACTGACTTAATTGTGAAGATACACCCTTTATTGTCTGGGAAACACTATGTCTGTGTCCCCACAGCCACTTACAGTCTATTTGTACAAAGTTTAGAACATTTCATTTTGCAAAAACAGATCATAAGAAACTTCACAGCCAATGGGGATTGTGTTGTCTTTGGTTATGATGAGTTTTGTGGCTCTATTCATACAACTTCCTCTTTCTTCCTTTCTCCCTCTGCTTCCATTTTATCCATTTTATGTGGTGGAAAATGGGTTTTGTTTCTCTCCACTCTTCCATGATTTCAGATTGGTTGAAATGAAAGAGGGACAACAACATAGACTTGGATGACTAAAGAAACACCAGCAGTATGAAAGAGGCTTTGCGGGGAATCCTAATATCTATTCTGTTTAATAAAAGGGGGAAAATAAGGAAAATATTTTTCCATGCTCATCTCCTGTCATATCTGGACACAGTTATTATTTTTATATGCTTTAATCATAGTAAAACATACATTCTGTAGTTATGGACAGGACCAAAGAGAAGGACCATGCCACTGTAACTAATTTTCACAAGAAAGTACATTCTATGCTGAATTCACAGAAGGAAAAGAGATATTTCTGTAACAGTTAAGTAACTAAGAGCAAAGCTCCTAGGTTTGTAAGACCTTAGGCAAGAAAGAAAACAATGCTATCCAGCTCTTAAAATACCTCAGTGTTTCATATACTGCCCTTTTTATTTGTTCAGTCAACAAAAATTAATATTAATGAAATTAAAGTCGAATACAATGAAGTAACATTTAAATACTGTGATAATCTGAATGGATCTAGGAACCTATAGGAACAAAAATAGTTGCTATTCATGGCTATAGTCTGTTTTTTTCTCGGATCAAAATATGATTCAAGGGTTACATATAATCACTTCTGTATTGTTACATTGACCATTTAATACAAATGCTTCTCCTAAAATCGGGCCATTTTCCAGGCATTGTAAATTAACCTTCCAGCTACACAATTAAAGACATCATGCTGATGAATGAGGTAGTACTGCTGATTTACATTCAGCCGTTATGTGACTCAAAGATATGATGTAAAATATCTTTGCTTCCTCAGCAGAAGCAGCAAGCAGTCTCTGAAAACCATTGTCCCCCAGGTTTTTTTGTCACCAGTCTCACTGAAAAGCCTGTAATGCTTCAGATAGCAGGGAGTTTGCTAATACAAAGAATAGTTTCTTCTTTATTACCTGTTATAAAAGCAAATTAAATGCTTATTGATGACATCAAACTGATGATCTTGAAGACAGTTTTTTTTTTTTTTCTACTCAGAGGATTGTCACATCAGAAGCAGAATCCAGATCACTTTTCCTTCCCACTACAGCAAATCAGCCTTGGCCAGAAACAGCTATTCTTAAAAGAGTGGAATATATTCATCTTCAGCCCTATTCAATTCTGGATCTCACTATAGAAACTGACAACAAATGCATTAATTAGAGACAGTCTAATTCCGTAGATGCTGTTGCCATTGGAACAGAGACCTTAGAATTTGTCTAAACTTGACAAGTGTCTGTCATTTGAAACAAAGTGGTGGAAATGCTCCAAGAACAAGCGTGTGAGAACCTATAATGGATGTGTAAGGGCTTTCAGCTGTGACATTTCCTTTTAGGGTAAGTGTCTCTACCATTTAGAGTGGAGAACCAATTCTCTTCAAAAATCATCCTGCAGCTTCCAGATTTGCACCACAATAGGTGGGGGGCAGTGGGAAGGGGGATAAAGAGGAGACTCCTATATCCTCTAGGTCAGAGTGAGGATCTACCCAAGCCTCGCTGTGGGAGGATTTCAGAGAGACAAAGGAAAAAGAAGATGTTACAACAAGTTGTTTGCAGGGATTTTTTTTTCATATTTCCCCCTACCTGGGGCCTAGACCTTCCAGATCCAAGACTGTTGAAGTAGAGGGAAAGTCTTATCAAGCTGAGCTGATCCTGGAAGAATAGGCAGCAGAATTGGAGAGAAAGGTGCAAGTGAGTCATTTTTTCACAACTGGCTATGGTTTAAACAGCTGGTTCAAACAAAGGCATAGGAGACATTTATACTGAGGAGAAAACTGCAAACCAAATCAGGTATCTGCTAATTTGTGGCAATCTGATCTAACTGATGATGTCGCTATTTACTGAGGGGGGGTTGGACTAAGTGATCTTTAAAGGTCCCTTCCAACCCAAACCACTCTATGATTCTAAGGTATTAATTACTTTTAAAGTATGTGCTACTTGGTTTAGCTACATAGAATTCATATTGTGACTGCCGCATACTCTCTGTGTCAGATATTCAGCATTTATTTTTTCATAGCTATGTTACGTGATTCATCATCTAAGTCCACAGTCTTTACAAAATTCCACATTATATAACCAGCCTTTCTTGCAGCTAGGAAAGAACAAAGAACAGATATATGGCTTAGTAATTATGCAAGGTAGAACACATGGAACTTCAAAGGGTTACAAACATTTTTAATTAATTCCTCAGAGTTATAAAAAGCCCATCAGTAAAATCAGAACCCCCAGTGAATGCACAGTATACTTTTACTTGGACCCCTCCCCAACCTGCAACTAATAACATATAACTTGGTGAAGTTAGAAACACGCTATGTTAACACTGGGCCTTACTATTTCCTGCCATGTGCTGTACACCTTCCCTCATGCTTTTAATCTCCTTCACCAAAAAACTGAAGCAAATATGGAATATTTAAGGATTGTAAGCATTATAATACCAACATTATATTCAGATGATTAAACCTCTTCTTCACTGAGGTTTAAGATACTGCTGAACAGCTCATCACTTGTCTGTAGTTAATATACAAAAGGTGCACTTTGACATAATTTTGGAAAGGATAAATGAAACTGTCATAGAGGGTTTTGGTGCTTAAGAACGAGTATTAGCATAACTACTCTAAAAATATCTAAAAGAGCTGAAGGTCATTTGCTGACCCGTCATGTCTAAGAATATACTGCAGTTGGCCTCTGTCTCTTCACAATAAACTGATCAAGACTGTTGCAATATCCAGATACAACACTGTCTGCCAATGCTGCTGACAGGATTTTCCTTATCATTCCTTGGTTCTGGAAACTTATTACTCCATTAATCATCCTTTAATATTAATGCAGTAAATTCGCCATCATGGGGATTTAATTATTAGAATTTTTTTTTTCCATTTGTGGATGGGACAAGTCAGATTATTTTCAATTTTCAGAAAACTACTGCTTTCAAATGATAGGCCAGCATACAAATGTTTGCAGATATCTAACACTCAGCACTGCCCATAATTATGTTTTCTTATATATATGGAATGTGACAGAAAATTACAACTAAGCACTAGTTCTGCACAGTCTTGTGTACATGCTAGGAAGCACTGACAAGCCAATGGATTTCTCACTTACCCAAATGTGTTTCATATTAGACAAGTTCAGAGTCTATGCAAAGGTGTCTCTGTCCCTCATGCCTCAGAGCCCTGGATTCAGGGGCTTTAAAAAGCAGCCAATGTTCCTACTAAGATCATTAAGATATTTTGGCATTTGGTACTTCAGAAAATCAGGAAATGTGAGGCCTTTGTGAGGCCCAAGAGCTACTGCAATTCTTGAAAGCACCTTTGAACTGGTTACAGCTAATTCTTCTAGGGGTGAATTTTGCTCCCAGCACGTAGTAATTAGATTCTTAATGTTAGTACGCATATAAAAATATATTATAGATCAATGCACAGGGACGCATTTCACTCCCTATGCATGATGCATCTTAATTACGTTCTCCTCCAAGTCTTAGATCTCCTCATAAGAGAGCTGCAATCACTTATTTAGAGTAGAGAAAGGAGCACTTTTCTGAATGGGTTTCACATGAACAAAATCCTTTTAGATCCAGTTAATAATGCTGTCACATAGTGGTCGAAGATAATACATAAAATACATGTTTTGCATAAACAAGACAACACATTTTGAACATCTTGTATTCAGTTGTAAGGGAACACAGGTTGTGATACATGGCAGTTATTTTTTGCTTTGCATCTTTAAAGCACTTCAGAGGCAAACTAATTAATCCACTAAGTAATTAATACTAATTATTTATTAGATGATAATTATGGTAGTCTATTGCTTTAAACTAATTAGTTGTAAATGTTTTCATGATATACTTTAATGTTTTATATGCAACTGTTAGGGTCTGCTAAGCTACAATGAGTATCTTACGCTGTTTATTCCAAAATGGTCCACCGTGCATTTATATAATTCACAACTTTTAACAGATCATAGAATCATAGAATAACTAGGCTGGAAGAGACCCACTGGATCATCGAATCTAACCATTCTATCAAACACTAAATCATGTCCCTTTAGCTCTTTGTACACTGTGATTTGAGGCAGTTCCTTTGTCCGCTGCCCTGCAAATGTTGATCAAAGCCTTTGGAGGAATCACCTTTGTCCAGAGGAGGCTCAGGTTCCAGGTACCTGGGAAACAATCATCTCATAGGAGAGACCATTTGAACTGGTTGTTGCTGGTAATTTCCTGGATTCACCCAGCACTGAATCACCAGGTTCAGTGATTCAGGTGCGATGCTATCTGTCAACTTTCTAAATGTGAGTTTTGTAAATTCAAGTGGAGGTGTATTAACGGAGCCGAGTGTTCTTCCTGGTTGGGAAGTAAATGAAAGTCCAATGGGATGGGTTTTTCATTATCTATAACGTCAAGTTAATTTATTTTTTGAGTCAAAAGATGATCAGATGAAAGCACACACAGGCTAAAGGCCTAGCTTCACATCAGGACTTGTGTGCTGAGATTGCCACTACACTGACTGGAATCCAGAGCAAAGAGTATTTGGTTCTCCACATATCACATGTGGAGACAATGAGGACTTCAAAATTAGGGGCTTGAGCTAAGTGTGATAATGCACATTCGGGGCACAACGCACCTCAGCAGCTGTGCATGGATGACCAAGAAATTACTACTGCAGCTCTATACATGCTCTTTATGAATGCTTTGTAGGGCATAAATCAGCTTTAGGACTTAAAGACCTGTATTCACATGAGCTTGCTTCCTTTTTCTTAAATCCAGGAAGGCCAATTGACTCAGGTTGGTTCATAAATAAATAAGGACTCATAAGCCAGTAATAGGTATGAACTGAAACTCATCTGAAACTGAGAAGAAAGCAGAACATCCTGTGCTGCAAGAGGGAGAGCACTTTCTTGGGTGACTGGAGACATGGGCTACACCCTACTTGGCAAAAGGGAATCAAACCAGGTCTCCCACGTGCAGCAGGAATGCTCTTTCCCCCGTGCCTTCCAGGCAAGCTTCTCCAGCAGATTTCGTCAAGCATTTTCTAGGGCTGAGATGGGCACTGAAATGCCTGGTTTGAGCAACCCAGCAAGGCTCAGGGACGATGATGAAGGCACTGAGCTGCTCGGCACTGCCAGTACTGAAGAATGCCTAAGCACATGCTGGAGACACTGGCATCTTTTTGCCTCCAACTATTGCTCTGACAGTAAACAGCTTAGCATCATTTGAACCGCAGTAGTACTTCAACAACACAAGAAACTTTTAGCTTTAAAAAGTGTTTCAAGCAAGAAAAGCACTGGGTCAGAAATTAGAAATTACTTCACAGTGGTCTGTGGTCTGTTCTCCCCTCAATGACTCAACATCAAATCCAATAGGTTTGCAAAACCAATGATTTTCTTTAAATGTCATCTCTATTATAAAGAACATCCAAGATCTGAAAGTCAGCCTGTGTGCATTGCACTTCTTGCACCATTACGAATAAGTTTGCAGCCCACATCTGAAACTGCAATTTTTGACAGAGTTGAATTCAGCTCAGCTCTCTACAAAATCACTGGTTTAGTCTATAATAAAAAGTTGGGCTCAAACTGAAAATTAAATATAAAAAGTCAAAGACCACCAGGCCACATTTTTAACATAAATGCATTTTCAGCTTTACTCTTCGAACACAGACTTTCACCATTTAACTTACTCTAACATAAAAGAATTGTCATGAAGATAAACTAATGTGAGGCTGAAGCCAGAGCTGTTGCTTACTATGTATATATTTATAAGAGTACAAAGGGGATTGGTTCACTGAGTTCACAGTTAGATATCGCAATGCTTCTCTTTCATGTCCTACGGCCTTTTAAGTCTAGAAAAGTCCATTTTAACTGTGTGCTCTAACCTCCTGTTTAGCACATGCTGATTTTCATGCACTAATTCCAGCTTCACAGTCCAACAGTTGAGCCTGAACGTTTTCTTTCAGAAATACAGCCGGTCTGGACTTTACTATTTCCCAGTAATGAAAAAATACAGCAGAAATCTTTGTAAACCACGCCCATTTTAATTATCCTCACCATTTAAAATATAGAATCACAGAATCATAGAATAACCAGGTTGGAAGAGACCCACCAGATCATCGAGTCCAACCATTCTTATCACTAAACCATGCCCCTTAGCACCTCGTCCACCCGTGCCTTAAACCCCTCCAGGGAAGGTGACTCAACCACCTCCCTGGGCAGCCTGTTCCAGTGCCCAATTGCTTTCTGTGAAAAACTTTTTCCTAATGCCCAGCCTAAATCTCCCCTGGTGGAGCTTGAGGCCATTCCCTCTTGTCCTGTCCCCTGTCACTTGGGAGAAGAGGCCAGCACCCTCCTCTCTACAACCTCCTTTCAGGTAGTTATAGAGAGCAATGAGCTCTCCCCTCAGCCTCCTCTTTTCAGCATAGCAGCCTCAAAATTCTCTTTCTTGATTTTTAACCTTTTGTTTTTTCCTGGACTTCTCTGCCTGACTATAAAGCTTTTTTTACCATATTTTGTGCTTTAATTATATTATTGTCCTTAAAGTCTTTATAGATATATAGATAGAGTCCTGCATTAATCCATCCATTCATTATTTTGCGAGACATCATGTTGTGAGATGGTTGCCCTTTAACTTAAACAAGCAAAACTATTCTGTGTGCTAACTTGATTCTAATTTTTGAAATGTGCATTTTTCCAACACATATAGAATAAAAAACCAGTATTAACAACCCAAAAATCTCTTTTGTTTATTGTTTTAAAAATCATTTGATGAAGTTTAGGTTTTAAGATGTTTGATTTATGTAGCTAGTCTTGTAATGGAAAGCATGACATCATAATTTTAAAATATAAATACATTTATATAAATAGATATCAATATATTTATAATATTACATATCTCTATATATAACCTGCAATTGTACTTTAGAAGTTGTACCATGGAGATCAATGGGACTTTTACAGCCACAGATCTACTGTAAGCTGAGAATAGTAGACGTTTACGTGACACGCAGATATTAGCTAGAAACAATGCTTTTGGGGGATTCTTTATTATTTTACTGGTTTTTTTCCAAAATGTCCTATTCAATATTTTTTAACACTTATCAGCATGTCTGTAATACTGTACATCACCTGGAGCTATATCGGGGGACTCTGAGTCCTTGTAAGTTATGGTTCTATTCACATGATAAAACTTAATTGGAAGTAGAAAGTATCATCAGATGACTTTTTTTTGGTAATTATTAGATTAAGCTTACAAATACTTGCATCCTTATCTTTACTGAGTTCCCTTGGGCAATCTGGAAAAGTTATCTTTGCCTACCTACTTTAAAACATAGTCAATTAACTTAGTGTAAGTAAAATGTAAAGTCAAATGAGAAGGTGATTTCAATGGGCTTCTGTAAGCATTCAATCACTTAAAAATTTGGATGCTACTTATGCTCTAGATGTGTTCTGTGTTGATGCATAAAGCTCACTGTTATGCTGACTATGCTGGCCTGGAGAGTTCTCCAATGAGCTGCTGCATCCTGAGGAGAAATTATCATTCAAAGTATATCTGAAATTCCAGAACCATGCTTCCAAGTATCCTTCTGGATATTAGAGGAGTGTAGAGAACAGTATCCTAGAATAGTTTTGGTTGGGAGGGGTCATCTCATTCCAACCCCCCTGCCATGGGCAGGGACATCTTCCACTGGAGCAGGTTGCTCAAAGCTTGAACACCTCCAGGGATGGGGCATCCACAACTTCTCTGGGCGACCTGTTCTAGTGCCTCATCACCCTCACAGGGAAAAGATACTTTCTAATATCTAATCTAAATCTCTCCTCTTTCAGCTTTAAACCATTATCCCTCATCCTATTACTACACTCCCTGATAAAGAGCCCCTCCTCAGTTTTCTTGTAGCCCCCTTTAAGTATCAGAAGGCTGCTATAAGGTCTCCATGAAGCCTTCCCTTCTGTAGGCTAAACAAGCCCCACTCTCGCAGCCTGTCCTCATATGGGAGGTGTTCTGGCCCTCCAATCATCTTTGTGGGCTCCTCTGGACTCGCTCTAACAGAGCCATGTCTTTCCTGTGCTAAAGGCTGCAGAACTGAACAAAGCACTCCAGATGAGGTCTCGCAAGAGTGGTGTAGAGAGGGAGAATCCCCTTCTTCAACCTGCTGGTCACATTTCATTTGATGCAGTACAGGATATGGTTGACTTTCTGGGCTGTAAGTGCACATTGCTGTGGACTTATTAGTTCAGGACTACTCTCAATCCATTCTGCCCCAGCCTGTGTTTGTGCTTGGGAATGCCAAAAATAGGCAGTGCATTTTAAATCTCTTTACTGAAGAAATACATTATAGAGAAACTTCATTTTTCTCCAGATCTTGATTAACATTTGAAGAAAGCGGTCATCAAAGAAATAGACAAATCATGAGAAAGCAGGTGAAAGAGACAGTAAAGTAAGGAAAGAATTTGCTTTTAAATTAACAAAACAGACATAAGAAAACTTTGAGTAACTGTGAATTATGCAATGCATATTTTCACATTTAGGGAGAGATTTTTTTCTATGAGGTACTCTTATGGAAAAAAATCTGCATCTAATACGAATAAATTCACCTGGATAATACACATTTTTCAGCATCCTGTAGTTATTCCTAAAAAAAAACCCCAAACCTTATTTTATTTTATACAGAACAATGAGGTTTTGCACAAGCTTTATTCTTGTTATTTGAGGGTTTCTCTTTCATTAGTTCAGTTCTGTCGGATGCTCAGATAGCAGTGGGAAGCCAAAAGAACATATTCTCTCTTATCCAGGAAGAAAACTGAGACTGCCTTTCCAAAACAATCTTCTTTATTATAAACTATATTTTCTTTGTCACAACAGGATTAACGCTATTGTGTTAACTCTCTATAATATATGGGAGAGTTTTTCTGCAGGCAATTTCTTCTTCAGGCACAGCAAAATTTTTTCATTGAATTTTACATCCCACACAGGTACTGTTTCTGTCAAATAAACATTTAAATTTTTTTCCTCAATAATTCAGAAAGTAGTTTTGTCTTCTTCTTCCTCCACACATTCTATGATCTAGCTTCATCCTCTCGTGTGTCAAACGCTGAAGCTTCTTGTCTTTGCCATTTTCCTTATTTTTTTCAAATGGCAGTTCTTCCATTCCTGTCGAATCATCCTTTAACCTTTACTTGCCTGAATGTCTTCAAGGCTTTCTGACACTTCCCATATCAGTACCAAACTCCTCACATTTACCCGAAAAGTTATATGCATACCTAGTGACTTAAACATCTCTGGTTTCATGTCTTACTGCCATCCTCCATATTATTTTCTCTATAGTCCTTTTACCTCCCCCTGCCTTTCTTTTCACTAGCTTTCTCACACTTGAACTACCAGCGTTTTTTCCTCAAAGAAGAAAATAACTTCCATCTTTTATCTTCCAAGATCCTTAGGAAATACACTTTTATACCTTTCCTAGTGCAGAAATTGCCTCAACAGACAGCGAGAAGTCTATTCCAGTGCCTCACCAAGAAAGGTATAAAACAAACTTCATGATCTCTTTTCACTGGATATTCTTTTTCAACTAGCTTTCTCTTTCTCTATGATCCCTTCTCACTAAGTTCTATTGCTATTCTCTATGTAATTAATTTATAAACATAAGCTTAATATTCTTAAATATATCAGGTGCAAAACACTTTTTTTTTTTTTTTAATACCTGTTCTGGTTGAGCTGAAACAGAACTAAATCAAGGAAGTACCTTGCAGGTGAAGGTGTAAATGCATGGATTATAAATGGCTTTACCTACTGTAGAGGATTTCTATGATAACTCTAACAACCGCAGCAGAGATAGCCTGTATTTCCAATACTCTGTAGTGAGGCTAGTAGAATTTCTTCATTAAAAATATTACACTTTTGAAAAGCTAAGCTTATTGCTGCAGCAATTCGGTTGAGCTGACCACAACATCATAGTTCTCTACCCTGAAATTATAATTCACAAGAAATTAGGTGGAGAAGTAAACGCCTTTCAAGGAGGTTACTAAAATGGAAAAACTGAAATTAGATCATTTTCCTTCCAGCCAGACGGCCTTCTTCCCTAGTGTAGATTGCGTTAATCAACCTGCTCCCTCCAGTCTCTCACAATCATACTTATTAAAACTCAGCCTCACTCCAAAAGGTGAGGCTAGTAAAACACAATATATTTTTGTAAACCTGGCTCTGTTGCTGGCAGCTTTTCACCTTCTTTTTCCCCTATGTGCAGAAATACATTGCAAATCACTGTCTCTCTTTGCCACCTAGCGGGAAGCCTGATTTTACAATTGTCTTTGAGCTACTTCACAGTAAAAATATGATCATGGCATCCTACATCAAATAAAACTTAAGAAGTAACTCTGGTGGGTCTTCTGGAAGCATGGTCAAGGTATGAAGTATTCCTGCCATCTAAATTACAGGGAAAGTTTCACAAAGAAGGCTTTGAGGTATTGCAATGCTGCTCTAGGGGTAAGTGTAACTTTTCAAATAAATCAGAGAGTTTTCCAAACCCTTACATAGCACACAGTATCGAAGTGTGATTCACTGCTGAAAGAACCAGAAAGGCCTGTCATACTTCACAGAATCACAGAATAACCAGGTTGGAAGAGACCCACCGGATCATCGAGTCCAACCGTTCCCATCAAACACTAAACCATATCCCTCAGCACCTCATACACCCATGCCTTAAACACCTCCAGGGAAGGTGACTCAACCACCTCCCTGGGCAGCCTGTTCCAGTGCCCAATGACCCTTTCTGTAAAGAATTTTTTCCTAACGTCTAGCCTAAACCTCCCCTGGCAGAGCTTGAGGCCATGTTATTTGCATTGTTAGTATAAGTTTGCTTGTAGGCTTCTAAGTTAGGTTGGAATATCGTTAAATCTGTCCTTCCTCAAACTGTATTTGCATGCAAATATTTAAATGGATAAAGGTGAGAAAAATAATTTGATTTAAAGTTTTTAGCCCTATTATAGAAATTATGATGCTTACTGATCTATGTGTTTAAAGAAACCAGAACCTAATTCAGGTCTTTCCATGTATCTGTTAATTAAAGTCTTTCACTTTCCAGCTGGGCCAACACTAGATATCAAATCTTGGCAACTGTCACGAGTGCTTGAGGATACAAATGAATTCCAGTCATAAGCAGTTCCATCTCCTATTTGTGCTTTGCTGAGGGACAAGGTAGTCAAGCCAATTGCTATTTTTTTTTCCACATGCAGGAATTAAAATGCTTGCCTGATATCATACCAACTGAACCTATGCTATTTGTGTTGCAGGTTATTTATGTCTTATTTTTTAAATTATTTTATACGCATTTGATCTTTAAGACATGTTACCAAATCGTCATGGTTGGTAAGAGCTGAGCATTCTCTGCTTCTGAATAGGCTAAACACACAGCACAAGGGTTTGGGGGTCAGACCAAATAACTTCTAGAAGAGACTGACTTCAGGGATTAAAAAAATATATTAGACAGGAATTCGTACTATTATTTGCACCTAGTACTTGAACCTGTAGTATATCAATAAACAGCAACTTTAAAGATTTATAGAAACTCTCCAGTATACATCATAAATAAAACTTTGGTTTGTGCAAAAGTTCACAGGCACAAGCCAAATAAAAGTAAGTACCTACTGCCAAGCAGAGAATATTCAAGAGAGCCTGAGTCAAATGCTTTATGTATCTTTGCTCTCTACCATTCAGAATGGATGTCAGAACCTTAGCTATTTGTTACCAGTCTTCTTAAATCAAGTCAATAGAGTTTGGCATATTCTATATGATGTGCTGTGTTATTGCTTGTACTATAACAGGTAAATAGGATAAGATGCCTGTCTCATCTGCAGGCTAACATGAAGCATCATGACATTTTTCAAGCTGTTGCACAGAAAGAAAATTACCCATGTCCTCATGTCCCCCTCCTACAGGACAGATTTATTTAAACAGAAATATGTTCTGCAAATTTCCATCTTGACTTATTATCCTTCTGATGCTGTATCTTCCCTAGAAGAGGGAATCAAGCAGTCATTCTTAATTCTTAAGATTTGATAAAGATGGAAATTGTGATTCATTACTTTGTCAGCTCTGTATCAGCTCTTGAGTTTGGTACTTTTCCAGTATTTCAGTCAAGTTAAAGACAAGGGAAATCAAAGAAAGTCCTTAATCGTGTTCCAGAATATCACAGTAATTCTCAGCTTGGCATTCATTGAAATTTTACTGGCATGAATTCATTGCCTGAAGATGCAGCTTGCAAGTGGGTCAAGGAAGACCCACACTTGATTTGCCAAAAGACTGCCTTGATGAAAAGATAGAAAACGCACTTGATTCATCTTTCATTTCCCCGATGTCAATTCAAGTCCATTACACAAGGGTAAGCGGTTAGAGAGAAATAAAGAGGCCTAACAGGTTTCAGCATTTCTGCTGAGCTCAAGAAATGTCTGTATTCTGCAGAATGGTGCTAACTTTTTGAGACTTGCCATCCATGAAGACTGTTTTGAAAGCACTTTAACCTTTATAACAATTCCGCCTTCCCTAGATTGTTTTCATTCCTCAGGCAGATATCGTTATGTAGATTACACATAATATACAATATAATAATCAATGTGAATTTTTAAATGCTAAGCAAATAATTTTCTTGATCTCTGCAATATTGGTCTATACCATTACTATGACTTGTGGCAGTTTCTACTTACATTACAGCACATTCTCAATAAGGACATAAAGGAATGATGTAGTTATTGTGATTTATGGTGCTCTCATCCGAATCATATCAAACTCAGTGATGACAGGTAAACATGATGCATATTATTTGACCTGCAGGACTGGCATAACATGAATAGGTAAGAGAAAACAGGCTATATCTACACAATAGGGGCTCCTGTTACTGCCATAGTTCTTTATAGGTGTAGTCCAGCAGGCTAATCCTCAAAGGCTTCCCTTCCTTCCATAACACAGCCCATTACAAGTGTCTGTAAGAAATTAAGATGTCAGTCTCATAGCTGTGTTTCTAATCTCTCTCCATTTAGTTTCTATTACTAGGTTTCCTGGAGTTTATTAACCGCTGAATAATGCAATTCAAAGGAAACAACTCAACCTCACAACTTTATCACCTCCTTTCCCCACCAACAGAGATCACAGTTTAAAGGACAGTTTCAGTTTAGTTTACCAGACTACTCAAAGGGCTGGAGTGATAGTCATTGCCATCCACTGAAGTTAAAGCAAAAAAAAAAAAAAAAAAAGAAAAAAAAGCTTCTTCCAAAATACTAGCTTCATACACTTAAGTGTCCTACAGCCATCTGGAATATAACAAGGATCCACAAACTGTCAAATGCACTAATGTAAGAATATCAAGAAATAGTAAGAACATAAAGAAAATAGATTGAATGAACGAATGTAGATAATAACGAGTATTTTATCATATTGTGTGCAATACATGGGCACATCTATGACCTAGCCATAAAATTCAAATTTATTTTCAAGTATTTAAGAATTTTATTTGACAGAAAAGTGATGATAGGTGCATACACAGAACAATACAAACTCAGTAAGAAATCAGGATCAATACAGAACATGCAACCATAACACTGGAGAATAGAATAGTTCTTATCCACGTCAATAACTATGTCTAAGCATAGACGGCTAACCCAGAACGCTTAAAAGTTTTAATGCTATAAAATCCGTAACAAACACATTTTTAAAAAGCATATTCTAATGGTAATATCTGTATTTTGGAATTAAACTGTTCCTTTAGCCCTGTATTTCAGCATCTCCCATGATTCAGTACACTGAAATTATTATGTGTTCAGATACCCAGAAGATCTGGTAGGTACAATAGACTGTACAAAAAGAATTCTCTAAAAAGTAACACAAGCTATATATCTGACAAAATTTTCCCCAATATACAGCCAGCACTATAGAGAGTTCTTATAGTAAATCATAAAGCAGCATGTTCTTATGTTAGAGAATTTGGAGACCCCAAGTGCATAATAATGCAAGTACAATTTAGGACAGGTTAGACAGCTTTATTAACTATGATCACAGTAAGAGAACATGCTGACAGCATGCCCCCCCTCTACTCCCCCGTTCTCTCCCAAGAGCTTGCAGAGACCCAACCTATAAACTGTTTCAGAAAAGGAAAAAGGGAAGTGAAGAAAACTAATAATTGCAACGTTAAAGCCAAGTATCTATCCCTAGGAAGGATGGACTCATTAAATAGCTAGCTAACCACCAAGGGTTCAAACAGTAAATAACAATATGGAAAATGACAATATGGAGCAATGGTTCTAGATGGAGTCTACAGTAGTGGCAGACCCAAGGTTATCTTGGCTGAGAAGTGGGGAGTGAGAAACAATCACAAACTATTAGCTTATAGTCACAAAGGAATGTTTTTTTAGTAAAGGTAAGCTCTTAGCCAGACATCTCAATCTTAAATATTAATAATTTTACCACTGTACTTACAAAGCCTCCATGTACCTATTCCTTTCAGTCTGTACAAAGACTGGCTAGCCAAGACAGGACATTTCAGGCTTTCGAATTTTACACTGCAAGCACTAACCACAGAGGCTGTAAAAATGCAGGTGAAATTACTGAAAGTATTAGCATATGTAAAGGACAAGCAGAATGGAACCACAAAGAGGTTATTTTTCAAAATAGTATGGTAAAATTGAGAAAGAATTATGTAATCATGCTTACTAAGCACTAATGGCAAATAGCCACAGATTACAAAACGAGAAGGTAAGAAGTATATTATCATTGATGAAGAACACAGGTAAACTATTCACCAAGGAAAGAAAATGAAAGCGTTATGGAAAATTGACCACTACATTTATACGTAACCCTATCAACTGAAGCAGTTAGCCATGAGAAGGAAGGAGCACACATGGAGAGCAATTGCATTTGAAAATGAGTCTAATGGAGAAAGGAATAGTCAATACAAAGCAGGAGGGCAATAAAACTTGGAATGGCTTGAATTGACTTGAAGCATGGGCATACTAAGTGTTTCAGGATTGAGAAGTGGAAGGTAATGAGCCCGTGGGGGAAAAAACTTGGATAGGAAATTCATTCTTAAAGACCATATGTTACAAAAGTTAGAGCAGGAGTAGAATGTAGCTTGGCAGTGGGTAAAACTAAATACACTTGGCACTGGGCCTGAAACTGCTAAAAAGAAAATCAAAAGAATGCAAGATCAAATTTCAGAAGATACTGGATCAAGCGCAGCTCTGGTGTGAGAAGGTGAAACTCCCACAAGGAATAGTTCTCTGGTACAACATGACATACTTCGACTAAAATAGAGGCTAGTAAGACAGGCAAAATTACATCTAAGATTCTGTAACGTTACAAAAATTACAGGCATGTGTCTATATGAAGACTGCTATTTTCTCCATTTTACTCACGATTCATCAAAATTTCATGAGAAATTCTTGGCCTAGACTGTGCAATTCATTAATTCACAGATCACATAACTTATGCATAGCCTTCCATTCTCTGAGCAGAACATAATTTTTAGAATCAGGCGTTTTTCACAGGAATGCTTTGAGCAAGCTTTTGATGTGCTCTGTGAAATTCCAAAATTGTTGCCATGATTATTGGTACCACAGGGCTTCCTCACCATAATATTTTATGAAAGCAATTAAAAAAGAAAAAAAAAAAGGAGGGGAGACAGTCTTTTCTGGTTTTCACATACAGATTTTTTTTCTCTTCCTCATCAAATTCTGCAAGGTCTGAAGATAGAATAGGTGGTTTAGGGAAGAAGCTTTATCCCTTCTTGTCTTTTCTCTTCTAGCACTTGAGAAAACGCAATTCCCATATAGTATTGTTTCTAAAACTTGGGGAGCCACATTCTACATTTAGCTCAGATGGTTTCCCTCTGATTTGATCTGGCCTACTTCTGTTCACATAATTTATCTATAGTTGCAGCTACATGGCTCTAAGTGTCAAAAGTTTACAAGTGCTTGAAGGACAAAATGGGTTTCCATTGCTTCTTTTATCACTATTCAGTAGCAATCTGGGCCATGATGCTTAAAATATTCGACTTCAGTTACTATTTTGGCTACTCAGAGGTACAGGGAAGAAGAGGAATTAGAGATTCCTTATAATCAGTAAGGCAGTGGTACTGCCATGGGACAAGATAAAGGTGGTACTTTATTTCTGAGGTGCTATCCCTATAAAGTATCAGAGAGCCACCATAAAAAAGATAACATTACAGCTTCCTAAAATGATCATAGCATTCTATCAACTTTAGTATTTTATATCTTATCTTTGCGTTCATATTTCCTTTCACTGATATGAGCACATTGCCAAAAGTAATTAGATTTTTATCTATCACTAGCTCCATATAATGCTCCTATTTAATTTAATGGGGCTATGGTCATTAAAGATATACTTGACTAAAGATATACTCTTGGACTTGTTCTGCATTTTGATATGTTGTTAATAATCTGAACACAAGGACATTAAACTGAGAATACAACTAAAAAAAAAAAAAATCAAGTGTTTGCACTGCTGAGCATTTCCAAGTCTTGTTGTCGCTTTGTTTCATTCCCATTGTTTTAGGTAAAAAGACCCTGTACTGGACAATTTGTGAATATTGGTATAAAGTAACATCAAAGAAACGGTTCAAATTCTCTTTTGATACAAGATTTCCTACACTTAAGGTAATAAAAATACTACATATTGGCACAATGCATCATACTTTAGAGCACTCCGAGTGTCTCACAGCAATAAAAGGTATTATGTATTTTCTCATGAGGAATGGCAGGCACCAAGTTGATAATATAATAGCATTTACTGAACCCAGAAATAAATCCCAATATACATGCTCTCAAGACAAAATGGTATATTTTTCACATGTCCTTATACTGAATAATATAAAATGTGATACTATAATTTAAATAATAATTAATACAGATGAAAGGCAAGCTCTTTTTTGAGACATCTCTATTATTCAAATGGAGATTATAGAAGTCCAAAACTCAACAATATGAGACTGAAAAATCAGAGTAAATACATACGCTCTTTGTGCTTCTCCATATTAAGAATTATATCACAAGGCAAACTCAATGTTTTCTTTTTAAAGTTTTACAGAACAAACACAATATGACAATTGCTATTAGGAACTGTGGACACTGGAAGCATTCCTCATGAAACATTTTGATTGCAAACTTAACTATTTTGTTCTTTTCAGAGACTACTGAAACAGAAATCCATTCAAATCCAAACTTTCATCTAAAGACAACCTGAAAGTAGCTCAAAGTATAGCAATTATAATTTTTACCAGAACTACCTTGCTGAAAGATATTTAAAACCTGCCAAAATGAGGGAGTTTATAGGGAGCTCATCTCTTTAGCACTATAGATTTTCAGCTGACAAAACTTCTTCCTATCCAATCTATATTTTTGTCACACATTTAATCCAAACTGCTTTCTCTATATGAGTAGTATTCTGCTCCCTTCAACAAACCACAGAGGAGATTTTAAAGAGTTACCCATTCAGCATAGTTTATCTTAACACGGTTGTGCTCATTTTATACCTTTAGACAACTTCTTCTAATGTTAACACAAGGCTATTCTCTAATCCATCCACACCTCATTCCAGATTATTTTATTAATGAAAAGTGGGTTTTTTTTCCTTGCTACTTGTCATTCTTACCCTAATTTAAATGTACCAGAAATGAGCAAGTCAGATTTCTCAGTAACCTTCTGTTTCATTATTAAGATTGGCTATATTTTAACTCGTTATCAGACATTGTTCCCTAAATTCTCCTTTACATTCACATGCAACCTCCCTATTTTTTCCCCATTTTCACTGCTTATGTTGTTTCTACTCAAGACACACTTTTTTTCCCTAAGCTTATGGTAAATCAGAGCCACAATTCAGTTTTATACATCTGCCATGACTATGCTAATTACAACTATATAGGAAAGCTGAGACTCCTCATTTCTTTGTATATTCTTAAATGGGATTACATGAAAATACCAGTCCTGCGCTCTGTTTTTTTAATTATTTTAAAAAAATATATATAGCATCACATTTGTTTTCATTCATTGGTTAGTATAGTGCATTGATATAACATCTATTCAAAATAACCCTGAGGTAAACATAATCTTTTGCTGATTAAGAAGGCTGCAGTTTTCTGTTGAGGTGACGAATGCATTAAACTAGATTCATTGTTCATTTACATCATAGTGATTCGGTAAATTTGTGATGCAATCATTTGTTATTAACAACAAAAAACACGGAATATTTGGGGTTACATTCTTTCTGAAGACAGAAAGGAGCTGCTCAGAACTACAGTATTTTGCTCAACAAAATTCTTTTTGGTATGAAGTAATTCTGTCCCATGTTTAAACCCATGTCTTCAAAATGCTTCCCTGATGCCTTGAATGCCATCTGAAGTGCTTTTTCACTACGTTTTAGCAATAATTAGCACCAACAGATCCACTTTAAGACAATTAAAACCACCAGTGTACGGTACATACAAAAAAAATTAGTTACCTAGAGTCCCTGCATCTCCATATGTGACCTGATAAAGGACTATATGTCAAAAAATGTGTCTGCTTTCCTACTCTACCAGTTGGACTGATGAAAATGCTATCTGTTTTTAAACATTTGGCCATTCTAAATTAGCTTATGTTGCCTAAGGTAAAGACCTTATGAGAAAGAAACCTTGAACACCAAAATAAAAGCATCTACCACTAAACCTAAACCATTTTTTTCAGCATCGGCCGTACACTGCACTGGACTAACATCCTTTCCATTAGTGAGAAACATAACACATAGGGCTCCTCTGCATTAACGTTTTAGTGTACATCAGGAGAGCAGACCTGATGTCCATCTGTTAAATTTCCTCATCTACTGCTCCTTCATTCCCACTGCAGTGTGACCTTTGATTGCATTAATTGGTCCTTCTTCAGGTGGAAATAAACCCAAAGCTGGACTCTCGGAGTACACCCAGCAGCACTGAACCACCCATGTGGTTCCTTCCACGGGACCCAGAATTAGACTGTTGTGAAGTAAAACCTCCAGGAATTCATACAGCATGGACATTAATTAGCACCTTCACTCTACCAAGCAACTGCCTACAGTCTGCATCACTTGCTGACACAGCCACAGTAAACCAGCAGCTACTCTTAATGCATCTGAAAATCTGCTAATCCTAGAAGTCTCGTTAGGCACCCAGCAACAGAAGACATTTAAAAACTTTATCTTGAATAACTCAACTTAAATGTCTGTAAACGAGCTGAAATAGATCTGTACAATCATCATTCCCAGAACAGAATTCTAACCACTGAGTAGCATCTCATTTTTTACTTGAAGATTTTTTTTTAGCAAAAATTAATTACTAATGCCAAATTTCAAGAAAAATATGTCTGTTCTTTGACAGCTTTATCAACAGAGAAAAATTACTACTATAAATGAAGGAGGAATCAAAACAAGTTCTGTTTCCTGAAATAAGGCAACATAGGTGGGTCATAGTGAAAGAAGCAAAAAAGTCAATGTCTTAGTCTTTACTCCAGGAATTGCTTGTGAATTACTGCTACGGAATATACTCTAGGTAATAGCCACAATTCAAGATAATTAAAAACCATTCCATTTCTGCCCTCAAATGAATTTTAATCAAGCTAAAAAGCATGATTCAGTAGAAGAATTGACTAAATATATGTAATCATTACATTTTTAAATACTTTATTAAGCACGAGACATTCAATCTATTAATTAGTGTTTTGTCACAGGCAATCGGAAAGCACAGGTCTTAATCCAAATAAAGTAATTTACAAATGAAGAAATACTAGATTATCATTTGCACCGACATTTTGATGTTGACTTACAGCATTGTTTCCTAAATTCAGTGATGTATGGAAAGAAATTAATATTTGAAAATGAAAATGAGAACATTTCATCATAATGTGATACAGATACTTTATTTGACACAGACATTATTGGTAATGGCCTCAAGCCAATATCTGGCTGTTATCTTATTTGTACAAGGCTGCACTTGAAAATCAGGAACAATAGCTGAGAAAGCATTACTTTATTCAGTTCAATCATTTTGGTTTCTTCTCCAACATTGGATTTGTGCAGTGGATGCTCAGTAGGTTTGCCAGAAAATTCACAAGGCCTATACAAGAACTTAAATCCCATTAAAGCTTCACTTTGGGACTTCAGTTGTGCATCAGCCCTTTACTGTGAGTGACTTTCACCATAAATAATGATCCTTTCAGAGCAAGGTTTTCAGCTCTAATTAGAAAACATTTTTGTTACTCTCCAAGTGGAAAGCTTCCTGGTGTCTCAGTGGTGAGCCTTTCCTCTGCCCAGGACTACAGTGGCTCTGAAACATATATGCCTGCTGTCAGCCACAGTCTGCATTTGGATTGCATTATAAGCCATTGCAAATTTTAAGGTCCACATTCAAAGAAATGCATGTAGCTTAGAAACGCATGTAGCTTGTAAATTGCAAAGGAAATATTATAATTTTTTTTTTTCTTTTAGCAGGCAGGATTCAATGCAAACTACAGAAATGTTTGGAGGCTGGCTGGTTTCTCAGCACCCATCTTCTGCGCTTCATCCATTCCTAATGGATTCCTCCCCATAGGTACTTTTCAGGCTGATCTGTACATTATGCGCATTCTCTCTCACTTCAAATCTCCCAAGAATAAGGGGATATTTTGAGACATTTTAAGCTTTACACAACTCTGACTGAGTCAGATTAGCCGCTGATTTACACAGTCTAAATGAATTCCGTATAAGCCTCTCCTACCGAAACTACAATATTCCTTTCCAGCCATCCAAACCCCTCTCTGCAACATCATCTCACTAAAAGCTGCAAATGTGGTGAAGCCGCTAATTATATTGGAAATTAAAACTAGTAATGTATTCAGAACTTCAATCCAAGACAGGATATAAGCATGTGTATAACGTATATAGCAGCTCAATTAGCAAGATGTTACAAGTTAAAAGGAACACACTCATTTCTTGCCTTTCTGACTCAAATTCAGACTGCAAAACTGTCAATGAACAAGAGCAGGAATAATTTTAAACTAGAAATCCAGCTTCTCCAGGTGAGGAATAGGCAGTTATGCATAAATAGAAAGAATTACAATGGCATTATGTAATATGACTATAATTGAAGGGAAGGGTGTATTCTTATTAGAAAACTTCCACTTTAAGTCATTACTAATTTTCCTTAGTACTGCGAAATTCAGATATATACTTTTTGACAAAGGTAATTCTGGGGAATTTTTCAGAAAGCTGGAATAGCAACTCACAACTGCTTATTTCCTTTGTGCTATGCCCTCAACCTGCAGCAACCTAGAGCCAAGTTTAGTCTTTATCTTTCCTCTGCTTTTGTGCTGTATAGTTTAATGTATTAAGGAAAAATTCAAAAAAGCAAGATCCATGTATAAGAGGCAGATGAAATTCAATGCTTCTGGATTTGAATACTTTTCATTTAATCTAGCTTTAAATAGGCCTTTCAAACTCTGTCCAGGTTTACCTGACGTACATGAAGGAAACCGAGATGTTCACTGAGAAAGAGGGTAGAGAGTGGGGTGAGCAGAATCAGCCTAAGAATCTACTATTCTCATGAAAAGAAAGGGACAAAATTACTCTATTACAATGAAAAAAAACTACAACATTTCACTCTATAAAATAAGGAGAGATTGTTGCCATGGTACCAGCAAAATTTCTCCCTCACTTATATGCACACACATGAACCTTTCTTGACAGAATAAAATTATAAATGTGCAAGGTAAAATATTTTCTATTACATTTCCTCACAGTATTTTAAATAGATACTTGCATTACATTTAGATGAATTCATACAGGTAATCATCTCTTGCAGATCTCTTCCAAAGCAAAGCAACAAACATTGTATTGACATTGAAATGCATGTCCTGAGAAGGCACTAGGTAATTCAAGGCATGTAGAAGAGAGTATATTGACTTCTGAACTGTTCTCCAGCAAAGACAGATTTCTCAGCAACTGGAAACTCTCTTAACCCAGACAAAGTTATATTCCACAAATATGCTGATATGCAACTAGCTTGAAGTTTTTATCTGGAATGATTGAACGGCTTGGAGTCAAGTTCCTTGGGCTGTCGTTATTATTGTGTGGCCTAAAATAGTATAATCTTATGTTTCAGTCTAGTTGTCATAATTTATAACATATATGATATTTTGTGCCAATTTCCCCAAGTGTTCTGAGCACTTGGCAGGAAAACTTTTATACAAGAGTTTTTAGACGCACCATTTCATTGCACTTTAAATAGGTAGGTGTCCATTTCACACACAAAGATTTCATAGCAATACCAGCATTGATTCTATATGATGATATTATACCATCATACACCTACAACTGGTTCTTGCAGACATAGTAAATTTAATGACGTTTTGAAGACAACAGGGACCACACACTAGTACTCAAATAACCTACGTCCCAGCATAATACATGACACATAATTGTCCCTTATGCTAATTCCCAGATAAGGAAGAATGTATATTTTCCAGAAGATCATTCATCCAGTGAAGTTCCCAAGTCACTTGAAAATTAGCTGTCTTTGAATAAGATACCATTATAAGGTTTTTTTAAGTTTAGGAATTTATTTACAAAAGTGAGCATAATTTCCACCTGAGATTTGTCTGACATCAACTGGCCTCTTCTCCCAAGTGACAGGGGACAGGACAAGAGGGAATGGCCTCAAGCTCCACCAGGGGAGGTTTAGGCTGGACATTAGGAAAAAATTTTTCACAGAAAGGGTCATTGGGCACTGGAACAGGCTGCCCAGGGAGGTGGTTGAGTCACCTTCCCTGGAGGTGTTAAGGCACGGGTGGACAAGGTGCTAAGGGGCATGGTTTAGTGTTTGATAGGAATGGTTGGACTCGATGATCCGGTGGGTCTCTTCCAACCTGGTTATTCTCTGATTCTATATACTCATTAGATTACACTGCACTTGCAATCACCCAAAGTTTTTCCGCATCTAATACACAGATGTGATCAAGCCACATTTTAAAGTTCTCTTTAATAGAAAGATCATGTTTTTTTAGGTTTCACTGAAGCAAATTTTCCATCCTTCTGCACAACATAACTATACGTAATAGCCCAACAGTATTTTCACTAATGCCATACACGCAACTAACAATTTCCAAATTCCCAATGGGGAGTTCCTTCTTCATAACTCTCTCAACATATGTGTTCTCATAGCCAGCGCTTTGCAAAGGAAGTTCCTGGTTGGTTGATTACCCAGTATGACCTGAAGGTCTTTTCAAGAGCCAATACTGTCTTGAACACAGTCCCTTAGTCAGACAATATGACCTACATCCACCATTCCTAGGTGTATAATACTGCACTTGGTTATGCTGAAGTCAAAGTTGGACTCACATGAATAGTAAAGCAAGCTATTCAGATGACTTTATAATTGGCTGGTCTTCACATGAAGAAAATTTGAAACTTTACATTACCTCTGCAGGATCTGCATTCTTTTTCTGTAAAGGAGAGACTTCATTCTACAGTGCTCTCTACTTCATACTTATCACACCAGCATGACACTCTTAGAAAAAGTAATGAGGGAATAAAAATTGCAGCTTCATATAGTCGTATGTTTAACCCTTTCTTTTGTCAATTATCCATCCACATCCCACAATTTCACTTCCCTGGTGCTAAAGCCACCCACCTTGGATGCTTAAACTGCACTCAGATCCAGAACACAGATTCGCTGCAGTGCCCCACCACTCTCCCGCCTCTTCCTTTCAGCACGCAAGCAACAGTGAAAACATGCAGTATTGTGCCTTGCTGCTTTCTTTCTACCATGCTGTGTGCTACAGACTGTCAAGAAAGATTATAAATAGAACAGAGCTTCTTTCTCATTACAGTGATTTTAATGAGAATGATAAATGGGTTCAAATAAAACCATTCAGGCTCCCGTGATAAGATCGCTATCTCTTCCTGTGCTGTATCCAACCCAATTTCATGATGTCATTATCTTTCCTGAAATGTAATGGAATTTATGGCAATTTGAAGGATCAATCTTAGTATGTTTTCTATATGCCATGATTTCTCCAGCACAGGAAAACACTCCTTACTTGATCTTTATTTTGACCATACTCTCAGGTATTTCAGCTCACAAATAGCAAAATAGGTAGCTACAGATTAACACAAACATTGATCTGTGCATGCATAAGACATTTGCCTCTTGGTTGTTGTTTACTCCTAAAAGATCAGAGATTTTGTGTTATAACTTGTACTGAAATGAATAATGTAATTAAATGACACCCAGGAGAGAGAGGAATAAAAAATGCCTGAAGAAAAAACTAATTTGTTTTTCAGATAATTTTTTTTAAGACTGCCAAACTAAGGAGGTTGCCAAAGCCTACTTCAGAAAGAGCACAACAGTCAAGCTTATGTGTGAAAAACAGATAAATAGTCCTGAAACTTCACTGTGAAACTCTTTCTATTGGGTTAGAGAGAGCTGGAAGTTCACTAGTTATATTATTGGCCTGGAGAAGGCATAAGTCAAGGTGAAATAACAGCAGGCTAAAACTTCAGAGATAACAAGGTCAAGGCAAGGATTCTGGCCACAATAAAATTAAAAGTTATTCTTCCCTTTCATCATCCTCCTAGAAACTGACTGTGTTGCTTTATGTTCCTCCTGGTCCCACATAAGAAAAAAGAGATAGAGTAGATCTACAAGATTCTGTTGTCATCCCCCAGCAACCATAGCACTCGTACAGCTCTGAGTTCTTGATAAACTGTTTTGATATAACAGACGTTTTCACTCACAGTTCCTTGCGCAAATGCTTATCTAAGAAGATATAAAGAGTATGAAAAGTCAGAAAATGCATCCTCTTCATGCATCTTTTTGGGGGCCTGGTTTACGACTCTTTCTGAAAGTCATAGGCTAATGCAACACTGCTGCCAGAATGCTCTTTCACTGACGGCTTTGTACAACATCCTTGCCTTCCTGGTAAGAATCAGAAACTGTTCCAAAAGTAAACAAACCCTTACAGATCTTCATCAAAACGAGCAATGCTAGTGCCATCGAAAGTCATCCGAATATCATAGAATAGTTCAGGTTGGAAGGGACCTTAAAGATCATCCAGTTCCAACCCCCCTGCCATGGGCATGGACACCTCCCACTAGGTCAGGCTGCCCAAGGCCCCGTCCAACCTGGCCTTGAACACCTCCAGGGATGGGGCAGCCACAACTTCCCTGGGCAACCTCTGCCAGTGCCTCACCACTCTCACGGTTAATACTTTACCTACTATGTTCCGTACCACTACTGAACTTTAGTGAGAGATCTAGAACATCTTTTCCCTTCACCTCCTCTCTTCCTGTGTCTAACTTTCAGGCCTAAACTTTCGTGCTGAAAATAACAGAGAAGAAACTATAGGTTTCTAGACTAAACATCTTATCCACCGCTGTCTATTAGTACAGACAACGAGACTAAATAACATAGTTGTTCCTTTAGTCCTCTGTTCTTATGGCTCTCAAACTGTAAATGTTGGGTCTTAATTCTTACGTCCTAATACAGTTTTCCAACAATACCAGAGCTCTGAGGACTTAACATGTGACCTGGCTTTATGGCATAATATATTTTCTTCTCCCCTCTTCTTCCTGTTAGGTTTATCAGTCGTCTTAGCCAAAGCACACAGTTAACACAGGGCCATATCTGCTGACCTCGTGGGCTAAATACTAGTTGACTTTTTGCAGAACATAAGCCTGAATGTTTATTGCAATATTTACCCAGCCCTTTATTCTCTGTAGAATGAAGAAGTCTGTATTGTGCATTGATATTTGTATAAGACTTCCCTCCCTGATGACTAATCTATACATAAATTAAGAAAATAAACATTAACAGAAGCCTTCTGATTGGAGCCTCATTTAAGCACTTGGTTTTCCAAAGCACTGTCTTTAAGTAAAAGAAGTCACAGCCTCCTTTCTTAGGGCTGAAATTAAGTAATGAAAATATCTCCTCTTCTCTGTGCTCCAGGAAGGCTCTCGACTGCCTCTTCATTCCAGAGATGGTTGATAATTCCTGCATGTATCGCATGTGTGCATGAAAACCCTTTGGGATAAAAAGCGCTATATAAATGTAAGCTGCTACTAATTATGGCACTTGAAGGAACATTTAGATAGCTTAGTTTTTCAAACAGAACCTACATCAACATTGCTGCATATTCTGTACTTCATTTTCTCCACACCTTTTGCTTCACCACTCTGTCATCAAAGAAGTACAAATTCACTATTCCAACACACCTCTAAACCTAGATATACTCTCCCTGCTGATCCAGCTGCAACGATTGACTAATATATATTATTCCTAGAGCTCAACTGAGGCTGATGTGAGTCAAAGATTCAGAAAGGAAGATGAGAAAAAATGAAGGGGTTTTATATGTGCATATAAATATACACATTTTACAACACAGGAGCAAAAGCACTGAGTAGAGAGATCAAGAGTGAAGCTGCTACACAAGGATTTTTCTCAGATTTCCAGGAGATTATGTTAAAATGTAGCCATTAAAATGGAGGCAGAGGATGGGAATCAAATTTATTTTTCTGGAGCATCTTCAAACCAGTGTTCTCAAATAATTTCATTAAAGAATCAAATCTTATATAACAGAAGTTTACTAAGGGATTAAAAGATATTTTTCACCCATCATCAAGATGACCACTTGGTGTTTAATGAGCAGTTAGTACTACCCAAAAGTAGAATTAGGCTTTCTGAATGCAAAAGGCTGTAAAACTTTCTATGATGCACAGCAGAGAAGTTACATTGACTCCCAGATGCTTTTTGATGATTGTAACATAGCAGTAACCTTGTCATTTGATGGTTTGCATCTCTCTTCAGCACTGCAAGCTCTCTCTTTAAACGCAACTCTCACCGCTCTTGCCAAAATTAGCTTCCTGGAACATATTTACTATCCTTCAGAATTTTTATAGATAAATCGGAAGAACTCAATTTGTTAACTTGAGCATCTTGCGAGGGCCATGTGACTAATATAAAGTTTTATAGACCTACAGTCACACTGAGATGTACACCTTCCATGCAAATTTCGACTTGGTAGGAAACCTGCTCAGTCTGGACCTTTCAAGTCACAAACGGTGGGCTGCCAGCAGAATGTTTTCTACAAGGTCTTGTTTCTTTTTTGATCTGGGCCAAGTGGAAATTATATCAGGTTAGAAGGCTTTCAGACTGAATACATATTTTTTCACATGCTGAGACAAGACAATTCTGTGTATGGTTGAATGACTGATTACATTAATGCTTCAGAAATTTAAACTGCATTGTTACCACACATCACAGTAAAAGGAACCCAGGCTGAGGAAACTTTCTTTTATGTATAGGTAGAACCTGCTCACCCCCTAACAGAGAAAAAAACATCACTTACTGAATTAACAGTAACTATCCAGCTACTGGTAGTTCCTGCTGTCATTAATCTGAATAAGGAAGCAATGTGATTTTCCTCATGTAGAAAGACTATAGGCTTCCAAAAGAAGACACTACTGTTGAAATCTTTGAAAAAAACCTGATTTCAGCTGGTACAGAGTTTTCTTCCCAGTAGATGCTATGCTTTGGATTTAGTATGAGAACAATGTTGATAATGCACTGATGTCTTTAGTTGTTGCTAAGAAATCAAGGATTTTCCAGTCTCCTATGTTTTGCTAGTGTACTGGTACGGAGCCAGGACAGCTAACCCAAATGGGCCAGTGGAATATTCCATACCATAAGATCATGCTTAGTATAAAAATGAGGATTTGGCTGGGAGGGATGGTGGGCAGGCAATTTGGGTTCCACATTTCATATTCCACTTGCTCCTATCACCATGCCCATTGCAGTCTCTGCTCAGCACAGGCTAATCATACGGTGGTGGGTGGTTGAATTTTAATATATTCTTTTACATATATTATTGTTCTTGTTGGTATTCTCTTGTCCTTTATTTTTCTAGTAAAACTGTCTTTATCTCAACCTGTGAGTTCTAATTTTCTTTTCCAATTCTCCTCTCCATCCTATAGGATGCTGGTGCTGGTGGCTAGGCAGATGCCCTCAGTATGCAAACCCTCCTTCATATGTCTGTGTTAAAGGACACCCAAATAACCCTAATGAACAGAACAGAACAAATGAATGAGCATTCACAGGCTACCTGTGAAATTATAAATGAAGACTGGAAGTGTCAAAACACAGTATCCCACACGATGCCCGTTTACTAATTAGGATACTGGGATTCCCCACGTCTGTTCCTTACAGAAATAAAACTGTAGAGGACTGTTGCAGAAATATAAGGTCCTGCTTTCGTGAAGTGGGTATGAAAACGAGTGTAAAATGCTCTGACAACAGAAAAGGACACAGATATGTTGAAGAACAGATGGGGGACTGCAGAGCTTTGACAGTGCCAACACTGATTCCCTCCCTTACCTTCAGGAAGGTATATCCTAAGATGAACCATCCCAAGAGCATCCCTCTTCCATCTCAGAAGGTTGATTTGTCTGGGAATAAGAGGCCATTTAGGCAATTTGGACTAGAAGCAACCTAGGATCCACATTATTGGCACTAGAAATAATCAAAATCTGTAACAGGGCATGACTGTTAAGAACACTGGGCTCCCCCAGCACAGAAAAAAGGACTTGAGTTCGGTAGGACAGACCAACACTGAGCAAGTCTAGACACCTCTTCAAAGAGTTTCTCCTTCAGTAAAATGGAAAGGATTGCCTTTCCTTTTTTACATTTCTCTTTGGGAATGTACCTTGTACAACTGCAGCGTTCCCATCCTGATACGTACCCAGATAATAATAGCGCAAGTAATGGAAAAGCATTTTGTATCTCAAACCAGTTCACTAGAACCAAATTATCTTGCCTTGTATGGCTGCTACAGTGACTCAACTGTTTTCTGTGTGGTTTTTCATCTAGTGTCTTACAGATGACACTTCTGGTTTAGATTGTTGAATATTTCACTGTAAGAAAGAAAGCAATTTGGATTTGGAGATTTGAAATCACACGCTGACAGTGCCATTCAGGTTGAATTGTGGGACTGAACACTGCCCAGCGGAGTCACAACTCTGCCTTGCTATCACCTCCCCACATTATGTCTGCCCAAGCCCTATCCTGGCTCTGACAGTGTCTGCCTGCTTTTTAAGCACGTAACATCAGAATTGCAGGGTACAGAGAAAAAGAACAACAACAACAAAATCCATCATTCATGCTTTACCAAATGCTTATTCTAAGAGCTTTTTAAATTTTTGCCCTCCAATATTTTTCAAATTCACCTGAAATAAATGAAAATTGAATATTACTTATTGATCTCTAAATATCTTATTAAGAATTAATACAAGATGCAGAAACAAGATTATTGACTCATAATTACATAAAAAACAGTGGATCTCTCAAAGTATAATGCAAGTCAAGGTTCAGAAAATTCCTTTCCAGAACACTTCTGTTAAGAATAAATTACTTCTCTTCACATTTGTGTGTGGCAAAAGAAAGAATTTATTACTATTGTCAATTGTCACTCATCCAGAACTACTTACAAGGACAATTCATTTTGCAGCCCATGCTAGCAGAACTTTAATTCACTGAGTAGCAGTCTATACTTTTACAGCTAAAGAACACATTTTATTTCTTCCCTTTTGGCCAACATAAGTGAAGTGCAAAAATCACCCTGTTATCTGTGTTAATCTGCTCTCACATAAAATGACAATTCAGACTTCTACAACATGCTCTAGGTAAAAAGCTTCTGCAATTCAGAATGCTGTATGTCCCTCCCAAAAGTCAAAGAATGTGGTGTTCTCACTCAGTCTAAATACCACAGATGATTTAGATTCACTTCTGATTAGAGTTGTGGATTGGAAGCTGCAGATAAAAGCCAAGAGATGGAGTTTTACAAGTGTATAGTTTGAGTGGGCACAGCTGTGTTCAGTAACACAGAAGTCTGACAGTGAGTGAGGGACGCCTGTGGTTCAAAAGAACTCCCATAACAAGTTTTCTACTACAGTTTTGTTTAGCAAGTTTTACCTAAAGCTACTCCACTCAAACACCTAAAATGGTGACTTCTTGTTGCTCTACCAGTAACTGCTGCATTAAAGGGTACAAATTTCATCATACTACCGTTCCCTGCTTTAATTTGCACAGGATTAGCTTGGTTTTTCTCTCTAAGATTTTATGGGACTTTAATGAGTAACTAAAAAGGATCCAGACTTGTTAAGCCTCTGACAGATGTTCTTTAATATCATCATCATTCTTAGTCTTTTCAGAGACCAGACAATTGGGATTATATTTTGTGGTCTGGTATGCAATCTTTATTAGAATTTAACTATTTCATTAGCTTGCCTTATGAAGATGCTGTGTGATGGCTGTTATTCCAACTGAATAGTTTCTGATTACTTTTTTCATTTTTACAATATAACCACACTGTGTATCTAGTATATCACCTGTTTACTTTTCAAGGAGATAACAAATCAAATAATGTCACCCAGTAGGTTTTTGTTGCTAAATACACCTTGATAACATAATGTCCTTCCTTTAAACACATTAATTATCTTCACCTCTTCTTCCTTTACGCTAGGAATATGTTGTCTGTTCAGTAATAGAAATAGCTTCCTTTTCTGATAGCACAAGCATCACATTCAGCTGTATCTCACAAACCTATGTCTACAACTCTGGGGATGAAGCGTGGCAGACACACAGGATAAGAGAATCATGATAAAGCCAAGTATAACAAGGTGACAAAGATGAAAAGACGTGTAGCTAGATATCCTACTCTAATATTTTTACTAGAACCTTTAAGTTCTTTTCCCAAGTTAAAAAAACCCCCACAGTGTTTTTGAGATTGCTTTAAGAAAATGAATGCAGTGTAAAAAAAAAAAAAGATTGTTTTCCCTTCCTTGTATACTAACCAACGTTCTGGCCATACTTACAGCATCTCACATAAATCACACAACCCTCCAAAATAGACAAAAAATTGATCCTTGAGCTTCAGCCAAGAAGCCTACTTCGGATATTAGCTACAGCTATCTATGTGCTGACCTGACTGGTGCCTACACCTAACAGCACTATGGAGTATTTCCACATAACTTATCTGTAGCCAGTAGAATAAGAATGCCTACTAGAAAAACGTTCTATAATGCTATGACCTTAAGTAGCCAAGTTGCTTACCTGTCTCTGTGGAGTCCTCAACAATTGCCTAGAAAAACTCCATTTCTGGAAGCATCACTGCAGTAATAGCATAAACCTCACAGATTTCCTTCTTAAGAATTCCACTCCCTTTTTCAAGGCTTCTGAATAGCTATCCTTCTGAAAAAAAGGCTATCTAATGACATTTAAGAGGGGTATTTAAAAAAAAAAAAATTCTGCCTTTACTTATTTACATTATTAAAGGAGCCATAAATCTTTGATTACTTCAAAATATGGCTAATTTATCATATATAGTGGGGTACATGATGAGGAGGCACTTTAGTTCTTTCCTTACTTACTACTTAAACTCAGTGCCAACTCTAACCTGCTTTTGCAAGAACCACATCTGATTCCAAGCAGTTGATTATAAGGTTCACCAGGAGGATACTTCCTGTCCCAGAATGCAATCAGGTTTTCTCATTAATCAAAGTACTTGAGAGCTGAATGTTTCCTGTTCCCTAATCACATCTGTGAATGTTGCATTAGAAAATCTTTTTATGTCAGCTTTAACCACTTCTCCATTTGAATTGGACCAAAAATATTATAATTAAGCCTGTATTTTTTACAGAACTTGAAATACGTTTAATGGAAAGAAGAAAAAGGTTCAAAACTCATCATAAGGCTTTGTCTGCATTTACAAGTTGTGCAACGACAATTCTCGCTGGAGAACTGTGATCTATGGTATATAAGTTTCAAGAGTTTTATTTCAGACGAACTCTAACCTGAATACCCATTCATTACTACAGTATGTTAAGTGCAATTCTTGAATCCATCTATCACTTTAATTTCATTGGAACCAGTCTGTTTGTTCAGAGATTACCCCATGATACAAAACACAGCATGGTAAAAGGAGGGATTATTGGGAGATTTGCCTTAAAAACAGACTCCTGAGTTAAGATGTTTATGTGGATGTAGCCTAAGTCACTGAATCCAAAGTAATTTGTATTCTAAAGTTACAATTTTCATACAGTCAACATCATAAAAAAACACATTTAAAGGATGTTGGACCTCACTTATTGAATTATAACATAAAGCATTTCTCCAGGAGACAAGAAACCTGAGTACACTTATCGTTTCAACAGGAGGGAGTTCAGTCAATATCTCAGTGCCACACAGAGTGCATAGTCACTGGCTAATGCAGTAAGAAGGCAAAAAGAACACTTGATCCCTGCCACAGAAGATGAACTACTGTGAGGCCATAAATTCAAGCTTTAGATAACCAAAACAAATGCAGGCGAGAAAACAGGTCAGTCATCTAGGAAGAAAATCAAAAGGCTTACATTTTGTTCCCACAGTTGTTTGTGTATTTTAAAATGCTCGGTCATCGGCTAAAGAAAACAGGAACCATACTGTGCGCAAGCTTCTCATTCAGGTAAAGCACACAAGTTCCCCATCTGACAAAGCAGAAAATTGGACGTCAATCTTGAAGCAAGTCTTGTACCTGAAGGACACTTAGGTATGCCTCTCAGAGACTTCAACAGTATTGGGCAACATCTGCACCTCGCTTTTTGACCACAGTAAAGTAGGGCAGGAATTCCAGGCATCCACTTCTGGTCTCTTTGGTTTCAGCAAACATGTTAGCATTTATGTTGAAAAACTTCAAGAATGCTACACTTCAGGAAGTAAGTATTTCTAGGATTTTAAGGATACTGTAAAGTGCTCCCTAGCTTCAGATGTGTAAATTCCATCTGCGTCTGCAGACTATAAAAGAGGTGATGTTTTTGAGGTGATCTGCCTTTGCTTAATTCAACAACTCGATCAGCTCAGTAGGAAAGTAGGAACTGAGTGATTAGTATCATCACTGCTAAGATATCATCCTTCACATTACTCCCCGATACTCTAGACTGAGAAGCCATCAGTTACATTCTTTGCTTTCAGCTTTCTTTACAGGTAAAAGACTCTATGACTCAAGAGAAGGCTTATTATGTCTGTCTCATTCTGAGTCCTAATGGTGAAAAGCAAATTGCAGAGAAGCTAGCAAACAAGATAGGTCTTGATATTAGCTTTAATTTTTAAAGAACTAACTCTTCTGCTAATGGAGCTTATTAAATAGCAAGGGATCCTTAAAAACATGCGGAAGTAAAAGTTTTATGAATACTCTTTTTAATGGCAAATATTTTTCTGCAGGGTAAAATGGTGGACTGTAGCATTTCATTACTGCATGAAATCATAATTTTATACAGTAAAACAAACACAAATATGAACTTAGGAGGAATCCATTGTCAGGCATATTTGAAAAGGATTTCAGGCACCTAGGGAATGTTTCTGTTTGTTGGTTTAAAAGGCCTTTTAATCTCCATCCAATTTCCTCCTAAATCTTAAAGCATTTTAGTGCAGTCTCTTAATGCAAAGTAGAGTGTGATGCATGCTTTGCACATGATTTTACCCTGGCTCATGCTTTGAACTAGCTGCTAGTGGTAATGGAATATGGAGCTGTCGCATTCTGCTATTTCAAACTCAAACTAGGAGACGAGAGACTGAAAATTGTTACTCTTTTGACTCTCTGTGTTCTGTATCAATGGAGTTTGAGCTGCTTCCTTCATATCAGAGAAAATCCTGTGAAGTATCACCATCTGCCCTGTCTTCATAGTCTTCCCTGGATACCCACTGTTGGCTGCTGTCAAAGATATGATGCTGCACCGAATGGATCTGACAATGACTCTTGTTATGTTTTTTATGCTTTTCTGAAATTTTAGTAGATCACAACTACCTCACATTGCCACATTCATCCTTAAATTGTGCTTCTAGTTGATCTCAGTAGAAAGACCAAAGCCTGACTTTCTTCTCTATATGTAGTGCAATTGGTCTTGTTGCCTTCAATGAAAGTTACCTTGGGTTTTAACACAGAAAATTGTAGAATGAAGAACCAAAAGTGTTTTCTCTTTCCCCAAGGCTATCTTTTGGACCAAATTCTTTTTTTTCAGAGTTCAATAATCTACTGCTTTCGATTACCCAAGAGGAACAGAAGCGTACTAATGCTAGTCATGTAAGCGACGACTCCTCATGTACCAATATCATTCCTGAGAGGCTGGCATAGAGATCAGCACATAGCTTCTGTGTCAGCTGTACTACCATAAGACATGGGCAGCCAAAAAAACCTGCAGGAGTATATACCTTGTGTAAGAAGGAAACATCACTAAACAAACCTTAGCCTTGGGTCTAACTACAGAAATTATATGGCTGTTAGTGAGACTTCTACATATGGGTCCAAGGGCAGAATAAAGCGAAGTTAAGATAGCATTTCACTGTACAGCTGTAATCATTCACATTTTTTTCTCAACATAATTTTAGATTAACATACTATAAAATTGTGTAGTGAGTAAATTCTGCTTTCCAGTTGGAACAATTCCAGACTAAGACGCTTCCTGATGACTACATAAGCTACTCCTGCAGTCAATGGAACTATTACATGATATTGAAACATCAATCCAGAGTCATTTAGACAGCACGCAGAAGAAATGTAATGGATTATTTACTTGGTGTTCGATATTCCTTTGTTATGGAGGTCATTTTGTATTTCTTTCCAGTTAGAGGGAAGGTTCACATGAAGGCCAGTCTGTGTTTAAATTACATTATCTACATGTTCACAGGCTTTTTTTGCCATTTAGGATGTTAATTGCAGGTGTCAAAGATCCAAGGCTCTGACAGTCATCATGAGTCAGCACACAAGATGCTAGTTTCTGAACTCAGCTGAACAGTACAAATCCAAAGGTGTGCTATTACCTGTCTAAAAACTGAAAGTTTCCCATCATAAGGAATCAACAGCCTTTGTTCACCAATCTTTGCCAAAATCTCTCAATCTGGCACTCAAAATGATCAGCTGGTGGAAAACAGAATAACTCCATTGGCATACACAAAATATCAGCTGGCATTTAGGGCAAATCTTGGTCCTAATGAAGTTAATGGCAGAATTCCCACTGATCACAATGAGATCTGACACAGAATGTGACAGCTGCACATAAACCAGAGCAGACTGGTAACAGCCTTTCAGGTCATTGTACTTCCTTGGAAACACACAGAGGCTTTCACAAGTTCTTTTGTCCACTCCAGCAACTCAAAGGAGATTTAAAATTACCTTGAGGCTAATGCTGTGCAGTACAGATACTACTGATTCTCAGTTCTCTGCTGTATAAGAAAAATAAAAATGAAATGTTGTTTCAAGACTCTCTCAGATGAATATTTCATGAACTTTCCAGACAATTAAAATTCTAAAAATTACTAGCCAGGCCAAAGTCTGTTCAACTTAAAATGCTTTGCAATGCAGTTTAAAAATAAAGAAAAACATTCTGAATATTCAGTTAAACAAAAAAGTAATTTTGCATTTATAATCTACTAAAAAAAATTCTATAACAGCTTTTCATTTCTGGCATGAGCTAAGTGGAACAGTACTTATTAAAACTGTTGAAACTTCACTTCTCCAAAAATAGTTTTGGTCAAAAAAAAAATCCTAGCTCATTTTTTGAAGATGTGACCTGTGGAGAGCATGAGGCTAGCAGGAAGGGTCACAAGCTGAACCTGGACTCTTTTCCAAGTGCCCTGTGGTGGTCTAAAAACATCTCAAGACAAAAGAGAAGTGAGTTTAGTAAGCCTAGCTGGCAGAATTGCTCCTCCTCTCATGCGGCTTCTACACCCTAAACGGAGAGGCAGATCAGGACTCCTGGAAGAAAACAGAGATTGAAAATGAATTTACATTCAATCAGGCTTCTTAAGTGCTTACTCCTCTATTGCACCGCCCAGAGCAATGTTCAGAATTTCCTCCTTGTCCTTCAGTTTTTCTGCTAGCAAAGTAGTTTAGTACTGCTATAGAGTTCCACCCCTCTGCAGGTTTAGCTGATTATGCTACAAAAAATGAATTTTACCTTCTTTCCCTATTGTATCTTTGCCTTTGTAGCCCATACTGCAGGCATTTATTCAGCAAGAAGAATACGGTCAGGGTCTTCTATTTTTCTTCTAAGAGGGTAACACAAAGCTATCCTGTTTTTTCTTGACTTAATTACTGATTCTGTAAGGAAAGCTCTCACACAGGTTCTATTACCATTATTTTGCTTCAGTTGCTACTTGGGGCCATTGTACTGTCTGTTTCAGATATGCCTCCAGGCAGTTTTGGCCTGCTGAGATCTTTTTTTGACACCCTGAGAACTACTGATGAGTTTTCGTACCCCTGCGGCAATGCAACCTGTCTCCTTGGCAGCAAAAAATGACGCTGCACTGGTTGGACTGCTCGCCAGTATGGTTCATGTATTCTTTCCTTGGCACATAATTTTCAACAGGTGTAATCATGCTCTAAGAGGCCCATGGTAGCAGCCTGTAATACAGTAATTGCTTAAAGGAGCTGCTTTTTCAGAAGAAATGACGCTTACATTGTCATGCAGACCGCTGATCATTGCCTGGCACCTCTGGCCTCAAGGCAAGAGTCCAAACAACTTGTGAGAAGGCATTTTGCCATCTCAGCAGATGGACATGAGCATAAGCAGCTTAGGGACCAGGTCTGCGTATCGAGCATAGGCATTGAGGGCATGATTCCTAGCCAAGAATACTGCAACTGCTGTTTATCTTCTGCTTACCAACCAAGAGTTGTTTATCTTCTGCTTACCAACCAAGAGTCAGGGAATATGTCATTGCTAATTAAGACCTGAGCTGGACTCAGTTTCAAAACTATAAAACACGACTGTGCAAAAGAGAGAATCTGTCTGGCTTGAAGAGAGCAGCAAGTTTAAGAAGGGCCAAGGGAGTTATCAGGATGAAATCTGTGTGGACGCTGACCAAAATGGTCTGTACAGGAAATTATGCCCCAGAATGTTTCCATTTCATTAGATTCAGGAAAAGAGCAAAGGAAGGGCAAAATTGCTGTTAATATGTAGGTGGTTTTATATTTACTCCAAAGAAAAAGTAAAACTTGGCATGATAAAGGTACATAGTTGAAACGGGAAAAAAATTAGACCAAATATAAGAAAAAATCCTGACTGTAAATTACATGAATTTACAGAAGGAAGGCTAAGAGGCATTTTTGTCTGTCAATTGTAATACCTAGAAGAAAAAACTTCTTCAAAATAAGAAGACAATACAGGCATACCTTGTTTTATCACGCTTTGCTTTATAGCACTTTGCAGATATTGCATTTTTTATTGTTCCACTTTTTAGCAATAAAGTATTTTTTAATTAAGGTATGTATATTGGGTTTTTTAGACATAATGCTATTGCACACTTAATAGACTACAGTAAACATGACTTTTATGCACACCAGGAAACCAAAAAATTTGTGTGACTCACTTTATTGTGATATCGGCTTTATTGTGGTATTCGCTTTATTGCAGTGGTATAGAACGGAACCTGCAACACCTCCAAGATACTCCTGTACTGCATTCACTGTGAGAAAACCCAGATGACCTGGGAGGTCTCCTCCTCTCTCCATTCCATGAGTCAGATAACATTATGTTACCTGCGGTACTGTAGTACTACAGGTCCCCTAATGCCTTTGAAAGCCTGAACTAGAATTAAGTGGTTTGGAGGCCTTGTCCTTGTACAGAAAAGAAATGAAGCAGAGGATCCAGCAATATATTATTTAAACCATGATGTGACATACTTCTGCTCATTGAAGACAACTGTAATATCAGATGACAGGATCAAGGACATGCTGAAAATATATTTGGAACATGTTAAACTGGATTTTGATCTTAACATTGTTGTCTGAGTTTCAGGCCAAATATCCATGAAGTATCATAAAATCTGCCGCCCCTTTTTACATTCTAGTATCAAAAATAGTTAGTAATTAGGGTAAGAAATGAGGTCAAGAATTTGCTTTTCTGATAAAGAAGAAATTACAAATATAAAGGAGGATAAAACTGCAAAATTCCCTGCATGATACTTCACTGAATACTTGAAATACAGCAACCTAAAAGGAAAAGCTGGCCCAAAAAGTGAAAAACCTGACACAAAAAAAAATAATGAACCCAGCACAGCAGATTTCGGAGCTGATGCTCTCTCATTCAGGTCATTATCCACACACTACAAGTAATAGGACCATGTATTTTATATTATTTTATTTCATGTATTTTTATTTACACCCCTGAAGCTATTTTCATCGAACCACATTTGAAAGACATGATGGAAATGGAAGCTGGGATATAAGAAACTCAAATGTTCTTCAAATCTTTGCAAATACATATATTTAAATTTTAAAAGTTTCAGTATATGGTACGTTTCCCTTAGCATGCACTGATATGAGGGAGTTAGAAATGTCTAGCTTCCTTTCCTACTGTCCTTCCTCTTTTCTGACCTCCAATATAGAAGGAATAACCTACAAGGGAAGAAAACTGAAAGACAAGCACAGCTCACACAGACAGATGCAGCATATTCCAATACCTTTCTCTAATGATACAACTAGATAAATTATAATACTTCAGACTGTTGTCCAGCCCTATGCAAAAAGACAAAGGGGTTTCAACTATCATCACCAAAATGCCTTTCCACAGCTCTACTGACTTTCAAAAACAGTATAGTCCTGACAGCTACTTTCATTATCACCACACTTGTATCTATATCAATATATGAATGGATATATTTACCCTTCTGTCAGAGTACCTTCTCATATAAGAAGAAAAATTACTAGAAAAATAGCCTTGGTAGTATTATAACAATGTTGCAAGGCCATCACCTCCCCTTGCACTGTTTCATGTGATCATGTAAATATTTGGGGGTACAGAATAAATTAGAAGAAATTTGCAGTTTTGCCCTTCACTGTCTGTTACTGTGCACTTTTTCCTACCATAATTATTTAAAATCTAACTCAAAGCACAGTGAAGTTAGAAACTGCTCAATGAAATAACCTTTTCTTATTTATCACACTACAAGTCACTCAGTTTTCATTTGAATATCCTGATGACCTACACAGTCACACATGAATGTCAGTGGAACTATTATAACTCATTTTCTCACAACGTTCACACTGCTTTGCAGTGCAGCTAGAGCCCCCAGTACAGCAACAAAGTCAATTAAATGGATATTTTTTGCTTACTTATAGGATGTAGGTCAGCTATCGGGTTGAAGATGACACACTAGCCTTATCTTCTCTGCTAGCTGACAGAATATCTAATTTTGGGAGGGCTGATTTGAAAAGAATGTAGAAAAAGATTGCTCTCCCATCACAAAACACAAGTACAGGGCACCTTGCCTGGCTTTTGTCAGGCTGACGAATAAACACTGGGCAGCACCTGAAGGGCTCTAGGGAAACAAAAACCTGAAGAACAGCAACCCACACTAGAAGGTATGGAGACAATGAAAGTGTGTGCTACTAAAATAGTGCTGTTTTCTTGCTTAAGCTTTAGCTTTTTTATCCTTTTCCATGGTATCAAAGCCAAGGCTAACAAGAAGAGAAAGCACCAGCAAGTCAGGCACTCCACAATCAAACTTGTGCTTGCAAGTGTTCAGCTATCTGAAAGGCCTTGAGATACCTGCCGAAGGTGCCGCTACTCCTCAAGCACAAGGAGGGTGAAGTACCTCAAAATGGGCATCCAAAGAAGCTTAAAGTGCATATGTGGTACTAAAGCTAGACACTAGTAATGTGGTTGTTCTCAAAGTAACTCAAGCTGTTCTTGTCTCCATCTTCTTGTTTTCTCTCTCACAAATTCACACACTTGCTCTAGTTATTCACCTGATCTTTTCACCAGCTCTCTTCTAGCATAACCATCCTTGATGTCTACTTCTACCTTGCATAAAAATTCTTGTACGCCCATGCTCCCGCAAAACAAATCTTGCGCATCAGCTCTCATCAGGGACTCTTTGTGCCTCCCTGGAGATAGAGAGACGTGTGCTCCTGCCAAACTTGCACACTCATATGCCTTCCATCGCTGACCTCAGGCCTTCTGTCCCCATTCATGCAGAGACTTACTGGAAAACGGCCTTTTTCTTGTGTAAACTGTTTCCTCACATTCCAGCTTCACTGCCTTACCTCAGTGTGGAAGCAGAGACCTGCCAGTGGTGATGCACTCACTGCACAGTCAGACAGGCTGGAGAGAGGCAGGAGAGACTGTCCTCACCCAGCTGCTGCCACAGGGACAGGGCACGCTTGAGCCTTGGGTCTTCCTCCTTGTG
Organism: Phaenicophaeus curvirostris; assembly: GCF_032191515.1. Classification (NCBI taxonomy): domain Eukaryota; kingdom Metazoa; phylum Chordata; class Aves; order Cuculiformes; family Cuculidae; genus Phaenicophaeus; species Phaenicophaeus curvirostris. Next base: position 5,626,999 of record NC_091396.1, read on the forward strand.
CCTTCTTCATTCAGAACATTTAGTACACATTGACAAATGCAAACTTTCTACACAGTTACCACGGAGAAAGGCAGAGGAAAAAGGGAAAGTCAATCTTTCCTTGGGCCTCCTCACGCTCTCGAGAAATGTGTTTCAACAATTTATTCTGTGCCATGGGGGAGGGCAGGGGAGGAGGCACTTTTTGAAAGCAGCTGTTTTAGGAAACACTAAGCACACAGATGCATTTGAAATGCGACCCTGACCTACTCTGGGCTTCACATTTTGCAGGAAAATGCTTTTATCTACTGTAGAAACACAGCTTTTAGCCCTTTCCTGAAAGAAGAGGTCTGTGACCCGTCTTTGAAACAGCTAAGCAGGGACTATTCTTTTCCTTTTAAAACACAGTTTAAAGTGGAGATGATGAAACAGCATTGAATAAAATATGAATCCGTGGAGCAGAACTCAAGCTATCTATCTATCATGTAATGCCCTACCCATGAAGCTGTGTTTGTACTCCTATTATCTTACTGGCCCAGTGAATCTTGAGTTCATTTCTATACAACAGTCCAGATTCAGCAGGACGGCTGAAGGGCACTGCCCATGCGTGTACCCCATTAACCACAGACACCTAAACTAGGTAAGAAAATGAGGCATGTGGTTCTCAGCTCTCTAAGACAGGAAAGAAAGGCGAACCTAATTCTTTCACAATTATAGGCTACTACATACAAGGGAAGCAGTAGCGTGAGGCTATCTTCCTTCTAAAGGACAATGACATCTCCTACTGCCTTTTTTCCAGTCTTTCCAGCTCATAAGGCACTTAACCAGGTGGAATCCCTATTGCGGTTTAATCATTGGATTATCTAATTACTGGATCTTGAACGTGAAGCCCATCATAACCCAAGTTATGAATTCATTGTTACTTTAGCTTGGTATCCAGACAAGACTCAGTAAATCTGAACTCTGGCAGAAGAAACATACTGAAGTAGAATCAGTTGCAGCTACTCTCTGAAAGCCAACAGCAAAGGGCCAGCTTCCAGATCCTGACACACAGACGGAAAAGCACAAGTTCACGGCATATTTCAGCTCACAAATTAAAAAAAAAAGAAAAAAAGAAAAAAGAGGTCTGAAAAAGGGAAAATACAGAATAAAAATGTCACGAGCAGTGCAACATTTCAGTTTTCTTATTAAATAAGTGTGATCCAGCAAAGCAAGTATCATCTGAAGTGCAGGTTCACTAATTAATAGGTTTAGTAAATTCTTGGTTCAAAATTCCACTGGGAACAACAGTCATTAGGCACTATCACCTACTGTAGATAGTTATGAAGGATCTTAATAGAGGAAGAAACTAGTAAACATTTTATCTTCATTATAACTACCTCCTGTCTCATGATCCACAGAAATAGACATAAGAATCTTCCATGACAAATTCATCTCATAGAACAGGAAGAGCTGCTACTTGCTACAGATTTTTGGCTGAATATTTTTCCACTTGTCTTTTTTGCTATTTCATTCCATACACACTGGAAGCATTTGCTGCTGGAGAAGAAAAAGATATTATTTACTGAACCAAACCAATAGTTCATGTAGTTTTATGCCCTCTCCTTGGTGGTGGTCAGTATGAGCTACCTCACTCTGAAGAGAAGGGAAAAGATACAAAAAATTCTAAACAAAAGTTCTGAACAGCAGACTCAACAAAGAAAACTCTGGCTTAAGCTCAGGATGAATATGCCCTGAAACATAATTATTTATAATCATTTAAATATTGTACCCCATTAATATTTGTTAGCTCTTTCCAGTTTTAGTTCTGGTAGTTTAATAATATTGAGACCATTCCAACTCATATATTTCAAAAGAGTATTTCACTCCTGTACTACATTCTCCCAGTTCACTAGCACATGAGTTGAACCAATTGAGAAACAAGCTGCTTTCCATCTGCTACCAAAAAAATGTGATAGCATATATTAGCTATATTAAAAATATAGCTTTGAAGAGTTCTTTAATAAAGAGTTAGAGAACCATTACCACTATTTTTTTTCAGATAAAATTATTTTGGCTCACAGACTGGTCTAATATTCCAAAGCACTCTAACTACAGTCTGCATTTGAAGAGCAAGCTATTAGCTCTCTGTTTAACAGTTAGCTGGCTGTTTCAGTTTAGATTCTCAGAGTCTGATGCAAATCCCTCATGTTGCCTCCCTTGCTCTTGACTGCTCTGCTCCGATAAATTTCCCCATGACGACCACCTCCGTTATGTTTACTAAATCAGAAATGAAGCATGGATTTGTAATATAAGTAGTATGTCTTCGCACTGGTTAGCCCAACACAGGCGGTCATACAACTGGGTTTTGCATCCTGTTTAATGTCAGTGTCTGGGAGAACAAGTATAACTTCCATTCCTCTGGAATTGTGAAAAATCAGTGGCCTTGATTAGGTATTTTATCAAATAGGTTTTGATAAGATAGAAGGATATTTGACTAGTTCTGCATCTGCACTCTCCAGCAGAAACATCTCACCAGCTTAGCTCACATATTTTGCAGAAAGAGCAGGATAAAATGTCATGAGGCTGTACTGGGTTATATGTGAGGTTTCCTGACTTAATTCACTTTAATTTTTCCTTCTTCCCTCCCTGCAATGCAGTATGCTCCAATAAACCTAATATCTGACTTTCATAACTGTTTTGAAAATTATAAATATCTCTTGTATGAAGCACTATGAAAAGTCATTGCATCACAAGCTTTACAAAGAGATGCTGAAAAAAATCTTTCATTAAAAGTGCATTAGGTGCTAAATGAATCTACAAACCCATACTCAGAGACCCATATATTGCCCTTATGGGTAATAAGATATATAAAGTTTGTGGCTGGCAATCTGTTATTTAAATGGAACATTAATGTAATAGAAAGTATCTGCTTGTATCAGCAAGACTACCATCATAAACTTTACAGAGTAATCTCTTGCTGTTAATAGCATTTCACAGAAATCACCACAGACACCACAGAAAACATACCCACTGTAGTAATACACAGCAACATCCAATGGATAGTCCTTTCTCTTCAAGAAATTTAATGCAGATTTAGAGAGGGAGTTATTGAAAGAGTTCAGCACTTGATTTGATTCTGAATGTCAGAGCTCAAAAGAATGAAGATAGGGTATCAATCTGATCTGCATTTTCTACTTTGTCTACAAAAACTGAGAAGTCGTAAACACTGATATCTGTTACTAAGTATATTAGAAAAGAAGAAATGTTCTCAGGCATGGAGTGTGGGTTCTCCCCCTTATATTAATGATACAGAAATTAAGTTATACTTAATGGATTAAGATGTGTAAATTCCATAGTAGTTTGAGCCAAATCCTTAGCTCGTGTAACTGAGATAGAGTTCAGACTTAAATAACATCAAATTAACAATATGAACTACAGTGAGTAAAACCAATCACAGTATGAAGGAACAAATGACTTGGCTGTGTCATTTCACTGACTAAATAAATATGAGGTTTCAGCAACTTCAGCAGAAGCAAGGCTCCAATAGCAGTTAGCAAGTGGCTTCTGGAAAAAATATATTTGTTATTCTCTTGGTGTCTGAAATAATTGAAGATTTTTTGTCTTGATGTTATGTTTCATCTTCTATTACTGTAACAGCCAACCAGAAAAATAGTGTGATGTCTGAAGGCTGACCTTCATAAATGAATTGTATACAGGGGCATTTCTGACCACCATGAGGTCAGAATTCCTTCTCCTGTCTCCATATCCCACTACAAGAATGTGGTACTTCACACTTAAAAAACACTGTGATTGATTACACATACATTTTTTCTTCCTTTCTTTACTAATCAGACCTAAATAATACGGACTGAGCATGTTCAACCCAATGAAAGAGAGTAGAGGAACTCTCCATGGTGTCATTAGAATATTTATTTGAGTACTGGAAAATCCAGATTTAAAAGCTTCATCACATTATAAAACTTGGGCCTATCAACCCTTCCAGTATGACAGTATCCCACTGGAAACAACAAATGGTTCTCAATACTTCCTTGGGAAACTCTTCTTTGCATTAAATTAAAAATATTTGTCATTAGTTTGAGATAGATTCTTGGGATTCATATGGGGTAAAGGACAATGAATTAAAGTCCCTGAGGAAGTTAGAATTAGTTTCTTAAAAGTAGAGAGAAGCTGAGGAGGGACATGAGAGACAGGGAGTTCCTCCAAGGCAGTGGTATGTGGGTTGTCCCCTATTACCTAGCTGCTGGTCTTTGCTGCACACGGCATGCTGACTTTTATAACTCTGGGTATTTTCAGGTAAATATTAGATCCAAGTAATGGGTAACAGAACTTACAAACCTATGTCTACAGAAATCCCTTTGAGAACCTACACTCAATGTTTCGGTTCTGTTTTGCCTGAAGAAGGGCATGGCTCAGGTTATTCTGCAGAACAAAACATAATAAACAATTTTTTTGCAATGTAAATCAGTGCTGCTTGAGACAAGAAGCACTAGAGTAGTCTCTAATTGTAGGTTGTCAGAATCGAGTATATCTCCCAGTTCAGTGTAACGGGGAACAGTAATAAAAACTGATCCCACATCTAACACCATGACTTACTCTCTCCTTTTCCCGACTTCGAAAAGACTGAAAAGCCTTTTTCTTTTTAATAGGGCATACTTTTTTAGATGTACAAACTACATATTTGTCCAGAATATTTCTGGATTAGATCCAGGACATCCATAAATCTACATTAGAAAATATCTTGGCAAGCAGCTAAAGACTGATTGTACAAAATGCCTCCATGTAAAACTTAGCAGATCATGTTGCAAAATTTTAAAGACTAAAATCAAATCAAATCTAATAAAAACCAATTCAGCTGCACTTCCTAGAGGAAGGATAGGCAGGTGGTCCACTTAGATGACATTTTACTTTTTTCCTAGGATATTCAGAAATATGGATGTAATATAGATATGCTCACACTCCAAAGCCACTGAGCACTTGGAAAAGCCATATATAGTAAAAATTTAATAAGCACATTGATTACTTAGGAACCTAAATTCCCTTTTTGAAAGTGAGGCAGGCACTGACAAGCTTAACTCTTCTAAAAATATGAGTGACTCAACACCATAATTCCCCAATTGTCATGCACATAACCAATGTGAATTAAGCTTTTTATCTTTTAAGGAACAGAATTATTTCAAATGGCAACTATTTTTCTACTGATATTCAAGCAAATAAAGACTATGTGCACTTTCTACAGACTCTATTTTTATGTCCAAATCTGAAATTATTTTATCTTTGAGTTGGATACAGGTAATTCTTTTCTCTCTTGCAGTTTGAGAGAGATCACTTCCACTGCTGTGGGCAGTTTGTAGTAGACTTCTCAAAAAGCATCAAAACAAACCCAGAAAATATAAATGCTTATTATGAAAATGTTTCTAGTTAGAAATATAAACAAAATGTTTTAAATAGATTTTTTTCCATGAGAAGAGATTGCTGGAAAAGGAAGGAAGTGGCAATGCAGGTGTTTGCACCTCTTGGTAGCTGGGAAAAAGAAATGCAATTTTAGCTTCTTCCTTCAGACCCATTCTGGGTAGTTTGCCAAAATCTTAGCACAGAAGCCTCATTCTCCTTCTGCCAGGTAAAGGGGCTGCAAAGGAAGCAGTGCACTCAAATCCATATTTCCTTCCCTTGATGTGCTGTGTGATAAATGGTTCAGCTCGCTGCATCCTCAGCCTCAACGGGGAGCCACCTGTTGGGGACTTGCCTTTCAGTTTTGCTTTTTCCTTGCATCCAGAAATATCTTCAGTGCCTTAATTTCTCAAGAAGATTTTCCATCAGCTAAATATTTAAAAAAAAAAATCCCCAGACATTTTCTAACATTCAGCAATCTGCTGAGGTTTGGAGCAGATGATTACTTATTTGAGCACAGGCTTTTCTTTTTCTTCATTTTTGTACAGTGCTTTGCACAATAGGAGCCTGATTATATTAACGTTCCTTTGCCTCTAAAGTCTGCAACTCGAAAGGGTCATTTCAGAGACTTGGGCATTTCCATCTGTGCCAAGTCACTAACAAACTATTATTCTGAAAAAAACAAAACCAATCCTAAAGGACAAAAATATTTAAGGATCTAGCAGATCACTAAGGATCTACTTGAGACAATGATATAAGTATATAGACTCATGGAAACCAACCCAGTTCTGTGAATTCACACTTTGTTTCCAGACAGTATAAGGCATCTTGTCTAAAAGAACCACATTCATCTAACCTGTTGATGATAACCTTTGCCCATTTCATATAACAAATATATCATGACAAACTCATAAGAGTATTCATAGCTGAATGTGGAAGACAGATACTTAGGACACGATGCCTGCAAACTCAAAGCACTAAGGTACTCAGCCAAAAAAAAAAAACACGGTAAGGGATCTTAAATTTGTAAATAGATGTTATTGAAGAATACTCCTGAGAGCAAGTGTAGAAAAAAATGTTTGTCAATAGTGTATTTTAAATCAATGAGCTGCTGTAGTATTGGAATTTAGAGATGCTTGTGCTTGCCATGCTTGCTTTGTCTGATCATAGCCTATAATCTTAGCTGTTGCTGTTTTTCAAGCTGTAGATTAAACAGCCTGAGGAAGCCTGAAAATACCTCTTCGAAATGCACAGCAGGGTTTCTCAAAAATGAACCAACAAAACTTTGAGAAAACTCTGCTGCAGAATGAAAAGCAAGAGAAAACTATGTGCATTACAAGCATAAAGATATTTTGACATCTGGGAAATAGATTAAAATGGAGGGCAAATAATTGCCTAAAAAATTTAGACAAGAGTCTGTGCACAGATGTAAGATTTCCCAACTAAAAGTAAATATTTGTCCTTTATTAGTTCCCCCTCCCTTGTTAATCCTGTTTCTACAATGGCAGAAGGACAACTAAACTTGATTCTTTGCTGTAGTCTTCACTAGGAGACATAGGGGTCACTTGAAATTATTTCAGTTGCAGAAAATCACTTGGTGAAAAGTACACAGCAAAATTTTTCTGTCTCAGATGAAAGGCTGGAGGTTGGGGGAGAAGAAATTGATGATGATCTCAAACTGATGATTTCATGGTAAGGAGGCAAAGAGGAAGTCTTCTGTAGGATCACGCTATCAGAAAATTAGGACATTCTTTCTCACGAGGGTTTGCTGATATTTTATTATTGGTGACATTTCTGTGAGTACCCTGTGTGCAAAAGATGGAGCACTGCACTACAAAGCCTGTCATGAAAAGCAATCCCAACCAATGCTGATTTCACTTAAAGGCAGCAACATAGTGAAAAAATGAGCAGAAACCCAACACTTTCCTTTGCTATATATGGAACTTTCTTGCCTAGAATGGTGCTCCAGAGAACTTTTTTCTCCTCTTTTTTTCTTTTGCTACATCTGTAAAAGAAGACAACTGCCAGCATGCAGCAATCAGTACTGCTCTGTAAAAGAGATGATGAAACAAACCTACTTGTGATAACAGATAGCTGGAACCAATGATGTAGAGACTTTTCCTCCAGGGCTGCATACCTATAGACAGTCAGAAGGTATTAGAAAAGGAAGCCTTATGTGTTTTAATCCTTTTTATATTCACTTAAATAGAAGTATTTTAAAGTTTCAAGCCCAATGACCCCCATCAAGAAAAACTTTAATAAAATAGCAATAGACCTTGTACATTCTGAATGATGTACATAAATAGTAGGTAGGTAAATTACAACTTAGCACTTCAGAGTAGTACTGTGCAAAGGCTGTCAATCCTGCCTAGAAACAAACTGAATTACAAAGCACATAGAACAGTACCTGCAATACCCTTCTCTCAAACAGCTGGTCATTACCCAGGGACAGAGCCCAACTGGCACACAGATCACAGAATAGTAGAAACATGGAAACATAGAATGGTTTGGGTTGGAAGGGACCTTAAAGACCATCCAGTTCCAATACCCCTGCCAAGCGCAGGGACACCTTCCACTGGATTAGGTTACTCAAAGCCTCATCCAACCTGGCCTTCAACATCTCCAGGGATGGGGCATCCACATCTTCTCTGGACAACCTGTTCCAGTGCCTCACCACCCTCACAGGGAAAAATTACTTCCTAATACCTGATCTATATCTCCCCTTTCAGCTTTTAACCATTACCCCTCATCCCTTCTCTGCACTCCCTGATAAAGAGCCCCTCCCCAGCTTTCCTGTAGGCTCCCTCTAAGCACTAGAAGGCTGCTATAATGTCTTTCCCAGAGCCTTCTGTTTTCTAGGTTGAAGCCCAACTCTCAGCCTGTCCTTGTACAGGAGGTGTTCCAGAAACCTTGTGGTCCTCTAGAGTCACTCCAACAGCTCCACATCCTTCCTGTGCTGAAAATACATGTGAGCTCCCTGCAGCAAAGACCGCCTTGTTCTTGTATGTATTTTTATTGCACCTCACTGAGCAGAAAGCAGCCTCACTTCACGACTGAGGGTCTGGGATTCTCTGGTGCAAATATTAATAAACAAGCCTCCTGAACAGCACAGCACACAGCTTCCACATTTTTCACGGCCTCTTCTGGAGACAATACCCACTGTGTATATGATGGGCAGCCTTCTCACCATTTCCCTTTTCAGTTTAAGAAATCTGACAAGATTAGAGGATTTCTACTAGAATTTGAATTATTAATTATGGCATAAGGTTCAACAAGGCCAAATGCCGGGTCCTGCACTTGGGGCACAACAACCCTGTGCAGTGCTACAGACTAGGAGAAGTCTGTCTAGAAAGCTGCCTGGAGGAGAAGGACCTGGGGGTGTTGGTTGACAGCCGACTGAACATGAGCCAACAGTGGCCCAGGTGGCCAAGAAGGCCAATGGCATCTTGGCTTGGATCAGAAATGGTGTGACCAGCAGGTCCAGGAAGGTTATTCTCCGTCTGTGCTCGGCACAGGTGAGACCTCTCCTTGAATCCTGTGTTCAGTTCTGGGCCCCTCACCACAAGAAGGATGTTGAGGCTCTGGAACGAGTCCAGAGAAGAGCAACCAAGCTGGTGAAGGGGCTGGAGAACAGGTCTTATGAGGAACGGCTGAGAGACCTGGGGTTGTTTAGCCTGGAGAAGAGGAGGCTGAGGGGAGACCTCATTGCTCCCAACAACTACCTGAAAGGAGGTTGTGGAGAGGAGGGTGGTGGCCTCTTCTCCCAAGTGACAGGAGACAGGACAAGAGGGAATGGCCTCAAGCTCCACCAGGGGAGGTTCAAACTGCACATCAGAAAAAAATTTTTCACAGAAAGGGTCATTGAAACAAGCTGCCCAGGGAGGTGGTTGAGTCACCATCCCTGGAGGGATATAAAAGTGGTAGACAAGGTGTCAGGGACATGGTTTAGTGTTTGATAGGAATGGCTGGACTTGAGGAACCAAGAGGTCTTTTCCCATCTGGTGATTCTATGATTCGATGTTTCTATGATTCCTCATCCTCGAGCCACCTCAGCACTTTAAATTATTTTAAAACAAAACGAAGGGTTTAGTTTTACAGTGCTAAGCGTGAGCCTTGTGTTCTCTGTGCTAACCACGAATGCGAAAGGCGACCCGTCAGCACCTGCACCCCCGCCTCCAGGGAAGGGGGGAAGCCAGCCCCGACCCGGCTCCGGCCGCGGGCTGAGAGCGCCCCCTGCCGGCCCCGCCGGAAACCCACCGAAACAGCCGGGAAAAGGACTTCATCCACGGGCATAGAAGCACAGAATCACAGAACGGGTTGGGTTGGAAGGGACCTTAAAACCCATCTAATTCCAACCCCCTGCCATGCGCAGGGACACCTCCCACTAGACCAGGCTGCTCCAAGCCCCATCCAACCTGGCCTTGAACACCTCCAGGGATGGGGCAGCCGCAGCTTCCCTGTGCCAGTGCCTCGCCGCCCTCATCGTGAAGTATTTCTTCCTAATGCCTAATCTAAATCTTCCCCCAGCCAATTTAAAGCCATTCCCCCTCATCCTATCACTACAAGCCTTTGTGAAAAGTCCCTTCTCAGCTTCCTTGTAGCCCCTTTCAGTACTGGAAGCTGCTCTAAAGTCTCCCCAGAGCCTTCTCCTCTCCAGGGTGAACAACCCCAACTCTCTCATCCTGTCCTCATATTGAAGGTGCTCCAGCCCCACCTTTGTAGCCCTCCTCTGGACCTGTTCCAACAGTTCCATATCCTCCTTATATTGAGGATTCTAGAACTGGACACAATACTCCAGGTGGGGTCTCACAAGAGCAGAGTAGAGGGTCATGCTGAAATATGCGTGTTTTAATTTCATAGATGCACAACTTCATATGCTTGTGCATGTTCTGTGATTTCAGAGTCAGTCACTGAACTAGCCTGCCTGGCACCATGTGCATGACCCCAGGGGCCCATGCTAACCATCACTGCTGAGGAAGCACAACCTGAACCCGTACTTCAGAGATCATGGTTAGCATCCAACTCTTCCCATGCTCATGCAGAAACATACTCACGGTGTTTTTCTTTTGAGTTTCCCACCTGCCACGAGAGGATTTTAAGTAATGCCTGCTTTATAGAATCATAGAATCATTAAGGTTAGGAAAACCTCTAAGATCATCAAGTCCAACCATCAACACAATACCACCATTCCTAAAGCACGTCCTGAAGCAACATATCTACACATTTTTTAACACCTCCAGGAATGGTGACTCCACCACTTCCCTGGGCAGCCTCTTCCAATGCTTCACCACTCTTTCAGTAAAGAAATTTTTCCTAATAGCCCATCCAAACCTCCCCTGGTGCAACTTGAAGCCATAACGCACAGCTACACTTTGGGAGCGTGATGGGGACTCTGCTTGACCTGGAAGGCTTGGTAGTTGGCCCAGTCCCACTGCCCCAGCGAGAAGCAGGGCAGCTGGGGTACTACGGCAGCGCCCATCGCAGGCACCTTGGTGGGGATGGGCTGAAGCCAGGCTAGAACATCACCCAGACTCATCTTGGTGGAAGGGTTGGTGTGGAGGTGGACATAGGCAGGCAGGGATGGTGGTGCCCTCCAGGCCCTTGCAAGTTTGCCTTGTGTCTTCTAAATCCTTAGGCTTCAACATTCCTCCCAGCTCTCACGTTTCTTTTCTTTTCTGCATTAAAAAAGAGAGAGGAAAGGGATTGTACTCATATGGACATGGCAGGGGAGACAGGCTCTCATGCAACGTGAAGGACAGGTCTGCATTGCTGTGAGTGCAGGGCTGGTTCTTGATTACTAGAGCTCGCAGATAGACTACTTGTTCTTTTTGCCTGCCTCGTATGCAAATTAAACACTTCCCTACACCATCCACAAAGAGCTTAAACAAACCCTGAAATGGATTAAGCAGCTAAGAAAAGGCAAATTTCCTAAATTTAGCAGGATGGCATGAAGTTTTTAAAAATATGAATAAGAATCTTAAAGCAGTCACATAAATACTTAAATGCACCATCTCTAGACTGCTCCGGTGCCCACCAAAGCCCAGAAATTAACATCTCATAATCAGAAATTTTTAGCACTTATTATCTCATGGCACAAATTTGTATCGAAAACATATTTTAGTAGTCATGCTTAAAGCTGTCATTTTGTTTCCTCTGCAGGCATATTTTATTTTTTTTCTAAATATGAAAAAATAAAAGCATGGTTTTATGGATTAATTATGCAATTATGCAACTTCAGAAATAATCCCTTAATTAGTTTCCTTGGGATGACATCAAGTACCTAAGAAATAACACAGTAAAATAGAAATTTGGAAGGTCTGAGTTCTGGCAGGACTGCTTTCACTTATTATAAAAAGAACAGAACAAATTTCCCAAAATGTTTAATGTCAGTACTTGCAGTTCTCCTTTCACAACAGCAGGAGAAAAAAAAAATTGTCTAATGCCCAAAAATGACATCTGTGAAAAAAATCTGTGCTAAAAAGGATGAAAAGAACATCTAGTACAATTTATTCACAGAAATGCCCTTAATAGACTAAATTTACACCATAAAACCCTTTCTCTAACCAGTTTGTATAATAAAGAAAATTACGTTATTGATACGAGTGTTAAAGCAGCTTTTGTGTTGTATAGTAAATCAGATTCGTGCTACACTTAGCAGATGGACACACTTCTGCTACATGCTAGGGACTATATCAGTTATCCAGTCTTATCAACACATTCATCCCTGTCATCTACCTTTCATTTAAGGGCACCACCAAAATCAGTAGATGGGATTTAAAAGGCTGAGAAACCAACCAGATCACCAGAATGCTCTTTTGTTCTGCAGCCCATCTCAGATAGCCCTTGCCACAGATTTGAAACTGGTGCCGCAGGCAGACGGCAACAGAGTGGATTCGGGTAGCAGCCATCTTCCCAGAACAGCATTTGGAATTTCACTCAAGGAGGCATCTTGTAGAGTCAACCGAATTAACATTTTCACTGTTATTGACACTACAAGATTTATTACTCCCTGTTCAATTTAAAAAGATTCCCTGGGGAAATTTTTAAGGGGTGCTTGCTTTATTAGTTGGTATTGAGTTGGACCATTTGACAGCTTGTGGGGAATGTCTGAATAACAAAATCCTTGCTAGAAAGAGATTAAGAGACCCCTGGTGAATGATATGGATGACATTGATTTGATTTTAGCATGACGCATTTAGTTTCCATTCTTAAAAGAATGTAGTGCATTAATTTATAGCATGAAAGGTGACTATATGAACTGTATACACAAAAGAGTCTGACTAGGGCTGCGATAGAACCTGGATCCCTACAGTGCACATAGCTCTCGCTCCCCCAGTAATCAGTAAATTTCAGCAAGATTACTATACAGAGCTGGATTACGGCAGGGAGGAAGCAGTGGGGCTGAACCCTACAACTACTATGCTTGATATTCATAAATCACTTCATTAAAATATTACAGTGGCTCTGAAGTGGGGAGAGAAGGAAAGACAGCAGAGGAAGATTTCTATCTTTTTAAAGCTCATTAATAACTCTCTTCCAGCATAACTATAAAGAAACCATGAAACATTTCTGCACAGGCAAGATGTTGAAACAATAGAAATGCTCTAGTAAATACAAACACAGGATGAATTAGAGTCACACAGTCATGCAGTTTAAGAGCTATTCTTGGTGTTGAAATACAAAAGGCAAGGCTAGCTAACAAGTAACAAAGCACAAGGTTAAGTACTGACAACACTGGAACTATTTTTTCTGAGTGATTATGAGAAAAACAGAGAGAGTCTAGGAAAGCAGAGGCAGGAAAGAACATGAGTTTAATGAATTCACCCATACACTAGAGCATTTATGGAACTATGCACAAAGATACCAGCTTCCTCTAATATGCTGATAAGAACTTTTAGGAAAGCAAGAGTGCATCAAGTTTACCTGATTATATCACCAGCGTTGTTTGCTAATTACCATAAGTCCCTCATTTTAGATTTAGTCAGTAGTCAAGAGTTATATTGCTATTGTCAAAACGGTTTTCACTCTCCAAAGAAAGGGTTGATGAATATTCCTGCTATACCCAGGAACAATAGGTAGTGGAGGGACATAAGGTTCGAGATGGTCGAAATCAGCTTCATTGAATCTTGAAGTAAAAGCTGAAGATTTTTTACATGAACTCAAAATATGTCCTTAAAAAAATGCCTCAAAAAGTCTGAGGTGTTTCAATTACAGATGAAGCCTCTGTTGGATGGGCAGCAGCTATGTGTATTTTTTGACTAAGAACTGGACTGAGATGTCTCTGCTGTGGTTCCAAGCTAGCTAAAAATTACCTAGCCTCATGCATTTATTTTCTGCTCCCCCCCGAAATCTGTACAGTCATTGTGACCTGGTTGCTCATCCCTACAATTCCAAGCTGCAACCACTGAGAGCTGCAAGGTTGAAAAATTACCATGTGAAGGAAGCAGAGGTCTTTTATTCAGTCTCTGAGCATTTTGGAGCATATCAGATCTGAATTGTCTAATCCTAGAGTTCATCCAAGGCTTAATATCAATAAATCACTAACCCTACATCTGTGCTACATACTGGGCTTTGGCAAAAAAAGTGTGCCCGGCAAATATTCAGATTATACAAACTAAAGAAAGCCTGTAATCTGTTCCTCCAAGCACACCAAGGTTACTCAGCAGGAACAGCATTTGTCCCACTGTTTTTCCAGTCATCTATACTTTACTGTGTGCAGCTACTGTAATTATACTTAATCCTCTCTGTGTTACATATGCTAATGTAATTTTCTGTTCTGTGTTTGAGTCATTCATAATTCACTCCTGCCTTTCTAACAGAAAGCTTTATGCCTGTGGGGCTGGAACATACAGTTGGTTTTCCAATATGCCAGATGAATGGCCAAACCAGTGAATTACCGTCAGCTTTCTTAACCTCGACCCTGTCGTCAACAAGTCTATAGACCAAAACAGTTTTAATAGCAAGATTTACCATGGGGCAGGAGACATTCATAAGCAATAGCTCCAAGTCACCATTTCTGGTGATCTGGCATTTCTCTACAGACAGGTTAATATCTTTGTCATTCACCTACACAATTATCTTGTGCTAATTTTCTCTTGTTTTGGCCAGAACAAGAGAAATTCTTTTTCTAGAACAAAAGAAGTCTTAATAATAATAAATTTCTTACTAAAAGCATGAACTTATAATGACTAATATTAGCTACTGAAAGTCAGCATTGGACTGTCAGTTTGAATATGTCTGAGACTGAAATAGTCATTGACTTTGAATCTGGAAAAGATAGCTAAAATAGACAGAAAACTTATTGCTAAGTGTTCCCCAGGTGAGAGCTTTGCATGTCTGCTTACGGGAGGAGTAATTCAAGGGAGCTCCATGAGCTACTGCAGTGCAATTCCATTCCTTACACACTGTCATATGCTGTGAAAGCCAGAGGCGAGGCACAACACTTCTTGAAAACTTCTTTTAAAGTGCTTAGCAATGAAGGAAAGAAGATTAAACCAAACCAAAATACTATGTTCAAGAACCTAGCCACAAATGATTAAACCTAGCAAATTGGATGATCACATTATGGCGAGCTATAGCATGGGTACGGTACGGCAAGGAGTATCCTGCAACCAAGGAGCGGCTTTTAAGATCAGCCTCACTGAAAGAATGATTGATTGCAAGCAAAGATGAAGGAAATTACACAGGATAGCTTTTTCAGGGGACAGTATTCTTCTTTGTGCTCTTTAAACCCAAGACAAAGCCTCTGGGGATGTGAAATGCTAATTTAAAAGAAATGAAAATGATTTCTAACGTGTCATAACAAACCCTCATATAAAAGCATTTCTATTCACTGTGTACTGCCTGTAATGCCTAAAGATCTTCCCAGTTATATTTGTTTTCTGGTTGATTGTCCTCATCTAAGAAAGAGATACATTGCTATCTAAAAATGAATGCTTCTGACAGGCTTCTTCTCTTTTTCAGTGACATTATAACAGTAACAAAAATCTCAAGCCATTAACTTTAGAACAAATTTTATATGGAAATGGAGAAACTAAACATTTTAGGATGAGGTCCACCAAATTACACTATCATTAGATTCAAACAGATAAATATTTATTCACCATGAATGATATTATAACATTTCCAAAGGGACTGCACCAGTAACAAAGGACAGAAACAGCAACAGCCCACAGTAGTCCAATGCTGAAACATTTTAAACATTCACATGTAAAATGTCAAACACTTGCAGAAAAAGAGACAGGGATGCATTCAAAGGTGACATAAAATACTTGCTGCTCCCCAAGGGTAACTGCTGGACACCACGAGACTACTGTGACAGCACCTATCCCCCAAATCAGCTCTGTTTTAGACAGCAGGAAATCTGATTTTGCTAGGAAGGAAAGGGGAGAATATGTGGCTGTGCAGGAGGAGCAGGTGGACAGTCATGGAAGCAGCAAAAATCCTGCACTGTTGCCATACCCTCATTTCCTTCTTCAGGGAATCCCAGCGAAGAGGAAAAGTTATTTTGAGCTGGCTGGGAAGTGACTAATAAATGAACCTGAAGGTTGGAGGGAAGGCTGATTAGGGGAGGAATAGAAGAAAGAGGGATATCAGAATCAGGTGGGAAGGGAAGGGGTCTGGAGGTGAGTAAAAAGAGTTAGGTTGCACCAGTGGGACCAGAAGAGAGAAGAGATGGAAAATGCAAGGGCTCTGGTAAGTTTAAATACATATCACAAAGTCTGGTAATCACTGACACAAAAAAAATGTACAAGATAAGGCAGTAAGCCTGAATGAATTATTATTCAGATTACACATAATTTTCACTCTGTGTAGAAGTGTGAGACTGTAACAGGAAAAGTAGAAATAAGAGTTGCCAAGTGTGAAAGAATGTAGAGAGGGGAGAACTTGTTTTTCTTGGCTATGTATTTTACATACAGAGAGCAAAACATTTCTGCTCTGAAATATTAAGAAAACAATTTAAAAACCACAAAGCCTCCATTAAAAAAAAAAAAAAAAGTACCTTCTAGATTGATTCACAGTATTACACTTGTCCAGGTAGGATTGAGAGAGCTTAATGGAGACTGAATAGACTCTTCTGTATTAGGAAGTATTTAATAATCTTTTCTATTATACAGTATTTCTATCTTGTTCTTTGATTTTGCAAACACAGGCAAATAAGAGCATATACTATACTTCCTACACAATTATAGCGGTCTGAGAAAATTCTTGGGAACATTGTGAAATATCATTTCATGTATTTTTGCTTTGGAAAGCAAATTTTATGTGAGGGGACTTGCTAACTGTAGGTCTTCTGAATTTGCACAGACTTTTTGTTAATAGATGACAAAACCTACTTCTCCGCAGGCATCACAGAATTATTAAAGTCTTGTATATGATTTAAACTTGGATTGCTTTTTTTCAGAAATTAACCGTCAAGAGCTGTGTCAAGGTTTAGCCCTGGCCTGGCTTGATTGACAGCTAAACACAAGCAGTTGTGTGTGACCCCGAGTCCCACTCTCTCACACTGCCCAATGAAAGGGAAATGAGAGAAACTGACTTGTGGGCTGGAAACTAAAACTGAAACTTCTTTAATTAAACAATAATAATAAGGAAAATACTATTCATAATAAAATAATAAAACAAATACAAATATAAGAAATTACTCCCCCATGACTACATCACCATGGATGCTGCAGAGCAGGCACAAGGAAAAAGACCCCGGCTGAGTAAGGTGGAGGAGGGAACTGAGCTCAGGAACTGGATTCAGGGATGCATGGATCCAGGATCAAGAGAGAAAGACAGACAAGGTCCATATTAGACACCAGCCATCAAAGGAGAGAGCTTCACCCTCACGATCCCTCAGTTTTATACCGATTATGACATATGGAACGGAATACTTCGTTGGTCAGGTTTGGAACACCTGTCCTGTCTGCTGCTCCCTGCAGATGTGACCCTTTTTCACTTAAGGCATTCCACCAACTTGAGGATGACCTGCACCTCAATAGGGAGATGTAAGCAATGGCCTTTCTGTGTACCAATGCCCTATGTTATCACTTCTAGAGACAAGACACTTTCTGAAAACATGCAGTTAACTTTCAGAAAATGAACCTACTTAGACAATGCTAAACTGAGAAGTTTGAATAAGTTGCTTGTACGTATATCTCACTCTGTGGTTTGTCTTACTGTTTACTTTTCCTTCTCTCAACTATACTTTCAACATCTAAATCTGTATTTTACATGAATACGCCTAATGATCCCTAGCTGTTGAGTATACCTGTCATATACAAGGATCACCACCCTGTCAACTCGTATTGAAGTCTAATTCAGGCTCTGTACTGGGAGATGGCTAAATACGCCCCTTGCCATCAGAAGAAGGCCTTACTTCTAGTCATGTATGCAACACAGCAGCCTAACTAGAAGTTGGTCTGGAAGTGAAGCTCCAAAAGGACAAAGATGACTAAGCCATATCAAAGCAGTGCCTTTTGAATTCACAAGAGTGAAAAATTGGAAAAGAATTAGCAGAATAGCTTAGGGGTTTATACCTGGGAGACATTAATTTGTATGTGACATAGTTCATGTTTAAGAATCACCTTAGCAGGTACAAGGTGGGAGAGACCAAGGTACAAACTTAGATAGGAGAGAAAATCTAAGCTATGGTGAGGTTACCCTGGCAGGAGTTAAATACAATGCTGTTATGTACGATAGCACTAAGGCAATTGTCAATCCCCTGCCTCCTCCTGACTCCTGCTGGTCACTTTGCATTTTGAAACAGCAAAATCAGGCTCCAGCCAAACCATTTGTTTGGATTTGGCTCAGATATGTCTATGTCCTGCTGAAACAACTGGTTTCACTGGCAAATTGATAGTAGTTTGAAACCTATCACTGGAAATTCTTTGTTGCATGAAGCTAAGCTCATTTAGCCACATTCACAACAGGTATAATAAAACTGAGTCAAGTCTCTGGTGTGTTTTTCATGCAACTCACACAGGCCCTTTGACCCTGACATACCCCTCATCCGCTAGCTAAGCAACTCCTGAGACATATAGTGTAAAAACATGGAATAACATTCCTGTTGTTAATAGTTTTATCATTGAAACTTGAGTTGATAGACTATGACTCGACCATTTTGATCAAAAATAATGATGAGTACTGACAATTGGAATTGTTCTGAAAAAACAGTAAATGAAAATGCTCATCCCATCACTATCTGGGCCTGGATTTTTTTTTCTAAATTAAAATCAGCAGTGAAAGAGTCAGTGTTAGAAATCCACACAGGCAAAGTTTCAAGTCTAGCTTCTCATTTAGTATGCAGTCATGGTGATTGTACTTAGTGCACCACTTAATCACAGTGGGGAACATAATTGTGTTTTGGAGTTTCTTGTGAGAGAAAAGCAATAAAAAGGATCACTCCATTCCATGTCCCCACTTAAAAAAAATAAAGAATAACACCATCAACAACAAAAAAAATAGTGAAAACTTATGGGAGACGTGAAATGGGTTTCTCAAAATGTAAAAGAAGGGGTCATGAAGTAGCATGGGGAGCTGACTATATTTCAAGAATGGATTGTATAAAAGTTTCTGGAACCTGGAGGAGGAAACTCTCTCTTGGATGATTTGGTAAGATGTACCGTAGTAAAAGAATACTAATAATCAATTCTCCACTGTCTGATAGCACCATTAAAAAGATTAGTGTTAAGAAAGGTGGATTAAATCAAGTGCTGCAACTGCTGTTGAACCTGACAATATGTGCAATTGTGCCAAATTAGAGAATAGAAGCCCCAATCTGGCAGAAAAGCACGATCTTGAAAATGAATTCAGAACAAAGATTATCAGATGTCTGATTAAAAAGCATTATAATAGAAGAAGAATAAGAGAACGTATGTTTTGGGGCATGCACATAGGAAAATAATGATGGACTCTTAGACCCTTAGTATTTCTTAAGGGCTGTGGTATGAAGATATTAAACCACAAGCAAACAGGCAGAAATATTTGAAAAAAAATATCGTGGATGCTTGTAAGTGCAAGATAAAGAGAAATGCTCAGTCTGTTTCAGCTTTCATTTGAGTACGACAGGAAACGTGTGGGGAGGATATCAGTTCTACAAATAGAAAGGGAGGGACGAAGCTTAGTAACTTTTTTACTCTGTGAAAGTACAAAGGAAATGGAGAAAAAAGCTGAAGCAGGCCAAGGCAACATTAGCGGATACAGATGGTGCCTCATTGGCTAATGATTGATAAGAGAAGTGACTACAGACAGTTTTAAAAAATGTCATTCTATTTTAATTCTCAATATGTCAGACCCAGGAAAACTGAATCACGTCAGAAGCCACAGACCTATTACTAAAAGGCCAATTTTTATGAAACTTTTCCTCAATAATTTTAATGGAGAGATTAACTAAAGCCTGTTCCATTAACTTGAGTCAGACAAGTTTTAGGAGAACAGGCAAAAATGGACTATGAACGTTTGTATTTACAGATACTGCACAAGACTTTGCTCCTATTTCCAAAGATCACTTGGAAATCAAAGAGTAAATGACCATGATACTCACAGTAGTAGTATCATTCAGGACTTCTTTCAAAACTTTGTATTTTGACCTGACAAAAGCTCCATTTCTTTTAATTAACATAGAAGTGGCCAGGAAAAGCCAGCATTCCCCCTCCTATGTGAAGTCACATAAAATCTTCTAATGCAACTGTTAGAATGGATGGGGCAGGGTACAAGGACATTCAGAGTCACACCACTACACTTGCGTATCCTGATGGTCTGGCCTCTTCAGTAACTCATGGAAGGTCATGAAGGAAAATACTGTGATTACTGAGTCTTTGTGCAATTACCTGGTTTTAAAATCCAGGTCAAAAAATGCCTTGTGTTTTACACTAGCTCAGTTCTTGATTCATGCACAACTTAAAATTGTGAAGCACGGATTGTGCCTCTGTGAAGCTGGAAAGCTGAGAAAATTAAGGACTAAATTTGATCCAAGAAAAGGAAAGGAACGGTTGGACTCGATGATCCGGTGGGTCTCTTCCAACCTGGTTATTCTGTGATTCTGTGATTCTGTGATTCTGTTATTCTAGTCTGAAAGGTCTGGCTTTAAAAAAAAACAAAACTTGATGGGAATTCTTGAAAAAGAGATCTACTAATATATTTGCAGTACCAGAGTTTATGAACCAGAGTACACAAATATCACTTTCTCTTATTTACAACAGAGAAGGCTATCAAGGATTGTGTACATTTGATGATAAGAGTAAGTCCAGTAATTTCAAGCATTTGACAGGTGTGCTAATACCAGCTCTCTTAGCAGACTGTCCATACTGTATGCTCATTAATATGAGAAGTAATGAATTCAACAATCGGTAAAAATCTTCACAATCAATACAGCAAGACTTGAGGATTTCAGAAAGGATTCAATTAGCAATTACTGGCTAAGCAACTACCATGGTACCTTCTTGTTTCACTGAAATGTGAAACAGTAGAACTTCTAAAATAAGGGAAACAAGAAATGACAAATGAGACTCTCCTTCATATATTATGCACTTGAGTGGATATCCAAGAGGGCATAGTCAGAAGGCACAACTAGTTTGTCTTCTGATAAACAATGCAATTTACAATTCATAAGAAGAACTATATTACCAACAATAGCAATGATCTCAAGGAAAGAGATTTGACTTTTATTAGAAATGGCACAGATCCTCTTGCAAATTCAGCAGTTTGAATTAACATGCTGAGAAGCATCCACTGAAAATGTGTTCAAATAGCAGACTTGCTCCACAGAAATTACAGAATTATGTGGTAGCCTATTTGTGTTACACTCTGGCTTTCCCACCTCAAGCCAGAGCTAAACAGCAAAAAAAACCAAGGAATTCTATAGTGGACACTGGTAGCCCTCTTTGAAACCAGATAGTAGCACTTTGCATTTTGCGGGCTTTTATGTATTCCCCTGAAATTTTACATATACTTCCCAGGCAATGAACACTTTCATCTGATATTAGATTTTTCTTATTTATTGCTTCAATTCTTTTTCACTCTGTTCCCCACAGACTCTGTGTTTTGCTGTATAGAATGTATACATAAATTATTAAATTATATTGATTTAATCCTACTATTCATATTTCTTATCTTACTTTGAAAGATATGATTTTTAGATACATCTTTGCTGCTTAAATTTGTCACTACTTTTCACCTGATCCTTACAATTCTGTTTGATGTGGCTGAGGGTGCCAGAAGTGTCTGACGGCTCCTGCTGCTCCTGGATGCTTATCATGTTCACAGAGCTCACACAACTGATCTGTATGCCCAGCCTGTGGCTGGGATGGACAGGCCAGCTGGGGCAGCCCTAACAACTTTGCACAAGGGCTCCCCTGGGTGGAGAGATAAGCACTACATCATTCAGACAGGATCCGGGGGTAGGGATCAACTAGGGCTAGAGATTTGGGAAAGGCTGGAAACCATACGGTCACTATTATCTCACGTGACTGCATGGAAAACCTGTGAAAATGAGAAGGAAACTGAAGGGCTGCAACAACTGAGAGCAATCAGGTCACTTATCAGCTTTATTAGAATTAGAAACAAGACTGTATCAAGACTGATGTCACCCACTACTTAATCTACCTCTTATGAGAAAGGCTCCCTGGCAGCATATATTAGGGTTACAACATCCACCAGGGTACAGGTCACAGAATCACACAGAATCACAGAATAACCAGGTTGGAAGAGACCCACCGGATCACCGAGTCCAACCGTTCCTACCAAACACTAAACCATATCCCTCAGCACCTCGTCCACCCGTGCCTTAAACACCTCCAGGGAAGGTGACTCAACCACCTCCCTGGGCAGCCTGTTCCAGTGCCCAATGACCCTTTCTGTAAAGAATTTTTTCCTAACGTCTAGCCTAAACCTCCCCTGGCGGAGCTTGAGGCCATTCCCTCTTGTCCTGTCCCCTGTCACTTGGGAGAAGAGGCCAGCACCCTCCTCTCTACAACGTCCTTTCAGGTAGTTGTAGAGAGCAATGAGGTCACCCCTCAGCCTCCTCTTCTCCAGGCTAAACAACCCCAGCTCCCTCTGCCGCTCCTCATAAGGCCTGTTCTCCAGCCCTTTCACCAGCTTTGTTGCTCTTCTCTGGACTCTCTCCAGAGCCTCAACATCCTTCTTGTGGTGAGGGGCCCAGAACTGAACACAGTATTCGAGGAGCGGTCTCACCAGTGCCGAGTACAGAGGGAGGATAACCTCCCTGGACCTGCTGGTCACGCCGTTTCTGATACAAGCCAAGATGCCATTGGCCTTCTTGGCCACCTGGGCACACTGCTGGCTCATATTCAGTCGGGTGTCAACCAACACCCCCAGGTCCCTCTCCTCCAGGCAGCTTTCTAGACAGACTTCTCCCAGTCTGTAGCACTGCATAGGGTTGTTGTGCCCCAAGTGCAGGACCCGGCATTTGGCCTTGTTAAACCTCATGCCATTGGACTCTGCCCAGCGGTCCAGCCTGTTCAGATCCCTTTGCAGAGCCTCCCGACCCTCCAGCAGATCGACACTTCCACCCAGCTTAGTGTCGTCCGCAAACTTGCTAAGGGTGCATTCGATGCCTTCATCCTGACCACAGCACCTTGAAGCACACAGCCAGGTTGTAAGATAACATCGGCCAGTGCACAGCCCTAAAAATATGGGAAAACCTGCGTGAGCTTGAGTAGGGTTGGTTATTGCAGAAACGCCTTAGTCACCTTCCATTCTGCCTATGACCGTCACAGAGTCCTCCCTAAGGCAGACAGCTCGACACACCCTCATCTTGCTTAGGGTCTAGGACAACTCTCTGCCACTCACTCTTGTGGCCAACTCTCCATGGGACACCTCTACATAGCTGGCTCTCTACTGGGACAACTCCACCTAGGGGCCTCAAGCACCTGTCAGTGAGTGGTCTGGCAGATGCCACTGGTAACTCCCTCCCCAGTGCATGCTGAGCTCCACAAAGCCCCTGGACATCGGAAGGAGCTCTTTCCAGTCACTCAGGGCTCTTTGTGCAGGGTTGTCCCCGCAGAGAGCTGGCCATGCAGAGATTTGGCTGTGAAGGGCTAGCCTTTTCCATCTTACTTGCTTCTACAAATGCTGTTTTAAAATTTTTTCTCCTCTGATTCTTTCCTGCTTCCATAGAAAACTGAATATTGTTTTCTTTCCTAGCACACCTATTTTCACTCACTTCTGCTCAGAAGTAGTACCTGCAGCCCTACACCTAGACCATTCTGTAAGGTAAGAGGCCTTGGCAGCTTCTTCTCTGAGCTTTTTCATGGAAAGAGGAGAACAGCACTGCTAGCAAAATAGGAAGCTGCATGAGCTTGTGAAGGATGGAAACATTCAACCAAGACATTGGAGCTAACGTGCAGAGTCTACCCAAGGAGATGAGGTAAAAAAACATGCTGCACCTTGACCACTTGGTATCAGAGATGCTGATGCTTCCTCTGTTTAAGTTGTTTATAGGCGTGCTCTATATACGCACTGCAATGAATGCTTTGAAAACTAAGTCTAAGTCTAACAAATACACAGAACTTAACAGTAATTTATGACAGGCAATGTGAAACATTCTCTTAAAGCTTACAATATAACCGCTATTATTCTTCATGGAGAACACTATAAGCAGCAGAGAAGAATACAGTCACTCAATAACTGCCCATAGAATTTGACAATAACTTGCACCATTATTTCTATCATTGTTACCAGCCTGCCAGCTAAATAACTTCTGCTTGAATACTTTCCCTTATTAATATGCATACTGAAGGACTTACATTTTCCTACATTTTTTGACAAAGCTGCTAATACCTCTTGACATAATTTTTATATACTTTGTGCACGTTATGTGCACGTTAGAGATGCACAAGACATTAAAAGCTGTGTACAGAAATGATGGTTAACAAATTTATTTGTGATGACACAGAATATTAATGTGCATCTCATGTAACTGCAGGTTTTTGTTCACTTGTTCTTTTGTGGTATCTTTATCACTCAATTCTGCTTTACTAAGTCGATTAATGCACACTGAACTGAACTGGCTTTGTTAATATTTTTCCTAGAGCTGTAAGTCCCCCACAACATTTCACTGCTCTGATTTTTACACATCAGCCGTATTTACTCATTACACAGTCTTCTGCATTTAAAAAAATAATACAATTCAACTTTACTTATAAATAAATTCGAAAGATGAGGTTTATTTAGTTTCACAGGAGAAAACACTATCACCACAAGAGGGCACTAAACGCTGAGAAACTATGTCTATAAAATAAAGACAAGACAGAAAATGGATGATTTCACTAGAAGCACACAGGAATTTACAAAGATGGTACAACTTCTTATCTTAACGTTATAATTTAAGTGCCAGAACTGATGCAGTGGCTTTATCCCAACCCCACCTCATTCAATACTCTTTTATGTGAGTGTACCTATCAGTGCACAACCCATCAGAATTAAATACTGATCTTCACTCATGCTGTTTAAGAGCAGTTTAGCAAAATCAATGGAACTGTATCCACAGAGAAATGATGAGAGTGAAGAATCACGCCTCAGACGTTGTTAGTGAATAGATTTTGTACATACTGAAGTATCCTTAAGAATGTCTCTGCCTGCAGGAAAGAGATGCATTCCCTCTACCCCCCAAAAAACATCAAAGTAATTTTTCTTGTGGGTTTTTTTTTGTCGTTTCTTTGGATTATTTTTTTATGAAGGCTTTGATGGCAGCTGTAAACGGGGCAATCCAGTTATGGGAGTGTAACTGCAAGATTACAGAACTAAAACGTCTGACTGTGCTTGAAACTGGATACAGGCTTCTGTTAAGAATACCTTGATCTCTAGCAGCTCTCTCAAAACCACTGTTGCTCACTCACACAGAGGGCACAAAGCTGGTGCCCCCATCTCAGGCTTTCTTCCTCCTGCAGCCAGCACCCTTGGGACGTGGCTGGGCTTAGCTGGGACCGCGCCCATGCATTTTCCTTGCCCTGGGGAGAGTGCAAACCACAGAGTTGATTTTACTACTATTGCAACTGTGTAGTCATTCTGGCCAAGAAAAAAAAAAGGTAGATTATAGTCTTTACAGTCATCTGTTTGTTTAGACATCGTAGGTGTCACTCTTACCTGCACCGCTTTCTGCAAACAGCTGATGATTTTAGAAGTGACGGGGTAGGAAAAAAATGCAGTGAACGATGAACTTTTGCATAACATGTAAAACTCTCTACTTCCTTTGAGAAGCGTTTGCATTCTGCCACCTTGTACCACAGCCCTTCATGGCACTCTTTTTTTTCATTTCCTGGTGGTTTTAGGGCTGTGGGGCAGCACACACAAAGATTGAGCTGTCTCGATATACAAATTCAAATACCCATCCCATCAGCAAGAGCTGCTGTAGTTCTTAGCGCCTGACCCTACAGTGGCATTCAAGCAGTTGGGTTTAGCCTTAGGAACTGTGCACAGAGGGAGGGGAAGAGTCGGATGTCAAACAGCCTCTGAGCAAAATGCAGGAGTTTAGAGATTAAGGAGCCCATAAGACATCTCCAGACAGACTCTCTGGCCAGTGGCTGTTACATTCCTTTCTTTAAAGTGGCCAGTTTCACAGAAAAGCACACAGTACTTTCCCCACCATCCCCATCTCCTGACTAGTTGCTTGTCCCCTCCCCAAACCCACCCCAGCCCTACAACAGGAGAGGCTGAACCCTCTACACTCATAGTAATTGACCTGTGATCTCCCACACTCCAGGCACGTGTTGAATCTGTAACTGATGTTATTGCCTAGGATATAGAAACTGTGCTGCTTTTGTGATGCATTTAAGAAAAAAAAAAAAAAAGATTGTGATAATGGAATGGCATTTTGGGGTATCACAATGCTGGATTTGGGCATCTAGCTTTCACCTGAATGTCACTTTACCTTTCCAAGACTGTTTGGTATCTGGCCCTACTGGCCTCTACAAGATTCATTTTTTTCCAAATGATGCTATTACTTATATTCTAAAGGGCTAATTCAAAGACAGGGAATGAAATAGGTTAGCTCTTCAACTAGACAGCCTCAATGGCCTTGTATTGGTTAACAAAAGCACATTCCTGAAGCAGCAACATTCATTTCTGGGATGCAGCCTGCATGTGCTGAAATCTCAGAGCAAACCAACCATCAAAGAGAAAAAAGCAGGCTGAAGAGGCTGGGAAAGAGATATATTGCTTCCCTTTTGCTTCTGTTTCAAAACTATGTTTTGTTATTTCTAACTTGTGCTCACAGTCTGATTTGAAAACTTACTAAAACTCTGAATATATATATACAAGTTTTTAAAACAAAAGGACTGTATTGCAATACACACACCTTCAATTGCAGAAAGCTGCTGCCCCTTCTGATACTGTGACATGGATACATGACAGGAACAACACAGGGAATCCTGAAAGCATACATGATTTGAACAACTTAGAGGTAGGTCTCCAAGGGGTAAATGCAAAAACTTTATGTACTAGATTCCTTCCCAGAGGACAGGTAGTAGACAATTAATTTCTTCAGAGCATCTAACTGATAGACACAGAAGCTCCATTTTCCACATGACTTAGGACTCAGGGTCATGTTTTCAAAGATGCTATAGTGCCAAAAAGTTTAGACAGTCCTCTAACACCACTTTCAAAAGTTAGGATCTCAGGCTGCAAATTGTGAGTTGAACAGGCCTTGGGGTACCTTCCTGAGACAACAATGGGCACAGACATATTTTAAATCTCTAATCCCAACAATTTCCTGTGTTTAAATAATATTTTTTTAAACTATGAAGGCCTGTAAATCAGTTTCATGTTTCTGAAAAAAAACCATCATGCAAAGCAAGACTTTTTAAGAGCTACAAACTATCTGCTTTACTGCTGAACTTCCTAAATGTAATCACTGCTAGGAATTTTTGGTGATATTTGCTACCAGACCCACAGCCCGCTAGGTAATTTTATTCTGGTTTTGGTTTATGTATATACTGTGTTAGAAACAGGGTTTGAACTCTAGACCAGCAAAAGCAGAAACACTATGGCATACCTGATCATTGGATTGATTTTTCAGCAATAAAATGGTCCTGACATTGTGTGGTTCCTCGTTTCCTCCTTTTTTTCTGGCAGCACTTGTTGCATGCATTGAGTCACGGAACTGAAAACACAGAAAAGAAAAGATCAGTCAGTTTACCAGGTTGACCTGACTCATTGTAATGCCTTATGACTGATCAGCCCTGAAAATACAGGGTGCGAGGGATAAAGGTTTGTGCCTTTTGACAGAAACGTGGCCCTGGATTAGTCAAGCATACTGTGAAACCACCAAGTCAAACAATGGCTGCTTAAACTCTGAATATACAAGAAACCTCAAGGTTGAGTATTGCATGGATCTCCTACGTGCCTGCCATGGGCACGAGGCCTTCCATACATAGCTCCTTCTGGGATAGCAGCCGTTTGTCCCGTCCCTAACACAGGCCACTGTGTAATTTACACAAATTCAGTGTCTCAACAAACCATGAGCCTGTCCAATTACAGTGATCTGCAAAATCATCTTTGGCATCCTAGACGTGGTACTTACAGAGTTTTTGATATGGTTGGCTTTGCCACCACACATGCTGGGTGGAGCCGAGAAGAATAAGTGTGTAATTAGAAGGCAAAACCTAGCAAGGGTCACTGAAGTTTCTGCTGATCCTGGCTCCTGTTGAATACTGGCTCTACTTGTGCCTTCTATGGGCATAAAAGCATTTCTCCAAGATACGTAATGCTGCAAGGAAATTAAAGGCTTAGAAAATACAATTTATAACCTGAACCTTGTGGCCCGTTGCACTGTATGCAGGTACAAGTTGTTTAATGGCACCCTTTGGTGTGCTGTACACACCCTCTTTGTTCCTGCCACCCTGTATCATGAGAATAAATCCATAGAATCATAGAATCATAGAATAACCAGGTTGGAAGAGACCCACCGGATCATCGAGTCCAACCATTCCTATCAAACACTAAACCATGCCCCTCAGCACCTCGTCCACCCGTGCCTTAAACGCCTCCAGGGAAGGTGACTCAACCACCTCCCTGGGCAGCCTCTGCCAGTGCCCAATGACCCTTTCTGTGAAAATTTTTTTCCTAATGTCCAGTCTAAACCTCCCCTGGCAGAGCTTGAGGCCATTCCCTCTTGTCCTGTCTCCTGTCACTTGGGAGAAGAGGCCACCACCCTCCTCTCCACAACGTCCTTTCAGGTAGTTGTAGAGAGCAATGAGGTCTCCCCTCAGCCTCCTCTTCTCCAGGCTAAACAACCCCAGCTCTCTCAGCCGCTCCTCATAAGACCTGCTCTCCAGCCCCCTCACCAGCTTTGTTGCTCTTCTCTGGACTCGTTCCAGAGCCTCAACATCCTTCTTGTGGTGAGGGGCCCAGAACTGAACACAGGATTCAAGGAGCGGTCTCACCAGTGCCGAGTACAGAGGGAGAATAACCTCCCTGGACCTACTGGTCACGCCATTTCTGATCCAAGCCAAGATGCCATTGGCCTTCTTGGCCACCTGGGCACACTGCTGGCTCATATTCAGTCGGCTGTCAACATTTCAGATTCTGGAAAGCAACCAAACATTTTTAGGTCTTGCTCCTAACTAAAAATATACTTCTTGAAGCAGTAATGCAGCACAATGTGAATAAAGGCCTAATACTGCATGTAGAAGTGAACACCAGCCCAGCACCCTCACTGAGTGACTTTACTTGATTAACTTCATGATTAAGAAATCCTGTCATGAAACCACTGTTGCATTGCAGTTGCCCAAGTAATAGAACTCCCTATCAGTTTTGTGCATAAAATGGTTACTCAGGCAGTAAAAGCTCAATATACAAAAAGTTAATCTAAAAGAAGGTCTTAGATGATATTAATGAACAAAAAATATTGAAATACATGTACTGAACAACAGCCTGTTGGAAACTACCTCAGATTATTGAAGGGAGGGATGAGGAGATGGGGCTGTTTGAGACACAGAAATGGTGCCAGCTCCGGGAGAAGGGACAGCAGGTGCAACTGGAGCCTCACATCCTCTCCAACACCCTTGGGCTCTAGTCCTGGGAGATGCCTTCTGCTTCACAGTTCTTGTGGAAGTCTAGACTAGAGTCAGCCAGACTGATGGCCTAGTTTCCTTTCCAAGACCTGGAATGTCTTATGTTTCTGTTGCCACCTTTTCATGCTTCATTTCCCCTTCTTCAGGCTTTATTCTTATTTCTTTCTCCATCTCACCTACAACTTATAAAGAACCCAGGATTGTTTAGTCAAAACAATGCTTTTGCTAGCTCTGAACCTGTAATCGGGACAGTGAACAGCATTATCATTTATTGCCTGGGACCAGCTTAAATTTGCCCTGTCAGTGGAAGAACTGCTGTTCTTAACATCCCTGCAAGATCAAAAGTAAAAGAAAATTTATACTCAGTAAAGAAGAATTAGTGACTATACTGGTTTTGGCAAGGATAGAGTTAAATTTCTTCTTGTGTGGGGCTATGTTTTGGGTTTGTGATGAAAACAGCATTAATAACACAGAGGTGCTTTAGTTATTCTCTGAGCAGGCTAGGGGTGCAGGAGAAGCTGGGAGGGGACACAGACAGGACAGCTGACCCCAAATGACCAAAGGGATATCCCATGCCATATGACATCATGCTCAGAAATAAAACTGGTGGGGCGGAAGTTGGCAGGCGCTGCTGTTGCTCAGGGCATTGGTCAGTTGATAGTGAGCAGTTGGTTTCTGCTCACCATTTGCATTGTTTTTCTTGGTTTTATTTTTTTTCCCTCATTTAAAAATAATTAAGCTGTTTATATTAATTCTCTAGTTTTCTCAGTTTTCGTAGAATCATGGAATGGTTTTGGCTGGAAGGAACCTCAAATTGCATCCGGTTCCAGCTCCCTCACCACGGGCACTTTGCACTACATCAGGTTGCTCAAAGCCCCATTCAACCTGGCCTTGAACACCTCCAGGGATGGGCCATCCACACCTTTTCTGGACAATCTGTTCCAGTACCTCACCACCCTCACAGGAAAAAAATACTTCCTAATATCTCATCTAAAACTCTCCTCTTTCAGCTCTAAACCATTACTCCTCATCCTGTCATGGCACTCCCTGATTAAGAAATCCTCCCCAGCTTTCTTGTAGCCCCTGGAAGGCTGCTATAAGGTCTCTGTGAGGCCTTCTATTCTCTAAGGTAAACAAGCCAAACTCTCTCAGCCTTTCCTTATACAGGAGGTGCTACAGCCTTCTGATCACCTTTGTGGCCATCCTCTGGACTCACTCCAACAGATCTGTGTCTTTCCTATGCTGAAGACCAAAGAACTGGATGCAGGACTCCAGGTGAGGCGTCACAAAACCAGAGTACAGTTTTAGTCTTCAGATTCTTCCCCCCGCGTCATCCTACAGCACAGGGGGAGTAAACTGGAAGCTATGGGGGACTTTGATGCCAGCCAGTGAGAAACCACAATGCTGACCCACAAAAGGAATATTCCTCTATCTCACTTTGCTTCCCCTCTTCTCTCTTGGGAGATGAAAATGGTACTGAAAATGCCAACAAATAAACTCTCTAAGACTCATTTTGGAATTTTAGAAAGCAAGCAGCCTTTATCAGGCCTGGTCAACGTGAGGAAATTATCTGCATCAATCACGTGCAACAAGACAAGAGCCGGGGACAGAATACATTTCCCACTTAGGTGCATATGTATACATTTGTCCAGAAATCTTATGCATATTCTATTACTTTCCAAGGTCTAATGTTAATGTTATTATGAACTTCTCAACAGTCAAATCTCTTACTAGTTTGGAGCTTTGGAGCCAGCTCTGTCTGACCCTGCATTTGAGACAGGGAAAGGCTGCGAACAGAGGCGATTAGAGAAGACGACACATCTGTACAGCACAGATCACACTTCACACAAGACGTTATCTTCAAAGAAGTGTCTGGGAAAACACTGCTTTAAAGAAAACATGCTATCAGGTGAACATTCTGTCTAACTTTCAAAAAAATATAATTACTTAGATCATAGAAACATTAGGTTGGAAAAGACTTTAAAGATCATCAACTCCAATTGTACCTATATTACCACTTCATGTCCCCAAGCACCTCATCTACTCGCCTTTTAAACACCTCCAGGGATGGTGTCTCAATCACCTCCCTGGGCAGCCTCTTGGTGAACAAATTTTTCCTAAAGTCCAATCTAAACTTGAAATCAAAGTAATAGTAATAGTATCTACTTCTTGTATCAAAGTATTAGGGAAGATGCAGATAGGAAAAACCAAACCAAACCAAAACCAAAACAAACAAAAAACTAAACCAAACAAAAAACTAAACCAAACAAAAAAACTAAACCAAACAAAAAACTAAAAACACCCTTCCTGGAGGTGTTCAAGGCTAGGTTGGATGGGGCCCTGGGTAACCTGATCTAGTGGGATGTCCCTGCCCATGGCAGGGAGGTTGGAACTAGATGATCTTTAAGGTCCCTTCCAACCCTAAGTTTTCTATGTTTCTATGAAACACAAAACTCCATCAAAAACACCCCAAAACAAACAAAGAAAAAAAAACCAAAAAACCAAAACCAAGTCCTATTTGGTGTATATATAAAGGAAGAAATCCAAATGTGCTAAAGGGCCGCTTTTCCAAAATGCCACCTAAGGCTGGGAGATGCAATCAATATTCACGTCCTGGGCGTCTTCCCAGTTCGCTTTGGGGCATTTCTCGCTACGTAGCGGAAAAGCAAAGGCTTTAATGCACATCTTACCCTCCTCCCCAGGGAATGAGGCATCCCTGACCGGGCGCGGGGCTCGCCCCGAGGGGAGCATCCCCTCCCGCATCCCTCCCCGGGGGGAGCATCCCCTCCCGCATCCCCCCCGGGGGGAGCATCCCCGCCCGCATCCCTCCCCGGGGCGAGCCCCACGCCCGTTCGGAGGCGTCCCCCGGCTTCCCCCCGTTCTGCCTGGTCCCCCCCCCTTCTCCAAACTCCGCCTCTGCGGGCAGTGCGCATGCATGGGGCGGCAGCTCCGCTCCTGACTCACCCTTTCTTCACCCGGCCGCTCCCGCGAGGAATCCCCCACCCCCGCCTCCCCCTTTCTCCTTCCCCTCCCTTCTCCCACCTCGGGCGAGGAAGAGAGGAGAAAAGCCAACGCCATGAATCGGTTGGGGAAGAAAGGGAATGAGACCCTTATCGAGATGGCTTTGTCCGCGGATGGTAGGAGGCAAAGACGCGGGGGGAGAAGGGGCAGAGCCGCTTTGTTCCGCTTGGTCCCGGGGAGGACGGGGTTGGGTGCGGCGGGGATTCCTGCCTGGTGGCGACCTGGAACCCGTGGAAGCGTTGCGGGTGGGAGGCAGAGGGGTGTCCCAGGGGTCGGGAGGTGGTCGGGGGTCCCGCACCCTTCTAGGGTTCCTCAGGCAGGCGTCTGGGACGGGGGGTGGATCCCTGGCACCTCCCGAGCCCGGCTGGAGTCGTCCGGCTTCTACTGAAAACGGCGAGCACCGAGCGCGTTTGAGTTACCCTGAGCGCTGTTTGTTGACGTCTTTATAAACCCCAAATAAACCTTGGGAAAAATGGCTCCTGCGTGAGCACACAGCTCAGAACAAAAACTAGAGCTACCACTTTTTTCTTACGTCTGAACAGACTTCAAGTGCAAAGGGTTCCTTAGCCCAACAGCAAACTTTTAGCCTTGCCCCAAGCCCTAGCTGGGTTCAGGGGGTGAAAAACCATAGCCTTCCATCAGCCGAGACTGTCATTACAAGGAGGTTCAGTGCAAAGGGAGCCTTAGCCCTACAGCAAACTTTTAGCCATGCCCCAAGCCCTAGCTGGGTTCAGGCGGTGCTAAACTGCAGCCTTGCATGAGCAGAGACTGTCATCACAAGGAGGTTCAGAGCAGTCGAGGTCACCCCACTTTGGAAGGTGGGAGCATCCCCTCTCCTGCCTCGCTCCATCCAAGATGCCCCGGTACCCGGTGGGTTTGTGTTGGGGCCGTGCCTGTTTGTAATAGCCAGGTTACTGTTTCCAGTTCATGTCAATATGTAATGGAATTACTTATAATAAATGTGGTAATAGGATGATTTTGTAAACCAGCATGATGCAAGTGCTAAGTCTGTGTTTATCAGTGGCTCAGCTGGCAACGTGAATCAACAGTCAGATGCGAGATTGTGTGATGGTATCTTCAGAAAGAACGTACAGACATTTAAAAAGAAAAAAAAAACACTGACCTAGAAACGTATCTTCGTGGAAATCGTGCTTCACCATCAGTCTTGGAAGATCTTGGGCCCCTCACCACAGGAAGGGTGTTGAGGCTCTGGAGCGAGTCCAGAGAAGAGCAATGAAGCTGGTGAAGGGGCTGGAGAACAGGCCTTATGAGGAACAGCTGAGAGAGCTGGGGGTGTTTAGCCTGGAGAAGAGGAGGCTGAGGGGAGACCTCATTGCTCTCTACAACTACCTGAAAGGAGGTTGTAGAGAGGAGGGTGGTGGCCTCTTCTCCCAAGTGACAGGGGACAGGACAAGAGGGAATGGCCTCAAGCTCTGCCAGGGGAGGTTTAGACTGGACATTAGGAAAAAAATTTTCACAGAAGGGGTCATTGGGCACTGGAACAGGCTGCCCAGGGAGGTGGTTGAGTCACCTTCCCTGGAGGCGTTTAAGGCACGGGTGGACAAGGTGCTGAGGGGCATGGTTTAGTGTTTGATAGGAATGGTTGGACTCGATGATCTGGTGGGTCTCTTCCAACCTGGTTATTCTATGATTCTATATATGATTCTATCTTAAAGCAGGAAAGGACCACTTAGAGCTGCTGGGTTGGCCTCTTGGGTTGTGTGTTTTCCTTCACAGCTTGACTACACTGACTCTTTTTAGAAAAAACATGTAATACCATATTAAACACCTTGAGCACTAGTGCAAATTCATAATTTTCAGTGTCTTTGACAGTCTTGTTTCAAAGAAATAGGATAGCAGCTAATGACTATGGAAAGTATGGAAAAGAGGCTGTTTGCAGTGACAGCAAGGAGCACCCGCAGCAAGGCAGACGTCCAGGGCAAGTGTCAGACAAGCATTTGCCCTCTTGGAGAAAGCCGGGCAGAGCTGGCAGCGCCGCTCAGGAGCAGATGGATGTCAGAGGCTTTTGGCTGGCAAGGCATTTCCAGTCTTGTGGGGAGGCCTGAGTCACTGCCCGTCCTGCTGCCTGTGGGCGATGAAAAGGGCTTTGGGCTGAGCTCCTGCTCTAACTGGTGGTTGTTCTGAAGTAACTTGAGACTAAAAAATATTTATGGATAACGCAATAACCGTTTAGGGGATGATGTTAGAAGTCAGGTTTGTAAACTTCATTCCGCAGCATTCAGGTTTTTTACAGATGGGTTATTTCGTAGTTGTAAACATCAAATATAAGGTGATTTGAGGGGTTTCAGTGAATGAAGATGAGCACGTAACTGTCCATACAAAGTCTTGCACCGGTTCAATTAATTTTTTTTTAATCAACCACTTTTCTAAAACAGAAACAAATGGAATATGAGGAAAAGTGAGTAGACATTTTAAAGTTTATGTTAAATTGTTGTCCAGAATCTCTAAAGGTTAAGAAAAAAAAAAAATGTTTCTTAAATACTTGAACCATTCTTAAGATGGTTTAGAAAACTTAACAGCCTGCATAAATTGCCACTGAGACTTCCCATAGATCTAAACATCTGCTTTGTGCTTTTAAGGAAAAGATAGCCTCTTAAGGGGGCTCCAAGTTATAGATGTTTGACATGCACCAGCAGAGACTGTGTGAGTCAGTAGGAACAAGACAGAAGAAAAAAAGTCTGCTAACTTATTTCCCTTAAAGACTTGTTCGTATTTAGACGGTATGTTTGTATTTAATTCCAGTTTACCGCTGCATTTCATTAAACTTGAATGCTGAGGAACAGGTTGGGGGGGGTTAAAAACTGCTTAGCAGTATTAGAAAGTTTAGCTTGCAATCTGTGTTTAGAGACCGTGTGCAAAACTTCTACCTTGAAGGAAGCTTTCTGGCTTCCTGTTGAATTACACCCATGTGAAGTAGTAACTTCCATTTTTGTGTGCATGATTTTTACTTTCTTTTGGAAGATGCACGGCTCTTACCTCAGTTATTAAAAACTAAGAGAAGTGAACTTGCAAAATTGGAGTGTAAGTATCAGAGAAATAAGATGACAGTATGTTGTTAGGAATGTTTCTTTATGTCTACGCTGTCTTTCAGCATTTTTTTTCTGGCATGAAATGTTAGTGCTCCAGTAGCTACGTTGTGGGATACATCCCCAGGACTCTGGATCTTCTGGGAATTCATATTTGGCACCATGCTATAGTTTTAAATATGCTGCCTTTGTACACATGGTTCCTTTTTCAAAACTTGCAGGAGTGTGATTCGAATTCAAAATGCTCTAAGATTGATCTAAACTGAAATTCTTACTTCAGTTGGCTGTCATCTTGCTCATATTCCGTCTGAGAAAAGCAGCAAAACACTGGGAAAAGCTGATGGCGTGGCTTGCAAACGGTGCTTGTGCCAGTGGGTTGCCTTCTCGTAATTCCTCAACATTCAGGGCCAAATACTGCTGTTTAATAGAGTGATACTTCCCTTATTTCATCAGAATTGTTGATTCATACTAATATCATAAATTACAGGCCTCTGTTCAAATCTACATCCGTCTCTAATTACTGGAGCAATGTATGTAGTAATTTCTGATCTATTTGTGGAAACACTGAATGGGGTATCAAGTTCCCACAGGGCTAAAGCAAAGGG
Source organism: Phaenicophaeus curvirostris (assembly GCF_032191515.1). Taxonomy (NCBI): domain Eukaryota; kingdom Metazoa; phylum Chordata; class Aves; order Cuculiformes; family Cuculidae; genus Phaenicophaeus; species Phaenicophaeus curvirostris. Next base: position 5,663,056 of record NC_091396.1, read on the forward strand.
TTTGTTGACGTGAAAGCATTTTTTAAAGATTATTCCTAGGCAATAAAATAAAAGCTCCAAGAAATTTAGACAGTTTGGAGTATACAAGCCAGGGGAAAAAATATTGCCTTAGACCAACCAACGTGTAGTTCCTGAGTGGAATTTCTTTGCTGGCAGCGATGCGTCACTGTGGGAACACAGTGGAAATAGAGGGTGGTTATCGGAAGGTAAACCTGCTTTTTAGTGGAAAACTCCAGTTTGAAGTAGAAAAGCCTGCTTTTGGGAACTGATCCCAACAACATGATAGTATCGCCTTATATATTTTCTTTGTATACTTGCTGTGGTGCTTTTAATGAGAAAATTAAAATATTGAGCCTGTTGTACCACAGCTGTTAAATATGGATTTTATCCAGAAGTTGTGTCAGTTTTTAAGAAAAAGAAGTTGCCCTTGGACTAGTGACTGAGACTTAAAACACTTAGATGAGGAGGCTGCCTGTAAGGTTCAAGTCACTTTTATACCCTCTCACTGCAGCCTGGTGAGTGGCAAAGGGGAGCAGCTTCAAAGAAGGGATTAAGAGTCTCTTGTGTGCCTTTCACCCAGTGGTAATTGTGTGGGAAGTTTAGGTCATGCTTCAGAAAGCTGGGAAATAACAGCTGAATTCCCTCGGGTAAAGAACCAAGAGACTATCCTGCCCGTTGCAGGTGAACACTGTTTGGCCTCTGTTTCAAAAAAGCATCATGTTTTTGCTGAGAAAATGAAAGAAAATGCTCTGCAGTTGTTTATTCCTTGGAGGGCTTCCTTGGAGGAAGGGCTTGGTTCCAGCTATGGGTAGAGGTTCTGGGCTGGGAATGCCAAATAAACACTAAGGAAGCAAATGAAACTCTAGTGCAGTGTAAGGCAGAGAGATGTTCTCTCAGTCTTTGCCTCCCAGGCGTGTTCCAGCTGAGCTGCTGTCTGGTGTGGGGTCCCGTTCTGAGGTGCCTTATAGGACTGATGGGAGGACAAGTTTCCAGTGCATAGGGGTTTAATTTTCTTTTTTTTTCTTTTTTTTCCTAACTAAAAATTTGACTTTGGATCTGAGTAAAATTCCGTTTTGAAAACATACCTGCAGCTGGAAACTTTCCAGGCTTTGCTGCTGGCCAGTGAAGTTGTGTCCTAAGTATGATGTCACACCCTGGGTGGTTTTTGTAAGTAGTTCTTCTCAAATTACAAACAAAATTCAAAGTTCCTTTGCTTTTCAGGCTTTTATATAGCGGGTGCCTTAGTGGCACATGTTGAGAGCTGAAAGCTGTGTTGAAATGTGAGGTTTTGCACTTCGGAAAAGTCCCTGTGGAAAGGAGATAACCGGATCATAAAATAGAAGTGCACTTTGACATCTGTACAGAGATGATTAATAATTATTATGATGCAAGGAAAAACTATGATAAGATACTGAAAATGTGCTCTTAAAATTATTCTAAGAACTTTTGGCATATACTTTGTAAAGGAAAGACTGACCATACACCATTGTCTTCCTATTTAGTATCCTTAAAATAATTAATGATTTGTACATACACATGGAGAAGAACTGCAGTCACCTAATGAAAACACGTCATTAAGAAGCTATAGGTAATGTAAAAATGTGGTGAGGGTTGGTGTGTCAGATGCCAAGTGGCAAGGTAATAATGCAGTGAACTTTTCCACTGCTTTTTTTACTGTTATCTTGACATTGAACTGAGGAGCAATGTAGTTGCCAAGTTATGCTTCATTATGTAGCAGTATTTTTGTTCTGTTTTCACATGCACAACTGTATAAATGCGCAAAGGAGAAAGAAGATCCTTGTGTCCTATTGGTAGAAATAGTTCTTGCAATTCTAATGTAGTTCTGGAAGGCTTTTGAGGTGTTGGCTATCTGCAGAAAGCAGAGTAATACATCAGGAATAATTTGTAGATTAAACATTGTGCGTAGCAGGAGTCGGTTCTGGGTTAGGACTTAGTTACTTGAATTATACTACAGAGATAGGTGTTTTTGTTTGAAGGGCCTCTTGCAAGAACCTGCAGCTGTTAAACCTATGGTGTTCATTGCTTTGGTCTGATGATTGCCAAGAGAGGGTGTGCTTGCGGGCTAGTTGGCTGCTGCTGCTAATAAGGCAGGATGCCTGAACTGATGGTAGAAACTGCAAGTCTTGTGCAACTGTGCTGACATGCATTGTAAGCACTAATTACCTCCCTTAATGTAACATAATACAGCTCTTAACTTACCTGAGTAGGCTAAGGCTTGTAAGTATAGTTCTCCAGAACAGCTGAGAGAATATCTTGATTCCATATCTGCAATACTCATGCTGTGATAACCCAGCAGAGGCTTCAGGATTGATTTGTATGTATTTAGCCCACATCCACGTGTAAATTTGGATCACTTTTCACACCACGTCAACGCAGAACTAGCGTGAATTCTCACACATTGCGGGCCTGCCTTCAGTCTGTCTCTTTAGCCCCTGCTTTCATCATTTCTGCTAATGCAGGGTTTCTGTTTTAGTTGTAACTGGCGCTCAAGAAATAAGGAGAGAAATTTTCTTAGATCCTGTTTGCACAGTTGTAATCTGGAGTTTTCAATAGATCCCGTGGATTAAAGAGTTACAGGACTTACTCTGTTTTTTTTTCCTTTGTCGTATAGATTTCTGTCACAGATATGACCATTAAGAGTAGACTTTTGATGTTTCTTGTGTTGAAATTTTTCTTTCTAGGCTTCTGTTTCAAATCAGACTTTTTTTTTGGAGCGCACATGGATTGTTCATTTACACATAACAGTATAGTATAGGCACCTTATTGTTTCATCTTGTTAATTTGTTTGGGTCTTTTGGTACAGTCGGAGCCATTCCCCACTGGCTCTCAGTGAGGACCAATAGAGGTAGTAAAGTTCCAAATGCTGTTCTGTAGGAAGTGAGAATATCTTTGGGTGAAGTGCAGTCTTATAATTGGAAATCCCAGGTGATTCCCATGTCTTCCTTAGCAGGCTCCCAAGGGTAAATGTGAAATTTGTGGCCTTTTGCAAGATAGCAGAACCCCAACAAGCCATGTGGGTAGGGCTCATGATGCAGATGTCTGGCCTCTAATTTTCTGCACTAGCCCTAAATTAGAAAAGGCCTTGTGGTCTGTTATTCAAAGCACTTTTCTTAACTATCAGGTAGGCAATCAGCGAGCCTATTTTTGCACAATTTATACTGTGCTAGAAATATACCATGCTAACGAGTAGGGACTAGCAGATGTGGTTTTGAGGCCATTGGCAAGTTGGATGCCTTTGGATACTCCAGTCCCGTTAATCGACTGAAGCTGACATGAAAGACTCTTAAGTGATGGGAGCCATGGTCTGTTGCCCTGCTCATTTTCTTGATTGTTGGGAACTGTTTTTTATATGACTTCCAGAGTTATCCCACCATCTTAAAAGTAGTCTGGGCAGAAAACATCAAGTCTTGCAAACTCATACTTCAGGAAAAAAGAATTTGATGTATTTGTTTATAAAAAGTCTTTCTGTAGTGGGATAATTTTATGTTATTTAATATGAGAAAATGAAGTGCTTGTCCTGGGGAATACACTAGCAAAATTCTCAGTGGCACTTTTTCTTGGAAGCATAACCAAAATAGTATTGAACGAGGTAGAGCCTGACGACCAGGAGGAATAAAAAATTACGGATGAACTTGGCCGTCTGAAATTACATGTCCAGATAGCATGAAACTGTGGAATACTTCCAGAGAGCAGTAAATTCAAGATGTAGTTTTTTATATACTGCTTTTTACTTTCTTAATTAGCATACGAGACATACATGTTCCTGTTCACACTGAACATCTTCCCACCATTTTCTGCTATTTTCATATTGTTAGTTCCCTGTTCATGTATGGCTTTTCTCTTACCGTATCTGCAGAAGAACTCATACCAGGATTGGAATGTGCTGTTTATCCATTGAATAGTGCGTTGTGCCCTCCACAGCTGTTGAAAACTTATGTATTGCACATGCTGAAAGAAATCAGAGATTGTGTTGCTTCAGGTTACGTCAGTGGTTTCGGTGGAAGTTGGAGAAATGTATTAATGAATGATGCTGTAAGATTTTAAGTGCTCCTTTGGGAACACTAGGAAATTGAGCCTATACCTAACACTTTTTGAAGTGCTCTTAATTCCCTCGGGCTGTGATGAAGAGCAGTACTGTGGTTCCGCTTCCTTCATCTTTTCTCGAAGAATGTGTGGATGCACCAGGCTCTTCCACATACCCACAAGACCATTGCTCCTCTGCACCCAGGTAATGCTGATGAAGTCTGCCCCTGCATATACAAGCAGTCGAAGCCCAAACAAGCACAGCTACAGTGCTTCATGAGTTGTAAGGATTCCTGCAGTCTGGTATTTTACCACACTGCTCTTCTGAGGTTCATTTGCCATCCTGTTCCCCCTTATTTGTGTGCATCTACACAGTTTAAAAATACCTGACTTCATCCAGTTATCGCTAGTCTGGGCTTTCTTTTTTAATTGCATTTGAACCTGTTAATCAGTTTACATCTGTCATTCTGCAGAGTGATACCCAAAAGGTATAAATAGTAACTTCAGTGCTCACAGCATGCTTTAAGTCTTGTCTGTGCTAGTACATACAATATGACAATGATTATTGCATGAACCACATCAAAATGCTGTTCAAGTTCTGTGTTACAACACTATGCTTGTGGCTTTTTGCTAAAAACAGATTTACACAACTTTTTTTTCTCTCTCCTTTTTTTAACCCAGTGCCTTATAATCAAAAGGGGAGTTTTCATGGTTCTTTAAAAGGAAGGCAGCTAAGGGTAAACCTCAAGTTCTGATTTAAAATACCCATTTATGTACTGGAGATTAGAACTGAGGACTTAATGTCTTTTCCAAATGCTAAATGAGATTTTTTTAGGAGCAGATTTCTCTTCCATATATTTATGCCTAAATAAAATAGTTGCTTTGCCTTTTACTTCTTATGTGTGATAAATACTTCTTCTCTACAATTGCTTGTTTAAAAATAAAACACATACTGAAAATTAGTATATCCGTGGAGCAGCCTATATTTGAATGCAATCTTTTCTTTAAGAGAATCCTAACATTCTTTTTAAATGTTCTCAATAGATTATCTTAGAGTAACTGAGAATTTAACGTTTTCATTATTAAGAAATGGTTTAAAATTTTAGGAGCACTACTGAATGTGCATAAACCACCACTTCAGGCATAATCTTGAGGTTGTGTCTTTGGCTCAGCAGTGCTGTTATTACCCTTCAGATGATGACAGGCGAAGTAATAGCGCGTATTTTACTTGTGCAGGAGCCATCAGACTAGGTGGGTCCTTGGTTTCCCTAGGCAACTCGGTCATCCGGCTCTGGGAGGATACGGTCAATATACAGATAATTTTAGTTAATAAGTCATTTTAAAGCTGTGTTTTTCTTAGATATGGAAGCACTCACAATAGTTATTATGAAGCTTACTTGGAATGGGTGACCTTATTCTGGAGAGGTCTTTGTTCAGTATGCATTTTTGTTAAGTGACTCAGTATTGACTCAGACTCTTCAGCAAAGATGCAAATCAGTTAAGAGTAGATTTCACTACAGCAGGAATCCCCTGGTGATCTTTTGTGAGCAAAGGACTGTAAATAGCTCATTGATTTAGTGGTAAATAATCATGTTTTAAACCAGATTATTTTTCCTGTCAGGCAGGCCAGGTTATTGAATAATTAAGATGGTAACTTCAGCATATCCAGGAATAAAATTTTCTTTCATTACTTGGTCAGGATGAATATTAGGAAGTTTCTTCGTAGCGTGAAGTAGCTGTCTAATAACAATTACAATGTGAGTTTGAGTTTTCTTTTCATTTTACCTGGACTATGAAAATTTTGCTCTAAGGATATGTATGGAATCATAGAGTCATAGAATCCCTGTGTTGGAAAAGACATTTAAGATCATCAAGTCCAACCATATTTGTCCACTACTAAGTCATATCCCTAAGCAATATATATTAATTATATATACCTATACCATATATATGTATAAACTGGTATGCTGAAGGCATTGGACATACACAGTATGACAGGTTTCAAAGTTGTTTTTAACTGCTTGATTTTGTTGACTGAAAGGGTTGCTGTTACTGTGTTTAAGAAAATCGTGGAAATAAATGGAAGCAATGTTTTGGAAACAATACTGAAAGCAGTAGCAGGACCGGTAGTAATACTGTCTTATTGCTGCGAAATGATAAACAGTTTATCAATATCTGCCTGAGAATCCTGTCTCTGACTTGGCATTTGGAATAGCTCTGTCAAAGGTCTTAGGTGTGCAAATACAGATGATGTTTAATAGCAGGATGGAAAATTTTGATCCCTGAAATTGTTTATTCAGCTGCCGCTTGGCTTTAGAAGCACCTAATATGCTAACATTTTTACTAGTAGAAGTACATCTGACAAGAACTCTACTTGATGCAGATGAATGAGGATGAAAGAAAGGAAAACTTAAGTGCTTTCTCTGTCTCTGTTTTCTGATGCAGAGCTGCTCTGAAGTGTGCCAGAGTGCAGCATCTCCATACCAGCTGCTGTGTACCTGGCTGCAGCTTGAGTGCAGCGTCATCAGCCAGGCTTTTTGACTGCAGACCCTGCATTACTGAGGGTGCTGAAGTGAATAGATCACCATCTCGCAGAGAAATTGCTGTCTAGGTACTGCTCAAAATGCTGGAGCATCCCTGGCTGTGCCTGTGCTAGTAATTAAAAAAAGCCAAGGATTTTTCATTGGCCTCTGAGGACAAGTAGCACGCTCCAGCCATGTCCATGTGGCTGAGCTCCTTTCCTCCTCACGCGGGGCAGACTTCTCCATGCTTTTCTGGAGAGCAAAACTTGGCCTGTGGTGTCCTCCAGGGTGTGTTTCTGTTCGGTCTGGCAGAGGGCTAGAAGCCAAAAACTGTTTGTGAATTGAACTAAGTTGAGTGAGCAGTTCTGTGGTTACACCCAGGTTGTGGACCTTTTCCAAGTTGAGGCACAGCTTTGTGACCTGTGGTGGGTTGCATTTATATCCCAGAGAACCAGCAGCTCATTTTTGGTGCAGAGGTGTACATTGCTAATCCAGTGGTGTCACTGAGCCATGCTGCTTTACTTGTACCAGCCATCAGAAAACAGGGTGCTACTGGAAGCCTTGATTTGCAAAGACATCATTACATTATTTTCAACAGTACTGAATACACTTACTCGTGTTTTATGAGATTTTATAAATGAAGGTAAACAGAACTTGTCAAAATAAGCAGGATTTATTTTGTTCTGCATGTTTTCTTGCAGATGACTTTAATTTTTAATTTTATAAAGACTGTATTACCACTGTAGTCATCAAAGAGAGTTGATAGGTAGATTGCACATGTTGTCTCCAATCCATTTATCTTAGTTTAAATACATGATGGCCAGTGCTGCTTGAATAGCTTGTGTGCTGATTCTATAAGTGGCAGATACAGTAGTGTCTTGGAAAGACTATAAGCATGTTGGTGTCTAGACCACTAAATGTTTTTGTCCTTCATTGTGGGAAGTACAGGGAGTTGTTGAACTTTTTGGTTCTCGAAATATTAATCATATTGAAGCACTTCTTTCAACCAGTGAATCCAGATGTTGAATGAAGTTCCTTTAATCTTTTCCAAAACTGTCATTTTTCCCATGTAGAAAAAGAAAGTGATTCAGGCACTGTGAATAAAGTTAAACTGTTGTTACATGACTGATCATTTTATTACACAAGAAGCTATTTTTCATGGTTGTTACAGAACTCATAGCATTGCATTAATAGAAGGACATTTTTTATGGGGCAAACTGCTTATATTCTAAGAGAAAGAAAACAGTCTTGATTGTATTCTTCAGCCTTCAGTTCTGAATGTTGGTTTCTTTGGGCTCTTTTAGATTCCTGTTGATCCAATCAGCCTGGTCTATAATTGAAATAGAAATGGTCTGTAATTCTTAGGGGTGGCCTACTGAAATCTTATAAGCAGGTTGCCCTGCAGTAGATTATAGTTTGGGACAGTGTACGTTAATATTGCAGAACTATAGGCTTACTTCTTTCCAATCATGTGCAAACTCCCAAAGATGCGTGTGTTTAAGGAGTTACAAGTAGCTGTGTGCAGAGCTGTAAGGCTATTGGGAATGATGGCTGCATTGGAAAAGAGGCCTTTATTTCAGCTAGGAGATGTGTGTGCCCATGAAGGACCAATGATTTGAATAAATATTAAAATTACATGTCTGAAACATTTTTAATGATTTTTTTATAGTCATACTGGAATTAATGTTGAACAAATAATTTGCAAGGGGTGATTACAATTTGTACAAATGAATTCTGTATTGAAGGGTCGCATGTGTTTAGTATATGTCCTCATTCTTTCATCTTGGTGTGTAGATTTTTTTCTCGATCTCTTTATGTACAGTAAAACATGTAGTGTTGAAGAAATAAAGCCGTTCCCTTGAATGTGATGGTTTTATCAGAATTATTGGGTTTTTTCCATATTTAGATATGAAGTTGTAATTTCTTGAGGAATCTTAATCAAGTGCTCTTGGCTAGCAGAAGGTTGGCGGTTGGACTTGATGTTGTTAGAGGTCTTTTCCAACCTTAATGATTCTATGATAAAGGATCATGTTCTCTCTGCTGCTGATGCAGGAAAGTGGCGTCCTTGGTTTTATTGCCGAATAAGATGCCTGGACAAAAGGGTGAATGTTGGTATTTCAAGAGGAACCTGCTCTGTGCTTTTTGTCCAGGTCACAGTCTCTGGTTGCCAGGACTTGTTCTTTTGTTGGGTATTTTGTGGCTGTACTGTGAAGGACAGAGAAGAATTATTAAATGAGTTCATGTTAAAGGTGGATTTTACTTCTGGTTCTTAGTGAAGTGTTTTTTCCTTTTAAAGATGACACGGCGATTCTCACCGAGTTCAAGCGATCGCGGTCAGAAGGTATTGTACTAACTGGTGTTACATCTTCCTCCCTTTTGTTTGTGTCCTCTGTCCTTTTTTTTTCCTGCTGAGAGCCTTTTGGAAATCAGACATAAGTTTATGTGAGTTATTGATAACGACAAATGAGCCAGGCTTTTTTGCAATGTGATTTGCACGTCAATTCTTCGAAATCTGTGGGCAGCTCTCTTGGTCAAAAACTAATTGGGCTTGTTGCCCAATTGTTGTGTCTTCTCTGTACCTTCCTACATGACTTGGATATGGATTTCCCATACAGCTCCTGCTTAGGAACCTGTTTATGTGTGTTTCAAGGAGTTGAGTGTATTTAGTATGTTGTAGTTCTCATTTAATAAATGTTTTGCATTGTCTTTTTGCCTTCCTGTGTGCTGCTCTAGGGTTATTCCTCCTGATCAGAAATACACAAATTGCATAAGTAATCAGTTATGGTACTGGAAGAGCATTTAAAATGTAGCACTCTGAATCGTGCTTGTTCCCAAGATTAAACTTTCACCACTACAGAAGAGGTAATACAGGAAAACATCAAGGCTGTTGTTGGCTGTGAGGTGAGTTCATGTCCTCTCAGCTGCATAGACAGGAATGTCACTGCTCCAGGGACAAGGTGCCAGGCTGCTCCTGCTGTGGAGGGCTGTGTGACCAAATGTTTGGACTTTCTGCTCCTGGACTTCCTACATTCGGACAAAGGTGTAGCAGCCACATGCTTCTTAGGGTGGTAGGCAGAGTAGGGAGCAGAGTGTGATGGTCATGGACTCTCATCAGGCAGCGAGTTGTCTGCTGTCCTGGGCAGCTGCCAGGTTTGCATGTGCTTAGAGCCAGTCCTGTATGAAACTAGACACTCTCTTTAGGAATATTCTTGCAAAAACTGTTTCTCAACTAAGTTAATCTGAATATTTTGATAGCTGTGTTTTGAGTTAAGACTTCTGTGTTCTTATTATCTTGTTCTCCCATTATGTGCCATTTGTTTCTCGTACATGTTGAACACTTGTGCTGTGCAAGGCAGTGGAGTGAATTCAGTTCTGTGCTGAAGTTGTTTTTGTAAACGTTTTGTATGTTTGGTGGTCTGTTTTACAGCACAGTCTCTGTAGCATTTATGATATATTCAGGTAGGCAGAACGATCCCAAATTATTTACTTCCATGCTAGCTTTTTAGAGATCTCTTAACACTGGTCTCATAGCTTGTATCAGCATATGCAAATGGCTTCCTACAGGTGCATAAATAAAGTATTCATATCATAACAACTAATACAGAACTTGCAGGCATCATTTGCTTTAGCAAAATAGTATGTAAAAACTTTGGATGTCTTAGCTTTCAGAACCTTAATTATATGTTATATACCATTATATTCTATTGCCTGGCTCATCATCACATCATATTACAGTTATAAATCACAGAGACTGTTTTCTTTAAGTGAACATAGACACAGCTTGAGAACATTTTGTTTCCTCTATTTTTGTTCTTTTCTTTAAGTAACTTATTATAGATTTTAGAAAAAAAACAGTTTAGATGCTGCCTCAATGCAGTTTTAATATCAAACTTTTGCAGGTTACCAAAAAAGAGAAAGAGCAGATTGGTTTTATTGGTAGGACTAATCTAACCATAGTTGTCTGACAGGGGTACGGTCTAAGCTGTGATAATCAGTCAGTCCAGTCTAAGCTATACCCATCAATACTTCCTTGCTGTTTGATGAAGAAAGGGGTGTGATGAACCCTCTTTTTGGAAGAAAGAGGCAACTTTATTAGATTCCTGCTCTGAATTGTGAGGAGCTGTTTACAAAACTATTTATCCTTTCCATTGGTGGGAGAGTTACTTAGATGCCTGGTTTAGGAGACTGGTCTGTCTGTCTAATCAGCAGAGTTGGTAGCAAGCATCTCAGTATCGTTTATGGATCCAAAGATACTCAATGCGATTTTTCCCTATAATGTTACCATTGAAGTTTCACTGTCCTTGTTGGACTGAGTATTTTTGCAGGAAAGTCATGTCAGAGTTCAATACTGTTGTTAAACTGAAGGTGGTTTTTTTTTTTTCTTTCTTAACAACCAGAGGGCTGATAATGTAAGTTGACATTGCTATTCTGGATCTGTCATCATATCTCCATTGATGTGGGCATGTGTAATCTAGAGGTTATGAACCATTAATCCTTTAGCAACAAAAAAATAAATTTCTAGCAAGCAATCCCAATGATAATTGAACTTCCATAACTGAAGCAGCAAAGCTCCAGATGTGAGGCTCCCATAGACAGTCATTTATCAGACATTTGGGACAAGAAAGAATTTTATCTCACTAAATATGTAATGCTGACAGATATTTGTCTGTCACATTTAAAGATGTGTTTCTGTGACTGCAAGGTTACAACCAGGTAGTAGACTGAGTATATTGTGTCTCACTGTTTTTTTCCTCATAAGAACCATTCTTAAAGATTTTGTGCAGCTGAGTATAATTTTCCAGCTTTTGCTTTGGCTTGTTCATATTTCCATGCCTTCAAGGTTCACTTCATTTTCAGATGCATTCCTTATTTTAAAACATGATTTTACTTACGTGAATCTTTCTTTGAATCTTCCTCAGGGGAAGACTGCCATGGACCTTTATGTGAAACTGTTTCAACTGAAGGATCAGAAATCCCAAGCAGCTCTGAGGTGAGGTCCAAGATGATGCTAACATACTACTGGCAAGAAGAAAGAGGAACAGTAGCTGTGAAAGAGAGAATTAGTTTTAAAAGTATTTCTTTAAGATTGTCTTTTACTTCCTTTTTTGTCGATGTAAACATTTTTTTTCCTCTAGTGTTCTGAATGAGCAAAACCATGAAAGTCGCACTGGTACTCATTGAGTCTTATAAGAAAGAGACTTGGAAATGTTAGTGCTGCAACACAGTAATAGTAGAAAACAGTATGGGCTTGACAGTATTTACAGTATGAGTCTTGAAATGAGAATCACTTAACGTTTTGGCAATTGAAAACATATAATGCATTTGCACAAATACAAAACTTCCTTTTATGCTGCCTATTATATTGCCGTCTTGATAGGGAAATCAAGGTACTCTTATCATTGCTTTGCTTTAGGAGCTTTTTTACAGTGCAGCAGGATTTATGAGAAAGCAAATGAAGATTTGAGTTTCAAATCCTCTTCTTTCCAACATGTGCAATCCAAATAGCATCATCAGCTGTTCATTATTTTACAGTACCTCATTGCTTAATAAGTACAGTAGCTTAGATAGTGGTGTGTGGTTACACTTCAGTTAAGAAATAGATTAAAAAAGAATATTGAAAATATGCATAATTGAAATGGGTACTTTATTTTAATTTCTATTGTCTGATTTCTTTATTATGGTTATTATAAACTTAGAGGAAGATAGGAAGAGTTTCAGACATGATAAACATCAGGGTCTGAAGTTCATTTGGTGATGTTTTTGAGTGTCTCTGAGTAGATGGAGATGAGCTATTTCACCAAAGCCTGAAAGAATTCACTTCATGGCTTAGGAGTTATGAAAGGAAAGGAAACATAGGAGAAAGGATGCAACACACGTCTTATGTATGTAGAGGTATGGGATATGAACCTTGTTTGAAGGATGAAAGATTCTTGATAGCGTAAAAAAAAAAGAGGCTTTGATCTTCAGCTTTATGTTGTCTGGGAGGTAGTCTCCTTATGAAAAATGTATCTGGTTACCCTCTCAAAAATCTCTCCTTGGTAACTTCATGCTGCTTTTTCTTATGTTTTCTATTTATGCATGTTCCTGACATTATTATTCTTCATAATTTGTTCATAAATATCACAAAGTGCTGTCATACTAGCAACATTAGTCTGCCATTGACTTGACAGCTCTGCATGTTTTATTCTATTTTTCTCTTACCCTCTAAGAAGAGACAGCTTTGTTGGTTTTAGATATTATATATCTTCATATCAGCCAGTTATCTGATGCTTCCTTACATTTAAGTTGGTATTTTTCTGTGCTTTGCTTTATCCTACCCCATGTCCCCTAACACAGTTGCATTTATCCGGTATTTGCTTTCTATGCCAGACAAAGTTACACAGTTGTTCTTAATCTTCTTGCCCAGTTTCACACTCTTATCAGCCGTGACAGTCTTAGTTCTTGATGATTAATGCCTTAGATATTCAGGTTAAGTCTGTCCTTAAAGTTTTTTCCATTAATTCATTCCAGCATTAAGGTAGCCTTGATTATTTCTTTTTATTATTATATCAAGCTGATCCTTTATCTTGATGTGTTGTCACAACTTCAGTTTTCTTCTCGATAAACTGGAAGGATTTCTTTTCCCTCAGTTCTTTGCTAAGCTGCCTTTTGTCATCCTTGATGCATTCCCATAGGAATTGAGCAGGGTCATCTGTCCCCATATGAAAGACAATCCATGGTTTCTCCTCTTTTCACCAAGACCCTTTTCAGCTCAGGTCAACATGATTTGCTGTTGTTTTGACAGCTAACGCTTTTCTGTTTTATAGTTTTATTCTACTGATGGGTTTGTAATTTTTGTGTTACTTAATTTTGTTTCTGCAGTTGGAAAATATGAACATTTGCAAGTCTTAATTCTAAAACAGAAATGGAATTAATTCTTAAAAGACTGTTGGGAATGAGTTATATGAATTTACATTCAGGTCACAACTTCTTTATATTTGGGCTGTTTCTTCTTTTGGAAGGGAGGAATCATAACATACAATAACAACATCCTTCTGCTCAGCAGTAGGGAGAGAAAAACTATGGTATTACTGTTGATTTAGCAACGGGGTGGGGGTGATCTAGATCCAAGTATGGAGAGCAGAAAGCATTACCTATCCATAATTCATTTGCATTATTTTCTTTTGTAATCTATAAAGGAATATCTGATTTTTACATAAGAAGCAAAGCAACTAAAACAAAAATGAAGGTGGAAAAACAGTCTACAGTGAAGCCTGCCAATGTATATACAAAAGCTGGACGAGGTCCAGGACTGAAAAAGCAATTGAGTCTCCAGTCAGTGCTGCATTTGGTCCTTCCTAATGTCTCTGCATTTGTCCTCCAATACAGTGCTTTTTCCCTATTACTTTTCATGCTTGTTCTTTTTTTCAGCTCAGACTGGTGAGTTTTAGAGTAGAGAGAAACATAGAATCATGGAATGGTTTGGGTCAGAAGGGACCTTAAAGACCACCTAGTTCCAACACCCCAGCGTGGGCAGGGGCACCTTGCACTACATCAGGATGCTCAAAGCCTCATCCAGCCTGGCTTTGAACACCTCCAGGTATGGGGCATCCATGACAACCTGTTCCAGTGCCTCACAGTACCCTCACAGTAAAAAATTTCTTCCTACTATCTAATCTAAATATCCCCTCTTTCAGCTTAAAACCATTCTACCTCATCCCATCCCTGCACTCCCTGATAAAAAGCCCCTCCCCATCTTTCCTGTAGGCCCCGTTAAAATACTGGAAGGCTGCTATAAGTTGTCCCTGGAGCCATTATTAAAATTATGAAGACATACCAAATTGGTCCCTAAGTCTAGCAGGAAATACCAAAAAGGCTTCTTACAGGTGTAGCTACAAAACACAATCTGAAGAATATTTTGGTGAGAGAGTGTGTTAAAGACTTCATAGTGGATTTCAAAGTACTAAAGAGCAGCCCACCACTGCCTCCACCACTGCCAACCTTCCTTATTCTTGGTTTTCATCTCAACAAATTTGGTCTGTTGGAATGTTTCTGAAAAATACTGCTTGATTCTTGTTTTGGGGGCCACATCTTATCAAGATGGGAGCCTCTTTGTGCCGTACATACATGGACTTTGGCATATAATGAAAAAGCGTCTCTCTACCAATGTTTTTGCATTTTAAATGTGCAGAAGAAGATTTGACCAATTTTACTCTAATTAAACCCCATGCCTTAAGCCAGTTAATTTCTGACAGTTGTATTGAGAGCAGGCTAAGTTTCCTAGATTAACAGGAAAGCATTTCACAAAGCGCATAGGAATGCACAAAGGACTCTGCCAGTCGTGTGTCTCCATCTCATGGTTTAGTGTTTCACTTGATGTATTAAAATTTTGTCTCTGAGTGAAGCAGTGTAGGCAGCATATGGTGGCTAAACCCTATATTTACATCTAATCATGGAGGAAATGGGGAGGTGTGGGTGGGAGGATTGTGAGATAGAGAGGTGGAGGAAATGTAGATGGACAGGGGCCAGCTTGGACAGGGGTGGGGGTGTGTGAAATGTAGAGGTCAGGAGCCATAGGGCAGCAATGAAAAGCAAGGAGGCACTTTCATTCGTGTCAAATTTGTACAGTACTTTACATGGCAGGTATTTTCAGTGTATAATTGTAGGAAAACGTAAGCTTAAGTGTCTCAGCCTGTAGTTCTCTACAAATAGTGCAGGTTTTTCCACTCGCATCGGTGACGTGAGGATTAAACTTCTAAACCCAGTTTAGACTATCTTAGGGTAAGAGCACAGTGCGGCTATTTATATTTGCACAGTTTCTCATGTGGATTCCTTGCCAAAAACCAGATCGATCTTTGTGTTTATGGGACTGAATTCTCAAAAGGACATTTTTATCTTATTTAGATAAGCAAGTACTCAGAGATGGCATCATTAAGAAAGAATGTAAAGATGTGTGGATGTATTATTGGCAATGTAAACAGAACAAAAATAATGTGTATGTATCACAAAATTACAGGAGTGGACCTAAGTGGTTTCTCTCAAGAAAAATTGTAATAAAAATGAAAAATATTGATTTCTAATTTAAAAAAAACATGGGCAGTACCTTATGAAAATTGGATTTTGGGAAATACAGGTTTTGACATATTACAGCTCTAAACCAATAAATAATGATACAATAATGAAAAGAAGACAATATTCTGCTTCCGTTTAAAGTTGATTACATGGAGAACTGACATATTTTTATAATGCACTCACTATTTGTTTGCATTGTTTAAACCTGTCTGTGGTTTGTTTTCAGAAGCAAAATAAAAGATGACTGAGAAATTTCTGACTAACAGAATTCAATACTGCAAACCCGCTTGGGTATTGGAAACCATTATTATTTTCAATAGCAAAGCCTGATCTCAAAAACCCTTTCTTATGCACTCACACGGTTGTGGGCAAGGACTGCCGAGAGCTTATGGACATGTCTTTGTGGGACAGCTGTGCTCTGCAGTCCTCTGCTATTGGTAATCCTGTCATCTGTGTGTGGAGTCTGGCCAGAGGACATTGCAGCACCCTCCAGGCCAACAAACAGGAGAATAATGAGCACCCAGATCTTGTACAATTAAAATCAGGGAAGAGCCTCAGCATGCATGGATCAGAACTGGATGCTGGGAAGCCCTCACTAGTCTCATTAGGCATAACAACTGCAATTAACCAGCTTGTCTTGTCTACAGTATGAGATTAATTATTTGTCTCCTTGCGTTTGTTTTCATTCAGTGCACATGGTATAATTTCAGTTTGTATTGAAAAAATAGCTAAGGAAAGGGCGTCACGTTTGTTCTGAATGCAAGCACAGCCACCTATGCTCTGTCTGTTTATTCATTCTAAAAATAAGTACTGTTAAAGGTTGTTCTTCATCTGCTTATAAATGGTAATTTGTGCCAAGCTGTTTAGACTTTATTTTTTATAATAGAAATACTGAGGAATACTGTGTAGTTCTTATTAAAAGTTGATATTATTAATATTTAGAAGTCAATGTAGACCATGTAAAAGTCAGTGCCATGGACTAGAGACCCAGCTCATCTGAGGAAGTTCGTTTAACTATCCAGACTGAAAATCCAGCTATCAGTGAGAATAGCTTTCCAACAACTTAAACCAGAAGCTACTCTGTTTCTTCTAAAATAGCCTTTTATTTTAAAGCATCCTTTGCATCATCGCTAACAACATTATGTTTTTCCCGTGATGCCACTGGCAGGGCCTAAACAGCACTGAGACTACTTTACTCATCCCTGATCATCAAGTGGTAAGCAGTAAGCAATATTCATGCTTCCTTGCATGAATTTGTGTGGCGTCTTCTGTACCGTATGCCAAAAAGTCCCTCACCTGAAAATTTTCCAGTTTCAAGTAAGCCGTCCTTCCAAAATGAATTGTTTTTCTAGCATATAAGCATGCATGTGGTTTTTTTAGTCGATTAAGTGATGGCTTAGATGATAAATTCAAGCAAATCAAAAGGACAATGGATGAAATTGAAAAGTTAAGTATTGGTGGAGTAAACTGGAAAGTTTGCTTTTCTATCATTGTTTTGGTTTGATGGGATGTAGAGTGTATTCTCCCTATGGCGTTATTAACAGATGTGGGGTTCCTTTTTATCGTAATAATCTGGAGGGCTCTCTGAGTCAGCATGATACTTCAACATGTTTTGAAGTGTAAGAAACAAACACTTCCATTTTAAATGCTACCTTTTTTTTCCTATTGTAGTAAGTAATAAGGAAAGGTACAAAATATCTTCTCACTGAAATTCACAGACAAGATAATTGTATTAATTGTCAAATTAAAAGTAATGGTTATTCTTTTATGGAGAAAAAAATTACAAAAACTCATTTAAGATAACCGAAGAAGTACATGCTGAGGTATAATAAAACTGTCTGCTTGCTTACATTGGGCTCTGGTGTCTTACATTAACATGTATGCTCTCCTGGCATATTTTTTATTTTCCTTTGTTCTATTTTTTAATGTGTTCTTTTATCCAGAGAGGCTTTTTTCCTCTACACTCAAATTTCAATGCAAACATCTTGGTGTCTTAAACTGCTTTGAAATGCATGTTTTCAAGCTTCCAGGGTTTAATGTGGTTCAAAATTGAAACCCAAGTGTGGTGAAGGTGCTAACGTAGCTTGCAAGTTTTAGCTATAAGAAATCTGCGGAGTTTTGTGCTTCTTTGAATGGGAAAGGTTATAGCTTTGTATGCAACCTTTAAGCCTGCACGAAGCATAACTGAATATCGGGATGTGTGATGTTAAGAGCGTTGTTAATATACTGCTTTGAAGTGGGTGAGCACTTCAGTTGTGTGGATTCCTCCAAGGAAGAATAATGAAGAGAATGTTGTGGAAAGGAGATCTGTGGTATAATGGGAACTGAGCTTACTGAGCATAAACCAGGAATTTGTCTTTTGGATTTTCAGTAGGGTGCCTGTATATTTTCATATGTTGTGGAAATGCATTTTCAGGAGCTTTTTGCTTTTGGAAATGAATTTTGTCAAATGTTTATATTTAGCACAGCAGCACTTTAATCAGCATATTTTTCCTGTAGCTGTAAGCAATTATGAAGGCTTTTATTGTGTTTTGATTCAGCTTTCAAACCCTGATATCTTCGTCCACTCTTGTACTCTGAAAAGTTTTCTGCAGGGGATACATAAATTAACTAATTGCTTTATAATATAGTTATTTTGGTTAGTTACACTGTGAAAAAAACTAATTTACCTGTATGATTATGAAAGTTATGCAGTAATACAATAAATATTTGATTTCTAGACTGTATCTTGAAGGTAAGACAATGGTTTCAAATGAATTTTACTTGGTAATTTCAAGCAGTTTTCTCATCTGGTAATTCAAGGCTATGGTAACATAGATGTGCTGATGGGGGATCATGCTACTGACCTAACTTCTCAGCATACCTGTTAATCATAGCCAGAGATTTTTATTGTGCTTTAACTGTTCTGAAGCTTATCTCTTGGGTTGTTCCATCTCGGATTAGTGCTCGTTACTGCTTTGTTACTGAAGTTGCTGTGCTAAACCACCTTCCCACTCTGAGATACAAAAAGCAGAAGTTGAAGGCCACTGAGGTCTGAACCTACGGTCCCAGCTCTGCAAGGTTTGACCCTTGTGAAACCTCGAACTCTGGGAAGCTGAATTTGGGAAGGGTGTTTCTGAATGTCCCCCTAAGAAACTTGCAGTTTTCCGGCTGAGTATTAATCTGAAAGGTATTGCTCTAAGCCAAGTTCCTCTCTCTTTGAATTATGAACATGGGGAGGGCTGAGATATTTAGTAGCAAGGTGTATTTGGAGGAAGCTCCCTTGCCTGCAAGGAGTGAGCTGTGCTAAGTGGCCTGTAAGGATATAAATTTCCTGTTAGGTGAAGGATCAGAAATAGAAATCCCTCCGAGTCCTGTGAAAATATACAGGACTGAGTCATTCAGGCTTAGTATAAACTGCAAAATATATTTGCTTTTCAGGCACTGTGATATCATTAGCCCACCAAGGACTAGCTGACTGTGTTGACCGTGGTCAGCTGTCTGTGTGCTTTGGTGGATGAGCAAGGCCACAGAAATGCTTAGTGCAGCCTCTGTCCCTCAGCCTCAGCTCTAAGTTGTTTCTCTGAAGTGCTTTCTGCTGCAGTGTTCAGTGGTTGATGCCACATCCCGGAGCTCGGTTTCCCCTTTCCTTTTGGCGGTGACTGGCTTGTTTGCTTTGGCCCTGGGGAAGGTGTCTGAGCCACCTCTGGGAGCAAGGTGCCCTGCTCTTGGAGTAATTAACAGTGCAGGAGAGTTTTGATGGATTTGAATGTTATGTGCCACCACCAGCCAGCATTTACATGCTTTACTCAAACCATTTTGGGCTGAACTTAAAGTGGGATGTTGCAGCCTTGTTTCATCTTGAGCGGTGCTTTGTTTATTTCCATAGTGACATCTTGGTCCTTCCTGGAACCTGTTTTGTTTGACTCAGGATTTCCTGCTGTAGGGCTTTAGTCCCTTTCTAACGTGAGGGTTGCAAGTTTAGGTACATGGAGAGTTATTTGAGCATAGTCCAATACTCTGACCTCTGCTGGCTGTCTAAACAGGAGTTAACAATTATAGGGTAACTAGAAATGCTAATATGATTCCATTTGAATCCAGCAAGTTTTCACTTATGTAGCCACGTGAAAAGAAAATGTATGTCTTCATGACAGACCATTACAGTGTTCAATTAACACATCTGTCCGCAGGCTAGGAAGTCGCTTAGTTCTTACAGAGGTAATGAGGCTATTAAAACTAGGACATTGCTACAGGAGAGAAGGAGGCAGTATTTAGTTTTGAACAAGTAGTTTTGGTAAAGTTGCTTTGTAGCTGGTGGGTTTATTCAGCTTTTTGGCAGCGTTGGTAAATGCAGTAACACCGTTTCTTAGAATCATATGGTTACTTGGATTGGAAGGGACCTCTAGAGGTCATCTTGGCCAGCCTCTTCCTCAGGGCAAGGCCAACTTCAAACTTGGATCAGGTCGCTCAGTCGGGGCCTTGCTTGGTCAAACTGTGCGATCTTGGAGGATGGAGATTACGCAGTCTCTCTGTGCAGCCTGTTTTACTGGTTCCTGCTCAACCACACCTTCACATCCAGTAGGAATTTCCATTGTTGTAACTTGTGGATGTTGCCTCATGAGTTTTCACCGTACGCCTTGGGGCTTCATCTCGTCTGTAATTCGTCAGTGGGTACTATTTAATAATTCAAAAGCTTCTGCCTGCTCTCTGTGCTGCATTGGGAAGTTTAATTCAGTTGCTTATGTTCCAGAAGTTACACGTCAGAGGATATCTGCTCTGATGAGGTGCTATTTCATTTAGTAACTACAGGTTGTCTAAGATCAATTAATTTGAATACAGTTCTGGAACAAACTGTTAAGAAATAAGATGTACTAATTTGTAATGTTTTATGGTTAACTGATGCAAACAATGCAAATTAGTAACATTTTATCCTGTAAGCATACATGTATGAACAGAATTGCATGAAATTGCACGACTGAGCTTGTTTTTTGTAGAGAAATCCAAATGCAGCAAAGTGGAAAGGAATAATTTATGGGTTTAATAAGTAGGCCTGTCACTATTTGTGATGAATAATCCTATTTACAGAAGGAGAGGGAAGTGATAAGTACTCCCCTTCTCAAAGCAGATCCAGTGATGACTACTGCATCTTCTTAAATTGGTAGTCAGACCTTTAATGACTGAGCAGGTTCCTGATACATCTTAGAAAATGAGCAAGCTTTGATGGTGCTAAAGATGAAGTATTACTTCAAGTGTATTGAATAACTTAATCATAACTGTTCTCCAAAGAATTTCGGACACTCCTCTGGCAGAAGCTTCTTTTGAAATAAATATTATTTATTGGTTTTTATTTTTATTGTGTATATGGGTTTTCTTAGTTCACTACAAAAACATCTGTGCTTGCACAATCTATTTTTTTAATTAGTGATTGGGGTGGCCTGTTTTTAGGCCAGTTCCCAATATTGTAAGTTGTTAGAATGCACTTTGGGGTTCACTTACTGTAATGCTGAATCATGCAGTTGTTGCTGTGTAAATATTGGTATGGTTCTATGCACTATGTTAGTTTGGTTAAATTAACATCTAAACAAATGCAATTTGCTTGTAGTCACAATTATATTGACAGAAATCCCAACCTGTAAGCACAAAATAGAATGGGGAAAATGAAAGAAATTTCTTTTATTTGCTTCTGCTCGATTCCATGATTTTTGCGAGCCCCTCAGTCTTGCATGATTATGTACTGCATTTGGAATCAGAAGTATTTTATGAGGAAGCTGCCCTGATTTCAACAGTCTAATTTATTTGCCCTAAGTATTTCTCGGGCATTAAAACAACAACAAAAAAACCCCAAACCAGCAGAATTGCCAAAGAGGGAAGGGGAAGAGGGGATTGTAGCATTTTCAGGAAATAATTTCTTTTAGCTTTTTTTGTGTTACTTTGATTTGCAACACTGTGCTTTGTAGCTCCCTGCGTGCTAGGATAATTTCAGAAATACAAGAGTTCTCCATAATGCATGGATGTTCCAAGTAGGCTACTGTCTCACCAGCAGTTACCAGTGTGCCTTGTTAAGGTACATAAAGTTGTACACCACTATGGGACAACAGGGGTTTTAATTGGGATTTTTTTTTAGCTAAATTTGGGCTAAATTTGAAGATAAACGCATCCTGGATTATGTGGGTATTGTTGTTTGTAATTTTGTCAGCTCTGAAGTTATGTGGTTGCTGTTTGTCTTTTTATGTTGCAGTGAGTGCAACTTACCATGAGCATAACAGAAACACACGTGCGCTATTCAGTAGCCAGAGCTTTTTTTTATTACCTTTGCATTACATTTAAAGAAACTTTTTATTGTTCTGTTTTTAAATCTGCTTAAGTGTCCAGATGATGTCAATTAGCATTATAGCAGTCATTTATAAAACACTTGAGTTTGTTATCGAAATGGATGACAGCACAGCTTTGCCTTTAATAAAAAGCCATTGCATAAAAATAAAAAGCATAATGCTTGTGGGTGCTTGTGTTTTTCCAATAGTTGGAAGCTCTTCCTGGCTTTTTTAAGGACACGAATTTCTTGCAAACTTCATTTGGGGGGGAATGTGCTCAAAGCAGTTGATTTGGGTCTTGGAGAGGAACAGTGGACTTGCTAACTACTTGTTGGTTATTCCAGCAGAGTGTAAGGAGATATAATCTGTTCCTGAAGCGACGTCTCAGGGTAAAACAGTGATGAATGATATTGCAAGTGGCTTGGATGGCTGCAGTAATAACATGCTTCACTGTGTGATGCCTTTTGTTAACTGGGAGCAAGGCTCACGGTTATAAATATCTGTGCTTTCTCAGAACTGTGTCACGTGCATCCTTGCATGGTTTAAGAGGGAGAAGACAGAGACATAACGCTATGACTTATTCTTTTTGCTTCCTACTTTAATGAAATGGAAATCTGGTTCAGTCTTATGCAAATATGCTGTTGCTAATGGTTGTGTTTAAAAAAAACCCCAACTTTGTTTGGCATAGAGTTGGATTTAGAACAGAGTATTAGCTTCTATGGAGAGCGCTTTGCTGTATGAACCTCTAGTCTTGTAAACAATTTGGTAGAGCTGAATACCAATAGGATAATAAGTAATATTACCTACTATTATGATAACTTCCCTAGAAGAGTGAGGTAATAGTCTTACTTGCTTAACATTAATTGCTGTAGCCTAATCAGTGAAAAAGATGAATGCTGTTAATATGACATTCTGGCATGCTGAGAAATGAAAATATGACCTTTAAGAGACCAATTAGAATACCAATTACCCTGCTGAATTGATACCTTTAATTAGGTAATTCCCCATCCCACCCCAGGAAAGTAAATACTCAGTTTTGAAATGTCACCCCGGTATTGTTTATGTGCTGTTTTCATATGTGGTCATTGTTGGAACATATGTCTCTGTGATGGTTGTTTTAGTGAATCTTTTTATGTAAAAGAAAATGCATGGTATTTAGTTTGCTACCGGCTTTAAGTTGTTGAACTGTGCCTCAGCTGCCTGTTGTGTAGAGTGGTGCTCTAACTGCAGAAAAATATCATGCTGTAAAATAACACTTGTGTTCCTCATATATGACACACTGTAAAGACTGGAAGAACAAATGGTAGCACTGTTCACACGTATTGCTACACTAACATACATTTATTCTTCATGTGTTATTTACATTTAGTGTTTGTGGATGTAAGCAGTTAATTTTGGAATTATTGTAATGTTATATAGGCCTTATTAAAACCAAGTTTATCTTCAGCTATGAAGAAACTGAAGGATTGAGGCAATTTGAGGAAACTTCTTTGATTTCTGGTATGTTTTAGAGCAACAACAATACTTGTTTCTTTTAATCATATGCCTATATCTTCCACAGATTGATAAAAGACATCAAAGCAAAGATTCTATTTTCTTCAGGGATGGTGTCAGGAGAATTGATTTTGTTCTCTCCTATGTGGATGATTTGAATAAGGAATGGGAAAAAAAGTGGGTAAGTTTGTCTTCACGAGGTCCTCTTAATTCTTATCTATCATAACCTGAATATCGGTTACTGAGCCTTTCTAATCACTACGCTCCACTGGAATAGGGCTTATCTAAAAATTTATAGCTTGTGAAAATGCCAGTCTATGTACTGAACTTCCTGTGTAATTCTCTGTTGTGTGTCAGACACAATTTTATTAGGTTTTTGGGGCTTTGTTTACTGAATTGATCACCCTCCCTTACTTAGGCTGGTCAATATGTTATACAGTCAGTGCAAAGTAATCCAAATTATTTGCTTTCTTTGTTTAACAGTCTTATAGTTACCTGTAGCTTTGGTGAAAGATCTGTAAATACTGTTAAATGAAGGAGTGTTCTTAAAGCAAAGCATTATCCAAATGAGATTTAACAATAACCTTTTTTTTTCCTGCCCTTTGACTTCAGATGGAGCAGAAATAGATCCTTAGATCCAATAATCCATGCAATTTTCCATTTAACACTTTTTTTAAAACATGTACTGAGTAAAACAAACCCACTCTTTGAACTTTTCCGTGTACTTGACATGCTTACTACATATATATTCATTCCTCTAGAAGAATATTTAAAGTGCCTTTGATAAGAGACCTCTACATAACAGAGCATGAAGTACAAACTGTCTTTGAAATGCCAGTTAGTCAGAATCCCTGAACTTTCCAGTAAGACCTGGTTGCCTGAATGGTAGCAATAGGTTAGATGGAATCAGTAAATGATTTGTATTTGTTCCTTGCTCATACTGACACTCGAGGTCTAACTTAACTAACATGTAAGTTCAAGCTATTTAAAAAATCCAGTATTATGCGATGCAGTCAAGACAATCTAAAGCGCGATATTTTTAAAAAAGAATAATTGTAGGGATTTTAATTATTTTGTATTTTCTTTATTCACTGCTGTCTTTTGAAGTCAGGAGAGGTTACGTTTACGAACTAGTCTCTCCAGCATGTATCTCCAAAGTTTGTTCATAATAAAAAACATTTTTAAAAGGAGAGCAACACCAAAAAAACTTCATTCTCATGTAATCATATTATTCTGAAAGATAAGGATATCTGAAGAAAACTAATTATACCAAAGCTTATGACAAAGTCGTGATAAATACTAAAGGTCTGTGAAGCAGAGAACATTTCTCATCTATATCTTGTCATATTAAAGTGTTTCCTAATTAAAAACTAGTATTTTCTTTGAACGAAAACTACAAGATCAGGCTGTTCAAAACATTGCTTGTGCTTTCTTTCCTTTAGGAAGGAAATACTGTTTTCGGAAAGGGTTTATGCTGCCTATTCTTGCATCCAAATGTGATCCAGTATACAATACAGCCCCTGCTTCTTATTTTTGTTGACATAAAAAAGCAAGAATATCTGTTATTGTATCTGTTTGTTCTTTTTCCCAGCTTAAGCATCTGACAGGCAGCTTTGCTCAATGAGCCGTGTTCAAGAGATTCGATTGGGTGACACGGGTTGTATTATAGTTGTGCTATCATAGGTTTATATAAAAGCACACTTTTTCAAACCGACACTGAGTCTTTGTCAGACTGTAAGAAAAGGGACAACTTTCCATGATGGTCAACTCTCTGCGGGACAGCTCTCTGTGGGACATCCTACATGGCCAACTCTCTGTGAAGACAACTGCACGGGGAGCCCTGAGTGCCTGGCTAGAGCCCCAGCCAATGTTCAAGAGGTTTGAGGAGCAAAAAGTTTGCCGGGGAAAGACTGGACTGATTCCTGCCAGGCGTTCGGGGTTCCCTGGGAAGATTTGTCTCCATGGAGAGTCAGCCATGTAGAGGTGTCCTAGACCCCAGCCTGTAATCCTAGCTGGATTCTTTCTCTCATAAAACAAAACACAATTTTTTTTTTTTAAAAAAAAAGGAAGAGGAGACCAGTCAGTGCAGAGAAGAAAGAAGCCCGTACAAAATATGTGAAAGCAACTCTTAAAATAAACTTTTCCATTAGTCATACTGCAATAACATAAGGAAAGAAATGGAGACTATTTAGGTAGTGTTCTAAGTGGGAAGGAAAACGACCTAGATGCTCAGTCTATTCACTTATTTGTATTGTTTGCAGCAGTTTTCTTGTGATTGCTTATATGGGTCATTAGAGGGTAGCAGGAGTCTTTGCCAGACCAGAGACCACATACACGGTTGTCCTTACTGACTAAAGGATTCATGTGGGGAAGAACCCAAGAGCTAGCTGGTAGCTAATATTGCAGTAGTTCTTGGAAGTGAAAATGCATTTAGTTTGGAAACATCTCTGTTCTGCAAAAGGATACATCATCTGCATCAAGTTTCATGAGACTTAATTCTGTATATGTCTATTACTTGCGAAAGAGTTTATGGCCTCGTGGAAGAAGGTGTTTGGTCTGTGGCCCTGAAGATTAGCTCTGTGGTTGCAGAACAGACTGTCATAAAGACATGACAGTTATAGCGCATCAATTTTCACACAGTTCCTGGGGAATCTGCTAAGAAAATGAAATTTGCCCTATATTTAGGTCCAGTATAGACCTTTATGCAATGACTATGCCTGTAAATTAATGCAGACTCCTTGGCATGGAAGCACCATGCTGCTGTCTTTCTGGGAAAAAGATTTAAATAATGATGCACTGCAGCCCTTGGAATTCATCTGACATACTGGACTTGCTATCATACAGTTGTCACAGGAAAGAAATGCGCATTTCTTTTACTGTAGTACAATGAGACGGCGAAATATAACAGCTAAGAATAGAAATATTCATGAGAAGAGAATAATGGTTATAACAAAGGGAGTTGTTTCCTTGTCTCAAGGAAACAGCTTTATTCTGCAATTCTAAGAAAGAGATGAATAACTTCTTTGTGTGTTTCAACATAGCCCTGATACAGATGTAAGAGGCAGTCTGTTCATCTTCTCCCTTTAGCATTGTGCAGAACAAATATTTTAACTTCTTTGATGTTCCCCAGAAACTTTCTAGCTTAAACTCTGTTTTAAACTCTTGCCTCCTATAAGCTACATGAATAAATCGTAACCACAAAGTCTGGGTAAACAAAAGTTTGGATTATATTTTTGTGAGACAGTACTTTATATTTTTCCTCAAAGCCTCCAGCAGATAAGTGGAAATATTTAGCCACATATGAAATGCATGTGAACGTGGAAAAATCAATATAATTTTAAAAAATATCTAACAGATTATTCATGTATGGCCAGGACATGATCTTTGTTGTCCGTAAGTGCGTTTCTTCACAAGAACCCCCAGAGCATTAGAACTCTGGGATGTCTGTGCAAAGTAACCTGTTCCTATGTTTACTGGAAGCAAGTGGCCACCATCCCCAGTTGAGTGTGGAGATACAGAAACCCACTGTCCATCATCTCCGACAGGAAATTCTGCTTTCTCACAAGCACTGGAGAACCCAAAGTGAGGGACCCAGGGACAGCAAAAAACTGGATGCTTATTTCTCCTGCTACACTCTACTTGGCTGCTGACCACGAGGAGCCATGTCCCCAGCTCTGCAGGAGCAGCTGAGCACTGGGCTTGATCCAGACTGGGCTCCTGTCCATGCTGCTGTATGGCAGCCTAGCTGGTACTTGCTGCAGGAAGGCATTTGGGTCTCCTGCACTTTGGAGGGCAGACAGAGCCCCTTTCCCAGCCATGTGGGCAGCCCCTGCAGTGGGGCCGGTCATGTCAGCCCCCTGCTGTCTTGGCTGTAGGTGGGGGAGAGGTTGAGGGGCCTTCCCTAAATGGGCTCCTTCTCACCTGAAATATTCTTACTAGGAAGCTACGTGGGCAGCCTGAGCTCAGACTGAGCCTGTTAGTCTTTTGAAGGGAATTCTGTTTTCTCAGGGTACAACTAAGTGTTCTTATATGCTTTATGCTTTTATGTGGTTGTTCCTAAGGGCCATATTTATTTCTCAGTAACCTACACATGACTGTAGTTAAAATAAGCCTGAACATCCTGATCATAGAATCACCAGGTTGGAAGAGACCCTCCGGATCATCGAGTCCAACCATTCCTATCAAACACTAAACCATGCCCCTCAGCACCTCGTCCACCTGTGCCTTAAACACCTCCAGGGAAGGTGAATCAACCACCTCCCTGGGCAGCCTGTTCCAGTGCCCAATTACCCTTTCTGTGAAAATTTTTTTCCTAATGTCCAGTCTGAACCTCCCCTCGTGGAGCTTGAGGCCATTCCCTCTTGTCCTGTCCTGTCACTTGGGAGAAGATACGTAAAAGGCTTTTGTAAGCTAGGAGGTCTTTGCCCAAAGGAAGTGGAAAAGTGAGGAGAAGGAGCGTGGTTAAAGAATACTGTGTTGTTATCTCAAAACTATTTTATTCCCCTGTTTATTGATTGTTGTTACTAGCAGTAACAACATAATAACATTGTTATCAAAAAACAGGTTTATAACAGTTATCTGTCTTCCTTAGATACCTAATCGTGCAGTGTTGCATCCGCATTGGGCATATTAGTACCTCTGGACTTTGGATCTTGCGTTTTTAATCTTATCAGGATGGTTCATTACAGCCACACAAATGTTAGATGGTAGTCACCGTGTATGAATATGTGGGATATCCACAGCAGTGTTTGGAGAGGTGAATGCTGTACTGGACTCTCAGCTATATAGGCCACAGAAAATGTCTCAGAAAATGTAGTTTCATGTTTTTTGCAGATGCTTTGGAGAGACTTAAGAACTGTACTTAAGATGTAAAGAAGGGCATTAGCCTACTATTAATGGTCTTTGCTAATGTGAGTATTTCTGTTGCTTCCCTCTGTGAGTCCAGAGTGGCATCTATAGCAGATTCCCAGATATATGCACTACGTCTAGCATTTTAGATTTGGGACAGGAAGCTTAAAATTGTTACAAATGCATATTAAAACAAAACAGCACTGGTCCGAGCGTGCATTTTGTCTATTTGAAGCCTTTGACAGCAACATGAAAAAGTTTAGTATTTGTCTAAAAAGGGAGGGACATGGGGTATTTTTGCAGCAGATAGATTGATTCCTTTTTAGGTCGGTCGTTTCAAGTAACTGGAAAGTACAGTACATTCACATGGTTTTCAGACAAAGTGGCTTATGGGAAGAGAGCAAAGGCAGTGGAAAGAGTGTAATTGCTGTTAGAGCACTGCAATTTATCACACTAAATATACAGTAAGGAATGATCAGTAAGGTGGGACCCTTTGGCTCTGGCTGTTATTAAGCTGCACAGCTGGAGCTGACTGGTGTCTGGTGGCAGAGAATCCTCTGAGCTGACTCGCTTGGCTCTCTTCCAGTGTCTTCTGGAAAAAGAAAGCACACCATCCACCTCGGGAGAAAATGTAATCCAGAGCAGCACATAGCTTTGGATACCAGGCTTGAATGTCAACTTCTATACAGCACTTCCAAATGTAATCATAAATCACCTTTTAGTTGTATTGTTCTCTGGTGTGTTTGTACAGGTGCATGGAGGCAGATGTGTGGGGTATATTAATTTAAAAATAGTGCATGGAATTGCACCACTATCTGCTAGAACTCAGGAGTTATCGTAGTTGAAAGTTTGTTTAGGCCAGTGCTTAACATAATATCTAAGAATATTTGGCAAAATCGGATGTAAGAGGTAAAAGTGAAAAGCCCTTAACACAGGAGAATATATCCATACATCTTAACATAGATTTGAGGGCCATCAAAACATTATTCTGTCTGTACTTGTAGGTTATGCAAACTGAAATGCAAATAGGGCAGACTGCTCCTCACAGATGCTCAGGAAAAGGAAACCAGATGAGAACTGTGGTGGGTTTTTTCCTTAAGTGTGTTTGAAAAATGTCATTTCAGACCTTTCAATAGAGAAAACATCAGACAGCATTGCAGATTTTTGCTAGAGATAAATTGGGAGACTGGCTAATGCTTTCTAAGGAGGCTAGGGCTCATTGTTTAGCTTAACATGTTGTTGTTCTAGCAGTTCTTCAGCAAATTTTATATCACTAAAAGGAAATTAATTCAGTCCCCCAAGAGGGACAAAAATTCTATAGAGAAGGACGGGAAGAAAATGGTCTTGTCTAAAGATATGACCTAGGAATTACTTGACAAAATAAAATGTCCAAGAAAGGTTCAGGGTCACAAACTCAGCTGTGCTGCACTGCTACAGGCAGGTTAGTTTATCTCTGCACAAAGTCCATGCTGGCTTTATGCAAGGTAAGTGTATGTAAGCTTACGTGTGATGATTTCTTAGTCCTATCTACTTTTACAGTTCTGTTTTTTGTGAAGTGTACTGTTTGAATAGTCTGTAATCAGTACTTTAACATCAAACAAATAAGTAGATCTCACTGTAAGCAATCAATTTTCTGCATGCTTCCAAAATTTTTCTTTTCATCTAGTTTTAGCATTCTCTTAGAAACATAGCTAAACTTGAACAATAACACACCGCACACACTACCCGCCCAAAGAGTCAGAAGGGCTCAAGGCGCATGACTTCATTGAATTCTCTGGTTAACAAGACTGGACAGTTAATGAGCCTATTCCTAGTTAATAAATAGGCTTCATGTTGCTGGTCCTAACTAGCTTCATGTTGCTAGCCTAACTAGCCATCACTTAGAATTGCTCAGGTATCCATCAGCTGGTTTCTTTCTCTTGATCTGTCTTTTACAAAGGTCCTATAGGGCTAAGGGGGTGTCATCAGGGCAGTAATGAGGAGTGAAGCTCAGTGAAGTCATCAGTAAGCAATCAGATAGTTGCTAATTTCATCAGTTAATGAAGTGTGCTTATTTCTGTTCAGGAAAGAAGAAAAGAATTCGAGAGCAATCTGCAAAAGGCTGGTTTGGAACTAGAAACAGAAGACAAGAAGGTAAAAAAAAAGGAAGAAAATTAGGACCAAAGTAATAGGCCTGCAAATTACTAATTAATGTATAATGCTTTGTTTCTTTGTTACGAATTCTAAATTATTCTACTGGGTTCCAGTGGAGTATGACTAATTGAAGTGAAACAGGCTTAATGTGTCTGTTGAGTTATTTTTTCAGATAAGCTCATAAGAATCATAAAAGCAAAGTGATTTTGATTCAGGAGGAAGTGATGGCTTTTGCTTTCACAACCAAAAGAAAGTAGTTCCAAAATAGCAGTGACTTCATTTAAGCCCTTTTAAATGGGAAGTATGCTCACAGCTGGATTTAATCCCATCCAGCTACTAGTAACATATTTGAAAGTCAGTGAATGGATTAGCATGTGCCCACTGGATGTCGCAATTATGATGAGGAACGACCCTGGTGTAACAACAACCTGAGGATATTCGATGAGTGTTACTCTTGTTTAATAAACCGAGAACATGGGATGCTGACTTCTTCAGTCAGCATGCTCTTTGGTTTTTTTCTGCCAGAGATTGAGCAGGGCAAAATAACATTTGATGAAGATCAGACTCTGTAATAGATGGGTATTGAGCAACATGTTAAAAAGTACCTTCTGATTGCCATTTTCTCCAGTATATGCAGAGGAATGCTAGGACATATACTGTGGGGCGAGGCCTGTGATAAGATTAGCCCTTATCATAGCTGAGAGGCTGTAACATCTTAGCTCTGGTTGGCAACTCCTTTTTGTGAGGAGACCTGCATGCACTTCTCTGCTGTGTGAAAGCTGCCACCTCCAGGAAAGGGAAGAGCTTGACAGTCCAGCACAGTGGCCTGCAGGACGAGCGGACTGCCAGGTGTCCAGCTCTTCACAACAAACCCTTGCATTTCCAATGATCTTCATCCCTCAATGTAGAAAATTAGTGTACTTCAAAAGTTCACAAAGGCTTTTCAGTATTGCAAAGATTATTTTCATGAACAACTAACCACTCAGATAAGCTTTTCAGTTAAAAAAATATATATTTAAAAAAAAAAAAACAACCAAACCTACCTTCCCCTCTTTTTTTTTTTTCAAAAATATGTAAAAGGCAATAAATTTCATCTAGCAACTATTCTTTTAAAGCGTGCAATGTAAGACAGTTTAGTCTGATATCTGATTTAACTTTCTCGGGGCAGGAATCTGAAGATGGCAAGATTTATTTTGTGAAGATCCATGCCCCATGGGAGGTTCTGATCACATATGCAGAAGTGCTGAATATTAAAGTTCCCATCAAGGAAAATGACATTCCTTCAATGGTGGAAAACCCCCTGGACTGTATGCTTACGCCATTCAGGCTTCCCGAGAATGTGATGCACCCTGAACCGGATTATTTCACAGCCCCATTCAGCAAGGATAAGCAGGAATTGTACCTCATTAATGATGAGAACACTTTCTTCTCACCGTCCATGAGAAACAGAATAGTACGTATGTTAATTTGTCTATTTTTATTTACACGTAGAATTACACAGTCCTGTAGGAATATTCATGAAAGGAAGGAGTGATATCTGTGGGTAAATGCAAGGAAACCTGAATGCCTGTGCATCTTTCTTACAAATCTGGAATAATATTTGTTGAAGTGGATCTTCTGGATGTCTACAAGGCAAGCATGCCCTCAGTGGTTTCATACAGGAGACTTCTCAAGAAACACCTTTTCCTTTGTGTGTTGTTCCTGCAGGTTATACACAGTGCACAGCCATTAAAAGTTTACGTTAAATCGCCTTAGAGTAGGAGAGGTCTGAAATTCTTGTGTTTGAATCTCAGGTTAATTATATTCTTACACGTTGCCCATACGGAACGGAAGAAGGGAAGAAAAAGTTTGGGATAAAGAGACTGCTAAATAATGGCACCTATTCAGCTGCATATCCTCTTCATGATGTAAGTATTTTACTTTTCTGCTTCTTTGAGCATTTCCCAGTGTTTTTACTCTTTTACCTGCTGTGACATTTGCTGTTTCCAGCAGAAATGAAAATGTACTCAAACCCTTCCATTTGTCCCAGTAATTGATTCTGTTTTATAACACACAAGACACATCTGCCAGCCCTACTATTTGGCTTTTATGTGCTGAAACGTTTCTTCCTACAGACGAGTTTCTAGGATATACTTATGTGTCAGCCACATAACAGTATGTTCCTGTAGTGTCTATGATACAGATTATGCGATAGTATGTTAGAAAGGTTATAACCAGGAAGGAATAGTTACTTTAGATGCATACGTTCAGCAGTGTGTGTGTGTGCAGGGTGTATACATGCACGTACTGTAGTCATACACCTGTGTGTACTACCTGCAAGGATGTTAATACTCCTGGGATCACACCTTGTTAGAACTGAAGGCAGATGAGTTGCCTCAGCCCTACGGTTCAGTATGGGGTTGTCACTTGTCTATTTCCTAAGAAGCTTTGGTGACCAACTGCAATACTAGAAGTGTGGCAAGCATGGGAAATACTGGTGTTTAGTTTTTCTGTAGGGTCAGTTTTTAATACAAAATATGTGGATTTAACCCTGGAATCAGGGAATCATGGAGTAGTTTGGGTTGGAAGGGACCTTAAAGACCATCCAGTTCCAAAAGCTCCTGTGATGGGCTCCCACTAGATCAGGCTGCCCAAGGCTCCATCCAGCCGGGCCTTGAACACCTCCAGGGATGGGGCAGCCAGAGCTTCCCTGGGCAACCTGTTCCAGTGCCTCACCACTCCCATGGTGAAGAAATGTTACTTATTTTACTATGTTACTATATTTTATTTATTATTATGTTACTATATTTTACATGGGTTGGGGTTTTTTTTGATTCTTTTTCCCTTCTGAATGTTACGTTCAATTCATTGCTTAAACCTGAAATTCTCTTTGTGTTTATAATAGTTACTTCAAATTTGTCACAACATTTTAGTGAATTTTAATTGCTTATTTATATCTGTGAATTCTACCACAAAAATATTTTCAAATACTTCATATCGATTGATATTTTTAAATGTTTTAAAATATTTTTTCCTTCCTTAGAAAATGAAAAGAAATGGATGTATGGGCATTCTTTAGGTTTTCAGAGGGAAAGTTTAGCTGATCAGAGTCTAGACTGTAGGAGACAAGTCTTGGCTGTGAAGCAATTTTTACTGTTGGGACTACCAAACGCATAGAAAGTGGTTGCACAAGAATCTCTTCTATACAAGTACAACCAACTTTAAGTGCTCAGAAATTATATGAAAATAATCCAAAAGCATGAGGCGCTCAGAAATCATTGTCTAAGAAATAGCTATTTAACCTTTTTAAACTATTTAAAAGATGAGACCTTTAGGTTGTTTAACTTCCTTGGTTTCCATTTAGAAACCAATTTTCATGCTTTTCTTTGTGATGGAGAGCCATTGAGGAAAAAAAAAAGGAAAACCATGATCACAAACTGTATATTCGACATAGCCAAATATTTCTAAAGGCAGAGTTCTGCAACACAATAAAATTACAAGAGCTGTCAGGAGCTCTGGTTATTTTATGCTGTTTAATTTCTAGAAAACTGATGGAGTTTGAAAAATTTCTCAGTACTTGACAAGCGGGTACATGATAGTGATTAACACCACTGAAGTTAATTAGTGTCAGAATTTCATTTTGCATGTTCCTGCGTTACAGCTGAGAAATCACAGCACAGAGTACGTTATAGTGCAGTGGCTGGAGGCAGGAAACAGCTTTAATTTATATCCTGTAGTTTACATGTCTGGGTGAAATGCTTTTTTAATGGGCAATGAGAACTTGATTCAGAAGTACAGGAGAGGATTTCAATTTGCGTTGTTTTTAATGAAGCTAGAGTATAATGGTGGTTTTCCTCTTTAAGGAAGCTTGAACTTCTGCAGTTAACTTCTGCAATGGCATATGCTACACCCCAGTATAAAGGAACAAACCAGTCACTGCAGAAATCTGCCAGTGCAGATGAGTATGTCATACCAGCACCAACACTGCTGCAACGTGACATGATGTGGTTACAGTATAATTGATTGAATGTCAAAGATGGATAATTTTTTTCTGAAAATGTTTGTTATCTTAAAATATTACATATATAAAAAGAATTCTGCTTAAATAAAGTGTTGAAGTAGAGTGCTAAGTTTAGATTTTGGATGAGTTTAATTGGCATAATCTTAAGAGGGGTGTGCGTTGTCATCGTTATTGATGTTCGTTTATTTCAATGTAGTATTTGAATCTGTTACTGAGGTGTTTTCCTTTACTTTGATTTGCTCACAGTGCCAGTATTGGAAAAAAGCAAATGATCCAAACTGTGACAATGAGAGATACACGCTGTACATGGAGTGGGCCCGTTTCTTGCGGTTCTACAAAGAGCAGCCTTTGGACCTCATCAGGTAAAATACTTCCTGTGTTTTATTATATTTATTTAGTGCCCATTCATTTGTAGTTTGATCATGTTGGAAGATTTTTAAGTAGTTATAAGATCTGATGAAAATTAGATACTTAATTGGGCACTAGGTCCTTGGAGGACATGACAAAGGGAAAAATGTTTTATGTCATATCAAGCCTCTTTCAATCTAGCCAGTGCTCCCGGGGTCGGGTATGGAACAGATAATTTGGCTGTAGAGGAACACATATGAGGAATACTTTGCATTTTGTTACCAATATCTGCCGCAATTTTTAAAGACTGATTTGAAATTTGGAAATTGCAATAGAGACTTGAAAAACTACTGATAAAATCAGTTTCTGAAGCTTGACTCTCAATGCAGTACTAAACCCAAATTTGAACTAACCTTACCCAAGATTTCTTTGATTCAGGCCATATGTCATTTAAAAAAACATTATTTTATTCACAAGTTACAGTTGTCTGTAAATTCTGTGAATTACCCTGTGTAATTCTGTCATTCTCTTAATAACCATGGGATCAGAACTGTTGTGCCCGCTTCTTTTGTATAATTCCTTGGAAAATTGAAGAAGTTGATCTTCATTTACATTATCCTGTGGGAAGGGGACAGAGTGATTTTTAAAGCTTCTACTGAAAGGAAAAAAGGGTGAAAAGAGGCCATATATTTTGTTCATTCAGCTTGCTTAATTTTCTCAGCCGCCTTCAAATCTCACCTTTCCAGTGTACATCAATGCATTTACTCTTCTGTTAAGTAAGAATTTTGCCAGCTGTTTCATTTTGACTCTGGCCAATTTTCTGTATTGCAGTCTCAAACTTTGTTTTGTATTCCTATTAATTCCTTCTTTTTTTGTATTCAGGAAGTACTATGGTGAGAAAATTGGAATCTATTTTGCCTGGCTAGGATTTTACACCGAGATGCTATTCCTTGCAGCAGTTGTTGGCTTAATCTGTTTTCTTTATGGCTTGTTTACAATGGATGAAAATATGAGCAGGTGAGTGTAATGTTGAATATCTTCTGGGCTTACAATGGGGAAAGCTAAGCAATGTGAAAATTTTGTTCTTGCAAAAAAACTGTTAATAAGCTTTTAAAGCTTGTCAGAGCAGGCAAATTTGTTCTTCAGCTGTCTTTATTGACAGAAATGCTGGCAGACAACTAATGCGAAACTTGTTGCTATTAATTACTAAGACTCAATTTGTAGATGAAAAGCAATATTTTATTGCCTTTTGGCAATAGCTTTTTATATTGGAATACCCTTAGGACATAAAGTCCTAAGATGACCAAAATTGTTTGTTTCAATTGTTTATTGTTACCTCATCTTTTCTATTTTAATCTATCTTGCGGAGTAGTTTGTTGACCTTTTTGGTTAGGTCATCATTTGCACTAACTACCAAAAGCATGAGTGCAGTACAGATTCCCTGTCAAAGAGGGGTCCAGTATCTCATTAACCAGAGTTTGCTTTTTTTTAAAGAAGCGTTGTATTTGATTCTTCAAAGATCCCAAGATTTATCATATTCAGGGATTTGTGGAGGTTGGAGTGGGGAGTGGTAAGAAGGTTGACACTTAATTTTTCATTCTTTCTTATGAGAAGTCTTCCAAAATATATTAAGCTTTAAATATAGAAGATGAATAGCAGGTTAAAATTCTCAGCCATTCTACTGAATGATGTCATTATGGGATTACATTTTAGCTGGGTTCAGAATTTACCTGGGAACACTGCTATACATGTTCAGATTTCTCGATTTACTGAATGACTGGATTTAAAATTTTGCCCACTGTAATGGCTAGACTGAAGTAGCAAATTTTACTGTAGACAGCAAAGCTGAATTGATATGTCTGCTATTAGAAAAGGTGTAATGAGCGCATTAATAACCTGAGGAGAAATAACATGGTTTATATCTCACCTGAAAGCTGGGCATATGCAGTACAGCTCCTTGAAGGCTTCTGATTTATTACTGATAGAATCAGAAAGCCCAGACCAAGTGAATTGCTAGTTCTCCTCCTTGTGGTAGCTGCTACATGAGCTTCCCCTCACTAACTACAGATTAACTCCAGTGAACATAACAAGACTTAGCATCTTCCCTGTGAAGCTGGAAATGTTGAGCTTTGAACAAAGGAAGCTTTTAATTTGTTTTATTTTAAAAATAAACTTCTTATAGCAGCTCCTAAGACTTTATGAAAACAGATACTGTACAATGGTTTTTTCCTCAGCAAAGAAATCTGTGATCCTGCAATTGGAGGAGAGATCATCATGTGTCCTCTTTGTGACCGAGAGTGTGACTACTGGAGGCTAAACACCACTTGTGAGTCCTCACAGGTCTGTATTTGGTTCTCCAGCCACATCATTGTTATTCATACTGAAAACTATTTTGGTACTGACCTGTTCCTGTCTATTCTGTTGCAGTATTCGCATTTGTTTGACAACGTGGCAACTGTCTTTTTTGCCATTTTCATGGGCATATGGGGTGAGTACGGTTCATAAGTTTTATGTCAAACAATAAGGAGATCTTGGCAAAGCTGCTAAGGGACTCTGGAGGTTGGAAGAAGGGGAATAATGGCTTTGCTTTAATATCCTGCCTCTGATGCAAACGGGGTGAGAGAATAAAAGTAATCTAAAGCTGCAGAGGAATTGGGCTTAACCAAAACTGAACAAAATCTAGCAGGTTTCTAGAATATCGTAAGCATTGTGTTCTCTATCTTTATTTATTTCTTCCCTTAGTAACCTAAGATAGATTGCAGCCTTATGCAGTCCTTGTGAAAGACCTCTCTCTACTTAGCACTGCAAGTTATCAGTACCACATGAGGGTGGTGCAGCTGATGGTGCAGCACTACCACTTTATTAGCATTTTTAGGATGAAAATTAGTTGGCCTCTACTGCCATGAACTTCTTACTTTATATTATGTTTTGGCGATGCAGGAATAGGTGGATTTATTGACTCTGTCTACAAGCATGGTTTCACACCAAGTGATACTTGTTCAGACTTTAAGATGGTATTGTCTTGAATACACGTTCTTTTCTTAAATTCTGTGAGGGTTTATAGACGTAAGATAGTGTAGTTATCGCTTATTTCCTTAAATACCTTGTCTCCTGTTTCATACTGTTTATATGAAATATCATAATTAAACCTTTGATTTGAACATAGATATTTCATTAACATGCAAAGATCTCTGTGTTGATAGAAAAATCTGTGTATATGTTATCAAAGGATCTGGCCACTAACTTTTTCATGGAGAATTCTCAAAAAACATTTTAATAAAATAATGCTGCATGGCTGTTTTCCTAAGCTTTTCTTGGTTTCAAGCACTAGTATTTGAGTGAGATGGATTAGTCATTCAGGAAGGACCAGCAAAAGATTTTAGAACTGTAGAAGATAAGGTTTCCTGTGTTTGTGCAAACCATAAAGCCTCTCCAATTCAAATAAGAACAATCGGATTACTAAAGTTTTACACTTTAAAGTAGTTTATAGAGGGCTTTTAAGATGTTATATGGTATTATACCTTTTATTATTGTTTATTTCATATATGAAATCAGTTCTAGTGTCTTATAACTTCCTAAGCCAGCCTCACTCTTGATCATATGAAAAGCAGCAGACGTTCACTGTCTTTAAAATGACCATGATATCAAATGAATTATCACATTGCTTTGTTAATTCTGTATTGCTACGTGCATATGAAAAGTAGTTAAACTGTCACTGAGCATGGTTGCTGTAACCATAGAAATACCAATGTCCTGTCTTGGCATCTTCCTTGTCATCCACTTCTGGAATTCAATTAGCTAAAATATTACTTAATCCACATTACGGTCTTAGCTGTGAACTTTAATAGGTAGTCAATAAAAATAGACTACCCCATTGTGAGGGTAAATAGCAGACCGCAGAACAGGAGCCAGCACAGAAACAAGTTTAACTTTGTTCATTAACTTGTTCGTTTCTCCCTTAACTGTGTTTTAACATGTCCAAATTGCAGTTACACTTTTCTTGGAGTTTTGGAAGAGGCGGCAGGCTAGGCTGAAGTATGAGTGGGATTTGGTTGATTTTGAAGAGGAACAGCAGCAACTGCAGCTGAGGCCCGAATATGAAGCAAAATGTACCCAAAAGAAGAAGAATCCTGTAACTCAGGTAATGAGCCTGCTGGGTTTACCTGCATGCAAATCCAGTTGTTAGCTGACAGATAGTTTGCTAATGTGCAAGTTCTGCCTCAGGAGCAAGTCTGTATGTCATTGTTAGGTAAAGATCTGTGTGACACACATAAGCGATGCCATGTTTATATTGGAGCAGGGCAGGCCCTCGGCTATTATGTCTCCACAGAACAGTGCTTATGGTAGCAGTGAGTTTGGCTTGAATATGTAGAACATGATGCCAACCACACCCTCAGAAACACAATAGATTGCATCAAATATCAAAGCAGAATTTTGTACATAGTTTTCTTGCTAAAGACATCCAGTTGATGAGTGTTGAGATTTGTTCTCTTTCGTTGACCAGCATTAGAGATAAACACTTTAACTGCTGAAAGCAGCCTGGCTCTGTTAGTGTTGCTAAGTTCTGAAGTCTATAGCGTTGCCTTCTAAGGGTCTGTTTACCCTGGTGCGGGCCCAGTGTGGTGTGACTGTCCTGCTTTTCACTCTTAGAGTGAGTGAGAGTTCTCAGCACTTCAGCCTCCTCTTGCACATGCCAAGCACACCC
Organism: Phaenicophaeus curvirostris; assembly: GCF_032191515.1. Lineage (NCBI taxonomy): Eukaryota > Metazoa > Chordata > Aves > Cuculiformes > Cuculidae > Phaenicophaeus > Phaenicophaeus curvirostris. Next base: position 5,702,491 of record NC_091396.1, read on the forward strand.
TATCTCTTAGACCACGGCTTTTCCTGCCTAAGTCTTTTGTTTTCTGGGCTTTTGACACAGGATAAATTTGAAGGTGGGGTTTTTGCCTGTGGAGTGTGTGCCTAACTTTCATAATCATAGAATCGTAGAATAAACAGGTTGGAAGAGACCCACCGGATCCTTGAGTCCAACCATTCCTATCAAACACTAAACCATGTCCCTTAGCACCTCGTCCACTCGTGCCTTAAACACCTCCAGGGAAGGTGACTCAACCACCTCCCTGGGCAGCCCGTTCCAGTGCCCAATGACCCTTTCTGTGAAAAATTTTTTCCTAATGTCCAGCCTAAATCTTCCCTCAGCCTCCTCTTCTCTAGGCTAAACACCCCCAGCTCTCTCAGCTGTTCCTCATAAGGCCTGTTCTCCAGCCCCTTCACCAGCTTCGTTGCTCTTCTCTGGACTCGCTCCAGAGCCTCAACATCCTTCTTGTGGTGAGGGGCCCAGAACTGAACACAGGATTCGAGGAGCGGTCTCACCAGTGCCGAGTACAGAGGGAGAATAACCTCCCTGGACCTGCTGGTCACGCAGTTATTAAGTATCCTGTGCTGATTTAATTTCCACAGGGAACTGATACATTAAATAGGGGAATACGAAAGCAATGTTCGTAGTTGGCTAAAACTATCTTTAGTGTCCTTCACATTTCAAAGTAGCAGTCTTTGAAGTCTTCACACCTTTTAAAACACTTTCTCATCTCTGCACAACATATGAAGGAGCAGTCATCTTGACCTAAGCTACATAAGTGGGACTAGCTGTAGTTTTGCTTCTGATATTCAAGCCCTTTGTTTAGGGAACGCTAGAGAGATGAAGTCTGCTGAAGCCCTTCATCTGAAATCTAATTGAGGTACAATTAAGCATGCTATTTAACTCTGTTAAATGGTCTATATAAATACTTGGTAGGTGTTAATTGTCTTCATTTAAATTTAATTTAGGTAGGTATTATTTGACAAATTTAGGGATTGGATGGTTGCATTCCAGTAAGAAAACCTACCACCTCAGTTTGATGTATTTTAAAATCACCCTTCCTCTTCATAGGTAACACAGTCTAGAGAAATGAAATAGCATCTTAGCCAGAACATGACGAGAAGCATTGTTATATGAACAGTAGCCCTGTCTTTTGGGGATTGTCTTCTTAATTATTAGGATATATACACCCTAATCTTATTTCTCATGACAGAGTTTTTCTGCCTCTCCTTCCCCTTCTGTATATGCAACATTAAAGCTGCTCTTCTTACACCTATAGCTTACACTGTACAAGTTACAGAGAGATCTTTGATAACCATGGACTATGATTTTGAGTGTAGATCTGCTGAGGCATCAATTTCTGCATGCTCAGGAAAACAGTTTCAGGTAAAGCAATTTTCGGCTAGCTAGTTCAGCTAATTGAAAACACATACCAGCCTGTTGTGTGTTACTTACTAGTTCACGTCCCTGTGTCTGCTTAAGCTAAAACTTTCCACTTTCTTACATAACTGCACAATGACCAAAACCAGCTGAAACACTGATTCTGCTGCAGTTAGAGGAAAGAGCAAGGGGAAATCACACAGGCAGTTTCTGGCCCTTAGGTGCTGTGAAGTACCAGCTGCAGCAGATGGTAATCGTGAGGATGAGGGAGTGATGGGCTGACTTACAGGCAGTGGTTGCAGACAGCATGGACCAAAGCCTGTAGTCTGGTGAGGTGAACCAGCCGCAGCAGACTGCAGCCAAAGATGACAGGGGTGAGATGCATTTGTATAACTATCCCGAGGGAGAAGACGGTTCTCTCTAAATTCATGCAGATCTCTTGGGTAGGATGGTTTATTTGGACTTTTATTTTGGAAACAGAAATTGGGCCATAATATAATTTTCTTATCTCAGAGTGAGATACTGCACTGTTCTGTGCTTTCTAAATATGCATTAACAATTACCATAAAATTCTATGACTGTACAATCCTTTATTTTACCACACATCACTACCTTGGTGAATCTTTAGAAGCTTTTGTGCAGCAGGGTTTAGCAGTGGTCCTTATCAATACCCAGTTATAGCAAACCATGCAGGTTAGCCACACTGTAGTGTAATTTCCTTTCATTAATTAATGTGCAATACTGAACATGTGAAAGGACAGCGGTTTCAAATAAGTTAATTCTGCAGACTGATAAGATAGTATGGATACAGGTCACTGAGTTTTTTGCATCCCAAGGCTAGTTTTGCTTTGCTTAGAAAATTATTTCTTCATTATTCCTGGCCATGATTCAAATTATAGGTGCACTGAAACAGAAATTGCCCATCTTGAGGCTTTAATTAACACCTCATTTGGTCATAGTGCTAAACTATCTAGGTAGATCATAGCTAAAATATGGCTTTGCTGATTAAAGTAGAATCTTAATTTACATAAATAATGAAGCGTTCCCTTCAAACTTAGGCTCTTTCATTGCACGTTATTGCCTACATTTTATTCCAAAGTGGAAGACTTGTTGAATAGCTTAGAGTATGCAAAACATTTGTTCTTAGTATAGAATATACGTATTATTTATTACTACAAAATAGGTATAAAATGTTATAAGCCTATATAAAGTCACCTGATATCTGTGCTCTTATCTTTTCCTCAGAAATTTTTATAGTTCTGTTTATAGTGCCTTTAACTGTTATCATCGTCAAAACACTTGTTGTGACTTGACACTACAGTATTGGTAATTGTGTTCAGTAAGTATATTTAGGCAGATACAGGCAGTATATCTCTCCTGAGAGAGCAGCGCATTAGACTTCAAATAGAATCACGTTGGTATGAGTGTGCTGATGTACTGAAGAATATCACCATCACCAAGCAAGGCTTGTAGAACAACTACAGCTGCTTGGTTGTCTCAGGGATAAATGTGCAGCTCAGTTCTGGCCGTTGTATTCAGCATAATTACACCACATTATGCCAGTGTGTTGGGCACATTCCGGGTTTTTGTATAACAGAAAATAACCTCTTTCCAGCTACATTTTACAGGTTCAATTATTCTGTTGTCAAAATAAGCATTTCCTGGTTCAATATACTTATTGATAATATATTTAATATTGCACTCACCTATGGTAATCACTGCCCCTTTGTCCAAGAGGAGTGTAAATGTACTACCATGCCTTGCTCAAAGATTTATCAAGTCTAGTTTATTTTTTCTAAATCTTTTCCACTGGCATTAGTTCTTAAATGAACCTTTCTTAACACATGTAATCTGATATTTTAGGAATTAGAATTGGTTGCAAAAAAGAGAACTTTACACGAACGTGGAAAATTGTTCATGTGCTATATGGGGATACTCACTTGGGTAAGACCAAGCTGCCTGCTGCTGCAGCAGAGATTGTCAACTAATGAATGTAGCCATCCCATTTCTTTGATTAAAGAAAGAGTAAATTGAAGGAGTGGAGGAAAATACTCTCTGGCTGTGTGGAAAAACATGGCACATCCAAGTAAATGACCATTTTAAGAATCCCTGACATGAAGAATTTAAAATTCAGTCCCATTTTGGACTCGGAGCTCTATGGCAGCTGACCTTGCACTACAGTAGAAGTTCTGTCGGGCCCATCTAATGAAGGAGGTGATCTTTTTCCTTCGGCTGCTGATTGATTTTTTGAAAGGTCTAACCATTCTTTCCAGTGCTGTCTTCACTTTTAGTGTCGTTATGGCCACTTCTGTCCTGATCTGTTTTCCCCCTCCAGCACACTCATAATCCTGTATTATCTGCCCATTTAGAGAGGCGCATTCTGAATGGTTTTACTTGGATGTGAGCACCTCCACATGGCTGATGAGAGCTCTGTGTGCTGTTTGGTGTTAGAATAAGATTATGAATTTGTGAACAGTGCTGTGCTTGCTTTGACTGTTTCAGGAGATGGAGCCTTATTTGCCTTTAACTAGCCAGGCTGTGCGGTTCTGCATCTCGGGAACTACAGTGTTGTTCTGGGTGAGCATCTTTTTTAATCATAATTTTTAACAAATATCAGAATTGCAGGTCATCACTAATGACATTAACACGTGCTGGTTTCACCCAGGATACTAACACATGCCTTTATTATTGTCCCACAGATTTCCTGCTGTCACGCCAAATACACTTCAATTCAGATATAAAAAAAACAACCTGGAAATCTGTCATTAATTGATGTTTTGATTGGATATTTGAGCACAGGAGTAACTCTCTGGCATATGTGCTGTTAACAGACCATACTGAAAAAAATGGTAGTAAAAGAAAAAAAAAAAGTACTCACTACAATGAAATATCTTTATATTCCTCTGTAGAAATACCTGCAGAGTGAATTTCAGAGTGGACAATATAATCTAATTTGTCCCTTCCATCTCCATTTCTATGAGTCTGTAACCTTCTGCACTATTTATTTTTTTGAATGTTGGTATTAGATTATCTGGTTTGTTTGTGTTAACAAAATAATTTTGTTTGGTTTAATGTATCTAAAAGAATTGGAACGGTTTGGGTTGGAAAGGTCATTAAAGATCAACCTGCTCCAAACCCTTGCCATGGACAGGGACACCATCCACTGTACCAGGTTGCTCAAAAGCCCCATCCAGCCTGGCCTGGAACACCTCCAGGGATGGGGCATCCATGACTTCTCTGGGCAACCTGCTCCAGTGCTTCACCATCTTCAAGGTGAAGGATTTGTTCTTTACATCTAAGCTAAATCTACCCTCTTTCCATTTAAAGCCATTACCCTTTGTTCTATCACTACATATCCTTGGAAAAAATATAACAATGTATTTTGCCTCTGTGCTTTCCATTTCAGTGCAACTGAACTCATTCCCATAAAGAATAAAATTTAAAAGGTATAATGTATGTTGTGTTACACCTTATTTCTAAAGTTGCATGCATGTTGCTGTAGTGAGCTATAAGTATATTGGAAATCTCTGTCCTTTTCTTAGGTGTCACTGATTATAGCTAGCATGATAGCTGTGATCGTGTATCGCCTTGCGGTGTATGCTGCCTTCGCCAGCCTCATGGAGAACACAGAAACTTTACAGCCCATCAGAGGATTACTGACCCCACAGCTTGCAACATCAGTTACAGCCTCATGCCTGAATTTTGTCATCATCATGATACTGAATTTCATATATGAAAGGATAGCTATCTGGATTACTGATATGGGTAAGAACTGTACTTAAAGACAAAACTTCCAAGGATTCAGTAAAGGTAGAACCCATCTAGAGGTGCTTGACAGATTTATTCTTGCCTCAAGCACAGTGGGAACACTAGAATGTTAGTCTGTAGTTTGCAGCAAGGACTCAGTTGTATCCGTGGCCATACTGAACCTTTTCTCTGCATTTGAATATCGTAAGCTGGTTTCTCTTAGTATTATGTTTGCTTATATTACTGCTAGTCTATGGAGACAATTGTAGTTCTGAACATAATGTAGTTCTGAACACAATGTAGTTCTGAACACGTATTATGTGTTATATGAGAGTCACCAAAGCAAGATCAAACTTTGTTAATTTAGCAGTATTTCAATTAGAAATCCTGAAGATCTGTTTGTAAAAATAGATCACAGCTTTCAAATCCATCTTTACAGGAAAAAGACTAAATAATAATGTCTCGTGTTGGAGGGGAAAGGTAGGAGGCTGGCGAATAGGATAGGACAGTATATTTTCCAGTATGTTATTCATGGCACTGTTTCCCTTAGCTGTGGATTGGCAAATTTGGAGTTAATACAGACTGAAGGCAAAGATTGAGCAGGCTGAGAAGTTAAGTCCAAGATGTGTTATTGTGGCTGCAGCCCTTGACAGCACTACCTGCAGGAGGCCCACTCCAGAACTGGAGGAGCCTGCAGGCAGGCAGGCCCAGAAAGATCTGTTGGTTTTGTAGCAGATTTTAGGTTTGACTATTGCTTACTTGCTGGAAATGTGCTTCCCTAGAGCCCTTCTTACGTATTTCTCCTTGTTTGCCTTTAATGATTTACATGAAGAAGTCCCTGCAGGTGCTTTATAGAAAGAAATAATAGCTGACTATTCAGCTGTGGGGGAGAGCTGAAAGTATTTGTATTTGTAATTTGTATAGCTGTCATAAATGCAGTTGGGTGATTTGTTTTTTATGAGGTCTTACAGGTGGAATCAAGAATTGAAAGGTGCTTGTTGCAGAAACTTAATGGGATGCTGCATTTGGTTTATTTTGGTTTATTATGGACCATCTTTAGTCTCAGGCATCTGTACTGTTTCTTTCTCTTGGCCAAATTAGACTAAAGAAAGACATAACAAGTAATAAGTACAATTGCCTCTAGCAAAAAAACCCAAAAACCCCAACAAAACAAAACAATAAACCAACCCAAGCAAACTAGAAGACTATCATTTTTTAATCCTTCTTGAAGGGCATGAAGTATAAGCATGAAGGCTCAGCAATGTCATTTTGCTGCTTGCAAGTATGGAGGATTAATTTCTTAAGTGTCAGCACTACCTGTGGTTCTCAGTTACAGAGGAGAAAATAAATCTGCTTACTTTTATGGGACTGCTGCCCTCCTCTGGCAGCTGCGATGGCTGCACTCAGCCCAGGCTTAGAGTCCAGAGTATGAAATGTTGACTGCAGCTGTCAGGAGTGTCTGTTCTAACTCCCTTCACTCTCGAACTTCTTAAATGTTTAGGCCAAATTTTGTTTACAGAGGTGCAGGTACAGCCTTTCTCTGGTGCTGTAGACACTGGGTGTGTGACATCAACCTGTGAGCTGCTCACTGCCAATAGATGTATTTTAATGAGCTGCATCCTAGGCAGACAACCTCAGCTGAGAACTGCCTGCTCTGTAGTAAACTCTGATGTCAGGTTCCCTGTAAATACCCTCTGTCAGGCAAACATTTGTCATGCTTAGAATCATTAGGTTATTCGGATATAAAATAACTGCCCTGTAGGGCAGGTGAGTTCAACATGTCTGCCAGGTCCCAACCAATTTAGAGAGACTTGAATGCTTGTGATGTATTTTCTTCCCCTTTCTCCCGGGTCATATTGGTTATGTGATAACATTTAACAGCACATTTTAACAATAATGTGCTTAGGGCTTCCTGCTACCTTTAAAATGTAAACATGGTGGAGAACATCATTACAAAGGCAGCAAAATCTTAAGCAAAGGCTTGGTGATGTTCAGTGCCACCAAAACACCTGCATCCTTTTCTGTTCTTCCCCCTGCAATGAGTCTCATCTTTCAGAGGCACAAGACCCATCCAGTTTCTGCTGATTTCAATATAAATTAAACACACACAGCATACTGAAAAAATCAATACTGTAATGTATGCAAATAAAAAAAACTTTATCATGTACATTGCTAACAGTGGAACTTTCGTAGTCTAGGAGAACCTGGTAGTTAATGTTTGAGTTTGATCGTGAATCTCCTAAAAATAGTGTAAGGTTTGGGGGTGGGCAGTTGCTAGTCGACAGTACAAAGAAGGGGAAGGCAAAGCTTTTACGTGGTTCAAGATTGAATTTCACTTGGTTGCAGAAAGCTGCATTGTAAATTAAGGGTAGGGTGTCATAGAGCCAGAGCTCCATCTGCTGAACTGGTAGTAGGCAGCCTTTTTTTTCTTTTTTTTTTTTTTTTCCCTTTTGGATATAAAGGTACTGTGAGTGATGAATATTTGTGAATTTTATCCTTTTAAAGGGAATAAAGGAAAATAAAATTACTGTGTTCTGGTTTCACAGAGATTCCCAGAACTCATATGGAATACGAGAACAGGCTCACTATGAAAATGTTTCTGTTCCAGTTTGTCAACTACTATTCATCCTGTTTCTACGTGGCCTTCTTCAAAGGGAAGTTTGTTGGTTACCCAGGTGCCTACACATACATGTTTAATAGCTGGCGAAATGAAGAGGTAGGACATTCTTGATGGATATAATAATAATAGTAATAGTAAAACTAGTTTAAAGTCTTTATCCTCTCCAATCTGTGCAATCTTAAATAGACAGCTATAGGTTTGGTCTCGAATGAGCTGGACCTCAGCTGGCCGTCCTGAAGCTGATGAAGGGCTTCTAAGGATCCTTCTTGCCATTGCTAGTCAGGGAAACAGCAGCACTGAAAATCTGTGGCTCACAGTCACAAGGAGGATCCAGTTCTCCTGAAATACCATTGGATCTCACCATAGGTCTTAAACGTGATTCTCTAGGTTGCAGTCTAGTATAAATGGGAATGGTCTCTGGCTTTTTGAGGCACTACATTGTCAGAGAAAAAATTTGGAAAGCAGCTCATCTGTAAGCTTTTGGGGTTTTCCCCCTCATTTCATTACTAATTATGCTGTTGAAATAAGAGATGAAATAAAATATTTAATGTGAAGCATTGCTTGGGTGTCAATAGTGGAGGAAAACCCATGGAAAACACAATGAAGTAACGCAGTGCATTTACTGAGGAAGTATCTCCTAGTACTGAATTGGCTGCTAAACTCATAAGACAGAGTTGAAACTTTAAAACTAATGTTCTTAGCAAACAGCGGAGACCAGATACTGGCAGGTATTTAAATGATCGTTATGTTTCGGTGTGTCTTTTATCAAGCGCGTTGAGCATTGAAAGCCCTTCTGTAACAGCCTTCCCAAGAGAGAATCTTAGCTGGCAGTCCAGGTGATAATTAAGTATTGTCCTAACAAGTTTTAAGATTTCCTTTTCTCTTTCATTTATACAGTAGTAGAATATGATTTATCTGGGTAGTGTCCATTATTCATGTCCTTTAACCCGCAATTTGTCTCTGCCAGTGTGATCCTGCAGGCTGTTTGATAGAACTGACGACACAGCTCACCATAGTCATGGCTGGCAAACAGATCTGGGGAAATATCCAAGAAGCCATTGTACCGTAAGTTCTCTCTTACACTGAGATGCCCATGTTATAGACAGAGGAAATTCTTGGAAGTAGTGATAACAAGGATTGCCATATGAAGAGCTAAGAAAAAAAAATCTGTAAATTAAGCACAGTACTGACAAGTAGAATTATCAGAGGCTTTTGGTGGTAGTATTATATATTGCAACAAGGAGCTTGCTAAGAGAAAGGGATACGTGATCTGCTTCTCTCATGGTAACTTTTTCTGTATATCCAGCTGGATTTGTAACTGGTGGGGACGCCGGAAAGCCAGAAATAATCCAGAAAATTTATACAGTCGCTGGGAGCAGGACCATGATCTGCAGACATTTGGAGCCCTAGGCCTGTTCTATGAATATCTAGAAATGGGTAAGTTTAAAAATACACATTTGAAATTGAGGACATCTTGCACTGACACTTGCAAAAAAATAGCTTCTCAATGAATTGTTATGGATTGATGCCACCGCTTTCATCTGGTAAACAGGAGACGATCAACTACTGGAAATCGTTAAATAGGTCAGCCTAATTAAAAAAAAAAAGCTGTCTTTGCTCGTTAGACTGCAGGGAATTTCACAGAAACACTGCAAAGACTGTTTGTTTCCCTCATTTGAATGGTGAACATTATTCTCAGTGCAGCCAGCTGTCTCTGTGTCTGTTCTGTTCTTGTTCCCAAGCATATTCTCAGCTGATGTCAGTTTAAATTGTAAGTGTGGGATGAGTGCCAAATATCCTGTAAGGATGTGTACTGCAGATATGAGATCTACAAACTGTATCGGAGAGAATCGATTCAGTTTTAGGTTTGCATAGATTAGTGCTTTGATGCAGTCTGATAGAACCAGCAGAGGGAGCATGGGTAACAGAACAGGATTTTTCAAAGGGAACATGAACAGGTCAGCATATGAAATCACTTCACAAAACCTGAGAAGCTAAAACTGGAAGTTGAAGCCAAACTAAATGTAGAAGACACTGTAGAAGTGTTAGTATTGTCTTTTAAAAGAACAAAAATTTTGAGAAGGGATGCCTTGTGTTGTTTAATGTGTTTGCTCCAGAATTTTCTTGGGGCTCCTAAGCTAGTATGAATTTTGTTCCTTGTCTAAGATGAAGAACTGATCACTGACATCATGGAAGAGCTGGTGTATAGGAATTTATTTTTATCCACTGCCTAAACCAGACAAGATGTTCTATTTCCTGTCTTTAAAACATAGTGGCAGTATTGGCTCTGCACCGAGGACTGTCACAATCTGTACCAAGAAACATTTCATTTTGATAATGACTTAAAGGGGTTGTTTATGTATATTATTTGTAATTCTTAAACTAATGTTAAAGACTCCCCAGTGGAACTAGTATATACAGAATTGGTACTAATTTTTTGACTAAAGCAATAACAATAGGTGGAGGTGAGATTGTGATAACAGTAAAAGTATTTCCTCTATTTAATTTAGGAGTGTAGCTGATAAGTAAAAGGAGAATGGGCTTGCTCTGCGCAGGCTGCAGGAGAGAAAAACTAGTCTGGTTTTGGTTTTGTTCCTGTCTCGTAACTCAGAAATGTGATGTATTAGTGCATTCCCTACAGTTCCATTCATGAGAGAACTGCAACATGATGAAAGAATTAATATCCAGCACTGCTGGCAGCATCATTGACAGAACCTGACTGCCCCATTCCTTTGGGTGCTGCCGAACGGCAGCCCTAAGGGACTAGAGGAGTCTTGGGGCTGGGGCAAGCTGTCATTGTCTCGGGCCAGAGCAGGAGGTGACTACTCGTGCAGCCTGGCACAAGTTTGCCATTTGTCTGCCAGTGGCAATTTGAATGTTTCATCATCACCCTGAAGGTAATTTCTAGGGGCAGATTTTGGCACTCTTCTTTTCTCCCTTGCAGTCATTCAGTTTGGATTCATTACTCTCTTCGTGGCATCCTTTCCCCTGGCTCCCCTTCTTGCTCTGATGAATAATATCCTGGAGATTCGAGTAGACTCCTGGAAATTAACCACTCAGTACAGGAGACCCGTGGCTGCAAAAGCACATAGCATAGGGGTTTGGCAAGAAATCCTGAATGGAATGGCCATCTTATCGGTTGTCACTAATGTAAGTATGTTAACTGTGCTGCATCAACTTTGATTCTTTCATTTGCAGATTTAAAAATCAGCTGAGGCTTATCAACAGTGTTTGTTTTATCACATGCTACCCTACAGAGATACCGTCAAACCATTTGCCTTGTTTGGCTTGCCCATTTGTTGACCATTATGGTCCATTTCATTGGACCATAATCTTTCATTCGCTTGTCTGTCTTCTCCAGTGTTTTGAAATGGCATAGTCCATTCTGAAGCTTAGTCAGATGACGGACACTGATTGCCCAGAGGAGCACCAGAGTGGACAGTAGAGGTTGATTAATGCTGTTGGCCAGATGACATTCTTGTTTTATCGTTATGAGGTCTATACTGTGGGAATTCCACTCGTTTAGCGGCTTCTAGATGGCCCCATGGGGACAATGATTCACTGGAAACTAAATGCTATGCTAGTCTTTCATCTTAAGTATACACTGCTGAGCAAAATAGTTGTCTCTTTTTAATGTAGAATAGTAAACAGTATCAAATATGCAAGTGTCTTAGGCAACAAGCCCACTTGCAGGTATCGCCTAATTAGCAAGGTACCTGAGCATCTTAAGCTTCTAAAGTTTCTTGGCAAAACGTGCTGGTAGCCCTTTTTTCATTTTTAAATACAGCAGGAGAAAACAGCTCCCCTTCTTTAATAAAGTGATCTCACATTGGAGTCGAGTTCATCCTTTCTCACGGGAATTCAAACCACATCTCCTCTTAATAAGGAATGCTGTTATCACAGATAGAAGAGTTTGTTATGAAGGAATATTTGGAATTTGGTGCCTTTATTAAGGACTATTCACATATTTTATTCACTGAGGGCTGGTCCTCACAGCAGAGGCCACAGTCAGCATCTTTACCAAGGTGGTACTGCAGCCACAGAGCTGCAGTACCAAAACTGCTCTATGAATCTGCTCACAAGTTTTGTGTGCTACTTCTTTAATTTCTTTTTCCAATTTCCTTTTCAGGCTTTTATTGTTGCATTCACATCAGATATGATTCCTCGCTTAGTTTACTACTATGCTTATTCAGAAAATGAAGACTCACCTATGTCTGGATATATAAACAATAGTTTGTCAGTGTTTCTAATCTCAGATTTTCCCGATAGAAACAAGCCTAAAATGGTTCGAGACAACTTTGTCATATGCAGGTTGGTGTAATAATAAATATTGTATCCCTTTGTTTAGAACACAGCATAAAGAATAAATGCAGATTTAAGAAGACCACTAGAAACTGAATTATGTCATTCTTCCCGTTATGAAGTGTGAGAGGTGGTATTTAAGCTATTAACAAGGCAATGCTTGAGATGGTAAGAGATCATGGCAGTAACGAAAAAAACACCTTTTTGTTATTTTATAGTGTCTCATTGCTAATGTTAGTTTGCTTGTTTTCTTAATTAAACTATTGTTTTCTGAGTAATAGAGGAGATTTATGTCCCTAAGGTTGTAACTTCAGCCTATATTTCAAAAGTTTTTAGGCTGCAATGTCTAATTATGGCCTGAAACTGCACCAGGAAAGGTTCCAATTGGATATTAGGAAAATTTTCTTCACCAAAAGGATTATCAAGCACTGGAACACCTGCCCAGGGCAGTGGTTGAGTCACCATCCCTGGAGGTGTTCAGAGGGCGAGTGAATGAAGTGCTTAGGAATATGTTTTAGTAGTGGACAGGTATGGTTGGGCTTGATGATCTCAAAGATCTTTTCCAGCCTAGTGATTCTATGATTCTGAGTAGATAAGGAAGTATCAGTAGCGGTGGTTTAGATTCCAAAGCTGAAAATGAGGTGTGGTATCTTAAAGGCATCTTATGAGGTGTGCTCAATCATTACTGTGCTAAATATCACTGAGGATCTGGGTCATCCTGCTTTCATTAAAAAAAAAAAAAAAAAAGTCCTTTCTCACTAGAAGAAGCATTGGGGGTTCTAGAAGGACTGAGAAAAAAAACTTCAGAGCAGTCCACAGTAAAAGAAAAGTATTGATTCAATGTGCAAGAAAAAAAACCCAAACAAAAAAACCCAACATTTTAAGAAGCAGCTATGTTTGTATGATATTTTAGCCTTAAAGCCCCAGGAGTCCTTATCCTACTTATACATGGGAGTGTAGAACTCAAGACTGCCCTTCCATTAAGCCCTTCCTCTGTCCAATCCATCATCTGTCAAGGTCTGTTGCATTTATTCAGTACTTGTCCCTTACTGTGTGATACATTCTATCACTCTGTCCTGTAGAATTTGATCATTGCCCTAAAGAAAAGTAACCTCTGTATACAATTTCACTTCTCTCACATCTTCACCCCTGCTCTGTTGCTGTGAATAGGAGAGTGTTTAAGCAAACATAAGAGAGAAACAAATTGAGAGGCAACCTTTTTCTGGAAAAGGAAACAGATCATTTAAAACAAGATGAAGAGGTTCCTTAAGTGACAGCTGTATTTGCCTGTATGTGTCAGTGGGCTTGTAGTCTGTCTCAGACTGAATATGACATTTCACCTTTGCATGTCTTGCTATTCAACAGGTACAGAGACTATCGATATCCTCCAGATCATGAGCGCAGATATTTACACAGTATGCATTTTTGGCACATTCTTGCTGCAAAACTGGCCTTTATAATTATTATGGAGGTATGTTCCCTACAAAATTTCCTTCCAAAATTGATACCTTATAGATTTTGTGGGTAGCTACCAATGTTACAGAAATAGAACTGCTGAGAATATAAAATAGCTAAGTTATACCAAATAATCATGTTGCAAATGTTTATTGTAACTGGGTAATATAACTTCAGGAAGTTAACATCTGAATAAGACTAGTGAAAACAGCTGAGGAGACTGCAAGATTCAATTGAAAGACAACAGCAGAATAAAGAAATTTTTTATGCAGCTGGCAGAGACATGAACCAGCAGGACTAGCACTTTCACTCCTCATTTCATTAAAGTGTTGTATGTGAGGTCACTGTATTCATAGTCCAGGAAGCATTTTGCAGTGCTGTAAATTGGCTAAAAGTAGTTAAATCAATAATTTGGATAATTAGCACTTCAGTATTAAGCCACTGTCTTGCAAGTTTTGAAGGGAAAATAGAGTTTGGAATTAATGTTTCTGCATAAAAGGAAGTGTTTTAATCTTTGTGCATATCTCAGATACATATTAATTTGTTGGGTTGTTTTTTTTCTCAGCATGTTGTGTTCATCGTCAAATTCTTTGTAGCATGGATGATTCCTGATGTCCCTGCAGATGTGAAAGCCAAAATAAAACGTGAGAAATATTTAACACAGAAGATCCTACATGAGTATGAACTTGAAAAACTGAAGGAGAGACTGTGTCAAGGTGATAAACGAGCCACAGAAAAGGAATACATTGCCACCGAAGGAAGAATGGAGTTAACCATACAAATGTAGCTGAAAAAACAGCTGTTTGGGATTTAGCTTATTTTAAATTTTTTATCTGTGATTTGCTCAGTATGCATTGTCCTGAAAGCTATAGGATGGTTTCAACCCTTTGCTTTCATTCCAAAGATTTTAGACTTTTCTTTAAAAGTCTTACTGAGCATTCTAGGTTAAGTAAATCTACTTAAACTGTATGACTTCAGCACTGTTTTCTATTTACCCATCACTTTGAATAATAAGTATAATCTTGTAATCCTAGAATTTGGATTCCCAGTGTAGGGAACATTACCCTCAAAGGGCTCATTGCTACCAAGCCCTCCCCCTGTTGCTAAGTGCAAAGTTCTAGGCTGTATCCCAGCTGAATGAAAGCGATATTATAGAGGACTCCTGTTGTGGAAATTGGTGAGAGTTATATTTTTATGGCGGCATCGTTTAAATAACACTCCTGATAAAAAAGTTAGGGTTTGAGGCTTTTTTGTATCCACTGTGTCTCAGAAAATGTTTGTTTGCAGCTTTGAACTTGTGTACCCTTTCCAGAAGGAATGGGTTTTTGACATACATGGGCTTAATTCTACTTGGAATTATTTATAGGCACAGTCGATACATAGCAGTGAAGAAAAAAAAACCAAACCTATGATTTATTTTTATAAAAATACTGTCTGCTGAAGAAATTGCTCTTTAAATGCAAATATTGGGGAGTCATCTAGTGACAGTGTTCTTTTAAAAAGATGTGTACAATTTGGAGAATTACAGCTAATTTATTTCTTAGTCTAAAATACTGCCATTGGAAGATGGTGTTTGACATTAATTTTGGCCAAAGCTGCTCCTTTCTTTGGTTTGGATTCTCTGTGAACGCCAGCAGAGGGCTAAAGCTGCACGTCTCTACTCAGTGCTGTGGAGGATGACACATGGTGCAGTGGACTGAGAGCTGGGCTGCCACACTAATTGATGTAGCTGGATGGCTTGTACATGGATTTGTATTCAAAAGATTTTAAGCATGCCAAGTAATCTTATGTTTATGTTTTTATTGTCCTTATATGTAAGAGCCGGGGGGAGGTTGGAGCGCATTGTTTTTGGTTTTGTTCTCTTTCTGATCTTCAAAAAGGATTTTTTTCCTGTTTCCTCATGGGTCTTTTCTACAAAGTTTTCAAGTTTATAAATATATAATAGCTACTTGTGCAAAGTAGCTACCAGCTGTTTATGAATATGCCCTCACTTTATAATTTGAAGCAGTTAGGCATTTTTATGATTTTGCTGTATATTTAAAACATATCAACACTTCCATGCTTAGTGCCTTGTTTACTTGCATTTGGCAAAGGATGTGAAGCGGATCACCACAGGGAACTGCGTATTTCCAAAGTGTGCTTGCAGGCATCATGATACTGTGAACCTGCACACCTAGCTGTACAGTGTTAGCCAACCCTGCCTGCCACGGCACACTTTCTGTTCTAGTGCTGTGCGAACTGCTCATGGAGAGCAGTTCATACCTAGACTGCAAAGATAATGTAGCACCAGGCCATTGAGTTTTCTTGTGCTGAAGTATACTGGTTAGAGAGATTAGAAATAGTACTACATTTGCACTTTGAAAGTTATACTTCCTTGCAAGTATGCACAAAAAGATTTAGATTTGTATTCCATATCAGCCAAATGATGTACTGTTTACTAGATCCACGATGTAAGGTTTCCGTGCTTTGTTTAGCAGACCTAGCCTACGTGTTGCAATACTTGGCTAGTGACGTTAATGTTGTCATAGGTTTAAATCCGTGTTTTGGGTGGAACCATCATTATTAGCAAATATTTTAACATTGAAGTGCCTACCTCTAATGAACATCACATGGTTTGGCTGCCAGTCAAGGAGTTGAAGCAGATGTACATTTCTCGTTACTGTAAGTTATTCAGCTTTGTTATCTATTAGCTTGATAAATCAAGCATATTGGCAATTTGTGTTCATGATGAACTGACCATGTTCATGAATATTCAAACATATTTGAAGTAATAGATTTATTGGAGGAATGCATGTATAAATAAATTAGCTCTGCTGCTTAATGTATAAGCCAAAGAAGAGTATCAGTCACCGTAATTTTGTCTGTGACACCGGAATTTACACAATGCAAGCACTTTGCTGCTTCTTACAGAAATACTATTAACTGCTTAGTTTAGATTTCATGGTTTTGTTACTGTTAGCAATGCAAACAATTGCTTCAAACAGTAAGGTGGTGTGATGCAGAGTTGTATTTCTATGCAAACCATGCAATCTGATTGAAGCTGAAAACAGATTTGAAAATTAAGCGTTAGATGCACTGTTCTTGCTTACAGAACGTTAGTTTCTTCAGGTCCTGCAATAAAGTGTCCTAATATACTACACTTGAAAACATGTCAGTAAAATAGATCTAATGTGAATGAAGAATGCTGTTTAAAATCAAGGTGGAGGGAAACAGGGAAATACTTTGGTCTGGGAAACTGCATTGATATGCAGAAGACCCACATGCAGACCCTGAATTTTTGAACTGATGTTTTGACTTCTACTTCTCGCTCCTTTTAAACTTAATTTTTGATATCACTTCCTGTTAAATGCTGTGCAAACAAATGGTTTGCATATGTTGTATCATACAATAGAAAGTTGAAAAGATGTGGGATCAGTTTATTAAAAAATAAATAGATGTATATCTTAAAAATATATCATTACACTTCATAGCATTACTTCATATATAAACTGTTGAAAAGAGAATGTGTTGTCATATTAAGAGCTAATATCACATAACAAAATAAGTCTAACACCTCTTTACATAGTAGTTTGCCTTTACGTGTCATTAAGCAGTATTTTGATAAACAAAAGGTTAATATGATTAGGACTATAATGGTCCACATACATATATGTTTGCTGAAGTGTTCCTGAAAAGTGAGAAAAATAAGAAAAATGAACTGGTTGGTTTGGAGATGTGCTTGTTCTTACTGTTGGAATATTTGATGTTGATGCGTTTAATGCAAATATCTCAAAGTGTCCTTTAATCAAAGTAAAGATAGTTCTGTATTGGAACTGCTATAACTTAAGCAACAAGAGGTTGCTTCATTAGAATGAGTTAGAAAAAGAAAATCAGCCTTTCAAGTGTAATACAATCAGGGATGTTATTTTTTTTCCATTTAAAAGTTAGGTAGGATTTTTACCTTGGAAAGTTTTAGTGTGGTATGTCCTAAGGAAATGACTGCAAAATAAGAGTGCTACTATAAGACACTATACTGTTTTTTTTCTAGAAGATTTTGTTATTATGCTTTTACTTTTTAATGAAATACTACCAGATTGAGACAACAGAAGGGAGTGAAAATAGATGGACTTCCCTACAGTTCTATGTTTACTGCTTGTTTTAAATTGTACTGTTGTGTAATCTGAGTGGTGTTTTTGTCTGCTGAGTTTGTTGCTGATATGTATGATACACTAATGTTGGAATAAATTTTTTAAACGTTGCATTCAGCTAACTTATATGTTTACGTTTAATAAGATCTAAATCTGGCAAATAAAGCAGTGTTTATTTTTAACATGCTGTCAACTTGTTCTTGAAAATTCCAAGAATTCAGAGAGAAGCTGAGGTATTAAAAGTTAAATGCCCAGATCACCTCATGGAGAAAAGTATTCATGCAGGTTTTTTCAGCTCATTGCAGGATATTTAAGATCAGGTTGGATGAGGTTTTGAGCTTCATGATCATGAGGCAACATGATCCAGCAGAACGTGTTCCTGCCCATCGCAGAGGGGTTGGAACTTGGTGATCTTTAAGGTTCCTTCAGACCCAAACCATTCTATGATTCTCTGATATCTGGATATTGTATATGGATTTCCAGTAATCTGACTTAAAGACTTGTGAAGAAAGCTTCCGATTGTCATTTTCCACTTGAAATGATAATTGGATTGTGTAAGGGTTTCTTCTGTCTTCAGGCATTTTCTTAAGAAATTAATTACCAAGGAAAAGCCATACTGAGCTCTGCATGTATTCTAGGCAATGTAGGTGGACCAAGATGGCATGAGTGTACAATACCCCATGAGTGTGTTTAGGTTTGCAAATTTCTTACATTAGAAGGCCACAAATCAGTGAAAAAGACTTAGCGTTTCCATCTGCCTGTCGGTACAGTACACACAGTGTGTTAGCACACACTCATTTGCAGCCAGGCTGCTTTTCCCTTCATTCTCTAGATACAGATTTTATTCTTGTGATGCCAGGACCTGAGATGACTTCTCAAGTTCTCAGTTTCTGCACATGCAGTTTTCACACGTAACACAAGCGGTTCACAAATGTGCACTTAAATAGCTTTGAGCACACTGCAAAACACAGTGGAGCTAAAGCTTTTCCAAGGGACTGGTAAAGTCTTACCATCCCTAGATACATCATATTTTAATCTTTCCTTGCAACTCACTTCTGGCACCGATGTAGGGCTTTAGATTAAATCACAGAGAATCTGGATTTGAGTTTATAACTTGCTGTCAATAGACGGCATCAGCATTTTATCACTCCCGTTACACCACGCTCTCAGAACTCTGGGAACAGCATCACCTGCCAGATGTGGTGGGTCGTTTCCTTTCTAACTTTAGAATGATAAATTAAGAGGGATGCAATAGGGTCAATCAAATGAAAGCAACGTATGAGATTGTTTTGTTAATCTTGTCTATATTTAAAAAAAAATAAAAGACCAAAACAAGCAAGATGTAATTATGCATTTATGCTACTACCACTATGCTGGTTAACGAGGTAGGATAGGTCACTCAATTAGGTATCAAAAGGAAAAACGAAGTGTGAAGAAAGTAGTAGCAAAAGGGAGGTGAGGAAAGAGGGAAAAAGAAAAAGCCAAAGGAAGGTGCTGCTGCTATGCAGGATACAGGGGATATTTATGTATTTTGGAAGTGTTAAAAAGTTTTCAGGTGCATTCAAGCTTTGCTCTTGGAGGCTAAAACTTGCCTCTACCCACAGTAAATGGATAATGAAGTTTAAGTAGGGGTAGAATTTAATCCAAACCCAATTATCTTTTATAGGAGAGAGTAGTATGGTAATGTGGGACATCCACAAATAAGAAATTATAGTCTTCAAGAGTCTTAATCCCTTCTATTTATCATATGCAATAAAGAGGGGCATCAAAATTTTGGTGACTGTACTTTTTGCATTGGAAAAAAGGGTGAGGCATTTCATTTGTTCACTGTCTACACAGATTGAAGAGTCTTTCTACAAATACGTCGTTGTTTATTCTATACAAATATGGTTGGGAGAACTGAAGTAGAAGAGATATTTTGAACATGTGCAGCCCAATCAAACTGGTGTAAAATATGTCCTCTTATAGGAATAGAAAAATATGTAGCTGTTTCCCTAGTAGATCAGTGAAAAAGAATGGCAAGATCTGGAAGAAACGAGTCCCAACATCTGCACATTTCATGTCTGTTTCAGATGTGTGGGCTCTGCAACGGATAAAATCTTGTCTAATGTTTCCCAAAAATGTTCAAAATCAAAAGAAAACTGAGAATAATGGCTTAAACATGGCACTAAAAATACATTGAGGTCAGCACAGCTGAACCAATGGCAGCTCCTGCAGTCCGAGAGCCCAGCTGGTAACTGGGAGGAGTTTGAGAACGACCCATGGCTGAGAGATACAGAGGGTGGGGTCAGGGTTCCTAATGTCTGCTCTGGAAAAGAGATTGAACCAAGACTGGGCAGCCCTCACAAAGGAATTATTTAGACATGAAAAATCTTTCCTTCCCTATACAGATGGAAAGAATTAAAAATGGGGGGTGAATGATGATCATTACCATATGAATGATAACAAGATAATTTCCAGAATATTTGAATTACTTTGTAAACTCACTAAGCCACAGCTACTATTTCTTGTCCATCTTCCTGCATGCTGAGGGTGGTCACAACATCTCTGCAGCAGAGTTTTGGCGTCCTTAAAAAGGGATAGCTAAATTAAACCTTGTTCTGGTTTTAAATAATCAGTTGTCTCTACCCAACACTTACATCATTCAGATGCAGCTCAGGAAGCTTTTTTATGTAAGCATGTGTACTGAGAAATCTGCTGGGAGATGAGTAGGATGTGAAATTCAACAGCCATATCAATTTTTGGAAGACACATATGCACATTCCTCTGCAATAATTAGTGACTATGCTTTCTCAGTCAGAAATGAGTCATTCTGAAACCTTTATAAGGGTATGATTCTTTTTAATTCTTTTTTCAACTGCCCAACAAACCAGTGTGGTGAGCTAGTCAGAAACACGTTTGTATTTAAATTACTGACTGACCTAGCTTTGTCTTTGGGTGTTTTAAACATCCGATGCTATTCAGTTTTGGTACTGGAGGACGTAGAGGACATCATATGTACTTCTATAGTCAAGAGTCATTAAATAAACGAGCCTTTCTTTGTCATATTGTGTCTTCCATGCCACAGTAGGTTTGAAATGCTTTATGTTGCTAGTATATCTGTCTGGACCATACCATCCTCAGCAATGAAAAGCTCTGGTGGAGAAGTTCTGTATCAGATGGCCCCTAGTTCTGTGCGTCTCGCATGCTGATGGCTTTTACTAATTTGTCTCAACTAGCGCATGGTGCAATGTAATAGGAAGCCAATGTTCAAACTGCATATGCTGCACGCTTGCTAGCTGTTTTGATATGCTTTCAGAAAGGAATAAAAATAATCCAGACAGAGTGTTTAGCAGGAAAAACTGATAGGAAGGTTTCATCACAATAGACAGTTTTGCTATTGGAGTCTCTTGAATAAATATTCCTGTTGACATTAGCCCATTAGTAGCGTGACAGCAAACAGTAATGCTACAGTTAAGCTGGTTTTCTGTTTGTGGCATCTTATTCTTCATATAAAATCCTGGCTCTATCCATACTGATGGAAATTTTGATATTATTTTCAGATGTGTCCAAGGTTTCAACATTCCCGTAACAGAAATCTCAGTTAAAAAGAAACAGAACTAGATGGGCCAAGAGATTTCTATGCACCTCACCATTTAGTGGCATTCTATTAATTTCAAGGTGTCTAGACTTCATGCTGCCCTGAGCAAGCTGCTAGTGCATTGCAGTCAGGAAGGATTCCCCACTTTCTCTTTTCAGATAAGGTTGCCTCGGTGTCATGACAGGTTTTTTGGCTCCCTAAGAAGCAGCACAGGAGACAATGTGGCAGCAGCACCAAACATCAAATCCTAGGTGCCAGGTCACACTTCGCTATCTTCTAGCAAAGGCTTCCTTGCATGGGTTTCAGTGTCTCAGCTAGAAGCAAGATTCACATGCCTCCAAAGCATCCTCCCAAGATGCTGCAGAGTGTGAGTGGCACATGCCAGGGAGACAGAGAATTGTGCTGGGGAGAAGGATATTCATGTCGATGCCACATTGCATGAACAGTTCACAAAATACTCCTTGTATCTCAGCCAAAAACACAGAGAATCCTGAGTTAATGATAATTCCTGCCACTTCAACTCCACTGAGGCTGGTGTGTATATGTTCAGGGCAGAGGAACAATGAGAGATGATCCTTTGGGGTGTGTTAGGGATATTTTCTTGGGAAAAGACAAACATTCCAGCTCTCTACTCTTGTTCTTTTTTTTAAAAAAAGGGACACTGATATATCACCATAAAATTCTTCTTTGCTATATTTTTGTGGTTGTGCACTCGTGAAAACAGCAAAATTACTCAGTATCTGAAACCAGCATGTCACAAGGACTCCCATTTTAATTAGAAGATGCCACAACATGCTGAGCGACTACGTACCAATAAGCAACACTCAACTTCTTCATCAAATGAAAGCATCCTCTCTAGAATTGGTAAAAAGGAATGGTCCAGTTAAATGGGATCACTACTGTGATTAGAGCTGAAGGAGGTGACATGGATAGAGGAAAACAA
Organism: Phaenicophaeus curvirostris; assembly: GCF_032191515.1. Taxonomy (NCBI): domain Eukaryota; kingdom Metazoa; phylum Chordata; class Aves; order Cuculiformes; family Cuculidae; genus Phaenicophaeus; species Phaenicophaeus curvirostris. The sequence continues at coordinate 5,724,642 of NC_091396.1, forward strand.
TGCAGAAAGAAAACTCTCTCTACTTCTACTGTAGGTTTGAAGTGCTGGTGTTACCCTGCTGAACATGTGGAGGGAACTTAATTCAGCAAGGAACTATGAAATCCTTATTAATGCCTTTCTCTCCAAAAGGAGGAGGGTGAATAAATGCATAAAGGCTCATGAACTCAAGAAAATAAAAACTCTGAAGTACCAGATGAACCTGAAGCCAAACCATGTAGAGAAACTGCTATGGAGACTTGTTAATATTCAGATGTGTAGAAGAAGCCTTTAAAAGTAAATGCTAGTCTGTCAGCAAGTCTCCCCTGCCTCAGAAAGAGGAGCCAGTTTTATTAGCAGTTATGACAGGAATAGAAATGGGACATCCAAGAGGTTAATTCTGTGGGGCAGGGAAAAGCAAGCTTTCTTCTGTTTCCGCACCTGGATGAGATTAAACACAAAGAATGTATTTAGAGCATTTACTTTACTTTCAGTGCTAGGATAAGCTTTGCTTCAAATGCCTATCCAGCATAACCAGCCACCTCCCTGTGCACAGAGCAGCCTCCCCATCTCCTGCGCATATACCACTGCTCATCAGTGATTTATTCATGCATCTGCCATTGCAGGGACCTGACTCATTCCTGGGCACAGAAACAGTCACAGGAATAAGTCTTTTCCAAAGAGCTCAGGATGCCTGATGAGGATGAGGCAAGTGCTGAGCAAGGTCACTTCAGTTTCTTTTCTAGAGAGAAAAAATGCAACTTCCTATAAAGCTGCTTTGATGAGTTTCTTCGTTCTGCAATAAATGCCAAATATTTGGCACACAAATGCACAAAATTCTCATTTGGAAAGTTCATAATTAAACCTCTATGCTGCAAAACAGTATATGTTATTTAAGAAAAGAAAAGCAAATCCTCCCAGTGCTTCAAGGGGGACTACAGGAAAGCTGGTGAGGGCGCATTTATCAAGGAGTGCAGGGACAGGATGAGAGGTAATGGTTTAAAGTTGAAAGAGGGGAGATTTTGATAAGATATTAGGAAGAAATTTTTTGCTGTGAGGGTGATGAGGCACTGGAACAGGTTGCCCAGAGAAGTAGTGGATGCCCCATGCCTGGAGGTGTTCCAAGCCAGGTTGGATGAGGCTTTGAGCAACCTGACGTAGTGGAAGGTGCCCCTGCCCATGGCATAAGGGTTGGAACTGGATGATCTTTAGGGTCGCTTCCAGCCCAAACAAATCATCCTATGACATGGGATCATTGTCTTTGAAGAACATGCTCTTTATCACTTTTTAAAGCATGAAGAAACAGCAGTTGGGCCTGGAGGCATTTTGATAGGGCCAATCTAAAGCAGTAGGTAGGAATATTTTCTGTAGATTTTAACGCCTTTGAGCAGACCATAGTGATTTGTCAGTAAGATGTCAAACACCTAAAAAAATTAATCTCACCATAAATCTTTTCTCAGAACTGGCAACAATGATACAGGAAATCACAAGATGTTCATATTAACTGTAACTCATGGAGGAGAATTCTGTCACATAAAGTGGAAATGTTGTGCTTTATGTCTCTGCATTTGGACAGGAAACAGACAGATTTTTGTGGAAATGCAGATACCACCTTGGACACTGTTAACAGGAGTCTCTTTCCAGGGACTTTTTCTTCATCTCGTCTGTGGATCTGACCGAATATCTCTGTTATCTGGATTTTCATCTTCCAGGGGAAATGCTGGTCTCAGAGAATATGATTTTCCCTTGCAGCCTGGTCATAGCTGAAACCATGTGGCTCTTAATTCTTCCCTTTCTGGTTGTCTGCCATTTGAGCCAACTCCACTGTATCTTTTGAGGGTTTTTTTGCAAGAGAACTGGGACAGTTTACTATGTTTGCTGCTACAGTAATATCTATTTTGTCACACATTAGAGCATGGATTATTATCAGAGCATGGCTCTGATCCATCCACTGAAATCCTTGAGGATGTTAAATTGTGGTGGGTTCTGATTTGCCTCCCCATGTGAGCAATGACTTCCCTGACCGGTGTGCCAGTCAACTCCATCATCAGTGCTCAGGCAGGTCCAACCAGCAACACTGTCTCTTTCATCTATGCAGTTTCAGCTTCACTCTCCAACAATTCCCCTTTCCTTGAGCTGTGCAGCTTCTGGTTGCTTACTGCTCTTTGTTGATATTTGCTACTGTTAACCATACCAGCATCATGATGCTGACAAATGGAGACCTCTTTTTTTTTTTTTTCTTAACAGGAATAAATTCACTGAACTATGGTATTCCATCATGATTACTTTGCCTTCCTTTGTTTTCATTATTTTTCGTTACCAACAAAGGCAAAAAATTTTGTACTTCTTGCAATTCTCCATCTCCCATCTCGTTCCACAAGATTGAGTTACCAATTCCCACATTCAAGTAGCATTTCAGCTACTTGCACGTCGAGGTTGTCGTGTGGCATCAGATATACGATACATGATTTGTAGCCTATTCATATTAACTGGAGAACTAATCTCAGGCCAGCTCATAAATAAAAATCCTGACCAGTATCAGATATTTGAATGTAATCAAGAAGAAAGTTCTTGCATATGCTATGTTTGCTCAGCTTTTCTTCCTGGTGCACGGAGAACAAAGATCTTCTGAGACTGTTTTCTCCTGGGGCAGCTACTAGCAGAAAAAAATGAAGTTTACACTTTGGTCAGGTATTGGTTTAAGTATCAGAGTTGGGACCAAATGTTTAACAACATGATCAACTATTTAGAACTATTTTAATTCTGAAGGTTATCTTTTACTGTTTCTGTCTCTCTAACCTTTTGTGAAATAATATGGATTAAATTAAGAAAAAGATTGGAGAAGAAGGTGATATAGCTGTCCTGCATATTTCCAATCCCACTTCTGCTGATAGAGACATTCCTTTAAACGCTGGGAACTACTAGATCTGTAACCTGCTTCTTACCCTGCTACAGGGAAATGCGGTAGAGGAGGCATAAGATGATGAAGCATAGAGTGTGCTGGAAAAAAGGAATGAGTGAAACAGAAACCCCCTTTGCTCCCCACAAAAGGCCTGGTTATGGTCTACTTTCAGTCTGATAACCTGCCTGTTGTATGGGAAAGCAATTCCAGAACATGAATTATTGTCAGATTTCCTGAAAAATCACAGAATCACAGAATCACAGAATAACCAGGTTGGAAGAGACCCACCGGATCACCGAGTCCAACCGTTCCTACCAAACACTAAACCATATCCCTCAGCACCTCGTCCACCCGTGCCTTAAACACCTCCAGGGAAGGTGACTCAACCACCTCCCTGGGCAGCCTGTTCCAGTGCCCAATGACCCTTTCTGTAAAGAATTTTTTCCTAACGTCTAGCCTAAACCTCCCCTGGCGGAGCTTGAGGCCATTCCCTCTTGTCCTGTCCCCTGTCACTTGGGAGAAGAGGCCAGCACCCTCCTCTCTACAACCCCCTTTCAGGTAGTTGTAGAGAGCAATGAGGTCACCCCTTAGCCTCCTCTTCTCCAGGCTAAACAACCCCAGCTCTCTCAGCCGCTCCTCATAAGGCCTGTTCTCCAGCCCTTTCACCAGCTTTGTTGCTCTTCTCTGTACTCTCTCCAGAGCCTCAACATCCTTCTTGTGGTGAGGGGCCCAGAACTGAACACAGTATTCGAGGAGTGGTCTCACCAGTGCCGAGTACAGAGGGAGGATAACCTCCCTGGACCTGCTGGTCACGCCGTTTCTGATACAAGCCAAGATGCCATTGGCCTTCTTGGCCACCTGGGCACACTGCTGGCTCATATTCAGTCGGCTGTCAACCAACACCCCCAGGTCCCTCTCCTCCAGGCAGCTTTCTAGACAGACTTCTCCCAGTCTGTAGCACTGCATAGGGTTGTTGTGCCCCAAGTGAAGGACCCGGCATTTGGCCTTGTTAAACCTCATGCCATTGGACTCTGCCCAGCGGTCCAGCCTGCTCAGATCCCTTTGCAGAGCCTCCCGACCCTCCAGCAGATCGACAAATGCTACCACTTTTGAGAAAGTCTTTTTGTATTTAAGGCCAAATTCCTTGAGATGGAGTTCTAGTAGATAAACTTGGGCTGTTTTACACTGTCTGACCTCCCCTGTGCCCCACATGGACTTAAAAGAGAATACTGCTCTCTCTTTCACTAGTTATATATCTCCATTAGGCTGTATGACCAGTCATCCATGCTTCTAGAGAAGGATTAATGAGAATAATTTTGAAGTCTATTAGAAGTATTGGAGTGTACAGGGCAGCTTTTGAAAGACAAGCAATCGATTTCTGAAGCCCTTTGCAGAACACAGGTGAAGACGTGAGCAAAGGAAAGATGCCCATGTAGACCAGGAAAGCGTGCACTGCACAAAGCCCTTAGGTGTAATGTTAACCAGATGCGTAAGTACCTCTCAATGATTGATGATGCGCACTGATGATGGAGCACGCACCATTCAGAGAGTGATTAATATTCTTGTCATAAATGGAAAGAAATTGGCAACCTGCCAAGAAAATTTGTCTGTGAAAGCAGAAGACCAACTCAATTCACCAAGAGTGACTCAGTAATATGAGACTCATCGAACTTGTGGATTCAGTGGAGAATATTGTTAAAGATAAGCTACCTCCAGGGAAAGGTGTTTCCATAAACCATTGGGGCCTGGCAGTAAAGGAGCATTTGGAACTGAAAATGTGACTGACAGAATGGATTTTTAGGGACTATTTTTAAGGGATGCTTTCCAGCCATTCAGTTTGGGGATATTTCATAGCTTTGATTATTATATGATTATTCCTGACAGAAAGTAGAAAAAATTGAACCCTATTATTCCAAAGGCCACAAAAATCTAGCCTTTGTAATGCTTCTGATGTGTTCAGTCCTTCATAAAATAGAAGATATCCAGGAAAAAAAGGAATATATAACCACATGTATATGTTATGAATGTGAAAGAATTGATAGTCTCATACCAATTACCGGACACATAGAATAATAGAATCATAGAATAACCAGGTTGGAAGAGACCCACCAGATCACTCCATGTGATCACACCGGATCACATGCATCACTCCAAAACAAAACAAAAATAGGTGCAACAAGTACCTTCCTTACTGAGTTCAAAGTCAGTCTATCATGGTAAAGGGGAAAAAATGATCTGCACAGAAAACATATGGCATGATTCAGATCACTGTAAGAAAACTTAGATCCTTTGTTCTGGAAATAGCCCCGGTGATTTTACTGGAGCTACATACAAAGTAAGACCTACAGTTTGGAACTGTAGGAAAATATTAAGTGAGAGAGAACAAGAAAACAAACAGCTAAATTTAACAAGTTACGTGTTGCAGAAATTAATTACTTAGCTGCAGCCCCCAGGGTGTGATCTCAGGACATCTGGCAAAACAACAATAGAACTGTGCTCATAGCTACCTTTCCTTGCATATTTATACACACCTCAGTCTTGATATTTGCTTGGCTGTAGTGTAGGGTATATTTTTCATGGATAAAACAGGCTTAATATCTAAGAAATACCTTTTCTTTAATAGGGCTTTAGAAAAACAAAATGGTAGGATGATTTTTGAGGAACTGGCATGGCTTCTGAAAGGAGACCATAGAGGAGGTGAAACTGTGTATAGAAGGGTTCTCAGCTAAAGATAGACCACTGGTAAAATGCAATGTGTACATTAAAGTTAGTTCCATACAGAAGGCCAAATCCCAAATCCTTTTCTTGATGTTCTGCAGGGACATGCCTCCTGCTGAGTTAGGCAGGAATATAGCTCAAGCAGAGACTCTGGCATTTGTCTTTTTCCACCTTTAAATTGTAATTTTCTGATGGATTGAGAAGTTTCTGTAGCACTAAAACAAAGAATAAGTATAATTGCCTTCTAAGAGCTTTCTATCTACACTTCAGTATTTGGCTTTGGCAGACAGAGTGGGATTCGTGGATCATACACCACAGCATATAGAGATAGCACTAAAACTGATCATTTCTCCAGCTGTAAGAAAAAAGACAGTTAAGAACTGCCCATGAAATAGTGCTCATTGGGTAGAAAATGGAAGCACCTAGAAAATGTTTGCCACAACGGGAGCCAGAAAATGCCTCAACTACAGAATGAGTTGTAATAAGCAGACATAATACCGTAAAAATCCATGGTGAAGATCCAGTAGATGTTAGCTTTTAAAATGAGGGTTGTAGGGCTAAGAAGCAAAAGGCAGAAAAGCTTGCCTTGGCTTTCACAGTGAAAATGCCACCTTAAGAGACAAACAAGCAAACCCTGAGCCTGGTGAGGGTTGAGCATAAGTCTTTTGAACTGTTAGAACTTCCAAGTCTTGTAATAGAACACTAAATATGTAATGAAATTTCACCTTCCCTGCAGGAGAAGCCCTAGAATAGCTAAAGACATCAGAAATGATCACACCGAGACTGAGTCACAAAAGAACTGATGGTCTCAGTTTGACTCAGGAGGAACTGAATAAGCCAGAGGCATTCCTTGAAACATCTGAATTTCTGGCTAACTATATCCAGAGGAACGGAGAAGGAAGGGGAAGAACAAACTTGGAAGTGAATCAGGACCATGCTCTTAAGTGTGTGAATGTGCCTGTCCTTAATCCGATCTATCTATATATAAAATTAAGACGCTAAATAATGATGTAGAAGCACTCCATCCATTTCAGTTTGTGCCTGTAGAGCCTAATGATGCCCGAGCAGTGCCATTATAGTGTAGCCCCATGGCACTGCACAATGCATTTGGAGCCACAGCTTCCTCTAATGGAATCGAGTAGTTAATCCACCAGATCTGTGATGATTTATTTATAACAAATAATGAGAAAAAAATGCTAAATATTTATTCTTAAACATCAGATTATAGAACGAAATACACACAAAGTCTAGGTGGGAAGGTGTTTGCTGTGAAACTTAGGAAAAGCATCTGGACTAGGCATTCAGCATTTTTAGTTACATCCAGAGATATAGTTTGAAATGGATGAGTAGAGTGCTTCTGTTTAAAGCTAGTTGTGTGACACCCCAATCTTTCTCCGGCCCCATGGAACACAATGTAAGTACCACTGAGCTCATTAGCAGTGCCCTAAAATAAAGCAGAGATTTTTCTGTCATCTTGAATTACGTGTTGCTCTAATGTTTCTGGAGGAGAAAGAACATCTTATGTAGTCAATAAACCAACAGGAATAGCCATGATGTGCTCAGATTCCCACAAAACCTTTTACACTCTTTGTTTTTCCTTTGTATCTTGCGGTAAGAAAAAAGAACATTTGGACTTTTATGCCTTCAAACCCATGGATGTGTTGTCCAAAGAAGGTATCTAGCACTTCTTAAGTATTTATTGTATAAAAGAGGTGAGACTTTTGCGGTTTATAGAAAGCAGAGGAATTGTTTCTCAGAAGGTAGAGTAATACCAAAGATAATATCCACTATTAATGAAACATGACGTCAACAAACCCAACACCTAATGCTGATTATTTCAGCCCAGTTTTCTAATGAAATGAGACACATTTTTGTGTCCATTCCCCCTTCATAACCACATTTGAACTTATTTCAGACAAATTTGCTGGAAACATAAAAGTCCTAGAGTTGGGAGCTCCCTACAATTTTCAGAAAAAATAGTTTATCAAAGGCAGTTTTATAAAGAAAAATGAAAGACATATGATGAGAGAAAGGGAAAAGGCATGCTGATGAGATGACAGGGTGTCAGAATGCTAATAGGAAAGGATTAGGGACCATGCAGGGAAAGACTGGAGTTCTTATAGACCTAAACGGGGCCTGGTGTGAGAAGGGGGTAGTGGGAAGCTAGAGTTACTGAAGACAAGAAGACTAAGAAAGCCAGATACATTCATTCTGATGCTCATGGGACAAGTAATATTTTATTTTATATTATAAATAAAATGATGGGAGTCTTTTGATTAAAATACTAGTCATTTGAGGATATGCTCACATTGCTTGCTTGGAGTTGTGTTATCTGAGGCAGATGCAAATATATGACTTAAAAAAACCAGCCCAGATTCTTGTTCCGGATCCAGATTGGAGACAATTCTATTAGGCTAATTCCAAAGAAGTTTAAGAGATGAAATCTGATCTCTTTCAGTCTTGAACTCATGTGATGGTTGTCAACTTGCCAAGAAATAAGACTAAAGGAAATATGGGATAAATGAAAGGCTCTCAGTGAAAAACACAGTTCGTTCTTGGGAAGGCTTGAGAATCACTTATACTTTTCTACAGACTCCACTAACCCCAAACATCAAATAGAGACATTTGCTTCCTCCTTATTAATTTTTTGCTGCAGTTTTACACACTGTCTCAGAATCCTTCTACACAGGGAAGCTGTGATGTAGGTGCTGAAAATAAACAGGTGTCCTTACACTACTGGAACCTGTTCTGGCAGAGTCTAGTGGTGAAGGTGAAACATGTTTGCTGTCTGTATCGCAAAATACACTTTGTGGATATAGTTTACTACTTATAGTTATATGTATGTGGTTTTCCTTAGAGAAACCAGTTTACATGTAATAGAATCTCTATACATTCTTCCTACACAGCATTTTATGTACTTTGGTTTAATTCAGTCTATTGACAAATCAATATTTGTCCTAAAGGACGATTTTTCTCCCTATTTCATACAAAAAAAAGAATGAAGCTTGGAAAAACTCAGTGACAAATCAGAGGTATAATATCTACCCCAGATCTAATACTGTAGTCCAAGAATCTGCCTGCAAACTCAGATGTCAGTTCCCTGTTGTACTAAGCACAACTATTTTCCAGATATCTGAGTTCTGTTGGGTTGGTTTTCCCCACCAGGAATAGGCTGCTGATCAAATGATGTATCTGAAGTTACCTTTGGTATCTCTTTAACAGCTCTCCTAGCAAATAAACGTTTCTAATGGATTTAAGCCCAGTTCAAGTCAGTGAGACTTGTGATCTGAATCAACAGAAATTCCTCCTCAAACTTCTCTTAATACATTTTAAAATAACGCTAAGAAAAGAGTCAACAAAAAGAAAGGACTGCTGCAGCCTTTAGAAAAGCTGATTCTGATTTTCTGATTCTAGCAACAAGAAGGCACTGTAATACTTGTACACTTCCCTCGAGGTTTTTCGTGCAGTGAAAAGAGACCTGACTATCACTAAGACCAAACTGAGCCTTGCATAAAAGCCTTGGAGAAGCTGTTAAACAGTCCAATAATGGACATCATGAAACAATAAAATAATGATGGATTAGTGGTGTAAAAGATCATTAACCATCATATTAATAAAAGATAGGACAATATGCTGGAATCCTTGGCTAAATTTCGTTGTGGGTAATTGCATCCCATTCACCATGTACTGCACAGCTTGCTTGTGTACTACGAGAATTGTTACTCTGGCTCACCCCCAGAGGCAGGTGCATTTCTGTCTGTGTAACACGACAGATGGCTTGAAGTCCTTCAGGATCCTTTGCATTTAACTCATGGAGCGGTATAGGAATTCAAAGGAACAGATGTTCCTGTAATATCTGGGAAGAAGATAAACATCTCCATTTACTTTTAAGATAAATATATTTGATACTGTCAAATTTCTCCACCGATGCATCAAGAAAATAATTTTAAAAAAAGATTTTTCATATGAATATTATTGCACTCGTGATTTAAAAGGTATTTGCCACTGGGTGGATTTTTATTAGATTTTTGAAAATTCTAATTGCCGACATTAAAAAGAAACTAGATCTGATAGGAAAGGGAGGATGAAGGAAAGAAATAAATAAATCTTTATGTAATGTAATGTAATGGGAAAATTTCCATCCATGGAGCACTCATGTATGGTAACTGCAAATCACTTAGCAGGTTTTGGTTTGTAGATTTTTTTTCACAGTGAAGTCCACTATAACAACATAAAAATTGACTGTACTTCTACTACCTTAATGGCTTTTACCACTAGAGGGCTGAAGCAACAGCTCGAACTCAATAACGAACATGCCCTGTTAGACGAGCCAAACACACATTGGATTATCTGAAAATTAGGCATTGCCATTAGAGTTAGCACTATGAACACATATGCTGAAAAAGTAAGATGTTCCTTTTTTCCCCTTTTTTTTAAAGATGATCGCTGTTACGTACTGAGGAAGAAATAGCAACTTTCCTAATACTGAGTTTTGAAGTAAGTCATTACAGTATTTCGTTATCTATGTTAGCGAAGGGATTTCTGAGCAAGTATCTCCACTTTGACTTAAAGCTAAAAATCACTAGGAAAAATCAGTGTGCAGCTTCTGCCCTCTACAATGTATTATTTCTTGCTTTCATTAGGCTAGTGGAAAAGCCATATAATATAGTTTTAGCGCCTGAGTGGGGGCATATGAAAGAGAATAGCCCAACTGACAAGCTCTAAGCTGTCGTATATCACACTTAGGTGAGATAGTGAGAAATCTGTACAACTTTGCTTGACAAAATCCAAGGCCACAGTTTATTTTCAACTGCAGCCAGCTTCCTGCTATATTTCCCTTTGTGTCCTTGTGGTCTTGGTGCAAAAAATCAGATTTCTATTTCCAAGAAGCATAGGCTGGTTAAGAGTGACCTTCCATGTGAATCTATATGTTCTGCCTGGATGCATGCATTCTTTAGCATGTTTTGGTTCAAGCCTGTTGTCTTTGGGACGCAAAATGTGAAAGTTAAACAGTCTTTGCACTGTTGTAGAGATACAGAGCTGAGACCTGATCCAATAGTTCATCTTCTGCCATGTTAATTTTATAGAGTAGAAATTACCAATCCAGCACACAATTCAGGGAATTAAAATGTCATTCAAGATGTAAGCGACACAGGTCAGAAGGAAATGGAAAGAACTTCCAGCGTTAGAGTACATTACAGCCACTCCTTTCAACGCAGTTTTGTAATAGACATCTCAACAAGTCATAATAATCATGTTGTGCACACAACCTCAGTCTGAAGGTATATGTACAAAAAAGAACAAGGCTGCTTCATAGAGCATATGTTATGGATATACTCCAAAAGGCAAAATCGTCTGTTAAGTATTGTTTACGCAACATTGTGTAGTTTTAGCTGGGATCCAGGAATCTCTACAGGCTGGTGTGCAGGATTCAGCACAGGCATATCTTTAATGCGTCCACACATGGACACTACATCTAAATCCTCCAAGTGTTCAATTGTGTGATTTTTCAAGACACTTGTTCACGTGTTGCTGTAGATAACACTGGAGGATAAAACAAAAGCCCACTGAAGCTGTTCTAAGGAGTGATCTTCACAAACTTTTAGGGAGAATGAGGAAGCTCGTGGTTTGAAACAACCTCTTTGTCCTCCTTTTCTGCTTCATCAGTCCAGGGCTTGGCACATGATTTTATTTCAAAATTTTTAAAAAATTTTAAAATGCTGAACACATATTTTCAAAAAATATTTTACTGAAAAAGAGTTTAAAAAGCTGTTTCTTCTTCCAGACAGCTTTCTTCCTGGTGGTCTGAAAAGAAACATCATTATTTCGGGATTGCTTTGGGATTTTGCAGTTCCATAGTTCCAAAGAATGTGAAGAAATTTCTCCTAAGGTGACATCAGATTCCATTGCATTCAATGGAGAGCTACCATAAAAAGGAGTAAGGAACAGATCGTATTTCTGAGGCATGTTTGTGCTGTCCTCAGTCCCAAATGACTGTTTACAGACATGCTCTTGATGGCATAACTAAGATTTTAAGCACACAATTTATTTCTGAAGATGATACTGTATCAAGAGCAGTATTTTGTCACCTTTGAGTAGATGGGGAAAACAAAAACTCTTAGATTGCATCTGCATGTTCATATGAATTTAAAGTAGCACATATATGTTTATTTTTCAAAATGGACCATAAAACACCTATTCATTTATAAACTCTGCATGCATGACACTTGGGAAAGAGCAAATCCATATTGCAGTGTAACAGCAGTAAAGGCAAGGTAAAAAGAAATGGAATTTAAACAATTTATAGCTTTAAATTGCTGGTATGTATCACTGATGAAAATTTTAACTTAGAGAGTTCTTTGTTCCAGAAAAACTAAAACTTGGAGAAGATAAATGTATATTGCTGTGTTGGCTTTGTAGTCCTTTAAAAGGATTTTACTATATTTAGATGCTATTCTGTTGGTTATTGCAGAAAATGTTGAGATTAGCTATATAGCAATAAGAAAAACTAAGCCAAGAACCACATCTGTAATTCTTCATCTTTTTCAATTAACTTGTTGAAATAGCTCAGTCAGAAACTTGTAAAAAGGAACTATTTATAGAAACAAAAGGGCAGGTAAGGACTCAATCCTTTAGCCTTCACACAAGCAAAAGGGAAAGAAAATCTTATCAGGCGGAGAGAATTGTATTTAATTGCAAGATTTAAGCAATAAATAATAAGCTTTCTGCTCTATGTGAAAAACTGCAAGCTTCTGCATCATCCTGCATCATACCGTGCCATCCCACAGATATTCTTAGTGCTTTTTCAGGGCTGTAGTTTTCACTGGGTGACTTCTGATTGAATCTCTTTCCTTCTCATTAATACTTGAACAGTTAGCAGTGATATCTGGACTAGACTTTTCTGCATACCATCCTATTTCACCTGCCACCAACACCAGTGGAAAGAACTCACAGTGATATCACTGAAGTTTGAATTAGGTGTTCTGTGAGTGTGTTTGTGACAGGTATTCCTTACAGAAATAATTACTGATAACAATTGTGATGACGTATGTTAATCCTATGTGTTGTTTCTTCCAGAAACAACTTGTTCTACTGGGGTTACAAAACTAATATATGATGTTAAAAAAGCTAACAAGTATGTACATATCTTATAGCATGAGCTTTCTATTGCTCTTATTAGCACCTCATGTGAAACCAAAACAGCTGAGCTCTACCAGGGTGTGACTCAGTAATTTCCGAATATAACATGTGATAGACAGAATTTCTACTTTAAACGGCTACAACAGCAGCCTAGTCATTATAGAATTCTACTATACCAGGATTGTTTGCTATTTCACATATTTTATCCAATTAAGGACTAACTAATTCTCCTCTAGTAAGAGTCTACACCCTGGAATGTCTCATCTGGCTTTTAGATTCCTTTTTGTGAGAGATGTTAAATTATTTATCTTTCCCAAATAAGTCATCATTTACTTATTACATGCTACCGTTTTACTAATTATGATAGCTGCTATTAGTAGCTGTAGTATCAAAAACATGCCTGTGCTGAGCTTTCTAAAAAAAAAAAAAAAAAGGCCAGAGCTCCTTGTTCATAGTATGTGAACAAATAACACACCCTTGTCCAGCAGAACTTACAGTCTCAAATTCCAGCTCAGAAAAGTATCGAGTACTTTTCTGAAAGGTTTGTATTATGGAATCCAATCCTATTTCATCCCTGCTAAACTGTTTCGTGTTCCTGCAGCCCCTCAGAAAAAAAATCTAGTAATACAGGTTTCCTTTGAGCATCTGCAGTAGCACGCTGGAGCCATGAAATACTGGGAAGACTTGCTTACATAACAGCACAGCTTTGCGTGTATTGGGAAAAATCTTTTCGGCAGTGCAATGGTAGTAAAGATGCTGTACTGGAACCTATGCTGAAAACCACATTCTGAATGTACCACGATTTAGAAATCATCTCTGTGTTATGATGCTAATTAGCAACATTTTAATCACATATTGTTCTAATTTATTTTCTACTCTAGTATTTTGTAGTTCTTTTACAGTTTCAAATGGAAATATTGAATTTCTGCATGGATTAATCATTATGGGAATCTGAATATTAAAGTAATTGGTCTTGCGTAAACGTGCTTTGCTGCTATAAAACTTCATTAACCCTCCAGCAGAGGGCAACATCAGAAAAAAATATTTATATAAATCCAGAGAGCAGTTTTTTCAGGATATTGCAGCTACAGCATACGTTTTCATCAGGGAGTCTCGCTTTTAAAATATGCTGTTTACATTTTGTCACCAAGCAGGCAAGTGAAGGAGCTTAATAATTATGAAAGGATTTGTTTAGGGCACAAGTTACGTGTTATTTTTTTTAATTGACAAATCTACAGAAACTTTAACATGAAACCTGAGAAAAATATTACAGTTGTGACTTAGAAAGGAATACTACACTTCACATCTTCAATCTTCTTAAAGTCAGAAAATTACTATGAGATTCTGGAACCAAAAATTATTCTGGAAAGAAAAATAATTCTGTTTGGAATGCGCCCAGCTCACTCCAGTGCTGTAAATACCACAAATCAAGTCTAAATGTTATACTGGCCTACTCAGAGGCATGAAAGCAGAGAACACAAAAGAGATGGAAAATATTAAATGCTTAAGAGAAAGCATCCCTAATGGATGTTTAATATGATATAAGCTCTTTGAGTACTATGGATATAGAGATAAATATACCTTTGCAATAGATGTTATCTATTTATAACAAGAGCAGCATTATTTGCAGTTAATGCCCTGTTTCCCCAGAAGTGCGACTGACTGTGCGAAGGCGGCATCCTTTCTTCACGCCAACAGTACAAATGGACCAGAGACACTTGACTGGAAGTGCAGTGAAGCTCCCGAAAAGGGGGCGACGATGGACACACACAGAGACACACACAGAGACACACAGAGACACAGACAGAGACACACAGAGACACACACAGAGACACAGACACGTGTCCCATGGACGCGGGGGGGAGGCGAGGCCGCGTCTCCCCGTGGGCTGCGGAGCCGGGGAGTGGGCGCGGCGCTGTCCGCGGTGCTGAAGGGGAGCGGCGCTGTCCGTGGTGCTGAACGGGGCTCGGCGCCCTGAGGGTGCCGCTCGCCGCCGCCGCCCCGGAGCGCGACCTGCGCGACCGCGCGGGCGGGGGCAGCGCGGGCACGGCAGCGCTTGCAGCCGTCCGGGGGATCTAGCCAGCGGCTCGGGGTACTTCGCATCCGCCTGCCTACGGAGGCGAATCCCACCCCTCCCCCTCCAGCCCTACAGCTGGGGACACCGCCAGCGCCGACCCGAGCTCGCTTTGAAAGGCGAAGAGATCTCCGTCCCCTCCCAGCCGGGCATGGCACTGCCTTTCTCCGCCACCGCTGAACCCTGCGAGGCCGAGGAGACTTTCTAACCGTGCCTGGCAACTCCGCGCTGACGGGAAATCCGGGGGCTGCCTGCAGCGCTCTCAGACTCCCCGCTCGCTGCCGCACACAGGCGCGCTCCCTCGCCCTCTCCCCCCCACCCCCCCCCCCGCCCCGGCTCCGTACGCCGTTTCTCCCTCTCTCTCTCACACACACACACGCTCGCACGCTTGTCTCTCCGTTTCCCTTCACCCGGAGGTTAACTGACAGCCATTTAATGAGGGGGGGAAAGTTAAGAAATTGAACCAATATGAATCATCGTTGCCCGTAGCAGTGTCCTATCCAGAGCAGAGCAGAATCCAGCGAGCATCCCTGCAAGAATGGAGTCGGTAAAACAAAGGATTTTGACCCCTGGTAAGGAGGGATTGAAGAATTTTGCTGGAAAATCGCTTGGTCAACTCTACAGGTAAGACTGAGATCTCTTATAGGACTCTACTTCCTAGAAACAATTGGAACCTTTCCTTAACCGCCAGCTGCTGAAGGAGGTCGAAGGCTTTGGGGAGGCTGGTGGTGGAGGGGATGGGAGCTGTTGAGATACTGCTGATATAATCTGAATCCTGGAAAATAGTGTTGAAGCCTCTCAATATGGCACCCTAGGAACTTCCCTATCTGATTCGTAGATGGTGTTAGTCAATATATAGCGAAAGATTACCCCATCTTTCTCCCACAAAACCAGGATCCCATCGTGAAATCATTATCAGGAGAGAGCTGCTCACTGTATTTTTGTTTTCTGTTAATTTTGCAATTCTGTCACAAGGTCTTTCCTCTCGCCCTTACCAATCATTAAATAATAATAATAATAATCTTTCCTGGTTTCAGTTAGTCTTTTCCCTTGCGTAATTCATCGTCAGAGGAAGATAAACATGGAGATGTATAAATAATTGATACCTGAACGATTTTTTTTCTCCTGAAGCTGAAACATGTAGAGCGATGTGTTTAATTATTTATCCGTCTCCACTGAGAAACATCCACTTGTCTTATAAGTAATATACATCTGCAATTGCTAAACTCAAAGCATCACTCAACAGTATGTATCTGTGCATACAGAACATTCCTATCGTCTCTGAGCTCTGTACACACAGACAAACAAGCACAAATTCTCACATACTTGAAGTATACGCGCTGAAGTTGACACATGGTGCTCTATCCATCTATCTGGCTACTTTAGTGACCTCCAGGACGTTTGTGAATAGTCTGTGAAATTACAACGTATTTCCCATTGTCTCCTCTGCCAGAAATTACCTCGAAGATTGGTTTCGGTTTTTTTGTTTCCCCTCCCGGAATTACGTTTTAAAGGTAACTGCGGATTTATTTGCCTAGGGCAGGTCACGTAAAAGTCTTTTTTTTTCTATACCTATGCGGCAGTTTTGGGCACAGACACAAGGGTGTTCCATGGCATGAGTCACAACTTCTGGTGCCATTTTCAGGGAAGGGGACGTATCAGGGAAGTGGTAAAGACGAAATTAAGGTTTCCATTTCAGTGGGAAGCGTACAATTTAAGAAAGACAAAAGTACAACCAGAGCCATCAACAACGCAGTGAATATTCTACAGGTTTGGGGTTAGGGGGGTGGTTGGGGTTTTTTTTTTCCTTTTTTTCCATATTTTAGTAATTTTCAATAGTCAGGAAAAGAGAAAAGGTATAACTGATAATCAAAAGTAACTGCTTAAAATATTATTAAGGAAATAAATCTCTTTCTCGCCCTAAAAGACTCTACACTATAGAAACAAAACGATTGTGTCTACTTTTTTTTAATATAACCACATAGTGAACAGAGGAGAAATAGTGCTCGTATTTTTAAGCAAAACTCCATTCGAACTTGCCCCTTCAGTAACAAATGCGAGATTTACTAATCTTCTTCAGCGTACGGAACTGAACTATTTCGTTTCCGATAAGAATTGAAGTAGTTTTTCTATCCCTCATACCTTAGTGTCTTCCCCAAGACAAGAAGCCCATTCAGGAAGAAAACAATTCTACTTCATTTTTTATTCTCACGAACGAATTGTGAACGCAAACCCACACCATTTTATTTTATTCACAACTTTAAGACATTTCATAATGCTGCGGTCTTGAATTATGGAAATAATTCTTCCAGCAACGAAAAATCGGGAGGATTTAAACTGAAAAATATTAGAGAAAATCCCTGTATTTTCTCCAAAGCGCAGAGAACCGTTTAAGTCTAATTCTGCTAATTGTTACTGCCCCATTAACCGGATGAGTTAACCTCAAAGGGATGCACCTCAGAGGAGGATTTCTGACGTGAGAAAACACTCCTAAAGCCGGGTTGAGTGCGGCTGTAGGAGAGTTCAGAGTGCTGGGAAATGGTCACATATTTGCTCCTCAAGATGAAGGAGCTGGGATGAAAGCGGTTAGTTCTTCTGTCTTTCAAACAACTCAGTGACTGTAAAAAGATGATGAAGAAATTCAACATAAGACACTTTTTTTTTCAATAAACCCGATCTTTCTTACTACCGACACGGCATTTTTAAAGCCTGTCCAGTAAAGAAGAAATAAAACGAAATGCTCTAAGTCGCTTTTTGCACATGGATTTTTTTTTTTTCGGTGTTTTTATGTTGATTCGAAATAGCTGCAAATAACCATTCCCATTCAGATTCCTCCACATTGTTTTCTAGGAGATAGGATTGTGATGTAAAAACAAGGGAGTGGGGGCAATGAGTTCGAGTTTAAAGCCGATCTGGGAAGGTTAAACCTGCGAAGCCGGGTAGCTGAGCAGCGCGATCTTCTGGAAAGGCTTCTCCGGAGATGCCAGTTCTTTAAAGACGATCGTGTTTTCTTCCACTGCCTGTGACAGCCATTTTGCAAATCTAAAATAAGTAGCAATATCACCTCCCCCACCCCCTCTTTCTGTTCACGTTTGTTTTGTTCCCACAGCAGAAGCGAGATGCACCCCAAGATCATCTCCCTTGTTGTTTCTAATACAGCAAGGAGGGAATAAAACCTTCTCCTCAAGACTTGTTTCCTTTTCCATCCTGTGTCTCTTGGGCTACTCAACATGGCGCCTCTGCAGTGGTTACAGATGATGTCTTCTTAATGCGTCCTACATATTTAAGCACAAGTCTTTAATGATAGATGAGCAATTCTCAGCTAGAGCTCCTCCCTGGGCTTCTGCGGCGGGGCGGGGGGGGGAGCTGGGGATGACTAATCGTGACTCCCACAGGTCACTGCCAAAGAACAGTTGAAGGTGAAAGGAAAGCAAGGAATAAATCCTCAAATCAATCCAAAGCAAACCAAAGGGGCCGGGGACGTGGTGAACTTGAGGCTTCGGCTCTCCGAGGTGGCCAGGGCTTGACTCTTCCTTCTTGTGTCGAGCAGAGTCCTAGAGAAGAGGCAGAAGCCCGGGGACACCATCGAGCTGACAGAAGATGGAAAGCCCGTGGAAATGCCCGAGAAGAAAGCCCCGTTGTGCGACTGTACCTGCTTCGGGCTGCCCCGGAGGTACATCATTGCCATCATGAGCGGACTGGGATTCTGCATTTCCTTCGGGATCCGATGTAACTTGGGAGTGGCCATCGTGGATATGGTCAATAACAGCACCATACACCGAGGAGGAAAAATTATTAAAGAGGTGGGAACCCTTCCCTCGTAAATCCCATCTCCTCCCAGTACAACTCCCAGGTCAAGCACCTTAATGCAGGCGAGGTGGGCTCTGGCGCTTTCGCAGCTTTCCCCTCCCCACTTCAGCTCACGATTCTCCTGGCCCTTTGTAGGACAGAAACCCCATTCCTGAAGGAGAAACAATTTCTACCGATAATTTCCTATTTTTCAGGTTCCCAGCGCAACGCCTTTCTATGGTATTAATTTGCGGGCAGGTGCCGACCCCTCCCCGTCTCCCCCCCGCCTACTCCACACCCCCTTTTTTAGACAATCGTGAAAAACGGAGATATCTCGTAAAAGAAAACAGGGGATGAAGGATGGAGGGCGCCGAATGAACGCCTGGCAGCGGCAGGAGACGGGGAGGTGGCGCAGGGATGTCTGAAAATACCTGGGTGAAAGAATTCGCGTTGATAAAAGGCGTTAAACGCTAAGATCCGTTTTAAAGCGGGTTGTAGGCTAGAGAAAAACAGGTGAATGCTGAATATGCGGAGACAAACCCCTTATTCCTAGCACAAGGCAAGAGAGGTAGGTGCTTACAGCCACGGCCAACCCCTCCAGCCCTGCCCGCGCAGGGGTGTATCTGCAAGCCCAAGAGATGTGGTGGTAGCCCCAGGAGATGTATTTGCAAGCCCAGAGGAGCCGGCAGCAGCAGCCGGGGGTGGCCACGGGCTCTCCGGGGCTGCGCTGCCCCGGCCGAGCATCTCCGGCCACTCGTGAGCGACCCTGTGCCACGGAGGCCCGGGCGATGCTGTTTTGATTGCTGCTCTCGATTGGGTTATTGATCCGGCGGGCAGCCGGGGTGTTTAAGGGAGGGGGCTAAGGCAAAGCGAGCGGCTCTGCACCCCGCGTCCTTGCCCCTGTGCCACCGCTAGAATCCTGCCTCGACTGCCCTCTGTGAAGTTACGCTGGGTGAATGCTTTAATCTGGCACGATTACAGCCTTCCTCTTCTTTTTCTCTCCTTCTCTGCCGGTTCCTTGCGCTGGAAGAAAGCGAAGTTTAATTGGGATCCTGAAACGGTTGGCATGATCCACGGCTCTTTTTTCTGGGGGTACATAATCACCCAAATCCCCGGCGGGTATATCTCGTCCCGGCTGGCAGCTAACAGGTAAAACCGACCTAAACCAGCCCCAGAGCCCTGTCCGAGTCCGAGGGGGAGGTGGGAGGGGAGCCCTGGCCCCCCAGCTCGGAGCCGGGGGGTCCCCACCTCGAGGGGCGCAGCGTTAAGTAAAGAAGCAACGATTGCTTGAAATGTGGAAACGCGGATGTGATGGGGCATTGATCGCTCCTCTCCCAGCTCCCTTCTGGTTTTGCGGGGGATATCTCGCTCTGTTTTCTTTTTCCTTTAAAAAAGTCCTTGAAGGAGGTTGTGGCAATGATAATCAAACAACCCGCATTCAGAGGCAAATTCAAAGATTCATTATTTCTTCAAAGCTTGAGAGATCTTTTTCCGTGATCGAATGGAAGAATTTTATGATTTTTGTTTTAATGAAAAAGAAAATAACATCAGCAGGAATTTTCCATTAACGCACAAATGAATTTAGAATGGTCGAAAAACATGTTTCAATGAGGCTTCCACAATGAAAAGAAAGTGCAGATGGTGAGGCGACTTAAGGACTCGTTTCTATGGTGTCTGGCAATTTTTCAAGCACCCAGGGTGCGATTCTACCTGTTAATTAGATCCACTGAGTATTCAAGACACATGAGGCTTTCACATCCATGCTTAACGCC
This sequence comes from Phaenicophaeus curvirostris, assembly GCF_032191515.1. Classification (NCBI taxonomy): domain Eukaryota; kingdom Metazoa; phylum Chordata; class Aves; order Cuculiformes; family Cuculidae; genus Phaenicophaeus; species Phaenicophaeus curvirostris. The sequence goes on from NC_091396.1 coordinate 5,745,013, forward strand.
ACAGGCTCTGCTGCAGAAGCAGCAAAGGTCCTAGTGCCACTCTTCAAAACAATAACAAACTAGGTGCAAATGGATGCTCAAATCGGCAATATACGCCTTTAACTCTTCTCAGGAGTTTGCAACTTGAAAGATAGGCCTGGATAGGCAGAGAGGCTTGAGCGAGCTTACTTGTGTTTGAGAAAGGGGGAGGAGAGAGGGAGGGTACAGGAAAAATGCTCTCTCCAAGGTAAATACCTTTTAGACAAAGACCTACATTAAAAATAATGAGTATTTCCTAATGGAGATACGCTCTGTAATTGAGATAACGCTAATATCTCTCCTGTTCAAGAAAATAAAATAGAATACAGCCTTTTTTAAATGGAAGTATCCATTGCCTATTCGTTTACTAGTGCCATCCTTCTGACAGTGGTTCAGAAATGCAAAAGGTTATTTCAAATAACAATTAAAATCCAGTTAAAGGACTCTTATTCTTTTCTTCCTCCTTTGCATCTTTACACATCCTGTAACTCCTCAGGATTAATTAGAGTTTTGCTTGAATTAAGAGTGAAGGTTTTGCCTCAGAGAATCAAAAATCTGCCTTCATTCACCTGAGCAACATTAGTAAAAATATTTGAATCAATACAAATTTAAAGCGATGCAATTACAAAGATTTGCAAGACAATGGGAGAGCCATTCCCAGGAAAACTCAGCAGTGGAAACACACAACCTGGCATACATGAACCAAATATTTCTCCTTTTCCTAAACATTTACTGCAGTTCCAGTTATTAACCTGGGTATATTTTAACTCAGCAGTTTTCACAGATTAGTGGTTAGTTATTACTATTGTGGAAGCCTCTGAGACAACTCTGAAATGAGGCAAATGACTATGTAAATCATAGATTTAATTAAGGAACTGGCTATGGCATACATGCCAGTAATTGCAAATAGTAAATAAGGAGAATGGGTGTGATTTACATTCAGTTTGTAGATAAAAATGGCAGGGAACAGAGCTCTGTATTGTGGCTGGAATAACAGGGCCCTGAGGAGGCCAAAACCCAACTTAGTTCCCGAATGCAACAAATAGATTATGACATCTACATGTTCCACTTGAAATGAACAGGGTGATTGTAGAGTAAAGTGGCACCCGAAATAGGGTGCAAGCCTTAAGTTCCATACCCTTTCCAAGCAACTGCATGAGAAAAAGTCAGACAAGTGAGTACACAGGCCTAAAGGCCTACAGATGCAACAGAATATGAGCTACTGTGAAAGTCTCTGCTGATTTACATGTCTCACACTATCACACTACAGCCACAACAGGTCCCTTCACACTCTGGTTAATGACTGCAAAGCAATTTTTTTTTTTTTTTACAAACCTCACTGAATATCTTTGTGGCATCACTGGTTTCCTTTGTGTTCAAAACAAGTCTTAACTTTTACAGAAAAAACAAAATGTAGGTGTGCGATGCATAGAAAATTATAGGCTCTAGAATAGCATCACCAGATTCAAGATGATCTATATAAAAATCAGTCAAGCTCCAGAAAAGGGGAGATTTTTTAGAGATTCATTGCCAGGGAGGGAAGGAGATAATGGTTACATGGAAAAGAGCGTGAATGGGAAACCGGCTCTGAACTGCTAGAAGTGTCATAGAATGGTTTGGAATGGAGGGAACCCTAAAGACCATCCAGTTCCAACCCCCACTAGATCAGGCTGCTCAAGGCCCCATCCAGCCTGCCCTGGAACACTTCCAGGGAGGGGGCATCCACAGCTTCCCTAGGCAACTTGTGCCAGTGTTTCAACATCCTCATTCTGAAGAATTTCTTCCTAAAATCGAATCTAAATCTTCCCTCTTCCAAATTAAAGTCATTCCCCTTTGTCCTATCACTACATGCCCTTATAAAGAGTTCCTCCACAGCATTCTTGTAGGCCCTCTTCAGGTGCTGGAAGACTGCTCTAAGGTCTCCTCAGAGCCTTCTCTTCTCCAGGCTGAACAATCCCAACTCTCTCAGCCTGTCCTAATAACACAGGTGCTCCAGCCCTCTGATCATCTTTGTGGCCCTCCTTTGGACCCATTCCACCAGTTCAATACCCTTCTTATGTTGGGGATTCCAGCACTGGACAAAGTGAATCACATGAGAGCAGAGCAGAGGGGGAGAATCACCTCCCTCGACTTGCTGTGTCAAGGAAGGAAACTGGGAGAAGGGTTAAGGCATGCTTTGTAAGCTTAATTCGTTATTGACAGGGAGGAGCTGAGTATATGACACTGAGTTTGCTTGACATTAAACTTCAGTCTAGCAACCAATTATAGAGATTGTGTTGACATAATTTAGAAGTTTCTCTAAGGTATAACACATGGAAGAAACGACCCTTCTGTGCTAACAAGAAAACATTTCTACACACAATGCATTAATTTCAACCTGGGTTGAAACCCTTTATTTTGATTTTGACCCTGTTTTAAAATGCTTACTGGCAATCAAGAATTAGCAACCCTGATCTCTGAACTTTCTAATATATTTTTTTCAACTGAGTCTGTCAAAGGGCAGCATTTTACTGAGATCCTTTGCTAATTGTAGAATTCAAGGCTGCTGCTGCATGGCTGTTGTGTTGTGCCTTGACCCACTGTTCTTATCACACAGAGCTACCCATTACTTCTGACAGATCAAATTTATTGATTTACAGATTTACAAGTAGTAAATGGAGTTTCTTGGGAATTTGCAATTGATAGCTTGGATCTCAATTTATGTCATATTGCATCACCAAGAATTTTATGTTATAGTGTATTTTCAAGCCAGCATTAAGAATAATTCTTTATTAAAGAGAGGTGTATTTACACTGCTATGGTACCATCAAGGTCATAGAAAACTGTGTTCAAATACTACAGAGAATATTCAGCAACAACACATCTCCTGAGCACTCTTACGTGGTCAATGCAGGTTAGACTAGTATGTTACAGAAGTCAGCGCTCCTGAAAGTTTTCAACCTCTGTTGACTTCTGTAGGAACAAAGAACCTTCAGAGAACCTTCAGTACATTGCAAGACAACATAATTTTTCAAAAGATACATACTGGGCCTCAGGTTTCCCCCTATTTGCAATCAATGAAGCTTTAAATGTGCATCCCTTGAGCAGTGTGTGAGGAGAGGATTCCCTTTTGCTACAAGGCTAGAGACCTCTTCTCCCAGAGGAGGATCCACCTCTGGAAGATGTTGGTATGAAACCACTATGCAACGAATCACGGCAGACAGAGGGAACAAAGGAAACACAATGTGGAGTCCCATGGGTAGTGTTCATTACAGTCATACCTTTTCTCAGGGTTAAGTTCTCAATGAACAATGAGCAATTAACCTTCGATAAAGCATGTCATGATGATAGTAGAGACTATTGAGCGTGTTCCTGTGGTTCAGAGGAGGCATATTGGCACATGGATGTCCAGACTTGCAGCTAATCTGGGTTACTTCTCCTATTTTGAACATTGCACTAAAAAAGTGCCCTTCTCTCTAGGCTGCAGTGCAGCGGGACTAGAATTCATCGTCCCTGCAGAGATATTTATGTAACTATATTTATTGAGAGAAAATCAGCTATGATTCAGAGCTTTTGAGAACATAGGGGCAAGAATAGACAAGTAGATTCCAGAGACAAGTCCAAAATAACATAAATATTTACTGGTTACAGCCCTTCCTGTTTAGTAATAGCAAAGATTTCTACAAAAACAGCAAATAAAGAGTGAAACTTTTTTATCTTTTTGTCATTTTTGGGGATTCAGTGCTATGTTTTTCATGAAATCAGAGTGGATTTTGACTAGTGTGGACAAAGTTTTCAGGAGGGAGGAGCTGAATTGCTTTTGGATTGTTTAAGAGTATTTTTCTTTCAAAAATATAAGAAAACATGAAAATTCAAGTATGATGCTCTAATACCATACATCCACAGTACTTAATCAGCTGAGCTATTACTCATAATGACAGTTAATGTCATTTAAAAGCTCATAAATCTCATTTGAGTGCTTTCCAACTACAGATTTTAATGCCAGCATTACAGAGGCTGCCACCATAGGGGTTGTCATTATACGATTACGATGCAATGTGAACAGAAAGGGTATGAAATACTGACAGTCCCTTAATCACACCTAGTCTTAATTCCTACTTAATCCATGAAATGAACTTTGAATAGGGCTAATCAGGATTCATCTCATCTTTACAAATTTTAAAAAACAATCGCCATTTTCAGAGACTGAAATCTTATTACAGGGAAGAAAAAGAAATTTGTGGTATGGTAGTTCTTCAGCTCCATCATTCAAAGTTTTACTTAAATGGGATGCAATGGCCAAGGTGTTTAAATGTCCCGAAAGAAAACAAGGAGTGCAATATTCCAATATGTATTGTAAGGGTCTTTGGACACTGGAACAGGCTACCAATCCCTGGAGGTATTTAAAAGATGAGTGGATGAGGTGCTGAGTGGCATGGTTTAGTGGCTGATAGGAATGGTTGGACTCGGTGATCCTGGGGGTCTTTTCCAACCTAGTGATTCTGTAATTCATAAATTTTGTGTGTAAGGACCCCAGGTTACTTGGGGTATTTGTGCAGGTTGTCACATGCTGTGATGACACCCCTTCTTTTTGTGTTTACATAACCAAATGAGTGCCTGTAACTGGACTGGTGATATTTATCACAGTGGGAGACTGATGATTAATTGGCTAGTGTTTATGAATATTTCTAAGTCATGATACTGCTGCATAGCCCTTAAGCAGTATCAACTGTGAACTTCACGTTGCTTGAGCCATTTTTGGGATATTTATAAATGTTTATAAAATTGTGGGTACAAAAAGGACCAGACAATCAGATGATATTTTAAAATATCATTTGGTAAACTGGGTTCTGTTCAATACATAAGACACTCAAGTGCAAAGTGACATGAAGGAGTTGGGAACCACATTGGAAAGAACTCATGCCGAGAGGGATCTTCAGCCATGGTGAAATAGAAACCCATCATGAACTTCCAACATGATGCTTTAATAAGGAAGTCAATGCAGTCCTAGGATATTTATTTTTCTGGTTTTACTGCAGTTGTATTTAGGTCAATAACATTGACCTTGGACTGTTACAGGTAATTTGGGTACATGCATATTAATATGAGTGCTGAAAAATTAGAGATACTATTAGAGATCTTTAATCACTTAAAAGATGATGGTACACAATGCCATATAGCAAAAGAAATAGCAAGAACTATGTATTCAGTGTACCAGTACATTAAAAAAAAATTACAGGATGTAATTTGATTACAAAGTATGCATGTAAGACCTTTGGAGGAAATTGCTGGGTATAAATATGCTTTTTAATCCCATAGAAAGATAGAGTGACAATCAGTAAATGAAAGCCAGACACATTAAAAAAGCATAAACACTGAATAGTCACTAGAGAAATTGCATGCTAGATTATTCTTTGGGTGTTAAAGTCCTGTATTGGAAGTCATACTTCAGCTATTATAAACAAATAATTTCAGTACAGGGATAGTTATGCAAAATATGAGGGATAATCAAGTGTGAATGAGGGTTACTGCCATCATGAATATCAGTTTAGATGGCCCTAAAACTGGGCACTTGTTTTATCTTCAACCCAGTAATAGCATAGTTTTATTTAAATTAATATTTCTTATTCCACATTCATACTATTGCAAAGCTGCAGCTGTCTGTGAATAGAATACCAGCTGTGCTGCCACACGAACATGGGAAGGTGTGAAGCTGTACTATTTTTTACCACCTCATCTCAGGATAATTTAGATATTGTTATATTTTAGCTTCTGGTGCACTCTTTAAATGTTCTTATAAAACATGCTGGAAATCTGTAATAAAACCCTTGCCCTATTCAAAATCTTACAAAAATGCCATGGCAGTATTTTTTCACTGATTTCCTAAGTAAACAGCTTGAATGCTTGCTGTAAATCACGAAAGATTCTCTGAAATCAATGCCTCATTGTTCAATTACATAAAATAGGAAATTAATTCCCAGGTTTGCAGTTATGTATTTAGAATAGAAATGCAGGTATTGACTGTACAAGCCAAGTACTGTTTCAAAAATTGATCTGCAATAGTCACAGACTTTATCTGGTAAAACAAAGCTGAGTGACCACTTTAGCTCATTTGTGTGTACTCAAATATTAAAATGTTCTTACACAAAGAAATATAAAGGGTAGAATGGAGTGATACCTTTAAAGAAATTAAAGTCACCGTATAATTCTGTGAATGGCATATATTTCTCATTATCCATTAAACCACAAATCCTGACACTATTCACATTAAGAAATGTCACTACGTAAGTATACTAAATTTCTCTACAATGCAATTATCTCTCATCTATGTTGAACTCTTCATCACTGTCACATTCCAATCTGAACGAAAATATATAAATCAACCTTTCACTCCAAATTTGTCTTTTTTTTTTAAAGTGCCATTCATCTTGTTATTAAGGGCTAAATCCTTCCCAACAAGTAATCGGATAGTTTTATTTCGTGAATAAAGTGAATGATATTTCAGATGAGTGCACGGGTGGACGAGGTGCTAAGGGGCATAGTTTAGTGTTTGATAGGAATGGTTGGACTCGATGACCCGGTGGGTCTCTTCCAACCTGGTTATTCTATGATTCTATGATTCTATGATCAGTGCCCCTCATCTCAGAGTTCCAAAGACATTAGTGTGTCAGTGAAATCAGAATATTTCTCCCTGACTCAGCCTTATGACAATAAGCATAAAAAAAATGTAAGGCAACTTATTGGTTTAGAAATACAAGTTCAAAGATTTCCCGGAACTTTATATTCTTCCCGTTTTCTGTTTTAAAAAGAGAAATTATTCACTCTCCTTTAGCAAGTAGATGTATTGTATGTTTTTCTGATTTGCAAACAGTGTATATTTCATAGCATCACCATGGCATTTATAAATAGTTAGACAAGAGCCAACTTCTGAACTTCTGAACACATAAACTGACCTTGCACTGTAAGAAAGAACCCTCAAAGATGTACTTGCCAATCCCACCTTCCACATTCAGTTCAAAATCATGCAGATTAAATTGGGCTTTGATCCCAGTGCTGGTGTTGGGTTTGTCTGCTTCTGGGCAAAGAAGCGTACATCGTACAAAAAGCCCAATATGATTTTGCCACCTTACTGCATTGCAGGGTCTTATAAGCACCAGTCACTGCAAGGAGAGGACTGGGGATACATCTCAGGGTGGCTGGTACTGCTGCTCCCTCTGCCATATGGCTCAGGGTCTTTCCATTTTTCTGTCATGAATGATGAAGCTGTTTTCACAATTTAATGATGCACCAAGGGATTTAGACGAGGGTTTTGGTTGATAAAAGGGGGCTCAGATGTGTGACAAAAATTAATAATGTATCCAAGCCCTTATTATACTAGATTAGATGGCGGGAGGTCGGCTTTTACATATTAATGCTTCATGAAGGGCTTATAATAGGGTTTAGTATGAAGGACACACAGACACGACCCCCCCTCCTCCCTTGTACACATATAAATGAAAATAACGTACTTAATCACATTTTAAAAAAGCCAAATAAAGGTGCTATGCTGTGGCTTCTGGCCACAGACCATTATTAAAGAGGATCAGTTTTAAGCAATCCTCTCATGAAGCACGTTCAACCTAAGACTGGCACTTGGGAATAAGTGTTTCTCCCTGATGTCCAAGGTAGCTTGAGCTATCTGTTCTGCTAGGCAGCTGAGTTCATCAACAACTCTTACATTCATGGCATAATCCCAGCTTTGTTAGCCCTATGCCATTTTATGCAAATTCTGATTCAGATAAAACTGATTCAGATAAAGCCACTACATTCTGTCTATCGTTTATGAAGCCATAAACTGTCAGGGTGGGCATTGCACAGGAAAATGTCTGTAGTAAAGGAGTCAACAGAGTTATAAGGAAATTAGCTTACACTAGAGAAAAATCAGGATGATGATATATCGTCCCAAAATAACTAGAGTGTCTCCCCACACTGGATTCATTTTCACTTAGTCCATTTCAAATGCATAAACAGAAACATGAATTGTCTCAAGAAGAGTTATCAGCATGATTACAAACTGAAAAAATAACTAGAGTAAGAAAAAGATTATCAGGATTATTTAGATTACAAAGGTGATGGACAGGTGATGTAATAAATACATATGTAATAAACTTCAGTACTGATAATGTAAATACTCCAAATGAGTGACTACTCACAGTTCACAGGCAAGGAGGCAACCATTGATGCACAGCAGAACAGCTGAAAAACATGCAAAAAATTGTCACAATGAGTTATCTAGCAAAAATAATCTTTTCAGAAGTCAGGAACAGCACTGTTCACATTTACATAAATTAAAAGCAAGTAAACCATTATTAAAGGTGGTAAACTTACAGCTTCCAAGCAAACCTCAAGCCAGTACATTATAGGGTAAAATATTATTTTCCGTGTTACTGAGAAACACCTATATTACTCTCAGTTGACAAATGGACTTTTCTAACTACTTGGATAAGAAGGGCGGTGATCCTCAAGACATGAGATGCAGAGAACTACATTCACTCTTGATGAGTTTTTTCAGGATTAAATATGAAAATGTCAGAATTTATCTGCTTGTTCAGATAAAATTAACACGAGTAGCATTATGTATGAAATTTGGACTTTTTTAATAATCAATTCTGAACAGATCCCAATCCTTTCTGTACTAAAATTGCCACATCAGATACTTTCAGGCCAAGCTTATAAAGAAATATATTATTTATTGGGATTATGTCATCCAGATATGTCAATACTTTCAAACAACTTTGCTCCCAGTTCTCTCCCAGGTCCTGAACTTCTGTGAATCTGTCCTGCATATATCATACCACATAACCAGTGTCCTTTTCAGAGGAGAAAAATCTAATCCTCTGAAGCAAAGCTCACATATGCTTCTGGCATATACAGACAGGTATCCTTAATCATCTCTACCTGCTTTGACACTCCACCTCAATACAATGTGCACACTGGATTTCATGCAAGAAAATGCTCTTTGGATTGGTTGCATATAAACACTAATGTTACTGTCACTTTGCTCTGAGGGAACCTACATTTACCCTGAGCATTCCAGATGCAATCAGCTGTAACATGTGGCCTGCATGTCAGAAAATACTCCACAAAGAAGTGCAGACGTAGCTGTTGAATCCAACACACAGCAATTACGCTCCTAATCAGCTCCACAAAATATTTTAAAGCTAAACCCACAGGATTTATTTGATAACTATATTATAACTCTAACTCAACAAAGGCATTTGGATCACAGTCTAAGAACCTGGAACTCAGTAAGTTAATTTGAATGAGATGGTCTTAGTTTGAAACACGATCTAGCAGATTACATATTTAAAGAGCAAGCCATCCCAAAGCTAATGAGCTAGATGGAATGAGTCAGAGTTTTATCAAGACATATGCAGATATAATGAGTTGTAAAATGAAACCACAGGTTTGAGAGATTCCCCAGCTGAATTCAAACAGGAGACACAGAGGGTTGGTAGTAGGGTGATCAAATGACTGAAGAACAAAGAAGATGGGATGATGAGCGCCTGGCTTGCATAGTGATGCAAAATTAAGAAGATAGGTTTGCTATTGGGGTAAACTGCAGAGATTAAAACTGCTAAAATAAAACACCATGGGTACAGGATATATACTGGATCTAAGGAGTAAAAAGCTGGAAAGACCTCCAAAACAAGTAGGGCAAGTGCTAATCACTTATGAGATGGTACCTTATCTGCTTATGAAAGAATGATGTAATGCACTTGCTGGTAAGAGCAACAATCAGAATCTAATGGCCCAGGAGCCTTCTAAATCCAGCATCTATTGTCACAATGCTGTCATCATACGGTGCCCAAATTCTTCATAAAATACACTCTGACACATCAAAAATAGGTCTGTGAACAGGCAATGGAAGGCATAGAGTGAAAACTAAGATGTTGGTTAGATTTGTATGAGTCTGTGGCATTAGTGGGTCTTGGAGCAAGCAGAAGGCTAAAGGGACTTTGTGTCACTGATGTACACTGGCTTAGTCCCTGCTTGGCATTTCACCCTGGTGCTTGATCCAGTCTTTGTGTGGTATGTTTTGTGAAAAGCTTTGCGAATATTCTGGGATCTATTTATCTTCAAAGCTGGAAGATCAAACCACAGCAAATTCATGTCATCAGAAGGTTCATGATCTGTATCAAAGTCTTAGGAGGCCTTCATCACACCTGATCTGGGTAGATACACACTTTGTAAGAAAGGAAGTGTTAACTGGCAGCTAAACCCCTGAATTTTCTATGCATTCAGACCATGCTTAACTCAAAGAAAAAAAGATGTTAAAAATGATGATCGCAAACTGTTGTTGCTAGCAACATTTGCAGAAGGAAAAGAACATGCCAAGAGGCATTCAAGCTAGCTTCCACCCTGTTTATCCCTAGGCATTACATTTTACTCCAAAAATTAAGCATTTAATCCAGCATTCAGTTTGTAGTTCTCTCAGATGAGAAATCTTTGGGTTGCATAAAATATAACGTAATCAGTTCTATGTTGCACTGTTGGCCTTTTGCAGGAGGAGGTGCATCAAAAATGAATGACAGTAGGTAGAGTCAGAGTAAGCGATAATAAATTTTAGAAATCTTGAGCTGACAGAATAGTCTAAAATGTCACTTTGTGTGATGCATATTCAGCTGCTCAGAGCTGCTGTTGCTCAGAAACTCTTCCAAATAGGCACTGTTCAATAAAAAAATCCATAGTATAGTCAAGACCCAGTTTATTTTTTGTATACATTTGAAAAAGTCTTCATTCAACATATTCTGTGTGTTTTCTGTAAAGAAAAGGAATGGTAATAACCCACTTACCAACCTGAATCCAAATAAATGTCTATTTTTTTATAATCAAATTTTCATCTCATCTGTAGTCTACGTTGGGAAAACTTTGCAAGAAAACTTATATTCTCACTCCTCTTTAGCTCCCACCCTTACCTAACAGAAGAATCTCCTCTAAGACTAGGAAAAAGTATTTTATCTTTGTTTACAAGTAAATTATTTGTTCAATACAGATACTTTGCCCAATGAAAACAATATCTTCTATAAATATGATCAGTATGACAGCAAAATTGTCAAGTACAGGGGTTGTAAGCCCCAGAAAAGAGCGTAGACTACACTTTCTATAGGCTTCTGTTTACAGTCAGGATAAGCCACATTGTAATATTTTTATTTAATTTATTGTTTCAGTATGAAATGCTTTCACAGACACACAGAGTTCCCTCTAACTCCCTAGAAAACTAACAGAATAGCCAGACTTCCCTATTCTGTAGATAGGTCTTCCATGAAAAGATGATCAGTGACTTTTTGGAGGTAAAAACTATTCAATCAGAGGTCTGAATGTATTTTCTGTTGAGGCCATTGAAAACTTTTTTACTTGACATGAACAGTGATATGAAACCTTCTATGCCTTCTCAGTTGTTAGTGTAAATCCATTAAAATATCTGCAACCTTGTTTTGTAGTTGTCAGTGACCAGCACTCACAGTTGTTTAATTATTTTGGATTTCACCAAAATGGCATTTATAATTGATCAGTACAGCATATATTTACACATCTTAAACCTACAGTATTTTGTCTTTTAAATAAATACTTAAAATGCTATTTTATCCATACAGAGCTAGTCTTTGATTTTTATTTTTTTAAAGGATGAACTTCAGTTAAGGTACTTCATATGCTTTAGAACAGATATATGGTTTGATTTCCATAACAGTTTCATTTTCACACAGTTGGATCATTTATTTAGAGAATAAAGATATAGATAATTGTGGAATTCGTCAATTATATTAAAAATGGCATAAATAGAAATACACAAGATTAAGACTGCTGAGGAATTGATTCTTCTTTATACATATATGAAAGGGATTTTAGCTTTATGGAGTAATCATAGCCCTTTTCAGTCACTGGGGTGAAAGGATGCTTCAAACCAGGACCCCTTACTTTCAAATATCATATGTGTAACCCAGTATGTCACCCATCTGGCACTCAGCATTTGGCTTGCATCTGGCTCCCACTGTTCTCAGCTCAGTTTTTGAGCTGGCACTTCTTCCAACCGAGTAACAATATCCATAAAGCACTTCCATGTGGAATGCTCATGTAATATGAATTGCCTGGAAAAGTAGATGAGAACAGTGGGGCTGTACAGATACAGAGATTAGAAATCCAGAGATGAAAATAAATATATTTCTTTCACTTTAGTTTGTACCCAAAGAGAAAAGTGAGCCAATTGGCTTGAAATCCAAAAAGATTAATTCCTCCTGCAAACTCACTCTATTCTAAGCATTTTTCCTGGATTGTCAGAGTCATTTCCTTCCTCAGCTCCCATCCCAAGTGTCTCTTAGTCAAATATGATTTTGCTATTATTACTACTTGTATTACAGGAGGACAAGTCACAGCTCATGACCTTCATATAATGCCAATGTCAGTAAAACACTAGGATCAATGTTAGATTTTGTCTTTTGGGACTGAGTCAACCAAGTCTAGAAATAGAATTAGATAAGCAAAGCATAATTCTTTGTTTCAGGGCTTCTTCTGGTCAGTTCTGAGGGCCAGGATTTGTCCCTTTTCCCCACTCCTTGACATGCTGCTACTGTATTCGTTCAGAAGTTGTCTTCTGTATATGGCTATTTTTTAGTTGTTTGGTTATACCAGTTGCTAATTTGAGGTCAGAAAGGATTTTTCCTCAAAGTCTAGGGACTGCTGGAGGCCTATAAGGGCATTTTAATTTTCTCTTAATACCAGGGACGAGAATACCAGCAATGTCATTGGCCTCTCCTGCTCCGTCTCTGTGGTATTCTGTAATTTTCCCAGATCTTACCTTCAACCTGCCAAAGCTCTCCAATTTCTGCCACCACATTAAAATACATTTTGTGGAGTTTGGAGTGTGCCCTGCATGCAATGGATCTTCAGGGATAACTTCAACAGTACAGCTACACAGATTTCCTAGGCTGGGCTCAACCCAAGGAGCAGCATGCAGCAAGGCTTGGCTCACTCTGTAAGAGATATGAGCTCAGATGACATTTGTACTTGAGATATAAAGCCTTCTTCACAAGCCCATGCCCCTACAGAAGTCATGACCAAAGAAATGCACAACAGGGCATGGCAGCTTTAAGACTCTATATCCCATAAGGACTAAAATTGTCTGTTTAGGATGATATCATAATATCAAAAGGACAAACAAATATATGTGTAAAATAATGCAGTGGGGAGTGGGATAGGAATGAACACTCCTAAATAGGATGAAAGTCTTATTTTAAAGAGGGAATCATGATTGTTTGAGGCCAAACATAAAATATCTTCAACTGCAGTAAGTTCAGCTACGGAATCCAACCACCATACTGTCAATTTGTCATGGAAACATAAGGATCTTAAAGAAACACATGGTTTCTAACCTATGATTAGAATTAACATTGCAGCAAAATTGATCAAATGAGAATTGTTTGAGAAGTAGAAATGAAAGTAAAGAGCATAACAGATCATAAAATCACTAGGTTAATAAAGAGAAAAAAAATGTAAACAAAACCAAAATGACACAACTTGTGTTTTGATGTATAAGTCACCAAAACAGCTTATAAATGGTTTAGTAGAAATTAGAATGTTCTATTTCACAATTAAATACATTAGAAAGTGAGCAGCATTCAAATATAGTTAGGTTTATTGTAGCAGAAAATTATCCTTCTTTGACCTAAATCACAATAAATGCAGTTAGTTGAAATATTTAAAACAATAAAATAGGAAGTTTGTACAAAACCCAGAACTATATCATAATATTCTGTCAGGAAGAAGAATTTAGAATTTAGTGTTTATGGAGGTAAAATAAATGTAACAAGATAAAAGATCAAAGGCAAAATACTGATTATATTTATGGATGTGCATTGAGAGATGCAAATCAAATGTAGGAAGATGCATTTAGTCTTGACTGCAAGTTATAGAGGAAACTGACTCACTGGAATAGTCATCCACTAAATTCATGGTGCTGTTTTTAATATGCATCCAAGAAAATAATAAAAAAAGCATTTCTGACAAGAATCATAATTTAACTCTAATTTATTCTACCCTTAAATCCATAGATAGGGTAGAATAAATGTATGAATTTAAGGGTAAAGACTGATCTCTTTTTGAAAAGGCTGTTCCTATAAAGTACAGTTCTGACAGAGAATTGGCTTACAAGTGACACTGGAATTATTTCATTATCTGCTACTTCCTATAACTATATATTCACTGGTACTTGTGTGTCTAAGTACAAACAAGATTTTCATTTGGAAGATGCGTGTCTATGATAATTCCTTAGATTACAGTTTTCTTTTGTAGAAGGAACAGACTCAAGGAAACTTCTTCTCTTTAGTGAACATGAGAATAAAGGCAATCTGGAAAACAAAGCTTCCAGTTGTAAATAGAAGCTGATTTCAGATACAGAGCTGAAAAGCTAGAACAGATTTCCTTGAAGAAACACATACCATAACAATTCTGTAAATCTCATCTTTATAATGAGACGATATTTCTTAGTATTCGATCTTAGCATGATTTTAACAGGAATAGTAATGTAGAAAGAGCTGCACTGATTCACACTAGCTAAGAATCTCCTCCAGCAAGTTTACGTACAATGACAAATTTAAAACTGTATTTCTGCATTAGGCATTTAGCTAGATATCTACTCAGAAAAGAAACAGGAAAGGCTACAAACCAAACCGTCCTTTCTTCCTGCTTAGAAACAAATAAGGATTTTCTCAATGAACCTTTAGAACATTTACAGTCTATTGCTCTCCAACTATTGCTAACAGGAACACCTAACTTTTTAAAAGAAGCTAAGCTCCTATGAGTCCCAAACTCTTATCATTAATAAATAAAGAAAGAAAGCAAATTAAAACCAAGACACCATTGTGGATTATGGGAACATATGGAGGTACTAGATTGTAAGGAAATGACCTTGCATGTAAAGAAATTATGAGTAAAGACAGAATTTAGGCCACACTACTTCACATGGTGCAGCATAAACACACATACCAGTCAGTTCCAGTAAAAGTCTTGAACATGCTGCCAAGCAAAACCAGAAATGTGCTGCACAGCCAGCTAGACGTTGCTGAACGCAAGATGGGGATCACAGGGAACACAATGAGGATACCAGATCTAGAGATATTTAACAAAGCTCCCGTACTGTGCCAAGAAGCTTTTTGTCTGTTGCCCTTTATTATTTGTCAAATAGAAGTGGAGTATACTCAGAGAGCAATTTAAAGATTCATTTCAGGCTGTAATACTAAATAGAGAATGTGAAACATAACTGTCTTTGAGGAGAATTTTTGTCTTCAAACTTATCACTTCTTCCTGCTTTTTTAGCCAAGGTCTGTTTCTCACTAGCTTCTGGCACTGTACCAGTTTCTGAAGAACACACGCTAAGGTTAAATATTTCTGTCAAATGAGTTTCACATCAGATACCATGATGTCATATGTTAAGACATCTCCAGGATTTATCTTTTAGCATACAGAGTTTTGTATAAAGAAAGTGGCCAGTCATTGCTACTGGCTTCATCCCTTTGTGTCGCTCCACTGAGAGGAAAATGGGGGAAAAAAAATTTATTTCCACAATAAAGGAATGAATGAACATGAAAAAATGATGAAATAATGCTTGAGAAAAGGCTTCCTCCTTCAAGGGGTAGATATTAATTAAATCAAATTAAAATTCAGCCAAAGCAGTGGCATTTTGAAAATGAATCATCACTTCACACATTTATTTAGGCCTTGTGATGTGCCTTATTTGAAGCAATTCCTAGGATGCTGTTGGAGTCAAAATCAGCACTATTCAATGAGCAGCCTCTAAAAACACAGCAGAAAGAATGATCTGTTTTCTATGGATATGTGTTTTCACATTGATCAACTCTTGTGTCCAAGAAAATCCCAGCTCTGTTTGAAATTCTTCCTGCTGCTTTGGCATTTGTAAAAGTGGGTTCTCTTCTGCTTTATAAGTAGTGAATGAATGATGCCACTTTCTTATAATTAAAGGACTAATGAGAATCTCTCCATTACTTGGCCACCTGTTTTAGTAAACCATTTGGAGTCTTAATTTCAAATTTCTCTAGAGGGTGGTGAATTCAATCAGATTCAGTTGAAACAGATGTGAAAATTAAGGAAGAATTAAAAAGCAGGGATTTATTGGGAGAGTAAGATCAATATCTGTGATCGCATAAGATGTATTTCTTTAGGAAACGATGCTAAATAGATGTGTATGTCCCTGTTTGGTCTGAGTCTTATCAGCCAGGTTATCACAGTAGATGGAAATAGACACTAATCCACTCCAGCAGATATTATTAGCCCCTACTATATGTTTAAATACATCTACATTGATATGCAAGCATATGTGGAATAAATCAGTTGGGACAACAGTGAACGTTACTTCATTTCCTTTTTTCTTCCCACCTTTGCAGAGTATTTGGTGCTGCTATACTCCTGACATCCTCCCTCAACATGTTAATACCGTCTGCAGCCAGGGTGCACTATGGGTGTGTCATCTTTGTTAGGATCTTGCAAGGCCTTGTAGAGGTATGGGACAATTACAAAGTAACCAGTAAATGCAATAGATGCTTGCTAGGTTTAAATCAGCAATTTTCGGGTTTCACTCTCAGTTTATTACTGATTTTCAGTGTAATGGATTTCAGTGTATGAATTACAGTTCTTTGATTTTCCTTCATCTGTAAAATTACATAGCAAATTCTTCCCCTGCTGAGAAGCCAAGGCAATACATGTCTGACACTGAAGTTTTGCTGAAATATTGTACTGCATAGGGCTTATACTGGTGCCTTTCTCAACAGTTACTTGCTGTCCAGCCTCACAGGCTTATGATAAAGAATTAAGCTTCTATGACAGCCCCTAACCATGGTCTTGGTGTGAATGAGAGATTTACTTCGATTTAAGAGAGAAAAAAGAAGAGCCTGCCCTCTGAATTTGTTTGTTTGTTCACCAAGCAACGGATTTTTAAGGCTGTGATTGCTGGTTCTTTGTTCCTTAGGGCTACACCTTCTGTTGCATGAGCTGATTTTAACTCATGCACTTTATCGTACAAAAAGTCTCCAAAACAGGGTGCAGAATGTGCATGGAAGTTAGATAACTGTCAATGAAGCTTTTAAGGTGTGCATGTATGAATATGGCTCCATTACTGAGAAGTGATCTGCTTGTACAGAGGTGTGTGCTTGGCTACAAAGAGCATGGGAACAGAAGCAAGTGGGTAATTATGAAATTAAATAGCTGGTTTAAACCCATTCATTTCTGTGATACTTTTCAAAGGAATTGTGAATGCAAACCATCTCAACCAGGATCATTTGAAGATGGTTTAGAATAAATTATGACAATCTTAATATTATGTCTCCCTAGTTTTTATAAAATTTGACCAAAAGACTGGAACGAACACAAAATTGGTTATAGGATCTCCTTTCAAAACAGAAGAATGTATTTTACAACTTTTTGCATATTGAGACTGATAATCTCAAGATTTACGATAACCTTAATATTTGTAAAAAGTTATCAATGTTTTTCTGCTTTTTGCATAGGAAATAAAACATGAGATTAAGAGAAGAGTGACTCTATATAATTATGCATACATCATAATAATTCCTAAGCAGGAATTTTGCAGAAAAGTACTGTACATTTCATATTAGATATTCTAAAATTTCAGCACTGCAGAATGTAATTATTTTTGTTTGCTTGTTTTTGTTTTTCTAGTATTAAGTTAAAAGTTCATTTTGAAGATAGATCTAAGCAGTAACTGGTTTAATATCAAACTGACTAACATCATTCAATCATTTGCTTTAAGTGCTCAGGAGATTCACTAAAGGCAAAGGCAGTGAAAAACTTCTCTCTTAACATTATATTTTTAAGCTCTTATTGATCTTATTTTCTAGGTTTAGAGAAGTGGAAGAGTAATCTATGTTTCCTAAATTATACTTAAAATGTTGGATAAAAAAATGACAGGACAACAAAGCTAAGGGTTGAGGAAATGAGCCCAGCATTAGAAAGACTCCAGAGTGTTTGTGTTTTCATCCTTTCCTTGACTCTGGTATTTGTGCATTAAGATAGTCTCTTTCTAATCCTTCACAAATTTTCCTGGAAGGAAGAAGGGGAGTAATAGGAAATAATTATGTTTTCTATCTGTTTCATAAGGCTTCTTTAATGATTTGGAGGGGTACAAAAAACCCATTACAACTTTAGTAGGAACTGAAGTTTTTCTGTGGCTGTGCTCAGACTTGACTACAGAAATGCAAATTCTAACCTTGTTTGTAGCATGCAAAGACAATGAACTGAGTGGCTGATCAGCGTTAACTAATTTGTGGCACATCTATTCCCCAGGGGGTCACCTACCCTGCCTGCCACGGTATTTGGAGCAAGTGGGCCCCTCCATTAGAAAGAAGTAGGTTAGCGACCACTTCCTTTTGTGGTAAGTAACCTTGCATTTTCTTTTTACTTTTATTTGTAACTTAGAAGTATTTTGAGACAGAATTTTGCTTTCTTTTCATCCGCACATGTCTTGTTTTGTAGGTTCCTACGCAGGAGCTGTTATTGCAATGCCTTTAGCTGGAATTCTAGTGCAATATACTGGGTGGTCATCTGTGTTCTATGTGTATGGTATGCATCATTTATCTACCTTTTCTAAAAATGTAAAAGCTATTATTAAGAGGCAAAAAAAAAAAAAGTTAAGTGGATCTGTAGAGCTATAAATACAGTCTAGGGAAAAGGACAATGAAGGAACAGGGTTTAAAGGAGACAGTAGACAAGCAACGTCATTAATTAGGAACAGAAGCTAGTTTAGATTGAAACCTTCATCATTTCTAATACAAGTAGTGCAAACTGCCATGCAGATCTATAGGCTCTCAGATCATGTAACACTTCTCTTTTATTTATACAACTGTAAGTTTCGAGTGCATGACCTAAGATGTTTTGATTTTTATTTAAAGAACTACATAACTTCATTCACTCTAGTTGTGCTACCTTTAAATTTGACTGATGAAAAAAAAAATGTCTCAAAGGAGTTCATTCTGCAGCCTACCACTGATGTGAATTAAGGGGAAAGGTAGAAATTTAATAAACTACTCAGGAAACACATTGCTGTGTTGAAAACAATGCCACAATCTTGTATTTTGCAGGTATAAAAACCCCAGTGCAGTAATCAAACAACAGTGGCTTAAAGCAGAATGGAACTTCATTTAGAATCTGGTGAAATGGAAGCTATTTCATTGCATTGCATTGTACGAACTGATGTTAAAATATCACTGAATATTCACTTGCAGCGAAATCCTTCTGTAAATGAAACAAAGAAGACTTCACTGCGGTCCATCTTTCCATGTATTTTGCATAAATATTGTTATTTTTTGCAAGATCCAAGTCTTTGTTAGAACAACTCAGAAGAGAAGCAGTAACAACAATTGTTATTTAACGTTGTTAGAATTATTCACAGATTTTTTTCATTGTTTGATGCTTTATTGTGCATTCCTTTTAAAAACCTTTCTTTCCATTCCAAAGGGAGCTTTGGCATAGTCTGGTATATGTTTTGGCTTTTGGTTTCATATGAGAGTCCTGCAAAGCATCCTACGATCACAGATGAAGAAAGGAGATACATAGAAGAAAGCATTGGAGAGAGTGCCAACCTCCTAGGTGCAATGGAAGTAAGAATATTACTCACACACTTTTTTCCTACAACGTAGTAATAAAAAAAACAAACAAAAGAACTCAAATAGAAACAACAACAACAAAAAAAAAAGACCAGTCTTCTTTAAGACAGAAAAGCGTGATATGGAACTATGTTGCTTTTTATACTCCAAAGTATAAAACAAGCCTACAGCTACCTTTGAAATTGTAGCTTTTTTGAGACTTAAATAGTACCTTGAGTTCAAAGGGGTTCATTTCCTTCCTGTGTAATACCTTCTGGAAGGTCTTCCTCTTCCTAAAAGTGAACTGGAGGTAAAATACTACTCAGTGTCTCTTGAGGTCCTCAGAAGATCAGGAAAATAGCAAATCCTGAGTATTCTGTTTCATTTGCAAGAGAGACTGCAAGTTGCAGTGGCGTATGCTAGGACGTCAGGACATTTTACATTATCATGGTAATTTTGCTAGAAATGTGTTATCAAGCTTCTCATAATCTCACTGTGTTCTGTACTTATTTAGTTCTGAAGATCTAAAAAAGAGCTATGAAATCAGAGAATTCTCAAACCACTTAATAATCCTATCATGTCAAATCACAATTCTCTTATTTCTCTAACTATTTAAAAGTTTGAAAGGAACTACTACCATGCTTACTAACTCAAGCATTCTAACAATTTTGGTTCTGAAGCCTCACTTAATCTGCTCAAATTTTCACACCATCCATTCCCAGTTGGCCCTCACTAACACTGTTCATCATGTTTTCTAATTGGTCAGATCCTTGGTTCCTGACTGAATTCAGGAATAAACCATTTTTCTCTTCATAAAAATCTTTGATCCAAATTAAATACAGAACTGGAATTATTACAGAGTCATTTCTTTGATAGCTGACATTCTTAAGTGTTCTTGAGGTAGTGTCTGAGTTGATATTTAATGGCATTCAGCAGTGTTCATAGCTTCTTACACCTGTAAGTGCTTTTAAAAATCTTATGTGAAATGAGATATTTCAAAGGCTGTTCATATAATTCTAAATTGGGTTGGATATTTTCTATCTACTTTTATTGTTGCTTTTTAATTAACCATTTTTGGGAAGTGATTAGTTTCTTCCCATAGTATCAAGTTACCTTTTCTGGCTGACTTCTCATTAATTAGGTCACACTCAATCCTCAGCTCTTGCTTAAGCATACTTTAATAGGTATACAAGGTATTGCATATATCTATCTATGGGCTGGTTTTCTTTGAAGAAGAAATAATATCCAAGTCAACAGCAGACCAAACTCAGTCTGAAACCTTGCTGAAGTGATTTTCAAGCACTCATCTGGGTCTAGATACTGTATTTGGATCAACACAGATGGGCATAATCAAGGG
Organism: Phaenicophaeus curvirostris; assembly: GCF_032191515.1. Classification (NCBI taxonomy): domain Eukaryota; kingdom Metazoa; phylum Chordata; class Aves; order Cuculiformes; family Cuculidae; genus Phaenicophaeus; species Phaenicophaeus curvirostris. The sequence goes on from NC_091396.1 coordinate 5,766,016, forward strand.
CTCATGGAGAGGTGCTGGGACTCAGCAGGATTGTAGTTCTGTCCATCTGTCATCTTTTTTTTCATTATGCATCTCATTTTAAAAATACAATAAAACAAACAAAAAAATCTATTGACCAAGCAGTTTCAGCTGACGCTTGATAAAAAAAATTCAGAATGCTTAGACTAAGATTTAGATGTGAAAATACATGCTTAAAGTAAATATAGATGAAATAATGCCCTTACAGTGTAAAATCTGACTGCTGCCTTAGATACAGCAACATTGTCATTTAAAGGCACGTTAGTATTTTGGACTTAGTATATTCATGTTTACATGATCAAGGTAATGGCACAGATAAGTGTTGTGATACAGCTAAGTATCATTGAGATTCTCCATTTGTGAATTTTGTAGTAATTTTTACTTGCCTACATTTTTAAATTCTATTTCGATCATCCAAACCTGTATGCAGGTACTTTAGGATAATTGAAGTCATTGGAATTTGAATACATAAAGTTGTGCTTATATAAGCTTGACAAAGAATAGGTAAAAATAACAGATAGGAAAAGGCAAGATATACAGATGATGCTGGTCAAAATAATGACTGGATCCCTCTTTCTATGTTTCAGAAATATAAAACTCCATGGAGAAAATTTTTTACATCTATGCCAGTCTATGCAATAATTGTTGCAAACTTCTGTAGAAGCTGGACTTTTTACTTGCTGCTCATTAGCCAGCCTGCTTACTTTGAGGAAGTGTTTGGATTTGAAATTAGCAAGGTATGTAAGAATAATGTAAAGCTTTCATCTTACCTAAGAAAATATCAGAGTCACAGTTGTGGTATTTATTAGGGAAGGAAAGCTCACTGTTCTGTGTCTTTACCATAGGTTTGCAAGTCTTAAATCTTCTCCCTCCCAGTTACTGGTCCCTCGACCAGCACATACGAGTGAAGTAACGACAGTGACAAAGGATCGGAGAGGGGAAGGTCAAGCAGGATGAGATCTAGTGATGGGTCCATCTTGCAAAAAGTCCTTTAGTTAAGTGCTTGAAACCAGATCATGCAAGATATTAGAAAGGTATTGAAAGACCCATTACGCTTCCGTCCCTGACACTCCAGGGGCACCACCAAAGCTACAAGGAAATCATTGGCATGTGGTTCTACTTTTCCAGGTGCACTTTGCAAAGCAGGGACATCTGATTTTAGGAAGGTGAAATTTTTTGTGAAATAGATCTAGCAGTAACATACAATAATAGTTGCCATACATATAAACTTCAATGAGACACATGGTTTCACGATTTTAATTGAAGAGTAGAGAGAACTTGGGTTGTGCATGTGAGGATGATCCCTAGGGAATCTGTCTAGTCAGGTTAGGTTTGCTAGGCAATGCTACACCAAACACATCAAAGATAGAAATGTAACAATTCAGTTTGACGTATTTAGTAACAAATTTTCTGAAAACGTAGGGCAGAGGGGCTGTAGACTGGGAAAGAAAAGCCATTACCTTAAATGTATACTGTGAAAACAATCAATAAACAAGAAGTGTCACAGCATCAGAGATTCTTGAGAACTCTGGCTGTCCTTCATAAAATACAATGATAACTCAACATCACCAGTTTTATCTGTTTAGTAAACCAAGATAAGATTTTTAGTTGTAGCTCACAGTCTGAAATGGAAAGGAAACCATTAATTACCTGCTGAATGCTTCAGAAAAATGGAAAATCAACATTTTCTTACACTTTCTTATACTTTGCTACTTCTAATGATTATTTTAGGTGGGTATCTTATCTGCTGTGCCGCATTTAGTGATGACAATTATTGTTCCTATTGGGGGACAAATTGCAGACTTTCTAAGAAGCAGGCAGATTCTTTCAACCACTACTGTGAGAAAGATAATGAACTGTGGAGGTAAGTCTTCATATTTTATTAAAAACCTGCTTGTACAGATTCAATGGCCATATCGTATGCTGTATACAGTAAACAAAGAGATTGCATGATTTTACGCACCTGTGAAGCAATACTTTGTGCATTTTCCTGTATTGTAGATGTGATTGCTAAAGAAAAGTAAACATAGGTGCTCTTAGTCCCAATTTCATTCCAGATGTTTGATATTTTAAATACCATTTAGACTGTTAAAGCAGATGAGCTTTTGGAGGGTAATTTGCCTACCCTTACTGACTGAGCCTTAGCTCCTCGTGTGAACACTCTTTGCACTAAGAAAGTCCAGACAACTACTTGAATTTACATATCTGACTTCTGAGAGGCTGAAGTCATGTGAGCTGAATCCTGGATTTGGTAAGAGCTACAAAATTCATAAGCAGGTTAAGTGTATATTCCCAGTCAGGCTGGCTGGAATGACCTAACCAGGTCACAAGTACCTATTTTATTCTTAAAACTGACGGGAAATAACAATACATTAGCACAAAATAAGGATTATTTGAGATAGCAAGAGCAGGTGTTTTTTAGGGCTGGAAGAAATACCTGAATACATCCCATGTGGAGGTAATATTTTGACTCTGTCTTCTATGAAATGTTACCACATCCCAAGGCCTGCAATATTTGGGAGGGAATGAAATCTGATGCTGGGTTTTCTTTATGATTTCCCCAGGTTTTGGTATGGAAGCAACTCTTCTTCTCGTTGTGGGATATTCTCACAGTAAAGGAGTGGCTATTTCATTCTTAGTACTAGCTGTAGGCTTTAGTGGATTTGCCATATCTGGTAAGATTATATTATTGTTCTTAATAAATTACTTCAGTTTAACAGGTGTTAGGCAATCTTATTTGGTTTTTTATTCACTGACAGTAATTGAAACAAACCTCTGAATTTCAAATGGTGTTATTTATGATCATTACAAAGAAAAGTACAATGGGTACCACATCTTCCATATTAGATCATTTCTGTTCAAATGCTTCAGTCTTTTCCATACTCATTGCAGTAAATTAGCCTTTCTTTTCAGTGTGGTACTAGTGTACACCACAGTTTTTTCTTGAAATTAAGCATATAGCACAAATGGTCTCATATTAGACAATGCTACCTAAATTTACATGTCTTTGTTCAAATATAGGCCTTTAAGTACTTTTTTCCCCAGAGTGTGTTAGCTAATGTTTTTTCAGTGTTGCATTTTTTTAATTACTTTGGAGCTTTATTACTGGCAATTTTTCTCTGATTTAAAATTCAGCATTCAACTCTTGCCCTTTCCTCCTGATATATCACCCCTTCGCCTTTGCCTTTCTCAAACACAAGTCACCTGGCCTTTCCTTGTTTTCCTGCTGTGATTCTAGTATCCTCCCCCATGCTGGTTGCTTATGTCTAAAACAGGCTCTCTTTTCTTTTGTGCCAAACATCTAAATTCTCCTTAATCAAATGTGTCCTTAATCTCATGTATTTTGCAAGGCATCATGCTTGTTTTTATAACACTAATCCATATCATACTCCCTGCCTTTTCCATTTTATCACCTTTCCTTATCTGAATTTGGTTTCTGTTTTCACTTATTTAAGTGCTTGTTTGGAGGACAATGAGTTCTGCCACTTCTGAAAAACACGTGTTTTTTTCCTAAGAATTTTTAAATAATTACTCCATAAATTTGAGCAGAATTAAGAATTAAGTTGCTGGAACTGCGAGAGGACAAATAAATATTTTTTAAAATAACTAATAAATAATTTATGGCTACTGTTGTTTTATTCCCTTTCACTTTACCTCTCAAGAAGGAAACTCCCTTCTGCTGCTCTCTATGACAAAAAAATGTGGCCAATAGGAAAGAAAAGTGGTACAATCTGGAAGAAGAAATGACATGCTATTTAGAGCACAAAATGGTCATGAATGACACAGCAGAAATACAAAATTTCTCCCTGTCTAAATATGTTCTCTGTTCTCTACTCCACCCAGTCACTACTGGGTAGCTTTTATTTAAACAGCAATTTTGTGAAGAAAATACGTTTTATGTCATTTTGTAATGTATTTTTGAAAGAAAATGAAATTCCAGAGTCTTTAAAAGAATATTTAACCATCATTAACCTTTTAGAGAAGAAGAAATGCAGTTAAACAGCCCAAATATGTCATAGTAAAATTGTCAAGCGATAGCATTACTTTCCAGAACTGAAGTAATGCTCTGCTTTTGCTGTGAATGTCTGCTGACCTTTGTATTGCAGGATTCAATGTCAACCATTTAGACATTGCCCCGAGGTATGCCAGCATCTTAATGGGAATTTCTAATGGAGTCGGGACCTTGTCTGGAATGGTTTGCCCTATAATTGTCGGAGCAATGACAAAGAACAAGGTAAATGGTGATACAGTTTTCAAATCTTCCAGTTTAATACTATTAGTTTCAAGAAAAAGACCTTTCCACCATACACCTTGCCAGGATATCCCTATTAGTCTGGGACCTCTAGGGGATAGCATCCAGGAACTTGCAGATTTGAAGCATGCTTCACAATCACTATGTCAGTGCTCTAGGAGGCTAATGAATAATGATTTTTCAAAGGAAGATGGATATAAATAATAGGAAACTGGACATGTAAATATTTTAGTTGTGATGACTATCACAACCTCAACCCCTAATTTAAAACTTCAGGCTCAGAAGAGTCAGGTAAGTCTATGCATTGGTCTGATTTAGTAAAATTCTTCTTTACAGACACGTGAAGAGTGGCAGTATGTCTTCCTCATTGCTGCTTTAGTTCATTATGGAGGTGTTATCTTCTATGGCATATTTGCTTCAGGAGAGAAACAGCCTTGGGCAGACCCTGAACAGACAAGTGAAGAGAAATGTGGCTTTATTCATGAAGACGAACTTGCTGAAGAGACAGGGGACATTACTCAGAATTATGTAAATTATGGTACCACCAAGTCTTATGGTGCTACAACCCAAGTCAATGGTGGCTGGCCTAGCGGATGGGAGAAAAAAGAGGAATTTGTACAAGAAGAAGTACAAGACTCATACAATTACAAGGAAGGAGATTATTCATAACAAACCTAAATATTGGTTATATTTTGTAGTGTTTGTGATTAAATCCATTGTGATTGTTTGCACACAGAAATAAAATGTGGTATAAACATGTAAACACATATCAAACAGGAAGGTCTTACTGTAAAAAAAATCCATTAAAGTGCAACCTGTATGAGTTGTGACATGTCATCACTTTCATTAGGTTATATTTGTTCTATAAACATTAGAGTTTTAAGGGTTTACTGGTCAAAACTATAGAGGCAATTAGATACTTACAATATACAAGAGCTAAAACTCATAACTATGGATTAAAGCACAACTAAGCAACTGAGCTGGCACATCTAATGCTCTTTTTAGAAAGCCAAAATTACTTGACCATTAAAAATGCACTTATATATTTGTTACACTGTATTGAAAGAGATTGTGTTAAATACACGTTTACTCAGTGCAATGTAGGAATTGTGTGTTTAGTCTAAGACAAGAGCTTTCTTAAAGAAGAAAGCTTGTCCTAGGCATTTACAGAGGATTGATCCAGTTCCTTTAGTGGTAATTGTATCAAGCCTAAAGAACCAATAGGGCATATTGTATGTTTATCGTGATTACATGCTGCAGGCTACTCTGTGATGAATAAAGGAATTATTTAGGAGTTTTATACTGAATGTTTGGGCACAAATTCTTATTTCTATTCTTTACAGAATCTAATGTAATTATAGGCATTGTTTTGTTCTTCCCTTCATTTATTAATGAATACAAAACCAGTATATAATGTTAAGTCTGACTTTTCATGCAGATTGTCAAATCCCTTTATCAAAAAATGAGCTTTATTATAGTGCAACTTTCTACTGGTGTCTTTAGAGAGATATTAAAAAAACAATATAATCTAGAAAAAGATATAGTCTTTTACAAAATTCCAAAGAAAAATTTACTATGAGGACTAGCCCTATGAAAAGGATGTATTTCTTTTGCAGAATATTTTGAAGCCAATAGAAGAAACAGAGAATAATTTAACCCTTATCCTTCCCTTAATAGCTTTCATATTTTTACACATCGTGCCACAGTTGTATACATAGATATAAGTTTATTGAAGATACTGTAATTATAGAAAATGTTGCTATTTTAGAAATCCCTGAAATAAAAAAAGATGTATTTGTCTTTCGATTAAACCTAATAATAATGGACACTGAATACGAGTAACGTATAAACTCACAATAAACCAAAGTGGCAAATAACTAGTGTTGGGTTGAATGAAGCCAACAAGCATCATGCTTGTCTTTTTAGCATAACTCAACAGTGACTGCAACATTAGTGTACCAAGCAATAAGTGCAATGCATTACAAAGTGCATAATCTTCTAGACTACATATTAACCTTCATTTAGCTTGTTGTATGTATTTGGGGTTGTTGGGATTAAACCAAACTGAACCAACCTGAAGTTAGCAACACCAGACCACTTCTTAATACTCTAAAATGACAACAGCGATCCATTTCTTAATTCAATCAAATGATTATTATTGTATGTAATAATCCATTCTGGATTCTTGGTCTGTTCATTGTATTGTGCTAGTGATTGGAAACCCTGCTACCGCAATATACAACTTGAGGATTGTTTCTTCTCCTTTTTTTTTTAATGCAAATCATACCTTGACCTTAAGAAAAAAAAATATTTTGCTTTGTGCCTCAAAGTGATGTAAAATGTGACCATAGCTTTTGCTGTGTTTAATGAAAAAGATGTGGACTGTGTCACTTTTGTTGCTGCAAAAAGTGTTAATAAAATGCTCTATTTATCCTTTTGTATAAAAAAGGACCATTGTAGCTTCTTGTAATTTTTTTTTAGGTTCACTTTGATATAGATATCTAAAATTACGGTCACTGCAGAACAAATTGTACTGCTGACATGGAGTTAATAAATTTATGTCCCATCCCAGAGGTATGCTGAGTACCCAGCATCCAGCATTGTCTACTCTCTCCTCTTGCCATGCACCGATGTGTGGTGGGAGAGGCACCTCAATCTAAATTGCTGTTCCTCCTCTCATAAGGATGTCTGGAACAGGCATGGAAGGGAAAGGAGTAGGAGGACCAATGTGCCAGCCAATGCACTGAAACTTGGAAAGACAAAGTAATCTGTGTTAGCTTAAGAGCTGGTGAAGATGAGCATTCTCTAAAGCAGATGAAAAGCATCACAGACTGCTGTTCTTGGAATTGGTTTCCTTTCTTGATCCTGCAACACAACTCCTTAACTGAAACATAATGTTACTTACTATTCACCTTTGGACAGATCCTATAGGAAAAACAAATACTATATTAAAAGTAAGGATTTTGTCTAACAAATTTTTTAGTCTTCAATAATTTTCTTGCACCAAATAGAAGAATGTAGAAACAGTGAACTGAACAAAAGGCTGCAAAACACTAGACAGACCAGTAAAGGGCCCAGTGTTTCTCACCAACAGGCTAGCTCTCATGAGATGCTGAGTCAGGTAACACACAAAGCTCCTGCTAATTATTTTGATGGACTGTTGTGGTGTTGCTGTGGAAACATCCTGAAAGGTTCAAAAGTGGGATAAATAGGGTCTGTAAAAGTATTGTTGTATTTATTGTGGTAAGTGGACAGCTCAGAAAATGAAAGCTAATTAACAAAATTAAAATAAATTCTTAGTTTTCAGTCTAATCTTACAGATTCTCCATCTTTTGAAACTGTTCCAATAAATTCCTTTCATTGAGTATAGGTAATTCTTTTTCTTATTAGCCTGACACCTTTTAATTATTTGGAACAAAGGAGAGACTTTAATCCAGTCATGTGATGTTGCACTGTTCAGTTGTGCGCAACTCAGTGGGAACTCAACAATTGCCTTTAAATGCTACACAGCTCTAAAATCCTGCACATTCTTTTTCTAGCTCTCTGGTTCTGCTTGACTCCTTTACTTCCTCTTTAAATGGCATTGCAGAGGAATCCGTACTATGTGGAAGGAAATGGAGCTTGATATGTATTAAGATTTTTACTTCTTCACAGACTCCTGTTCACAGGAAAACACAGGAACCAATCATCAGGAACATGACTGAGAAAGAAGGGGAAAGGGAAAACATCATTGGGTTCTTGCAATAGATGATTAAGGGAAGACAAGTGGCAACAGTTGGATCTGTTTTAAGGAAAGGAGAGTTGAGGGATAATGACCCTTAATCTAAATGCCTATATTTCTTCTCAATAGATACATCTAGATTTCTTCTGTGCTACTTCATAGTGTTGCTCTTCAGTCTCTTCTGAACTGTGCCCTTTTTTGCCCAGAGACTTCTCTTCTGCACTGAGATTCAAAGACATGCTCTGCAGACGTGTTGCATTTGCATGGTGCAGTGTTCCTCTTTGGGAACTCTTAGCAGCTCAAATCATCCCCGTTTAATAACTTGACTGTACTTGCGGGCACTTGATGGTTTTGTCCCGTCCTATTTCTGTTCTATTCCCCAGCTGGTACTCCCTGCTCACGTACTGTGTTGAAAAAAAAAAGGAAAGGAATGGTTATTCACGTTTTTATTTATCAGTTACTTATCTTTTCGGTGAAGAAGAATAAGTAAAAGGAAGCAACGGAATCCAGGCTCCATTAAAATAATTAGAAGAGCTTTGAGTTCAGATGGGCTAGAATATTGCCTCAAATTTTCACCTCTATGTCCTCAAATGATTTCATATAGATAATATCACTCAACCAGTGACAATTTTTTAAATATTTGAATCTCTATCAGTCAGATCCCTTCTGTTAACACACACTCGATTGCAGAGATAAAGCTATCAAATCATATCTTTGCCTTCAGATGTGATCATGAAATTCAGTGGATGAAATTTCATAAAAACACTTTTATATGGAGGAGAAGAAAGCCTCAAGTTAAAGGTTGGATAACAGTGACAAAAGAATATCTGCAAATATGAATGAAGCTCTATTTCAGCAAGAAGTAAGGAATAGGAATGAATGTGGAAGTCAGAATAAATGTCACAGTTCAAAGCCATACGGTTAGGAAGATAACATCACAGTCTTAGTTGTTGCCTCAGAAAGATGAAAAGTTTTACTCCTTTCAGGATAAGCTGCGAAGGAGTTTGAAGGCTAGTCTAAGTCCAGATTAACTATTTAACAGCAGCATCTTTTGTACTTATTTTGAACTCGCCTGTGTTTTTTGCTCGAGTGATTTTTCATTGCACTGGGCAATTTAATAGTAAATAATAAATATAGTAAATAATAAATAATCAAAGGAAGCCTGTGTATCACTCTTGGCAGTAGTGAGAAGAAAAAAACTGAACATGAAGAGCTAAATATCTTGTCCACCCTACCCTGAGTCTGAGGTATTATCAAAGGTTGGCTTGGAAGCTTATTATAATGTATTCTGGCTGCACCCTGCCTTGTCCTAACCTAGTTTCTAACACTTTTCTCTATCAGGGCCAAGAGGGCACTTAAAGGCCTTAATTGCCCTGAGCATCCTGCCCTGGGTCCTCCACTTGTACCCCCGTCCATGATCCAGGAGCCCCATTTCAGCTCAGGCCTGGGCTTCCATGTCCCTGCTCTGTCTCCTGAATAGAAATTGAATCTATGTTTTGCCCTTGTCTCCAGTCCTGCCTCTGGCCCAAGTTGTACTGCTACTGAGAGGGCTCTCTAGATGGACCCTGGACCCGAATCTTTTCTTGCTCTCTCTGGGACCGTCAGTCAAGCTAGCATCCTGCTCTGCCCACACTGGTCTGGTCCCGTGGGACTGCACCCTGGTCAATAATGGCACAGCCAGCAGCTGGGTTATCCTTGGTTGTTGGCTCATTTTCCTGATACGCTGGCTTCCTTGCTCCCTGTTGGACACCTTCCATGTAGCAGTGGTAACAGTTCAAACAGACTTGCTGGACTTCACATGTGGCCAATCCGCAATCCTAAAATTAAGTGCCATTGTCAGTCCCTGAAGAAGTAGAACTGTGCGTTAATGATCCCACCGTTCTTTTCTTAAAATACAATGAAATATATTGACATGCTGGACATGAGATTTAACCTGTTATATACCACAGCATAGAGCTTCTTTAGTAGTAGGTTTTGGATTCCTACTTCAAGTCTGCCCCTCTCACAGATGTACTTTGCCATCGTGGATGTACTCATGGTGCCAATTTCCTTTTCCAGGAGGAGCTTTGTTTCATTCATCCGTGTGTCTTGATGGAACTGAATGAAGTTTTCATCCTTGCACCCACTAAAGGCTTTCTTGACTGTGTACAGGAAGCTGCTATGACTGCTAGAGATGATCAGATTTCTCTTGTACTTTAACTAGCTTTTCAAAACTGATCTATCTTCACACTAGTTCTGGCTGAGCACTGTTGCACGATGGCATACTGTCTGCTCACTGAAGTATATAAGCAAATGGTGTTCTTGATCTTTGTGCTAACAAGCTCAGAAGCTAAAACTGATGGTTCACAAAATTGACAAGGCATTGTAAAGAGTGACACAACCTTGTACAACTGACAAGCAGTTAATGACAAGGTGTTGTTGTACCCTGAGGATCAAAAGGTAGGTTCTGTGCACTAAGACTAGTGAATGAGATGGACATTTGACATGGACAAACAGTACAGTTCTATCTCATATAACAAGATCCTCATTCATACTAAGCGGGGTGAATTCATCCACAGCTACTCTGACTGTGCCACCTTGAACACTCAATATATAATTTACATGTGCAAATTCTTTTTCTCTACTGCTTTGAGAAAATAGAGATTATATGTGTTATTAGCAACTTTACAAAATAAACTGGTTAACTTAATCAGCACAGGAAGAATTTTATTTCAAATCATATACACTTCTAACATGAGAAAGATAACAGCCATCCACAAAAAAAGATGTTTACTAAAAGTAATCCAACTGTAAATCTTCACCTAAAATTTAACATGAGCTGTGCTAGAGTATTCTTCTAGGTCTGTATATACATACAGTACACATACATACAATACGAATGTATATATGTATACAATATACAGATATTTGGAGGAGTAATAGGAGAGAAATAATAATCTACAAAGAAAGATTTTAATCCTCTTTTCACCTGATAAAAATTCAAACGCATCACAGTAAGTTCAAATAGCACTTACGTAAGTCTCCTCTCAAAATCATTACAATCTATAATGAACATTGACATCAGCAAAAAGTAACTAAAAACTTAAATCACACCTAAGAAGTCTGGTTGTTTTACTTCTCGCTGAGAAGACCTTAAGTCTGATAGCTTAAGGGAACTTCAGAACAGAAATCTGAAAAAGGTCTGTAAAACTGAACGGGGATATTGGCAAGAAACACTTAGTGGTGTGTTACTTATCTCAAAATTTCCACGATTACATTTTCTGGGTCACAGCTGTAGAATAATCTGTTCTTTAGTTTCCTCATGGCAGGAACTTAGTATTTTGTACTTACTTAAGTTGATATAATTAAAGCTTATAATAGTTCTAGAGGTATGAAAAGCCTAATAATATATCCCAATTTAAGCAATCTCCTTGAATTAAGAATGTAATTTTCAGATCATTTCTGTTCTCTCTTGAAAAAGAAATATGAAAAAGAGCTTTCATTAAGGAACGGAATTTCTTTCACTTATTCAAACAGTTACATTCCTCCTGTCAGGGTTTTCAAGCTTCTTGTACATCACACTTACTGAGAAATCTGAACTGATTAAGTGAGACATGCACAGTAAAAATGATACCAGGAAATGTTGGATTTATTATTTCCATGCCATACAGATGAATAGCACATGCACTTAAAAATGTGTCAAAGTCCACACAAACAGTGTCTGGTTTAATGCAGTGTTCAGAAGATGTGAGTGGATGGCTGGATGTCCAAGGATACAGAGGGAGGAAAAAATTCTTCACATTTTGAAAAATATTTCTGTGCAATATAAAGGGTGGTATCTAGAAGAATCCAGATACGTGTATGATAGCCCTGTTCACTTGTTTGCATCTCTCCACCTTCGTGTGGCACCTGGGAAGGTCAACAAATCAAAGAGAAGGGCCACTATGATGCCAAAACCAGATGTATGAAAAAAGCAGAAATGATACTTGGAAGCAGAAACTGAACTAGATAAGAAAAAAATACAAAAACATAGGATAGCAGTGTTAAAATTGGAAGATTTCCATTTAATTAGACTTTGTCTTGTATAATCAATTTAATGTGTCAGCACTGAATAGTCGCCATAGATGGCCATGAACTAAATAAGTTTGTGAGGAAGCTAAGATAATTTTCTTCAAGGTAAATAACAGAACAATTAACAGAACTAACAGAACACTTTCCCAATCTAGAAAGTGTCAATGCTCTTTTATTCTTTGTAAATGTTGCTTTATGGAATTAAAATTGAATCACACAAAGACAAGGTCAACAAGCTTAACTTTTTCCTTGGCTGTGTTTTTCTGTGCAGTTATGTCTGATCATAAGATCAATAAAGCACAAAATGTTTACCCAGTAAAGATGAAGAACCAAATGAAATGTGATGTATGGAAAGATATTTGTTGGCATGTACAATCTTACACAGAAAATCACAAGGCAGCACTGTAAGGTAAAGACTGACCATCTAGCTCTTCTTTAGGAATCTTGAAGACAATGGTCTACAGTTATTTTTTGACTGGTAGTGTGATGGTATATAAGAGGATGGGACAATGAAGAAGTGGGCTGGCTGTGCTTTGTGTGTTAGTGTTCTCCATTGCATGAACATAAGGTTCCCAATTACAGTTGACATATGCTCTTTAATAATAAAAATATGAGAATAATCTCAGCCTAAATTCTACAAGAAGAGCTTTTGTGTGTATGTGCCTATGTTTCATATTAATTAAAAGAAAGTGTATATATTTAAAAAGCATTTTATAGTTCATTTATTTTCTTGTCTTAGAATATCTTTATTAGCCTAGAAACTTGTTTGTACAACACCAGGCTTATTCCAACCATCATTTACTGTTTGTATTACAAAATGTAATTATTCTGTGTTTTATTTAGAATATATTCCTTTGGGCTATCAGTGGTTTATTTGTTCTTGTGTATTAATTTGATGTGAGAGGATACAAAAACTACATATCAGAAAATATACAAGCTGAAATTATTACCATGGAATTGGAATACCAGCACTATTTACCATTTAGGTATTGACACACATTGAAGTTCTATTTCCTAACTGATACTTCCATGTACAGACCATTAAGATTTGGAGAATTTGGCCCTATCCTCCATTGAAATACCCGGTTCTGCTCCCTATGGAGGCAACCTGTTTCAAAGACATTGACTTCAATACAAGGAAGATAAACAAAATTTCTCAAAATGAGTAAAAAACTGGCTGGATAGCCAGGCCCAAAGAATGGTGGTAAATGGAATTAAATCCAGTTAGAGGCTGATTACAAGTGATGTTCCCCAGGGCTCAGCGCTGGGTCCAATTCTGCTCAATATCTTTATCAATGACCTGGGTGAGGGAATTTAGTGCACCCTTAGTAAATCTGCAGATGACGCTAAGTTAGGCGGAAGCATCGATCTGCTTGAGGGTAAGAAGGGATCTACAGAGGGATCTGAACAGGCTGGATTTATAGGCTGAGACCAACACTATGAGGTTCAACAGGGCCAAGTGCTGAGTCCTGCACTTGGGACACAACAACCCCATGCAGTACTACAGGCTTGGGGAAATGTGGCTAGAAAGCTGACTGGCAGAGAAGATCTGGGGGTAGTGGGTGACAGCCAGCTAAATATGAGTTGGCAGTAGCCCAACTGGCCAAGAAAAATAGTAGCACCTTGGCCTGCATCAGGAACAGGATGGCCAGCAGGACCAGGAAATTGCATTGGTGAGGCTGCACCTTGAATACTATGTTCAGTTTTGGGCTCCTCACTGCAAGAAAGATAATGAGGTGATGGAACTTGCCCAGAGAATGGCAACAAAGCTGTCAAAGGGGCTGGAGAACAAGCCTTATGAGAGGTGGCTGAGGGAACTGGGGTTGTTTAGCCTAGAGAAAAGGAGGCTGAGGGAAGGCCTTTTCACCACCTACAAAAACCTGAAAGAAAGTTGTAGTGAGGTGGGTGTCGGACTCTTCTCCCAAGTAACAAGCTATAGGATGAGAGAAAATGGTCTCAAGTTGCACCAGGGGAGGTTCAAATTGGACATCAGGAAAAACTTCTTCACCAAAAGGGTTATCAGGCACTGGAAGAGGCTGTCAAGGAAGTGGTTGAGTCACCATCACTGTAGATATTTAAAGGATGGGTAGATGAAGTGCTGATGGATATGGTTACGTAGTAGACAGGTACAGTTGGACTCAATGATCTCAAAGGTCTTTCCCAACCAAGTGATTCTGTGATTCTATGAAAACTGCCACTGCCATGCCCATGACTGAACACTGTGCTATGTTAGAGCCACACTGCAAGCACTAAGTTCTGTTCTGGAACAGCCACCATAGAGCAAGAGATGATCTGCAGTGCTGCTTCTCATTACATTTCGGTCTATGTTTCAAATTAACAGAATGGAAGAACTGAACAGAAAGAAAGTCCTGTTTTCCTCAGATTCAGAGCTCCTGGTGTTTGTTAGTTCTCTGTCACAAAAAAAGCTTTATCTTCACAGGATTTTGCAATGAAAGTGGATCGGCTTCGGAGTGGTCCTGGGCTACAACTGCTGCTGCAGTGAATCAGAGCCTCAAATGTAAGCCTCTTATATTCCAAGCAAATGTTTAAATCTTTCTGTCACTAAGCTGATCTTCCATAATATCCTGAACTCTTCTGTTTACTTAGCATGTGTTGGTAAGAGTATTTGAAGCAAAGAGAAAAGGTGTGTTTGTGACACAGAGTAGAATTGGGGAAGTTATAGCTTCTGGTCACCAAGTGATGTATCCGTGTCCACCTGCCATGATGCCTAAATGGCAGATGTTCCAGAGCTTCTGATTCCAGCATCAGCTAGGAAATACACTTTAATGCACACCTAGCTTTCTGTCAGTAGAGACAATGGTAAGTCACACAAGAAAGACAGTTCCATAAAACAAATGAAACAACCTAGTGCCATTATGTCATTATACAAAGCCTCCCAGTTGACTAACAAATTAATCTGGAGGTATTGCCTGGAAATGCTTGTCTTCTCTTTCATTATTGATTCACTTAATCTTGGGAAATCATCACTTACAAATATGATATAAAAATGAAAGGGTCGATCATATGTAAACTGATTAACAGCAACACTTTGACAGCATGTCTTAATAATTCCCTGTGACATTATTTCCTTTCTTATTTCTTTCATTTTGAGTAAATTTAGCTTTCTTTTTTTCTATAATGAAATTACAAATTATGTGATTCATCCTGTATTAATCTCATGAAAATAACCAAAAAGGTGTTCAGAAAGAGGAAAGTGAGAAAGAATGAAACAAACAAGAATCCTACAGCTGACTAAGGAGAGAGATTTAAAGGTCACCATCAAAACAGACTGCAAAACCAAACATCAGAAAAGACAATAGAATCAATTAGCAAAATTTTATTGTTGATGCCTGAAAGTTAGCTGTCTTAATAAAAGAGTATAGACATGTTATGTATTCACTTTTGGGAAACATCAATCACTTCCAAAATAAAAGGTCTGTGTATTTTTTATTAGAAACTGAAGTTCTTTTAAAAATGTTTTTGATGTGCATATGTTAGAGTTTATATGGACAAAAAGTGTTTATAGAGTAGCTTGAAGTCTGACATCCCATTGTGACCTCACTTCTGTTGCCTGAATAAACAGTGTAGGACCCAGTGAGATCCAGTGTCATCTGTACTGAAATGGTGTTGATCTCCCAGAATAAAATTTTGGAGCCTGTCATTTCATTTGTTGTGGGTGGCCATTAATTTAATTTCTGATTACTTGCAAAGTACAGGAAGATGAATTATTGATCTGGTTTTGGGCACTAATTACAACAGGTTTGCAGTTAATCTCTAAAGCACTCTTTATCTCATATGCAATAAAAAGAAAGACAAATTTAATTTGTCTTCTGTCATTCTTGTGGTTAATTGAATGTATGAGAACAAATCAACAGTATATTCCTAATAAGGCACTTGCAAATGAACATTTTGGTTTGCAGACATCATCCTCCTTATTCTATTCTGTAGAAAGAACAGAGATTGTCAGTAACAACTTTGACAAAAGGCAGGGGGTGGGGTAAATTTAGCTACCTGCTAATATTTGATTTGCAGTGGGTAAAATGCTTTACTAAGAAAATATTGTAAAAATGAAAAACCCTTACATTTTATAGTAGTAAAATAGTAATTTAGCATATGATTATACACTGACAATGTCTTTCTCCTTTTCATTTTCTTCCTTCACCTTTCTGAGCCTGGAATATGACATTTACTATCTTATGGCAACAAAGCTCCATTGAAGTCTTCCTCTGAGACCAGGCTGTTGTTAGCTGTGTGGGCAGTGCTGCCACAGCACTGCTCCTTTCCTCCCTTCTGCATGAGAAACAACAGTCTCAAAGAACAGCTTCGTCTATAGAGAGTTTAAAATAAGGAATCTGATTGCCCATGCTGCCAGCACAGATTACTTCACTATTAGGGTTTGATCTCAGGTTTTGAGCAACCTGTAATGGTGCCATACACCCAGGTAAGCAAAATCACACTTTACAAAGTGTTATCTCTTAGCAGGGTCCTCTCTTACTAATTCATTTTATATTGCTTTTAAAGGCAACATGTTTCAGATGATTCTCCACTGTACTATGACACAAAAAATGTGAATTAATCTCTATATTAAATGGAAGAAATGAAGAAGTCTAGATGAAATAACAGTTCTAATCTGTTTGCCTTTGTTACTTTTAAAACTCTATTAATTCTAGTTAAATTCACATTACATTTTTTGTATTAACATTCACAATTACCTCATTACTCAGTGTTATTAGATTTCTTATGTCTCAAAGAATAGAAAATCAGAAAACCACATCTCCTTTCTCTTGAGGCTAAAGAGCAGGTTTAAGTCCACAAACAGAAGAATAAACCCTTCTTGTAATTTCTCTTGCCTCTTATCACCTCCAGATGATGCTCAGACATCAAACTGAGCATGTGCAACATACAATTGCTGAAAATGATGGTTGCTACGCTGTATTTTAATATGTATGTGCCTATAAAGATTAAAGATTGCTAAGATAGGTATTAACAGGAGACAGAAGAAGGAGAATTTGCATGTACATCCCTAATCGGCTCCTTTTCCACATATATTTTGAAACAAAGCATGATGAACTAATGTATTTTTCCACAAGACCTCCGTGTCACTCAGTACACAAATTAAAAACAAACTAATGAGCAGCTATTGAATACACTGTTTTCTCCTCCTTGTTTGATCTTATCACCCCATTTAAATCCTGATTGGAAGACAGAATGATTAATTTGCTTATTTACTCTTCAGTAATACTCATCACTAGAGTGTCCTAGTGTTTCAGATATTGATCCACATTTCCTCAGCACCTACGTAATCTAAGAGGGCCTTGATTACATGCTTAGCTAGAGAACTAAATAAAAAAAAAGGAAATAATAACTAATTTATAGGTCACTAATTTGAGAGTTTTTAATTCTAATGTTTCAGAACAATTTCTCATAAATCAAATTACCTAAGTTTATAATAAAGCTTCCTATATTGGCTGCAGTTACAAATGCTCTAACGCTGTCAATCAGAGGTATCTTCTGACCATAATCAGACTGTATCATCTCACACTAGACAGAAACATGATCTATAGGTATTTAATATCTACAAGAAGTTGTGTCTGTTTTGTTTGATAACTTGTTTAGTTTCAGTCTAGATGTTTTGGAATAAGAAATATGGAAGTTGGATCATTGGGAGACCATTCAACAAACTCAAATAAAACATCTCCTTTTGCTAGGAATTTGCCAGAAGTCCTTTGCCTCAGTCAAACACATTTTTCAAATAATGCAACAAGTTATTTTTATTAATCTATACTGTTTTCGATATAGTGAATTAACCAATGATTTATGAGAACTGTAGTGCCCAACCTCCCACCGCACTCTCCATCAGCGTAAATCTACATATTGTAATTTCCAATCCCAATCTATAATCTCAATTTAATTTGATTCCTTAGTCGAGAGGACCATTTGAATAGCAAAAATTATTGTACCTAATCTACCCACATGCCAACTCTTTTAAGGAGTTGATAAGAGCAGCCATAACATTCTACATCACCCATGAAATCATTTTCACAGGGATCCTCCAGGAGCTGGGACCCCATATGGAATTTATTTCAGTGCAGGTAGAGAAATATTTGTGCATTTTAATACAATGAATTGGTGCATCTTTTGCTAAATTGCCATGGACAAATACAATGATTGTATGTTCTACTCTAGCACTCAAATATTCAACAGAATGCTTTCAAAAAATTCAGTGTTTAAAGTATTGCATGCTGCTTTAATTGTCGAAGTAAGTAATTATCACTTTCTGGGAGGTTTGCTTCTTCCTTTGTGAAAGAATATTTTCAATTTGTCAGGTACATTCCAGAAATGGACAGAGATGGATGGGATATGTTGATAGTAATAAAGCAACAGGGTTGCAGATAGACAATTTTTCAACTTTTGTAGAGTAGCTCTACTGTCTTCAGATTATTCAGGCCAGTTCAATATGAGTAAAAACATCTCCCATACATCTGCCATTTAGATTCTGGAAGACTTCATTATGTGCATTTTATATGAGTTAACACACATTGAAAAAAAAATTCAGGCAAAATTCCAAGAAGCAAATCAATTTGAAAGTGAATATAATGAAACTGCTGAACTACTTTATAAAGGAGTTCTGTCTTCAAATATCTGGGCTATTTTTCATAGCTATTTACTTAAGAATCAAAAGCTGTATGCACATTAAAGCAAATGTAGAAGAAAATCCTTCAACAAACAGTGAATGCTGTGCAGGCATTCAGTCTAAAAAAGGCAACTCCACAAGGAGCCACTAGAGTATAAGAAATTTCACTTATTTGTAAATTCATGAGAAATATAGTTAGTCAAATCCAGACAATGAATTTTGAATAGTTCTGAGAAAAGGGGGAAAATCGTACATACTGTACAACTGACAAAGAACATTTTGGCATCCAAATACTGAGAAAAAATACTGAATATAAAATAAATAGGAAATGACAATATGAAAACATTTTTCTATCTCAAAGCTGCCAACTTAGTGATGAGTTATATCATTTGAAGATGTTGTCCTTTATTTACATAAAGAATGAAATGCTAGAGGCACGATTTATATCATCTCTCTGTTTCTGGTGTTCCTGAGTTGTGTCCCCATCTTTTAGTTAGCAGTATCTGTTTCTCCAAACAGCTATTTCTAAAGAGAAAAAAATGGCACTAGCCACATTTTTTTCAGTATGCAAAAACCAGCATTGTGGCTTAACAGCAAAGAAGAGCTGGCACACCATGTGCCAAAGGTCTTAGTCTCAAAATGTAATAGTGTACTTCTAGCTACTCCTACTTTTGTAGAGTACTGACAGGTGTCTCTCATCCCTCATTTCTCATTCCTGGAAGATGTTGGTGTACCCAATCTATGTCAAGTTGATTAGGTATAAAGCCATATACACTAAGGACAGGAGCTTAACATGACGACTATTATGATTTTCCTTTCAGCAAGCTCAATTCCTTTCAAGATTTTCAGATAGACTACATTCTCATGAAGAGAAATAATTATCTGATCTAAATTTTTAAACACAAGTCAATATCAAATATGGCAAATGTGTTGAGTTTCACTTGTACTCTCTCAGAAGCACACATCCCTCCTGCATCCTAAAAGCTTATTGAACCAAATCTTTCTCCTTTTTCTCCATTTCAAAATCTTACTGCCAGGAATTTGGCATGAAAAGAGCTTGCAAATCCATAGCAAACTAATTTGTGATCTTCATCACCAAAAATAAGTGTGCACGTGTGGCTTCCTCCCCCTGGTCATATGCTCTCCTGACAAATGCAGCATTTGGAAGGAAGGAATTAGTCACTGGAGCAGCAAGGGAGGACTAAGGATTCCTTACAAAAGAAGGAACTTCAAACCGTGTGTCTGCTACTCATCACTCCCTTCACGTGAGAATTCAAAAAATATTTGGCATGTTTTATGGCAAGTTGCCTTTTTAGAAATAAAATGATAATAATGGGACCTCTCTGACTGCTGCTTCGTGGTTTGGAATAAGAATGCTAGTCCCAGTGGAGACAGATTAAGGGGCAAAGTGCAGATGAAATGGGGAGAGGTGAGAGGTTATCAGCTTGAGACATGTGTCTCCAAAATGTATCTTACAGTTCTTCACCACATAGCTATGCTGTTAAATTTACATCGTGTTTTAGCTTTTGGTTGACACTCTTTAAAACAGAGTATATATGAAAATATATATTACATGCTCATTATACACATGATATATCTGAAATAACATTTACCAGTCTCTAGAAAAGATTACAAATCATAATAATAAAGGAAACTTTATGAACATTATGCATTATAATTAGGTAGTGCATTAATTACATGAAGAGGAAAATCTTTAGATCATTTTTTTTTGTTTCGTTCATAAATTATTTACATGTTTACCCAAAGCATGCAGTGTTCCCAAATCTTCATTTTTTTGCCGTAGTGTTTGCTATTCAGGAACAACTAGTGACAACTACCAGTATTAATTAACCAACTAATTTTATGACATGGACAGCCTAGGAATAGATACACACTGTTCCTGGTATCGTTCAGAGAACCTGTGGAAACTGCTGGAAGCAGCTATCGAGACTGGGAAATAGGATATGTCATGAGATCATCAAGAAATGTTTCTACAGTTTCATAGTGTGATGTAGCACGTATGCAAAGCAGCCCTTTTCTTACTTAGCCTAACAGAACACCGTTCCTTTACTGACAGAAAAAGAAAGCTGAACATCTCTTTGTTCAGGCTGAGCCCCTTTTAGGATGACAACATGTAGGATATGCTACCATATAATTTTTGGAGGCAGTTATATACTGTCTAAGGATTTCCACACCATTGACACTGTACAAGGACAGGTCTAAAATCTCACACAATATCATTTGCCTTAATTTTACCTTTTAAAGATACCTGACACCAAAGAATAATACAAAAAATCATTCTTAAAAAATATTTTAATTAAGCATCTCATGCTTGGGAAATATATGAGTTATAGATGCTTCTGAAATGTCAGTTTGTGTACCATTCTGTACCTGTACAGTAACACTTTTCAGGGACCATTTGAAACATTTTGTTCTCATTGCTCACACATGATGTACACAAGGGCAACATCATTAAGAGCTCTAATGCAATTTTAAATGTCACTTTTTCAAATATTTGAAGTACTAACATTTGCATTTTTTAAAATATATCTTAGCATAGTTTTTGGCAGTATGTTTTACTGATATTCATTAAAAGGTTTTATATCCAGAGAAACATTCTTTTACCACTCTGAACCTGCCAAGAGGTCCCTGCAGGACTCAGAGAATGATCAATACCATAGAAAACATCAGACACATCCAACTTCCTTTTTCTTCTTAAAGCATTGGCATGTAGGACATGTAACTAGATGCTCAAAAATTTCGAATAATATCATGGCCCCTGATGATTTGGTTTCATATCTGGTGACTTTCAAAAGCTATATGAAAGGCTACTTCCCTGGTTGGAAAATATAAACACTAGATTAATAGTAGTGTCTTTTTCTCCAAACAAAATTCAGTGCAATTTTGGGAAAAGAAATATACATTGGTAAGTATTAGAGGCTTGAGTAGAGCCAGTTACTGTGTACAGCAGACACTGTCAATGTAAGTAATTTAATCACTGGAACTAACTCAAGAGAAAACTCAGTTAATTGTGTCTTATATAAGGAGTGACGTAAGTTCATGTCTCAGTACTGGAAAATAATGCAGCCTTGTGGGGCTTTTAAATCTGGCAGCTGGCAGACTGCGATGCTGACAAGGAGAAAGACTAGAAGCAAGAGCTATTTTACTTTTCAAGTCAGAACTCTCTCTTCAAAATTGGGAGAAATCTAATATTTTCTTTTTCCTTTTGTTTGCCCTTTGCCACTTCGGAATTTACATGGAGACAATTGTTCCGGGCTCAGGTGTGCCAGCTCTGGGACCCGGGCAATTTAAATTTAATTATAATTTCTTTCAAGTTGTAAATATGAAATTGTGATAATCCTAATACAAGCACAAATCAATGTGAAGGCAGCACTTATAATAATGTTTTTTCCTCAAAGCAATTCTTAAGGAAAATGTCAGTAGTCTGTATTTCTTTATGCTGCTTTTGGAAAATGTTCCTTGTTGTTCTTTTCCATAATGCAAGTTGCCCTTTTATAATAAATGGTTGGTTACCTGGCACACGTTTTGGACATACGATGTGGAATGTTCTGGCCTGAGAACCAGCAAAGGTACTGGTCCAGTGATCTCACTTCATGAACAGTTGATTCATTTGTGTCCATGAAGGAAGGAAGAAGAGTAGGTAGCAAAGAAGAAAGATGTGGCTACAATAGAACTGATCTAATATTTTGTTTCATGATGGTGACAACAAAGCTACTGATTGCTTGTATGTTACCTGAGTGATTTCAAAGAGAACTTCACAGAGAAAGAAAATATTATGCTTTCTTACAGGTAGGAAAATCCAAATAAAGCAAACTGAAAGGACCTCGATATGTTTGCCCTCTAGGCTATTGGCAGCACTAGGACAGAACCCAGTTTCCAGCTCTAATATACTACTGAATTATGTTGCCTTTTTTGGTGAAGAAGAAAAAGACAGACACATACAGAAATATTTGAATTAATTGGATTGGACTCAGATTTGATTCCAAAAGACCACTGAATCATCAGAGTCTGGAAACTGTGACTGAACTGGGAATGACATTTAACAATCCTTTACTCTCAGTTCTTAAAATGAGACTTCTGTAACATCAAGATGTGGGCACGGAAGATCTTCAGCAACTCACAGAATTTAAAACTAAGCCATCATGTTGAGATCCAAATAATTTGATGGGAAAAAGTATTTATCTCCTTTTGGAGGCTCCCTTCAAGGGCACAGACTCATTTTTCCACTTATAAAGTTTCTATTGTTCTCCTTTAAGCAGTGAATTGCAAGAAACAAAATTTTACTGGGCACTTCAGTAAACCACTTGGAGCTTCTTGGCTTTGCAGACCTGCAAGGAATGAGTAATAAACGTTCCTTGAAGGATCAGAGCAATTGCCAGTGAATGAGATTACATGCCACATCCTGCTGCCTGTCTTGGCAGCACTCAGACATAGGAACTCTAAAGAAACATATTAGAATTACATTACTAGAGGCATATACATTTCTAAATACAATTATTATCTCCTAAAGACCAACATCTACATTTCAGGTTCTGCCTCTCAAAATGTAGCATTTCAAAGAAAAAATTGTGAGCAAGCACAGTAATCCCAAGTAAGGAAATTAAATTTTATGGTATTTTCTGCATTCATATTTCTGAAAAAGCTATAAACACTGCTTATATATTGCCCTCAATGAATAACAGTCTGTGAATTCCTTTCTTTGAGAAATATGTTCATTTCTGCACAGATGTTACAGAAGAATACAGAATGCCTAATAGTTCATCATTAAGATAATTGAGCAAAAGATGTCTTTACTTTCTCATTCCTAAGCATAAGCAAGCATATTCCTCTTTGCCATAAATTACAAATACATAAGAAGTCCAACCAATTTTCCAGTAAAATATGACTCCTTTGGATCTAATGTCTAAAATACAACCATTGTATTCTACGATGATGATGTTTTTACACAATGAGCGACAGAGCTGCACAAACCAAGGGCAGCTGTAACTCATGTTGCCAGCAACTTACGCAGCTTTTCTTACCTTCTCATTGTGCAGCTCAGTAAAAAATGCATATAGGTAGTTACCATGGCAATTTCTGTGTCACATGATAACCATAAACTGTTGCAGAGCGCATCTTCCTAAAGAAGCATGCATGAATGCACATAGATATTAAATAATAAACATTAGATAAACTTTCTTGTTCTGTACATCTTAAATTAGATCAGGTGTGAAAACATTAGCACAGCAAAGATCATGTCAAGACTTCCCAAGCTAGGAAACTGTAACAGTGAAAATATTTGCTTGTATCTATCTCAGTGGACACAAAAGTTTGATTTGATTAGAACTTGCATTACTTTCTAGCACAGTGCAAACCATAGTGTATAGCCATTATATATAATCATAAAAAACCAATTGATTGTTTCATTTGAAAAACAGTCTTATGCTAAGAAGGGATCTGTATGCATTAAACTAAACTCATGCAGTCACACAGAAACAGCAGAATTAATCAGATTTTGCAACTCTGGATTTTTTTCAACCATGGAAGTAACAACTTCCATTAGTTAAGCTTGTATTTTAGTCTTTGGTCACAACCTAAACATCAATACCTGAAGAAAATATTCCACTTATTCAAAGAGAAAAAAGCATTCCGAGCATAGGAATATGCCCTTGCCATAGCTTCTGCATCTGAGAACAGAGCTCTTCTTGCTTTTGAACCAGCTTGTCTGTCTGTGAAGCAATCTCTCTCTTGTCAGAAAATCTAAAGTCCTCATTTAGGTTGATCTAAAGCACTGCCCGGTGTGTGACTAGGGAAGGACATGAAAGGATGGACAAAATACAAAAGCGCTTCATTAAAAGATGTTTGCTTACATATGTGGGGGTAACAAGGAGAGGAGATGGAGGAGGTAGTGCACCTATCTCATCACTTTTCCCGTCTTGCTAATGCAACTACTGAGTTTTTGTGCAGCTCACAACACATAAAGCAGAGAAGCCCATTAGGCAGCCTTGTTGCTGTTCTCTGCACAATAGAAGCAAACAGAGCTTCTTTTTCTATTTCACTTCAATTACAACCTGCAACAGTGGTTTTTCACAGAATCTTTCTGCACATTGGGCTTGACATACAATAAAGTATAGAAAGACGGGCTTGGTACAAAAGCCTGGCCTCTTCTCACTTACCAGCCATACAGAAATAATTAAATACAAAAACCTAAAATGATTTTACCCCTATTGTCTATCATCAAGATTGATTATAAATGTAAAAGTAATGAAAATGGAAGTGATCTGGCAGATTTCTTCTGATGATCCAGTGGTTGCCTTTTAAACCCAAAGACATTGGCTCCTCAGCCAAATTAACTAAATTTTCCTCTTGTCTCTCCATCTGACGTTTGAAACCATCCCTGAAATTTGCATCCTAAACCTCTCAAAGTCTAGTAACATCTCTATAGCAATTCTGAATGTATTTTTAAAAGGAAGACTATTTAAATGATTTTAAAATCTACTAAAATCTTACACACTCAGTTGCAACACGGCACACAGCCTTTGTGCATTCCACATGAATCTACTGCATTGTCAGTACTTACCCTACATCATCTGGTGAAAAACAATGGTGATGAGATCCCATCACCATGAAAGCCCAAGAAAACTGTTTATCTCTCTAAGTGGAACCAACATAGTCTGATAGACACCCTGCTTTCGACTCTTAAGGCTTTGCTTGTGCGGGAGAACTCCTCCACTTGGTGCCAGAGCCAAGGGAGGAAGTAACTAGACTGAGGACCGTTAGGGAATGTGAGATGGAGATAGACCAGTGGATCAACACCCTGTGCTGCCTCTCACAAACCAAACAGGCAGCCAGAGCGGGCACAGCTGAGAAATCCCCATCCACTAAATGCAAGACTGAGGAGAAAAAAGATGGGGAATGGCTGCAAGTTCCTGCCTGGCGCAGAAAGCGTGTTATCCCCATTCAGACAAGAAACCCCCAGATTTCCTTGCAGAATAGATACGAAGCGCTGCAAGTGGAATCCAACTCCAAAGAGGAGGAGAATGTCTCCTGCAGCCTAGAAATATTACCTAGGCTACGCCATTCCCAAATGACCATCAAAATAACCTCTGAGAAAAAGAAGAGTGATTGTCTTGGGGGATTCCCTTCTGAAGGGAACAGAGGCCCCTATCTGCAGACCGGACTCTCTGCACAGGGAGGTCTGCAGCCTGCTTGGGGCCTCTGTGAAGGATGCATAAGAAAGCTTCCTTCCCTGGTAAAGCCTGCAGGTTATTACCCTCTGTTAGTGCACCAAGTGGGCAATAATGATATCCAGAGCAGGAAGCTGAGGGCAATTAAGAGGGACTTCAGGGCTCTGAGGAGAATGGTGAAGGGCTCCTGGGCAGAAGTAGTGTTTACCTCCACCATTCTGACAACAAGGAATGAAGAGGGAGAGAGCAAGAGAAATCAGTCAATTAATACCTGGCTCCAAACCTGGCGTGAGGAGCAAAACTTTGGGTTCTTTGATCATGGACTTGTCTATACACCTACAGGCTTCCTTACCAGGGATGGCGCACGCTTGTCTCCTAGGGTATGAAATTCCCATTGTCTTCCAGTGGTCCTGGCTGACCGGGGAAGTTCCACTGGACTGGAGGCTGGCTGATGTTATACCCATTTACAAGAAGGGTTGGAGGGAGGATCCAGGAAACTACAGGCCTGTCAGTCTGACCTCAGTGCTGGGAAAAGTCATGGAACAGGTGATCTTGAGTGTTGTCATACAGCACATGCAAGATAACTGGGTGATCAGGCCCAGTTAACACAGGTTCATGAAATGTCTTGCCAAACTAACCTGATCGCCTTCTATGACAAGTTGACCTGCTTACTGGATGAGGGAAAGGCTGTGGATGTATCTTCTTGGACTTCAGTAAAGCCTTTGACACAGTTTCTCACATCATTCTGCTTAGGAAACTGGCTGCCACTGGCCTGGACAGGTGCACACCCTCCTGGGTGGAAAACCAGTTGGATGTCCGGGCCCAGAGAGTTGTGGTAAGCACTACTGAGTAATACATTTTTTCACTTATTCTTTGTTTTTAGTTATTTTTTGAGGAAAAAACTTATGAAATATATTGCCGAGATTGTAGTAGAGTCCAGCTAAGAGGGTGTAGGTAATTTCTAACTTGAAAGCCAAGACTGGTACCCTTTTTCAAGTGAAGTAAGAAAGGGAAAAACAAACTCGCTCTAATTATGGATAAAAATTAATGACATTTGATTCTATATATAAGCAGCTGTGCCAGGAATGGAGAACTTCAGCTCTGCCGGCATCTTAAGACAAGGAAGGATCACAAGCACTTCATAAACACTTTTTTCCAAGATTTTTTTTCATATTTTCTTTGTCTACTTTCCATATCACAGCAGACCCTATTTCTCCTGTTCATTGCCATAAGCTACTTACAGTTACCCAAACTTAGTCTCAGGAAAATGTCAAATATAATGAAAAAGAAAGAGGAAAAGTTATAAAACAGAGAAAGTTGGCAACAAGTTCTCCTATGGGTCACATTCTCACAGGTTCGGCAAGTTCTTCTGTTTCATCCACTAAAAAATATGCTACCACCTCAGCTACTTCTGCTGCTGCCATTGCTGCTCTGGTTTATGTCACCAGGGTATTGTCCATAAAAAGAACACTTCCTAAAGCATTGTGTAATGTCAGTGCTGGGTGACAAGGTGGAAAAAGAGCTTTACTCTTGAAAAACACCAAAAATTAACCACTGCAAGTTTACCTCTTCTCTTTCTTTACCATGAAGCAGATTGTGAAAGAAATGGAGTATAACAATGTTGAAAGAATAAACTATTTATTATCATAATGTGATGTTGGAGGCTAATTTTGAGAATTAGAATTTAATTAGAGCATATGATGGAGGCAACACCTGAGTAGAGTCTAGAAAAAAAGGTTTTGAGGTCCTTTAATATGAACTCCAGCACTAAGAAACCAGAAGAAAGACAAAATGCCACTGATTAAGATAGTTAGATTTAATCAGCAGAAGGGACTTTGTTCAGCAATTGAAAAGATGGAGAGCCACAACTTACCAGAATAAAAATTAAGGTTATGATTAAAGTAGGAGCTATTTGGCAAGTGATAAAAAGTAACAGAAGGCATGTCAGAAAGTTTAAAATATTTTTTCTTAAATTGCCTGTTGATTCTCTATGTTGACAGCAATTGGTTTACACCTAGAGTAAAAATAATTTTTAAAATGGAAAAAAATCACCAATCAGCCAGACCCCTACACAGACATATCTGAAAAACTACACAGAGATCCCAAAGACGCTATAGATTATCGTGACCATGCTGAGACTTTAAAATGAGTCGTAGGTACTGATGGTCACAGGTACATCAAGGTACTGATGACTGTGGGGAGAAAGTGATGATCCGGTGGGTCTCTTCCAACCTGGTTATTCTGTGATTCTGTGATTCTGTGAAATATTTCTGTTAAAAATGAGCATAAATGGGACTCTCCATCCATCACTTACTGAAGTATATGGATATATTCTATAGTTGTAGAAATCTGCAAATCTGATTAATTTCATCATCCTTCAGTGGTAACAGGAATCTGGAGACAGTGTCAGATAAGGACTAAAGTACAAACTAATTTATAATTTATGAAAGTTAGATCATCAATTGTCTGACCATCTGATCAATGAAGTCCTGGACCACATTTCTGCATGGATGTTGGGGAGAAAAATACTTAATTCTTTTAAGATGAAGCTCGATCATTTTATGGAACAGTGTATGTGACATGGTTGTCTGAATAGCAGCAGGGTACATATGAGGATTCATGAGTTTATGTCTAGTCCTTGCAACATGTAAGATTATTTTTAAAGGACGAAAGAGTACCTATGGAAAATATTCTTGATGCAGGTCTCTCAACACCATGTCCGTAAGATGCTATTCTTACTTATTTTAGTAAGTTGGATTTTGTAGTACAGATAATAATCTTTGGTTTTCTTTTTATAGTGCATTCCTGAGAATTGTTAAGAATGAATGCAAATGAATTGTTAATTCATTAGGCTGAATAAACATTGCTCCAAATGTTACTGACCAAGTGATCATTATAATGCTGTTAACTCAGCCTGCTAGTGCTTTGGAGCTAAAAAATATCTCTGGCTTTTGGGTCTAAAACAAATACAGCAATATCAGGCAGTTTTCCATAAATGCTGTTTCAGACTGACAGGTACAACAGTATCTGTTCTCTTTTTCACCCGTATGTTTTTTGGTTGTCAAAAAAAGTTTTCATTCTGTAAATAACCAAATGCATCTTCTAACTTTCCAGAATAGCAAAAAGTCTGTGAGGATCAAGATGAATCATTTGACGCACACATATTTCAATGAACATGTGGGTGGATGCCAGAATGTTTTACCCGTAATGCTGTTAACTTTCAGGCTACAAAATTAACAGGTATCAAAATCATGTCATTGATTCCATGGAGTCTTCACGAACAAAATCTGCTAGGCAATGACTAAAGAATTACTCTGAGATTTGGAAGATTTAAATCGAACTCAGTGTTAGGGCATAGGCTTCCCGTGTGATCTTGTGCCTGTTACTAAGATCATTCAAACATGATGCAGAAAATCTGTGCATTTCCTCTGCATGAGGGTATTTGTTTCCAATGGTCTCAGAACAGTTTTATCATCAGGGAATAATATTTGGTTTGGGCACAACCTTTAAACCCATCTTTACTGCTTATGCAAGGAAGAATTACAGAACAGAAGAATAGCTATAATTGTCCAGACCACAGCTTATTGCTTTGAATCCAATGACAAACAACAGTGAGCACTTATGGAAGAGTACAAACAAGGTAGGTATACAAAATATTTCTCATCTTAATGGTCTTCTGGCCTCCAACAATTTTCAGGTTGGAAAATGCCTGCAGTCCGCTGTTATTTATCTATTAAGTAATCCTCAATGAATCTCTCTTCTAAATACTTACTAGTCCCATCTTGACACACTATATTTTATCATCCAGAATGTCCAAAAGCAAAGAAATTCACAGGACTAATACAACTTCCTTTTTAGTTTGTTTTTTTTGTGTGTCTGGGGTGAGGGTGGGAGATTGTTTTGGTTTTGTCAGGCCCTACTGCCCTAATTTGATGGTCTTTATTTCTTCTGCTGGAAAAGACAAACAACAGCTCACCATACTACTCATGATTTTGACTTCTATCTTGATTAAGTTGTTTTATATTTCCATTGCTAGCCTACACAGTCATTCTCTATGTGGAAGTCATTCTATTATTTTGAATTCCTTTTCCAGCTTTAGTATATATTTCGTGTGGTCAGAGGAATGTAACTGTCAACAGTATTTCTGGTGTCAGCAAACCATGGATGTATTCAATGGCTTAATGCAGTTTTCTCTTCATTATCTCTTCCTATTCTAGTCATTCCTAATGTTTGGTTTTCTTTTTGACTTTTGCTGAGCACTGAGCATAGCGTGTGTCTCTGTATGGTGATTTTGATGCCTTGTTCCTAAATGGTAATGGTGTTCTCAGCACCCATCACATTAGACATGAAGGTAGGACAATCCTCCCCATGTGCAACACTGCAAAACAAACTATGTTTCTAATACATCATTTTTACATAAATAATTTACTCTAGAAATAAGAACCAGAAATAGTAACACAATCAGTGTCACATGAAAAAGATCAGATTCCTAACACTTCCTCTGCTGAATAATTAATATTTTATATTACTTATTGATTGGATATAAAAAGCGTATCTCACCCTTCCTAACACAATGGTATCACTAGGCTGTAGGCTGTCTCCCTTGTCTCAAACATGCTTTCTCTCTCTTGCAGATCTCCATAAATATTTAATCATTCAACTCAGTGTGGGATGGCTTCAGGCAGGAGGGACTGGCAATGTATTATTCTACAGTGTTTTACTGGCTGGTGACTAAAACCAGAAGGAAGAGAGGGAGAGAGGAATGGAAGGGGAAGGAAGGCAAGGAAGATGAAGTGGGGAGAGAGGGAAAAGAAAGGGAAAGGAGGGAGAAGGAAGGAGGGAAGAAGTTATCACTTGGTAGACAAAAGACGGAACTGAATTCAAATCTATAGCCCATGTTAGTCCTGGAGCACCTGCCTCTGCTGTATTTTGAAAGACTGTGTTCACCTCAGAAAAAAAGCTGAAATGCTTGATTCTCAGGGAGAGTTCAGAAAAATAACTGATCAGTATTCCTGACAAATTTTTTATTCCTGGAAAGGAGATGAGTTCAAGCTATGCCTGTCTCATCGTGATTTCCTCATAGCATTTTACAGTTCCTCGGTTGGTACTCTAGCCTTTGCACAGCATATTATCACTGAGTCTGACTTTTTTTTTGTGGTTTCAATGCAGTGGCAAAGCAAATGAGTTAGGATCTGCCAGGCATGTCATTATGAGACTCAAGGTCCTCTTGCCACTGTAGCCTCTAACTCAAAATCAAATGGATTTAGGTTCAACAGAGTTTGAAGACTGATCTTCAGAGTTATTAGACTGCTATTAAATAGAAATAAAATGACTAATTAGGTTTTAAGATCTTGGAGTAAATAATTTTTTTAACCTGATTCTTAAGTTCCCAAATGAAGTAGATATTAAAAGAAAGGATGAAGCCATAATAATGCATTTTTAATATATAACACTTTAAGAGCCTCCACATCAATTCATTCAGTTTCCCACATGTATAATCATAGAATTACAGAATGGTTTGGGTTGGAAGGGACCTTAAAGATCACCCAGTTCCAACACCTCAGCCATTGGCAGGGACACCTTTCATCCATGCTTCCTTTCTATGTGGATTTTATGGTTTTTTTTCTGGGTTATGCATTATTTTACACTGTATGTGGAAGACCTAGTATAGTGGGGTCCTAATGACTGTTATGGGCTACAGTGACTTTGGCTATATAGTGATAACCTGTTTCATTTACATATGAGTCTTTTTAGTCACCATTACCCACTTTTCTGATGTCTTTGTCTTTCACAGCAAGAAAAACACTTTCAAAATGGTTGTGTGGACACCACTGCTGGCATGCTGATTTAAAATATTCTCTTCCCTAAACATGAAGAAGAAATCTGAATAAAATCAGAAGTCTTTCAAAGTGCTTTGGAAATCCAGACCTGTGGGATTTCTATGTTCATTTCCCATTGAAATAAAAAGGAAATACTTAAATACCCTGTGCAACTCTGAAAACTGTATCTGAAGATTTATGACAATATCTAAAAAGCTAAAAAGGAAATTATTTTCCCTGCTAAACATGCATTATTAATCTCCATATTTAGATGTATTTTAATTCTTCAGTAAAGAAGAAAATGTTAGTAAGCCTACTGTTTTTATTTTTTAATATTCTTGGCAAACATGGGATTGTTTTCCTTAATGGCAAAACTACTTTTGCTCGGCTATGCACTGTGCATTCTGTGCTAAGCTGTAATGCAAGTTAAAAGCTTTTCTTGGGTATGCAAAGTAGTTTATTATTACTAACAGTTACACACACACAACCAGGTTTAGTTAAAGAAATATGGCTGGATTTAAAGGGCACTAATACTCCAAAGACCTAAAAATAATAAATTCTTTAGGGGGTTCTGGAGTTTTTAAGTATGTTTCTACAGTACAGAAATCTGATGCAGATTATAAAAAGAAAACAGTGCCCTAATAGCTCAGAGTATTATTTTACATCACAAAATTGTACAATTCAATGTGTACACTCCATAACACAGGGACCCTTCTCTGCATCCCCATTGATTTGAATGTTACTTAACTTGTTCAAAACTGGAAGAAAGCTATTGTAAACATTTTAAGACTGTAACATACTTTAATGTAATGACATGTATAGTATTAATGTAGTCTGTGTAACACAGCAGAGTTTCCACATGGGCCAAGTCTACCTCTGGCTCCAGAGGTGTAGAGGTCTCCTGGCAGTGAACCAGGGCAGTTCTACTAAATGAGAGATTACTGTATTCAAGCACATCCACCAAATTAAGAATCACTATATTCCAGTGCAATGTTTGAGTGCATGGAATCTGAGAATAGAGAATTTAATATCTAAACTTTAATATTCACAAAGCATTAGTCAGGCATTAAAACTTAAAGGTTATGGAAGAAAATAAACATCATTTTCATGACTTAAAATTTAATTTAATCAGCTGTTTGCCTGTGCTTTCTGGATCATAACAATGTCATTACATTCTGCTGTTCAGCTTTCTTCCATATGTATGAGAAATTGAAATCGGCCTTTTATTTTTTAAACTAAAGTTTGTAATTCTCACTGAACTGTCTGAATTAGGAGGCTTGTTCTTGAGCAAAACTGCTAAGCATTTGCTGAAATACTGACAGCTCAGTTATAGTTACCTCAGTGGTGCCTTTCACAGTTTCCTAAGGAGATTGTGCTCAGGCCATATTGGCTAAATACATTAGGGTTCCACCTTCTCTTTGCTACACGAAAACCAGAACTGAACCCCATCCAGTTTAGTTGTTCACAGAGCTGAGTTTAAAGCCTGCGATATATTATCAAGCCTGCCACCAGCGTGGATGTCTAATACATGGTAATCTGTAAAAATGCTACGACTGTTAAAATAATTTTTGCAAAGGAAAATTTCACTATTTGCTAAGAGTTATGCACAGATGCTTCAGCACTACAGCTTTGCGTTTGCAGGGAAGCAGAAGGAATACAGAGAAATAAATGCCCTCCAGTGAAGACATCTTCCATGGAGCCTTTCTGTGGAGTCAGAGCCAAAGGTTTTTCAGCTTGCTTCCAACACTTCCAAGAGTCCTGATACTAAAGAGAAGGGAATTTTTGGCAAGGAGAACTAAAGTAAATAAAAATGAAACCATTATTTAGAAAGTATCTAATTGAAATATTTTGTGTAACAATGCACTTCTCCGCCAAAAGCTGAAACACTCTGATTTCAGTGAAGTCATTTATTTGAAAAATCAAAAGATGTGTCAAGAATTAAGCACCTTTTTTTGGCACTTCTGTACTGAAAGCCCATAGTTTTTCTTATGTACAGAGTAGAAACAAAACATGAAAACATCTTAAATTGTTTTTCAGAATTTGTGTTTTAGAAATTCCAAAATGAAGATGATTTTCTCCTAAGCAGAATAGGAATAACTACTGAAATCTTGTTTTTTTCCACAGGCTGTAATTTCTGTCTTCTGTGTAGCATTCAAAGTGTTCCACCTTCTCAGAAAAGAACAACCAGCTTTGGTCTATATCATCAGTGAAGTCGTGTGTTGAACAGCAATTAAAAACCTGTATTATAAAGCGGCAATTTCCACTCTCCTGGGAAAATTAAAAAAAACAAGTGCCGTGTGAAGGCAATGACATATCCATGACATGACTTTAAATTTCTAGAAGAGTTTTAATAGTGCTTTGAAAAATACAGTCACATAAGGTAGCCATAAGATCTGTGCTAGGTTATAGTAGATTACCATTTATTGTTTGGCTGTCACAAGCCCAGAGAATAAAAACAAATAATGTCTTGAGCTACTTTAAAATAACAAGACAGACTCAGCAACCTGAAAAAAAATCATTATATATCTTCATGATAGCCTCATACTTAGTTCTTGTATTCTTCTAAGTTATTTAGCTTGCTCATGTAATTAAAGGTAGTTAGCATAAGGTGAAGAAAGTAAATATTTTTCTCGATGTTCAAAATAAATACTGATTACATGCACATTTATTAAATCAGCTGGTTTGGCCACACCTATGACTTCATGCTACTTCCTACAAATGTATAACACATGTAAGGAGAACGAAGACATATGGATGTGTACACACTGCATGGTCATATAGCTAATAAAAAGAGATTTGTGGTTCAACACATTTGCTACAACTTTCCTAAAAATAAATGTAAATTATTCTACAAACATAGTCTACAAATTTATAAATAATTGTAGGTTTTCCTTTTTAAGTAAGCTGTTTACTAACTGGAGAAATGTAGCATTGTATAAAGGCACATGAGTAAAAAGGCAGATGAATGCATAAAATGCATAGTATGCGAATGCATAAAATGCATGACATACATATTCATAAAAAGGCAGATTAATATTAAACAACCTCTTTTTCTGGCTGAATATTTAAAACGTTGCGGTTTTTTCCAGTAGACAGAGAGATTCTGGCAATGTTTACTTATCCTGTGTTTCCCACTTCCGTGCAGGCAGGGTAGGTACGATGTATTAAGGCCCTTAATATTTACACTTCTAAGTAAACTCATAGATGCTGGCAAGCTTTGCTCATTTGTGAGAATGCTCTTTGCTTGATTTCACAGTAGCTGTGAAACTGGTCTCCAAAGCCTATGCACACCACTGATATTTATGCATATAAAGGGATGGAAGCAGGAGAAAGCTTTCAAAGACAGGGCTGGCTGTTCCCATCTGGAGCTCTAAACAGGGAGCTTTAGCCTCCCTCTGCCCCACAGGGGGCTTGCACACCAGTGTAATAAGGTTTCCCATACATCTTGTTAAGCCAGCATTAGATTGAAAAATGCCAGTTTTCATCCACACGCCACCATCTCCTGAGCCTTCAAGCTTGTCCTCAGGTCTCATAAAATACTTGCTTCCACCTGTTTCCACCAGTATCCCCCCGAGTTTACCATGAATTTAATTGCCTGCCAGTTTTTATGTCTGCTTAAACTACAAGACCTTTAAATTATTTATGTCCTAATTACAGTTCATCATTTTTTAACTAGAAAGCTCAATTCCATTCACACAAAAGAAAATTCATGGGATTCAACCTGAGGAAATACTTTCATGGAGCCATATAAAAATCGCAAGTGTGATCATAGTTTTGAAAAATGAACTTAAACTTACTCTAATAAAATGCCATAAAAACATTAATCATTCCCTTCTGATATGGATCATAGTCATTTTAGCACAGTTTCTATTAAATAAGTTCGTAGTTCGTGTGAAATTAATGCTTCAGATTTCTGGGATAGCTTATGTATTGATCATCTCATTCAGGGCTACTCGTCTGTTTTGCAATTTATATTCCTTTCTCCCAAACAGCAGGATTAAACCTGACTGATGTTTCAATCAATCTCAACTAACACAACCTCAGGCTATCAAATTCATCTACAATAATTTGGAGCAGAAGCCTGCAGTGCCTCTGGGCCACAACTCAGAATTAAACTTCTGTTTTTTGAGAGAGAGAGTGACTTTTTTTTTTTTTCAAGGACTACAGTACTTTCAGATACAAGCAACTAATGCTTAAAGCTGCTCTATGATTTGTGCCAGGGTATCTTAGGGAGAGGGGAAATCATTCTAATGGAGTGTTAGAAGTTTTTTGAGTTCAACAAGTTAATAGAAGACACATGTCTGGAACGATTTTGCTGTTAGCGTTTTGTCTGAGAAATATACACAAAGGAAAAACAGAAGATGAAATTGTAGGACAAGGGTAGACTAAACGTTTTTGAAGTTTTACTGTCGCTACCAGGAATAGCTGTAACTTTTTACAGGTTTATGGTATTTCTGTTAAGCGTATCCTGGCCAATACTTAAAAAAACCTGATTGTGTATCCATGCATGATTGCTTCTCTGCTTTTGCCCAACTGGGTCTATTTAACTGAGATGGAGCCAAAAATTCCAACGGTCTATGCATCCAGAAGTTCAAAAAACGAATTCCTTGTGAATTTGAAATAGATGTAATTTTGTAGGCAGAATTAAGAATTATAGGAGACACTGATTATTAAAATGTTTACTTAAAAATTAAAATGTTAGATGTTGAACAATGTAGAAAACAAGAACAAAATTAATATGACTGCTCAGACCTATTTTTGCATAACTTTACTTAAATGAGGAGTGCAGCATTTATGAGTAAATTTGTCAGTATACGAATGTCCAGCCTCTGACTGTGGGCTGAATCTGACCCTCCAATTCCTTGTTCCCAGGAAGACCTACCACAAAACCTAGCTGGCCTTTGGGGTCCTGAGGTGCCACGTCCTTGACCAGAACAGGTGCTCATGGCATCATCAGATGAGAACATTTTACTCATGTATTCATGAAAATAATGCTGGCTTTGCTACTGTGCATCCTGGTGGACGTGCATTGTACGTTGCTGCCTGTCTGCATTTGGTCACATAACAGATATGCTTCTAAATCATGTAATTGGGGGAAGGAAAACATGTGGCTCTGCATTATTTTCAGAACAGTCTATTGGCATTTCTCTTTACAAAAAAAGATTGGATAGAACTGGAACAGCTGGGAAAAAAAGGCAAAAATCTTCAGATGAATCCATTCTGCTGTGATCATATGTTATATAGGAGATAAAACACTATCTAATTTTCTGAGCATCTTTCAAAGCAAAAAAGTCCCACAAACCCAACGGCCAGTATATTCAATGACTGTATTTAGATTACAGAAGCCATTTCTCA
This sequence comes from Phaenicophaeus curvirostris, assembly GCF_032191515.1. Taxonomy (NCBI): domain Eukaryota; kingdom Metazoa; phylum Chordata; class Aves; order Cuculiformes; family Cuculidae; genus Phaenicophaeus; species Phaenicophaeus curvirostris. The sequence goes on from NC_091396.1 coordinate 5,803,052, forward strand.
GTTGCCCATATTTATCTTGTTTTACTTGAATACCTCATCATGTCAGATTTTTGGCTAGCCTCGGCTCAGGAAATATGATTAATTTTCATCTAATACTGAAAGAGGTGACAAAGATTTCTGAGCTGATTTTCTTCCCTAGCTTTCTCCAAAGGCCTTCTTTTTCCCTTCAGGAGAGGCAACATATGGAAATAATATGGGGCAGTTCTCACTCCAAGCCACTTCTATGCTCTTTGAAACCTGACTGTTCAGGCAGCAAAAAGTATTTCTTGACACAACTGCTCTCAGCTAATATGTTGAAGCAGTCAGTTGTTTTCAGCCCAGATGGAACAATGTAGCGACCCACATGCTCTTTGTCCTGGCAGATCGGTCTCTTCCCCTATTCCCAGTCAAGGCATATCATGCTTCTAGTGGTGTCTGTCACTAAATGAGCATAAAACCACCAATGTCGGCTTAATACAGTGCAAATTCTCAGTACTGGGTGACACCGAATCTTTTAAAGATAGCTTAATGCTTTCCACCTGTTTCCAGAGAAGTATATATGTATCAAAGTTACAATCAGAATTCCACTTTCACATCTTCTGCCCAAGCTTGGAAGCATCCTGCCTGCAGAAGAATATTTTTGCATCATTGCATAGAATTATAGAATCATCAGGTTGGAAGAGACCCAGTGGATCATTGAGTCCAGCCATTCCTATCAGTCACTAAACCGTGCCCCTCAGCGCCTCATCCACCTGTGCCTTAAACACCTCCAGGGAAGGTGACTCAACCCCCTCCCTGGGCAGCCTGTTCCAGTGCCCAATGACCCTTTCTGTGAAAAATTTTTTCCCAATGTTCAGCCTATACCTCCCCTGGCGGAGCTTGAGGCCATTTCAAACACACAGTGGGATTACTGGGGCACTCCTTAAAGATGAATAAAGAATGTCATATATAGTTCACGTATACTTTTCTGATCTTTTAACATTAAAATTAGAAGGAAATAGTTCCATGGTCAAATTGCATTAAATACAAGACTTTTGATTTCAGCGTATCTCTGGTTTAAAACTTGATTGTTGTATTTATTACTGAAAGAACTGATGTGAATTCATAAAGGGAAAGTGACTATGAGCAATCTGTTTAGCAATGTTAATATTGCTTTGCCAAATGTTTCATCCCAATAATTTTTGTATCATTAAGGGAAGTTCAGTGGATGTTGCTGTAAAAAATTATTTCTCCTGAGAGGGATTATAGGCCTCTGATGGTGCCCCATGTGTTGTAATAACCCTGGGCTACAACAGTTTCGTCATGCTGTGGTATCCTTTGTTGATTTATTGCTTAGCTAATGGCCTTTAGAGGGTAGACTTGCTAATAAATTTAATTTACTTCACATACAGTTCAACACGGATAGCATTATGTCTACCATCGCATCGTGAATTTCTAACAGTCCAAAAGACTGACCAAGCAGCAGGCCTCATTCAAAAGGAATTAACCAATATCTAGAGTTAAGCATCCAGTTCAGGCAGAGACACTCAGTAGGATACATGACTTGTGCCTCTTAAAGAGACAGAGACTTTAAAATCATTCAGTAGTTCTTTTATGGGACATAAGATAGCATGCTATTTCTCACATAGCAACAACAAATAAACCCTGTTATTAGTTCATCTCTGTTTCATAACTTCTGCCTTGTTAAAACTCTATATTTTTTATTTATATGTTTCTGGGGCTCTAATGCAAATTGTTTGGAAAGGTAAAGGAACAGAATCCATAACTAGTTTCCAGATAACCACATACTCAAAATTGTTGTGTATGAAGTTCGTGGTAGACTATATCCATGCTCTGAATACTCTCTGCTCACAATATAGAAAAAGTATTCCAGAATTTTTATCATGTAAGATTGTGCAAGTACGCAGATGGGGCTGGCAGGTAATTATAGACATGAAGTTTAAAAAGTGCAAGAGATCAGAATGATACTGGCCCATAGAAAATAGTAGTGGAATTCAAGAGCTGGCCCAAGACAAAATAGCTAAGTTTGAAATTGTCCTTGTACATGTCATCAACTGCATAAATAAATGCTAGCGTACCACATGTTAGAAACTACTTCTTGATGTATTTCCATTCGTGCCCTCAAAACTGCAGTTTTGGCTAATTGCAAAGGTAATGGAAATCATTATATGTATTTTACTTAATTGTCCTAATCTGAAGAGAGAATATACTTTAAAATCCTGTTAAAATTTCACCTGGAATGTTACAGGCATCCCACTGGCCCCTTAACCTTTCACATGAATGCCCAAGAAAAATAATTTCTTACAGAGTTTTCATACTCTCATGAACATATGCAGTGCGATTGAAAAGTAACAAAGGATGAAACAGCAGAATTCAGCTGTCTTTTGTGTGCACAATAGCAATCGGTATGATAAGTGCTAGTATGGCACAGATCCTAGCAGCCTCTTCTGGGTGTATGCTAGTTTGTACCCTAAATGTGAAAGTATTTGGCAAACTTAGATTTGTGGTTTTAGTTTTAAAGCCAGTCTTTCCCTACTCAGGAGAAATTCTTAGAGGTGGTTATTATACCAGTGACCCAAATGCTACAAGAAACCACTAACAATCATTATATTGCCACTTAGAAAAGGGGAAAATATATATATTTTTTTCATGGCATAGATTGAACTTTCAAGTTATAGAAAGACAGTTTTGGCAAGCACCTGAATCAGTTGTTAGGGCAGAAAATCCATTGATTTCAATGGGCACCCAAAACCAACAAGCATTGATTGACTCAAATTCTGCTTGAATAAATACACTGGATTATGCTGTAAGCTTCAAAACTAAACCCTGCATTTTACCTAGCTACTGGCATTTTAAATAAAATACTGAAACCCTAAACCAAGTGCATTGAGAGTTGTCAGGGTGCACAAGCACTACCTGTTAACATATTGGAGCACTTTTATTTAAATTGCTGACTGTTATTAGATACTCAGTGATAAATGTTTAAACATCTATTTTATCAGCTACTTCTCTTCAATGAAGGAAAGGCAGCATCTCACTCTAATCTCCTTTGCAGGATAAATCATATTGGAACTATATCTAGGTCAATGAGATAGACATATTTATTCCCATTCATTTCAAGTAAAGGCTACAGAAGACCAAAATGACTCCTGGGATTTCTGAGCATGATCAAAATGATGTTAGGAGGGCATCTTTGTTCTCATTCTAGTCACATAACTATTGCTGCATGTGGCATGCATAAAGAAAATGCCTTGTGCATTCAGTAGAAGAATGACAGGAGGAAAGCTGAGAAAAAGATTCAAGGCTGTGTACTTCCTGATTATAAAGAAAAGAGAACAGAATTAAAGAGTACATCTGAAACATAAAGATGAGACTCTGATACTTTTCTGCCAGAGATCAGATTTATATCTTTTTATAAAAAAACCCAAACCCAGTGAGTAAAGAATTATTTAGTTTGCAGGTCTTGCATTTCTGTAAAATCAGGCATAGACCCAAGGACAAGCCATATATCTGAAACCTAATCTAAGAACAATTTCTAATTGTTTTCCCTTGTCACTCAAACAGATCTAGCGGATTTGAAGACTTGTTTTGCTCACTGGTACAGAAAGAATATTTTCCCTTTACACAGGTGAAACCTAGTGAAGAAAAGGACAAGAAGTGGAACATTTTATTACTCAAAGGGTATTTCATAGTTGTCAGAAGCATTCCAATTTAATCAAACCAACCTAATGTTATTGGTAGCCCCATCCAGCATTGATTTAATCAAAGTGATACAGGGCAGTTGAAATCAGAGCCTGGTTCAGCTAGCTTCCTCTACTATAATTTATTTTCCTTGAAGTAGGACATACAGTTTCACACACTCTGACACTTTGATAATGAAAACTATGATAGCTTGGAACAGTTGTAATGAACAGATGAATAAAAGCCACAGGATCAGCCTTTCTGTCTGTGACATATACCTGGGGAGACTGGGCCACTTCCAAGCAGGGCACAGGAACCTGATGTTAATACAAAGTTAGGCAACTGGGATGGAATAATCCCATCCACCCTAGGCTGGGCACTGCTAACTGAAAAGGATCTTTGCCCAATGAAAGCCACCTGTATCATCAGGGGACTGAAATATGTTATATATTCAGTGAAACGGGTTTGAGAGACGGTCAAGGGTGGATCTTACTGCCTATTTAGAGGACAGAGTCAAAGACTTAGATATATACACTGATGGAAATAGAAGCAATAAAAAAAATTGTAAGAATGGAAATTGCCATCATGTGTAAGGAAATTTATTTTCACTGTAGAAGTAGTTAAATACTGGAAGAGATTGCTCAGGGAGGCTGTGAAATCTCTGTCACTGGCAATATTAATATCTTGATCAGATAAGCTCCTCAATGACCAGAGTCAGGCCTAAGTTGACTGTGCTTTGAGGGCGGTGGGGTTGCACCCAAATATCTCCAAAATTCTTTCCAGTTTGTAATATTCTATGATTCCATGATTGTGATGGATTGCAATCCTAGTTCGCTGTCTAGTTCTACTGTGGAAATATTATATGACAATCTGCTTTATTTCAATCATTTTTCACATAAACTGTAAAAAAATGCTGCTTTTTCTGCAGTTTTGTCTAACTTTGGGCATGTTTTTGAAGTGTGGATTTCTTTGACTTTAAATTTGCAGATTACCAACTAGAACACTGTTAAGATAAGTATTTAAGCTTTTCTATGCTTCTCAAAATTTGATTTGGAGCCAACATGATCTATCAAGATAAAAGGTTAATAACAAATTACTAACTTCTTATCTGTGTCATTTGTCTAGGTATCTATAACGTATCTAACTTATTTCCATTTTGGTTTTAATATTTATTTTGAAATAACCGTGATCAATGCATTATGAAAAACATGCATCTGCTTCTTAAATTCTCATCACTGTACCACGTATTAAAATCTTAACCTTAAACATTAGATCAAGTGATTTATTCACTATATACTCCCACTTGCAAAGATTGCTTACATATATGTAATGACTAAATAAAAGCTACCTAATAAATGGAGTTGAGATCTATTAAATGTCATTAACAATTACCATAGAAGAAACAGTGTAATCCAGTAAACAGCATCCAAACTGTTAGGAAATATGGATTAATTTTAGCATGCCTAAAAAATTAAAAGAATAGATTCAGTGAGGAAGGAGTAAGACAATATGTGAAAGGAGCAAATGGCTGAGAACTATTCCTCTAGAAAGATATAGCAGAAACAATGAGGAATCTACAACTAATAATATCAACTAAGTTTAGCTACTTTATCTACATGGAATATTTTCGAGCAGATTATGATATCCTACAAATACTTCCTTACTTACTTTATCTAAAATTCACTGAAGTTAATATAAAGATTTCTATTAGCAGGGACACCACAATTATTTTGGGAGGTAGGGTTGGGTCTATGGATTGGACCCAAGGAAGCCTCTGCAAATAACAGAATTTATAAAAAAGGATGGAAAGTTTATCTTCTAAGGGCCATTTATTACTGCTATGTCCCTTCATTGCAAATCAAAATAAATACTACACATTTCTACTAATATACAGTATTTTTTGTTGCAGATGAGGGGTTTATGCTGTATGTTATGCTGCATTCCATGCTTACTGTGCTCTCTCTGATTTTCATTGTGGCACAAATGATCCCTTGAAGAATTTTAAAGATTAGTTTCTATGAAATCATGTTAAGAGTCAGAAAGATGTTGTGCCCATAAAGCTCAGTTCTGTAAAGCGGCTACAAAATGTGTATGACCTCTGTTAAATGCTTTCATTTAAAGACCAGAGAGGACATTTACATAAAGACTTCTTACATTGTTATCATTATATTCATTATCAATTGGATTCCTATTAAACGATCAAAAAGCGCACATTGTAAGAGTGTTAACTGCTTTCACAATATGATCCTTTTGAGGGTTTCTTCAATCTGAAATACAATATTCTGAAAGATGCTTTGGCTGATATCAGACAAGTAGAAGAGATCACAGGAGTACAAGAAGTAGAAGCAATCTTCAGGAACCAGTGAGATGGACATTAAGTTTAGTTGTCTCTTCTTCAAGTTTGGGCAAACCATGTTCACGCTCCAGCCATGGGCAGTGGGACCCTCAGGTCTATGTCACCACAGATCCCCTTCTTGTGGCAGCCAGTTAGATCCCACTTTGCTTTGCTACTGACAGGCTCCTTCTGCTCCATGACTCTAAAGGGTGTCAGGGGGCAGGATCAAACACTGACATAAAATCATTTATAGTGTTTAATTGCTAGGACTCTCCCTGATATAGCTTTGTCCAGTGGCAGCCAGCATTTTTAAAATGCCTGGGTATGATACGAGATGCTGCATAGGGCAGGGATAATTCTCATCAGGTAGTACAAGCCAAGGCCACGTGTAAAAGGGGAACATAATCCAAGCCTATAACTGTGAATCCTGCTGTGCCAGACAAAGGGTCTTCATTTATTTTGCTTGCCTTGACAAAGCCAAAAGGAGGAGGGCTTCCTTTTTTAATGATCTCTCCAAGGGCAATATCTTTATTTTTCCTGAGATCTTTTCATCTGCTAAATAACGCTCAAACACAGTAATTTCAGTATAAATGAAAACAATAATTTTGTATGCCTTTACGAATGAAGTAAAACACTAATCTTATAAGTTATTAATGAGCATTGACCTAAAATTTCCAAATGAAATATTTATCAGATTTTAACATTATAGCAAAATTAGAAGTGTAATACTGGCTAGCCACAATTAAACACTAATTGTTTGTCACATTGTGATGGATGTTTTTCGTTATATACATAATTACACATACATAATACGCTATGGTACTAATGTTCTGTAATGAAGAGTCTGATTTTCTGGGGTAATACATTTATAACTTAGCAATATGAAAAAAATGTATTGATTATTTTGAAATCACAGCAGTGTTCTCCCCTGCGCCTAATTGTGCATTCTGATGTTCTTCCAGTCTTACATCCCTCTGCAGAGCTCCCATGAATTTTTAATCTTCTGACTCAGTGATGCCAGAATCTCTATTCATCATTACATCCACTCAGCTGAATTCCAATGATCTCCACAAAACAGAGTATCAAAATATATTTCTGAGATTGATTTCTTCACAAGTTATGAGCTATAATAAAAGAACATTAAGTTTCATTACTCCACACACTCTTCTTAAAGGGTTTTCAAACAATATTTCCTCTGCTTGCTTCGATTCTTGGGAGCAGAGCAAGGTTGGAAAATAAAAGCCTTTTCAATATCAAAAGAGATGCTTTGGAAAAATTCTTTCCATGAAGCTGAAAGTAAGTTCTTTCATTAAAATTGCAAAGAGCAAATTTTCTATACATAATATGAATTTTCTTTTTGTCTTTGATCGGCATTATCTTTTTCTGGTCATATGCTTTCATTTATTATTTAGTTGTTCAGCTTTCTCTCCCCCATTTTTTGTGGAATTTTTAGCACCATATTATATGTGTATTTTATGTCAATACATTATGTCTTAAAATTTCTTTTCTGTTTTCAGATGACCTTCCTTGTTTTCTTCACTGTTGCATTGCTTGTCCCATTTTCATGATGAAGTGTGAGAGCAATGTGATTTTAGTTTCCATCTCTTTGCTATGTCTTTGAAACCAGTAATTTTTCAAATGAACATTTTCATTTTCATAATGTTATATTGGTCGTTCAAATCTCTTATATCATAAATAAAAGCATTTAAACTTTAAAAATCCAGATATTTTGCAATTATTTTTAATATTTTACAATGTATTTATTATAATGTCAATATTTTATAATATATACATGCTAGTGTTAGAAAACAAACCATATTATGTTGTGTAAAATATCCATTATATGTGTTGTATATTTTATTTTATAGAAAAAAATATATAGATAACTGGCCTTGATGATTATTAATCTCTATCTCTGTTAAATCTGCCTAAATCTCTCATTTCTCACTCTGATAGCTACAACTTGACCTTTGATTGCAAGACAATATGTGGTAGTTACCTTTGCAAGTAAAAATCTATTATCGGCTCTCAAAACTGTACTTGGAAATGGTAAAGTTGTGAAAATGCAGCACAAGTCTTTACTGAGTGATATAATACAGTTGATGGAACCCTTATTGTGAGAGGCAGCAGGAAAAGAAATTAAAGGGACGTTATCAAAGGAAAACCGAACCATCAACAAACTCATAGCACCGTCCAGGCTAAACTGCATGAGGTGAGAACCAGTATACAACTTCACTTAATCCAGGAGAGTTAACTGCAAGCTCATGCTTCTATTTTATCCTAAAGGGAACCCAGTTGCTACCCAACTCTTGGTGGCAAGTAGCATATTCTTTCCATGTCAGTTCATTGCAGTTGGCCAACATGGGCTAAGGGAAGAGCTGGCCTCAGCTCCTCCTCTCTGTGCTACAAACTAGACCATGTATACATCAAAATATGAATATAATGTAAGCAAGAGAGCAAAACTTGCAGGAAGAAAATGTAGCATACTGAACATTTATATTGCAAGGTAACCTGTTCTCATAAATAGAAGAAAAGACCTCTTTTTTTTTTTCCTCCCCTTTAGCTTCTTTTTTCTTGGTTATCTACAGAAAAGACCAGTTAAAGATATTCTCTTTACCTGTATCAAGAAGGCACAGAAGTAATGCATTATCTGGTAAATTATGCCATAGATGAGATTAAAACCAGAAACAAATCCCAATATTTCTTTAATTGTGTCATTTCCTGAGACATTTTTACTAGAATTACAGCTAATAAACATATTTTTCAATACAGGGCAGTGGACCCTGAAAGCATGGACTGACCAGATGGGTACAAGCATAGAGACAAATAAATAATTCAAGATAAATGAGGCTTCACGGCCCCTGCAGGAAATGAGTGACAGATCTCATGCTCAGAGCATTAACATGACATGAATTCAAAAGGCTTGAAATTTATGCGGACCGTTAACACTGCACACATGTGCACAAACACATGCAATTTCTTAATCAGTCCTGGCTCTGTTTCCATGTACCAGCCCCAGGTCAGGAAGGGTGAATGCTTCCAATCAATATCCAGTTGTTAGAGTAACAGCCATGTCCGTTCTGGATGGCTGAGTGGGTGAAAACATGTTTGTTCTACTTAATGTGACACAGTCCTGTCAAATTAACAACCACGATGGCAGAAGCAGGCTCGCTTAATGGGCTGAAGTCTGTTCCACAGAGGATTTATTATCAACACTTCACCAATAGATCTGAAACCTCATTACTAAAGGTTTATTTGTAGATAATAACTAAAGGCACATTCTATGTACATAGGCGTTGTCTGATTTTAAAGATACAGCGTGCCACGCTAGTTAGTAAACAGATAGTGTCTAAATTGACATACCCACAAGATAATATCTGTATGTTGCGTGAGTAGTAGAATTATTTAGTCAAGCCCCGGTTCCTTCAAAATGCAATAGGTACTAACCTTGTAAATGCAAAGAATTTCTTTTTCCTTCTCTGTCTCACTGGTAACTGTACAGGATATGCAAGAAAACTGACCCTGAACATGTGAGCCCTAATCAAGGTCTGAACCACAAATTTTAGCTCCCCTGTGTCTTGCCAGAATGGAGTCACTGAGAGTGGTTAAAAGTCAGCTTTGGCCTGCACCAGCTCTTTGCTACAGACATGCAGAACTCCTTGCCATGCAGCAGTAAAACTCTGATAATCAGATTACCAGATTCTTTTCCTTTTTCCATTCTTGTGAGAAAGATGTCTAGTGGTAATAGATAGGAGTCAGTCACAATTATTCAGAAAAACTCTTTTAAACAAGATATGTCTAGAATTTGTCATACTTGATAACGCTTGATTCAGCTGTGAGAGTATAGACTTTGTTCAGCTTTTCAGTTAATTTACTTGTACACAGGAAAGGATTTTTCTTTACCTGACTTCTAAGCAATGGAGAGAACATTTGGGTAGGGATTTAACTCTCAGTCAGTATCACAGAGACCATGTCTATGAAGAATATTTTTACCTGTAGTTGGCATAGGATTAATAGTTTTCTGTTTCCCCAAATAAATATTCTTTTTCCTATGAAAGCAGTGTGCTGTTGAAGTGGCAATGTAGCCGGTGAAAGTCCTGTTTGGTTGGTAGGAGGACCTTACAGTGCTAAAGGTCATCATGTCCATGATCTCAGCACCAGCACAGTGCAGGCTGTGTGATGTAAGTGGAACTCAATTCTGCTGCTATAACGATGTGGGGATGCAGCCCAACTAATTCTGCTACATGAAAGAGGGAGGAATAATAAGAAGAAAGAACTGCAGAGCCAGATTTGCCTTTTCTGTGTGAATGGAAAGGTGAAGATGACAACTTAAGTTTGGAGGGGAATCTTTTTCTTCCCCCAAAAGATTCAAGAAAGCCATCCCAGCTTTCTAGAGTACTCAGCACTTTGCTCTCCTTATCTATCTGCCCCCACTGCCAAACATTTACTCTGACTCCACATCAAACTAGCCCTGAGCATTCCCTTGTGCAAAGGACAATTTTACATAGCTCATAGCCTTGACCATTCCTGGTTGATTTCCACTGGGAAATCAAAATTCAGCAGATTGCAAGATTAATTCCCTGGCACATTTCAAAAAACATACAGTTAACTACAGAAAGGCTTAGAAATTCATATGGGAAATCTTAATATTAGTGTACCTTCACCTTATATAGCTCTCAGTAGTTCTCATTTTTGCTTCTAAAAATTGTAGATAGATAGATGAGCAATCCAACACTGAAAAAAGCAACCAAAATGAAATTTTAATTGAATAATTAGTTTATAAGAAGATCTTGTAAAGGAAAACATTAGACCCACATACTAAATTCTCCTGAAAGCAGATTTGAAGGAAGCGTTTCATCAAAATTATTCAATAGAAACCCATCCAAGCTGTTCTACAGAAAATTTTATTTTCACTTATTTTTATTGTTGTTATTCTACCAAAATGGTCTGCTTTCTATAAAGAGCTCAGCATCTCAACTGAAAAAACCCTTTAGATGCTTGAAAATGGAAATATTTCGGCTGCAGATGAACATCCTTTGATTAAGCGATGCTGCCACCTGAGAACTGCATGATTGGGAGTGCAGGTTGTTGTTTTGTGTGGTAGTGAGGAGGATGAGACAGAAAGTTAGCAATCACATCACTTAGTGGTCTCTGTAGTTACCTTGGAAGAGCAGAGATACAACCAAAGGGCCTGTAAGAGGTTTATGGTTATTCCGTTCTCTTTATATGTTGGAATAAAACTGCTAAAATATTTCAATGTGTGCTAACTCAGGTATATCACAAAATTTAGTGAAGGAAAACAAAGGTTTGGGAAGGTTTAAACCACCTGTGTCTCACTTATATGGATTTTGTTTCCATCACATAATTTGTTTAAAATACCATTTTCTATAATGAAACAAATTAATCAATTTAATCAACCAGTCAGATTAATCAGTCAAAGCTTTGGCAGCATCTTGAATTCACCCCTAACAATAGTTAATGAAAAAAAGCAAATCAAGTTTTATTTAGGAAATAAAGATAATTATTCTAACATTTGGCAGAATTCTCAAAGGATTTTTCCTTTATGTGCTTGCTGTTAAGAGTTCTTATACCTCCTAAATCCCAGTTTAATCATCTCTCTGCTTGCCAGACCCTGGAAGACATACTTGAGTATGTTTTATTCAACCTTTATTTGCCTGTATTTGAGTTTTTCAGCAACATGCTCTCACTATCTGTCTGCCAGGATGCTATCGATACTGTCCATTGCATTCAAAGAAGAGCCAGATGAGAAAAAGAGAAAAAGAAAGAAAAAAACCCTTTAATCTCTCTGATTTTGGACTTACTGCACGAACATATGGACGTGGGCACAGTTCATGTCTGCATTTTAGAGTTAGCTCTCATCGTTGGAAGTGTAATCCACATCCAACAGTTTGCAGCTTTTTAAGTCTCATGCTAAATTTCCAATTCATCAGGAATTCTTTTAAGTGAATTTAAGATTTAGGAAGGTGAACATGGAAAAACGTAACAGACCTGGGGCAGAATCCTGGCCTTATGAACTCAGCCTGACCTTGTTAGTGACTTAGGTGGAAATGGGATCTCATCTGTCTGGTCTGCCATTTTCTCTTGTGGCCTCAGCTGCATCCCTTGCCAGTCATCATAGCAACAAACGCCCATGATCAAGAACCCTTGAATTAAACAGAGAGCTTCAAATAGCTTAGCCAACAGGTTAAAAAATATAACGCCTTGGGATTTCATCACGAAAATGAATGATGAAGTGCAAAGTGTTATGAAATGGGCTGGGAGAGTGTCTATTTTAGAGGCAAGGGAGTAAAAAAGCTTGCCATTCTGTGACATGTGTCAGTCAAAAAGCAGGACTTTATAAGAGAGATGACAGATACTTGGATACCTCTGCCTGGTAATAAAATCCTCTAAGTCTATCAGTGCCAAGAAATCAGCTAGAAACAAGATGGAATCATATCATCTGTTTATAAAGATGGCATAAAGGAGAGTATAGTAAAAGTGCAGAGTATGAAAATAAACAGTGTAAAATTCATGTGCATGAATAATCTGTAATTTTGCATTTTTTCCTTTTTATCTTAGTAAAATATTTTCTTATGATATATCTATATTGATATGTTCATTCTAAGATGAGCTACATTATAAAGAGTGTTGCCAGCAGGTCAAAGAAGGTGCTTCTTGCCCTCTGGTCAGCACTGATGGGACACAATTGGAGTTCTGGGTCCTATTCTGAGCTCCCCAGTGTAAGAGAGATATGGAAATAACAGGAGTGAGTCCAGTGAAGGGCCACAAACATGACTGAGGGATTGAAACATCTGTCGTGCAGAAAACTGAGAGAGCTGGGGTTGTCTAGGCTGCGGCAGGTTCTTGGGGTATCATCAACATGTGTAATTGGTGGGTGGTAGGGAGGAGAGAAAGAAGATGAAGCAAGATTCTTCTTGGTCATGCACAGTGCATAGAGAAGAGGCATTGATAAAAAAAAGTTGGAAACCTTAAGATATCTAAATTTAAGAAAAAAAACTGTTTAAAAACTGTTTACAGGAAGGGAGGTCCAACACTGGAACAGGTTGCTCAAGAAAGTCATGGAGCCTTCTTCAGTGAAGATATTCAAAATCCAACTGAAGAAGTTCCTGCTGTAGAAAGGGTTAGGCTAGATCGTTCCAGCAGTCCCTTCCACACTCAGCCATTCTGTGACTTCGTGATTTCATAGGGTAAAGATTTATCACAATCTTTCTGTTCAACTGCTATCACAAGCAGGAGGCCAGTGCTAGACACAGACTGCACCGTGCTCGGACCGGGACCTGAATTTAGATGATCTCAAGTTCAGAATCCCTCATAACACGGAAGAAGTTATCCGCTCCTTAACTAGATGGAGACACGGAAATTCCTGTTGTGTAGAGGACGCTAAAACAGCACAAAAGGAGGTTGTATTAAGTAGAATGGGCAGGAGTTGTTTGTAGAGGAGTATCACTAACACATTTCTGAAAGTAAATACCAGTCTAGAAGACTTAGGAAGCACAATAAATTAATTTAATTTAATTTTAATACAGAAAACATTCTCATTTATGATATTATGATATATATGATATATGATTTAGCTATATCTTCCTTTATATGTGTTTCTAAAGGCTGGTTTCTCTTCTTGGCTGCTTCATATCAAAATAAGGTTATAAATGCCAGAGCTATAATATTAACTGCAGAGAGCACAGGTGTCGGATCAGTTTCAGCAGTCACATAGGACAATTTTCTGGCCCATAATATGTAGATTCATTGAATGTTGGCAAGAGATTGAAAAGGGAAATGGAGGCTGTACATATGTAAAAGAGGGTACTTGGAATAAACATCTGCCATCCCTATATAGATGTACAGCAACAGAGGAAAACAAGACAATGCAATGTATCTTAAGACGTCTGTGCTTAAGAGAAACCCTTCAGAACCCCATCTTAAAGTCTGAATGTAAATTGTTCTCTCAAAAAAACCCCCAATTTTTGCCTTCCCTAACATGACAATTTATCCCCTGCAGATGTGAAAAGCAAGGGCTGTAGCCAAGCAACACATAAACTTTAAGACTCCTTCCCTCTTCAAAGCAAAACAAAGCCTCAGCCCACAACACCAAGTCCTTTCTTCATCCACATAGGCAGCAAACAGCAGACTGTTAGCAAGCAAGCAAAAACCTTTTTATTTCTTTGTTTCTCTAAAATAAATAAACAAGATTGGGCATGGTCGTTGGGCATTGGAACCGGCTACCCAGGGAGGTGGTTGAGTCACCTTCCCTGGAGGTGTTTAAGGCACGGGTGGACGAGGTGCTAAGGGGCATGGTTTAGTGTTCGATAGGAATGCTTGGACTTGATGATCCGGTGGGTCTCTTCCAACCTGGTTATTCTATGATAAGATTTATGAATAGATTAAGATCTTTTAATATATTTGGAAATCTCCTTTTATCAGACTGTATCAAGGCTGACAAGCAAGCTGCTAGAAAACACAGTCTGCTCTGACTGAAAGCACTTTAGATAATCATAAACCAAACTTCTGTGCAGATACATGTATGATTCCCCCCTGCGGTAAACCTAGACCTGTACAATTAACTGAGTTGCTGGTTTCCTAGAAAGAAATATGTTTCAACAAAAATAAAAAAGATTAGATTCTCAAATGAAAAAAAAGTCCTCACACAGTGAAACTCTGAGTTTTAGATTTAAAGTTAATTCACTATGGAAACAAGACAAGATGGTAAGACTTTGGAAAAGTCAGGTTCTTTCCCTCCTTAACTTTTCTCTCCCTCTTTGGCTAAAAGAGCTAAACAAAACTATATACAAAGACACAAAGAATTTCCAAATGTCCATTTGTTATTAAAAGAAATTAAGTTTGCTCTAGTCCAGTCCCACTCTTGCCTATCCATGCAGGAATTGATTGCTTTCCTAGTAAGCTTTAATGCTGGCACTATTTTGAATAAAGTCTCACAGAAATAGTTTCGGGGTGGTTGTGGAGCATTATCTGTTACGTCTTGGCTTACAAAACAAAAACACAAGCTATTTCCCATTTAATTGTCTGCCCTAAGCCATTAGTTCTGCTGGCAAGACACGTTCCGCCCCTTGCCCTTCACTCCCTCCTGACTGGAAGACCTCAATAACACAACTAGTGTTAATCCTTCAAAAAAGATGGTCAGGAAGAAAATGTGATTTCAGCAATGCCGCCACCTTGCAGAAGGTGCTTGAGGATAGAAGACACGTTGCCAACCTTCTCGTGGCTCAGCTTATTCACTTGGAACCTGGATGACAATAGATACCTGACTTGCAAATGGCATTGAGAACAACTGATGGAAAAACATGTTCTCTCTCTATAAAACTGTCTCTTTAATAATAATTGTCAACAGGACAGATGAGAGTGTATTCCACAGCTGAATGTCTGAGCCTTCCTGCCATAGATGAAAAGGAGAATGCTATACACAGAGCAAGTATGGACACTTGTTGGCAGGAGTACATAAGTGCATTTTGCCATCATCAAAGCTCTCCATAGAAAAATATAGAAAAATAAATAGCTAAGACACTCAAATAGAATGTTTTTTATTTCCCCATACACAAAAAGCTATCTACTTTCCAAACCCTCTTCACTTTAAGTGAAAGAAAGGTAGGAGGAAAAGGGAGGAAAGCTTCACTTAATATTAATTTGCATAATAACTAGCTTTGTTTACAACATGCTGACTCTCAAAAGGATATAAAATAGCAGCTGCTTCCAAAGAAGCACATTCCTATAAATAAATAAATTAATGCAGCTAAAAATGTGTAACCATCAGGTAGCTCACACGCTAAAAACATTCTTTTCCACTTCAGTTTGTGAAACACTTAAGTTGCTTGAATACATTTTGACATCCAGTGCTACATAATAAAGTCAGAACGGATGGAATTCTGTTAATTGATGATCAATACAGACTTCATTATATTTGACTCAACAGTTTGCCTTAATAACTTTATCAGTTACTGAGTGGCATTTTCCTACTCGCACGGTTTTCTTGTAAGTATCACTGTATGTCACAGCATATTCAATAGGCAATTATAACAGGAACATAAAAAACCCCAAAGCACTTAAGAAGAGTGTGTTATTCTCAGGGTTTCAGTATAGCCAAATGAATGTTGTCAGGAGAAATCTAACATGAAAGGCATTTTTTTTTACTTAAATTCACTCCTGAAGGATTGACCCAACTTTTCACTGGCAGTGAGTAGAAACAATGTGATGAATGACAGGCCAACAACTTAATTGAACTAGAGATGTAAATTTGTTATTGTCAGATTTATAGCTTTACCGAAGTCAGATCCAACCCACACATTATCTCAGATAATCTCTTGTAAGATGTCTCAGGTGAAATATCTCTTAACCTTCGTAGATAAGAGAAAATTGCAACTAACGTGCACTGCTCTAGATTTTTGCAGCTCAGATTCCACAGGACATCACCTGCTTGTATTGTGTTTCCACCAATTTAAATTAATTTTATGAAAGCTTTGTGGCAAGTTGTTGATATATGGCAGTTCTCTTTGATTAGATATATTCTACCACAGTATAGGATCTTTGTCTTTTTCAGTTGCCTTTTTGTAACATGTTGCAATCAGGAAATAATTCATGATGAATAATTTACTTGACAAATTTAGGCAATACACAGAACCTACACAAGGGCACAAGAGTCTGTCTTTTGGGAGCAGACAAGAGAACTGGGGCATAAATATATCTTTTTGCAGCAAATTTGTTCACAGACCTGTAAGTGTGCTCATTAACTGATAGTACAGACTGTTTGATGCACGCTCCTATCATCATCTGAAAGTACAACATTGAAAAAAACAATAATTTCTGAGACTGTTAGCAGTAATTATAGCTATTCATCAAAAGTAATCATTCCTGTACCTCAGGTAGATGTGTATAACTTCAGAAACCAGACAGGACTTAAAAATACCTGTGCAGCTTTACCTAGGCATATACTGATGTCAAATGGGAGCTTAAGGGTTTAGTAGACTTCTGCTGGCTCTCAACTAGCTGTTCTAATATGTTTGAGGAAGTCCTAAACTCAAAGTACATTGCAGTTCTATGTAAATACGCAATTAGCCCAGCTTTCATCGTGTGTGTGGTGGGATCTTGCTACCAGTTCTCAACCCACAACATCGGAAATTGTTGCCTGTCTTGTGAGCATGCTTTCAGAATTAGTCAGAGGAATGCAGCAGCTTTGTGAGAATAGAGAGCAGAGAATATGAGCAATTTTTCACACTCCCTAATGAGGTATTTCTTTTGGATGGTAAAATACAACTTGCACTAGAAAAAAGCAATTTTACCTGGTTTCTGTGGTTCCCACTGCCTCTACTGCTTTAGATGGTACCTATAGGAGCTGGCATTGACTCATTCTCTAGGCTACAATGAGAAGGGGAATTACCTAAAGTTCTTTTGCATGCGTAATGTAGCAGAAAAGGCCATTACTGCAATTAACATCTATTAATATAATTATCCATACAAAAGGCTCCATAAAATAATTAGAAAACAGTATCACAGGAGATCTTGTACATAAAGTCTAAAATCTCCATTGTGTAACTGCAGGAGAAGATTTCAAACCAGCCTTTGGAATCAGAAGGTATGACCTGCTTGAACTTAAGCATCAGTGGATTTGTCTTAGTTTAGCATATTTGCCAACTAAACCCACATCCATCTACATTATCTTTTCTATAATCAACAATGCTATGCAGTGACTGCAGTGTAAGTAAGCTCACAGGCTATTAAAGAGTGGCCTCGTCTTATTGCTGGTCACTTAGCAGGGGCAGGTCAGTTTGAAAATCAGTTGTATCAGTGTTCTTGGAGCAGAAGAGAAAGGAGTATCCTAAGAGAGAAAAGAGGGCCTTAGCACAACTTCCCTGCTTCTGTGTCCAAGCATGAGGAGGCAAGTGCTTGCGTAGAGGGGCTGACAGGGAAAGGACTTGGAAGAAGGGAATGGCTCTTGGAATAAAATAGAAAATCATCCTCAGCTTGTTAATATTCTATACCATGTTTTTTGCTTTGCTTATGGAGTTCATTTTGAAGGTGTGAAGATGACTAATATGTGTCCTTTTAAGTGTAACAGATGGTACAGATTTTCTGTAACATGTCTTCAAAAGATGATACAGTGATACTGAAAATAAGATGACTAAATGTTTTGGTACTCAAATCACCAGATAATGTTCTCCACAGGAGTCAAGAAATATGAAAATTCAGAAGCAATGCATGCATTTTGTCATCAGACACTGACTCTCATACAAGATATTATGCCTTTTTGAGGCACGTTAGTTATATAAAATAACACAATTCTTTAAGTCACGCTTGGTCCTTGTGAAGAAGAAGATACATACAGAGAAATACAGCATATTGGGGGATGCCTGTCATAGTTATACACAATGTCAAGAGGGTACTGAAAGCCTCTGGCCTTCTCAGAAGGCTCAACCACACCTCCTATCAAACTTTGCTTCTCCCTGGACTTCCCAGAACTTTCCAATATCACCAGAAGAAGAGTCTAGAGGAAAAAGGCCAGCATTAGTTCACCCCATCCTACTGCAAATTGGAGCGACTAGCTCAGCTTAGACTTGCAGCCACAGGAAGACAATAAGGTGGAGGCTGAGGCATTTTCCAGATTTGAAAAAATTACAATTTAAATGAGGAAAGAGCCCAAGTCTCTGGCAGAATTGGCAATAAGCAGCTTGTACCCTGGTATATCAGTCTTCCATTTTCATGTGCAGGTAATAAACATATTAATTTACTCTATTATTTCCATGTATGTTCTCAATTACTATCCAAAAAAAACCCAGGAAGACCCACATGACTACACAGTCATTATTCACCAAGAAAATAAATCTTCAGAGCTAGAGCAGAAAAATACCTAGAAATACTGAGAATGTATCTCACTGCTCTAATACCTCTGGAAGCAAAGGTATGTTAGAAAAGCACTCATTTTCTTCATGGTTCACTTCTGCTCCCCAGATCATGACAGCTACAGTAAGGATTTGCAAGACTGAGTTCTGAACTAGATCACTGATATGATCTGGGTTAAAAGAAAAAACAAAAGAGTGGGAAAACATATGGAGCATAGAGATTTTGTGAGTAGGACATTGATTTGGGAAGGACTCAAATTTATCTGCTCTTTTTGGCCTTGCCAGTGGCCCATCTTCTGATTACAGATAATTCACTTACCCTCTGCCTGTCTTCCATCTGCAGAATAGGAGAGTTATTTTGTTACTTTTTGTACAATACTTCAAAATCTGTACATTAAGGATGTTTTCTAAAATCCAAATTCTCATTTTAATTAATTTAAATTACACTCAGTGTTTCTTCTAAACCATTTTGGGACATTTTAAAGTGTGAATTTATGTCAATGTTTAATTATTTGGTCTAGCTGATATAAGTTCTCAAAGAGACTTCTCTTTCTATAGTAAAGTAGGGAGACTTTCTGCATCTGCCAGGTGCACAGAAAAAAGATTTATTACTCCTAATTTTTGGGATAATGAAACTAGCCAATCATTAACTAATTGATATACTTATTGAAATCGAAACTCATGGGGTTTTTTTCTGTTTCATGGCAGGATAAATAGAGCCATGATCTCAACTGGGAGCTTTGTTCAGTCTATTAAATTATATTTACATGCATGATAGATAATTTAATGTTTCATTTTGCTATTAGTGAAATAACTTTTTAAATTAGCTGTTTTGTGAAGTCTTGAGGCTCTTTTCTATGACATTTTAGCATAAGTACAATGATGCTGTCTTGGGAAGAAAATGTATTTTTAATCCCCTTGAATTATATTTCAATAATTCCTGACCAATATATTCCAACAGGATAAAACAATGCAGGAAAAAAACACCAGTGAAAATGGAATAGGAAATCAGGCAAGACCTGAAACAAATTGCAGCACTTAAGTTACCTACAAACCGTACACAGCAGAGTTATGAAAAAGCTTTATCTTGTAAACTCTTCTTTATATGTAAAACTTGGAATATATGAGTAGTTTCATTCCTTTAAGACCCCAGAAACCATAGTGAAGACTGAAATTAGATACCTCTAAGTGAAGTCTTGGCTCTACTCTGAATGTTCTGTGCTTTGCCATTGTGAAAACCAGCATTGTGACCATAAGCAGAGGCAATGCTTGGAAAACTGGTGCTTTCATTTGTTTGGCTTGTGGATCTATGTCATGGAAACTACAAAATCTTTACATTCCCAGTGGTTAGACAAGATAAGAGACACCTGAACTCTAAGTACAGCATGGAACTTCACATAAAACAAGCATAGAGAGAAAAGAGAAACAATTCATTACACAGCTACATGAATTTTGACATGTGAAATGAATGCCGTGCTGCTCAAAAAAATTTAACAAACGCTGCAAAAAACAACTAAACCCTCATTCATAAATGCCCATTCTGAATCTCACTAGGTAGTTGCTTGGTTTTTTTTTTTCTGGAAGATCCTGATTCATTATTCATAAATTTCTTGGAACTGGTGGGCTGGCTACTCAAGAGCCAGTTCATGAATCAAGAAAGGTAAAGGTACTTTCAGTATTCTCAGATTTGTTCACTCATTAAAAAAATGGGATAGATGTTCATTATTTGGTCTTGTCTCATTTCTCCTTCTTTTGAAAATGAAAGTCATTTGGGGAGGGGGAAGAAGTCTTTAAATACCACTTCTATACCACTAATAACAGGTGTCCAAAGAGCACACTCTTGCTTGCTGTAAATCAAATTTATTCCATGCATGTAATAATTGTTAGGATGTGCACTATGAGAACAATTTATAAACAATAAACTAAACACCTTTTGTAGGGAGCATCTGTAGCTGGTGACTACCAGCAAGTGAGAGTCCACAGGAGCTAAAATCAACTCACAAATCATATATTTTAAAAAGCTAAGATAACAGGAGGTATTATTCCCAATTAATAATTCAGACAGATTCACTTGAAACTAACATTCAGAACAAAACCCACACCAAGTGGCACTGATTGCCTTCAATGGTCTGTCTAGTGGCAAAACCTTCTGCCAATGGTAGTCAGTTAAACAAATTTAAGAAGCAGTATAAGAACAGAACGTACGGAGAAAATTCATTCAGGAGCTTTTCAAGGAACACAGAGGAGCACTGTGCAGAATTGCTGTGATAATATATTCTTATTTACACAAGTTTAGGACCTAGTCCAACCTGAAACAATCAGCTGTCATAAGTGGAGAAATGCAGCTGTGTCCTGCTGCTCATATTTCTCCCTCAAACTACATCAAGCTTTCCAAATTGAAAAACAAACAAACAAAACCAAACAAAAACACTTTCCCTCAAGGTGCAATTAGCTAATAAAGCTTCAGAAGTTCTTGTGGTGCTTTGATACAGAATGGATTTTTTTTTTTCTCTTCTCCATTTAAGCATATTTAACAGAGGAGGTGTTAACTCCAAAAGTGAAGTCTATGGTGCTCTCAGGCCCTTTATGAACTTCAAAGTAAAGTGATAGAATGCGTGTTCTTTGGTTCTCACCACCAACATTAAAAACATTGGACCAACAGGAGAACTCATGCTTGAATGAACAATTTTCTGCAGTCCAAGAGGAGGAATTTGAAAGTCAATGCCACTGGCAGATGTTCCTACCAACTCCTCTTTGACTCCCTGTAGAAGAGAACATGAGCAGAAAAGCAGCACTATGACACATCTCAGAAAACACAAAGCTTAGAGAAAACAGCTGCACAGCCATTGCCCAGAGCAAGTGCCCACAAGAGGATTAGATGCCATGCTGGGTAGTGCATGGAGACCACAATGGAGAGCAGAGTAGCCATGGCTGCTCTGTTTGCAACGAGCCTGTGTGCTCACAGCATTCTGTTATTTGGGTCATCTGCCAAGAGTATGAATAACCTTTAAGGCCAACACCATTAAACCACTTCTTGGAAAGCATTACTGTGGTTTGCTGTTGTAAGCCAAGTTTAGACTATATCTGTGCTGCATTCGCGAGCACATGTGCTGTAGTAATCTTTCAGGGTAATGCATTGGCAGCAGCAGGAGACATTTTATTTTTACAATTGCTGGTGCACTAGAAGCGTATTCGTCTGCACTTAAATACGCTTTATGGTTATTCACATTAGGGCAAATTTTCAAAGAGCTGCTAAGGTTTTTGGCCAAGTACGCCACTGCTTTTATCGGGAACTGCATGTGTTAAACTGAACAGCGTGCTTTGAAAAACACACATACACTTTCTTCCTCTGAACATTCAGGAATGTCTGATTTTTTTTCCCCTAAATTGTTAAAGCAGTTTGTATGACTGGCGGTTTGAAAGATGTGTTGGGAGAACTTTGATTCCCTGGTACAACTGGGAAAGGCTCTGTGCCACCTGAGGATCCTCTCCAGCCTGGGGAATCCTCTTGTGGCGTGGTTCGGAGGCTGCTTGGCATCACTGAAGCAGTGCAAAGTAGCCCAAAGGCTCAAGGAGCCAGGCCCAATTGTAACAGTCAAAGAGAGATGTTCAAGACTAACGCTGTAACCTTTCCTCTTCCCCCTTTCTGGGTACACAGTCTTTGCCTAAAATAGTCATATTTTTGTTTTAGAGCAATTTCCTTTCTAATTTTTATGCTAGAGAAGAACTCTAAGCTGATATTGAAATCTCCTTTTCCAAGCTGGATGGCCCACAATCAACAAAACAAACGTATATATTTCATGCAGGCCCTTTGGTGCTTCCCTTGGCTTCAGTCCTGCAGAAACCCTGTCAACTCCAATATCCTGTCAGTTCACAAAGGGAGAGTCAGCAGGAGAAGCAGAAGGGCTGAGGCAAGGACTGTGTCCCCCTGAACCACATATGGCAAAACAGCAGCCACCACAAGCTCAGAAGTCTTATTATGCTGTCCAAAATCCACAGATTTCCCTGATTATGGGCACATTTTGTGTAAAAGGAATATCAGATCTGTGATTGTTCCTATAACAGAGATTAGAAAATGTTTTAATTTATAAGAATTATGTAACAAAAGCAATAAAAAAGAATGTTATTATCTCAGTCTAAAATTAAAGGCACATTTTGCAATTTGGAACTCATTTTTTTTATACTTAAGGTATAAAAAGTGCTGGCTAGAAGATGTTTATATTATATTTTTATACTTTTTGAAAGAAAGTGATCATTACCTGAAATATTAAGACAACAGTTGTATTTGCAGAAGAAGGGAGGCAGTCACCATACACCATCCGAGGTGCTAACTCAATGTGTTAATTACTGTTTAACATGCATACAGATGCTGCTCTAGGCAATTCTCTCCCAGCATTTGGAGGAAAAGTTCAGTTTTAATCATAATCAAATGAGGCATTATGTAAAGCCACTCTACAGCAACTGTGCACTTCACTCAGTACACAGGACAGTACTGATTTTAAAAATAGGTAAGAACATGTGTGAGAATCTTAGAAAATCTTAGAAAATTACTTTTCTTACCAAAACCTAATACGGCAGCAGATGGTGAACTGGGTCTAAAGAAGCTGCAGAGAAGTCAGTATCCTTTTTTTCCAGCTTTGCCTTTTTATATGAATCAAGATTTTACCCAGGTTAAGGAGAGGATGGATCAGACTGTTTTCTCAACAAGCATTTGGATTAAGGGAAAGATGGAAGAAATTAATGATATTGTCACCCAGATCAGAAAATATGGCAGCCTGAAGAGATCCTGAAAATGCTCTGGGAAGGCAGAATAAATGATTTTTTCCTCTCTGAAAAGAAATGGAAACCCAGAATTTACCAGGTTAGTCACCTGCAGAGGCCACTAGTTCAACAGTGAAAGTAGTTCAACTTCCCGATCCATGAGCTATTTCATAGAATTTTTTTTCTGTTAAGGTTGTGATTTGTCCTGAAAGTACATATAATTGAGCTCAAAGCAGGGCACACAGACAGAAGAGATGAAGATTTTTGAAGTCTGCATTTGTAATATAACCATCTGATGCTAACATTCTGGGTATATTCACTCAGCCTGTGAAAACAGCATCAATGTAACTGCTAAACTGTATGATACAAGGTACACATATGTACTCATCTGAAGGGTTAGGCAATTTGCTTTTATGCTTTCAGCATATTTTAAATGAGCACTTAACCATTAAGAACTAAAAATAAGGAAAGATGAGCTTTGTAAGCTTGCCATGATGCTGACAGTGCATTTTGACAAACCTGCTATTATCCAGTTGAGAGCATCAAACAAAAGGTAGCACTTTGCTATGGCTTGAGAAAACTAATTCTATAATGTTTGCTGCTGGAAAGCCACATGACAGTGCTGAAAAAATCAAAAACCAGCAATTCCATACATATCTGGACTACTGGAAAAAATAAATGGACATCATCCTTCTTCAAAAAGGCATTGCTGTAAAGAAATATCACAGATTTCAAAAGACCACAAATCTGTATTCAGGCAAGAAAGACACTGCCTTTCCCAAGCCGAAGAAGTTTGCTGGCACTAGATGTGATCTATGATCTAGTCTTGGGAAGGCAGCAGCAGCACAAAATAAACTGTCGCAATCTGGAAGAAACTGTTCTTCCTCCTCTCCTACTGGCGTCTGTCTCCTGCTCTCCTAACAGCACCAAAATTGTGCAAAATTGCACCTGTGCTTAATACAGCTCTCTCCTTTCCTAAATATACAGTTCATTTTATATATAGTTCATTTTATAGAACAATAACACTTGCAACATGTCATATATGTTTCTGAGCAACCTAGACTACTACCCTCTCACCAAGCTTACTCCAGCAGGTTAAGTTTAATTAGAAACCTTACTCTGGGTTCATTTGCAGTCTCTGGACATAGGATAACGTGTTGTGGTAAAATCATTTCAGCTGAAACTTTGAAGGAGGTTGGAAAGGTGACCAATAGGGTTGAATTCCTTCAAGGAATTCTGAAATTCCCAGTCTATATTATTTAAAGAATTATATTATTCTGAGATACATCTTGGAACCTAGTAGCATAAGGGATCTACAGATATGGTCTTCATGTTACTAGCCTTTATTTTAATGTAAACTTGATTTTCCCCATGCTGAACTATTCTTTTTTATATGAATTTCTGTATGCCGGTTGGTTTGATTTAGCCTTTCGGATTTAACTGGAGTGTTGTCTTGATCATTTCTACACAACACTGCATGATTTGTTAATTAAAGGCCTGTTTCTGTGTTGTTTGTCCTCATTCTGAATTGCTTATTCATGTAGGCATTGCTTTCTCTGAGCTGAGTGGCAGTATCCCATCACTTCCCTATGACATCTGCTTCTGTTCCCCACCTATACTGAGCAACAAAAGGTGGTGCCTATCTCTTCACCTTGATCTCTTCTGCAGAGTGCTGCAGTGCTGGAGGGGCTTGAGCTCTGCTCTATGCAGCAAAGAAACAAAGCCTATTTTCTTCCAGGAACAGACTATTGTTGAGATGCAGAGGTAAAGACAAGCCAGTATCCTTCATTGGCTGCAAAGGTATTGTTGCTTACTTCAAAACACAAAAGGGCTTTTCTAAGCAGCTGTGGTTAGAGCGTGCTGGCCAGGATGTTGGATATCAAAACTGTCTGCCAGAATATAGAATACCAGAATTGGCTGAGTGTGTGACTAATAGAAAAATGGTTTTTTTTCAGAGATTTTGTCTTTTTTTGAGAAAGATTTTTTTCATGCAGACAAAAGTATATGATGTGTAAAGAAAATCAGCTCTTTGTTAATATAATGTATGTTTTCACATACCATTTCACAACAGCTAGAGCTTTTTGATTTAAACTTCCAGATATACTGTACACCCAAACAGTTACTCCAATAGCCTATAGTTATGGCGTATGTGCAATAACAAAGCAACTGGATATAAATAAATAAAATGGAGACTGTAAACACAGCTTCAGTCTGAATGCTCTTGTCATATTTCATCCCCTCATTTTAATTCAATACTAAGGAAAGCATGGAAATGTTTACCTTTGTCTGATCCTGAATTCCCTAAATTTATGTGGAATCATGCGCAGATGCTCTGGAAACCTGCCTGGAAAAGCCTGGCATTTTAATTGATCCCAGAGCCTCTTTCCTCACAGCCCCTGCTGCTACAAAGTCTGCTTCTTGCTCCAAAGGGGCTGCGTGGTTGCCTAGCCACGGTAAGCGGCCAGGCAAGGTGGAGAAATCCAGGGGAGGAAGTAACCAATCAATTTTTTAATTTCCCTGTGTAAACAGCAGCAAATCAGGATGGATTTTGAAATCTCATTAGTGGAAAGTGAGATGCATTGTGTGCATTTTAACATATGTATTAGCTGTATGCAGAGGCTTGCAGCCAGAAATTATAAGCCACTGGGTAGGCTTCACAGGCTTATTTCAGAAGAAAATCTGAATATGTTATTTAAAACTCTGAATGTTTTTGGGGGGTGGGTGGAATAATTTTTCTCTATCACTACTATCTTATTATTTTTAATGTTTTCTTAGTTTTGTTATAAGAAATATACTTTTCTTTATACCTGAAAAGCTAAATATCGGCAGAAACAGGAGGGTGATATGCAAAACAAAATCCTAATGCTAGGAGGGTCTAGTATGAAAGGAAGAATTATATGCTTGTCCTCAAAGATTTTCAATTAGTGTTGTCTCAGCATATGAATAAAAAGCAGTGCAAATTTATCAGAGTCATATTTGCAAGTCAGTGAGTTGTGTGGTCCCTCTACACCTTCCTGCATAACAGGATGGGTTTGTGTTGTTTCTAGATGTGTAATACAGGTTGCCTAGGAAGCTTGCCCTTCTGTGTCATTATAGAAAAGAGATTATTGAAGGTATTCCATGCTCCCTGCTGTATCATCCCAGTAACTTCCTTGGAGAAATGATCAATGATCGTTTGAATACCCTGACCCATTGCTTGTTTCCGTAAAAACAAGTATTTTACTATGCCACTAGCAATATGCTACTTCTGCCTTAGGGATCCCTACTTCCTAAACGTAACCCAAAATTTTAATCCATGTAATGAAGAGTATTTCTTACACATGCCATGAAAACTACATCACCATAAAACAATACAGGAATTTGTTGTGGGTGTATCTACAAAATTTGAAAACTATGATGCATACCACAGGCTATTTACTGCATTAAAAATGAGTTAGAAACAAATGTTATATACACATGTACACTGACTTTGCAGGAAAATGGATTTGGGCTTTTAATAGGAAAATACAGATTTGCTTCTGTTTCCCAATATAGACCCTTTGGGCACAGTGAAGTATTTAACATGGACATTAAAGACTTTAGAAAGAATTTTTTTTCAGTAATCTTGAAAAGAGAAAGAAATCTTAGCCGCATTCACATCTACATGAGTTCTGTCACTGACTTAAGCGAACATTTCTTCCAAGGGCTGTACCAAAGGAAAGTGAAGCCATTGAAAAAGTGGCCAGGCTGGCTGATTGCTGGAGGTGTGTATAAGAGGGGAAAATGAGAAAAGGAGAGTCAAGAAGTCGAAGAAGGACCCAGGGAAAGGGCCTGGGAAAAAATTTTCACAGAAATAAATTCTAACCCTATCTCTGTGGTTAAGGCAGATGTAACTATAGAATTCACACCTGGCAGTGGTTTTGGGAGAGAATTCTTGCAAGATCTAATCCGTACGTTGTCTAAAAGACAAAATTGGTCATTATGGAAACTAAATCATTCTGGTCACTAATTCAGTCTGTCAGAGTGATGCAGACTGGCATCTTTGAATGCTACTGCATTTCAAGTTATTATTCTGGTATTAAGAATAGATGTAATGCTCTCCATTACAAACTTGAGTGAGTTACATTACAAACATGCTGTGAGTCATGTTTGTGAACTTCTTGAAGTTCTACTGTTGTTGCAGGAGAAGCAGTAATGGTTTTAAACTAAGGGAGGGTACATTTAGACTGCATATAATGAAGAAATATTTTATCACAAGGGTGGTGAAATACTAGCACAGGTTGTCCAGGTTAGGAGTGGAAGCCCCATCCCTGGAAACATTCAAGGTCAAGTCGGATGGGACAATCAGCAACCTGATCTAGTTAAGGTCCTGCAAGAGGGTTGGACTAGATGTCCATTAAATGTCTCTTCCAATGTAAGGCATGCTATGACTCTGTGATTCTATGTATTGTCTTACTATAAATATTAGAAGCAGATTTTATTTACAGACTAGCATTAGGAAAAGGTGACTGGAGAGAGGTCCAGAGCAAAATTCTGAAGCACTAAAAATACTATTCCCCTGTCCTTAGCCCCAGTCAAGCTCACATGCTTATTGCAAATTCTCCAATGATTTCACTTTACACTCCATCACTAGCCTGAATGTAGAAGTCTCCAGCTGAAAAGAAACCACATTAAAAAATGACTACTGAGCCACCAAGAATTCACATAATTCCAGGACCTGAGAACCAATGCAAAAGTTGAGATGCAAGGCAAATTGTCTGGTTTTGCATAACTAGAAGAAGGTCTGGTTTATTGATATTCAATGCCAGCCAAAAGCCTGAGCTTTCCAAGTACTTCAGAAGTAAGAATAGATTTGATTAAAAAAATACAAGTGAAAGTAATTTTTTAAAGTGCTATTCACAGAGTGTGAATGTGAACTGAAGACAACTTGAGAATTCACATATTAAAGGCCCTGAATGACTCATTCATACATACAGGGATTTATATTCATTTAACTGAAAATGAAATTTGGCCCAGAGCTAATAAATAGTCTGAAAAGCCTAACCTAGAGATAACTTACTATTTTCATAGGAATAACACAGTCTATCACAGACTTTGTAAATTTTCATTGAGTGTGACTGATAAACTGCATTAATCTGCAGAGTTGTGTGCACCTGATTTTTATATCAGCCTAATGAATGAAATAGTTGTTGGAAATCATGTGACCTTTGAAATTGCCGATATGCCTGATGGAAATGACCATTCGTATGCTCTAATTGGAAAAAGTACACTCAGAGCTTTGGCTGGGTGAATATGGAAAATGGTATTTTCCAAGAACTACACTTATCAAGTATTTGGTACACATATTCCAAATAATCCCTCCTTTAAACTATTAAATTCTGATGTAGGGTATCTGTCTCCAGAAGAACAATCTACAGATGCACAACAGCCATGCAGCTACGGTGTTTATTAGAAGAAAAAGGTCCTAATCCCAACATATTGAAATCAAAACCTAATGGCATGACCATTGTGAGTCCCAAATGGGATATCATTGTAGATAAATACTACTTCCTTGAACTTCTTTTTCCCCCTTTCATTTTGACAAGTAGAGCTGATCAAAGTAGACTGTCGAGTTACAAGCCTTGAA
This sequence comes from Phaenicophaeus curvirostris, assembly GCF_032191515.1. Taxonomy (NCBI): domain Eukaryota; kingdom Metazoa; phylum Chordata; class Aves; order Cuculiformes; family Cuculidae; genus Phaenicophaeus; species Phaenicophaeus curvirostris. Next base: position 5,832,279 of record NC_091396.1, read on the forward strand.
AGACTTGAACAAAAGATAAAGCTACTGATTCATGACCCTCCCTGGCCTTTATGGTCACCCATTCTATGTCCTGAAACTCTAAAACCTATCAGAGGAATTAGGAATTAGGCCAGAATTTATCTGCTATTTTCTAGGTTTTGTCTTACTGAACAAGTCAGCTTAGTCCACTCCTCTTTTTCCAACAAATGGAGCATTGACAAAATTGAATCAGATTCATTTCACCTACTGAAGTAAAAGCAGTAGGAAAATTCTCCATGAATTATAGAGAATTTGCTAAACTTCATGTTGGCCCATTGAAGTGGGCTAATTCAGAAGCATCTCCCGGTTATTAAGTAGACTGATGTTAAACTGGACAGCAAAGACTTCCCTGTGACTATCTCCACATTGTTTTGCTATCACCTTATTTTGTCATAAAGGTAAACACATGCATATTACTTACTATAAGGCACTTTAAAACTGGTTTAAAGACCTTGACAAGATTCTGACATTTAGAGTAATATTTTGCTTTTAAAACAGTGGTCTGAGTGAGCTAAAATTATCATAATAATTTGACCAGCTGTTGGTAATGAAATTACTAAAGCCAAAAAAGTAAAAGTTATTTTATTTAGAGTCTGAAGTTACTTTTATTTTCACTAATTGTCATGGGAAAGAGTGAAACTCAGTCAAATAATGCTAGATTTGCAATAAGTAGAAGATTAATAACAAGGAGTTTTAGGGGTTGTTGTCTGTTTGAAGAGCTGTTTGGGCTTTTTTTTGTTTCGTTTAGCAAAAATGCTTTTTGCTGCCTGAGGTCTTTATATAGTAAAGTGAATATTACTTACATGTCAGCAGACAAAATCACTGAAGGTATCATCAGTAAACGTCCTCTGGAAGGAAAAAAATAATATTATTAAGCATCAGCTATAAGCAGCAAAATACTTTTGGTTACATTATTTAGCTTTGATTCACCCCACACAGACAATAATTTGTTTATGAGGGTAAGTGAAATCTTTCTTTATCAAACATAACTTAAATATAGTGCTTTTATAAACTCAGACACTTTGCTGTCTTTATATCTCAGTAGCTGCTTGGAGAGGATAGGGAATGTGCAGGAAAGGACACTAAAGGGATGCTTCATTCCCAACAGGCTGTTGTGTCCTTGACTGCTTTGTTTAATCCTCCATTCAAATTGCCAACGCAGAGAAAAAATGGTAGTAATTTTCTCTTGTAGATGAAAATCCAATAGGGAAATATAGACTTAATTCTCTATTGTTTAGAAGACCTATGACTTCTAGAGTCCTCAATCACTATCAACTTAAACTGATTTTCAGTTCATAAGTCAGGCGAGAACAGTGACACAAGAACACTGGGAGAAATACTTCTATTTTGTCAAATAGGTTTTCAGAGCAATGGATGTTGCTGTTAAAACTAAAATAAAAATTTCTAGGTCAAAACCAATTTCAAATAAAAGAAAGATCCACACTAGCACTTTTTTGCTTGAAAGTATTCCTTTACAATGAATGAAAGAAGAGATAAAAATATCTTTTACTCAGAGATCATATGGATGTCACAGTTCAGGCATTTATTTTATCATCCTTCAAACAGCTTGAAAACTTCTGATATGTTTGATCAGTTCTAAAACTTGCAGTCCAACAACTGGTAAGAATTTTCAAACAGACATTTCATTTTAAAAGACTGGGGGTTTTGTTACATTTATCTCGTTAGTTGTGAGGTGCTGTAATGAGGAGTGAAAACAAAAACAATATTCGTAGAAATCAAAACTTTTGCAGCAGTTTGAGGGACTGCATTATAGAGTTCCTCTCTTTCCTATCGCAAGACCAGCCATTAAATAATTCTTCTACCTCCCAAAACTCTTCCCACCAGTTTCCCAAATGGATTTTCCACTTTACCTTTTTGTCCCTACTTAAACATTAATTTTCCTCCCATTTCATTGTGTGCAACCAGAGAGGTGAAATAATTGTGGATGTTCCCTCTTTTACATTATGGTAAATAGGAGGGCTCTTTTCATGCTGACAACACACTCTCAAAAAGCTGGACTTCACTTGTTTTAGCAGACATTTGGTTTTTAAAACTCTCAGAGGGCCTGACCATATGTTCAGCTTATATTTATACAGCCTGGTTAATTTAACCCATTAGAGTCTCGTAACTGGCTTGAGAAAGTGCATTTCATAAGTCTACCAGGCTTGTAAATGTAATTCTATAAAACGCAAATTTTCAGTATTAGGACACTCAGTCTAAGTTTTCTGTTTAAAATACTTTTTATTTTATAGCAATCGCATAAAGATTCAGGCCAGAAACAAAGAAAAAAATCCATTTAAATCACCTCTCAGACACTGGAGATCCTTTCCAGCTTTGACATGGGGACGGTAGAAAATGGGCTTTCAAAGTATTTTCATTGATCTTTTGGTAAATGTTGCTTTTCTCATAATGATATATTTGATTAGTGTTCGCAGATGTTCCCAGTAGTAGCTTTTCTTGTGCCTTCATCATAGCAGCTAGACTCTCCAGGGACAGCAAAGAAAAGTGTTGATTCCTCCTCACCACTGTTAAAAGCATTTCTGCAGAGCAGGGGAAACAATGATACTAAAACTGTCTCAATTCTTATAGTGTTGAGGCAGAGTAAGATCTTTTGGCCAACAAAGGATTCTGAAATATTTAGTAGTTCCTGAACTTCTCTTTTCTATATGTAAAGCATTCTGGGCTCCGTTTAGTCAAGTACCTGGGCTAGGGGAAAAAAGAATAACGCAGAACGTCTAAGTCATGTCCAAAGTAGACTGAATTAAGCAGTACAATTATTTCCTTTTGTACAGCTGCCATCACCCAAAAAGTTGGACTCTCCACTTTTGAGCTTATGTTGAGGGAGGCAGGCTTAATACTGCACTGGATCTGGACTATCATACCAAGAGCAAGATTTTCCTGGCCTTTTTTTTCTTTTCATATAATAAGTGGAAGGCGAATTAGCTAACACCAAATGCTTTAAATACCCTGTCCTTCTGTTAGTTTACTTATTCATAAGAATATGGTTTTGTTATGTAAAATTAAAAATAATGATTACTTGTTATTAGTTGCAATAACACACGCAAATACAGTGGGCTTTGCAAGATGCAAGGGAGGAACCATTCTTCCCTGGTAAGGTTACAGTGTAGAGGGCAAGCAGGTGGAAGAGGGGAGGTAGCATCTCTGACAAGAAAGCAGCTCAAGTAGTAAGAGACCTAAGCAATCTCCGTACTGATAAAAAGCATTCTGAATCCACTGAAAACCTTGATTTTAATATTAGGCTCATACTTAACAAATTGTAGAGAGAGGGAATGTAACATATAACCATTTAATTTAAAAATTGTTTTAAATTAAAATACAGTTCCTATCACATTCCTCAGGTGGAAGAGACAGAATATGCTGTTGCACCGCATTTTTGCAATGGCTTTGCAAGGTACTTTGTTAGATATTTCTTTATAACCAAATGAGAAAATGGTAGCTGAAAAATATTCTTAACCCCTGCAATGTCTCTCAAAAGTGAAAAGTAGAAATTTCTTCTTGCAGAACTTCATCTAAAACACTCATTTTCAAGTCTAACATTTCATTTTCTTACTATGCTAGCAACTAGGTAGCAAGTCTTAGGCACATGTTCAGGTTACATTTCTCTGCTTCTTGCATATTCCTTATTCACTGCCTTAATCCTCAGAGTAGATATGCAAGCAGAAAAGCATACTATCTTTCCAATTTATTCTCTCAGTGAAGGCAGATATGCATGACAAGGATCTGATCCCAGCCATTCAGAAACTGAAGTTCAAGTGTTTTAATTACAAAGTTGTTAGGTTTTATCCCAGCCTCAGGAGAAATGAGATGGAAAGTGTCACTTAGGTAGCATTCACAGCACCTAATTTTTGGAGAACTGACGACCTCTACTCTTATATATGAGCATGTGCACTCATTTTCTAACTGAATCAGCTCTGAAGTTCTGATTTCCCCACTGGCAATATAAAGGGTCATGGAAGGAGAGGTTCCTAACTGAGACAGCTGCATACACCTTCCTGAAATTTGGTAGATGGAGTATTACTGCTGATTTTTCTGGAGGCCAAGAACTGCCTGGAGTAATTTGCTTCCAGCCACAGACTGGAAGCAGAACATGAAGGAGGCTCGGAAAAAAGACTAAGTGACTTTTTCTAAATTCCTCAAGAATCCAAAAGTAATTCAGCTGTTTTTGTTTTCAATTATTTGAGTATATCATTGTTATTTTTATATTTTAAAGGAAAACCGCTTGCTCTTGCCTGTCATTCTGTTCACTGCGATTATTCTTTAATCCCGTAACAGTGAAAGCAGCGGGATGTTCCACAATAAGATCTATGACTGGTAGTTATAAAGTCTGCTCCTTTGTCACTTCAGTGCAGTGGGTCATCTCATTAATGAGTAATGGACCATGGTATCCTACAGTACTTCTTATACCTTGCTGCATGACCTAAACGTAACATGATTGTACAGCTTACTCTGAACCTGCCTTTATAAATGCAGATCGCAGTTGAAATTTCATTCTACAAATGCATGTGTAAAACAATTACATGTGAATCTTGGCAGCTGCAACTTTAAAGATTGCTTAGAAAATTCTGTCATAACATGTCCCAATGGCTTCAGCAAAGCAGGATCAGCTCTTTAGTATATACAGACAGAGAAAAAAAAAAAGATAGATATTTAAAAAAAAAATTTTTGGATTAGTATATCTCAATCTGATATACACTGAGCTTCACACCAGAGAAAACTTTAATGTATTAATGCACACCATACATATCCCTACTATAATTAACTCTAATCTCTAGTTTACCATTTGAGGGTTTTTTTATCACACTATTTCTGCCAGCTATTCCAGAGAATGTTTTGGCATCACCATTCACTGTCATTCAAAAGGGAGGAGGTGACTTCCCCTGCCTGGAGTAAAAACCCTAAGAAATAGATTTGCTGATAAAACATTGTCATGCGATTAGACTGCAAATGAGCACCAGGGTCTATAAATCTACCCTTTCAAGAGAAAAATAAGGAAAAAACCAGCTAGGTAAAAGTCACTACTTTGGAAAATATTTAAAAATGTAGGATAATTTCATGCCACAGAACTAGCCAAGCTTTGTACCCTTTACAGATGAATTCTGTCCAGTGATAAAATAATTCATTTTGTGTGAGTCATAGGATGCTACTATAAAAGTCAGTGGGTATTTTCTATTGAAATAAAGTTTGGGAGCTCTCTGTTAATGGATTAGAGCTTTGTTCAAGACAATCTTTAACTATTTTAGTCTACCAGCTGAATAAATGACTGTTGAAGAAGTAGGTACAGGCATGAAGCAGCCCCATAAAGCTGTTTCTTATCTTATTGGTAAAGTAGGTGTTAAACAGAGAAGCCTCAAAGCCAGTTGGAGTACACAAAGGCTATTCTAAAGTTCATAGCCGTCATACCCAGCATCATTTCCAACTCCTCTAAAGTAAAAGGAGATCATCCATTAACTTATCATAACTTACAGCAAAGAACTTTTAGAGGAAAATACCTCTTTAAACTTTCCCTTTTCCTTTTGGAAACCTTCTAAACTACGGTAGTGACCAGTATTTGCAGAGGTAGAGCTTATCTCTACCTAGTACTGTTTTTAATCTAAGATTGCTAAAGCAGAATGAGAAATTGTGGACTCCGACATCATTTTTGTTGGTTTTGGTAGTGGGTTTGTTGGTTTTAAAAATTTCTAGAGATGATTATGTATTTACTTAAAGCTGGTATTGACTAGGATGGTAACAAACACCTAAAATAAACACCATTATATCTACCACTATGGGTGGTAAGACAGAGCACTAGAACAAGTTGGCTCTGAGCAGAAGCATTGGACTACATGCCTCCAGAGGTCCCTTGCAACCTCAATTATGTTATTCTAGTTAGCAGAATGTGAGCAAATCCTGGTAAGATGCTTCCTCACTACTTTCCACATTATGGTATCATTGCAGCTGTGATACTGGGAACAATCACAGCACTCTTGCCTCCAAGTAAAGACCCCATCACACACAAATGTTATAAAAATTCAGTCCTTCTCAAGCAGCATCAATAATGCAATGATCTCAGAATAGAGCAGGATTCATTCCTTGCTTTAAAAAGGGATTCTGCTTCATCTTTTCTTCTGGTAGTTAACAACACAATTTTATGATTCGCATTGAAGGAAAATTCATTCTTTTAGATTAGTAAAAGTTGCATCTGAAATAAGTCTGAAACAGAATTAAAATATTCTCAGAATTGCAGTATAATTATGTTTAACAATCCTGGACCCAGGACAGTGATTTTTGTATTTACCAGTGCCTAGGAAAGCTTTCAGATTATATTACAAGCAAAATTATATTTAATTGAAAATGTTCCGTAATTCATACCTGCAACATTTTTTCTACAACTCCACCATATACATTCATTTTCTGCAAGTGAATTAGGATATAAATTTAAATTCTGATCATGAGGCCAAGTTTGGGTTTTATTCTGCAAAAATAAAACATCAACAAAAGCTGCTAATGCAGTCTGATTTTGTTGCACATATTAATACAGATTGTTGGACTTATACAAATTGTTGTCACAAAATGTACTCAAAAGACCAGTGTTTCTGCCTGTTCGTGCAAATGTCAGACCATGGCATCATTAACACTGCATAGTGTCCAATAATTCTGTTGTCCCCATGGAAAAGGACTGTGCAGAAATAATTACTTGGCAATCACATGCACTTCATCACTTCCAAATTAGATTCTAGTAATCCACCGCTTTATTTCCAGAGAAATCAAATTACTAGAATGGAGTTTCCTTCACTCTTTTTGCCCTTAATTTGATATTTATTGCCACAGATGCAAACTGTGGGTTAAGCAAAGTCAAGAGAGAAACATAACTGGGGGAGAAACAGTTGGATAATGTGTTTCAAACCATAAATGAAAATGGTCCTTTAAATCTTCTCTATTCCAATGTAAACCCACTTAGTAAATCAATGGTATAAAAAACAACCAAAAGTTTATCCAGAGAATAGTCTGGCAAAATCCACGTTTTGAAAAAAAATGAACTTCTGATCACCTAGGAATTCCTTTTTCACTTTTAATAGTACTCTTACAATGGTATTCTATAAAAAATCTCATTTAGTCACCTTGGAGATCTTTGTACATACATACATACTGTAACTTCATTTTGTTGCTGTGATATCACCAGAAAAAAAAAAACCCAATGATTTTTTACTGTTAATAAATAATTGGGATGTTAGAATTTGAGCTTTTCCTGTACTCTGAATGAGGTGATTGGCCCATGTTTATCAGGTCATGTCTATTCATCACAATATTTAATCAAGTGTTTAAGTGTAAGCACACAAGTGTCCTGCAATTGAATGAGACCAAAGGGGATTCTTAAATAAAAGTTATATTTAAGGCGTTTGCTAAAGAAGTGTTATTTGAGTACATTTTACATGCTCAAGTGTTTTGATATATTTTGTTCTTTATTTTCTGCACTGACAACTTGGTATGGAATCTAACCTACTGAAATTAATACCAAGTCTTGCAGATCCTCATCATCTATACAGCAACTGATGATTGTTTTGGGGTCTGTTATTCCTCTTTTAGTGGGTCCTAAGACAGTTTATTTTATAAATGCATGTAGAAAGGGCAGGCAAGTGTTAAAATGCGACAGGATTAAATCATCTATTGTTTCTTTATTTAATCACTATTGATTATATTGTACCTTTAGGAAGTTAGGTATGTGGATTTCACTCAAGTCTCTGTAGGCCTTTAGAGATGAATGGAGTCCTGTAACACTAAAATGAGTGGTTTTAGCTCAGGAACAACCAGTGTTTACTGAGTCATGAAAAAGACTAAACAGTGTTTTTACTTGCTGATATATTTACAACTAGAAAGCAAGATAGGTGGATTTAAGCACTTCTGTTCAAAAGACATCTCATGATGTATTGTCTAGAAGCAGAGCTCTCTGTTGCTTGCTGCCATTATATTAATGCATTGAAATAGTATTGCTTCTTTATTTGTGAATGCAGAGGTAAAAGTACCAAGGTAAAATGAAATTCCAGAAATCAGAACTCTTGCTAGACTAATAGCCTGGCTCCCTATTTCTACTACAATCAAAACCTAATGTTTCAAATTAGAAATACAGGCTATTGGTTATTACTGCACAACCCATAAATCTCTCTTTCAGCACTTTCAAGGTCTAGAATGTTTCACATGGATTTTCCTTTGGGGAATAAGAATCCCTAAAGTTTCACAAGTCAGGACTGGGAGAACAACTGCAGTTCATATGATTCTCACACATTTTTTTATTGGATTTTCAGTCTACTGGCTTGCACATCCTCTACTACACAAAAGCATTCTCTGAGATCCTTTGATTTAGGCTCCTTACTACAGAGGACTTTCAGGCACCCTCAGGGGCACAGCTTGCTCTAGTTCTTGTCATATGTCACAAGGTGACAGAATGGAGATTGCAAAACTGTGGCCATCAAGGTCAGCCTTGCAAACAAGAAAGAGAGTACCCATGTGATAAGGATCTGGAGAACCTTTCTGAACAGTAAAGAAAAGATACAGCTCCTTTTGAAGCATCAGCTCTCTCCACACAGCACTACTTTGCGCTAAAGATATTCCTTCTCCTCAACACTGAGCACAGAAACCTGGCTTCACTAAAATTAATGTGAGTTTTGCTATTGCTAGAAGTGGGATATAATTTGATTCTGTTGTGTGTTCTCTTTTTTTCCCAACACAGCTAAGTCAGCACTTCCATTCAAATTTAGCTTGCAGTATTAGCACTGCAAAACAAAGAAGCAAGCAAGCAAGAAGTCCCAACCTGAAATCTGCCACAGTCTTTTTGTCTTTTAATGAATGCTTCCCATTTTTGGCAGTAATAATTATGATTAGATTTTCATCTGTCGAATGATGATGCAATCACATCAATTACAATTATGACTAAGAAATACTGTCAGAACTGTGTCTCTAATCATACTTAGCATTTTTCACTCTATACTTGCTCAGTAAAATCCAGTGTCATCAGCTCAAGAGCTCAAAACATCTGTTGGCAGAATTAGCAAGGGCATATAACTTTTGCAGAAGAAACTGTGAAAGAACAGGTTTTTTAACTACTGAAACCTAAACTTTAAGTTATACCTTCAGATATTATATACATGGAAACAGATATTTTCTTATTAGACATTTTTATTAAAAGTGGGTTAAAATCACTCAGACATTTTAGGAGAGGCTTTTACAGCATAAAATCACACTATTTTAAGGCGAGGGAAGTTACTGCTTTCAGTTCATTACAACCAAACGTTCTGGTGCACTCTAGTGGCAGAACACTGAGATGTACAATAGCTCTGCCGTTTATCTGCTTTTTAAAATCCTGGAAAAGGCAGAATTATTTTTCCCACTCTGGATGTACAGGTACATAAAGTCTCCTGTACTGCATTTCACTAATGCTCTCACATGGGGGAGAACTGAAGCGCTCCAAAGAGTCAATAAGAGACAAAGAACCCTTGATATCGGGTTCCCTGTAAAGCCAATAGGCTGCAGCTTTAAGGCTTCATCCCACCATCAGCAAGGAACCATGTACATCCAGATGATGCTGATTTGGGCTCTAAATCTCTCTCCCTCACTTGGATTTCATGGCCTTTCAGGACTTTATGACTGATGACTACTACTATGTAGCTTATATAACAGGGACATGTGTACAAGTGTACGTACACCTGCATTTCCAAATACACAGGCATATGGATGTAAAAATATTATACCAGTCAAAGGACAGTAAAGAGGGGAAGAAAAAGAAACCATGCATGCATACTGACTGACAATTGCCCAAACATTCAGAAATTAAGCAGGGCAAAAACTTGGGAAAGAAAGAGAGAAAGCTAAAAAAGAGAACTAAGATATACATTTTATCTGCTCAAAAACCAACAAAACCAAATGCTAGCATGATATTATGAAGCTTTAACATTAAAAAAACCAGTGCCAAAATAGCACTAAAATAATGTATGTGGAAGTGCCATTGTTGTTAAAAGAATAAAATGTTTTCTACTAAAAAGGAACTTAATTATCTTTAATTGTTAAATATGGGGTGATTAGGAAGAAATTTCAAATATTCTTAGGTGAGAGAGAATGTACATTCTACCCCAGAACGAAAACTAAACAAAATTTCTTATCTAAAATGTCTCCTATAGACAGCACCAGACCACAAGTTCTTACATTCAGAAACTGAGATGCAGGAAGATGAAGTGTCTTGTCCAAATTAATTTCTCTTCCTAATGGCAAAGTTGAATTAGATCTCAAGTCTCTAGAGTTCCTCTCCAGTGCTTATCCAGTAAAGAATCCTCCTTAGTGAAAGCATGTATCTTATCTGGAAAGGTGTTTGCATCACTTAATCACTCCAGTCCTGGTCATCTTTCTAAATGGTTCTGAGATGAACTCTTGTTTATGAATTGCTACATGGCACAAGATAGATGCTAATGACTGAGAACATTGTTTGATGTGTTAACATTTCACCAGAAGAGTAGTTGCATTAGGATAAAATGTATGGTGTTGCCTACCCTGAACATTAAGGAGTCGTTACACAACTTCTCTCTTTTTATTGAATACATAAATTTCATATTGATTTCACTCGCTTGCTAGCATCTGAACATCTAGGTACCATTTGCTTTCAAAGCATATAAGTTTCTCCCTGAAGCTTACTTAAAAAAAAAGAAAAAAATAATCAAGATTCCAGATCTCTTTACATGTCCCAGAACTGAGGCTTTAAATCAAGATGATTTTACAAGCTTCATGAAGCTTGTAAAAATCCTGAGAAATTACAGATGTGTTTATAGCTAGAGATTATAAGTAAATAAGCCAAAACACAGGATAGGAACTAAAGAAAAATTCTCTGCCTGAAGGACAGCATAAAAAAAACATTATTTGCATCCGCAGAAGCTATAATGCAATAGTATTTACTTTTCCAAGAGCAAATACAAGCATTGTCACTTCTAGACCATTGTTTCTAAACATTTTGTCTGCTTCACAGTATAGAACCACAATCAGAATTTCCATTGGTGTGTGTAGACAAGCTTTAAACTAGATAATTTATGTGGATAATAAGAATAATACCAGTTGTTCGAGTCTGGGACCTAAGGTTTGTGTTCTGTAATGAAAGCCATTCCATAGCATATGTGGTGCTATCAGTAAGCAGATTACACTGTAAAGATCTCTACAAAGTGCAGGCAAATCTTTGGACTAAAAGGTAGGTATTGTCTTAACCCAGTTTCAGTTCCTGTCAGATTTGAACAATAATTTGCATTTGGACAGCAGAGATTAATTTCTGGTACACCTAAACATCATGTATACTGTTCTACACCATGAATAAATCCACTGAAATCAAAGGGATTCTTCAGGAACAAGATACAGGAAGGAATATCATGTTTAATTCTATGCCAACCAAAGGAATTTTATTTCTTTGCTCAGGCAAGACACAAGGGAACTTTGTTGTCACAGTGTTCCTTCACAGCATCATCAGCTGACACATTTTTCAAAATATAAATCTATAATAAAACATAAATATAAAAAAATATAAATTTATTTGTGAAGTTGTGTATAATTTGTCAGTCAGATGAAAGCTCCTGCTCCTGCGTTCTTCTACTAAATTGCAGTTGTTTGCAATTGTTTTCTGGTCAGTTCTCAGAATGTGTGAAGAGGCAGAAGTTTCAAGACAGTTTATTTGAGATGACCCAGAAAAATCCGTAACCAGTAACTTAAAACCTTCTAATTTAAGATTACTAGTCATACAATTCCCGACCATGAAATCTATTGTGCTTATCTACTGTACAGAGAAAGCAAGAAAAAGCAGTCTTCATTTAGGGCTCTCACTTTATCCTACGCTAATGTGTTGTCTCGCATATTCCACATAGTTTTTAACTGGGGAACAGAACGAGCTGTTTGTGGAGTTTTCTTCACATACCAATTCTGAAAAAATATTTTTGTGCCATCTGGACGTTGCCTACAGGTTGGTAGCTATCCAGGCTGGTGGGAGGAACTCAAGTGCTTGTGCTGTACCAGTGGTGGTATGAGACAAGCACAAAGTCCTTTATGCACAGAGAATGAATATGTCTATTATGCCTGAAATCTGCTGCTTTTAGAGAATGGGTTTCCCAAGCTGCACTGCAGGCTTGGGGAGCACTCATCTGCCAATAATCTGCCAGCCATCAGGGCACAGGAATATGTCCTGCTCACAGGGGATGTACATTTTCATCCTAGGTTATTGAAAAGCATTGCGTTCATGGAACGTACCAGGAAAGTCTGAAACAGCAGATAATGAAGAGGCTTTGCAGGCGTACCTGAGGAAATGAAGGATTTTACTTGCCTTATTCAACAGAGTATTTGAATTCATGACAACAGTGGTTTCAAATTATATTTAGACACATTTGGCCCTGTTTTGTGATTAAGGAGAAGGAAGGAGTTAAAGCAGTCAGACCAAGGTCTGCCACCATAATAGGTTTTAACATAATTTCAGGCTGGGGAATGCCCATGGGATGTTAATCTGCAAATGATACCAGAGTGGGCTGGTACTTCTGCTATGCAAGGGAAACTTTTCATTGCTTGATGATTGAACAGCGCAGGAGAGAAATTGTAAACTGCATGGACAGCCCTTGAATGTGTGCCTTACCCAAAAATCTCAACGATTGTCTTGAGTTTCTGCTATATCGAAAATGTCTCACCGTCCATACACGACAGTAGATGCAAGTAAAAACTCTTTTATGGCTCCTGTAAAGCTTTGAGGTATGGGAGAGAAAACCTGAAGACCACTGATTCCAATTTTTTACTCCCAAGTGATTTTTAAATGTAAATCAGTTCCAAAATTCAGTATATTTAGTACACTGATGAATAAACAAGTGAAGACTTCTGGTTTTCCCTCTACTGAAGAACAGAAATGTTATTAAAACACACCGTGAGGACAAGGGTCAGGCCTTGTTGATAGATTGAGTGCATCGGATAGATACATATTGATTAAATTCACTACCAGTGTGAAAATATAATTTAGGAAAAACAGAGATGCCAACTTTTAATGAGCAATCACATCCCTAAAGAAAAGGTGCCAGATGGTTACACTCATCTTGGAATACTGCAGCAGAATAAAGACAAAAAAAAATTGTTCCTTTTTTTCTAACTAGCATGAAAATAAACTTTTAAACACACCACATCCACCCCTAACAAAAGATAAATAAAATGAATGCACGTTCTCTAAATATTCATTATGTTACTTACAATTTTATCTTGATTTGGGACACGTGTATTACATGACGAAATTGGGGAAAGCTTTTCTTTCCTTTTAAATATGATTTCAGTGGAGGTATGAACTGTGTTCAGCTAAGGGAACATAGTCTAGCATGAATTCTGGTTTAATAACAATTGCTTCATTTCACTGTTGGAAATCTTTCAGATTGCATTATTTTCCATTTCATAATGCTGCAATACTGTCTTTTAACTGGTTGGTCTTTCACATCCAGAATGTTTTACTTTTGGGGTTCTAAGTCACAAACTGATGATTTGACTGCAATAGGAAACTACAGACTCCACACAGCCTGGGGAAGCTGACTTGTGGAGCAAAAGGAGGGAGCTGCCATTTCCTGTAGGCAGTACCAGGCAGGAGAAGGATCAGATAAACTGAGGTTTTTTTGAGTTTTCCCACCTGTGTTTATCTCACCACCTCCCAGAACAGGGAACAAAACACCAGAAAGAATGTAGAACAATTTCTTGCCAAATCTGGAGCAATTAACTAAAGACAACAGAAATATCTTAGATGAAAATAAATAAATTCAAGTTGTGATCCAGTCCAATTCACTTAATTACAATGACACTAAGGGATACACTTGTATTACCCTACCAGCATAGTTAGAGATGTAGGTTCTAGAAATATCCAGACAACAAGAACTGCAAAACCTAAAAAGAATATTAAAGCACAAATCCAAGCCTTCAGAAGTTTGGAGGAGCCAGAGCTTCCTTCCCTCCCTCTCCTTTTTCCTACTCTACACAGCAAAAGCAATGTCTCAGCTGGAATTTTTCAAAAATATTCATCCTGGGGCAGACACCCAGCAGGAATATTTAAAATCTGTTGAAGTTAGAAACACTTGAGATGATTTTTTAAAATGGGAAGTGTAAGGCAAGGGCCAGTTATAAAGAGCAATACAAGGACTGCTTATAAACTTACAATTAAAAAGAATGCAATTGTGAATCTGATATTAAAAAACCCCAGTGCACATTGCTTAGACTAGTACTGCTTTGACAAAATATATTCCATGCAATTTCAAAATAAGGGAACATGTCCTAGGACTACAAGGAAAGCTGTAGGTTTTTCTCTCTGTTTCTGGTAAATGACACAATGTTTGATCTAGATTGAGTATCTTCAACACTTGCATTGGACTATTCACCTTTCAGGTTTCAAAAAAGCTTATTCAGGTCCATACTCTGTGATTCAAAACCATCTAAAATTAGCCAGCCCAGAACTTCAGATCCAGACAGCCTTATTTTTTTTAGGCAGTTTGGATTTAGACCTGGGCTTTTACACTGGGAACCCTCTCATGTTTATGAAAGGCTTTGAGAACACCTGTGAAAGGTATTAATAACAGAAGTCCCATTAGAAGCTGCAAAATCTTCCCCATAGCCGTGCTTGGATTTCACATCTGCAGCTGAGACAGCTATGACAGCAGACTTTCATTTTGTTGCTTTCCTAGTTTAACTATAGATTCTGCCTCCTTCACCCATATGAGCTGGTGCTTTCCTCCTCTACTGGCTTTAATACATCCACCAGGCAGCCCCGCTCAGCTTCAGCAAACAGAGTCACAGGGAAGGCTTCGCAAGATAAAGCAGAAGGTAGAAATTTGTGTAAGTCTTGTCCTGTAAGCAAACAAGCTCTTCACCAGAACATTTTGTTCTGATGGATATCGAAGACTCCCAGATATAAAACCTGCGGGGAATACTCTGAACACATTCATCTCCTCTGTCCTCTTTGTCTACAACCCTCTTCCCCCTCATCTCATTTTCTCAACTTCCATGCTAGCATTTTTTTCTTTGCTTTCTCTGATTTATGCTTGCAATAAATTCCATAAATTAATTTTTGTTATGCTTATCATTGGCATTTCATGTCATAGACTGCATTTATTTATTTACATGATTTGTTAAAATACTCTACTTTTGTTTTCCACAGTCCTATTTCTCAGATCTTTGTCTCTCTATTGAATCCTGTTCAGCAATACAGTATATATCTCCTATTATCAGACTCCAAAAATATTTTCAACTACTTGACTCAAAAGTTATTAAACCTTTTCACCAATTTAAATACAGCTTGTTTGCTAACTTTTTCTTTACCTTTGTGAACTATTCATCAAATTCTTCATTTTAACAAATATGTCTTGTGGGAAACTATAAGCTGAATCTTCGTATATTTTAGAAAATGAATTAATCATGAAGGATTTCTGTGGAGACTATTTTCATATATTCAACAAAAACCTATGTGCTGGAAACTAGTCAGTTGATCACAGAAGTGACATTGATTTTCAATGGCATAATGATGATCATGTTCCTATAATAAGTTCCCTACAATTTCATATTCAAAATCCAGATCCCATATCCTGTGATATTCACTAACACAGGAAGCCTTATGTCATTAAATTAGTTGTCTACAATAATCAAAGAAAACAACAGCAGAAGGTAAGTCTAACAAGATGAATGGATTTTGATAGCTGATATAATATACATTCATGGTTTCTGTTGCTTGCATTTGGCCAAGTAAAAGCATTTCTGCCCTAAGCTATAAACAAAACTTTTGTCCTTAGACACATGATATGGTAACTTATTCATACACAACAACTTGCATTGTAAATGTGGCTTGGACTTGTTCAGAAAAAGACAAAAAAGTGAACAGTGTTCAAGATGTCACCAGAAGTCCTCTCCGAAACCTAAATTTATTCTCATATTCTACAAATTAAGTATCTAAAAGCAAGACCTTACTCATAGGCTATAATATGACTGATATCTAAATGGAAGAAGAAGAAGTTGTAATAAAGCCTAAATGGTCTTCCAAATAAAAAAATATAATATATCAAAGAACAGTTTGGGTTGGAAGGGACCTTAAAGATTATCTAGTTCTGCTTCCCAAGCCATGGGCAGGGACACCTCCCACAGGATCAGGTTGCTCAAAGCCCCATCCAGCCTGGTTTTGAACACCTCCAGGGATGGGGCAGCCACAACTTCTCTAGGCAACCTGTGCCAGGGCCTCATCACCCTCACGGTAAACAATTTCTTCCTAATATAGAATCCAAATCTCCCCTCTTGCAGCTTAAAATCATTACTCCTCATCCTATCACTGCACTCACTGATAGAGAGCCCTTCCCCATCATTCCTGTAGGCCTTCTTTAAATAGTGGAAGGCTGCTATAAGGTCTCCCTGAATGTGTCTTAATCAAAACTTTAGAGGATAAACTCATTTTGGTTTTGTGTGGTGTAGCTACTTGAAAACTGTCAGGACTAAATGCAGACCACAATTTGAACCAGTCTAAACAGTTATACATGAAAGTGTTTGCAAACAGTCGTGAAGATTCTCCCTACAAACAGCAATTATCCTTGTAAATTACAGCATTTTATCAACCAATTAGTACACATATATTTCATTTCTGCAAACTAAATTGAAAAAACAGTGCAACTAAAAGATCTGAAGGATATAACTTAAAAGCTCTAAATTCAAAGAATTTAAAACAGTTCCTATTTTGCACCAAAGTGGTCTATTCATATTTTATCGCAACATCATGAAGTGATTACCATCGATATCACAGCATCAAGACAATAAAAAAATTCTGGAAGTTACATATATACGTGTACTACAGCCAATTTTCAAACTGAAACATCTTAGGAGTTTCAAGGCTTTAAAGACCATCTTCTGAGAGAGGTGCTGCTAGCAAAAATCTAAGGTTTCTTTAATAAGCAAGTAGATTTTGGCAAAAAAGTCACACAGGACTGTCTTTAAATTACCTTTCTGCACTGCTCAGTAACTAGAACATAACTTAAGATATTAAAACCATTTGGGGCTTTAAAAAAATACCTTCACGCTGAAAAGCTGACTAGTAAAGTTTTAACCTCATACAATCTGAAGCAGCTGGGGCAAAAATCTCACAAAATCAGGCTTCGTAATAAGAGAAGCATCTCAGTTCCCATTATGAGTAGCATTTCTAGAGAAAGAATTGTTTTTCAAGGTGTCAGTGTTCAGATCACAGAAATGAATTTTTGGAAGTCTTAGGCAGTCTTTGAAAGACTTGGTTGAACTTGTCCTGTGCACAAAGGCACACAACCCAGCTCTGCTGATACTAAACAAAAGCCCTTGCTCAGTCTTTTCAGTAAAACCTCTGCTCCTAGATCTGTCAGTCACACACAACAGCTCCTTAATGCTTTCTAATATGTCTTTCTGAAATCTCCTTAGATCCAGAGCTTCACTACTGGAGGAAGCTTGAGGGTGCTTGAGGAAGCTTGATAGTTTTTTCCACACTAGGACAAGATATGATATGCGTTGGGACCACAGTGGAAGGGGGTCATTTGGAAAAGAAGGGTTCACTAGCTTACACTAATAATAAGTTATGCTGCACTTCCACTGTTCTGAGTGATCAGGAGACCATAAAACTGTCAAAAATTATTATAGACTGGGCGGGTCCTGAAGAGCTGCTCTGTAGTGAGTGGGAAGCTGGGAACAAGCCCACATCACATCCAAGAGCGGAGGCTGCTCAATGTCACAGAGAGATGCTTCTCCCTGCTAGGAAGCATCTGTTGTGAAGCAGAACAAAGCTCCGCTGCCCATTGATTCACACCCAAGAGGCTTCTACATTGAAAGCAACATTTTTGTCAGTCAACAAGTGGTCACAGAAGTCATCAGAAAATAGCAGTGAGTAGAGGAATAGCTTCTAGCTCTGCTGCATGAGTACAAGCCATCTTGGAGACAATCGTTATTCTGGACTCCTCCTCTAAGTGGGCATTAGGTATAGGTCTAAGGAAGCCTCCCTTTAGCCATTACCAAAGTGCACCTGCACTAATAGATGACAATAGCACTCACAGCAGCTTCTACACCAATGACAGTCAGTGAAGAGAGCCCACAAATACTGCCTTATCTTTCATTTCATTTCATTCTGTGCATATAGAATCATAGAATCATAGAATAACCAGGTTGGAAGAGACCCACCAGATCATCGAGTCCAACCATTCCTATCAAAATGCTTAGCCAAGCAGCAGTGCGGCACTCAGCGGTTACATTTTACCTTCCTACCTACCTGTCACCACACACCAGAAGGCAGACTTGATGAAATTCAAAAGACCCTAAGGCAAACATGATCCCACTATGTTATAAGAATATATTGTGATAAAAGAACTGTGCCAAGACAGCACAAATATAACTTACCTAGAGTGCCCCAGCACAGAAGTCTTACAACTGTTATTTCACATCCCCACCTCAAGGAACTATTGAGATTTAAAATCCTAACAAAATGTAGTAGCAGAAGTGCAATTAGCAGAAGGCAAGTTTATTTCTTAAGTGGTAACAATAAACTAGTGAACTGGCTCAAGTCACAATGCAGAATCGTTAGTAAGCCTAAAACAGATGGTATCTCATTTTTAGCTATAGGCAAAATGCCAAATGACATGACTAAATAGAAAAAAATCCCTATAGTATTGCATTTTTGTGCCTATTGAGCATGGAGACAGAAAGGCAGGAACATTTTTAATAACCTTTCTTTGACAAGCTTAAAGCCATTTAATGCTGAAGCCTGTCCTCGACATAAAGCCAAGAGAATAGGCCTCTAGAGAAAGCTCACTGCTGCACAGCTTCACCTCCCAGCAAAACATATTATGCAGCAAAGCCACATAATGCTTACTTTCCATTAAAAAAAACAGACCCACACCGGCTATCGCAGTAGTGACCTTTCAATCCAGGCTTCTATAGTATTTATTGGCTGAAAAGTTGATTCTATGAATAGCAATTGTCTGGTTTAAAAACTGAAAATCTCTTTTCTGTTTCAGGGAACAGAATTTGTGAAGGCAATGGAATTTAATGAAAAAACAAATGTAACTAGAAGCAATCAAATGCTGTGTACCAAGTGGCTTCTACAACAACTACTTGTAATTGCAGTGAGTTTGCCGATACAGCAGTTTTCATCAGAGGAACTTAAAGTAATTCCAAACACAAAGGTCCTCCGCATGAAAGCATTCTAGACATGAAGGCTTCACAACACCTTTGAGAAATACATATATGACAGATGGGTAAATTAATTAAATAGCAGCCAGGCTCTGGACTTCATTCTGGCCTGGGTTTTGTTCCTTTGACAGCAGGAAGAGGCCAAAAAGCAGCTCGTTCTTTCCATCTCAGGATTCACCTGGCACAGAGAAGTCTCCAGCTGGCCTAACTGGCACCTACTTAACACTCACCTGGAGCAGGATGCTGAGAGCTTTAGGGACACTGGAGCACTATTACCCTATGGCAGCAATTTCCCGGCTGGCAGATGGCCCATTCCAGGCTGGAAGGGGGAAAGCTGGATGAGAACAGTATCAAGACTGCAATGATTTATGCTGGTGCTCAGACTAGGATAGAACTTGCTCTTGAGCCTAAGAAATCCCATTTTTGTGACTTTCTGCTTTTACAAGATCAACCTAGTGGATACAGGGAACAATTAAGAGATTTACATCAAAAAGACAATGTTTTGTCCAGGTATTGCATGCTAAAGAGCTCAGCACTTCACAGTCCTATAAAAACCCCAACTCCTCAAAGTGTGCGTTCCAAACTATTGAAGAGATTCAACTGTATTTGAGGGATAAAAATCTGAGAATATCACAGTTGAAAGAAGGTAATTTTGTAGACCAAAGTCAGAATTAAATTTTGAATGGCATGTTAGTTTTTTTATCTAGTATCACTTAAAGAACTGGTGCTGGGTTCTGCACTAATATAATCTCCACTGAGGTCACCCGAAATCAGCTTTTCCAAATCTTGTGATTTCAATCCTAAATCGTGAGATTACAATCCTAAGTCTTGAATTAATTAGTGAATTATTGCTTATTTGTTTATTTTTTAAAAAAAGCCAAACTCACATATTAAGTGAGGGGATTTTTTTTTTTTTGGAGAATATTGGTCCTCTGGGTGCAGGGAAATAAAATAAATCTAAAAAACAGAAGCTCTGAGACTCCAACACATAATGGAATGTGAAAAAAGAAAATGTATCAATTTAAAAAACATAGATGTTTAAGCCAAACTTATGATTTGGAATCCATGTTATAACTTGTAAATAACAAAGCTGCAACTATCAAGCATTGTAATAAATATAAAATGGAACAGGATTTGGTTTATGCTGTCAATTTTAAGCAGTTTGTGTATTATTAATCATTCTGCAAACATCAGAGAGGAAATTCTCAAAACCAATCTGTTAAAATTGCTTTTTCCCAGTGCAGGGCCTAGTGTTACTCAGAACTAAATTAGTAGTTTAGCAATCTCTTTGCTCCTCTGAGCTCCACTTTTTTGTCATATATTTCACCAGTAGATTGAATTTGTTTTTCAAAGGTTCTAATAAGAAAGAAAATTCACAGAGACATTGGGCATTTCCTCCTTGCATTAAGGGTTTCATCTTGTCTCAGATGTTTCATTCACTGTGTCCCTGTTATAACAAACGAGGAGCTCTAGGTTCCTTGTGTTCCTTTTCATAAGGACATGAGGGCATTGAGGCTACTTTCATTCAGAGCTTACTGATCTCAGTATTTCATTTAACCCTTACTGTGTAACTTAATAGGAAACCAAAACTATCCCCTCCATCCACCCCAAAGAAAGGAAGATCCTGCAGAAAAGTTATTCATCAATTTCTTTTGCAGTGTCTTTGTTTCAGCATAGGATAAGGCCTCTCTGTTTTACCACACTGAATCACAAAGGGCAACACCTTTCACTTTTCAATGAGTGAAAGGGTTTTAAAACACCACTACGCATAAATAGAGGCAGCAGAGTCTGAAGTAGCCCCATTTATGTGAGCATATGTACAAAAAGTATGTTGTAATCAAATTGCTTTTCTTCTTCAGTATATGTAACTGATCACTTTTTACCTGCTGTGCTGGAAACTATAGTAGAAATTTATCAGATTCAAATGTCTGCTTTTTTCTATTCCTGCTAGCTTGCTTTTTGAGCCCTTAAATTTCATATGCATACTGCATTGCACAGGGTCATTATCAGAAGACCTCTTTAAGGATACAGTCTACCAATCTTCTGTCATGAGAAATACCCTATAAAACAAGGTTTAATAATAAGCAGCACTTGTTTTTTTCCCTGAAATATAAACTCTACCATACCTGTATTTAAATTTCTCAGTATTATTCACAGTACCAACTAACTAATGCATTAATTTCTACACTGCCTCATGATCAAGACATTGTTTTATCTTAATAGAATCATGCAATGTTTTGGGTTGGAAGACACCTCTAAAAGATCATTTCATCCAAACACCCTGTCATGGGCAGGGACATCTTTCAGTAGGTCAGGGTGCTCAAAAAATTTAATTAAACTGAAAATCAAGGACAAAATGTCTCCTCCTTAGCCTGATTCTGGATAAAGTAGATTTCATAGGACACAGAACAAGAAATATCCTTACTCAAGCTGTGGAACATCAGAACCTGTTGTGGCAGTAGGTCTGAAAGTTCGTCAGAGAGTTGTCCTCCCTGCTCTGGTATATCTCCTGCCCCAATGTGTATTCATTTTAAGCTAAAATGGTGGGCCAGAAAGCTGTCTAGCTTCAAATAATCTTTTTGTAGATTGTAGTTCACTAGTTCTTATTTAAAAACAATGAGATGTTTCATTACAGGAAAGCTGAATAACTACAGGTGGTTTGATGAGCATGGCAGCTCCCTTAATAGATTTATTTTGTTACTGGCTCTCATGGGTGAGAACATCAGCCTTTCTGTGTCTTCCTGGGCTCCAGACAAAGTGCCAAGCGACACTGAAGGCTTGGCTCTTCTACATCTTTCCATCTTAAGCATGATTCCCGATCTCCACCAGTATTACGGCACAGTAGCAAAACTTATTGCTGCCTGCTTTGTAATTATAGAGGTCTCTAAAACACAGTTGCAGCATATTCCCCATCACATTAGGAAAATGTAAGAAAAATCATGTACCTGAAAGCCTTAAGGAAAAAAAATAATACTCCAAACTAAAAATTCCTATACCTAGTAGAACTGTCAAGAACAGAAAGGGGAAGGTAACTTGCCAGTGACCTCATGAACAGTAGCTTTTAGAGAAAAAGCAAGAAGGAATGGGGTGAAAGATGGGCTAGGACTGCATCCTCCCCAAAACCTGATGAAATGACTTGGCAAGTAAGAGGAAGCATGACACAAACTCTGTGAACACCTGAATGCTTGCATATAGGAACTACAAGGAATAATTCTGGCTCATGAGGACTCCCATTTCTGTTACCCTTTCATCCATTCTTCTAACAAGGCAGAGGATAACAGGGACGTTAAAATTACAACAAAGAGATTAACCTAGTATTTTATCTACTTTTCTACACCTCAGGCATTCAGAAACCAGTCTTCAAATATTAAAGGTATTGTAATTATCTAGTTTGTTTTGCATGATATTATAGCCATTTTTCCCTTTATTTAAATGTTTCCACTGTGGTGAACTTAACTTCTGAAGCTACAAATAAAACTTTTAGAGTAAGTTAAGTTCTATTTTTTTCCCCTTTTCCTTCTCAAAATGTAAAGGATTGCCAAATTCTCTTACTCCTTAAGGGTATTTTTTTTTTAATAGAAAAATCTATTGGTGCTGTATTGCACAGATTATGCTACAACGGGAAAAAAGGCTGGCAAAATAAAAGTATTTTAGAAGGTGCTTCACCCACCCTATTATGCTTGAGGGTCCAAAAATTCCCACTGAAGAACTGAACAATATTGAAGGGTCTCTAGAATAAGAATTCAAGATAAATATCTTTGTATTGCTGACTGGTGATAGACCTTTTTTATCTCTTGGATTTCTGCATTATTTGTTTTCTCTCAAAAGCAGAGGCAGCATGAGTGTATGCTGTCTCAAGTAATTCTCAATGGAAAAGAGCTGAAATGACATGAGGTCTGTTTTCTACCTCCTGGAATATAAATCTGCGCTAAAAGTTCATTTAGTCTGTTCACTTAAGATATAAGGTATATGACAAAGTACTCAGCAACCTATCTGGTAATTGTATTAGATAGCTCATATTCCTTCAAAATGGCCTGTTTACCAGTGTAGCTGGTTATGAATCTTAGAGTGATAAACCACAGAGCTAGATTCAAACTGAGTATGGATATCATATTTATTCATCATGTTTTATTATGTATTGTACTGAAGAAGTTGAAAGGTTAAGAATCTTGAAAATTTAACTTTAGTCTTTCTTTACCAAAAAAGTACAAGAATTAGTTCAGACATACCCAACCTTTTCCCAGACTGAACTATTTCTTCACTAAGTTCTGACCTACAGTTCCATTCTTAATGTAAACTTGCTATTCTTTCCCCTTCAAAAGCTGAATTATTGAATTTTTAGCCACCTGTGTGGCTATTTTTCTATTGTGACAGTCAGCTGTGCCTTTAATTTAACCAACATGCAAGATAAATCAGAACAGTTATTACTGAAGATAATTTTTTATGCTAAATAGATTTTAATTTAGTTAGAAAAATAGAAATACAAATGTTAGAATATGTTTTTGTGCATTTTCTTACACTACAATGAATGAATACTGAAGCAGACAAGATCTACTCCAAAAATACTGTTTTTACCAATATTTCCGGCAAAAGACTATTTCATTAATTAATAGTATTTTTTGTACCATTTAAGGATTCCAAAGGATTCTGCAAAAAAATAATTTGGATTCATGGCTCTCTAGGGAACAAAGAATGTGTTATCAACATTTTATAGATTAAAAACCTAACAAGCCAACAATTATTAACTACTGCGTGATGTCACAGAAATCCAGCAAGAGCAGAAGAAAAGAAATACTCCATATCTGTATTTAAGACTCAATTATAAGAATATCATTTCAACACTCTCACAAAATGGGCTAGTGGCTACCACACACGCATATAAACTTGTGCTCAGCAGCCCTGCTGGTCACTGAACAAGTTATTTTTTGCTGCGAATACTTACACAGCTATGGAAGACCAAGGTCCCACCTCCCAAAAGAGCTGTTTGTATGAAAGGTCTCTGAACAACTGCAGGTAATAAATTGCCCCAAAACCACGAGGGCACAGCATGACCAAAAAATGTACAGGTGTGGAACACATTCTAGCACAGGGGAGAGTCAAGCAAGTGGTGAATGGAATTTTCTCTGCATTTGGCATAATGTTTATAGAGAAAACACCATGGAAAGTGAGAAAAATCAGAATACTGAATGTATTTTCCAAATAACTGTGCCAAGAGTAGTAAAAATTTTGATTATTTACTGGATAAATGCTTGTCATATGTACAAGACTGATGATAGGCCTAGCACGAGCATATTAGTTTTAAGGATTATCATGCTGCAAGAAAGAACCATTATTCTTTCAAGCTTACTTCAATCTCAGAAATAGATCATCTTATAAGTGTAATAAATATAATCAATTAAACTTACAAATCAATGTCTATTAATGAAGCTATAAATAAATGAAATTAATGAACGAATCAATAAATTGCTATGTTTATTTTGAAATATATGGCCACATGCACAAATCAACTCAAAATAATTTTTTATGAATAAACATTAAGCATTTTCTAAACTGAAAGCTAAAAATAAAAGCTAACTATGAATGATTTTTAAAATTTGTGTTTCCTTAATTTTGTTTGCAAAATGTAAATAAAATCAACTGATGAATACTACATATTTGCTTTGTCTTTAGCCAACAGGTGGCATATGAAGAAAGAAGAGACACACATCTGGTGATGAAGCCAGCAGAAAACAATTACTGTTTGCAAAAAGGCTGGATGTTTATTAGTCAAGAGTGATGTTAGTCTCTCCTTAGTTCTCCAATGGAAAACAAGACCAAGGAAGTGCAAAGTAAACCAAATCCTGCCTGAATCAGAAGAGTGACTGGCTGACAAAAGAGGGTTTTTCATATCTATTTTGCCTACAATTCATTTCTGTAATTTAGTGGATCAGCATTTTACCAATATCAAGAGTTATGAAGTAACGTTAAATGCAGAGCTCAACATTATGTGAAAGAATGGCATTTGAGGGAGATGGGGAAGAGTAGTTTGCTAGCAGATATCTTGAGTCTCCCAGCTGTCTGAAAAGAAAGAATACATCATCAGTCAAAACAAAAGCTGGTTCATGAACTGCTAAACCAGAAACTGAATGCTCTTGACTTCATGCCAGAAAGGATGCAGTTCATCACAGTTCCACATACTTAATCTCTATCATTGCGCTCAATACTGTGAAACTTTAGAACAACTCTTCTGCCCCAAGGAGTTGATCATTAAAATTAACAAAAAGCAAGTCATGTAGACACTGCAGTTCAAAAAATAACACACCATATTTTACAATATAGATGCACTAAAAAAATTTGTGATTTGATATTCAAACTAAGCACTAAATTATAAGGGACATTAAATCTGAAAAATATGAAGAAATCTGTGAAAGACAAAGATGCAAAATATTCTCTGATGTAGAAGCATGCCAGCAGGCAACTGTAAGGGAGTGATAATACGTAACTGCTATTGATTTCAGCTATACAAGGACAACTCACAGCTACTATCAAGGTATCCATGCTTAATGTAATTTTGCTCTTCGAAGTGTATATGCATCACACAAGCAGTCATGATTTTAGTCTGTAAAGACCCTCTAGAAACAAGATTATATATTTTCCAGTTAGGGTGTCAGCCCTGAAAAGTTTATCCATTAAGAACAGAAACATGGTTAATTCTGGCATACTCTGTAACAGTTAGCTATCCCAAAATTTCAGTGAACAAAAACCAGGAAAGCGCTCTGTGCTATAATCCAGCATACAGTGAGCATTTCCTCGTTCCTTCATCACCTCTTGCTATAAACCAACAGCAAGGGTATGCATTTCACATACTCACTCTGTACAAAGCAAAGTAGAGGATTACACAAGATTGTTTCACAGATCTCAGATCATCAGCAATGAAAGAACAAGTATCTAGCAACAGTAAGAAAGAATTAAATCTACAGGCCCTGATTCCCTAACGTTAGATTACTTCAACAAATAAGAAGTTCTGATGCTATTCACATATTTTCCTTGGGTATAAATCATTGGTAACTCTGCATTCACCCAGCTGCATGCCAGTGAGCTCATAATTTTAAGACGTATGCACAGGCACAGTACAGCTGGGGATCTTAAAGTATTTATAGTGGAGCTGAGAGACTAGGAGTTTGGAACAGTTAACTTATTAAGCTGCAGCCTATCCAGAGTGATGCCAGGCAAACATCCCTTGGTGGCTGTATCCTAGCCTAGTGGCAAGAGGAGTGAGTGCAGTGTGGGATTCCTGGAAGGTATGAGAAATTATTCATCACTTTCAAAATGACACAGGCTTGTACAATGCTGTACTGTGATACCTGAAAGCTTAAAAACACTTAAGTGTTCTTTAAATTAATGTTTCTTTATTATTTTCTTTAAATAGAAACCTCAAAATGGTGGAGACTTTCCCTTTTTTATGACTTCACTGACTCAGATCAGGTTTGGTCCTCAAACTTTACAGTTATAGTAAAACAAATATTAGTCTACACAAAGAACTTTCCAATAAGCACTGCCACACTGGTTTCTAATATAATAGCACAGCTAGGAATTGAACTGTGACTAGGCCACCTTTCTGACAGGCAGGTGATGAGCAGATGCCTACTGAATGTCTCATACTTCAGAAAACAATTTCATGTTACAAGTTATTAAAAGAGAGCATTAAAACCTCAATTGCTCTGACTATTCACAGCACATCTTATTTCCAACAGCCTACTTGTGTGATACCTAATTTCTTACATAAATTACTATAAGCTTTTTGTTCCATTCTTTCACAAATAGCCTGAAAACCTGATAAAAAGTAACAAAAGCCTGAAAATAATGATTTCCTGGAAATGGAGAATCACAGAATGGTAGGGGCTGGAAGGGACCCCTGGACCTCATGCACTCCAACATCCCTGCTAAAGCAGGTTCACCTAGACCAGGTTTCTCAGAAACGTGCAATCAAAAGAGAAACCCTGCTGCTAGAAGTAATGTCTCTAAATGCTTGTCTGCAGAGAAGATTTTTAGAGCTGTACTTGCATAGAAGCATAGTGAAACTTCTAAGATCATACCAGTACAACCACTCCAGGTTCATATTTTCATTACAGAGTAAGAGTATATTTATATTATTTAAAATATTCTGTAAAAGGGTCAACATTAACTAGGAAAAAGTAGGAACAGAAGTTAAAGATAAAAGGTATCTTATAAAAAGTCTGCACATACCTTTAATTACATCGATAGAATGATGAAACTGAAAACACAGATCCCGCCTCAGACTGCTAGCATGGAGACCAAACCCCAAATATGGCACTAGGATGTAAGATGTGCTCATAAGGTACTCCAGGGTAGTTGTCAGCACGTCCTCTCACCCTATAACAAACATGCCACAGCTGATCCTTTAATGGAAGTGAGCTAGTCCACCTTGCATCTGAGAAGAACAAGACCAGCAAACAAGCAGTTGCCACAGGATACTTGACATGCTCTAGAGTCATAGTCACTTGCTCCAGTGTCCACATCCCAACAACTCTCTCTTGATGAGGCCTTAGATGCTGACTGAAAAGTGCTTGAAAGTACAATCACGATAGCTAATAATGAATAGCTTTTGTGAAGATGATCTCTTCTCAGTTCTGAGAGTGTTTATAATGTAGTATACACTCTACAAACAAGGTCCTTCCAATCCATTCCATCAATGGGACAGCTAAAGATCATTCAGCTAAAGCTCTTAATCAAGAGCTAAATCAGCTAAGAGTCTTAATCTAAATGTATTTTATTATCATCTTTTACATGAAGAATGATTTGTTCTTATGACCAGTGCTATTTATGCAAACAAAAGGCGTGCAAATGTGCCCATGTTTTATTTTGCATTGCAGTATCTGGCCATGGTGCGATGCACTTATATTCCTTAATCTAGTGATTTGAGAATATTATAGAATTACATCACCACTCACTAAACCCAACTCAGACAAAATTAAAATTATTTTGGTTTTGCTGTTCAACACAAAAGAAAGATACTACCTTGAACCTCCACTGGGCCAGATCATTAGCAAATACAGCTACAGTCTAGCTGTGTTTGTTGCAGCAGGGGTTGCTTTTCAACAGGTGAAAACCTCTTCCTACATCTGTAATATATGACTTGTCCATACTTGGTTTGCGGATCAGTCTTAAGTTCCTACTAAACTTAATTCATCTGCACTGAAGTAAGCTACATGTGCATAGCACAGCTCTTTGTGACAATGTGCATTCTATTATCAATATTGAAAGCACGTAAAGTTCAATGCTCATTAGGTCTTTGTTTATAACATTCTTATGGACACATCTCTACTCCATATTAGCTTGGAAGTTCTCCAGTCATTTCACACTGCTTTGTGTCCCAGCAGGACAGACCCCTCTGAAGCCCTCCAAAATTCTGATCTCAATCCTATTTAAAACAGCTGCAAGCTGCCAGAGCCTTCTCATCAAGGCTTCCCATAAACCAAACAGAGAAAACACTCCAGGAAAACCTAAAAGGCTTATTACTTTATGGCACCCGGATACAAAGGAAGTAATATGGAAAGAAAAAAAATAAAAACAAAAAACCTTGCAACCTGCCAATATCAAGAGGAATCTGAAAGGTGCAACTAGAACTGGGGAAAGAGAGTTTATTTCAGTATTGTAGACTTGAAATAAATAACCATGAATGCTATCCACATGGCCAACAACTCAATGGACGCAATCCACAGGAACAGAATCCATAATGATCCATCACTTAACAAACCTGTAAGGAATTCCAGAAAAACTCCAACAAAATGTGCATTTAGAGAGCTCTTAGAACATGAAAGCAAACACAGATGGCTCAAAAATGCAAAGGATTCCTCCAGTCTGAGTAAGAGGAATTAGCCACTCTGAACTGGTTCTCACTTTGCTCAGGAATTGGCTCAAAGAACAATACTATAAAATTATGAAAAAGTGCATAGGCAATTTCTGAAGATCACCAACAGGCATACTGGCTTCCTCAGAAACACAGCACAGATATGCCCTTCCAGCACAGCAAAAGATTCCCTGAAACAGTGCCCAGACCACAGCACTGAGGGCATTAAATCTCTGCTTAGCACAAGCTGCTGCTTCCCTCCCTCTCCACAGCAAACCTCAGCTCTTGGCAGTAAGATCAGTAGGTCTGGCACCCAACTTTCCAGCACCAAAACTAAGCAGCTTTCCAGCCCTCAGGTTACCTGTGACAGCTTCACAGCAACTACAAAAGGATTAATGAGAGTTAACTTGTACATTAAGAACCTGCTTGCTCCTAAATTTTCGTAAACTTTATTTTAAAATGGGATTTCATTATATTTGCACTTCCAATAGTTAAACATACTTTGGGTTTGGACCTAAAAAATATTTTTGGAAGACTGAATGCTTAATAAAAATTTAATATAAAAATTACATATACTTAACTATCTCTATGTAAATATGTGAAAAAATATTATCTGAAATGTGATAGAATTAATAAGGAAAATATTATGAGTTTAATAAAAAATGCATTTAAAATTGCATAGCTGTGTCCCTATAGGCAAGTGGGAATATGAGGCACTGACTGCATGGTCCCTCCACTCCGCTTGAGGGAATCTCATGTTACGTACAGCATTCCAAAAGCCTTGGCCCTTCTGCCTCTTAACCACCACTGAACACCTCTTTTCTCTCTAGAGCCAGGGGAAGGAGTTTCTTGTAGAAACTTTTAGAAATTAGGGGATGCATCTTCATGAGCTCAAAAAACCGCAAGAATTTTCACATTACCTTTTTAAAAAGAAACACACAAACTTTTCAAATGTGAATTTTAAAGACAAACAATTTCATGCATCCACACCAGGGCAGATTTGCAAAGAGCTCCTGTATTCATGTGGGCACCCCAGCAAAGCAGCAGCAAAGCAGTAAGCAAAAGTATTCCCCACTGCTATATCATCTCTTCTGCAGAGCATCCCACCATGACCCATCTTCATCCTTCCTCATCTGTTACAGCAGCAAAGCTTGAAAACAAAAATTTTTCCTCTTCCTCTCTCTCTCTCTCGTTACATTAGAGTGGCAATCTAGCACAAAGTCTTTATTTTGTAATCCATATCTTATTACAATTCAAATAGCAGGGTACCTTAGGAACAAGACCTTACCACTGAAGTAATTTCAGAGACCGTCCCTGTAAAAGCTGTAACTAAAAAAGCTAAACCATCAATCTTCCACAATATACTCAGGTAATCAACTTTATGCGTCATGTTAAAATAAGCAGAGAAGGAAGCATTTTAATTAATGAAGTTGAATGTTTGAATTCATCATGGGGCTTACAGAAAGGGGGAAAAAAAAAAAGATAAATTACTGTTCTTGGTAAAGACCCCAAGGAAATAAAACAAACAACATTTAACAGAGCTCAATTTTCATTTTTCACTGAAATAATGAATACTAAAATAATAATTAAATGCCCTAAAGATTTCTATAGTAGCTGGTAATAACCGTATCATGAACCACCTAGTAAATTTTTCCTTTAAGATTCCTTAGCTGTAGGTATGTTGGTTTAGTGGCCTGAAATAAGTACGATACAAACCCTCAATTATTTTCCTGCTTGTGTATCCACTGTACACACTTGCCTAAGGGTCTGATTCGTGGGCCAGCAGTTCTGACTCGAGGATCTGCTGCAGCTCTGCCACCACAATATCCTTTGGCATTACCTTAAGCTGCAAGGTTTTACTCCATTCCGTAGGTCAAGGCTAGGGGATGCAAGGTATCTCTGGAATTGACCTGTATCTCAGACAAGATAATAAACTCTGCCAACAGCTGGCTAAAGCTCAGCCAGCCCTAACATGGGCTTTTATTCATGCTTAGGAATATACAAAGACCAAGCTTGCAGAAGGCCAAGAATGATACAACTATGCCTGATAGCTCTCTCAAGAGTAAGCACTCTGACAAAGGGCGCTCCTTTCTTCTCTCCTGTTGTCTCTCTGTCCACAACACAGCTGGGACCTTGGGGCTAGCTAAGCACCAACAGCACTGGTGCAATACAAGTAACAGCAATGAAAAGACTAAAATATTACAGAGGGAGAGAAAGGAAAATAAAACACAAATATTTTTCTGACCTCATCCTCCTGATTTTATGGAAGTGACAAAAATTTTTGCTTGTGATAGTGACTGGGTTTCACCATCATTAATGAGGATGCAACTTTTCTGTGATGGCATCTACCTTCAGTGAAATGACTTTGTCACTCATTATTTATGCTATGTAATCATTATGCTCTTAAAGGCAAGAACAGAAATTCTGCTTTCATGCTCTGATCAGCATAACTGAATAGTTGTATTCCAAATTTGTCCTGGAATTAATTTCTTCTGATGAACTGGATAACAATTTCTTCTTTTTTTTTTTGCTCTGTAGTAGTGAAAAACTTGTTGCTTAATCACAATGTACAGAGTCTGGATATAAAAGTTTTCTGAAAAGAATTGGATGCTTTAATGCTACACATACTTTGTGTATATTAAATGTATTTGTATATACTCTCACCAAATGCTGTGCCAATTACTGCTTTCTACTTAAAGAACAGAGTACAAAGGAAGTGAGAGCATTTGAAGACAGATTTATATGTTGATTTAGTCTTCATTTAAATAGACAGAAAACCACCGTGGGAAGAAACATAAAAAGGCAAACAAAGAAAATAGAGATAGTCTTGGCAATAGTGATTTAAGAAGTGACAAAAAAATCAACATAATAAAATAGAAGAAAGCACAGTTACAATGTTATAGCAGGATAGATTCAAATATATAAAATAGCATAGGCACTCTAGGTGTGAAGTGCTAAGAATGCATACAAAAGAGTGTGTACATTTGTTAAATAATTAAGCCATTCTTTAGTGTTTGATGGGAACGGTTGGACTCGATGATCCGGTGGGTCTCTTCCAACCTGGTTATTCTGTGATTCTGTGATTCTGTGAAAGGACATTTCGATATTAAGCTCTGACATCGGATCTTATTCAAATTCTAACTGAAATGTTTTAAGTGAGAATAAGGTGTGACTAGACTACATGCTGCCTTTTGCACAAGATTAATTCAGCCTTACAGCAAAGCATAGGAATTGGCATTCTTCAAAATGTCATCATGCTCATTGCTTTAAAGCCAGCCATCAGCTTCCGTAAAAAAAAAACCAGCAAAACACAAATCTACATCCAATCTCTGCAGGTTTTTATTCATAGGAGGGAAGGGAAAGTGCAAATCAGTTGAATAATTAAATGAGTTAGAAAGAAAGTAGAATAAGAATGACAGAAAAAGGCATCCTGGAATTAAAGAAGAGAGAGAAAGGAAAAGAAAATGGAAAAGTAAACACAACATTGCTGCAGCGGCTGTGTCGAGTGCCCCTGCACAGAGCTGGACAGTGCCTGCTCACAGTCAGCCCCCAGCACCTGTTTCCTCTGCTCCTATAGCACCAGCCTATTGCCCATTGCCAGGCTGCCTTATGGATCCACCCCACTTTCCCCCAACCCCCTTCCAATAAAGACCCTTGTTGCATTCATCCAAGTAGATTCAAAGTTGGATGTCTTGGAAATTCCTCTTTCTCCAGCCTGTGGTGTGGCAGGTAACCTGCTCTCTCCTGTCTCAGCCCTTTGTATCCCTTGGGCTTCCCAGTTGCCCAGTAGACTCAATGCAGTCATCCTACAAAACTTCTGCCACATGCAAATAGCATCCATCTGAACTGCAATGAAGTCTAATTCTGATAAAAACTCTTTAAGAATGAGTTCTTATTAACCCATTATATGTACCAGAACTGTTACTAATTATTTTCATCAGGGGACTGCAGAATTAGTCATCTAATTTTCCAAATCATAAAAACCTCCCTGGATTCTACCAAAAGAAATATTTGATTTACCCTCTCCTGGAATCCTTTTGTTCTTGTGCCTCTGCATTCAGAGAGAGCATTGCAAGTTTAATCAATGTATTTTAGAATAGAATTTGAGGCAGAAATGCAACTTGGCTCCAAATAATCTGAGATATTCTGACCTTTCTTATTTGATGTGGCAGAAAGAACATGGTAGTATCCCAAAACAGAGAGCCTGAAAAAAAAAACCCTCTACAAAAGAACTCATATATTTAGATGACCAGCTGAGTAGTCTTATTCCATAGCATTTTGTGAAGTCTGTACCTTCCTTCATGTTAAAAGAACATGGATGAAGAAGTTTTAACCCCTTCTGAGTAAACAGATACGTTACTGTGAATCAACAGTGTCAGAGTTTCACTTGTAATTTAGGTCTACATATTATTGGGTCCTCATATACAATAGCAAAATGCAGGAAACATAATGAAAGCAGTTGCTTGCTGTTATTGGAATGAGAGTGAGGAAGACTTTGAGTCCTTTCCACACTGGTCTAGACCAGTGACAGCTGAAGAAACAGAGCTTGTGTTTAATATTTCATTTCTTTGAAGCACCAGTTGTTTTGCAAATAGCAATTTCAGAACAGGTATTATAATATATTTTCTAGAAAGATGCACAACACAAGAGGAACAGATGATGCTACCTGCTGATTTACAAAGCATTCAGGGTAGCACGCAAACAGGCAGCATTAAAACATAGTAACCCGAGGCCATTTTTGTAAAGGAACACTCAAGAAACCAAGGCACAGGAATCAATGAAAAGACTGCTAAGTTTCCATGGGGATTTTCATGTACATCAGTGAAATAGCATTAAATCCTTCCAGCATTATTGTCCTTGCATCTCTATAAGTAAAAATTCTTTGTGTTATGAATACTGATGATAGGAAGGCAAAATATGTCTGTACAGTTACATACAATGCTAGCAAAGCAAATTACATAACAAATGCATAAATTAATTTTCAAATATTTCAGATAATCAGGTAGTGCGGTGTATGGAGATCAGTACTGTGTTAAAGTATCCTAGATATTTAATACCATTTATAAAATCAAACCTGGTTTTTTCCCCATTTTATTTGTGTAGAATTGAATGGTTTTCTTAGAACTTTTTTTCCAGACTGAAAGTTACTGGAGAAAAATATAAAACAAATATGCTGTTGCTGACAGCAACCACCTACTGATTTTACAGCAAGGAAAAGTTTCGGATTACAGCTATTTAAGAACTCTGTGTGTGGGTGTGTTTATTTAGGTGTGAGGGAAAGCTTAATTAATCAGCTGAAAGTTTATCCGCAAACACACCTAGTGCTATTAAATTCTACTACAAATTTAAAACAGTAGTAAAGGCAGGGAGAGTTCTTTTTCATCAGGTCACAACAACTTCAGTTATTACAGTATAATAATGGTCAGAAATCAAGTTTTAATACACATACACATATATGTGAAACAAGAATTTTAACAAGTGACAATCCTGAAAGCCTTGAACAGATATTAGGTCAATGTCATGTGCCTCAAGTGGTCCTGCAGCTGTGGTGTGAAATAGCAGTGGCCCTGCTCTCATCTTATTTATTAGATCTATATCCCTCTCAAGTGATCTTGTACAGTAAGAAGCTTTTCTTCTAAATGGAAAAGAAACAACTGTATTCAAATTATGAAATGGAATTTTAAAAGAGGAAAAGGACTGAACTAAATTGAGTGCAATAGCATACATTTTAGAATAAATCTAAGCTTATGCAGCAAAATATACTGAAAGACACCATCTTTCATTTTATCATGTCTGAAATGACTATGAATAATTCTTGAGGCAGCCTAGCCTTGTGCACCCCTGCAATGGAATACCATGAAATAAGAAACTCTTTTCTTTACCACTGCTTTTCACCAAATGACATCACCTACCCAACTTCTAAACTGTTGGTTAAGAACAAAGAAAACACATGCTGAAGGGTGTACTTGAAGAAAGCGTGAAACTAGTGCTTCCAGAAGACACTGCTACACATATCAGCACTGGTGAGACCTCTCCTTGAATCCTGTGTTCAGTTCTGGGCCCCTCACCACAAGAAGGATGTTGAGGCTCTGGAGCGAGTCCAGAGAAGAGCAACGAAGCTGGTGAGGGGGCTGGAGAACAGGCCTTATGAGGAACGGCTGAGAGAGCTGGGGGTGTTTAGCCTGGAGAAGAGGAGGCTGAGGGGAGACCTCATTGCTCTCTATAACTCCCTGAAAGGGGGTTGTGGAGAGGAGGGTGATGGCCTCTTCTCCCAAGTGACAGGGGACAGGACAAGAGGGAATGGCCTCAAGCTCCGCCAGGGGAGGTTTAGGCTGGACATTAGGAAAAAAATTTTCATGGAAAGGGATGTTGGGCACTGGAACAGGCTGCCCAGGGAGGTGGTTGAGTCACCTTCCCTGGAGGTGTTTAAGGCATGGGTGGACGAGGTGCTGAGGGGTATGGTTTAGTATTTGATAGGAATGGTTGGACTTGATGATCCTGGGGGTCTTTTCCAACCTTGCGATTCTATGATTCTATATCCCTTACCACAGCCATCTGTTCCCATAGGTGTATCTTCTGCCTTTGCTCTGGCGCGCACACACTCTCGAGCTACAAGGTGAAGTAAAGTGGGAAACGATTCAAGTCAAACCTAAGGTGTGCCAGGCCAGCAGGGCTACCCACCTACATAACAACGCGACCACACAAGTGTTTGGACTCCCTCTAAGAGTGGGCAGGCAGGCCAGGCCACCTCCTTTAGCAGCAGTAAGGCTCATAGGTCTGTGGAAGCATGGCATTCCCAGGCTGGAATTAAAGCAAATGGAAAGCATCATCCTCCAGGGCAGGAGAGCCAGGCTGCTCCTCATGGGGACACAACAGACTGCACAGAAAAGATATGAAAGCTGCCTCTGAGCCGGCATAGCTTCACAGATAGGGGCAATTCCCAGGTGGGTGAATGAGTTGTGCACAGCTGGCCTTCTCACTGCTGCATCTTGGCTCCAGCTCTCTAGGCTCAGAAGCAGACAATCCCAATATGACAGAAACAATCAATCCTCTTGTCCTTCATAGAACCTTGCATAGATTTATTGGTCTTGGTAAGCTACTTCCAAGAAGTCAAATAATGCCAGTGGTTTTGTACCAGCAGGATATTCTCAAAAATGAAAGCAATCCCCTCCCAAAACAAAGAATTAAAGCCTTAATGGAATGAAATGATCCAGTAATTGTTTTGGAAGTGAACCAGTGAAGGTATTTGGAAAAATAATACAGGCTGCCCATGCAGAAATAAAAACCGATGGAACAGTAAAATGCCATCTTGGAGAGTATACAGAAAATTATCATCTATTTTCTCTCAAGAAGCCCGATTCCCAGCAGGCGTAACTTTTCATAGCTCTGTGGCAATTCTGTATCAGCTGAAAATTCGGTTCTTAAATCCTAGAAATTCATGTCTGGAAAGAAGAAAGAGAAGAATGGAATTCCATATATGCTTGAGAACACCAGGATTTTGTCGAGTAACAGAGCTGGTTCCTAATACTGCATTTCATTTGTAAAGCTAAAGGGAAAAAATAAAAACCTATGACTGCCCCATGAAAAATTAGGAGACAAGTATTTTATAAACCTTTGTTAGTTTAGCTGCTATGAGGCTATCGCTTAAGAACCCCATACTAATTTTATTGGCTCATAGCACGTATAATTTGAAAGTATTATGTTACCTGCATAAACCATACATATGGTTCAGAATGTCAGCATAATCTGTCTGTGGGAATGGTAACGTATGGTTCTGGAATAGAGATGGTGTACATAAATTATGCAAGGTATTTTCTAATCCCCACAATATTTCAAGAAATGGGACAGCCATTATGTAACAAGAAATGTCTCCTACACCTTTCTGACAGATGGGACATGAACATTATTGCTTTTCCCTGTTCCTCGAGGGCAGGTCACTAGCTCGGTTCACTATAGCAATGTGCCACTAATTCTAAAGGCTTCGTCATTCATTCAGATTTCAGCATTTCATTGTGATGGAAAAGCTACCATTTTCCATTTACTTCACATGAACTTAATTATTTTTTGCCATGGAAGTGCCAAAGGAGTAAGAATGTCACCAAGATTAAGTCTACAATAGTGCATGTGGTGAACAATTTTGCTGGTAATATCAAATAGGTATTTGTTTTTTCTTAAAAGTTGCCTTTGAACTGCTATCAAACATTCCAAACATCTTAGTCACATAATTAAACAAGAACAGATTTGTGATGAGATCCAGGAGTATAAATCACTGCATCAAGGGACCAAATGCCATAAACTCCCTGTATTGCTCTGCACAAGTAATTTGATTTCTCTGTACATCAAGTTGTCTCCTCACTTGACAGACTGACAATGCTATTATTTATTTTCTTTAGAACTTAATTCAATAAAAAGATACAACTTTTGGGTGAAAACTTTAAAGTTACTGCATTTTACATTTAAATCAAGAAATACAGGCAGTCCCATACATTGAGATTTTGCAAAAATATCTTCAAAATAAGCATACCAGACAGCATGGCAATTCATACAAGAATACGAAATTCCTATTTTTACCATTACATTTAAAGAACTCACTTCTTGAGACCAGTTGCTTTAGCTGGACCAAGCCATTTTAGTTATGCTGTACTACTACATACAATAGGCTCAAAAAGGGAGACTAAAAGAACCAACACTTCCAGCTTTTGCAGTAACAATTCACGCTACAAAACATGAAGCAAAATACAAAGAAAAATGAAAACCAAAGGTCTCTTCTAATCTTGTTTGAAAACAGTTCCCTTCAGACCTTAATCAGTAGCTGAACTTTTTACCTCAAGTGCATTTGCAATGTTCACCAAACGCTGAAGTCATGATCTTCAGCATAAAGAGCAAAATGCCACTGTGCCTGAAGCTTTTGTAGTGACAAGGATTCATCAGGTGTATTACGATTGTGTGTCACAGCTGCCAAGATGATGAAAACCCTTTGCATTTTAAGAGGCTATATATTTTAGGTTTATTTGGATATGCCTGCATGAAGACTGAGAGAGTAAAAACTTAATCCAACATCTGGGTTATTCTTCTGTAACCAGAAGACGGCAATTTTTTTTTTTTTTTTTACCTTTTATAGGTTTTATCTATTACTTTTAATTGCTGTTAGAAGAAAATGAAAATATTAACTTAAAGACAACATCCCCACTAAAACACACTAATTCTAATAAGCTTCTGAGAATCAGAATATTTTTAAAGCTGCCCATACATTTTGCTAACCCATACATTGATCTAAAATAATGATTTCTGGGCCAACTGCATGAGATAGTTTATTGCCTAATTTTAGGTATCTTCTAAAGGGAGTAATGATTTGTTGACTTGTGCTTATTGTACTCAAACTATGATGAAGAGATGATACTCATGCTGTCATGTCTTCCAATTTATAACTCAAAAGTCAAAATATGCATTCTATAAATCATTGCCTTGATTTACCATTATTTATAATAAATTGGGTCTTCTCAATTACTATAAACTAGCAATAGCCATGGTAATGCAGTTATGCCATGTATTTCTTATATTATGCCTTGGTAAATCAAATGTAAAAAAGGGCTGAACAAAGCACATGGCAAAAGATAATTGGATTCCATAAGCTCAAAGAATTTAGAAGATCATCATATCAGTCAAATTGTAGTAGAACAAAACCACATGCAAGTGTTTAGAGACTGCCCTCTAATACAATGCACACATACATAGGAGAGGAGGTTCAGTTCACTGAAGCATTACAAATCAAAATGCAATCACTTTCTTGTGCTTAAAGTGTTCCATGAGGAACTGAAATGTTAATGAGCAAGGTGGCTTTAATTGCTTTTTTCTAAATATCTGGCCCATAAACTAAACACAACTGCCTTTAAAAGCTCCATATTCCAAAATTTCTATAGTAAACGTTCTTCTGTTGGAATTTTCTATTCGTGGAACTGGACTATAAATAGGGATATAATATCTTTAATAGGTTGCAGACACCATACTCTTTTCAAATATCCTGGCTTTGCTAGAGGCTATAATGACAAGAGCGAAATAGCTTAGATACCACTGGGAGCAATTTGTCAGTGCAATGCACAGGGTTCAGCGTTTTCCTGTTGTAATTAGTGGCTAGTGCATGCTCAGTTACCTGAAGTTACTGCAGTAATTCCAGATTCAATCATATGTCCACTGACTAGTGGAGTGTGCATGTGTGTATGTTTGGATAATGTACCTTCTATAAATTGTTCTTGTTACTCTTTTGCAATTTATTTCAGGTTTCCAACAACAGTCTTCAACTGGCAGTGTCAGCAACATGTGTTTTTGACATTACTAAGAACAGACAAGAATGATTTATGTCATTTTTCCCCTCACAGATTGAATAGGTATAAAAACTGTCATATGCAGAAATTCATAGGATAAAGAGGAAGTTTTAGAAAACTTGACTTAGATGGAAGGTGTGAAGATGAGAGTTTTATGTTACCAGAGTTAACACCTTAACAATCATTCCTCAGTTACTTAAAAGAAACAATTATTTTTTCACATTATAAATTCCTTACATTGGAACTCCTGCCTTACACTTTTGCACTTTCTTTCAAAAATAAGTGCAGCACTTCTTCCTGCTTCTGTGGCAACATCACCTGTTACATTTCACACTAAAATTCATGCCCTATCCTGCTCAACTACAGTCAGTGACAAAAATCCAATTACATTCAAAGGGAAGCAGTATTAAGCCTGATCCAGATACAACTTATTTTCTTGCTTTTACTGGATGGACTCCAGTAGCCTTAAACAATGATCACTCTAAAAATGTTAAAACTGCAGCTTTCATCACAAGCCACATGCTCTACGTTGTGCTCACCCCTTACAGATGAGGCTCACAAGGTGTGACAAACAGCAAAAGGCAGAAATTCACAGTGGGAAAAAGCCTGCACCTGCACACCTCCCAGCGACTATTTGGGCGAGATGTTCTGTTGTGTAGATAAACCAGGGTTTTTGTCAAATTAGAAAGAGCAAAAGTAGAACAACAGTGGGAAGAGGCAAGATGACAGCAGCTCGCACTCAGTGGTACTGCCACGGCACTTTGAACTCTACGCAAAAATGACACAGCGACTTCATGCTGCACAAGCCAGTATCCCCTCCTGATCTGGGCACTGCAACCCCACACTTCAATGTTTCAATTAACTCTGAAATAAAGAACAATGTGTTGGCTCTAGTAATAGTGGCAGAAGTAATCTGAGAATATAAACCATTTCTCTAGCTATAATTGTCTCCTCGGGTCTTCAACTATATCCATGCATTTACAGTAAACATGATTTGCAAGATGCGTGATGACACACACCCAGTTTAAATCTGCTCACTGTGCCACCTCTGGAGGTAGCATAGTCTCACAATCCTGCTACCTGCAACAGAGACAGGCTCTGCTCATAGAACAAGAACTTGTGCTTAAAAAAACACTAACAAAACCCACCACAACACGATCAGTACTAGAGGCAGGATCATATTCCTGTTCATCTTGCAAGTCTGTTCCGCATCCAGGGTGCTAAATGCATCACCCAGGAACATGTGACCTTTAAAATAGCCACATATCTTTGCAAACATTAGGAAGATCCAGAGTACTCAAGCCATACCAAGAACCAATGTAATAAATTGTTGATTCTTTTTTTTTTTCATCTTTTTTTTTTAATCCCCACTTTTTCTTCTGTTGGCCCATAGGATTTGACTTGCTTAGGTCTACTTTAACCCAAGAAACTTTTGCTGGAAATAAAAAAACCTGTATTTTAGGAAGACACTGAGTCTGCACAGGACTGAAAGCAAGCAAAGAAAACCACAAAAGTGCTGATAAATTATTACATTGAGCTGATATTACCATTACAGAAAACTGACTTTCTTTTAACTGTTTCAAGCTTTCACCTCCTGCTGCTGGGTTCTGTGTGTGCTTTTTAGGTTAAATGACAGTTTGGCATACCATTTGATGGTGGGGAGGGGGTTCCCTTGTTGAATTGTGGCTCACACAGTAACTAACTTGTTATAAAATTCATTCACAAATAAGGGAAAGTGTTTACTTGACCACTCCAGTAGCAGCAAGAAATTCTAGTTTCATATTATAGAAATTATTTTCTGCATTATGGTCATCCTGGAGTTCCCTTATGCGTACTAACTTTTAACCTGAACAAGTTTTTGTTCACAGTTACAAAGAATAAAAGGGAAGATGCTTGCTGTATTCAGGGGAAAGCGTGTCTGTAAACAAAAAAGCAAAAGATTTAGGGAAATTGGAGATTAATTCAGTGCTCAAACTCACTTGAAGTAAATAAACAATTGATGTGTCAGGTAATTCCATTGTTAGAATCCAGCAAAAAGTATCTTCTTACTTGAGCGAGTTAAAAAAAGATCTAAACATAAATTAGATTATGACATTTTCTTGCTTATAATTTCTAATGTCTAAAGATCCTTCGGTAGTTGTTGAGACCCTTAATTTTGGGTAGAAAGTGTTCCTCCACTGTGAAAAAAATTCCAACTCAGCAGAATGCTAATCATGTCTTCTCAAGCACCATCAACACAACTGCTTTGCTAGAACACAAACCCTGGTAGTATTTCTGAAGGTAGGGAGAGAATTCCATGTGTTTTCTCAAAAGTCTGGGCCAGCCCAAGCCACTGGCTGTCACTCTTACTATATTGTTACATCTAGGTTTCCTCACAACTAATATTTTTACTATGTAAAAGAAATATAAGCTTGGAAAAAATATATAATTTATAAGGCAAATTATAAACCACCTGAACTCAACAACTTATATCTCAACATTAAGAATGATGAGGCTGTGAGAGACAAGAGTACACATTTTTTTGTCAATAACATAACGATTTAAAAGCCTTTTCCCCAGGGCATAGCTTCTTTTCCTAGCTGAGAGGGCAAGCCTAGGCTATTGCAACACTAAGCAGCTGATGAATGACCTTGTTATTACACTTGTTTTGGGGATTGATCATGTCCAATTAATTCCTAAAAGAAATCAATTGTTCTTACCTGGCTCATTTACATTAATAAGAGAATATTAATGACTTCACTGCCCATACCTATTGGAAAGAGAGGCTGCATTTATATTTTAACCTGCTGGTATTTCAGGAGGATTCATTATCTCCTACTATGAGAGTAAACCAAATAAACCTGCGTGATTTTCCCCAGTTATTCAGCATTAAAATCAAGTATTTCTCCATGCATTTAACTGACCACTGGGTCATTACAAAACTAGTCTTGCATTGCTGGCTTATTTTTATGGGTGTATTTTTTATCGTGCACAAAAGAAAGCACATAATAATTTTCCTCCATTGCTAACTTGATGTTGAGAGAACACTATGTATGGAAACTCAAACCACAATTACGATTTCCTGTACAGATAATCATAAAGTCCAACACGCCATAAGAGGAACAGGGATACAAATGTGCAGGTAAAAGCAGCTTATATCATTTCAGTCCTGGAAACAATCTTAGGAAAACATTCAAAGTGAATCTTTGTGGTGGGATTTAAAATTCATGACAACTGCCAAAAACTTAAATAACGCTTTATCAAATGCTGGGATTAGCCTCTTAGTGAGCTACATGCTATGAATATCTCATGTCTGAGCATTCATCCTGGACTTTCTTCCCAGAGGGAGAAATGTAATAGGAAAGTGCACTTCAAGACAAAATTCAGCATTTGATTGCTATGTTCTCTGTTCAGGGCATACTGCTATCATTTCTGGTAAAATGTCCCAGTTAAGGGTTACAGTAAATTGATCACATAATACTACAGGAATTTATCATGTAATAGAAAAGGAATTTAAGAGCTGAATACCTAATATTATTAATAAAACAGGTCTGTGGGTAAAGACAGTTAGGGGATACAGTTTATATTATTACCTGATCCTACATTAAATTAAAGAGCTAGTGAAATCAGAATTGCAAGGACAAAATAGACTCTCAATAGGATTTTTCAATTGGAAACTTCTGAGTGGGTAGCACAACAGTGGGTATTAACTCCCTGCATCTCTTCTGCCTCTAGAAACAGCCCAGGAGCTTGGATTCTCCCTTTGGATCAGAAGTCCAAGTCCGTCTGTGCAGAGAGACTCTGCTGCCACCCTCTGTGGTATCCGAGATGATTAAATGCACTAACTGTAAGGAAAATGACAATCACTCTAATTAGAAACAAAGATCTCTAGTGGAAGAACTGATACAAGGAGAAACTATTAGGATATAATTAAATACAGAAAATAATATCAGTAACTCTAAGCTATCAGTACATGAGGAATTAAAGTGGTGTTGGTACATGAGTGGCTTCAGTACTGTTACATTAATAGTTACATTAACCAGCTTAACATGTTTTGAGACTATCTTTGAAAAACAAGAGAATGCATCTTAACTGTTTTCAAAACAACATCTAATCCCTCATAAAACAGATACAATACTGAGAGAAAATATCTTGTGAGAAGGATCTATACTAATTATTAACTGATGAAAAGCTATTTTTCCTGACCATACTTGTGATTATTCAAGTCTGTTCTATGCCAGGGCAGATAGGATACTGTTCTTTTGCTCTCACCTCTGCAAGAGCAACTCCTATTTAAACAAGCACAGTTTCCTACCCTGCACACACAGCTACATTTCTCATTCACTACCTTAATATTCTTGCCTGTTAAACCATCGATCCAAGTGGCCATTAGGGAATGCAGAGGCCAAGTGCTTTAGCAGAGCAGCCAACACCAAATCAGAAGTCTTTTGATTTACTTTTTTTTTCTAAATCACGGTATTCACAGGCCCAATGCTGTCCCTGGCAGCATCGAAGTCACTTGGTTCTGGTGAAGGGGAAATCTATCCTTTCTCCAGAGTCTTCAGAAGGGAGCAGTTTTCTGCCTTTTCTCCTCACCATCTCCACTTACATTTTATTTATGTTTCTGTAACTCTGCCCATCAAACTAAATAAGCTCCTTCAGCAGATGGTTCCCATGCCAGAGGTACCTCTTTGCTGCACTCTGCATGGGGACGGTGTGAGGCCTTCACTTGCACACTGCAATGGATCGTTCCCCCACAGCTCCATGAGGAATATCATTTAGCTTTAAATCTTCCACTTTTCAGAAACAGCAGAGATAAAATTAGCCATATAACTGTAAATAAGCTTTCTAGTTAAACACCTGAAAATACTGCTAACATATGATCAAAATACTAGCCTCCATGACCTAAAAAATAGTCTTTCACTTACTAAAGAAAAAGGAGAATCACTCATCATTGTCACTGAAGAACAAGAACATTGGATCCTGATTCACCTACTTGGGGAGTGAGGGAAAGAAACCTTGTGTGCAAAACAAGAATTCATTTGAATGTATTGTTGGACTTGACGTTGTAACTGGACATTCTGAATTTAACGTGGGTTCTTTCAGTCACAATCAGGCTTATATTTATCTGAATTATATGAATCTGCTTTTAATTTTTTCCTAAATGAACAATTTATTCTACATCATTTTTCCTTATTCTCATGTCTAGATAAATACTGAAAATTACTAGGAGGACATAA
Organism: Phaenicophaeus curvirostris; assembly: GCF_032191515.1. Classification (NCBI taxonomy): domain Eukaryota; kingdom Metazoa; phylum Chordata; class Aves; order Cuculiformes; family Cuculidae; genus Phaenicophaeus; species Phaenicophaeus curvirostris. The sequence continues at coordinate 5,876,888 of NC_091396.1, forward strand.
TTTGTTTTCTTCTAGATTTTGCCTAGTATCACAAGGTAACAGACATTTCACAAGTAAAATAAGAAAAAAAAGCAATTTAGTATCCAGACATATCCTGATATGTCTCTTGTGGGGAGTTACAGTACTGTTCGACAAAAGGTAAAATGTTTTCACTTTACTACTTAAAAAAAAACCAAACCAAAACTCAAAAAAACAACAGCAGCAGCAAAATATATCCTTTTTAGCTATTTTTTGGGCAAGTAAAATCCTCATGATTCACAATGTAAAATGAGTCCTCAATCCATACCCATCTTCTGAAACAGGAATGTAATAGTTTTTCAACCATAATTTTAATATAGAGAAAACAGAGGTCTGTTTCTCTATACAAGTAAAAAGGGGAAGAGGGTGGTGGAGAAAGAGGCTGTAGTCTGTCATTTCTAATATTTTAATTTCCATGACAGTTGAGATTGTGTAGGTCAAGAGTTTGCAAGGCTGGCCTGAAAATCTCAGCATGAGATTAAAGAGGGAGGAGGTCACAGATATAACGCTTTTTCTGTCCCTGTTTATATTTTTATTAAAAATGGAGTTCCAAAGAATTTCAAGTGTTGTTTGCACAGTTACCTGGCACCCTTGACCGACATGCTGAAATAATAGGGGATGTGCATTGGTGCATTTATTACAATAAATGCCATATGGATTTTGGAATTTTGTAATCATAAATCTGGCACCTCTTTATAATATATTTGGGACAGATTGGAACATTTTTGCAAAATTGCTAGAAACAGGTGCTTCTTCCTCACTGAGGCTAAACTACCATTTACTTTTCAGGTCTCCTATAACAAGGATGGAACTGGAAATTAAGTATGAATATCTACATGGGCCTATCTCTTGCCTTCCGCTCCCGCATTATTTCTTTACTTTCTTATCAAAGTTACCTTAATGTTCCTATTAGCTACTGCAGCAGAAGATTCTGTAGTTGTACTTCATAAGAGGTGTAATGATACATTACTTGGAAAGAAGACACCTGGCTTCATGAACTGAATTTTCCAAGAGAAAGCTCAGGTTTATCAAAAATTAAGACTTGAAATTGTGCATGTACAAATTCCCTACATGCACCAGATTTATCCTAGAAATAGTTTAAAGCTGTTAAGAGATTTAACGCACTGTCAACATGAAGAGTACATAAAGATACATATCTATCTTGAGAAGCAAATATAAGACAACTCTCACTGAATTTTGTCAGACTCACATACCTGGGAACAGTCAGTTTTTAAAAAGTTTAGGTCAATTATTCCTCACTTAGGAAAGGGAATGCCAACAGCTTCTACCCATCTTACTGAAAAAGGGTTTTTTGTTACTATAACACCAGTATCATTACTGCAACACTTGATATTCACCCTTAACACATAGTCCAGGGAAGGAGTGACTTTGACTGGTACCTTTGGGTACACCAGGAACCTCCGATAGCAAAAAGTATTCTAACAGACAAAAAACCTCTTGTGCCTGTTAAAAGCGTTAAGGGCAAGCTCAAGCGAAGTTTCCGTACCAAATGCCAAAACTACATAATGCAGGGAACTGTGGCTAGACAGCGTAAGTTCAAACTCCAAGCTTTATAATCCTAAGCAGTTTTAAACACTTACAGACAGTGTTTATATTCCTTTCAATACCACAGAAAAGCTGGTCCTGAGGTCCACTGACACAGGGCTCTCTTTCAAGACTGACCACCACGAGTTCCAGAAAAGCAGGAGGGGACACAGCACAACCCTGTTTAAGAAAAAACAAGACGACTGCCACAGCTACAGCTTTTTTTATATGCTCATCTGCAGATCTCCGTAACTGTATTGCCTTCCTGACATGATGTAGCAAGGAAACCCCCCAAACCAGTCATATTTTTGATAAGACATCGGCAGTGTGTTTTCTATTTAAAGTGTGTTGTTATCCTTGAGTATCCCTTTTGTTTTAGGAAGATGGGGGAAAAAATAAAGTATTTATTATTTATTAGCGTCTTAATAATTATTTTCCCTACAAGTTAGAAGAGGCATTATTTCTCTTCCAAGATGAACAACATTCTTTCTCTCGTACCAATTATTTCCATTTTAAAAATCACAAGATCCCATCTGCTCTAGTTTTGTGGTACAGTAATATCTGACATAGGAGTATACACTATTTTATGTTGCAATAGTCTACTACTCTAATTAGCTGAAATACAGTTTATAGTTTTTAATATTTTGCTTGCTTGTTTTAGGTTTATAAGCAGAAGCAAAGAACTTCCTTCTAAACGTTCCTAATGGAACTTCAACAGCAGAGCAAGCTGTCCCAATTGATCTTGAACATGTAAGAATGTGGCCTACAGGAATTCCTTGACAGGTACTCCACACAAAAGATTAATGAAAACCTCTTTTTACAGCAATTGCATGTATTTCCTCCACCTTCTTCTGCCCACCTATTGCTTACTACACTGTTCGCTTTGAGAATACTAGCTAGCAGAGCTAAACATAGAGCTGAATACGTTACCTCTGCATTACAACACTCATTTTAAATGACAGTGATAAAGGAAGACAGAAACTATCCTGATCAAGACTTGTTTGCAGAAACTGATCAAACAAAAGAACAAAAAATTATAACAAAAAAAGTTGTGCACTCACTGTTCTCTTCTACAAAAAAAGCCAAAACACCCAACCAAAAATTGTGTAACAGAATATGGAAAATGGAAGAAAACCACACAGAACACCCTGCATTTTACTGCAGTTTTCTTTGGAAGTATTTATGTACCATCATATAATAGGGCAACATATAAAACTATCTAATTTTAGAACTTTTCAATGAGCTTTACAGTTGGCTTTCTCTCACCTCCACTTAAATCCAGAGGCTCAATCAGATGCAAGAGCTATAGAAGCATGGAACGTGGCCACCAGGGCAGACGGCCCAATGAAGGCAACCTCTATTAAATTAAGCCTGAATATGGGGGTTTCACATTTGAAACTTCACCAACCCTGAGGTTTTTGTCAGCTGCCAGTAGTTAGAGATACAAATACCATGACCATACTGGAACTGTACTTTTTGGTTTGTTTTTTTTTAAAAAGAAAAGCATTTATTCAACATTTGATTTGAAACAGAAAGCATTTTCTGCGTTTTATTAGGTGAGCAGCAAGTACCAAAAAGACGACATTTCCTGCAGTGACCAGAATTAACAGTGCAATTACAAGAACACACCAGGCCCGCTGATAGACTTCATACACTGTCAGGGACAGTGTGGTCAGCAGTCACAGCCATGCCTGATTTTCAACTCAAAGTGATTTACAGTTTTCTGGCCCTTCATATCAAATAGAACTAAGCTGGATTTCAGAAGTCTTTGTGTCGCTTTTGTGTTCACACATTAGCGCTCTGCTCCTTTCTTCAGATGCTCTTCTACTTCTACCAGTAAGTCAGTCCACACACTCAGGCCTCGGACCTCAAAGTCTCCATCCCGCGCCTTCAAGAGTTTCAGAGCAGCTTGGGTTTGTCCCTTGAGCAGTGCAGATCCCTGACAGAGGCAGCTGAAGCGCTCCCTCAGCTCCTCCCAAGACAACTCAGCTTTGCCAGGACGACCTTTAACCCACCCTCCCTGCAAGGGGTCGTAGAGCAATTGGCTTCCCCAGCTCGTTAAGAGATCCAGATAAGATCTGCTTAACTGGGAATAGTGACCAGCAAGGGAGGCAAGCAGGGAGCCCGGGAGATGAAGGCAGAGCGCAGAAAACCGCTCCGTGTTCTCCAACATCCAGGAAAGCAGGAGCCCCGCAACGTCTCCACCTCCTGTTGCCTCGATTCCTCCGGGGCTGCTCCCCTCCTGCTTCACCAGCAGCAGCAGCGCCGCCGCCGCCACCTCGAAGGCGCGGGGCTGGGGGAGCTGCTCCAGGGCACGGGCCAGCAGCCCCGCCGCCTCGCCTTCCTCCTCCTCCTCCTCCCGCAGCCGCCGGAGCAGCAGCTGCGCCTCCGCTTGGCCCCGCGGGGGCGGCGGCAGGAGGCGGGCGGCGGCTTTGCGGCGGGCGAGGAGCGAGAGGGGCTCGCCGGGCTGCGGCGGGGGTTGCGGCGGGGGCTCGCCGGGCCGCACCGGGGGCTCGCCGGGCCGCACCGGGGGCTCGCCGGGCCGCACCGGGGGCTCGCCGGGCCGCACCGGGGGCTCGCCGGGCCGCACCGGGGGCTCGCCGGGCCGCACCGGGGGCTCGCCGGGCCGCACCGGGGGCTCGCCGGGCCGCACCGGGGGCTCGCCGGGCCGCACCGGGGGCTGCAGCAGGCGGTGGAGGAGCCGGCGGCAGGCGGCGGGCGGCAGAGCGCGGTTCTCCAGCAGCGCCAGCGCCAGCAGCTGCGGGCAGCGCCCCAGGTGGGCGAAGCCGAGCTGCCCCCGCCGCAACCGCCGCCCTACGGCCTCCCGGAGCCGAGGACGGCTGCGGAAGCGATGGTGGAGGTGCTGGAAATACCGAGCCCAGTCTAGTGCACGGTCGAGGGTGAGCGGGTCCCAGTCCCGCACCAGCGCGGAGCGGGACACGGCCAGGAGCGCGGGGAGCTGCTCCACCTGCCCCAGTACGGCCTCCATCGCGCCCGCGCTGGGTTTGAGCGCGGGTCCCGCCTCCCGACGGAGCCGCGGCCAATCGGCGCCGGGCACGGGGGAAAGGCGAGAGCCTATTGGCTGGCTCGGACGTCAATCCCGCCGGGAGCCCTCGCCCCTTAAAGGGGACGCTAACCCGCCCCGCTGAACCCGTCGCTTGTGTCAAACCACATAGTCACGGGGTGGGAACAGACGTTTCGACTTCCCTTTGCAGCTATCATGCATTTAGGAAGCAAAGTCATAGAAACACGGAATGGTTTGGGTTGGAAGGAACTTTAAAGAGCCTTTTAACCTCCTTTTGAGTCCCTTGCAGATATCATGCATTTAGTAGAATAAGTCATATTGGGTCTGAAGGGACATTAAATAGCCTTTTAACTTTCCTTTGAGTCCCTTGCATCTATAATGCACTTAGTATCATAGAATCATAGAATAACCAGGTTGGAAAAGACCCACTGGATCATCGAGTCCAACCATTCCTATCAAACGCTAAACCATGCCCCTTAGCACCTTGTCCACCTGTGCCTTAAACACCTCCAGGGAAGGTGAATCAACCACCTCCCTGGGCAGCCTGTTCCAGTGACTTAAGTAGACTTAAGTCATAGAATCACAGAATGGTTTGGGTCAGAAGGAAACTTAAACATCCTTTTACCTTCCTTCCAATCCCTCCAGATATCATGTGTTCAGTAGACAAAGCTGTATTATCACTTAATGGCTTGGGTTGGAAGGGACATTAAAGAGCCTTTTAACTTTCCTATGAGTAGACAAAGTCATAGAATCACACAATGGTTTGGGTCCTAAGAGCCTTTTAACTTACCTTTGAGTCTCTCAGACATCATGCATTTAGTAGACAAAATTGTAGAATCACAGAATGGTTTGTGTTGGAAGGAACCTTAAATAGACTTCTAAATTTCCTTTGAGTCTCTTACAGCTATCATGCATTTAGTAGACAAAGTCATAGAAACAGAGAACGGTTTTGGTTGGAAAGGGCCCTAAAGATCATGCAGTTCCAAACCCCCCGCCATGGGCAGGGACACCTCCCACATCAAATCATAGAATGGTTTGTGTTGGAAGGGACCTTAAAGAGCCTATTAACCTCCCTTTGAGGCCCTTGCAGATATCATGCATTTAGTAGACAAAGTCATAGAATCATGCTTGCTAAAAGAAATGTGGTCCACACCACAAAATCCTGTTGATGGATTTTGAAATTATCTGTGCTGTCACCAGCACAATATCTTTGCAGCACAATTAACACTTTCCTCTGCTAAACTGGCCTATTGCTCTGATGAACATGAGATTTTCCTAGCTAGTTATACCCTCTCAAGCAACTTGGCAAGAGCTTTCAGACAACCTCCAATCGGTGTCTTCCAGAAATTCTCACAAACCCGTATCTACACCCCTAATCAGTTTTTATACTTACTGTTCTGCTCCTCAGATCACTGGCTTGTAGAATCATGGAATGGGTTGGACTGAAGGGGGCCATGGGCAGGGACACATCCCACGGGATCTGGTTGCTCAAAGCCTCATCCAACCTGGCCTTGAACACCTCCAGGGATGGGGCAACCTGTGCCAGTGCCTCACCACCCTCACAATAAAACATTTCTTCCTAATATCTCATCTAAAACTCCCCTCTTTCAGTTTAAAACCCTTACCCCTCAACCAGTCACTACAATCCCTGATAAAGAGCTCCTCCCCGGCTTTCCTGTAGGCCTCCCTTACTGGGAGGCTGCTATAAGGTTTCAAAATCCTTCAGAGAAGGGTGGTGGAAGAAATAGAGATGAATTAAAGTGTTAATAAACTGAGCTGAATTAAGAAGTTAAAAATTAAATAAATAAACAGCTAAGAGGATTAGAATAAGCCTTAGAAAAGTATTCCTAAATACCTCTTAAAAAAAATTAAACTTTTCAAGAGCAAGTGTCTCGCATTTAGGGGTATTTCCCTATTTCTGTGGCACCTGCATCCAGGAATGGTGTCCATGACGGAGCGTGCAGCCAGGCTAGCTCCCTGGGGCTGCCCACAGCTCACCCCTGACCTGCCAGCTAATGGTTCTGTAGCTCCTTAGTGGTTCCAGAGGGTACCCAGTCTTTCCCAAACACCCACACAAGGCTTCTGGATGCCTGCAGAATGGCTAACACCTTGCCCTGGCCGTCTGGGCGCTGACACAGCCAGGGTTTCCCTCATGGACGCCCCTCAGACAGCCTGGTTAACAAATGTGATAATTGCTCCTCTCTGCAGCGAGAAGAGGTGACCCCTTCTCCCTCTCCTTCCTCCACCAGCTGAAAGGCAGTTTTACATGGCAGACTGGAGATTATTTGGTGTAGCTTGCTGGATGCAGCCTACCTGTTGGAGCAGCCATGTCCAGGTGCTTTCCTCACGGCCGCTGCCTCGAGGGCATCTGTTAAGCTGGGAAATGGCTCCTTTCCTTCCATCTTTACCCCCATGACAGACTTGCCACGCTCAGCGTTCCCTCGTGGTGTGGGAAGGAGTGCAATGGCTGAGCTCCCAGCAGCTTTCGCAGGAGGCCCTGCTCCCCAGCCCCTGAGGGGGTGAGGCAGCGTCGGGAAGGCAGCGGGGGGCTGGTGGGAGCGGGAGCTGCTGAGCGCTCCTCAGGGAGTTCACAAACCCCGTGGCACCGTCCTGGCCACTGAGCGGGTACAGGGGCTGCAGGGAGGCCTGGTAATTTAACTAGCAATTTACTGCAGGGATCAGCACCAGAAACAAGAATATAATGCTGTGAGCTACAATACTGTAGAGGAAATCGTAATACTCCTCCTCTTATGCAGAACTCGTGTTTTCTTCCATACATCTTAGCGCTGGAAATAGTTTCCTCTGGGTTTGTTAGTGTGCAGAGATTCTGGATCTCAAATATTCTTCAGCTCAGATACTAAGGGACACAACTCTTGCAGCCTCTGAGTTACATCAGACTTCAGTCTAACATGGGTGAAAGACAAGAAAGAGACCCACAACTTGCTTCTACTGCTTTCTTCTACACAAAGGAAAACTGAAGCAGGTGAATAGTCGCTGAACCTATTAGTCCCATGCTCAGCTAGAAATGTGCTCAGGCCTTGTCCTTAGGCCACAGACCCCTGCCCTAATGGTAACTGCTAAGTGTTTAAGACCAGCTTCTCTAATTCACAACATACTTCCAAATTAAAGCAGATAAAGAGAGAATTAGGAAACAGTAAGGATTTAAATACTAGTCTCCTCACTTCAAACCCTCTCCTGGATTTCCCTGGATGGTTGTTTGGGAAAGATCTTTCTCAAGTACTCTCAGGAAAACAGAGCTCTTATCTGAGCTCTTCTCTAGCTTTCTTATTTCTTATTTTTATTTTTTTTTTATTTTAAAAAACATGGGGTTATAGTAGATCACCTGTGGGTTAAGGGGCTCATGGAGGAATTACAGTGAAATTCTATGGCTCTTCTGGTTGAAGGAGCTCATAACAATCCCTCAGTATCTGTGAACAGAAAGTATTTTAAGGTATCATTCTAAAATCGATGTTTTTCTCCTGAAAAATCTCTTTTCAAGCTCGCTCTTAACAGTTTCTGGAGTAATAAACATAAAATTGGCTACAGATGGTCAGATATTTGTTGTATTGTTAACAATGGAATTGCTTTTGTTATTTATAAATTCATACTTATCTATCATCTGCCATGCCCATATATTCCAAAGCATATTATAAACTAACATATATTAAGGAGAAGGTGGAACATGCGAACTTTTCAGTTACATACAGTTGAGTGGAACACTTACTACTTACTACTTAATGGTTTACTTAAACTGAAAAGTGATAAAAACCTGAAGTGGTTGAAATATGATTGCGTATTATGTACTTTGGCTTCTCAGTTAGGTTAAATACAGCATCTTTTGAATTAAAGGCTATGGCATACAGTGAATTCCAGGCCTGTGTTTTATTTTAGCGAGGGATATTTTTGGAGCTGCATATGTTCCATGTCATAAAGAAGAGAAGACATATTTCCCTTTACGTCAGAGAACTTTTCACAAGAAATCTTCCACATTGCTTTTCTTTTTCCTTGTTGGACAAAATGCATGGGTTTATATCCTGTGAATGTCTCTGTATGTTTCAGTTGAAAGAAATCAAATAATCACATTTGCAGCACCAGGAAACTAACAAAAACAGGTTGTGAAAATCTAACCAGACTGGAAAAACATACTGAATAATATAGTATCTGGAGTACTCCTGCATGTGAAGGGAGATGGCCTGCATGCTCTAATAAGTCTCTGTAGAGCTGACTGGAAAATGGAATTTCCATTTTATTGAAAACTCTGAATATTTCAGCACTTAGCGTTGTCTCAAACTAGGATGAAAAGTCAAAATATCAGCATTTTTCATCAAGGGGATACAGTTTGACATCTCTGTAATAAAATGGTTCATGCAAAAAGACATTTATGCATTTTTAGGTATTGCAGCTGCATTTAGAATTTTGACTCATGATGAGGGACAGTTGATGCATATACTTAAAAAAAAAGAGCTTAATTTGAAGAACTAGCAGAATTCTGCACAAGAACCCAGGGAAGTGATTGTGCCCCTGTACTCAGCATTGATGAGGCTGCACCTTGAATACTGTGTTCAGTTTTGGGCCCCTTACTACAAGAAAGACATTGAGGTGCTGGAGTGTGTCCACAGAATGGCAACAAAGCTGTCTTATGAGGAGCAGCTGAGGGAACTGGGGTTGTTTAACCTAGAGGAAAGGGGACTGAGTGGAGACCTTATCACTGTCTACAACTACCTGAAAGGAGATTGTAGAAATGTGGGTGTTGGTCTCTTCTCCCAAGCGATAGGTGATAGGATGAGAGGAAATGGCCTCAAGTTGTGCTAGGGGAGGTTCAGACTGGTCATTAGGAAAAATTTCTTCACCAGAAGGGTTGCCAGGCACTGGAACAAGCTGCTCAGGGCGGTGTTTGAGTCACCATTCCTGGAGGTATTTGAAAGACGGGCAGATGAAGTGCTTAGGGCTTTGATTTAGTGGGCAGGTATGGTAGGACTTGATGATCTCAAAGATCTTTTCCAACCTAGCGATTCTATTATTCTATGATCCTGTGAATGCATTAGATGATAAATTCAAGGAACAAATGAAAGAAATGAGTTAACACAGAGGCACTTATGATTCATGTAATAAATTGTTACACTACAATAGCCCTGAAAAATGGTAATTCTTTTTCCATATTCACCATGGAAAGAACACTCTTTCTACTCCAAGTTTTGTTTGAGAGCTTGACCAACCTCAGAACATATATTGGGATCTTCCACTGTAAGACTGGAATCTATTTATCTGTTGATTGATCTGCTGATGCTGGCGCCATATAGTCATCAAATTAAACTTAAAAAATATGGTTTCTTTCTCTAATGTGAATTATTTTCCTATAAGTCTTAAGTGCTAGTTCTCTCTCTTCTGTTATCAGTCTTAGTTCTAAGTCATGAGTAGGCCTAGGACTCTTCCTATCAACAACAAGGTTACTAAGTATCAAAGCTTCCGTTATTTTTATAGTTACTGTCGATCTGTGTTAAGTCTGTTGCTATCTTCTGAGTTGTGTAGACATTGTTTAACCATATCTGTGCAATGCTGAGTTGGTTTTCTAGCTGAGGAATGTCTCTGGGGTAGTGGGGAGACACACTTATGAGGTAAGCACGTAAAGACTGAGGAGATGAGGTAGAGAGTTAATGTTGGGGAAGGGGATGGGAAAGGTTGGGTCACGGTGTCAGGAGATACAGTAAAAGCACAGAGATGGGAGGAATAGATTAGGGAATGGATTTTCAGATAGCTGGGGAAGGTGGTGCTTTCATGCTTAGCTCAATTACTTTTTAAAAAAAACCCTAAAAGTTCACTTTGGGCCTCATGCAGGTCTTTGGTTGTTTAGTATCAGCCTCCTTCCCTTATTAATGACTCTTGTATTAGTCTCTTATACTGTTTTAGGCTGTATTGGGGTGTATATTTCATGTCATATAAACTATGCAGTTTCTTTGTCATTTTTTTCTAACTAGAAATGAGCCACAGAAGATGATCATACAGGCTACAGGTGTGAGTGCATAGAGCTTACTTCTGTAGATGATGGGAAAGTATATGTAAGTAGTATTTTTCAACTATTTTTAAGAATTATCACTCCTTACATAGCCTGAAAAGGAATCGCTTAGTTTTGTCTGATTCAAAGAAGAAAAATGACAGAAGAGATAAGAGGGCATTTCTTGTATGACAGGCTAGAGTACACAATTAACATTGCAACACATCAGATCATTTAAGGTCTTTGCTACATGCCTCTTCCAAGTATCTATGATACTGCAGACAGGGATAGCCGGTGTTTCTTGTGTTGTGGGTTTTGGTTCACAGTGTTTTTATTATTTTTTTTTCCCATTAAAGCCTATCTTTTATTTTAATCTCCTAAATGAGCATTAAAATAGGAAAAGAGTTTTTGAGGTTGTTGATCTACTGTTGTGTTAATCTGTAGTAAATGTTTCTCCATTACAGCTTTTGATTGATAAGACGCATGGCAAAGAATGTTGTTGAGCAAGAAAAATTTGTTAGGTATGGAATCTGGGAAGACATTTCCACAGCTGCCTGAAAACTTGCCTACTTTTCAGTGAAGCACTGCAAAGCAGTTTCACAAGCCCTGCATTTTGTATGAATTACTGTACTGTTTTATCTAAGTGGAGAAGTCAAGTAAGAGAGTCACGTGAAATTTTATGGAACTAGTGAGTTTCTTTACTCTGTTTATGGAGCCAGTAATTTTTACCCTGGCAGGGGATATCAGTTTTGAAGCAAATTGGTCAAACTAGCCAGAAGTCTGGATTCCACTGTTGTATTTTCCTTCCTCTTGGAGATCATATTGGCTGTAACACAGTTGTATTATTTCTCCTGCTCTGTTTACTCAGTATACCTAGCATTATAAAACTCCAAAACGGTCTCTCCTTAGGTAGGAGAGGTTATTTCAAATTACAAAGAGAGAGAGGTGTATGATCATCTTCTATATTTCTGGCATTATTGTTTGTTTTTTAACTGTAGGGAGGTTTGTTTAGCTTCCTTAGATTGCATGCAAGGTGTAAGGTTGCAACACATTGTATAGTAACTTATGTTTATTGATGAGTCTGAACTCATGCACCATTCTTGCTATTTCTGCAGCAAACACTGCAGAAAAGTGAGGTTATTTATCAGGCTAGTACCTGGCAGACTATGTCACTCCTTCCATAACCACTGGTGAAGTCCTTAGAATTTTTTTTGTCAATGTAATCTCTCGTATCTCAAAACTTAACCAGGCTGTGTTGGGGTTTTGGAATGAGAACAGACCAAATTGCATAATAAAGGTATTGAACCTACTAATTTGTACCTCAGCTTGAGTCTCAAACTGCACAAATGGCATATCTCTCTGCAGAGGCATTTCCCCCAAAACGTTTTTGTGCAATGCTCCAGTTAGGATTGCTTGGTAAGTCCTGCATATACTGATTGTAGTGTATGGGTGCATTAATAGCAATGCCCATTTGTGAAATTAGACCTGTGGTTTGAGTAATTGATGCCAATGACAAAACAGCAGTGGTATAATGCACTAGAGTGAAAATTGATTGAAAGTCTATGTGTTGAAAGAGTGCTATATATAATGTGTGCCATTAGTGAGATAAGCTAAAAATAACCACTCCAGTTAGTAATTTTGCTGGCGTGTGGCTATTACAAAACTGAATTTTTAGGAAACTAAACATTTTGCTGCCTAGCTCCATTTCAGATTCTGATACTATAAGTCAGGACTATACTAGCAAAGCTACTAAACTTGGGTGTAGCTCTTCAGTATTCTAGGCATAAAAGCAAGCAAAATTGAGTGGCAAACTCTGTCACCTTTTTCTGACTGTGAATAAGAAGTGGTGAAGTTACTATGCACTCGCGAAACTCCTTCTCACCCAGTGAGCCACATAAAATGATCATGTGTGCGCTCCAAAACCAGTTGCAGTTGTTAAGTGTGTACTAACTACAACTAGTTTTGCTTTAAGGTTGAGCTAATGCATTTTAGCTTACTTGTACTGTGGGATAAAAGCATGCTTGCAGCCAGTTAATGTTGCTCAGCTGATGAGCGGTAAGGTATTAAGCTGCATGCTTTGATCACTTGCCATGGTCTATGATAGCTTTTAGAGTGGATTCGTTTGCTGTCTTTTGTGGCAGTAGTTTTGATAGATCACAGCATGTACTGATAGAGTATTTGTCTACATGCCTTTTTCCAGGCTTCTTTTCCAGTGAGCCATGAAAATTCTTAGTTACTTACATTACATACTTTTATTATAGGCTCAGGTGCGCAAATTCATGCTTCTGAGGCAGTTTGAACCCATCTCCCCTTCTTAGGGTATGTGTACATAACTGTCCTAAAGGGCTGTCTGTTTCAGAGACCATCTTATCAGAACCCTCTGAAAATAGTATTCCATAAAGCCTTAGTCATAAAACACTGGCTATGGCTAAAGGTTTGCAATTTTGATATACAATGCTGTGGTACTTGTATGAAGTCAACCATACCAAGGACTAAGCTTAGTCTAGCATCATGGGGATAGTATTTAAAAATGCAGTGTATTTAAAACTATTGGGGGGAAATCTGCATTTAAAAATTGCATCTAAAAATTCTTTCCTACTCATAGATTCTGTGTGTTTCCATGACAGTTAAATTTCTGTCATTCACAAGAGTACAGGGAGACCTTATAAATACACTTTCATGTTGGAATTGGTTATAGTTTTCACTTAAAAAGATATATAAAGCTTAATGCAAGGCAACTATGTATAGAGCTATTTATACGTATGTCTGGGTTCTAGTAACATAAGTCACTTGGATTTTTCACTTTCATTGCCATAATATCCTGAGTACATCTTAAATTATCACATACGCTAATATTGCTCCTTCATAGCTCTGTACAGTGTCTTTATGAATGCTACATGTCTGTGTATACAGAGACAGCTACATTAATACACATACATGCACATGCTGGACAGACATTGCTTCTTTTGAGCAATAAGGCTTTTAAGTATCTGTTGTTTCCATTTTCTTGTCTCCAAAGCTTTTATGTGAATTCTTCCAGCACATTTCTCATTATTCTCTCAGCCTTTCCTCTGCTGGATGGCTGGGGTTTCCAGACATATAACCTGAAATGTCCTGGGAGAATTTACATAAAAACAATAAAGCCAAGGAAATGGAAACCACAGAATATATACATAAATTTTTTTTCAGTCTTTGCTAAGAAGCTCATTGGTTAATATTTACAAAGGAATTCAGTTTTCCATATTAACGTCCTTTTCATTATGAAGCAAATGCAGGAGAGCGGAATGGTAAGAATCATTACTTAAGTGAATGGGGGGTTACATGTTAATCTCATTAATGATTAAAAGATTCTACTTTCCTCCATCTTAGTATATCAGGAAAAACATCCCCTGAAAAAAATCATAAATGGCTTTATCAGGCAAATGTTAATGAAAATCTCAGAAGGGATTTTACTTCCTATTTAAGAACAGTGTAAAGGTTTTTTGTTTGTTTATTTATCTGAACACGTATAAAGGCATACTAGTTTCTGTCATCTATATACTCAGCATACTCTGAAAGTGAATCATTAAAACTGATACCGATGCTTATAGGACCAGTAGTTTAGTAAAACAATTTCAGTTTCCATTGAAGGCTGCATGTTAATAACGAGTTGTGTGCTTGTCTCTGGAAAATGCCTCTGGCAGGTTTTGACAGGACCTTCCTTATTTTAAGTTTCTTACATCACAGAAACCTCTACCATAACTGTCACACTGTCCTGATAATGATATTTGCTGCGGAAAGGGCAGGCCAAACAAACACAGACTTAAACTTTCTTAGGTTCAGATTTTTGAACTTAATGGTGTTCTTCAAGAAGAATTGTTTTTCCCCACATTTTACAGAAAATACTTGTATTTAATTAGCAAAAATGCCCAGAAACCAAAATATTTTGATCTGGTACTAGCTTTCTGCAACAGTTAGGCTTTGTGCATTTCATATTAATTCCATGTTATTCTGGTTGTTTGACTTGGTTCTTCATCCAGAGCTGAACCACACTTAAGTAATTGTATAATGGTGAAAGCTGGAGCTGTTATGTACATCCAAAAAGCATCACAATACAGTAATATATGCATTAGCATATGCTAGTTCATAGCTGACCCTGAGACATTGCCATTAGATTTCTCAATAAAATGGGAAAGTAGCAGTGGTAAAACAACAAATTGTACTTGCAGAGAAGAATGAGATTTGTTTTTTTTTTTTTAAAAAAAAAGCAGAGATGACTTTATAGCAGTAGAATGCTTGTTTAAACTTTAAAGCCAGCAGAAAAAAATTGCTATGTAGTTCATACCTGTGGATGGCAAGAAGGTGATGGGTGAAAACTAATTCTTAGAATTAAGGAAAAAGACTAAGAGAGAGATTTGCTTTATTAAAGGTCCCATTTTTGGTAAGAAGAAGATAACAATCATCCAGTTCTAAGCATTGAAATAATCAAATTCACATTATTTAGATTTGTTCTAAGGAAAACAGCAAATACACTATTCTTAGTTGAAAACACTGCTGCAAACATCCTCATGTTTCTTGATTTTTTACAATAGCTTCGTTTAATTTGACAGAAATACATCTGTAGCTACATCAAGGATTATTACTCTCTAATGAATGTACTGGAGTTTTATACTCTGCATAAAGAAAATGACACTCACGAAACAATGGAAAATTATTGTTTGTATATGTTTTTCTTTCTCAGAAATGCTGATGCTCATTAGAAAGAGTGTAAAGTTCTGTTAATTGATCACTTCTGACCCTTGAGGGCTGGAATTGGTTCCTCCTTTTTGTAGAAAGAGTTGGCTCTTATAGATCTTAGAAAAGAGACAATATGGATCAAGTCTTCCAGACAAAACTTGCCTATGATTGACTGTTCAAAAACACCTAAGGGAGTTAGGCACCTTGCCACAACAGCAAGTCAATGGGAACCAGATGCCTAAGGGTCTTAAGAGCTCTTGAAAATTTGTATATTAACAGAGATGCTTGTGTCCCAGTTAGGGATACTCATTCATCTAGTAAAAGCATCTTGTGCAGCTGGTAACAGTCATAACTGCAGCATTACTTGGGAAATTTAACTGCTTACAATCTGAGTGTAACTTGCCTAAATACTGCAGTCCTAGTGGATAGATAAACTATCATACCAAAATGACTTATCCAAGGGGATAGTCTACAACATTTCCAGGTGAATAATTTAAATAGCTTTTTAATACCAAAATTAAATTTGCTTTTGTTTTCTTGGGTAGTCTTTGCTATCAAGCAGTGATTTCACTATGAATGAGGGGTTAGAATTTCCTGTGGAATGAAATTGTCAAATCAAATGACAGGATAAATCAAAATGCTAGGTTAGATAAACTCCGTATGTTTTGTTTAATGATTTTGACTTAACTTTTAAATGAACATTTTAAAATGAAATTATTTTTAAGATTAAAAGAATGAAAAATTTGTTAAAAAAAATAAAGCATTGTAATTCTGGAGTAACTGTTGAAGAAGGAGGGTTACTTTAACCTCAACAAATTTGTACTCTAAGCAGATATTTGCCTGGGAGGTTTGACTTTGAGTAAGGCAATTCCATTGAAATATTTTGAAGGGCCTTTTATTGTTTTAAATGGATGTTCACTGATTTGAACTGCTCTTCCCTGACTTGCTCTTTTTAAAAGACTTGGAAAAGAAGCAAGGGTTTTGTCAGTCCGTGACCTGTTGACAAGATATGGCCTGGTTCAAAATTACCCTTATTCTTGCTGAAGAAGAGGAAGAACTGGAGAAGAGGAGGAACTGGAAATGTAGACACTGCCTGGTAAAATGAAATGGTTCCTCAGGCAGTAGGCTTAGCATGGTTTGATGTCCAAATGGAAAATGTTTACGTATTCTTTTGCTTACCTCAAATTATTTTGTTGTTTGTTTCTCTGAATATATAACAGTTTCCAACAGCATTTTGTTCTTCCTGGTTTCCAAGTCCTTTTCTTTAACAGTTTTTGTAAAGTTTTCTCATGGGAATGATTTCAACGTGTGCATTTAGGCTTCATACTAAACATATAAAGTTCCAAGTTATACACAGCACATTGGGTTCTGGATTATTTGTCGCGCACATAGATGCCTTCTGCGTACATTTCTGCCATAGCTAAGGCATCACTATCTCAAGTAATTTGAATTAGCTAAACTAGCTTGGTGGGAAATGCAAAGATCTTGGTCAAAAATAACAATACGGATGTTATTTCTAATATTTTTTATTTTTAATTGTTGTTTTTAATTAGTAAATTGCAAACAGTGACTTCAGTCCTGTTCTGAGCATTCCTACAGTTGTACTATTTACAGACATAAACAGAAGTTTAATCCATCAGATTTGTCATGGATTTTCCATTAAATTTGTCCCCAAAGTGATTCAATGTCCCAGTTATTAACAGCTCTCTGAATATAACCATTCAGTTTTAACTGGTCTTTACACCAATCACTGCCATATTCAGCAAAATCCATAGAATTGTCCTGAATCCCTGGGGACTGTTTAGTGGAACTTTGTAAAATGAGGAGTCTTTGTTAGATTTTATTTTATTTTTCAGTATTTTTTCAAGGACCGATATTCCAAACTTTTAGAAAAATAAATAAATAAAAAAATACACATCTTGGCCTGGAATTCTTTGTACTTGCTCCACAGTAGCATAAATCTCTCTGCTTCATTGGTGTTTCTCCTGATTTCTGGCTTTTATAGCATTTCATGAAGAAGCAGCTGGTGAATTTGTAGGATATGAAATATGATTACCTGCTCTACTTAAGCTACCATATTTATTAGTAGGTTCATAATCTATTTTTTATTATTAGAGTAATAAAAAGTAAAGTTACCCTAAAGAAAGGTATGATTTTTATCTATGTCCAAGTCCACTAAGACTTGGTGTATGTTACAGCATAAAATGTGCATCACCAGTTATGTCTTTGTAGAGCACTACATATTTTTTGTTTACTTTTGTTGTCCCTGTGACAGATTTAGACCCTAGCACTTGCATATACTAAGACTGAAGTATGTAAATTACTGTCTTTCCCATCTTGTTTTTTACTGAATGAAGTCTGAGAGCCACAGATAGACAGTACAGTACTTGGCAGCTAATTCCATATGGAATTACTAGCATCCAAGTATCTCATGTTATCATGTCTTCCAGATAAATGATCTAAATAATCAGTCTGAGTTGTTTGGTCTACTTTGTTCCTAGTTCTCACCCATCAGGCCTACAATATTCTGTACAAGTGATTTTTTTCTCACGTTTGTTGAATTATTTCTTGATTTAATAATTTTGTGGGCTCTTTGCCTGGACTTGTTACAAATGAAGAAAAACAACACACTAAATTAAAAGATCAAAAAGAATAATTTTTAATGCTGTAGTTCTGACCCTGGTCTTATTTGCAAGCATAGCTATAATGTTCACAAGCTAAGAAACCAGCTTTCTATCAATAGCTTTCACTCCTCATTATTGGTTTTGGGCATCTGGTTTCAAGGTTAGTCTGAAATTTGATCTTACTCAAATTCTCTGAATGCGTTTCAGCAACATATGTCATTAATGAAGGGAGCTGGGTAACCAGTCTCACCATTGTTTGTAATTCAGCCTATGACAGGCAGCATGAAAGCAGAACAGTTTCAGCCAGCCCCAATTAGGAAAACATGCCCAAGGCACAGGCTACAGCATAAACAGAGAGATGTCAGGCTCCTCCCTAAAGGAAAACCAGAAGTGTACACTCGGCAGTGATGCTTTGCTCTTATTCTGAACAGGAAACCTGTTGAACAAAACCAACTCCTTCCTCTCCTTATTTTAACACCGGTATGGTTAATGGCAAGGATAAAGAATCAATCCCAGTGAAGAGAAACATAAACTAAACAAGGACGATCTGTGGATTGCTAGTGCTGAAGTAAAATTTATGCAAAATAATAACCTCCTAAATGATAATAAAAATGTACATAATTACAAATGCATTTTTTGATCTGAAAGAAACAAACTAAAAATATTAATGCTAGTCTTCTGTCAGCAATTTGCTATACTCTTAACACATTTCACATAGTAATGCTGTGAACTAAGAAGATTCTCCTGAAGGAAACTGTCATTCCACAACGTGCCCTTACATGAAGAATGTCACAGAGATGATTCTGCAATTGAGCAACATCTTCACAGCAAGAAGAATGCTTGCAAAAGAGGTAATGTGTTCAATAAAGTAATATTTATCATTTCTGTTGAATCCCCAGTCTGTGACATTAAATGTTTAATAGGCATCTCTTACCTCACAAGCAGCATGAGACAAACTCCATAATCACGGTGTAGATTGGAGGTCTGAAGCATCTGGAAGATTAACTAACTTTCCCCAAATCACACACAGATTTCTTGTTTTGTTATGATAGCAAGTGATTACCAGAGCCAAGATTATTCCCAAACTGCCTTACTTCCCTTCTCTAATAACATATTACCAGATACATGGTTTGCAGGATAAGGAAGAAGGAAAGACTAAGAAGGGAAATAAGTGCAGGACTCTTCTATAAATTGAATTAATAAATCAAGTCCATTTTTATATATTTCTTGCTGTCCACTACTGTCAGACTACTTTACAAGAGAAAGTTTTCATGAATATGCCTATTTTACAGATGGGAAAACTGAGGTAAAAAGTGATTTGACCAAACTCATACAACAGATATATTTGTGGGGCTGGGAAAAGGAACTGAATCTCCTAACCCCCATGAGACAGGAATAACTTATACTCATTAAATAAGTTGGCATTCCCCCTGTTTCATTTGGCAATGTACTACAGCGCAGAGGGAATGGTGCTCTTTCCATTAGGAATGCTTCAATGATGCCACTTTAATAGAAGAATGAAAAAGGAATGCTGGAGTCAAAGCATTCCCTAAGGTAAAAAGACTGACTGTTTGAACTGAGCAGCTGGAGAAAAAAAAAGAAAATAGCAACAGAAGTAGTATCTCAACAACAGCTTCTGAGGAAAATTAACTTGAAAAGTTGATGAAGAAAGTGTAGGGCTGAGGAATAAATGCTGAAAATGAGTGTCAGGAAGAGCAGGATGAAGGCTGTGAGAACTATGAACGTAGTGTGAAAAGAAAATCAAACTCACACAAACCTAAGTGAGCACCTAATTTTTGCCTATAAAGACCAGCCTATTTCTCTTCCTTTGCATTGCACTTGCATTTAAAGTTTGTTGTTATGAAGGCAGGTTTGTTATAAATTCCATGTTTTGTGAGCTCTCATCACTTCAAATGGAGGAGAATTAATTATCTGCAAGTTTTTACTACATGAACAGAGCAATGTGAGGAAAGTAGAACTGAACTTGTGAGGTAGCCAAAGAATCTGCTGCTTTATGGGGCTTTCATATGGAAACAGGATCCTAAATGGGATTCCAGAAGTTGTTCCAGTGACTAGGCTAGAGTAGCTCCATGAAATTGCTGCTATTTCACTAGATAGCCATTAGAAAAGGAAGACTTATTTGTCTCACATAGGCCTGTACAGAGATAACCTCTGTATGCCACATATTTGCTTCTGGGATGAGTGTAGCATTTTTATTTAGAGAGATCAGATCGCTAACTAGACCATTGAAATACACTTTTCCCCACTCAGTAAAATATTATGATAATGTCTCTGAGAAGTATGGACTGGAGTGGTGTAGTAAAGTATCTATGTGGATATGATGAAGTTATGAAGACTTTGAGATGAGTCCATAGGACTAACTGCTGATAATTTAGTTCTTATAAAGTAGATACAAAAAAAGGGCTCATCTGATTTCATTAACGTTAAAGGGATTTTCACTGTGGGTAACAATAGGGACAGAATGGGACCCTGTTTTACTATAAATAGAAGCAACAAAATATTTTCATACATAATCCAACAACAAAGGGAGTAAGTTAATGAAAGGGAAATAAAAGCAAAGAATATTAATAGTTTTAAGAGAAACGTAGGTATGTGTCCAGAGGAGAAAGACGTTGAAAGGCAAACAAAAAAAGAAGGATGGATTTTGACCAGCCAAGGGGGTTGCAGGTGGTCAGATGTCACTATTCTGTTAGAACATTTTCTATTGAAAAGAATTTTTGAGTTCTTGAATAATGAATTGGTCTTCTGGTATTCTTGGTCTGGAAAATTTGTTACTTTGAATAAACTGTGACATACACATCTGGACTGTTTGAAAATTTCTTCCCGAAGCACAGTGTTTATCTGTTAATCCCTGTGAAAATTAGTTTGCGTATTTTGAGTCAGCTACTATGCAGGAAGCAGCTGATAAAAGTATTCTAGGATGCTTCTGATACAAGAAGACTATGTTGCTGTGGTAGCTGTTGGCATTCTTAGATCCTCTTTTTCTCATCGCTGTTCTTGTGCTGCTGGTAGTTAAAATCTAATGCTTCTATGTGACCTGAGATAGCACCTTATTTTAGTGACTTGTCCATCCCAAATAGAAACCAACTACAAAATATGGGGCTTTCATTGTAAAATATAAGAAACAGGATGAGAGATCAAATATATATTTTCACATCACTTCATTCACATTTTGGATAGTTCTGACAGGACTTTGGGTTAGTTTCAGTTGCTATATTGCCTCCCAAGTCACTTCCAATTGCTATATTGTCTGCTGGAGATGGCAGTGCTGTATGAGGTAGAATTAGGTGACTTTGAGTTCTAATTGTGTCCTTGATTTCACTTCAAGAAGGAAGGTAGGTGTTATGATGCCTATCTAAATTACATAGACATTTATATGATCTTTACCAATGTAGTATCTGAGAGCTACATGTTTAAGAAAAAAGTAATCGTAACAATCAGCCTGAATCACAGAATGATTTGGGTTGGAAAGGACCTTAAAGACCATCCAGTTCCATGCCTCATGCCACGGGTAGAGACACCTCCCACTGGACCAGGTTGCTCAAAGCCTCATCCGGCCTGGCCTTGAACACCTCCAGGGATGGGGCAGCCACGACTTCTCTGGGCAACCTGTGCCAGTGCCTCACCACCCTCACAGTAAAAAATTTCTTCCTAATATCCAATCTAAATCTCTTCTCTTTCAGCTTAAAACCCTTAGCCCTCATCCTAGCCCTGCATTCCCTTATAAAGAACCCCTTCCCTAGCCTTCCTGTAGGCCCCTTTTAAGTACTGGAAGCCTTGTTAATGTTTAAGGCACTGGTTTGTTTAGAGGCAGATTATTACACTTTCATTGCCAAATAGAACATAGACTTTGACCTACTAATCATTGTGTCAACCGCAGTTGACATGCCAAGAAAAATACTGGGTGTTCTGTATCCATAAATAAGCTATTACAACAATCAGCCAAAAAATAGATTTCTGTATAAATCAGGATTGTGCCAATGGTGAATATTCCGTGTCTGTCCCAGTGATGCACGTACCTGTAGCTTCTGAGCAGTCTCTACATGCTGGTGGACAGTCCATCAATTCAGGTATATGATAATAGAAAACTGTCTGTTACTGGGTCCAGGTGTTTTTCCTGACACCAATGAAGATTAGTCTAAAAGATTAGAAGTAGACATTTTTAAGATTAGAAACAAAACAGTTTAATAAAAACTGTAATTATTTTAATTCATGTATCATTATATGAACAGAAAATAAATTTCTTGCACACAAAGTTTATAAGACATAGGGACAAAACATAGTACTTTTATGGTGAAGGAATTGTTTGCATTTTATTAATAGAGCTTTAAAATGGATATTCCACTGCAGATTCGATAAGAGTTCAATCAATTGCAAAATCATTGTGTGCATTAAACTGAATTATCAGAGGATGGAGTTAATTTACAGCATGCCTTTCTCTACATATGCTTCAAACTGCCAAACACAGGACGATATTTTAACTAGGATTTATATATTATATTCCAACTGCTTTGGCAAAATTGTAAAATTAGGAGGTATCTGCCACTGGTCAGTGCAAAACATTTCAGTGAGTTCCACAAGGTTATACTTAACTGATGACAGGCCTGTAGAGCTGCTGACTACTCTGCCTTTAGTAGAAGTCAAGGAAGACATGGAAATCTTTTTGCAAAATAAGTACTATAATACTGGGACAATGCTAGGTCATTTGTGAAACGTGTTCTGTGCTCCTTGTAGATGGTCCATAAAGTTCTCATATTTTAGCAAGATGACCCAAGTCAAGTATCAGCAGTTTTATTGGCTGACTCCACATCTTTTTAATCTTAACTTCTGTGACATATACTGAAAGAAAGAAGAGAATGGAATAATTGTTTTAAAGCGTTCCAAACTTGCTTAGTTTTCAGTTAAATAGTTTAATTGTGTAGTTCCTTAAGTTGCAAACAGCAAGAAAATCAACAGGTATGACATTCTCTACTCAATATACCTTTTATTCACCATTTCTGCTATTCATTTCAGTTGCTCTCTCCCATCTCCATCCTCTTAGCTAACCAAGGTCTGTCCTTTTTGATGGCTGTATGTACTTGGAGAGTTGATATAGAATTGGGACGCCAGTCACAAATTACATTGTATTTGTTATGTTTAACTGATATTATACTGGTCAGTTGTGACATTAATTACCCACTGAAGACAGAGTATTTGGAAAAACACCAGGAAAGCATGAGATGCCAAGCAAGATGTTTGTGTCTCTCTTCTGCCCACCAAGAACTTCAATGTCCTCTCTACATTCCCCTTCTCCTGGTCCCTTTTCTTCCTCACATTTAGTGACTGCTCCTTTAGCACTCTGTGCATTGGAACCCTTTAATCTAGGTTATCTTCTCTCCCTATTTGTAAGTGACCTGCAAGGCACCTTAAGAAAATCCTGCTAATGCCACAGAAGGATACAGCATCTGCCAGTCACGAGAGAAGGGCATGATGAAACAGGTTTAGAAAAAGGCTGAGGAACTTCATGGATTAATATGGACCATTGTGATCATCTCTGCTGATCTTGTCCTCCAGAATTTAATTTCTAATTATCTATGCATCAAGATTTACAATGTGCACCGTTAGAATAAATATTTCAGAATCTTTTATCCTGAATTTTTGTCCCAAATCATAAATGCTTATGACAACTTTAGACAGAATTTGCTGTATCTCAGCCAACTATACACATCTTATGTCTCTTGAGAGTCAACATTCCCTTCCTACTGTTAAAATTATCTAAATGACTATGTGTAGAACCATTTTGTTCTAGTTACGGTAATAATTTTGAGCAGGCTTCCTGCATATGCACATAACTTCCAAACAAGCTTTATCTTCCTCAGACACTTTAAGTCATTCTTCCCTTTCTCTCTTCTCCATCTGATGCCTGTCTTCAAATCCTCATTTATGTATATGCCTGCTCATCCTATTATCTGTTAGGAAGTAGACTGCAGCAAAAATATTTTCAGAACAAGTGGACAGTGGAAGTTGAAAGTGTGGGGAGCTAAGATTGTTTATACAGAGGAATAGAGAAGAAAATTTTAGCATTTCATGAGGAAACTTTTGTGTATTTCCTCTACAAAGGTTAGCAAGGATGTTATTGAAATAACCGGATATAGAAAATATATTTGTATCATGCTTCTGAAGCTATTGTGTTAAGTTTGAAAATCAAATACTATTGTTTAAGCATGAAACAGAAAAGTTGTTGTCTTGCTTGAAGTGTTAATCTCAGAGCATTCATAACTGTGGTGTCACTACTGAAACTTCCACAGCGTTTATATAATGTACATTTCAGATGCATACTTGGCACTGTGTTCCACTCAGTCTTGCTTGAGTAAGATTTGATCTAACCTTCGGTTTTGTTTTCTTAACTGTTGTACTGGGTGTTGCATTTTGCTAGTCTACTATCAATTCTTTATGAAGTGATGGTAAGAAATTAATGACTGAAATAATAACAAGGTAGTACATGTTTCATGTAGATAGTGTGTCTATGCATGCATACTCTTCTACTGATGCTAGATCATTCTTTGGTACTAACTGACCATACCAAGGAGTGCACAAACGATTTTGGCTTCAAAATCTTACAACTGCTTTGTCTGCTCTTCCCACTGGTACATATGTAAATGCATACACAAGATTTATTGCATGATGTCTGGAAAAGCCTCAGCTTAACTCCCTGTTCAGAGTTGCTCCTGAACTTAATAGGAATCTTGTAACTTAAGAGTGCACGTGAACCCCGAGAAGCTTTTAGTGGAGATGTAACTGCTGTATAGGGGATTTTTCCCAACTTTTCTATTAAGTAGCAGGACTTTTAAAAGTAGAGGACACCTTAACAGAATTTATCTTCTCATAGAAGATAATTAGGTGCATACAGGACTCTCCTCATCAACCCACCATCCGTTCCACCCCAGTGTGCTTCTAGGATACTTGAGTGCTTTTTTTCTTCATCTTTTGCTTTTGACCAAGAAATTGAAAAAGTGAAAGTAAGCAGTCATGCCCAAGAGCATCCAAATTTTGCTAACCAGAACAAAACTAGGAGTTTAAATCTGTGCCCTTACTCACACAGTACATGACTAGAGTTCATCATAGTTATATAAATCAGCATGCTGATGAAATGCTCTCATTTAAATAACACTCATCACAACAGTTAATAGTCCATCAGAACAGCAAATATGAGTACATGAATGCAATAAATAGTGAAAGATGAGGGTATTCTGATTGGCTAGAAATGAACATCTGCTATTCAGAGAACAGGAATTTGCTTACAGTGCAATTATTGAGAAATAGCCCAGCATTAATTGTGCAAATCAAGTTTTCCCAGCAGATCAGAGTACAAAGAAATGAATGTAAATAAAAAATAGGGGTCAACTTGATGTGTTTTTCAGCAATCAGGTTAAACCAATTCTTTCAGTATAATCATACATACTGTGCTTTAGCTAGAACAATTTAATTAAGTGAACATACACTGTGAAAGAAAAAAATTAGTGTGCTGTTCAACTGGAGCACTCTTATGGAGAGTGATAACGTGATACCATTAGGAAACTCAACAGGACAATCTACATCCATGCATTAAGAGAAGCAGAAGTCTGAACATCTGTTTCCCGCTATTGAATTCACCAAAGGGGCTTCTCTGTGCGGGGGAATATGTGAATAAACAACAATTGGAGAAGGTTATCTCTGGCATTCAACAAAATGTTGAAGTGTTAAAAAAATGCAAGAAGTCGAGAATGAAATAACCGAAATAAAGGCATAGTAAGAGTTAGCCTGGTAAACCAAGCAGAGACATCCAGGAACAAGTAAAACTACCCATCACTCTTTTAAAAGTGCAATATAAGAATGATTAATTTATGAGAAGCATACTTTTTTTTTTTTTTGTTCAAAATAGACTGCAAGGTAGCATGAAATTATTTTGGGTAAAGCAGAGGTCTAAAAGATATAAAGCTGGAATTATGGTCCTTTTGCCAGTAGAAAAATAAACAAACAAAAAAAGAAAAAAAAATGAAATGTGGCAACTAAAAGAGGTCCTATTAAGTGTTAAACAGTCCCAGAGGCACTGAGTCCTATTAGAGAAAAAAAAAAGTTTTATCTTGGATGTGGAATTTTCCCTTCTCCTATTTTTTTCTCCTCCAGAATCAGGAGTCTTGGAAAGGGAATAATAAAAGAGAAATGGACCCAAGCACCAACTCGCTGCCAAGGGCTGTAATACAATATCTCAGCATTTCAAGGGTAAATCAGTGTGAACTGCGTTTGCCGTCCCTCTGAAAAAAAGTAAGTATTAAACTTCCGTTCAGGCTGTGCGGACTGGTGTAGGAAATCGGTTTCGGAGGGGAGGTGGGGAGAAAAAAAAAAAAAAAAAAAAGAGGAAGGGTTTCCCAAGGAGAGCGCGGAGAGGAGCGGACAGAAGTATGAGGAGAGGCGGCGCGGCTGCTCAGCTCAGCGCGGGGACGGCGGCTGCGGGGGCGGTGAGTGCAGGCGGGGGGAGCCCTGCTCGTCCGAGGGGAGCCCCATCTGAGCTGCCTGCCCGTCCCGGGGACCCCGATCTGCCTCCCTGTTCGTCCCGGGGACCCCGATCTGCCTCCCTGCCCTTCCCTGGGAGCCGGGGGCAGCCCTGCGGGTCTCGCCGCGGAGCCTGGCGGCCCGGGCTCCTTTAAACTGAGGGTGTTCGGCGCGTCTCGCCGGCTGCCCTCGAGTTTAAAGAGCGAGGGCCCGGGGGGGGGCGAAGCGGGGAGGTGAGATTCGCTCGTCTCCGCGCTGCGGAGCCTTTTGTTTCCGCGCCCCCCGCAGCCGGGGAAGCGGCTGGCACCGCGTTGCGGGGGCGGCTTCTTTCTGGCGGCGGGGGTTTGTGCGGGAGGATTTTCTTTCAGTTTCCACCCCCTGTCCCCGGCTTTCTCTGTCCGCCTGTGGAGTTCGGCAGCTCCGCGGCACGAGCCGGTGCGCGGGTGGGCGCGGGAGCCCCACGCGCGGTTCCCACGGGGCCGCCCCGAGCATCCCGCGGCTGCGCTCGGTCCTGCCCCGGGGGGGCAGAGCCGGGAGCGGCGCTTTCCAGCGCTCATGGCAAAGTCGTTAGCGCAGCTTTGCCGCGGAGGGGCCCCGAGCGGAGGACGGACGCGTCCCGGTGAGAGCCGGGGGGAGGGAGGGCGGCTGCGGGGAGCCCGGGGAGGGCAGGTGGGAGGAATCGTCCTCGGGGAGCGAGGGGAGGATTTGGGCTCCTCTTGCGGGTGGCTCCTGCTCGCCCTGCGCGTTCCCCGCCTCCATCGGCTGCTCCGCGTAGCCTTGGTTTGCGGCTTGTGCGAGGAGGAGGGCAGGTTGTGTCGGTTTGCAGGGGGAAATTTGAACGCCCGAGGCTATGGCAGGAGGGATGAGGCCCCTCTGGTGCCCTCCTGCAAGGTTCTTGCTTTCTTCTTCAGCCTGCAGCCTAGATTCATAGAATCATAGAATAACCAGGTTGGAAGAGACCCACCGGATCATCGAGTCCAACCATTCAAATCTCAGAAGGGCAGATGCTGACTTTAAGAGGGCTCTGTTTCTTCACTAGTGTGTTACTCATAAGAAACGTAGGTTGCGGACCTCCTTACAAAATCACTAGGTTGGAAAAGACCCTCGGGATCATTGAGTCCAACCATTCTATCAATCACTAAACCATGCCCCTCAGCACCTCGTCCACCCATCTTTTAAACACCTCCAGGAATGGGGACTCAACCACCTCCCTCAGCAGCCTCTGCCAGTGTCCGATAATCCTTTCCATGAAAATTTTTTTTCTGATGTCTGCAATCCTTATCTAGGATTGCTCTCAGCATCCTGCTGCAGTGGTGTGCAGTCAGCTGGCTCTACAGGCTTTGCATGCTTCTAGGGAAGAAGGACTTGATAGGAATGGTTGGACTCGATGATCCAGTGGGTCTTTTCCAACCTGGTGATTCTATGATTCTATGATTCTGTGACTCCTGGAGCCGCACAAAGGATGCATTCCAGGCGCCCCAGTGCCTGTCCAGCACACTTCTGACATTACCTTGAAGTTAAAAATGAACAAGAAACATATTCTTCAGTATGTACGTTAAGTTATGAATGGTTTCTTCACTGGGGAGTAGGTGCTGTGCCAAGTGTAATGGTTTTATGATGGGCTTGTGATGTGGATTGTGATTTAGTACAAAATTAGCTGATGTTTCTAAATTTGCATCTTGTGGTACCATAGGGCACCCGATCAGCATCATGCCGTGGTTCCCTCTTTGGAACCACAACCAAACCTAGATGGAGGTGGTGAGGTGTGGAAGAGCCAGTACTATCCTCAAGTTTCTAGCTTGTATTGACTTTAGGCTGCAAACTTATTTCATCAGTTTATTTATTTTGCCCACAGTCTTGTTTAAATTGGCACACTTACTATCCAAAGTCCCTCTTTGACTCCGCTTTACACCTCACAGTAGTTTCAGGACAGGATTTGGAAATGGAACTTTGTAATTTAAAGCAAAGCTGATGATTGAGCTTGTAATACTGTAAGCGTAGTGTACTTGCAGCAAGAGAGATGCTTATACTCCTTATAAGATCCAATGTGTCAGTTTAAATATGTATTTCTTTTTCTAGCTGGTGCAGGTTGAAGCTTCTTTTGCACCAATTTTTAATGGCTATTTTGCTTAAACAAGCAGAAAAACATAGACTAAGAACCAGGCAAAGAGAAGTCAACTTGGAAGTTTCTGGACTGTGTTAGGAATTGGGCTTAGTTTGCAGAAGTTATAATTTTCTGAGCAAGTAGATGTTGAACATTCCTAAAGTTTTGTTTTGGTCTATGTGCGGAGGACTTTTTGCTTTCCTTTTGATGGAGGAGACAAGGCAACAAAAATGTTTCTACTAGGCATAGTCCTGAAAATGTCTAAGCTTCCAATGATTAACGCAGATTTTTTTAAGTGTGGTTAACTTCGTTTTGGTCTGGCCTCAGACCAAGGGCCTTACAGGTCTAAATTATCGGTGAGCTGTTGTGCCAGGCTCTCTATCCCCTGCTCGAAGTGCACACGTTTGTAACACGTATATTCATAACATGAAGGACAAAGGCTTCTTGTGATTAAAGTTTACTTTATCAGTGTAGATCACATTTTGATGTAAGCCCTTAAAAATTCTAATTGATTAATGAGTTTCAGATGGTGGTTCCCCTCTGGTGCCCCTCCCCCTGCTCCTAACATTTACAGTATGCTCCAAGTTAATCTGGGAAAGCTCCAGAAACCTTGGGCTAAATTGGTTGTGGTATAGTTTATAAGGATAATAAAATAACTAGAAAAATTGAATTTCCTTACAAGACATGCTTGCTGCATTTGTAAGCTTATGCTTTATCTGCTTGCTTATGTTAGTGAGAAAAGTAATATTCCAAATATATATATTTAGGATGATGCAGATGAGAATGACCTGTTGTTCCTTTCAGAAGGGAAGGCTCTGTAACAGCTCTGGAAGAGGACCTATGTGATGTAGTAGCAGAATTGCTTGACAAGTGATTGTGTTTGGTTTTACATCTGTAAAACAGCAAAATGAGTGATTACTGTGCTGTAGTAAACTGGAAATAGCAGGTGGTACAGATGGACTGAGGGACATCTACCAGCAAGTGGAAGGTCTCTCTGTGTTTTCTTACTGCTTCTTTTACTCCATTTTAAGGATTTCAAGTAGGGGAGCTTTTGTGGTTCCACTTGGGGAAATTATTCCACTGTCTAGCAGATCTCGCCATAGGGAACAATTTCCTGACATTAAAGTTATCAATTACAGAGACTGTTAGTTACCTCTGTGGCTCTCAGAGGAAGACATTCATATATCTTTTTGTTCTCCCCTTTCTGCATGTATGTGTGTGTATACACATATATACATATGTGGGTGAGGGGTGGAAAAAAAAGAGCATCCTTTAGTGTGTGGACTAACTGTATACTCCCCAAATCTGAAAAATGTGCCAACACTGAGGCAGGAAAACTGCAATCAGTTTTCAAATGTGAATGGATTTATGCTTGGAGGTGCTGTGGATGTAAAAATGCCACTGGCTTATGTGAAAGCGGTGATTTCAACTATGGGTCCCAAATTGTGGGCAAAATCATTTCTGCTTGCGCAAATGCACAACTTGTTGCTGCAACTTAATCTGTCGATGAATATTGAATCTTTCATTGAAGGTCGTTTTCACCCAACTTGCAGTTACAGTGAGTGAGTGCTTCTCACAGCCCACTTAAACTCCAGCAAAGTTTCAAAAGTTCTGTTCTTTTCCATCTGCTTGAGGTGATTAGAACTAGCAGGGAGATCCAGCAGAGACCCTTGCCAGATACTCATGAGCTCCGTTCTGGCTTTTGATCCTCTGTCTCCTCTCTTTCCAGGATGGCTGCTTTCCAATAGCATTACCTTCACAGACAGCAGGAGATTGTCTGCGTTTATAGCCGATACCCCTCTGTCAAAGCCAATGTGCAGTCTAGTGCTCAAGTTCCAATACCTTCAGAGAAAACTATTGCTGCTCTTGTCTAAGTTGCTGTCTGCTTTCTCTGCCATTGATGGTAAAGCTGTTGCACAGTTGTGTGCATGATGTTTCTTGTGCAACTGATAGCTAATGTGCTCACTCAGTCATATTACAAGAGACCTCATTTCGCAGGCTTAAAGCCTGCATATTTAATTCTATGAAGATTTTTATGAGACACGGTCTTTGAACCCAGTGTCCAAGGCAGAGTTATGCCATCATCTGTTCCAGTTGTTCCAGCTTTGTAGAGCAGCTAGGCTACTGAATTGGCATACATGCAAATCTTCAGTCCTGGATGACTCTGGTTTGGCTGCCAACTGAGCAGAGCCAGTCGATTAGCTTCCCTGCCAGGCAGTAGTGCCTGGGTGGGCCAAACCAGATGTCTGTTGCCTAGTGTCACAGCCAAGCTGGTCTGGTGCAAAGGGGACATCGTGTAAGACCTTCACATCAAAGGTGATTTGATTGATCTCTAAACATGCTTCTGTATTTGCTTTATAATTGTTTTTCTACCTCGACAGAGACTTATAACAACTTTCTATTCTTTTCTAACTGAATACAAATAAAATAATACCCCCTCCTTGTTTTGCAAGATACTTAATTTCTATATTAATTCTTAAACCAAGTCATAAAGAGCAAGTAATTCAACAAGACTTCATCCCTGACCTGGAAGGATTGTATCTAGGAGCAAGTTAATAAGAGTGGTTCAAGCCTCCTTTTGTTTGAGAACAAGTGCGCATGTTATAATTAGGAATAAGGCTGAAGTGGCAGCAAAACTCATGTAATGCAGCGAGTGCTGCATAGCCAGCAGCTACTCCAAATAAGCCGTTATGTATATTTGCTAGAACTGGATGGGTAGTTTGGAGTAAAAACTTACTGGCTTGTATGATGAATTCACAGGATGGAGCATGTGTATTTTCCATGTATGTGTATCTGTACATACATGCATACTTTTATATATACGTTTTTACTACATAGAATATTTTTTATCCTCCTGTTTTTACTTGTTTTTGATTGAAGAGTACTATTATCACAGTTTTACAGGGAAGGAAGGTGGTTGGAATAGGAAATGGAATTGAATCCAGAGATCTGCAGTTGTGAGCGCTTAATTGTGCAGGCAGTTTTACTTTCTGGATTAAACAGTTTTTCCCTGTGTGTCTTGAGTACAAAGTATATCATTCTTGAATCCTTTTTATCTACCGGTCAACCCCAACAAAAGCCAACAGATTTACAGAAGATTACTTGTTTGATTCTCATTGCTTTCTCCTGATGATCACTGACAGCAATCAGCAGGTGGAGTAAGTTACACTGCTGGCAAAATACAAGGAGTGAGCTACAATACACAGAAAACTAAATGTACTACTGTAACGCAGAATAAAAACTCGCTGTTTGGTAGAAGCAAGGAGAGAGAAATATAACCTCTCAGTGTTTTGAATTTGTTACATGTCACTGGGTGTACTGTAAATGATCCCACACTGAATTCTTCAGCTAGACAATAAGTCTAAGAATTTGAGATGTTGTGCTCTTATTGAGAAAGGTGGAATAAAAGGCTGTGCTGCATAAATATGACCTGTATCAAAACAGAATGAAACCTAGTTATAGACCTTTACTTGTCTGCATTCAGAATAGTTGGGGGAAGAACTTGCTTTTTGGGGAACAAAGTGTTTAGAGGTAAGTTTTGGAAATGCTCGTGCGTATCTTGCATCAGCCACAACAGTTTATAGAGCAATGTAACATGCTATAAAATGTTTGACAAGTTTGTATTGGCTAGTTTTAAAAAGCAGTATATATGATGATTTGATGTTGCTGTTAGAAAGTAGTGAGATTAGGAAAAACAGTATTTTTTGGCTACTTTGTTCATACTTCATGTCTGCCAAAATGAAAGGATGAAATATTTGGAGCCAAAGAGGCCTCAGCTGTGGTGATGTATCCTTCAAGGCTACTGTCTATCTATGTAGCAAGTTTATCGCATTCCCTAAGCAAATTCCTCACTACTAAATTGTCAATAAACTTTCCTGTAGCTCACCAGAAAATGTGTTGTCATTTTAAGGAGATGAGTTGATGTTATATGAGCAAAGAATCAAGAGCCTGGGCTTTACTGCAGGTAAAATCTTCAAAGGGGTCTTTTAGGAGCTCAGGATGTAACTATTGTCGCCTTCACTTCAGTTCAGCTTCTGCACAGGTCTCAGCCAATATGTGATGAAGTTTTAATAGTTAATGTATGGGCTATTACAATTGATGAAGTAGATGAATGTTTTAATGAAGCTTAGGTACTTCAGTACTGAAGGCTTAAGTTCGACTTCTTAATTCAGTAGTGGTCAGTGTTTGCATAAATAATTAAGAGTTTAATGCCTTTTGATGCTTGCTGTTTGATAACTGACCCACAATATCACTTGCAGAATCTGTGATAGGAGCTACAGGTAATAAATTACACACTGCTCCCTGAAGGCTGACTTTTTTTTGTTTAATTTTTATTTTTAGAAAAGCTAAGGTAAGAATTTTGATGCTTTGATTCTAGTAAGAAACTGTTGTTCTCAAGTGTATGGTAGGTTTTCAGAGAAGTAGGGAGGAAGGGGAAAGTTAATTTCATTTCCTAAAGTAAAGTTACTCAGAGGTAATGTTGGGTTGTTTGTGATTCTTTAAGTGTCTTTTCAATGGATAGACTTAATCAGAAATAACTTGCTCATTCTGCAATCCTCATTTGCATGCCTGCTTCACATATTAACCCATGCATTCTTGTTAATTCAGGGCTACTATTTCAAGAACTAGCCCCGGTATAGAGATGCCTGAATCATTTTTAGCTATTAGATGTTCAGTCACCTGTTTATCTGCCTTTGCAGATCTTTCCTAGTTTCCTATTCTGAGAGCTTGTGTCCTATTAGAACAACCTTAAACTCCTAACACCCTTCTTGTCTCTGCATCTTTTCTCTTCTTACCACCACAGTTACTACCAAACAAGCACACACGCATCCTCCACTATTTGTTCTCCCACTTTTTCCTTCATTCAGTGAGGCTCATAGGTTCCTTGAGGCCTTTAAACAGCCTGGTTGCTGAGGTTTATGAAGCAAGAGGTAGGTCAGTATGAAGTACGTTAAAAGGCAGCCCTGGATTGTAGAGCCAAACTGAAGCAATATCACAAATCCCTGAATTCTCTGATCTACATCTCCACAGAGATCAGTTGGAAGCGTAAACAGACTGCAGTGCTTGTTTCATAGACTGATGAGGAAACCCAAACTGCCTCTGTGTAGCTTCTCTAGAAGCCTTCTCTCTCCTTTTTTTTTTTTTTTTCCTTGTAGTCTTCAAGAAATGCAACTTTCAGACCTTGGAGATACTGCAGCCCCACCAGTGGCAGCAGCCTGTATCGTATCTGGCAGGCTGTCAGGCACAGCATCATGTTGTTGGTTGTTTATTAGGTTCAAGTGTCATAAGACGCTTCATATAAGTGCTCTTGGAAGTGGTAATTTAGGGAAGCCCTTCCTGAGGTAAAAGAGAAGGATGTCGTCTCCGTAGTTTTTCTGGTAACACAACCAGCTCAGTGTGTGGGTCCTGTGTTATACTGCTAGCAGGGTAGACCCTGTGTGCAACCTTGAAATGTAAAATTACAGAATAATTTAGGTTGGAAGGGACCTCCAGGGGTCACCTACTTCTCAAAGCATCTTTGAAATTACTTCTGCTGAAGAGGTGCAGTGCCTAACTGGTTCCTTTAGTACAGTGGTGCTTCGTTTTTCAGATGTATTTTTCCAGGCTATATATCAAAATAAACAAATTGCAGGGTTTTGTTTCCTAAATATTTAGATATATAGGTGTTAATAAACTGAAAATCTGATGAAAAAAATGATATATTTTTAATTTGCTTTATTTATCTATTGTATGTGAAGTCACCTTTCACAAATGACAGTTTTTTATTAACTTCTTAACAATGTCATTTCACAAGTGATTCGAGACAGTAAACAAGTTTCAGTTCCAATTCTCATGCCATCAATGGAGTTTGTAGAATCCAGTAATCAGTCAAAAAATATTTTAAGGCTTTTTTTTCTGGAAAGAAAGTATGTAGCAGAGTTATTTATACTTCAGTTTTTTCCATATAGTCTTAGAAGAGACTTAGAAGAGAAGGTGGTGACAGTTACCTGTCTTGCCTCTGTTTCCATCTGTCCAAACTGAAGCTTGAAGCACCAAATTGCATGGTTCTGAAGGATTTAGAGCAACTTTAAATATATTGTCAGTGTAACTCCTTAGCTGTTAGTATTATCTAGTCCAAAGGCATGTCTTTTGGTAGTCATAGGTTGGTTTTTGCACAGCTAATGTCCTAGTTCCCTCTCCACTCCTTTGCACATCACTCCAGAAGAACAAGTATGATTTAGATTTAATCAGCCAGGAAGCCATAAATCCAAGCTGACATTTTTCTACAAAGTCAGTTTTCAAACCGTGCTTAAATGACGTACTTAAGCCCATCTTGAACTCCTCTTCTTTCAAGGGGACTTTGATACTTAAGGATTTTTTTTGTTGCTAGAAAAATGTAAAATCTACTGATAATTTGGAAATATCTGTTTATACAAGGGAATAAAGTATTTTTTAATGTCTAGTTTAACTGAAAAAAATATCTAATTTAAGTAAGAAGTATATTCATAGTGAAAGCTGAGCCTATCTCAAGGGCAAGTTGAACTTAAGGATTTGGGGTAAGGTACTCTGAACAAGAACTTAAGCATGTGTTTTTGTGAACAATGAGTTTAGTTACCTAGGGTATGGTTAAAAACTGCTGGAGTGTTTTAATATAAGCATTAAGATATCCCAAACAGCATTTCATGTATTTGGAAATGCCAGTTACAGCATGATTTTATGGAAAGGCAATTGCTTTTTACATTCAGTAAACATTTCCCTCTTTTTGGCAAAGGAATTGGTTTTACTGTTATTATTCCAGACCACAACGGAGTAGTATAACAAATTGTTCTTTTTCATTGTTGTTTTTAGTCACTATTAGCTTTTACCTGGCTTGAAAGGCATGCAAAGGACAGAATGAAACAGTGTTTGCAGTGTGATTTCTATGATTCTATGATTAGCTGAAGCCAGCTGGCACAAGTAAACTCAGTAGCTGTGGACCAGCTGGGAGACAGTAGGCACCTCCCAGCCCCACTTAATGCCTGTCCAGTGCCACCTGTAGACCTTGTGACTGCTACTTGGTGTGACTGGGCTTTCAGCAGGCTACAGACAAGAAAGTGTCTCAACTCGTTGCTACAAGCTCTAGGGTCCAGATCTCACTTTCTGAAAAGAAAGTCAGAGAGAATATTAACCATCTTTTCTTGGCACCTCTGCTCCAAGTGGGGGGAATTCATCCTTCAGGAGCAGAGATGCAGGTCTAACCTCTCTGGCTGCTACAAGAGTGGGAACACTTGACTGATGTATAATACACGACGCATTGTCTTACCTGAAACTGAAGTTCATCGTAGCAGAGGAATATTTGTATAAAAAGAGGAAGTGGGAAGCGTGTGTGACCAGCACTAGCTGTTGTGTTCCATTCTGAAGAAATAATGCTATTCAGTAACTAGGTTTGGTGTACATTTTCTATTTAATTATTCTGAAGCTGTAGAATAAACTGATTACATTTTGTGACAGCATTTGCTAGTTTTTAGTAAGTTTGCTGTAGTAGTGTAACTCGGTTGTTCCCATGTTTTTCTTGGGTCTGATCCAACAATCTCTGAAGTTTTCCATTTGTTTCGAATGGATATTGGATCAGGTACCAGAGTGAATTGTTAGCTTTGTGTAAAATGTTTATTTTGATTTGATTTTAATAATTCCTTGCAGAATATTTGGTTATATGTTGGCAGCGTGTATAGCTTTGGTACAAGTGAAGTTGACATTTATATGTATGACTTAATCACTTGCAATGTGATCCATTAACAAAACAAAACTTGAGTTGTTGATGTTATGTTCGTGTGTTAGATCCACATTTGTTTATCTGACGTCTGATTTCTTATATCATAGTTAGTGTTATCTTCCACAATTCTAAAAAAAGAACTTGTGAAACTTGGTATAATGATTTATTTCTTCCTTTTTCATATATTAAAACAGGTACAACAAGTGGATAAGCAATGTGCACTGCTCTGAGCCCGAAAGCACGTGGGCCTGGCCTCTCTGATATGCATCAATACAGTCAGTGGCTTGCAAGCAGACATGAGGCCAACTTGTTGCCGATGAAAGAGGATTTGGCCCTGTGGCTCACAAACCTACTGGGTAAGATATAATATGATATAAGGCAGATACAAGCCAGTAAGAGAATTCTGTACACTTTTAACTGGGAATCAGTCCTGCAGGCTTGTTGGCGTTTCCACAATAAAGGAAGTTGTGATTAGGTAGCTCCCTCCATGTAGTACAACTATTTAAAAGGTTAGAAAAGCTAATAAGTAGTTTCCTTCCACAGTGTTTCTGTGGGTGGCATAGTTGAACTTTATTGTTCACTGCATTTTTCCACAATTTTCCATTTAAATGTTCTTTTGCATGTGTGTCTGTGTTAATACCAGTAAGCTGAGTGGTGTGAATTACTGCCGTTAAGTGCCTCTTCCATTTTTGTGGGTAGCCCTTCTAAAAAGTGTGGGTGTACTGACTCTCTGGAATGGGAAGAGCCATTAAATAGTTCTTTGCTGACCAAGCAGTCTAGTGATTGATAATTGCTGCCCAAGGCAGTGCGGGCTAAGACATGTGCAAGCTTGTGGATGGAGGGGTCTAAGCTGGTGGTTGCAGCTGGGACCTGGGGATCTACTAGTTGCAGCTGTATGCATTGTTGGGTGAAGCTGAAACGTGTTGATAGAAGAGGATGCAAACCAAAAGCCAAGAAAAAACAGGTAGGCAAAGAAAAGCAAATGAGAGTATGTCCCCGATGGGCATTAAAGAGACAGTTCTTTGGGGTATACAAGTCATTCAAGAAGGAAGAATTTAGAAATTACGAGCCAGGAAGTTGTATGTTGTTTGTTGAGAGCATTCAGGGGAAAATGGCTTTTGTGTCATCTCTGTAAGACAAAAGGCTTCTACCAAAAGCATACATGGTTTGCACAATACCTCATCCTAAGGGAAACATGCCAACAGCTCCTCTTGTTAAACAAAGAAAATATTTCAGAGGCGGTGATGTTTACATGAACCTTTTGTTGGTGTTATTTTGGAGGAAAATTTGGACGAGCACTTTTAAGTTTGGTGTGTGTGGTTTTGTGAGGGGTGGGTTTGTTTTTTTCCTAGAATTCTGTTCTGGTGAGACATAGGCAGTGTCTCATCTTCGCAAATGCTGTAGCTTGAACCATCTCAATGACATGCAATAATAAAGTATATCTAGTGCCTTTTGTCTGCATGTTCTACGTTGGCATATTTCCTTTTTGAGAGGAAGGGCAGCATCACTGTAGTGTCAGTAGTCAGTAGCTTGCAGAAACACCATATTTTGCAGGTAGGGATATGC
Organism: Phaenicophaeus curvirostris; assembly: GCF_032191515.1. NCBI lineage: Eukaryota > Metazoa > Chordata > Aves > Cuculiformes > Cuculidae > Phaenicophaeus > Phaenicophaeus curvirostris. The sequence continues at coordinate 5,914,742 of NC_091396.1, forward strand.
ATTTTTCAGTTGGAACCTACAACTGCAAAAGTGGCAGTTGTTTTAAATTACATCTTTTTGTGGTACTTCCATTTAAATTAATGAGCTTTTGAGTATAAAATATTCTAGGCAATGCCAGAACAAAATCTAGAGATCTTGACTTTTCATTCCAGTTACCGCAAGACAGCAATCCAAAAGAACTGGTTTTTGAATCAGAAGAAGCACGTTCCATTAAGGATTTAATATATTGTTTAAGTGTTTTAAACAATGAAGTTTCAGTGAGGCCCTCTAAAACAAATAGAAGCTTGTTTGCAGTTCATAACAGGGTTCTCACAGTGACAAGTTTAGGAATGAGGTCACTTTTTTAGCAAGAAAGTAGCAACCAGCAGGAGGTTCTGAAATGCCAACTATAATTAAAAATCTGATTTTTCATATGGACACCAAATTCTGCACTGCAGAACTAAATGAGCACAACCTTCTTTTAATTAAGCATCATACACAGCTCATTTGCTTAATGCATTCCCCTACACCTTCTCACACCAAGCTCTTCTTTTCATAGTTTGTCCTGAAGAACGGAAATTTAGAGTGATTTGAATTCCTGTGTAGACATTGTTATTCAAATTAATAATTCAATTAAGTTAAAATTCACATTCAAAATAAATTAAGTGTAACTGAATTGAAGTAATTAATATTCAGATAAATATACTAACTCGGAATTCAAATTTGGTTTAATTACCGTGTAAGTCAGGTTAACTTTAATGAGACAAGGGGCACATGAGCATGTGGCTGTAAGATAAAATAGGTATGAATTTATAGCATGCCATTATCTTGTTGTAAAAACCTATTTGTACTCTTTCACTTTTCAGCATTCAGAAAGATGAAAGGATATGTGAAGATCTCTTTTTTTTATTTTCTTGTGGGTATTTTTTCCTCCATGGGAGAAATAATATACTTTGCATTAATGGTTAGTAGATTTTCATGCTCATGGATGTGTAGATAACACAGAGCAGATAATATTCTGTTTATCCACACCCTGCTTTGCTCTGTGCTGTAACTTGTGTGGCCTTATTGTAGATGTCTTTAGGCCATTATTAATGCAAAATAATTTCTCACTTTATAAAGAAAATTGATATGCATTTCAATTCATGTTTGCCATGTTGGTTCCTATTTTGTTTCATCTACATTTTGTTCATTCATTTGTAGTATGACTCAACAAGGACACAATGTTTTCAAATAAATGTCGATTTTTAAAAAGAAAATGGGAAATATTTTAAGCAAGAATACTGCTGAACCTCTTTGAGATAGTTCAATCAACTGATGGTGTTTTGAGAAATTTTTGTGGAGAGGCAAATATGTCCTACATGGTGTTACTGGGAGTCAAAAGGGGGACAGTTTTGCTGCACCAAAGCCTGGTAGGGGCTCAAGATCACAAACTGGAAATATTAGAAGAATATTGCACTTTATAATACAAACAAAGAAGTTTGGTGTTAAGTGGAAATTAGGCATAGCTAGGATGTGACCTTACCCACATCACAAACTGGAAGGCTGAGATATGTGGTACAGCTGGAAAATAATGCTATAACAATTTTTAACCCAGACTTTGGACACTTAATTCTAATACAGCATGGATGTTTCCATGCTATATTAGCATGGAATATGGGGAGGAGGGATGATTTTGTAATCACTGGTAATTTTGTATGCATTTTGCTAATTATTTTTGGAACCATGTCAGAGAAACTTGGAGTTTCCAAGAGGATGGTTTGTCATTACAGCTCTATTGCTGAATAGATTTTGGCTGCCTGTATCCCAGGGGCTGGAAAAAAAGACGTCACGGATGAAATCAATGTGTCAGATAGGATTAACTTATACAATATTGTACATGATATCATTCTCAAAGCAGGGCACATCAAGATTCAGTGGTTTGCGTGCTGGAGAGAAAGATTGGAGCTATGGATGTTGTAGCGCTGACACTCACTTCCTTCTGCTGAGCTCTGGTGGCTCTACTAGAGATCCCTGTAGTGGCAAAGTTAAGGAGGCCTGTTGACCCAGCTGCTTTGCAAATGATTATCATCTTGTTTTTTATGTATAGATCCAATGAAACACTCAACAATGCTTTCGCTGCTGACACACTCCAAATTTAGTAGATTATGTATATGCTTCTTTTAGTAGAATGTTCTTGAGGATACTGAAAACTTCTGTTTCATCTTGAACAGGTTTCACTAGGGAATTTGCACATTTGGGCCATCGCAGCCTTCTAGCAGAGGTAAAACAGCAGTTTGAAAGCAAATAGGGTTTGCTTGTCTGCTGTATTCTCCAGTACTGTCTTGTTTTGTCTTGTGTCTGCAGAGACGAAAGGGCTGACATCAGAAGGAGTGGGTCTCATCATCAGCCTATAGTTTAGGACAAGTACAGCAGAATGGGTTTTCTCTTTGTCCTTTGGCTACTGTGTAGAGCTCTGATCTTTTTTTTCCCATTCCCACAGCCCATTTACCAGCTGCAGAAAATTTTGATATTGTTGCTTCTCCATCCAGCTTCATTTAGCACATGGGACCATGGAATAGATCAGGAAGATGTGCCCTGGGCACATGTCAGGTCTCTGAGGTTGCAGTGCTGAGGTCTCATCCTAACAGAGCTTTCTGGGCTTCACAAGAGTGCAGGGTTCTGAGGAACTGGACATGTAAACATTGAATGTTGCATAAGGCATGTAAAAGTACCTTGGGTGCAAAAGTGAAGTAGATTTGGAGAAGAGGAACAGAGAGGTAAGGATGTTAGGAGAGGCATCGAGTTGGAGACCAGGTGTGGAAATTAAAGGTGTGTTGAAGGTGATGTGAAGTTTGTGGGATGAAGGGTGGGAAATCTTCTGCAAGAAAATTGTCTGTCTTTACTTCTGAATTAAGCAAAAGCTGTTTCAGCTCAGGGTTAGTGCTCATCCTGCTGTTTAAGAGGATTCCATAGCAGTACCTTTATTTTCAACGTCGGTATGTTCACCTCAAGCCAGTGGGAAATGCAGGTTTTAAATACCTGACTATCGAGTCATTCATGATACTGATACTTCTGAGTCTGCTGGCATTGATGCAGTTTATTTAATTAAGAGTCTTTATAATTTTCTTTATAATCAACATATATTTGGGATTGTTTGTATGTCCCATTTCAAGGAAGTCCCATTTCAATATCTCAGTGCTATCAAAACTATTTCTATTTTTCTTACCTTGTTTTTTTTTGAGGAAACAGAGCAGCCTTGTCAGAAAAGAACCACTTAGTTTTGCATGTTCGTAAAATAATTTGCCTTTGGTTTAGTATTATTGTGTTTTGTTATCTTAATTTTAAAAGCCACAACATTTGAGAGGGCCAGGAGGAATTTTTCCACTGGTGCCTCAGTATTTCTAGAAGCTCATCCTTCTACAGTGTTTCAGAGATTCAGCTGACTGAAACGTTTCTACTACGTTGGTACAAAACTAATTGCTTTTTTTAACCATCAACTTTTGAGCAGTATATCTCAGCTTAAAATAAAATGTATTAATCAAAATAAGAACAATTAGAATCTATGCTTCTTTACCAACAAGAAACAAATCTATTAATTCTGGTAGCATAGAATTCTGGATTCCAGGAACTTATGAATTCTTCAAAGGCATTTTGAACTGCTGTTTGGTTGTGGAAAACCTTCTCTTGCAGCAAGCTGTCAAAATGCTTAAAAATGTGGCAGTTGGTGGGAGAGAGGTCTGGTGAGTAAGCTGAGTGAGGCAAAGTTTCATAGACCAGTCGATGCAGCTTCCGTAGAGCCAGTTGCGAGACATGCTGTTGGTTGTTGTCATGAAAAATAACTGGTCTTTTTTGATTGACCAATGTTAGACAGAAACATGCAGTTCTTGGTGCATTTTGTTGATTTATTGGCAATACTGCTCTGCTGTGGGGTTTTTGTCAGGATACAAGAAGTTGTTGGGGATGAGGTCACTTGCCAACCACCGAACAGTGACCATAACCTTCTTTTGATGAAGCTTTGATTCGGGGAAGTGTTTCGGTCCTTCACCTCAGTCCAGCCACTGTGTGGAATGCCACTGGTTGTCATATAGAATCTGTTTTTCACCACATATCACAATGCGATCAAGAATTTATTGGTTTTGTGGTGCAAAGGAAGTGCAGAGCAGATTTCATAACAGTGATCTTTTGATTTCCATTCGACTCTTGCTGAATATGCACCCGTATGTCGAGCTTTTTTGATTTTCCAATTTGGTGCAAACGTTGAAGGATTGTAGAATGATCAACGCTTAGTTCTTCTGCCACCTCATGGGTTGTTTTGTGTGGGTCCCCTTCAATAATGGCCCTCAACTGATTGTCATTTATTGCAGAAGGATGGCCACGACCATTGTCATCTTCAAGGTTATATTTTCCATTATGAAATTTTCGGAACTCGTGTTGAGTTGTACATTCATTGACAGTCCTCTGACCAAATGCTTGGTTGGTATTGCTAGCAGTTTCTGCTGCTTTATGTTCCCTTTTGAACTTGTACAACAAAATCACTCACACTTACTTTTTTCCCATCTTTCATTTGACAGTGTAATATAAAACGAAAAAACAGTGTAAACAAAACCATTAGAATGAATAAATAGGGTGAATGTCGTGCTTTAAAATGGTGTACTATATGAATTTGGTTAAATAAAAGTTTAATCCAAAATAGGCATCACAATTTACAATGACAGAACCAGCAATTATTTTTGTACCAATTTATTATCTGTAAACTAGTAGTTCTGTTTTACCAGTGAAGGATACAATTAAAATAGTTAATTGATCAGCTGTGATGCTGGATCAGTGTCTTGCATTGTAGTCATTAAACTAGATGTGGAAGAACTCAGTGCAGTGATAGAGGAACCAACTAGAGTTTGATACTTTGTTTTAGCCTTTGAGTCCCTCCACTGCCTTCTGAAGGCTCTGGTTGTCGGAGACAGCCCGTCAAGAATGCTTCATCTTTGGCCTCTTGAGCCCACACCTGGGGCATGGGCTTTTTCTAGTTCTTCTTTCTTAGACCTCCCAGTCTGGTTGCACTAGGACTGCCAGGACAGGGTGTCCGTATTGATAGCTGCCCATAGTTTCCGAGCGGTAGGTGTTCAGGTAAAATGGTTTGTCTTTTTAAAGAGCATTGGGTGACTGTGGTAAAAGAAAGAGTAAGCAATGCTTGTAAGATTTGAGAAGCCTTCATATTCCTGGGGTTTGTGGGGCTTTTTTCATACTTTTAGTGTTGTTTTTTTATTATATTTAATGTTATTACCATTCTGTAAAAACATTGCAACTGCTTTGTTGTAATTATAGGGGGAGTTATACATTTTTAATGGAGTTTAATGTTTTTTCCATACAAATATACAGAGCCATTTTTTTCCTCGGGCTATGAACATTACTCTCATTTGAATCAATACATTTCAACTGTTAAATATGTCAGAGTGTCTGTTTTAGCAAAGAAATGCCACCTTTTGGAGCCATAAAATACAGTGAATTGAAAGCTGACACCTAATATATTTTTCATTGGATACAGATGTTCAATGCAAAACTCATTCTTTCAGCTTTCATAAAAGGGGACAGAACTAAAATACTCCAGCTTGGTGTACAATATGCAGTGCCCAAACTCCTAATGCAGTTCAGCGATTAAAATAATATATTGTTAAATAGCAGAAGAAGATAGAAGAATTTTTCCATGTTTGTGTAAAGAGAAAATGCCTTGAAATAAGTTTTAGGTTTTTAATGCTTGACCAGTGAAATAATAAATCTATAAATCATAAGACAAGATAGGTATGTAGAATGTGATTTCTTTCTTTTACATGTGTTAAAAATTATGCTTTCCAAAATAAAATAAAAATCTTGAATGTTAAAAATATTTGAAATAATAAAAATAAAGCAGTTTCTATCACATAGTCATTTTTCAAATTTAACTTTATAACGTCTTTATAACTCTTGCCAAAAATGCTGATGAGGCAAATGGGAAATTACGTAGGCTAGAATGGTAACGAAGACTTTTGAGGTGCTAAGATGTGCAATTTTTTGTATGTGTGGGCTATTATAGTTTCAGTCCTGGCTTCTGCTGAGCTTGGGGCCCTGCTAAAATATTGTCAGTTATGCACAAGCTACTAGTGGACGTCTGCTCTGCTGCTACTGCTCTTTTGCCTGGAGAAGTCATTTGGGTTTACAGGAGCTATAGAGTGGGCTTTATAGCAGGGAGAATTAAGGGGGAATGAAAAGGAACAACCCCCTTCACATTAAACAGATATTTCTGAAGTAGAAATGTGCTAGAAAAAAGCAAGTTTAACCAAAAATATCTCTGCTGTTGTATCTGAAGATGATTGCTGCAAAGATCTTTATCTTAGGTTTTGACTGACTGAACTGAAAAGACTCATTTTTTTCACTGAAGGGTGCTGATGTATATAACAGTTTTCAGGCAAGGGTGTAGAGAAATCGCTTTCCTTCAGCATTTTTGTAGTCATATTGCTTTATAATACTTCTGTCTTCAGTGTTGCAAGTGCCATTGACTATCAGATTACAGTGTAGCAGCAATATATTGCAGAAGTACAATATTATCTTTTTATTATCCATTTCATTTGTGTTACTTTTGAGTGTTAGCTTTCTCCTCTTTCTGACTTAAAGGGTATAGAAAAGCTTTAGTTCTTTCTTTCTAAATCTACTATTTCTGGGGTTTTTTTGTTAAAAGACATGTTCTAAACAGATTAATGCTTTTGATATACAGACATCTCATTGAAAATGAGTTTACCCAAACTATGTAAAAAAAAAAAACCAAACCAAAAAAACCCCCAAACCCAAACCCTGGTTTATTCAGACAGTTGCTTGTTGGTCAAAAATGTGTAACAAATCCCCCTGACAAGCAGTAGGCAGAATTCTACTTATTGTGCTGCTGGCAAGCAGCTGGGTTTGAATAGTAGGAATGGATCCGGATGGGATGAGGAACCACTCTTGCTTCAGGTTTTTAATTCTTTTATTTTTTTTGGTAGGGAAGACTATAGTTACTGATGATTGCTGTGTAACAGCCTGTGAAAAATGGATGGTGTTCTTGCTGTTCCCAAATGCCGTATGTTAATATCACCATAAATAAGTAAATCTTCTCTTAATATGAAGAACAAGAATTAGTCCTTGATGCTCTCTTGATACTAGAAGAAGTTAAGAAAGCTGAAAAATACAGCTGCTGGTCAAAAAGTATCCAAAGAGAAGGCAAATATTCCACTAGATGTATGAAATTGGAAAGTCTTCAGTAAGAAAAGGGAATATTTTACCTGGAAATGATGTTAAGATGCTGGAAGTTTTATTTAGGATGGGAAATTATTCACTTCTCATCTGGCCTGTCCAGCGTGCTCAGCATGCACATCTTATCGTGGGATTCATGACCTTTTCTGTCAGGAGGAGGCATTTATGGTGTAATGGAACGTTGTCTGGCCTGCTGTAGCTAGGGAGGATGATCTGTGGCAGTTGAAGTACAGCATTATCTAGCACATTAATAATTGATATGTTTTGAAATTAGAGTATTTTGGCATTGTTCTTTAGGTAAAATTTTTAATCCATGTGGCAAGTAGATGTGTAACATGGTATTTCACTTTTTCCCTCTTTTCTAATGTACCTGACTTTACTTCTGGAAAAGCTCTTTGAAAGGAGCCCTGTAATCACTGTAGTATTTTGTCAACTTCTTGCAGGATCAGGTCTGAAAAGTCTGGGGTTTTTTTTGGTTTCTATTGTAAATACAGTCCTTCTTGGCATGTTTTACTACTTCTGTTATGAAATAAGCTGCAGTAGTGTTAGCAACTCTTACACTATAGCTACTTATACACATCATTGTAACCCATTAGCCTGCTGTACTCTCTTTTAAAATACTGTTAAAAGCACTGGAATTTCATAAGGAAAATGTCATATGATATGCTATAATTATTTTTCAAACACCACAGGACTTCACAAAGAAAGCATGTTATTTTTGAGTGATTTGCTGTATGTCTACCAGTAAAGTAGCAGTGAGGTTATTCACTGAATATTCAAATTAACGGTAGCTCTTCAGTTAAAACATATTTCAGATTTGGTAAAGATTTCTATTGATTTCTCTTTTTACATAAATGCCATCTATGCTGTTGCACTCTTTCTACCATGTTAACTTTCTGTTTGCTGTTCAGGTAGAGAAATAACAGCAGAAACCTTTATGGAGAAATTGGATAATGGTGCCTTGCTTTGTCGGTTAGCTGAGACGCTGCAGGAGAAATTTAAAGAAAACAGCTTTGATGCAAACAAGCCTGGCAAAGTAAGTGTCAGTAAATGTTCTAGCATGTATTATCAGTATCTGAGGTATCTGACTGTTTTGGTACCAAACTTTTTTGCACAGTTAAAAGATTTCATTTTAGGAGGCTCTGCTAATGGTCAGGGAGGCAATTGCTCCATGTAGAAAATTTACTATATAAAACTGGGAGAATTAATACTTGTAGGGTAATTATTAAAGTAACTATGAGGGGAGGTTACTAAAAAAAATTACTTGTAATGTGTGAAGGGTAAGATATACAAGATCTATCAGTGTGGTAGCCACTAGACAAAACATGATTCTTGTATTTATTTGCTAGGGGAGTATTAGGTAGCTGTGGGAGATACTTTTCTTCCAGAAACATCTCTGGGGAGGCCAGTAATAAAATTCTGTAGTTTCAGTGCCTTGACTTAAAAGGTCCTGTTGGTATATTGGAAGGGGTTTGGTAAAGAGTTACAGGGATGATGTAGAAAATACTAACTTTCAGAACATAGTGAAGAGCTTTGGGTTAAGATCTTGCTTGATCACAACCCCCTTTTAATTTAAATTATTTTCTTATGACAATCTTATTGGGAGAATTAGAATGCTACAAGTTCCTTTCTGAGAGAAGTTGAATTAAATGGTAGACATATACATTACTGCATTTACTGTGAAACTCTTTTTATTTTTCTTATTGAAATTGGATATATCTTCCTTGAAAGCTTAAACAGGCGAATACAGAGCAGGTAAAAAAAAGATCTCAGGAGCAGGAATTACAAAATATGTCTTCTGTTCTTGATGTTCTTGTAACGAGACCGTACCAGAAATTAGAGCATGGCAAAACTTTTATCAGCCTTTCTGAAAACTAACAGCCTTGTGTCAGCTGCAGCTGCATAAGTTGTTTTTCTTGGTTCCAAGCTCATAATTGTTGTTGCAGAAAAATATCTCTGAACTCAGGGAGGCTTTGTTTAATTATTTTAAACTTTGTCTTGGGGTGGGTGGAGGGGGGGCGTTGTTTGCTTACTTTGGGGTTTTTTTTCCCTAAAGAAAAAGGAAGAGAGAGCTGGGATGAAAGATAAGAAGTAGAGAAGGAAGGAAACTTCCCTTCTCCAAAGAGGAAAAGACATCTGGAACTTGTATTTCATACTTCAAATTGCAATCGGGGTTTGGTTAGTAGAAGTATTGTTGACTTTTGAGTTCCTCTTTATAATGAGGTCTAGCTTATCTTCACGTAAGTGATGGCCAGTGCAGATCCCAAGTTCAGAAAACGCTTACGGTAGTCTTTTCACTTAAGCTTAGGAAACTAGCTAGGCAGAAAGAAGTCTTACTTACTCTTTTGTTTTTTCCCCTAACGAACAAACAAACAAAGGGTACCATTATTGACAAAAACTACTAAAAGCTTCAGTGAATTCCCAAAAGGTAAACTTCGCTACAGAGGTCTAAAACATTCTCTTTTCATATCTCGCCCAGCTGGTGTGCTAGAAAGTGTGTTAAATCTCAAAGTGCAAAGCAGTTTTTTACAGACTGAATCACAGAATCACAGAATCACAGAATAACCAGGTTGGAAGAGACCCACCGGATCACCGAGTCCAACCGTTCCTAGCAAACACTAAACCATATCCCTCAGCACCTCGTCCACCCGTGCCTTAAACACCTCCAGGGAAGGTGACTCAACCACCTCCCTGGGCAGCCTGTTCCAGTGCCCAATGACCCTTTCTGTAAAGAATTTTTTCCTAACGTCTAGCCTAAACCTCCCCTGGCGGAGCTTGAAGCCATTCCCTCTTGTCCTGTCCCCTGTCACTTGGGAGAAGAGGCCAGCACCCTCCTCTCTACAACGTCCTTTCAAGTAGTTGTAGAGAGCAATGAGGTCACCCCTCAGCCTCCTCTTCTCCAGGCTAAACAACCCCAGCTCTCTCAGCCGCTCCTCATAAGGCCTGTTCTCCAGCCCTCTCACCAGCTTTGTTGCTCTTCTCTGGACTCTCTCCAGAGCCTCAACATCCTTCTTGTGGTGAGGGGCCCAGAACTGAACACAGTATTCGAGGAGCGGTCTCACCAGTGCCGAGTACAGAGGGAGGATAACCTCCCTGGACCTGCTGGTCACGCCGTTTCTCAGAAAGCCATGTCTGTTTCATATAAAATTATCAGGAAAAATAATACTCAAATTCATCAACAACTATAAAATTCTAGTGAATATTCAGAAATTCGAACAATATTCAAACTAACTACAAAGTATTTGACCCTGTCATGCATGACATCCTTGTCCTTCCATTGGAAAGACATGAAGGATGGATAAGGAATTGGCTGAACGGTTATATGTAAAGAGTTGCAGTCAATGGCTCGATGTCCATGTGGAGATCAGTGATGAGAGGCGTTTCTCAAGAGTCAATATTAGGACTGGCGCTGTCTAGTATCTTTTGTCAGTGACGTGGACAGTGGGTTTGAGAGAGCACCCTCAGCAAGTTTGCCGATGACACCAAGATGTGTGATGCGGTTGGTATGCAGGAGGGATGGGATGCCATCTAGAAGGACCTGGCCAGACTTGAGACGTGGGCCTCTGCTAACCTCATGAAGTTCAAAAAGGTCAAGTGCAAGGTTTTGCACATGGTTCGGGGCAGTCCCTGCTATCAGTACGTGCTGGAGAGTGTAGGGATTGAGAGCAGCTCTGCCGAGACCGACTTGGGGGTACTGGTGGATGAAAAGCTGGGCAAGACTCAGCAATATGTACTCACAGCCCAGAAGGCCAGCGTATTCTGGACTGTGCCAGATGAAGCAGGTCAAAAAGAGGCGGTTCTCTGATTCTCCCACTCCACTCCACTCTGATGAGACCTCACCTGGAGAACTGCCTTCAGCTGTGGGGCTTTCAGCACTGCAAAGGCATAAATCTGATGGAGTGGGTCCAGGGGAGGGTCACAAAAATGATTAGAGGGATGGAACACTTCTCTTATGAAGACAGGCTGAGAGAATTGGGGTTATTTAGCCTGGAGAAGAGAAGGCTCCAGGGAGGCCTTATTGCAGCCTTCCAGTAGTTTAAATACTTTTAGGAGGCCTGCAGGAAAGCTGGAGAGGACTTTTTACAAGGGCATGCAGTGTGGGGCAGGGGGTAATGGCTTTAAGCTGAAATAAGGTATATTTGAGATAGATTTAAGGAAGAAATTCTTTACTATGAGGGTGATGAGGCACTGGCACAGGTTGCCTAGAGCATGGATGCCCCGTCCCTGGAAGCATCATTCAAGGCCAGGCTGGGTGAGGCCTTGAGCAACCTGACCAAGTGGAAGGTGTCCCTACCCATCGCAGAGGGGTTGGAACGGGGTAATTTTTAGGGTCCCTGCCCACTTATCCATTCTGTGGTTTTTGTTAGATGTTGAACTACTGCTTTTTGGAGTCTATTTGGTTTGGTTTAGGTTTGGGTTTTTTGGGGTTTTTTTTGTGTCATTAGTCTTTTGTCTTACGGTGGCTTGGAAAGAGCTACCATTAGGTACCATGAGATTACTGAGATCACTCAGAAATGTGGCAATATTTAGTACTTGTGTTTTTACCACTGAAAAGGCGTAGACCTCCTTTCTTGTGTTAACTTCCACAGCTGAGTCTCTGGACTGCCTTACTTCAATTATCCGATCCCCTTGTTTTGAACTTAAGTTACTTTAGAAGCCAAATAGGGGTTTGTAATCCCACATGTTGTAGTTAATTACATTTGTTGGCTTTTTATTTGTCAAACTGGTATAACAGGCAGTGCAATTAAAGGGAAAAAGTTACTGCTCCACTGCTATTCTCAATGTATATAATTTCATACTTGGTATAGTAAGAATTCAAAGAAAGGGCAAAGTAATAGATTTGTGTAATTGTAGACTATTAGAGAGCTATTTACTCTTTCAGATGGTAATTCCCTGTATAGCAGTCCTAAGTAAGAGGACTAGTCCACAGATTGGAAAATCTGACTCCTGGTGCCAAGGATATTTATAAGAAGACTATATCGTATGAAATTTAGCATAGTAAGAATTCCACAATCCTCCCCTGAATCGTTACTATACCTTCTGTTAATAATACATGTGGAATTTTGAAGCCATTTGGCCATTACTGTGTGCACAGGAAAACGGACACATTATGGTCTTTCACCCTGATGCCCCAGTGACTTCACTGGCAGCTCGAAGAAGCTGCTGACTTAATAATAAAGTCCAGCCTCTGTCAAAATAGATAACGTTCTTTTCCATCTGTATATCTAACTTTTAAATTTTTTAGATAGAAGCAGAGTGATATAAAATGAGTGGCTGTCAGAAGGAGCAGCTTGAAGGCAGCACCAGGTTGCAGCTAAGTAAGAAATACAGGGTAACACAATAGATAATGAGGGTGGGAATCTTACTAAGTCTCTCCCCAAGCTTGAAGATTTGGTTTGTTTTTATAAGTGAAGTTTATCTTTATATGGGAGCTATTTCCTAGATGGCAAAGCTCCATAAAATACTTTGATTTTGCTTTTGTCTTAGAACAGGATATATCATCTTCCTCTATTTGATGTGTACTACTGACTGTGAATTCACTTTTGCAACTTTTTGAGGCTGCCTGGTCAGTTTAGCAGCTATTGCAACACATGTAACAAGACATTAAAAACTCATATTGCATGAACTGACTCATTAGTTGTTCGCCATAATTCCTTAAATTCATATTGCAATACTCTGCAGAATAGCAGAGATTAAAGCCTATTGCACAAGCAGTTAACCCAGAAGCAATAAGTTTCTGATTGCTGTCAGTTTTGCAGTTTGTTTCTTAATAGAGCTGTATCATTCCCTCTCTTATTAAGGAGGACTGAACCTTCTTCAGGGACTCTCTATGTCAACATCAGCCTTTTCAAGTGTGGAATAAATTGTGAAAGCATAAACAAACAACAAAAAAAATTGTCTTCCAAAATATCTGGTTTCTAAATCTACAAGAAAAATGGTGTTTTTCATGTAAACCCTTCCCTTTTTTTGTCATGTGTCAATACTGGTGGATGCTGGGGACGGTTTCAAAAGAGTTAGAAAACTACTTGGGAATAGAGCTTTAAGAAACTGAAAAGGAGATTAACAGGTATACAGTGCAAAAGTAAAGCCTTTACTGAAGAGTCAGAGGAAGGAACTGAAGGAGTAACTTCTTACCAGTGACTGAGCAGGCTATGACCTGAAAAATCAGGACTAGCACGGTAGAGATTCAGTCTTTTCTATACAAAGTCCATGGGATGTTAAATGAAGTGAGTAGGAGCCAAACAAACAAACGAAGATCCTTGTTTATGAACCAGCTGGGAATTTCTCGCCAATGAATACTGAAGTTTACCTGGGTCCAAGAAAACCCTGAATAAGGTAAATAGAAGAGACATCTTTTGGAAGACGAACACATAGAAACCCCATTGAGATGAACAAGTCCCCATAGCTTAAGATGGTTGGAGCTTGAGAAAGTATTGAGAAGTGTAACATGTTTGCTGTGATCTTAGTCTTTCCTAGATGTTCATTTACGGCCACTTAGGGTTGGATAAACCCTTGACTGACCCAGGAAGGTCACTCTTATGTTCCATACATTATTACTTCTTGGAGCCTAGTACCTTGCTGATGGTGCAGGTGATCATGGACAAATACATCCTCTCACAAAGGTCGAAATTCAAAGAAAGTATTTTAAATTAAATATCTGCCTTTTGTTCTATATAGAGATTCCTCTTCGGGACTGAATCCCTACAGCTCAAAATTGCACCTGAGTCATGTTCTGCCTTGGTATCTTTTATTCAGGAGAGTAACGTGTGATGAAGAGCACTCTTGGTGCAAATAATAGAGCCTCTGCTCATTGCCGTTCTGAGCTCAAATGCCATAATATGCTCTCACGGATGTCGTAGTAGATGAGAGTCCATCCTTCTTGAGTCTAGCTCCCTGACCCTGTGGTGTTTGATTTGTTAATCATTCAGTTGTAAGTTGTTAGGAGTGTTTCACTTTCTAAAGGTGAAGCATTTAACAGTTGTTCATTTCAATGGCTCTTAGGTGCTGGGTTCCTTTGCAAATCCCAGAAGACAGGCTTTTTCACTGTTAAGCAGCTAAACCATGCTTCAAAACTTGATGATTCTGAAAATGTTGAGGTTATATCTGACCCTTTGCTTCAGACAGAAAAAACTTCAAGCTTTAAATGAAAATGGAAATTTTAAACAGGGAAGGCAGTATTACTGGTGTGACTGTATGCTCTATTTTTAAACAAGTAATTTTTTTCCCCTCTTTGGAGGTTTTACAGTCATAAATAAATCTAATCATGTGCAGGAGATGACAGATATCAATCTTAATAATTGCCCAAGAATTGTATGGTAGTAAATTGTTGGAACTACTTGTGCTGCTGCTGCTAATGATCGACTGTCTAGAAACTACAGACTTATTATTATAGCAGGAGTTATTCTGTAAAAGTGATTCATGTCACAGGATGCCATTTTGTAATTTTCTCCCATTGGCTTGGATTTCATCTCTGTGCTCTCTTGGCAGTATTTTACTTTTCGTGACAGATAGTTAATTTGAGAATTTCACAGCTGTACAAACAAATTCAGAGCATCAAGGCATGTGGAGTATGCACAAAGCCCCCATTTGCTTGGGCTTAGTTTAGTAAGCCCATTAATTAAGATTTTTAAAATAAACATAAATAAATTGTGTTAATAGTTATCCCCATTTTAATAGGCAGGGCATAATAGTCTGCCCACCATCCTTGAAGCTGGCTGTATATTTATGAATATTCCACTGAAAACAATGTTTTCATGGCAAATGAATTAAAAGACTTTGTATATGGATCATCTGTTTTTTTTTTTTGGGCTTATTTGATTTAATTGGGTAAATCTTTTGTGTCCTGTTCTGGAATCCTCAAGGAAAGAAGGTGGAGCTGGAACAGGTCAGGTGAGAGCTAAAACGATGATCAGAGGGCTGGAACACCTCCCATACAAGGACAGAGGAGGGCTACGAAGATGATCAGAGGGCCGGAGCACTTCCCATACGGGGACAGGCTGAGAGAGTTGGGGTTGTTCAGCCTGGAGAAGAGAAGGCTCTGAGGAGACCCTTCCTCTGCCTGAAAGGGGCTACAAGAAACCTGGGGACGGACTTTTTATAAAGGCATGTGGTGATAGGACAAGGGCGGTTGGGTGTAAATTGGAAAGGGGCAGATTTAGACTGGACATAAGGAGAAATTTCGTCACAGTGAGGGTGGTGAGGCACTGGCCCAGGTTGCCCAGGGAAGCTGTGGCTGCCCCATCCCTGGAGGTGTTCAAGGCCAGGCTGGATGGTGCCTTGGGCAGCCTGATCTAGTGGGAGGTGTCCCTGCCCATGGCAGGGGGGTTGGAAAGTGGGTGATCGTTGAGGTCCCTTCCAACCCAAACTGTTCTGTGATTCTGTGAAAACTCAGCTCAAGTCTCTCTTAGAAATATTTATGGATAATGAATTGGAATCTAAAATTAATTCACATTTTCAGGAAGTAGGGATCTAGTTTTGATTTGGCCTATAAAAGAAATAGAAATAAGTACAAAATAATTCCAGATGCAAATATTTCTTAAATGCTAAACTATTAGATTCAAATATGCACAAAATGTTATTCTCCCAATGAGACCTGATTTAATAAAATTAAACTACAGGTACACTGAAATAAAGCTGTTGTGTAGAAAACAGTAAGTAAATTTTGCCCTTGGATGTTCACTTCTATTGAAACTGTCTATGAAAACAGTAATTTATGCACACACATTTATGTATTTCCTAATATTAGGGGGTTCTATCCACGTCTTACCCATAGTCCTAGTATCTGAAGTGTATTTTGTGGTTGTTCCATATGCAAAGCTTTAGTTTTACTCCTGGGAAATACACTTAGCAAATCTGATACTTGGTGAGCTTAGATGACCATGACAGCATTGACTCCTCAGGGTCATGCAGGTTTCCTTAAGGTGAGATTTTTGGCCTAGTGAGAGCACTTCGACATCCACATTATGCAGCTTGAGCGTTACAGTTCAGAGGTCTAAACTAAAATTTGGGATTCTTATGTAAATTGGATCTCAGAAGTGAAACAATTCAGGAGTTTCAGAACTGAAAACTTGGTTTGTTTTAAATCTGTGCAACTAGAGGCAGAATCCTGTAAAGTTAAAGGACTTGAAGAGCCAGGGAATTGATTCTCATTCTGTCACTGTTGAAAGAAGGGGCTAGGGGCAAAAGAGCAAGATGATAAACTAGAGATGAAATTAATTTCCTTTCCCAACTGTAAGTTTATTGTGTGCTCTTGGGAGAATACATCTCTGTGCTTTCATTTTCCCCATCTGCAATCTAGGAATAATGTTTGCTGTATAATAGTGGCTTGATTTGTGAACATTATAAAGTACTTTGAGTACTGCTGCCCCATTTAGAGAGCTGTGTTTAGTATTCATGAGTTCTTTGTATCAAAAGAGATTGATATTTGACTCTGCTCAATTACAAGAAATGTGGAAACTCAAGGCTATCTAAATCTGGATAGGAGACAGACCTTTGCTTGTGAATCTACTGCTTCAAAGAGTTTTGTGTCTGCTTTGTAACGGGGGCCACAAGCAAATGTGGTAAACCTAGACCTAAAGTAGAGAATCCGGACCAATGGTTTAGGATTTGACTCGTCTCCTGAACCAGTGAGAGCTGGATTGACTAACAGCTCTGGGATTGCTTTAACAATTTATAGGAACAAATTATATGTTAATGCTTGTTCTATCTTTTCAGTTATTTCTTTGCATAAATGAAATTATGTGAATGGAGAAATGGAGGTTAATGAGAAGTAGCAAATGCCTCTGAGTCTCCAAGGCACAGACCATCAAGGAGAAAAAAGTGTCTGGCAGCAGTTTAGAAATGAGGAAATTTGTTTTCAGAAAATCTTATGTATCTCCGTGTTGGTATATTATCACATAGGCTAAATGACAAATGAATATGCTACTGTAATCCTCATTTGAGTGTAATCCAGGAAGATTTGTTCACATCTTGGACAAGGTGAGACACGTGTAAAGAGACTGTAAGATTAAATTGTTATTGTTTACAGAACACTGTGCATGCTTGATAAAATAGAAAGTATAATAGGTCATGTTTGTATGTTTTCAGCTAAACTGATGAAATATCAAACCAGGAAGAGAACTAGGAAAATATTTAATAACTTCCCAAGGCAGCCAGCTTGGCTGGTGGGTAGGAGGTAGGCTGTGCTTGGCATAACTCTGAGACTCGGCAGCTTCTTTAAGATCTAACTAAACGTGAATAAAGTAGTGGAGACCACAATATGTTTGAAGGTTTCTTAAGAAAGCAGAGACTAGTAAAAAATTCTTTGAGTTAAATATTATAGTTGATAAAATCAACACTGAAGTTCTTTGAGCTTCCCTTAATGGAGTCGCCAGAAGTAAGCATTCATCAAAATTATTCAGAGTATTAAACTGCAAAAAATATGCTAAAGCAGATAACTTTATTTTTCTTCTTCAAGTATAAGAGGTTCTGCCTTAAGGAAATCCTGCTCTCAATAAATGACTGATGTGCTGTGCAATGAAAATCTGTAAATTTGTAGTTGTCTTTTGTTTGGTCTTTCTGAAACATAATAGTACTTTTTGAACTTAACTGCATCAAAGTATTCTCAATTAAGAAAAAGATTAAGAGATTCCTAAACAAAACCAAACATGTGATTGCTGTGAGACCATCCATAGATACAATAGAGAGAATTGCTTCAATGTTTTTTAAGTCTGGAATGGGTATAAATTTTTTTATGCCTGAAGGTGCAATTAAAGTTCAGATAGAAAGGGCTAAGAATAAATTATCTCCCTGGATAATGTCTTCTATTTTTTGTCTGGTTTGAAATAGCTTCCTTTGAAGCATCTTGCTGCTCTTATAACCTGGATGGCCAGGCTGAATGTGTGATATAGTCAATGCAGTGGTTGTATTTTACTGTAGACTTCAGTTTCTCAAGTTTTTGTGTCCTGCAGATGGGATGGACTCCCAGCTAATGCAATAAGCTTTCTGTCTTGGTCCTGTCTGCACAAGTGTGCAGAGTCCTCACCTATAGCAGAACCATATTCAGGTGTTCTCTGTGAGTTATAAATCTGACTCTAGTTGAGAATTGCATGAATGTGGTTAGGCTGTGAACAGACTCTTCATGGTCTGGGGCAGCAATTTGCTTGTCTGCACACTTGTACTTTCTGGAGACTTTTGTTTTGCAGTAAAAGCTTGTGGAGCCAATTTCTAATCATCCACAGTATAGATACAGCTCTCAGTTACTTGGGAGGGAAAAAAAAAAGTGGAATATTGCATTTTTTGTATATTCATCGTCATAATGGCAGACTGATGTGGATATGAGAGGAAAAGAATAATCTTATGAAATGACTCACAAGTGCTAATCCATCTGGAAGGAATCATTTCCACAAGATGGTAAAGCTGTTTGTTAGAGAATTCCTTGTACCTTTCTCAGACATGTCAATAGCTTGGTGAGCTCATGTTCAGCTGGATTGCTACCAGGTTTCTTACAGATACTGTAAGATTTGCCTGCAACAAGTCTTGTGGACAGACCCTTATACGCCTCAGCAAATAATTCTTACAACTAGGGATTTCCTGCTTGCAGGAGGATTGCATGGTAGGATAGAGTTCTGCTTCTTAGCAGACCATAACAGTAGATCTCTGAACAAATTTAGGATATTCTGTGGTTGTATGCTTGGCATCTTCCATGTGAATAAATTGAAGAGCATTTCATAAGCCTTTAGACGCACTTGGAGCCATTAACTGTGTTGGCAGCAGAACTACACAATCCTGGAAGGTGCACTGAGACATCACCTCTCTCCAGGTTGTCCTTCCTACTGATACTTTTTGTCCTTGGGAAAGCATGCCTTGTTCCCTTGTTTGGCTGGAGCACATTTAATCTCTGTATGAACTGGCCCTGTTCTTGTCAGTGAACCTGAGGTAGGTGTTTACCTGCATCCTTATCCAATTTGACATCACAGATGTAATCCGAATTTGCGTCTAAAGGTAGTTGTCATGGAAAAAGCAGTTAACTGCCTTTTAGAGTCTTGTTTGGAAAATATCCTCATCATTCAGACTGCAAATTGGATCAAGAGGAGAGCCAAACTTTCATTTCTAATATTACCATTTAGCTATAACACATAGAATCATAGAATCATAGAATAACCAGGTTGGAAGAGACCCACCGGATCATCGAGTCCAACCATTCCTAACAAACACTAAACCATGCCCCTTGGCACCTCGTCCACCCATCTCAGGTTCTTTTTTTTTAATTAATATTATTTTTATATAGACTACCAATACTTTGGCACTTCATAAAATTTGTATAAAAACTGGAAGTTTTCATAACATTTTTTTCAGTCCTGGTATTGTAAATACGGATGGCATGTTTTCTGAGAGAAATATAAAACCAGCCATTTTTAGATTTACTGGGTTTTGCCTTTTGTGTGAGTTGCATTGTAACATTCCTATTTTTTTTTTTTGGCTAAGTCTTTAAAACAAACTGTAGAAATCTTTGTAACAGATCTTTCTATGGAGCTTTTAATTTAGACTATTAGGAATAGTCTGGAACAGAAATTTAAGGCTAGGGACTTGGATGGCAATTAGCATATCTATTTTTTTTAAAGCTTGAGAAAATATAATTTAGACCCAACTATCTTCAGTTGAATTGTGCAGTTCTTAGGTCCAAATTAGTATGTTTTTATGATCTAATGAATAAGCAAGAACTATAGAATTTGGTCTGTTTGCCAATATTGAGTCTTGAACTTACAAAAATGAGCCAAAATTACTGAAACAATGGGGATAGTGAATATGCAGCTGTAAATGCGTTGCAGTCATCATCAGAAGAAAACAGAAGTCACTTTCAGGCATAGACACCAGTTTATAGATATCATAATTATGTCTAATTTGTTTATTTAAATACACATGTATTCCCATGTGGGCTTGTATATGTAAATTGGCCCCAAATGCTTCGAATATACAGTACAGCTTTGTTCTCAAGTTTAGAGGCTGATTTAAGGCTGACTTGGAAATTTGGCTGTGTATATTAACATTCCAACATGTTTTTCAAATCATGGACATTTTTAAATTCTACACCAGCTTAGAATTCCCAGGGCTCTAGCAGTTTCCTTGTGGTTTCTAATTGGAAAACTCACAGAAAATCAGATTCTTCATCATAAAGGCAAAGACAAAATTTTCCTTAAAAATGAACATACAGGGCTTTGGAGAATCAGACTCACCTGCAGTGAGCTACATGTGAGATTCTTTTGAATGTTTTCAATATCTGCTTAAAAATTGTCTTTGTTAAACATCTGGAAATCCCAAAAGCAGAGATAAAGCACGTGAAAAATATCTATCTTCCCTAGACTTCATAGGTCTTTATCACATTTTTCCTTGACGCTTGGCTCATGTTAGGTAAAGCACCATTTGGAAATCATCCTACAGAAAGAGCTGGGAACCCCCCACCCTGCCTCATAATTCAAAAGGTTAGCAAGAGTAAGATTGATCATTGAGAGAAAAACAGGAGGAAAAGGAAGAAGCTGCACGACTGTCATACAGCAGTATACCCAGCATTATAATTATTACATCAAGAGTGGCTTCTTAAATTTTTTTGCAGATGGCCAGTGAAAGATTACTCACTATAATTCCATAGATCAAAGAAATATATTGGCTATTTGAGCTATATTGCACCACACTGGAAGTATGGAAACATATTTTGATATGAAATTTTAGAACCTATGATGAGTTTTTATGGACTTCAGCTATTCTGACTGGAATTTTCTAAGCGTTGTCCTTGTCCTTAGGTTGGGTTCTTCTGGAATGATTAAGGGGGAAAGCGATTTTTGAAATTTCTGAGGCTAAAATGAGTTGGGTTTGCCAAAATTTAATATTTTGCATATTTAACTTAATTTTGAGAGAATCGTTTTAATCTTTTGCTGTGTGACCAGTAAGCTGGTTTTTAGACAGAACTCTTGGAAGAACAAAACCATAAACAAAACCCTTCAAGAAAGTGATGTTTGATAAGACATAATTGTGGGTTAATAAGATGCTTTTTGAAATGTGTCCTGTGAAAATCCCCTCAGATTTGACCAGCTTATGTTTCATAGAAAAATTGCTGCTTATGCATTCACAGGTCCTGCTGTGTCACAATGAAATAGCCATAATCAATTTACTCAAGTGCAATCCTTCTGTTTTCATAATTAAATTTTACATAATAAAGTGTAAATGAGGGAAATTGAGAAACGATGGTTCTACGGGTTCAGCTAGCTCTATGTTAATTCAGCTCTGGATTCTGTGGTTGTGATGGGGAAAAGCTCATGATCATGTGTCAAAGATAAGGTGTAAATGAAAGAGCAACAGGGAGCACTGGTCCATTCCACTCTAATCAGATATCTAAGAAACCTTGTAATAAGTCCCAATTTTAAAATCCCCATCTAAAGGTAAATTCTAAAAGCCAGAGGTGTAAGGACAAAGTATAGAGCATTTATCGAATGGAAGTAAGCTACTGAATCCCCGTCTTTACTCGTTGCATTTGTTTTCCGCAACACTGCAAGGAATTCTTTGCCATGACTTATTTTAGTCTCTCTGTCTTAGTTTCCCTGTTTATAAAATTTTAATAATCTTCTCATTTGATTTTGATTGCAGTCTCTCTTTCATGCTGTTCAACGTTAGTCTTTCTCTTTAATGCTATTATACCATTAGAAAAAATCCAAACCGTTGATTTTTTGCATTTGGCCTACTAACATTTTCAGATTGTAGATAAGTAATAGCTTTTAATTTGTGGTGCATACATGTCTGGAGTTCTAAATTACTTCTGCAAGCTCTCTGAAAGGCTATCAATAAAAGTGAACTTGTTGGTAGGCATAGGTACGCTAGACAGATGTCTGGAAAAATTGAAAGTCGATTTATAGACCTCCCTAAGACTTGGGACTGTAGTGACTTAATCCCATCCTCAATTAAACAAGTTGAGTGAGTAGGAGCAGGGTCTGACATCTGTTTAAATTAGCTCTTTGATGACAGCTTCCACAAATTGCACCTCACTTGCTCTCCTGTGGAATGTTCATGCTTGTTGGTCTCTGTGTGTTATCCAGCTGCCCCATAGCCAGCCTTTCATAGGTGGCGTTCTGTGTGCACTCACATGCCCCACGTTTCCTCCTTTAGTTTCTCTTTCTGCACATTTTCAGGGAATTCATTTGTTGAATATCAGTTGAATATTAATAGTAATTAACTCCATATCGTATTTCACTGAGGACTTCACTTTCATTTAGATAGATGTCACTCATACTGGCCAACATCATGATTTTGCCTCCATAAATTGAAATGAACGTGTCCCCTGACTATATTTAAATGTGTTATCAGAAAAATAATCAAATATATTTAAGCTGGTGAATGAAGCTTCTGCCTTGCCAATTTTTGCCATTATTTACTTTTGGGTATCCCAGTTGTCTGGTTCGTTATTGAATTAATTGAATCATCTCCTGAATTCCTTGGCTTTCTTATAGTTCTTAAGTAGGAGTTGCAGTCTCTGTTAAATTAGGCTTTTATAATAACTTCTTAAGCCTTTTGTTTTTTGCAATGACAATGTTTTAATCTTTTGCTGTGTGACCAGTAAGCTGGTTTTTAGACAGAACTCTTGGAAGAACAAAACCATAAACAAGATTTTCACTTGTAAAGCTATATAATTAAATTACACTTATTCCTCATCTATACTTACTCTCAAGAAGTTAAAAAGCTAATGGTATGTTGAAGAAGTGAGAGAATGTATTCTACTTTGATATTAATAGTATGGCAAAAACATTCACATAGGTCTATATTTAAAAATTGTACTCTGTACATTGATGTAAAGCCTTGATGATGTTAATTATTTTTATTGGCATATCATAAATCTGTTGGGTATTCCAAAGTGATCACAAATGCTTTCTTAGAATCTAGGAAGTTGGTAATTAGTGATTTTTGGCTTTCGATGATCTCTGCAGTGATTACGTACAGTAATAATCTGGTCAACACATGATCTTTAAACTTGAAATCCAAACTGCTATTCCATTAAAATGACATCTCTACTATACATAATATGACAGTGCAAAGACTATATTTCACTGAAGGACAATGTTTCGCCAATTGTTAAGTGAGTTGCTTGGGAATGTTTTTTTTGTTCTAAGTAGAATGTCATTTGTCATTAATTTGGAAGCTGTTCCTGGTTCCATGTCTGTTGAAAGGTTTGACAATTTTCGTTTTACTCTCCTAAGCCTTCAAGATTTCCACACTGAGTTTTTGGTGTCTGAATTTTTCCTGGATTTTAAATTTTATTGTGACTTTGTGAGGGCTGGAGGGGGTTATATATTTTTTTTTTCCTTAGGTCTTATTTTTCACTATGGGAAGTGCTTAATATTCCATATTCAGAGTTCCTCCTGTCCATTTGGCATATGTATTTAGTATATTCTTTTGATTGTTGGTTCTCTCCCATAGTAAATGGAGTAAGGGGAAAACAAAACTGGGTCCACCTTGCCAGGGAGTAGTTATTTTACCTTGAAGGTACTGCAGCTTCATTTATTTAATGTCTAGTTTGTACTTGTCTATGCTTCATGACTATTTGCTAAACCTGAGTTTTGGGAGTGCAAAGTAGTCTAAGGTAAACTTATTTTCCTTTCCTGAAGTGAGTGTCTGGGACGCCACTTCTGTGATTTATAAATGGGGTCTGAAACATTTTAGGTTTGAGATCCTGAAGAATTAAGAATAGTAGTGGAAGAAATGATGGTTCTTTAGGTGTTTTGTCAGTCTGTTGAGGTGAATTCTAACAGCTCGATAACCATTAGCTCTTGGAGCAAAAAGCTTCAGTTATGTTTAACAAAGTAATAAAAGACAAAGAGAAAAAATCCTCTTTACTGAGAAGACTGTGGCAGAACTTTGCTTTTCTATTCCCTATCCAAAAGACCTAATTCAGATTTTATAAGAGGAGGAGGGCTTTTCTAAGAATACCTGAGCAAATGAGGGAATAATTCAGAAGGAAAATGGCTCTGTGAGCAGGATCAAAGTTAAAGACAAAATAAAAGATACATCTTCAGTCTAGCTGATATAGTCACATTTCAGCATGAATTTATGCTTGCGTATAGCACTGAATAGCCACATGAGAGACACTACCACAGTCAGGTACTGCAGTCTCTGTAATGTAATTTTCACCCCCCCATATTGTTCAACGTAGGTCATCAGGCAATCAAAGCAAATTTATACTGTGAGTGCCCAACTAACTGTAACTAACCCTCTTCCATAACAAAATAGCTTATCTTTTCTGCTTTATTTGAGTGACAGTTGAAAAAGTCGTCAAGTCATCTGTTCAGGGAGGTAAGCATGATTAGGAATCTTCACAATATGAATCAAGTCTGCTGTAAAACAGCCAAGTTTTTAATATGTACTTGTGGACCCCCATTTTGGAAAAACAGCACAAAAAATACATTTTTCCACGTGATTTCAGAGCATTGGTGCAAGAGGGTCTCTTTTGGGTTTAGAAGTGAACCTGACAGCATTTTTCCAGGATTGCATCATATGTTTCACTCACACTTTCACATCCTGCATTAAACCACATGCATGCACATCAACAAGACAAGATTGTAAAAGGAGTGTAACTGGGGAACTGTTTTCATGATATTTGATAGGAGTAATTGCGACCACTGCTGTTTCAAAGCAACTGCGGTTATACTATACTATGTCAACAAAAGTCACTTTTGCCATATGGAAACCTAATTACTTCAGAATGATCTGTTAGAAAGCACTTTTGAGATAGTCAGGCCATTTATACAAATTGGTAAAAAATATTTCTGCATGAAACCTTTCTTAAATAAGAGCTTTCACGTGTTATAGGTTAAACATTATAATGATAGATTTCAAAATCTTAAAAAAAGTAGACTTCTATTTAAAAGGTGGTAGGGAAATTTATTAGGTGATAAGAAAATATGAGTATTTCCCTCTGATTTCTGTGATAACCCTGATCATGCTATTGTTGAATGAAGAGGAGGGTTTTTTCTGTTCTCTTCAGCAAGACCCTAATACTGAGCGTAATGGGATGAGATATGGAATGCTACATTTTAGTGAGAATGTTTGATGCCAGGGTTACTTACCTATGTAGTATTTGTTCCATAAAATTACTTGAAGTTTCCATTTTTTTCCATCATTAATACTAAGTTTTTGCTTCTGTAGTCAAGGACATGCTTGTTTTTACATTTGGGTGTTTTGTCACTTCTGAGTTGTTTAGGGCACCCATTAATCAGATGTTTTTTTATTTCACTGTGAAACTAGAGAATATCATGAGTTTGGTTGTGTGGTAGCTCTTTACCTAGACTAATAGTATGTGCTGTCAGTAGCTGTTACTACAAAAATGTATTTCTAAAAGATACTGTAATTTTTATAATCATAAATTATAAATTATCATAAACTCCACGAGTGTCTAAGTTTCACAGTGAGGCCAGGTTGACTGATGTGTTTAAAGGTCTGTCTTAGTTGTCAAGGTACAGAAATGTAATTTATGGATAGCCCATTATGTATGCGAAGTTTTAGATGGTCTGTTTGCTGACTCTTACTTCATATATTTGACACACATACCTTCTGTTCTGAATTCCTTTTCTTGACAGTGTTTCTACAGCTCTCTAGAACTACGTGAAAGGAGGTTGTGGAGAGGAGGGTGCTGGCTGCTTCTCCCAAGTGACAGGGGACAGGATGAGAGGGAATGGCCTCAAACTCTGCCAGGGGAGGTTTAGGCTGAACAAAAGGAAAAAAATTTTCACAGAAAGGGTCATTGGGCACTGGATCAGGCTACCCAGGGAGGTGGTTGATTCACCTTCCCTGGAGGTGTTTAATGCATGGGTGGACGATGCACTGAGGGGCATGGTTTAGTGTTTTGATAGGAATGGTTGGACTCGATGATCCAGTCTCTTCCAGCCTGGTGATTCTATGATTCTACTTCTAGTGATTGCGATCTACTTAAATCAGAAGACATTAAGTATTTAGAACGAGATTTATTCATGTGTTGTTAGTACTAGGGAGCAGCAGTGACCCAGGGGAAAGCTGCCTCCCTGCATTCCTGCCAGGTGTTGCAATGCCTTCCCAACAGCCACATATAAGAAAGGCAATGTAGGTTCTCCTGGCGGTTTCCTCTCTTCCAGCTGCTTTGGTACTGCTGAGGGCATCTGTGCCGAGGTGCAGCTCCTGCTCTCCAGGGCCAGTGCTCTATTTTTGCTCACAGCCTCTTGGCTCAGGGCTGAGTAGAGCACGTTGGCTATGCCCATGCTGAGCTCAAGTCTCTTCTGATTGCCAGATGGCAGCCACCAGCCTTACAGCAAAATTGTTCTTTTGTGTGTGTGTGGCTTTTTTTTTTTTTTCCCTAGTTCAAAATGCCTAATGTGAGGGTTTTATCACAGACTTCCAGAACAGTAACACAACACCCTTAGCATGACAAGGAAGAATAGAGGGTGGTTCTTGTGGAATGTGGCAGGACAAAGTAGTTTGAAGGCACAGATTCGGCTGGGCTGGAGTTGGAGAATTGGGTGGAAGGAAACAAACCAGATATGATTTCACCTGTAATGCCCTTGTGAGTTGTTCCTGGGGTTACAAATGATTTTTGTCTTGGGGAAGACTCACTAGTATTCTGCAAAGGAGAGTCTGAGAGCAAAGTAATGTATAGGCACTGTGGAAAACCCAGAGCTGAGAAGTGAGGAGTGAACTGGGAGGTGACATGATGTGACGCTGAAGGTCTGATCTCAGGCAAAAAGTGACTGTGGGTTTATCTCCTTTCTTTGTTTGTTTTTCTCTTTTTTTTACTTTTTTCCTGTAGAGGAATGGAGAGGGATTGATAATAATTAACAACTTCCTTGTGCTCTGTTCTGTAAGGTTGTTCCACCTCTAGAACTCCTTGGAAGAATTCAGGTTTTCTGTTTTCTATTTATACTGGATTTATTGAGTAGTCAAATATACTTTCCTACTTTTCTTCCTGCTTCCCTTTCCTAATTCCAGGATGGTCCAGGAGGTGGTATGATGTCTGTGACACAAGGTTTACTTGGACTTTTCTTTAAAATGTCACCTAAAACTGATCAAAGTTTTTTGAGAATATAATACAGAAAAGTATTAATATCTCCTTTTAAATATTTAGAAGCATGAGCATAATTTTTGAAAAATGAGGCATTAAATGTAACAAAGTGCAATTGCAGTAAGAGACATGGGGAAGTGAGCTAGATGATCCGAGTAATTAGTCTAAGCATTTATAAAGCATATGTGCATGTCTAAAGCAATTTTTAAACTCCCATTAACATGCTAATAGGAGACGTGGAATGGCGTTTATCCCTGTAGCTATTCTATTTGTAGTTTATTTGGTTTATCAGGTGTATAGAGGTATTTGTGTGCATGTAGGTATATTCTGCAATTACATTGCTGCTATTGTATGTCTAGTATAAAATCATACATAAACTCTTTCTAAGCTGTCTTTAAGTAC
The DNA here is from genome assembly GCF_032191515.1 of Phaenicophaeus curvirostris. NCBI lineage: Eukaryota > Metazoa > Chordata > Aves > Cuculiformes > Cuculidae > Phaenicophaeus > Phaenicophaeus curvirostris. The sequence goes on from NC_091396.1 coordinate 5,942,409, forward strand.
TGATATTAGTATGCTACCAGCAGCTATTGAAAGGAGAAACTTACTCCTGTGTCTTTTTTTTCCCCTCTCTGCATTTCCAAAACTTATTTTGGACAGTGAAAAATGGAATTTTGGATGTAGATCTAGGAACTAGTAGAGACACCATTTTCAGTTCTCTATCTCTTAGCTTACTTTGCATTGAGTGAGTACTGACTCCAGAACAGAAGCAAATATTTCATATATCAGCGTGACGGAAAATCAGCACATTCAGATCCACACGATATGTGAATTCCTCCATGGTTTAGAGATTTCTGTAGTTCCTTAGTAATGATGTTTCACGTGTTCCTCATTTTGCCCTGGATGATGGCTATTTTTTGTTTGAGGAAAAGAAACTTTCAGTGAGAACTAAATGCTAAAGTATTGTTTGTGTGTCTCAGTAAATGTACCAATACAAGCAGAAAACTCACTGTGGTAATTACTCAGTTGGTAATTTCCATCCCCTCTGGTATTGAAACAATGTAAACAAAACTGTTTGGGTACAACAAGAGCAAGGCTCTGTGTTAGTCCTTGATCCTGTAGCTACTAGATTACATTTCTGTATTGCAGATAGAGAGCTTATGCATGGAGGTGGTGGCATGTCTGAAGTGTTTATAGGCATTAGTCCTCCAGATCTATGGGTTTACATTGGGATTCCTTCCTAACGTAGACCTAAACTAATTCACCCTTAATTTTAGGAAAGATCAGCTCCTACTTTAAACTCTGTCTTTATAAATATGTATATTTTTGTAGTTCAGTGAACTGGACCAAACACTAAATTCCAAAATTGCAGTTGCTGATGTTGATTCAGCTCTCAATGTCACATTGCCATCACCTATCATGATGCCTTTGAAAGGGCTTTTGCGCTTCGCAACTTCATGCTGTTAAATTCACTTCGTTTTTCTTTGCTTGGAAATATTTAATGGATGAAACAATATATTGGTGGCAGTCATGGATCTATGCACATATTAATTTGATATGTAAGTACTGTGCTAATATGTATCATTTTTCTAAATGGAGAACTTGTGTTTTTCAGACCTTACCAGTACGGAAGATTCCATGCAAAGCCAATGCTCCTTCAGGGTCTTTTTTCGCACGGGACAATACAGCAAATTTTTTATCCTGGTGCAGAGATGTAGGGGTGGATGATACCTGCTTGTTTGAGTCAGAAGGTTTGGGTATGTATTTGTTTATATAGTAGTTGGTAATTTTAAATAACTTATCTTTTGTGGTTTGCCTTGACAGGCAGAATGGCTCTCTTAATAGATCCTGGCTCCAAATCTGACCTGTGTCTGACTGTGTTAATTCTCCCTTTTAACTGAAGCACAAACAAATAAAGTACACTCACTTAAAATTCATTTAAGTCTATTTCAGGATGAGCTTAAATGAGATGAAAATCTTGGTATGATTTCTTGCATGCAGATGACTTTTCACCCTACACACTCTTTTTTTGATCATGGAATGCTGTTCCTTAGTTTAAGATGGTACTTTTCTGTTTCAGTAGTGTAGAACTCAAGTGCATGCTCAGTTTGGCTGCAGACATTTAACTATTCATGCAGATTCAGTGCGTTGTTCAAAAGGCAAGAAAATGTGAATTTTTTCTGTACTGTACTGACCTTTTTTCCAGCTGATTCTTTCGTGCAGCTCTGGACAAAATATGTCCAACACTAGTGCTTCAGGTTGTTCCATCAAAAGAGTTGGTCTACTTAGGAAATCACTGTTCTAATAGTACCTATTCTTCATTATTTTAATTCTTTTCTCCTCAAAGGAAAAGTTATGTGTCTTACCTTGAGAGTTTGTTTCAGCCAAATATCCTGAGATGAAGACAATCAAATGTTTGTTAGTTATCTGAACTCAGATAACAGTGTAAGGCATTTGTGATGATAACTCAGTTTCTATGGAAGACAAATGAACACATTGTACTGAATCAAGAGGCTTCTTTGTTCTGTTGCTCAAAAGGCCTTTGCCCATTTGAAGTTCTTATCTGTGTTGCAACTGATCTATTCTCCTTTTACAATCTTGTTCTTCTAGTGCAACTATTTCTGAAGCAATTTTTTTTTGTTTGTCTGTACTTCTATCCCTTTTTTTAAAATTAAGTTAAATGATTTTATCTCCAGGAGAAAATGCTTGACAGAGAAGAAATTAGTATCACAAAGGCTAGTTAGAAGGGTATATATCTTGTCTCTATTTTATTAATTCAACCCTAAAACTGAAACTTTTATTGGACATGATAAATTATGTGGAAGATGAACAATAATTATATTTCCAAAGATTTGAAAGGATGGAGAAGTTGCACATTGCCCTGGATGAAGAAATTTGCAAACACAACAAGGAAGGAGACACAGACAAACTTATGTTAAAAATGTTGTGGTTGTATTAAAAATATTGTGATTAAATCCAACACTGAAATTAATTTCAACTTTGTACTGCTATGGTAAATTCAGCAGTTTACCATTGTTCCAATAATATATTAACTGTGTAATTGAGAACGTGTTTATAATGTTCTCATGTGTTGTTAAGAAGCCAGATCTTGTTTAAAGACCGAACCAGCACAGCTGAGAAACTGACACTCTGAGGATAAGTTAATTTATGTATACATAGTTCTTTGCCTGCTACAGTACAACTCTGAGTGCAAACGCACCTGGGAAGTTGATGTTGAAAATTCCTTCCTCTCTCAAAAGTGTGAACTGAAATACACCCAGCTATATGAGGCACAAACAGATATGTCTCTATTAGATTTGTTTGATTAGCAGCTGATTTTCTTGACTGAAGGTGTTTTCCTTCTCTGAGTGTTACTGTTTATAGAATGCACATCTTGAAGGGACTTACAGTGCTGGAAATAGGATTAGGACTTCATAATATTTTGATGTATTTATCTGAAATTGAGAGTGGGATAATCACCATGGCATCTCTAAAAATGATCAAAATAGAAGTTACTGTTCTCCCTTAATTTGAGCTAGAATTCTTAAAAGTTTTGATTTCATTTGAGCTCTTGCTAATGCACTACAAATAGTGATGACTCACAACAGTTAACCAGTATAAAGCTTTTATGTTTCCCTCTCTCCCACAAATCTCCACTGCATAGGAAGTAAAAATTCAGCAAGGGTAAGTAATATCAAAGGTTCTGTTCAAAGTGGTGAGAAACGTGTGAATGACACTAAAGTGTTTGCACTGCCTCATGGAAGTCTTCTGTATTTTTGATGATAAATAATTGCAGTGAAACGATGGTTACAGGTAACTGTTGCCTGTGTTTTCTTCTGTTTTCCCCTTCTGGGTAATAAATTGTATTGATATGTAAATCACTGGTGATAAAGCAACTATTTCCTCTCTATATGGAGGAAACTATGTTCATGCTCTTAACTGATTTGATTTTTATCCTCCTTTTTTAATGTGTTTTACCTGCCTAGTCGTATGTAAATACTGTATTATTTACTTAGATGCACACAGTGATACTTTCTTGGTGCCGTTGTATCTCATAAAACATTCCTGAGGCTTATTTTTATGGTGAATTTCTAATCTAACTTTGTAAGAATAAGATTTATTGCACTGAAACATTTGAATGATTGATACATTTGTGACACTATTGATTTAAAAAAAAGTAAGTCCCAAGTTTATTCAGAGATCAGCAAATTTAGATATGGACTAGCTAAGAAATTATTAGTTGCTATTATTTCTAATTACTCAAAAATATGTCCTCATGCTGATGAGTTCTCAAGTTTTTGAAATCATGCAAGTATAACTGCATAAAAATGCATCCAGCACTCCCACTATTTTAGCACTCAGATTGAAGTTACATGAAGCTTCTCCTCCCTGGAAGGGAACTGTGTCAAGGAGACACTGTAGCAGATAAGTGCAGTCCATGCCTGAGGAGCCAGCAGGTGAGCGATATTAATGGGAGTCATAAGTGTTCCTAGAAGCTCAGTTCTGCAAAGTGTTAACATTCTAGGGCTGATTCAGACAAACAGGTGAGTAGAATTAATTGTGTCACTTTGTGTCCTTGTCCATCACTTGTGGGCTGATTGAGTACTTTAATTACTTGAAGTTAAGCATGAATTCAAGTGCTTTGTGAGATTTAGGCTATCCAGATGAGCTGAACAAGGAAATACAATCCAAAGTAAATAGAAGACAAAAAAGCAGTAGATATGCTTATGCCTTCTAATCAGTAGAGTTACTCAGTGGAGTGCTCAAAAGTTTGAAAACAGTGCACTTATACTATTCACCTGTAGTTAGTAGTCCAAAATATGATATGTTTTGTCTGTCTGAATGTTATGATGCTTTAATATAGTTTAGAAAACAACTTAGAAATACCATTTTATGTAAAGATTTCTATTGCAGTCAGAGCTGTCAGTAGAAACCTATGCGTGTTTTGCCTTTTGTGCTTTTCTTAATGCCAAGACGCGGCAGAAAAGTCACGGAGTTAATGCCTCTGCAAAGAAAAGGTAGATGCTGTGCCTGTTGTATGAGCTGCACAAAAGACATGAGCATTTGTAACAAATATAGCCTCTCAACCTGCAGGGATAATTGTAGAAGAGTTTGGATTGGAAGGGAACTTAATGATCATCTAGTTCCAACCCCCCTGCCATGAGCAGGGACGCACCACACTAGATGAGGCTGCCCAATCTTGAATGCTGCAAAATAGAGGCAGACTCTGCATGCTCCCTGCACTCATTGACCAATTTAGCATGCTTTTCATAGTTGTTATTTTTATATTTAGTGTATTTAAAGAAGAGTGATTTAGCTTTGTTCATAAACAAACAAACAAACAAGCCTATAATCCAAAGTCCAAGCTTTCATCTGAGCAAATCTTAAGATGCACTGTCTTTGAATAGGGTTCTTAGCTATCAGAAGTCAAAATTAGTCCTGTATCTAGGATTTAGAACATGATGCACTCAGTCTTTGCAGTCCAAGTAAAGTAATACTGTCTGTAGCTCCTCTGTTCCCAGATGTGTATTTTATATTTTATAAGTTCCCCTTTGTAGGTTTTAGTGCAGCAGCTCCACACAGCTATGGTAATTCAATTTGTGGAAGCATTCTTGATGGAGATATTTGTAAATATGGTGCCCAAGCCTGAAAAGCAGACTGTAATACTTCAAGAAAACTCTTCTTGGGCAAATAGTAAGATTGGTAAGGTTTTCTATGATTGCTTTTGTTAAGTGAACTTAAAGCTTAAGTTATGAACTCTTTGTTGGTAACGTAGTATTGTTGGATGATTATAGGATTTGGAAGCAATGAATATTCTGCGTCTCTTCTATGATACAGACTCCACCGGCAAGAAAAGGGTTTGCAACCAAGTGTGCCAGCATGCTAATGTGTGTTGTTTGTTTTGGGAGTTGTTGGGCTATATTGTTAATGTTTTGTGCTTGTGTATGCTGTAACTCTGCGTGTGTACACACAATGTGACATGGACTTCTTTTGATGCAACTTATTCATTATAGAGTCTAATGGACAGGTTCCCTGAACAAAGGCATCTAGTGTTTTAGTGGACAATAGAGTTAAACGCTCCTGATCTCTCTTCTAGTATTGTTTTATTAAGTGTAAAAAAGCCTCCACTCAAATGTTGACTGCTTAAAAATATGCGAAGGGGCAAATGATTTTTTTACTTAATACTCAATTTTATATAATTTCATGTTACACGATGGAAGTATTTTGACCATTGTGTCACAGTGGCACATTTACAGAATGCTAAATCTAACTTGTAGTTGCATCAGAATAAGGCTCTGTCCAGTCTTTCACATTTGACTAAACAACTCATACTATTGTTGAATATGTCTTGTTTTGAGGACTATAGAAGCATCCTGGTGTTATTAGTATTGGATTAGCATCTTAAATTAATGTATCTCAGTAAATTATTAAGGTGTAGATGATCTTTATGTTAATTCTAGATCAATCCTTTACTGTCCATAGATCTACTGTATATGAAACATTCATTATTTTGAGACTTTCCTAAGTGATAGTGCTGAAATTGGGGGCCTGGGGAGCACAACTCCTTGATTTAAGTGTGTCATAGTATAATTCTTTGATGTGGAAACAAGGGTATGTTTGGGGTAAGTTGAGCAGGGTAAATGTTGTCAAAGGAATATTAAAAAAAAAAAACAACCAAAACCAAAAGACTACTGTAGGATCAGAAAAAAAAGTATTAAAGGAGAAAGCGAAACACAATAGGAAGACAAATCAAAGTATCAACCTTTTTGAAAAGCTTTCTCCAAATGTGTGAATTCTGATGGCAATTGGACATCTATGGTATTAATTACTAAATGCCTTTGGAAAATTTATTTGCTTCCAGTGAGCTAAAAGTGCTTTAGAAGAAGAAATCACATTGACTTTTTGATTCAGATATGCTTGATGAGATTTTTAAAACCAGACAAATTTATGTTTAGAAGAAAAGCTGACTCCAGTAATAATGGTTTGTAAAAATATTAGGAGCCAAGGCTTGGAACTTGGCAAGGAGGTTTAAGAAGTTTGGGTTTGTGTCATGGTTGGACATTCTGCTAATTTAAAAACCAACCACCCAACAAACCAAACAAGCCACAAACCAAACTAAAGCCATCATGTTTGTTATTGTGAACACTTTTAGTTTTAATGTACTCAGCAAACACATGGTCTCCATGTGCAGGGTGTGTGCTGTCTGCTCACAGCCCGCAGGGCTGATCATTTCTGAAAGCAGATGCTGTTCCTCTTCTGCTTTCTCTGCTTCTTCTGGTAGCATCCAGTCACTGGGGAATGGAATCATTAAGGATGCAGAAATGTGATACATAAGTACATAAGAATGAAATTAAGTACAAGGAAGGAGAACAAAGGGTGAGTGATCAGGAGAGGAGGAACTGTAAAATGAGAAAGAAGTTGTAGCTAGAAAGGAGCAGGAATAAAAGCTTGTTAGGAGCTGAAAAAGGAGTATTCTTGAAAAAGAGTGGAAGTAGCTTGAAAAGTTGCGGGCAATGAGGATAGCGGAGAGGAAGCATTTGAAATTAATGAGGTGGAAATTGAAAGGGTCTGTATCTGTCAGGTCACTTAAAATAGGCTGGACTTGCATGCACTATTTCTAAATCTTCACATTGCTTCCTTATCAAGCAAATATTAATGAGATTCTCTGGCAATGTGGATATTTCCATTCATCTTATGCAGAAGATGTGTGGTGCGCATCTTCTGCATTTACAAATTGCATCATGCTTATAGTTGCCTACTTGGATGATTCACATTGCAGATTTTTGATAGGGCAGGATTGACCAGAGATTCTCCAGGAATCTTGCATTCTTCCACATATGAAAGTGTGAAAAACTATGGGAAATTGCATATGAAAGTTACGAAAGTGCTGCAAAATGAAGCGCTTGGTCTTCCATTATGGCTGGATCTACTATCTTAGTCTAAATATTTAACAGTCACAATACAACTTTCAGCCTTTTATGGTGTCACAGGCTATTTATTCCCCTAGAACAGTTGTGTTCTTTTTAAGGTGGCCCTTGCTCTGCCAACCTGTTGGTATGTTATAGTTCATGTAGTGAAAGGAAGCTCTTATTGGTGTGTTTTCTCCTCACACACATCATCTGTTGCAAAAATCTGAAGAAGATTGGAGAACAATGCAAGGTGCTGCAGGATAGTGTTTTGGTGTTGCTACTGAATGGCATCAGAAGAAGTGACTATAGCCCTATCACATTGTTCCTGTGCAGTGGTGAGGTCCATATAAAACTTTGCAATGGGACCACTAGCTGTGTTGGCTTTGTTTTCATACAAAATATAGCATTAGGAAACTCAAGAGTGCCCTAGAGATCAGGCAGTGAATATTTTAAAATAGCACCTAGGTAAGTGTGCTTTTTTTGTATCTTGTTACCTATACCTTGATTTCATGTGTAAGATGGGGATAATAATACTACTTATCTCATGGAAATGATAAAGCCAAAATGAAGATTTCTCATTTTTTGAATTCTTCTCAGCATATGGTAGCGCTGTAGTAGAAATGATTTTCCCTCTGGAGCACAGAGTTTAAATGAAGTGCAGTGAATTGTGTGTGTGGCTGTAGACGTAATTAAGATGGCTTTCAAGAATAATTTTTCTATGCTTGGTATCGGTTACTGAAATGCAATTATGAATATGGAATATAGTAATTCAGAAAATGGTAGGTGTAATTCTCACGGGATACAACAGAATACCATGGGTACATTTCAACCTGAGCTTGTAACTAATTCCGAGAGACTAAATTGTCTGTATCCCCCAAATGCTATTAGTTATTACCATATATATATATACACACACACGTATAATTACAAGTTTATAAAACTGTACATGTATGTAGTGTAATTAGGCATGAACTGCAGTACAGTCAGATTTTGAATGCAAATTTAAATTACAATACAGTGAGAATATAAATGTGGATTTGGAGGATTTCTACAAATTTACTTTTTAGTAGCATACTTATTTTAAATAATGGAATTATTGATTTTGGAGCTTTGTAGAGTCACTGAAACAGCTTTTGCCATCACTTCTATGAGAAGTACTTTGAAAATATTAACTCAACTTCTATATGTAAAACTAAAAAAGGAAGCGTAAGAAATGTTTCTCTTCATGTTCTCTAGTTGGAAAGAAGTGTAAAGGTAGGGGTTTTTTTCAAAAGCTTAGAGGGCAGCCTTTTGAAAGTGACTGTAAATATCATTTTTTTTCAATTATGGAGTAGCACCACACAAAAAGTATCTCAAAATAAATTACAGTGGGTATTGCAGTATACAAAATAATATTGTTTGTCTCTGGTGTCCCGAAAACATATGCTGGTATAGTCCTCAGGAATGCTAACATTAGAAGTACCGTGTCACCATCATCTTATCAGATGACCACGTGTTGGGTTTTGCAGTTGCTCATTGCCTGCACAGCTCTTCATCCTCTTAACAATGACTTCACTGTGTCACATTGTTCGATGTGAATTGCATGAAATGTGTTTGGATTATGTTGAGTCAGATTTTCTACAGGACTTTGAATTTTGTTTGGGTAGGAGAGCTTTAAGCATTGACAAATACTGTTCTACCTTTTTTTAATCAAATCCTCTTCCAGTTCTCTTTGTGGATCTTATTTTCAAATATTATTAGTTGAGCCTCTCTCTTTCTCCTTCCTTCCAAGTCACTCAGATGTGCTGATGTCTGAATTGCAATTCAGAAATATTGGACTCGCTTTGACTCTTCTGAAACAGGTTTATTCACTCATAGTTTGGAAGATCCCTTATTTCTTAAAATCAGGTTTTATTTTAGGGCAGTCGCAATTGCTTTAAAACAAAAGCAGCAGAATACATTTCTAGGGTCATGAATGTAACACTTCTATCTTTAAAAATACTTATTACTAAATGTTTCATAAATTTATTGTATTGTGACAAGGAATAATGTTGAGAATAGCTGGTTGTCCAAGTCTGCATCTTTTATATTCTTCCTAACAGATGGCTGGAGGTTAAAAATACTTTCCCTAGTGCAGTGCATTTTAATTTTCATGCTCTGCAGGTTTCAATTCTGGAAATATATTTGGATGAAATTAGAGGGGAAGAATGCATCCATCTCCACATGCTACATATACACTTGTAAAAGATATTAGGATGAGCATTCATCTTACACAAATTACTGTACATTTCAAGACAGTGGAGCTGGAAGTTTAAATTGCAGAAGCTGAAGATCTGTCCCAGTAGGCATCAGTTATTTAGAGATGTTTAAGTCTGTGGATTCTTATTCTGGATCTCATACATACAGTATAGGACGAAGTAATGACTTTCAGAGCTTTAACTAGACATTGAAATATCTTTTTCAGGTATGGTATTTTTTTCTTCATGCATTTGAGTTAGGTGAGTCTTTAGATAACCAAAATGTTTATAAAGCAGATGTCTTGACCTAATCTCATTAAAAATAAATCAATTTTGTTGCTTTTTCTTTTATTCTGGTGATATATTCACACAATTATTTTGGTGTTAATCGAAGTATAAGATACAAATCTGTCCATTAGTGTGGAAATCTCTAAAACGTGAACTTTATCCACAACATGAAAGTTTTATTGTGGCAGGTATTTATGGAGAGAAAAAGATGACAATGTACACATATTTCCTTTTTCCTTCTTTTTGCATTTCCTCTTTTTTGACTTTAGAGGAGCTGATTATGTGAAGAGCCACAGGCCTTTCCTCATCTATTCATTTTGGATTTTGCTTATGCATTTTGCTAGACTTCTCTAGAAAACATAACCAGTCTGAACTGGGGGGGGAAGAATTATCTTGGCTTTTGCTGGTATTTCTTAATGAGCAATTCATGCTGAGTTACAGCTGCTTCTGAAGCTTAAAAGCTACTGGTTTTATAGGGAATCTAGAAATGAAATCTTGCATATATGGGGGCACATATACAGAAGAAAAGGGGGTTTTGTTTTGTTGGGGTTTTTTTCTATGATGATGAGCTGAATTCCTTAAGTATTCCAGTTTCATATTTTCCTCAAGAGTAGACGTATTTCAAATTCAGGACCAAATTTATCATGAGATATACCTTTGCTAGCAGAATTTTAATATTTTTGTGATTAAAATAGGCTAAGGAAAATGTCTATCTAAAGGGTAGGAATTCTCGTTGATAGAAAGAAAAGTATTGCTTTAATGTTATTAATTTATTTTTTACATTCTACTAATGCTAGTGTTCTGCCAGAGCTCTTAGTTATTTTTAAATAATTACAAACTGCTTGCAGATTACCAAATAGACAAAACAATTTCTCGTTGACTTAGATTTAGAATGGTATTTTTGAAGAAACGAAAGAATAATTAAATGGGAACTTCCTAAATCATCTGCACTCTGAGAACTAATCCTCAATCCCATTCTTTTTCTTCCACTGCAAGCCAAAGAAACCCAAATTTTATCTGAGTGAAGATTTACAGGTGTTGATGATTAGGTTCCATTCATGGCTAAGATCTTTAAAATAGCTTTTATTTATGAATGTTTTCTGTCTTCATTTTGCTTTTCCAGTTCTCCACAAGCAGCCAAGAGAAGTGTGCCTTTGTTTGCTGGAACTTGGAAGGATTGCAGCAAGGTAGGTGGAAATATTTCAAGAATGAAGAGATATTTACATTCTTGACAGCAGTGGCTGCTGAGACACTTATAAAATCAGCACATCTCAAGCTAACTTTTACGCTCATAAGGTTCAAGGAGAATGCTTGTCTTGATGTCACTCAAGAATAACTTGTGAACAGTTATTAACAAATATAATAAAATCTCAGTACCGTCACCTCAATGAGCGTATTTTTTGCCTGCCCTTATATTAGGAGGGGAAAAATGTTGAGGTTTTTTTTTCTAAATATTCTTTTTTTGACCTGTTTCTCCTTCTAACAGTCAGATCTCTCTCCAAACAACTGAGAAGTCATTAAATAGTGATAAGAGATTTATCATCAGGTGACCTAAATATTATCTAAGCAGCAGTGACTGATCTCATTTATTTAGATAAACTTAGCTCTGATTTTTTTACCAAGAGAAGCAAGACAAGAATGGAATTAATAGTCTGTTCCATCACTGTCAGATGTCTTTAGCCAGGCTGGACCCTCAAAACACTGCATTGTTATGTTTGCTATCAAGCCTCTGGTGACTTTTGTTAGACAGTCAAAATGATGGGAATTAGAATGTGATTTTTTTCCCTCTCTTTTTTTAAGATGCATATTTAACCAATGCAGTGCGTAATATTTGCTACAAAATATGTTTGTAGCAGTACTGCTGCTCAGTATTGCCTATGAATTAGAGTTGCATTTACCCATGGGTATAAAACTCAAGTGCTTTGCTATTCAAATAGTTTAATTCAAGAAAAATTCCTTGTAGTTACAATCAATGCGAGGAAGAACCCAGTTTACTGGTGGCTTTAGAAGTAATATTTTCATGTAAAAATTGCATTATCAATACTCGCATTCTGTGAAACCAACTCACATGAGAAGCTGCTTAACTAAATTTGTCTCTTAGTTAAGTTTCAGGAAAAGCCCTTGTCATCAGTAGAAATTTTTACTGGAATAGGATTAATCAGAAAAAGATTTCCAATTTGTTGGATCTTTATTATATCACTAAAATGTGGATTCAGTTCAACAGGGCCTCCCTAAAATAATTTTAATTAAATTTTCCATGAATAAGTAAGTCTTCTGGTCTGTAGGTGCTCGATAAAATTGATTTTCACGAGTCTTAATCTACGCGAGCAAACAAACTGTGCTTTCAATATCCCCAGCTTGGAGATAGACGTTCTAGCATCCAAAGACCCTGTACTCAGGCTGTAGCTGTCAGCAATGTCTGCTCCAGCTTGACTGCTTGTCAGTATCCTGCTTCCTCAGGGAATGCAGGTCCGTGGTTAGGCAGGGTTGGATGCTGCTAAAGTTGGTCGAGTTAGATTTCTCCCATTTTGCAATGAAATTGGTCTCTCGACAGGCCTAGAACAGAATTAAGATAGATCTTACCCTTTGTATTTGTCTTAAGCTTCAGTGTCTCAGATATTCTGAGACAAGAAAAGAAATACTGGACCAATAGATGAACAATGTTTTCATTTATTATGCATATGTATCCCATTGCTTTTAAAATATTTTTATTTTATTTTTTTATTTACAATACATGTATGCTACCACATATCATGAATGCAATTTATCATATCATTAATGCGATTTATATATTATATTTATGTTATTGTGTTTTATTTTTGTTCATAGCTTAGGAGTCAAATAAGATATATCTGTCAACTTGTTCCTGCTATAATATCTCTTATGAAACAAACAAAAGACCTATTTATAAATTCCCAGGGTGCACAAAAACTGTCAAAAAGGAGCATCGGGTTAATATAACTGAAAAACAATTATGTGATGTCAGATTTGCCTGAGGTGTGGTAAACTAGAACTATATGGAAAAGGAAACTAGACACTTTTCTCCACTAAGCATAAGAAAGAGCAAATTGAACTGACATTGTTGCCATGCTACTTTAAACAGGAGGGAAGTGAGATTTATGCTGGCTTTTATAAAGCAGACTGAATCTGTTAACAGTCTTGGGATCTGCTTTCCTGAACAGAAGCCACAAAGATCTTTGAAAAGATGTCTCATTATGTTTTTAAAGAATGAAAAGTGTAAGAGACACTGAATAACTTCTTACTTTTTTCTTCCTTTTCTGTTTTAGAAGCAGAAAGAGGTGTTCGAATTGGCTTATTTATCACAAGGAGCCAGCTCTTGGCACACTTTGCCCAGCTAGAACACTGTTAGTCTTCAGGGTCCCATCAGGCAACCTAAGTCTTTCTTCTTAATGAAAATAGGCTTTGAATTGAGGCATAAGTGAGGAGGAATGGGGATTGTTTGAGGTGGAGCTCTGCTCTGCTAAACTTGAATCCATTCATCAGATAATCTGTAGATGAGAGGAGGCAGTTGATAATTGCCTGTGCTTTAGCAATGCTTTTAGTGTATTTTCCCCTACTGTCCTTGTAGGGTTGGACTGGATGGATAGACTACACAGTGAGTGGAAAGCTAGTATGACCATTTGCCTCAAAGAGTGGCAGTTCAAAGCACAGGCACTAATCAAAATAGAATAGCCTGTTAAAATATCTTGGATTGCAGTTGTTTATGAATCATTTATATTATCGCAGTGGAGTTGGAACTAGATTATCTTTAAGGTCTCTTCCAACCCAAACTATTCTATAATTCTATGAAAACAGAGTTCTGTGGTAATCTGTGTCTTTTCATTACCTAAAATGGGATATTGTATGCCTACGGGATGAACTGAGCATTCACAAAACACACGGCTGCTCCAGTGGGTTGCACAGATCCAACATTCTTCCAATGTATTTTAAAGTCGGAGTGGATCATTTAAATTAAACTGAAGTGAGAACAGAATTGATCACTGCATAATCCATGTAAATTTTGTAATGAAGCCTTCATGGAAGATGTAATTATTTGCAAATAGATACGTGTGTGCTGTCTATGTGCATATTTAAAGAGGTTATACAATGGAAAACAGCTAAATTATCTTTTCTGCAGAAGAAATGAAGTTCTTGGGTAACTATTAAACTCTCGGGGGTTTAGACAACCTCCACAGGTCTTTAGAAATTACTGTTGAGCAATTTCAAGATCTTTCTGCTATTCTGTTCATTTTTTTCCTTGGTAAAAATAGGAAATGGTGCTCTAAGAAATCTGTTGGGGATCATGTTACAGTCCAATGTTGCTCCATTTGTAGTTTTGAGAAGGCAGGCTAGAAAAGGGCAGAAAAGGAAATTCCCAGCATACCTTCCAGACCAGAATTTGCACCTCTACTCCTCCCAGAAAAGATGTGACTTTTACCATTTCAGCTTTCCATCAACTTTACTTTGGGTTGTTACAATATGTGGAAAAAAAATGTGTATATTTGTGTTTGTTCATTTTATTTTTCAACTCATCACCAATGGAATTCAGATTATTGGAAAGACAGGAAACTTTGAAAGTCTGCAGCAATGACAAAAATTGGAGATTATGAAAAGCAATAGAAGCAAAGAGGCTGCATTGCTTAGAGTGGAAGGGTTCTATTTGATGAGTAAGGCTGAATGCAGGTGTAGGCTTAGAGCCTAGTGGGAATTTAATGATTTACAGCCTGTCAGCGTCTGCAGACAGACAGGAAGTAAATGGATTGTATGTAAGTGCTTACTTCAATGTTGGAAGACTTTTCGTTAGGCACTGGTGAGAAGCCGATACAAGCACGGATTTGGTTCTCAGTTTTCTTTATATTAATTCACTAGGCAGTAGTGTGACTAAATTAAAAGTTATCATAAAAAGTACAAAAGACAATGTATGCGCTTATGCCCTTTCTCTGTGCCCTTTTAACATTATTATCGTATTTGGCTTAGCTCTTCACAAGATATTTGTTACTGTTCCATATTTTAGTGTCTGGATCTTTACCTAGAAAAGTCAGCATAGTTCTGCATCTGGGCTATAGACTTCTCTATTACAGAAGAAAATAGAATTTAACTTATGCAAGTAGTTTGTTATGAGAAGCCTGCCTGGCATGATAACTTTTCCAAGCTGAAACCCTTCTCTGAAAAAGGGGATCTTTCTGTTTTTCTGGGTATTATTTAGTGTTGGGGAGGAAAAAAAAGCACAGAAAGGAATTATCAGTGGTTAAGAAAATGGGATGAGCTTTTAGACTTCTGACAGCTGTCCAAGCTCTGCTGCTTGCTGTGAGATACCGACTTGTTTGCCACACAGCTTTCAAAAGCAGGAATTGTTTTAAAGAGCCTTGCTCTCCCAGGTGCTATGTTTGAGATGCACCATGCCAAAGCTGCATGTATGCTGTTTTAGTTGGAGCTACAAGTGTTTTGCCACAGAGATCTGAAGATTTACTTTCAAAAATAAATTAGAAAAAGCATTAGCCACTTCTGAAAAAATACTGACCCTGTCTCAATTTATTTATCTATAAATTCAGTGCAGTAGTTGAGACCAGGATAACCTTTAATCTCTTTGCATCTGGATTTCTTTGGAAAATACCATTAATAGCACAAAATACAGGTTATCAAGTCATTTGAAAGGATGAAAAAAAAAAGCTGAAGAATAGAAAGGGGAATGTACTGAGCTTGAATCTGTTCTACATGGTATAGCAGTTTTTGAGGCCTAATGTTGTTCATAAATTAGTCATTGACCAACATACATGTTGCATGTGACCAACATGCATTGACCAACAGATAAGCTGGAAAAAAATCTATATTTCCTGTAAATTTGATCACCTGAGAGATTTAATTTAATTTTTTTGTATTAATTTTGTTTGATGGCATTGATTGATGTATTTTATACACGTTTACTGCTGCATGTAGCTTTTTATTATTACATAGTAGTACAATACAGAAATGTAAATTCCTTCCACATTTCAAAATATTCCAAATATTTCCAAATATCTCGTACTTTATAAGGACTGGTAATTTGTTTACATGTTTCCAAAAGGTTTGGAGTGGAACCTCCTGGATTAATAAAATTGGAAAAAGAGATTGAACAAGAGGAAACCCTTTCAGCCCCCCTTCCATCTCCTTCACCGTCACCAACAAAGTCTCCTGGGAAGAAGAGCACAGGGAAACTGCTGGATGATGCTGTAAGTTGTGGGAGGAAGCTTCTTCTTATCTGA
Organism: Phaenicophaeus curvirostris; assembly: GCF_032191515.1. Lineage (NCBI taxonomy): Eukaryota > Metazoa > Chordata > Aves > Cuculiformes > Cuculidae > Phaenicophaeus > Phaenicophaeus curvirostris. The sequence continues at coordinate 5,958,501 of NC_091396.1, forward strand.
CCCATTCTGGTATGTGCTTACTTGCAAAGCACACAGAAGCCAGAACTTAACATCTCACTATATCTTAAAGATTTGCAGACTGATAGAGTTAATTTAACCACAATTATTTATGCCTGAAGTTTGGAAAAATGTTGCACTGTGTAGGAGATCTGCAGTTTAGCCTAGCTTTGTGCTTAAGGCCAAGTTCCCTTCTTATTACTCTGTTTTCTTTTTGTCTTCGCTTCTTATTCAGCAACTCCCATTTACTGTTTTGTCTGAGAAAGGACTGAGTCAGGACTAGGAGATTTGGCCCATACTGACTTATACATATTGTTAACAAACACTTCTAAGTTATCTCAGCTTAATTTTTATGCTGCTGTTCTGCATGTTTATCATGTGGTAGGAAAGCAAGCATTTTTTCCTCATTGTTAGAAAGAAAGTGTCTTGCTTTGAATTTCCTTAAACTCTGCAATATACTGCAGCATTCATTTCTCTGTTGCAAACCCTAGAGGGGTTCATTTGAAACAGCTGGAATCAGATGAAAAGGACACATTTTGAGACGATGAAGAGGTTAAACTTGAAAAGTACAAATATATTCTATAAAAAGAAGGAGTTACTATAGCAACCGCTATATTACAAGGTAGATGTGTCACCTGGGAGTTAAAAAGCACTCCTTGAAAAATCCATGTGCCACTTTTTTGTTACAAAGAGCAGATGGAATATAATGTTCATTTGTTTTATTGAACTACTTTGTACTATTTGATGCAAATAATTACATTTAACATTTTTTTATTTCGTATTTCTTTCTTAACTTTGCAAAACCGCTTATTTATGTTTCAACAGAACTGACAAAGAACAGTTATGTATGGAAGGAGAGTGGTGACTGTGTATCTTGCAGGAACAGAACACAGAGTATGAAGGTTGTCTTAAACCACCTCCTTTAATTTAGAAAGCAATTGGGATAGAAACAGAATGGAATTCATCCAGCTAGATTCCTGACCCTCTCTGCCCCAGACACTCACACCGTAAAATAGCAGCAGTGCTCATATAGTCCAGACACAAAATAAAATAGGATATAATTCTTCACTCTGTGTCCTTATTGGATTTCCAAATTCCATTCAATAATACTTCTGTGTCCTTCGGGATAGTAGGGTAGTGGAAGCCTCAACGACAGGATCAGCAGTGAAGGTCTCATTATCCTCTGTTTTACACCAGTATAAATCTGTTTGCTTTCATTCTCCACAGGCCTAAGATAGCTCTGTTTTGCTTACATGGTTTAAAACAACCTTGAGACTTAGGGCCGGCTATTCTAGGTTTTTGCTCACTTAGATGAGCACTGGTAGATGCAGCTATTAAGACATAGTTCATACTGTCCATTTTCAGCTTTGAATTACGAGAGTGTCTCCAGAGGTGATAACTGCCAGAAATCATTTATCATAGGGCAGCATTCAGAGAGCCAGTACCAAACAGTCCTCTAAGCACAATCTCAGTTTTGATACCACATTCCAAGAGATACAGAAATGCATCTTTTGGATCCTTAGCAACCTGCACTTGGATTCAAGTCATCATACACTGACTCCATATATGTTGTTGTACACTGACTATGTAAACAGTATGATTCTCCAGAAATGGAGGCTTACAGTCACACATTTATTGATAAAATCACTGTAATAATTAATCTTAAAATAATTCAGAGATTGTACATTCAAACTGAGAACAATTCATCTAATACTTGAGAAACACTTCTTGTATGTAAGATACATGTAGAGTTCCTCTGCTGAGTGTTATTTTAAAAGGATTTTTTTTTTTCTTCAAAAATACCGTGTCCTGAATATTCTGAGAATATTCTTTCCCGGACTTCAGACTGTTTTTACAGGCATTCATTTACAAAATGGATTTGAAAAGGTCTTTGGAACATTATTTGCAGTGGAAAAAAACTCTAGGAAGCTTCTCTGGCATTTTGCATTGTTTGATACTGACATACTAGGTCAGCATTCATCAAAGAAAACTGCAGTATATGAAAATGCTGCACTTGTTATTCCTGTTCCTATGCAGTAGTGCAATTTGAATGTCAAATAAGAGTTTCTCAACCAGATCTGCTCTTTTGGCATTGATGTCTGTGCTCCTTCCAGATCACTGGAGAGTACAAAATATACTTTTGCTGAGCATTAATGCCTTTGGTAGCACATGCAAGGCCAAGTTTTCACAAGAGGCTGAAGTCAAGCTGATGCAGCTGATAAAAAGCAGGAAAGTATTTTCATCTGTCTTGTCTCAGCCCTAAGTGTTGGCAATGCTAAAGCAGAGTATTCTTGAGGCCCCTTTAAATTGCTCTTGATTGCACTAATGCCCTCAGGTGGAGATCATCAAAGGGTAGCTAGGAATACGGGGGATTGTCTTTGGCAGGGATTTGTGATTGTGTCACAGTATTCTCTGTACAGCTTATTTTTAAGGTTAAGGGCATTATTTGAAAGTGCCAAGTGAAGATACTGGGCAGGTTCTTTTGCTGATAATCAATATCTCTCTGTGTTATATTTATTTAGAAGGGAAAATATGTCATTATGGCATCTTTCTTTTGTCTGTCAGCTATATTAGTACTCTGACAGTTGATCTGACTCGCCATAAAATACTGAGAACACATCTACAGAAGTTTGATGCTGAGTTCAAATTAACAAACTGTTTGACTTCAGATGAAATGCAAATTCTGTGTTGAACTGTGTGACACTTGTCTCTATTTTTTACCCCATCACAGCTGTAAAATCATTCTTGACATTGGAAGCACCATCATCTGGGGTTGCAGAAATATTAAGAAAAACTTAAGAGAATATCAATGCATATTTAGATTAGTGATATGATGTTATGACAGATGTCATCATGAATGATTTTTACACATATTCCTCTAAAGAGTTTCTTGTAATATAAATTCCATGTTTTTCAGGTTAAACACATTTCTGAAGATCCACCTTGTAAGTGCCCTAATAAGTTTTGTGTGGAGCGTCTTTCACAAGGAAGATACAGAGTTGGAGAGAAGATTCTCTTTATCAGGGTAAAGGTTTTATTTTTTTTTGTTTTGTTTTTTAAAGTGAATTTCTAGTGTCTGCTACCTTCCACTTTGCAAACGATGTCACTGATTAACAGGAGAAGGTATTTTCTTATTAACCAGCACTGATTCATTTTTATGATGCTGTCAGGGAATAAACTGCAGTGGGTTAACTAACTCGAGGAACTATTAGCATGTGGTAGATACTCCTTACTTTAGGTCATTGAATTTCCTCTGTCTTTGATTGAAGTTCCTAGTTCAACAAAACACAAGAGTGCTTGTTCTGTCATAAATTTATATGTAACTTACAATGAAGTCAAATTTAGATAAGGATTTAGGTTTTCTCATATGTATGAAGTTGAGAACATATTTAAGTGCTGTGCTGAATAGGGATTGAGAACACCAATCAATTCAGTAATAGCTTAGAAAGAAGAAATAACACAGGATCTGTCGCAGATAGTTTGAGATTTAACATGCTAGTATAAGGGATTAATAGCTTTTCTGTTTTGTAGCCAGTGAGACTTCTTTTAATTCTGCAGTACTTTTAGGTACTAGCTTTGTTACTTGCTTCAAATGACTTTGGAGAAGGTAATGTCCATTAACCAGAGGTTCGAGTACTCTGGCAGTTTAACACATCTGTTTTATTCCTTTTGATTTTAATTTCAAATAACAATATCAAAGTAGTTTTAATCTTCTAGTTTTGATAAACTAAGATTTTCTGCCAGAATGGTGAGTGTCAAATTCCCTTTTGTTGGCTTCTTTGTTGTGCAATCTAGTCCAACTCAGATTTCATTCCAAGTTTGCAAACAAAACACCCTTTTCATATCACGCTACTGCATTCCAAGTTGAATTGTGCCAAAAAATAATAGTAATATAGATTAGACATTAAACTGGAGTATTAGAGATCATTCCTACAACACTGATATCAGTGGAAACTTGCCATGAACTTCAGCGGGAGCAAGCCCATATTGCTATGTTTAAATGTCAGTTGTTTTTTGGTCTTGGTTAGTTTGAACCTCATTTTGGAATGCTTCACTGGATCACAGTAAGTTTTTTATTCTTCATTCTACATGGTCTTATTGTGTACATAAGTAGATTTATTACTCTTTCTTTGGAATCCTTTGGATGCTTGTGAAAAAACGCATTTGAGATGCATAGATGACTTTTAATGTTGTTGATATTTGGCATCCTATTTGATGCTGCTGAGACAGTTCCTCCTAGGTTATTAATTCTTTAAATAGCACGACACAGCCAGATATATGCCACTTGTTTATAACCCAACATGTTCCAGTTGAATTGAGATAAAAGTTTTGTGGTTTTATGTTGGCTTAGTATAGCCATTACTGACTCCATTAGCTTTCTCCAGTAAACTATACAGGACTTAAAACCTATACAATGTCAGTGATGTTACAAGTATGCTATGTGATAAAATATTACAAAATACTAGGTTTAAATTGGAGTTAAAACTTTTTAATTGATGACTTAAGATTTTCTGGATAAAATATAATTTTAATTATATCATATACATAGTAAATTTGTTTTATTCTAGTTCTACAAGTTCTGTTACGAGGGGAAAAAAAAGATGAAAAAACTTCTAAGTCCCTTTTTTGTTAATTTATATCTGTATATGAAACAAGTCAAAAAGGAACAGCAAAGAAAAATAAAACCTGGCAGAACACGGAATTCATGCAAAAAAAAAAATAGCACAAGAAATTCCATGTGTCATTCTAAAGTAATTTTGAGGAAAAAAACTTGGGGATATGTAGTAAAACACAGGGGGCACAGCCCTTCAAAATCGTGTTTTATCATAATAACTTCTTAATAGTCCTAGTAAAATGACTTGAATGAAGATTGGGCTTTTATTTTAACATGGAAAAATGTTTAAATTTGAGATGAAAAGAAACCATGGCAGTAATGAAGTAATGGAAATGATGGAAATCCATAAAAACATTAAGATATTTAAGTCTGCTGCTAAAAGTGAATGTCACAAATGTAGTTCTTCACTCATGACCTAGTTCTGTAATGGATAAACTGAACATGATTACCATGATGCTGTAGTGGCTTAGATGCCAAAAATTTATTTTCAATAAAAATTTATGTGTTTATGAATTCTTTTTCCTTCCTTCCACATAGAAATGAAAAAGTCTAAATTCCACTTACTCAAAAGAGAGGGAAGGGTTTTACAAGAATGGATTGTGTTAATGACTTGAAATAAATAAAATAATTAGCCTATGTAAAACTGAAACAATGGTTTGGAATTAGTATCATCTCTATATGTGTGCCATATACAATCAATTATTTGCCTATTCATTCTTAGATCCTACCATTATGCCATGAAGTGATTTGGGGAACAAGCCTTAATCTTTCAAAGCAGAACTGAATTAATAAGCCTAATAAAGAATGACAAGTCATGAAAATTTACCTTGCATGAATGCATATAACTAGGAAAAAAGAGTCACGCAGTTTGTAATGCTTACTTCTTGCAGAAGGCATTAAAGGAGTTATTTAGATTAAGAGAGATTTTTATAGGAAGAAATGTCAGTCAAACCTTAGAAAATTCCCACAGTTTCAGTGGCAAATATTCTTATTACAAGTTCTCTTGTGTTTATTACATCGTATATACATAAGGATGTACACTTCCCACAAACCAGCAAGCTTCTCTCAGAAAGATCTGTCCTGTTGGTCCATACTCATAATAACATTCAAATTGTTGGGTTCTGCACAATGGAAAAATTATTTCTGTGTAAAACTGGAGTCAAGTTAGATGATATAATGGGTCCTGGCTTTAAAGCCTGTAAGTTTTCCTGACTTATAGATGTTCTCTGACTTGCAGACCAGATAATAAGCATGTGATTGCTCTTACTATTTTTGACCTTGTACCTTTAATCACTAATATCATTTAACATTATTCTGCTGTAGTAATAATAAAATGTTAGTTTAATACTTGCTTCCTGTAAATCCCAGGAAATGAAAGGTATTATTTGTCAGCTGCAGGCAGATGTGTTTTTGGTGTAGAAACTTTATTTTGAGATTCACTATCAAAATGTGAGCGTATATGTGTGTAATTTTTGTCTATATACCTAAAATCACTCTGCAGACAGTTTGATGAATGCTGTTGCCTCTTCCTGATAAGAAAAATGTACTTGTGTGTAAATATGGAAGTGCTTTACCTCCAAACCAGCCAGGTAGGGAAAATACGCTATCGAAGAATTAGAAATAAGAAAGAATGGAAAGTAGATTGATTATACAGTTCTGAAGATCCAAGTGTCTTATGCTGCATATCCAACCGAAGTACATAAGTCATAGTTTTTGCTCAGTGTACTCTTGCATTTTGTTTTTTATTTTGGCATCATTTGTCTGGCTTTTGTCTTCCTTATTCCAAGGTTTTTAACAGTTGTTCTTCTTTTCCCAGGCCCATTCACTTCCAGTCTACAAAATAATTTACATTTTTAGCACTGAAATTCCTTCCCTAGGGCTTTATTTGTATCAAATAACTTTCAGTGTTGTTTCAAATGTCAAAAAACATAGCAAATCAGGAGTTTCAATTGAACTAACTTATGTAGCGGGATGCCTGGGAGTCATCTTGCAAGTGAATTCTGAAAAAACATCATGGGCCTCAGGACACTGAGAGTCATTGGCCTCTTCTTTGGGCTTCTAAACTTGGTCTCCTTATACTTACCGACAAACATGCTAGTTCTCAGCTCTACACTGCAAAATACCCACGGAGGGGACAGCCCTCGTTTATGTCCTAGATGTAAGGTGGTTTTTGAGACCTTCTAGCTGGTCGATTTTTTACTATGTGCCAGTTCCTCTACAGGTGCTTTACACCCACAGAGTAGTTGGCCCGTTTCAGTCTCACTTATGCTAGTGAAGGTGGAATTCTTCTCAACCTTCTCAAGTTTTGTGGATTTTCTGTTTTTTTTAAAGAAAGTCCTTAAAGGGCTGGTAAAGTTCAGTCTGGAAGCCTCCAGACCTCTTGGACAACCAGTGACAGTGAGCGTGTCAGTGGGATGACTGGAGTCCAGTGCTGCCTATAAGACAGTCAGGAAATCTCTTTTCTTCTATATTCTGCCATTAATCTGTTGAGTGACATTAGGTAGACCTCCTGCACTCCCCCAACTTAATTTACAGCTTGCTGCTTCTTGTAGTTAAACTTTATCTCCTGCTTCTCCTTTTTTTTGCTCTTCCTGATTCGAGCCTCTCTTATTTGGGCTTAGCAGCCTTTGTGAACCCAGAAGTCCATGGACATCTATCTCTCTGTTTATTTTGTACTTAATGGAGCTGTGTTTGCGCTGAACACAAGAGTAGCTGTGATTCCCCTTTATGGTTCTGTGAAGATTTGACATTTCTAGATAAATGTTTGATAGACTTTCACAGAGGGTTAGCCAAATACATAAAATACTATAAATTCCATAATTATTTTTCCCCTCTTGATTACATTTCCTATTTTTTTTCCTTTACATGTTTCTTTTGCATGGCCATTCATGTTAATTTAGTATCTAGAACTTGTGTGTTGAGGATAGCTTGGAATGCAGGTTGTGAGCAAAAATGCTTTGAAAGGATTAATTATGAATTTCTTCACCAAAAAAAAAAGCTGTGTAAGTCAAATTGTTAGCTGCTAATTTAGTGGAAAGGTTCTGGAATTACTCCTTATTACTTTCACCCAAATGATATTCTTGTCAGTCTTGGCTGAAAATATTTTGACAGAACATGTCTCCAGTCCAATATTCTGATTCAGCGGAACTGACAAGCTATGCAGTAGCTTAGCAGTTTTTCTCACTGTGGACAATTACATAGTGTATCTTCTTTAATTCTCTGTGTCTCCCCTTATGCACTATTCCTCAATGAGGACTCCACTTGGATCTTTGAAATACCTTTCACAAATTACATTGTGCTTTTCTAGACTGTAATGCATCTTCAAGAAGTGTCACATTCTAGTTCTTGAAATGACTAATACACCTGCAGTGAGTTCCTGCCAGACTATTTATAATTGAGGCTCCTAGAGTTGAAGGTATAATAATAGAAAATTCCCTGTAGTCAGTGAGAAAAGAAATCTCCCTTAGGAAGTAGGTCAGAACAGGAGGCCAGGATAGGGTATTCTGAAGCTATATGTGTAATATCTTTAAAAGCACCAACTAAATATTCAAATGACTTCCCTTAGTGATGTGATTCAGGGTTAGGAAGCCTTTGGTGAGCACATAATGCAGCCACTGCCTGCAAAAGCTGAAGATGGCAAAGTGAAGCCTCGCTGGGTGCTGGTTTCCTCTCTGGCAGGGAGATACCAAGCTAAAATTGCCCTGTAGGCAAGTATTGTTTTCTATCTAGTGACTAAGTACACAAACTTTTTTTTTTTCCAATATGCTAAAAGTAAATAAAGATGAGTAACAAAGCTAGATAAATATATAACTTATGTGTTATAAATATCATTATTTCAGGCTTTTTTTCTTCCCCCCCCACCGGGAACATTTTGAATACAAAAATAGACCAAATTATATAACTTCCTTCCTGTTCCCCACCTTTTCTTCTATTTTCTCCTGCTCCTCTAACTCCTTTTATGTGAAAGACACTGGATCAGCATCTGCATAGGTAAGAGCACAGACTGATAATCCACTTCACTGTTAGTCTGTAGCCAAAAATTACTTTACAAAATGAGAGAGCATTTATAGTTCATTATTGACAACTACAGAATGGGTCCCACAAGATTCTACTGAAAGTCTTAATGGGGGAAAGTGCTTCCTTTATGTTCAGTTAGTTTTTTGTGTTTCTGTTTTGTAGATGAATCGTTTTGTAAGAATCTATTTTACCCTTCTTAGGCTTTAATACATTTTGCATTCAAGATGAGACAGCAGTTAATGCTTGCATCTTGGAACCAGTAAGCCTGATGCATTAGAACTGGAGATGTGGCTATTTATGGTGTTGCTCTTTAAAAACAACAATACCAACCTTTATGTCTTGTCATTTAAACCTCTTCCTTGGTGAAGTGAAAGAGTCTTGTATGACAGTAATTTAAATAATATTGAACATGGCCAAGGTAAGCATGAATATCTATTATAGGATGCTGCTTCAATATTTTATGGGCTTGATTAAAGCTGATATTTGCTGTAGATCTAGATGATTAGTATGTAGTGCTAATTAAAGAAGAAAAGCACCTATATTGTGATGTACTTTGTGTATAGTATGCTTTTACTCTATAAACATAACTCATGCGGCTATCTACAGAAATGACAATGAGTGAAGATGTTGTGGCTTCAATAAACCAAAGTTTCTGCACTGTTCATCAGAGATTCTCATTGAGCATTTAGGATTCAAGCATGAAAGTACATCAGTTATCATTGCAGTATACTGTAGCTTTAGGGAAATATTCTTAAAAACTTGTAGCTTACTTGGAAATTTCCAGCTGAGCTTTATATCTTCACTTGGGAATGATGGTTCTACCTAGAACTGGATTGGCCGTGATTTAACAGCAATGGTATGTAGGCTTTTAAAATATTTAATACAGTGTGGTTTGGCCTTTCTGTTCCTGAAATAACAGGAAGAAGTTAAAATACATTTTAAAATAAGTGTTTAATTTCTTTGTCATTCTCTTATCAATGTGAAAGCAATGAGTTTTCCTCCTGTTGCATCTAGTTACACTTTGCATGTATTCATGTAGTTTACTAAAAACTATTTAAAGCTACTTTATTTTATTTTGAAGTTAAGCTCCCCTGCACCTCTGTGGCAACAGGCAAGATGTGTGTAAAGCACTTTTTACCATAAATAAAGATGTAGAGTTTTATCCCCTGTGTCTATTGGTGAACCAGTCCTCTGTGCTGCCTTCTAATTTTGACCAGTAGAAAAGTAGTAAATATGTGATTTCTAGATCCTCTTTATCACGCTGAAATAGAGAATATTGCATTTTAATGGGAGTATTCATGACTTGCAGACCAATAATTTTATCAAGCGGGTCTTAAATTAGGGTGTTTTTTTCCCAGATGAAGTTGTGGAATGCCCACTCTTCCCAAAGAGACTAGCGGGAAGATGAGGTTTCAGTTTTGGTTTTCATTCTCTTAAAAAATGAATAACGTTTTCAGAATCTGTGGTCTGGATTCAGGTATGACCTTGAATTATTTAAACCTATCTAGGAGCCAAGAACTATGTAATAGTCATGACAATTTAGTGTGCCTATCATATATGCAATAGCATATGAATAATACTTTTAGGTTATATTGAACGAGCACAGATTATTAGTTTTTATTAACTACAATGTAATAAAGTTTTCCTTTGAAATTTAATTTGCTGTTAATAATTGAGCATAGTATTAATAGTTAATTTTACTTCATGTTTTAAAATTCATTAGCTAATTTAATCATTCAAAAAACTGGTTGGTAAACGTTCCTGGTTACAGTAAAAGGCAATTAAGGCAAGAGGTTTTGAGGTTATGTGCACTCAAATGTCATTGTATATTTTACTCTAATATGATAACTTGCCTGCTCAAGCTCTTTGTGCTCAATATATGTAACATTTAGTTTATGATCAAAATACACGAACAAGTTAAAGTGTATGTTTTATTATTTCTCCACGGATAACTGTCAGACTCTAGACAAGACTGTACCAGTTACTGTCTCTGCTTCTTGAAGGTGTTGCCTTTTTATATGTCACAAGTGAAAACAGTTGCAGCAAATAATTACCTCAATTCTCATGGGACTGAAATTATGCTTCCATCAACAGAAATTGCAAATGTTCAACCAACGTAAACATTTGAGCCTGACTTGATTTTCTGTGGTTTTGTTTAATTTATTCTTGGCATTAGAAGTAGCATTTTTGAGCCCAACTCCATTTATGCTTTGTGCATTAAATAATGAGTTTTCACAGAAATGTATTCTATGTCATTTTATTCCTTTAGCAGTGGAACATTAAAAAGGCTATAATTATCACTTTTTTGCCTTGATGAAAAGTTTATTATCAAATGAGTGCTACAGAGTAAGTGCCAGTCCAGACAGATGTAAGGTTGTAGACAAACACTTAAATCAGTGGTTGCCCATAGAAGCTTTATACTCTGGCTTTTACCTTCTGCAAATGTGGCATTTGAGGTTAAAACTGGGTATGAAGTTCTGTTAAGATATACATCCAGTGCAATTATTTAACCTTTAGTGAAAACAACATTGTTTTCTTTAAGTCCAGAAGTGATTTCTTGTGATTGTCTTGTAGTAATGTAGTTATTACATTGAGGAACAGCTGTATATGAAAACAAATTTTCCTATATGTTTTGATTTAAAAAATGGTGAATCAACTGGTTTCTAAAACTTTTTAAAATTCAGCCATCTTTGCAAGTCTCATTGAGAAAGTTTTGGAAAGATGATGTGTGTGTGTTTTAATGGAAGATTAGGAGCATCTCTCCTGCTCTTTATTTGTCATTAATTTTTGAAACTCAGAGCAAAACAAGAAGAATCTGTCACTGTAAGGAAGTATTAAATACAGCAAACATTTTCTTTGGCAAAGATTAGTAAACTCTGGAGATCTCAGACTTGACTATTTATTTGAAGGGTATTTTCCAAAAACCAGCAGCTATTAAACTGAAGACCAGATATAGATTGTTCCTCAAGCCGTAAATCAGCATCAGTTGATTCAGACTGCTTTGTGGTATGCTATCATGCCTTGTTTTCAACTCAGCAGAAATGGATGTACTTTAAGGTTTAAAAAACAACTCAAAACCCACTCAAAACCCTACCATGACATCATTGAAACAGTAGTATTTTATCACGTTAGTATTTCAGTCATGACAATAGATGCTGAAATGCTTTAGTTGTTATAAACATCCTATTTAGATAAATACATGATGAAATCAAAACTAATAAGCTCATGTTAGGTTTTGCAGTCAGAAATGGCCCTTTAGTATCCTCTTCGGTATGTATTACCTAAAGCCTGTGACAGTCTTAAATATGTGACCGTCTTAAATACCATAATGTTCCTGTGAAGTTAAGAGTAATTATTCATGAGGAGATCCGTTTATATCTATTTGTCAAATGCATTGTCAAATGTCAAATTCCCATCTCATTTGGAGGGAGGTTTAACAATCTTAGACACTTCCTAAATTCAAAGGAATTAGTTTGGTACCTCAGTCTCTAAGTTTAACATGTTAGAGTACCTGTGCTTTGTGGTTTGTTGAACTCGTTTCTGCCTCAACTGTGTTCTGCCCCAGCAGCCCCCAATTTGAAACCTTACTTTTCCCTCAATATTATCTTTTCCTTTCGAATGAGATAAACGCTTAATTCTTGATCTCCACACATCTAAATATCAGCCTTGATATCATATACAATTTGGAATCTAGCCATTAGAGAAGCAATATATTTAAGTAACTGCTTGATGCAATGGTTCTGGTGTGGCAGGGAGGCCCGAAGACTTGACATGGCCATGGCCTTTCAGCTTAGCAACTGACAGCTTCCTGATCCCCTTCTGCTAGTGTTATTTTACATTCAGCATATCAATAGATAACATACATTGCTTTCTGTGTAAGATATTTGAGGTCAACTTGACTGATACAGTGTATGGTCAGCAGGTCAAGGGAGGTGATTCTGCCCCACTATTCCACTCTTGTGAGACCTCATCTGGAGTACTGTCTGGTTCTGGAATCCTCAACATAAGAAGGAGATGGAGTTGTTGGAACGGGTCCAGAGGAGGCTACAAAGATGATCAGAGGGCCAGAGCACCTTCCATACGAGGACAGGCTGAGAGATCTGGACTTGTTCAGCCTGGAGAAGAGGAGGCTCAGTGGAGATCTTACAGTGACCTTCCAGTACCTGAAGGGGGCCACAAGAAAGCTTGGGAGGGACTGTGTACAAAGGCTTGTAGTGACAGGACAAGGGGAAATGGGTATAAACTGGAGGGGCAGATTTAAACTAGACAAAAGGAGGAATTTCTTCATGATGAGAGTGGTGAGGCCCTGGCCCAGGTTGCCCAGGGAAGCTGTGGCTGCCCCGTCCCTGGAAGTGTTCAAGGCCAGGTTGGATGGGCCCTTGGGCAGCCTGATCTGGTGGGAGGTGTCCCTGCCCGTGGTAGGGGGGTTGGAACTAGATGATCTTTAAGGTCCCTTCCAACCCAAACTATTCTATGATTCTGTGGTATTGCTTCAGGTTCTGAAATTTCTCAACTTGTCTTCAAGGGAACACATTCACAAAAGTTTAATTCATAAGAGTTAGTCTTTCTGCAGCTTACATTTCTCTTCCAGTATTGGACGTGAGGTATATTTTCCCATTAGCTAACCTGTTACCCAGCCAGTTAAATTAATATAGATCACTTAGTTTTAACCATTGTAGTTGCTAATAATAATTGAAAAGCAAACAGAATTATTCTAGCTGTATAGTAGGATTTTAAAATTTCTGACCTAAAAAGTTTTCCCATCAAATATTTCCTAAGTTTATCTTGCTGCCACTTCTTTTTATTTTATTTTCTGATCATCAGCACAATGATCTGTATTGTTTCATTTCTTCATTTGTCTTCACTGTATTGGACAAGGTTTTTTTTTTTTAAATGCCAAGTAAAAGCAGGCAATATTTCTATGGAACCTGACTGACATGCTGAGGACCTGATTCATAATATTTCCAACTCTATTGCCCTTTTCGACAGTTAAATGAAACTGCTGATTGTTTTCCTATGCTGTTTCCTGAATGTGGTTTGAGTACCATCATTCGTGTATTTAAATCCTGTTTCAAACTCCAGGAAGGAGGATCTTAGTGAAACACTCGGGGAGAAGAGCGCTTAGATGAACCTGACCCTTCATGAGGTTGTATACAAAACTGATAGGAATCACTTGGTTCCCTGGAAGCTCAGAAGTCAGAGAGAGAATAAGTTGCCTAGAGTCCACAACAAACTCTTTCACAATTACTTTTATTGCTATTTCCTTATTATAGTCTAGGTTAGTAAGCACTGTCCAACATATTAGGATGGATGTTGCTGGGATCGTACAGTATTATGTGGTAAGGACCAGCAGGCAAGCTCGCTGAAATTGGAAGAGAGGAGTAACGCGTTTAAAAGTTTTACAACTTCAACATAGAACAGTAAAACTCAATACAGAAAGCACGGAAAAAGTGAGTCTATAAAAGCTTCTTATGTGGGGGAAAAAGTAGAATCTAGCATAAATCTCTCAGGATTATCGGTATTCCTGGTCTGATACTCAGCAGGCTAACTGAGATTTTCAAGGAAGTAGGGAAGGTAATCTACAAATGCGTTGTTTTATTTGGACTAATGTGAACATACAGTGAAAAAAGCAATTCAATTTTCCTTTTTTGTTGGTATAAGATCTTCTAATTGTTTTATTTATTTTTTTTCACATGGTTCTATTTCTGTTCTGGGTAGAATTTTCAGTGGGGAAACCACAACACTAAACTTGTTGCAAAACTCTTAATATGTCACTGGACTTACCTAATCAAATATTGATTAGGCTGTCTTTACTTGCCTTATCTAATTATGCTGTGTATGGGAAAGCATAGCAAAAAAGTGCAGCATATTGATTTTGGGCTTCCTGAGTGTTCCTGGCTGGTACGACAGTCTGTTAAGTGCTAATGGGTTATAATTTCCAATTGTAAATAAGGTCAAGTTCTCTCTTTTGGCGTGATTAGAAAAATGTCCATTTTCTATGTTCCATCATATGTATTTCCAATCTTTTCCCTATTCAAATGCTTAAAAAAATATACTGAAGGCCAGTACGATCTGCAAGTGGGAAGTAAAATTAATAGCTAAATGTGAATTCCAAGCCAGTTTATGGCTTGAGCTTAAAAAAATACAGACGCATCCATGGGCCCCAGAGTCAAGGCATAGTTAGTATTATGATTTCTCCTCTGTAAACATGTAAAACACAGACATCTATTACAAAGAACATAATGATAGTACTACCTGGCCTGAAAAACCTTTTCTGAAAAAAAAAAAAGTATTTTAAATGTCATTTTTCTGTTGTTTCTAAGGTGTAGAACCACAGTGGCATTCAGAATTCTGTGTAAAACCTTCTAACCAGAGTCACATAAATCAGTTAAAATGTCAGGCTGGTGTTTTAGGTAAAGCATGTTTTCAGAAATGACTGTGTTGTTTGTGCTAATTTCTTGGTTCATGTTACTTAACTACTTCCCTGTTATTTACTGAGAGGCAGGAGGGAGAAGGAGCCATTTGGTGTTTCACAGGGGTACAAAGAACCCTGTTTCTGTTCCCTTCCCTCCTTGCTGCCCCAGTCTCTCAATGTATATGTATTACCAAGCCAAAGAATGATATCATGGTACTTTCGTGCTGAAAGTGTACATTGTTCTCAAGTTTCCCTCTTTCTCTTTAGTCTGCTTTGGTAGAGTTGGTGGGTTTTGTTTTGTTTCTTTTTTTTTTTTGTTTAAATTAAATATAGTGTTTCAAAAGAAGCAACAGGAAGGCCTACATAAGACAAATCTGAGCATAAGCCCTAGTTCTGGTCTGCATTTCTTGATAATTGTTTCATCATTTTATAGATTCAGGTGTAATGTATTACTGCTAATTTGTTTAGTCTTGACTGTCTTACTGGCCTAATTTTAGAACACGTTTTCCAGCTAAGAAAAGTAATAGGAAAGTGTGTGTGGTAGCTGTTTGTTTGGTTTAATTTTTTTTTTTTAATCAGATATTGTAATTTGTGTGTTTAGTCTTGTCCTACCTCTGATTCCCTGGCAAGCAGTGCAAAAAAGAATGTCTCTGTGGAGTTAAGTTGTATTCCAGCGCTTTTGCAATTCCTATCAGTACATAAAAAAGCCGGTAAAAATAAATAAGCTGGTAGTAGGTTAGGAGCACATGAATATGTGTAGAACAGTAGGGGAAAGACCTTTTATTACATGTGTTAAGCATCTAGATCCCCTGTTTCATCTAGTGGAAAGCATTGCAAAATTGTCTTAATGTACTGACTAGGCCTGTGATGCTGCTTTTTTTACCTTCTCTGTCTTTTCTCTACTGTGGTTTCAATTTTGTCCAAAAAGCTGGTGTGAGGCTTAGGCCAGATGAGATGCCTTCAAGCTCAAAGCTTTATACTGTGTAATATGGTGTCTGTGGTATGAAATCTTTGCTGTAGGAAACGTGGAGATCAAGTGTTTGATCGAGGTTTGGCAATGTATCTGTATAAAAGGTTGGTCAGTGAATTCTTCTGTAAACCCAAGAGTCTGGCTGCATTTGGCATGGAACCATCAAGTAATTTTTTGCAGCTTTTAGTGAATACAATTATACTGCCTATTTGCCTATTGAATACCCTGTTTTGCTAGCAGTGAAGTAAGGAATCCTATACCAAAATAAGACTATACTGATGATAAGAGATAATGTTGACATGAAAATAGAAATCGTGTTTTTATACTCTCATCTTCACAAAAGGAATTCATTCATGTTTCTTGGCTTTTAAAAATTTGTACCACCTACGTAGGAGAGATTTGGGGCAGAAAATAATATGAGGAGAATTTCTCACAAGTGGTGCATAGCATATTAGCCGTACTAGCCTGAGGAAGAGGTCTGTAGCTTTGTCTCACTCTAGAGCTACTGCATGGGGTTATCTATGACCGTGTAAGAAGTTAAACCAAACAGTCTTATCCGAACAATTAGTTTCTGCTTTCAAGGTTAACCTAATAACAAGCTGCTTCAAAAGCAGTCTTTTTAGAGTGGAAGTTAAAGCTAGCTTAATAGATTCTCCAGCATGAAGATGCTTTCTTTTACAACACACAATTCTTTGGCTTTAGTCATAATACAGAAGTGGAAAAAAAAAGTTATGAAAATATTTTATGAACCAGTTGACTTACCACCCAAAGACATATGTTTGCATTTAGGAACTCTCGTCTGCTTTATACACCATGTTACCTGGCCACAGTGTACTTAGTGGATTTTATGTGAGGGGGATATGTGTGTGTACGCACCTACACACAGAAGTGTACAAACACACATCACACTTTAAAGTGAAACCATAGTCCTCTGGCTGAAATTCATATGATGTCTGTTCAAAACACACCAAAGAGGGAGAGCGTCCACCTGGTGGTTTGATTTGCTGAACTACGACTGCATTTCAGATCAAAGCATGAGGCAGACCCTGAACTGTAATTGCATGTCAGACTGAAGCTTCACTTACCACTTACACACTTAGTCATGGTCCCATGTGTAATTCCTGTGTCAGCTGCATGGGCCTGTGTTCCCATTCTGTATCGCACTTTGAGGGCAGCAAGGTCTCTAGGGTTAGTTGCAAGCTTTGGAAGATAAAGCATGAGAAGACTAATCAGTTCAAATCTGAAAATACTCTCCTGCCTTTTCTTGGTGCCTGAAATTCACCACTGCTCTTCCTCTGTTTGTCAAGTTTTTTCAAGATTTACTGGAGCATCACCTGATCACCTTAATGGGGGAAAAAACGCCCAAACAAACCCAAAAAACCCCAAACCCACAACCTCTCCTAGTTCCCTTCCTAGACATACAAAGAAATGTCATTACTGTGCAAGGTCATATTGTAAACATTCATTAATTTCTCTGTTGGAGCATATCCTTTTGTACTTGATCCTTGCATACTGAGTTTGCCTAAAGGAAGTTCTTCCTTGGGCCAGAAAGAATTTTTTTAAGGAGTTTTCCATAGCTCCTTCTATTGAAATCATGGTCAAAAAGCATACATACAATAAAAGTACTGTTTCTGTCCCCATCTGGTGTGTACACACTCTGTCTCCTGCAACATAGGACTAAATGGTATAAAACTCATTTTTGCTTTTGAGTAAGTGAAAACTGGCTTGCATACTCCAAGATAATAGTCACATATAGTCTAGCTGTACACAACCCAGCAGTGAGGAAAACACCTTTGCCAGGAGAGTCAGTTCTAAATCAGAAACAAGTTTACATATTAAAAGGAAAAGGATAGAAACTCCAGGCTACTCTGTTACAGTAATCAATGCCTTTTTGGCAACTTGCACGTTTTCCCATTCCAAGATCCTTGCCAGAACCTAAAAAGATCTTTTTTTCTGGTATTTGCGGAAAGATATAAAACTGATGAGTGCAAAAAGATCCAACATACTAGAATATATACAACAGGGGATTTCCATGTGACTAAATCTAAGTGCTGTCAGGTTACAGCTGGCAGCTATCAAAACTAAACTAAATTACTAATACTAACTTTAAATAATTCATTCCGGTGTTGAGAGAGTTATCAGAGTCCCAAAATTATTAAATAGCCCAAAGAAAAATAGCACTTTGTGAGAAATCTGTGTGCTGTTTAAGTCTTTCTATTCCTTTTGACTCCATCAGTTCCTTACCATAACTTCCACACCAAGGAAGTAGCTTTTTTTTGGTAGCACTCACAGTGCTTAAACGGATTTCGTGCTTGGCACCTGGTCAGCCACTCAGGAGTGTCATGAAAATACAGTACAGTAAACTGTCCTGGAACACATTGCAAAGATAAACTTGGAATTCTGCAGAACAGAAGTGATAGTATTACCATGATTTTTCCTGGATCTGTCCCATGGAAAAGTGAGGATTAGGCGCAAAGTTAATATCAAATGCGCTGTCAAAGCAGGGCTGAGGAGAACAAAAACATCAGTATTTTCTCTTTTATCACCCAGATTTCCCAGACTGGTAAATCTTGGCAGTTTCATGTCCATGTAAAATGTGTTGACTTGTGTCAAAACTATTAAAAAAATCAACATTACAAATCAAAATGGATGAGACTACGATTTCAGCTGAATTTCACTTTGGGCTAAACTCTTCTAAAAGAATTGCCCATTTAAAAATAAAACAAAACACAAAACCAAACAGCCTAAGATAAGATACGTGAAATCTGTACAGTTTAGAGCGTTAGAAAGATCTGTTAATGTCCCTGAGAACTGGAATCACTGTAATCGTTCAGTTATGTTCAGTACTGATGGAGTAACAGTGTAAGATTATATACAGTGTGCTGGTAAGGAGGTCCAAGAATGTGTGTAAAGACTGTGACAGGGTAGTTAAGTGTGTAAAATGAAATAGCTTCAATATGTAAAATTCATACATTTTGTAAGCTGAAATGCAGATTCTTCATTTCCCTATGACAGTGTAATTTCAGACTAAATCCATTTTAGGTTGAAATACATTGGAAATTTCGATTCAAGATAACTGTGAGTGCTAATCTGATCTGATAAAGGAAGGAAAAATGTGTGGCAAGAAAAGGTAGTAGTAGTGAAATATCGTGCAATTATGTCATTGTATGTTAACTTGTGCTTATTCTACCCTTATTGATGCAGTTAAATGACCTCTGATTTGCAATTGGATGACTGTTTCTAGAAGCTGGACAAGAGACCAGATGTTGGTTTCCTGCTTTCACATTCTATCCAGAGTAAATTTTGTTCACTTAACCTGCCATGTTTAAATTCTCCAACCGTTTTCACTCTACTGCAGTTGTTCTACCTGGTATGTAATTTCCAGTATTATTTATACTCTGACCAGATTTGGCGCAAGGACTCCATGCAAGCTACAGTCACTTGAACTACTATGGATTTGAATGTAGGTAATATATTATAGGTTGCAGTAGCCAAATACATATATATTTGGATCTGTAGTCAAGGCTGGTGATTGCAGTCTCAGATTAATAATTTCTGGTCTGCAATATTTTAATTTTATTCAAGGTTCTTTATTTCATTCAGATTGTTTTCACAATTTTTTAACACATTAGTATAGCTTTGGTTCATTTCTTACAATGTTGCTTTCATAGATTTGCAGTGACATAATTTCATTCCAACATTGTAACATCATACCCCATAGACTCACACTGACATCATTTTGAAAACTTTGAGAGGATGCTTTGTACTATTTAAAGGAAATTAATCCCAAGAATAAACATTATTGAAATTATATTACTCTGGTTCTCCCCTCATTACTACAGCATAAATTAGAAGACATTTTAATTAAACCCATGTAGTTAAATAAGTATATTTCCGGACTGTTCATTTAAAAGAATAATCTCTGGCCTTAATTCAAACAAGATCTGATAAAATAATCTCTCTCTAGATACTTTCCAAAAGAAATTTTCTTGGTTATGCATGTAGCTCTGTTGATTTAAAAAACAGGGGCTGGAGGTAGGAGTCAGTTTCCAAATCTCTGCATCATACTTCAGGACATCTGTGACTGTTTTCAGGATTTTTGTCTTGCCTTGAACTGTTGGTATATGACACTGCGGAAAACAAATCTTGAGACTTTTGTGTTCTTCATGTGTTAGATATTGCCTAAAAGGACATGGACGAAGGTTCCCAGTATAACTAAGAATTGTGAAACCGAAGGGATCTTGGGCTAGTTGCGCTTTGCACAGATTTTCTGAATTATTTTTGAGAATACTGTCAGCTCTGAGAAAAGTCAGTAGTGGTTGCAGGAATGTTATCGGAAGATTGCCAGCTCACCGATATTTTTATTATAAGCCCTTTATCTCTGTTATAGGTACTAGTTACCGAAAGATTCATATTTGAGATGATTTTCACATAAAAGCTATAGCTGTGCCACTTACAGTGACAGGTCAATATAAGCAGTTACACTGCAGGATAGTGTTGGCAGAGCACTTACTGCTTGGGATATTAGGTTTCTTAGATAACGTTTATTCCCTTATTGTGTTATTTAACTCCAATTTACATGAAACTAAAACTTGTTTGTATTTATACTGTACTATATAGCTACATGCAAATTGTAATCTGAAAGGAAATTGAGCCTAATCCTCACTTTTCCATGAGACAGAGCATTATTTGTTGTATTTGTTCTGTTCATTATTTGTCCTTTTGTCCATCTGCCCTTCTTTATACATATGTTGTACCCTGGGTGAGGTGGGAGTGGCACTGGCCTGAAGCCCAGAGTTCCTCACTGCTTTTAATAAGTAGTGAGGGTGTAAGATGCTTAATGCAATGTGGAACTCTCCTGCAACTTATATACAGAAGGTGGTGGAGTCTGGAGCAGTGGAAACATTCCTACCAGAGAAAAGCATGAGTGAGAGGAGATGAGATTACAGCTCCTTCTGCACTAAACCGCGGGAGGAAGCAGTTGGAGGCCAAACCTTCACTCCATTGTCCAGAACTTTCTGGAAGAGAGTCAGACTAGATCTTCAGTATACTGGGAATTAATTTACATCTCTGTAGAGCTAATTTATTCTACTTAGAATTTGGAGCAAATTAACTAACTTACCTTTAGGTTGTGAGTTAACAGCATGTCAACTGCTCCACAAATGTTCACATGCAGTCTTTCACCTTAAGGTAAATCACAGATTCATAGAATCATAGAATAGTTTGGGTTGGAAGGGACCTTAAAGATCATGCAGTTTCAACCCCCTTGCCATGGGCAGGGACACCTCACCAGAGCAGGCTGCTCAAGGGCTCATCCACCCTGGCCTTGAGCACCTCCAGGAATGGGGCAGCCACAGCTTCCCTGGGCAACCTGTGCCAGACTCTCACCACCCTCATTGTGAAGAATTTCCTCCTAATGCCTAATCTAAATCTTCCCCTTTCCAATTTAAAGCCATTACTCCTCATCCTGTCACTACCTGCCCTTGTAAAAAGTCCCTTCTCAGCTTTCTCGTAGCCCCTTCAGTTGCTGGAAGGCTGCTGAAGGTTCTCCCTAGAGCCTTCTCTTCTCCAGGCTGAACAACCCCCTGCTCTCTCAGCCTGTCTTCATAGCCGGGGTGCTCCATTCCTCTTATCATCTTTGTAGCGCTCTTCTGGACCTGTTCTAACAGTTCCATATCCTTCTAATGTTGGGAATTCCAGAACTGGACACAGTACTCGAGGTGGAGTCTCACAACAATGGAGTAGAGAGGGTAAATCACCTCCCTTGACCTGTTGGCCACACTTCTTTAAGCAATAGTCTCTACTGCAGTGGTACTAAATTTACATTGCACCTATTTAAGAAATATTCTGGTCTCAGAATACTAGAGAGCTAGGAGACTGGGGTGAGAACAATTCCATTTTCTCCTCCTTGCCATTTGGGAGTACTGGATTGCCATGGGGCACTTGTAAAGAGAAGGCTTGTGCCATTCTCCATTTCTCTACTTGTTCCTTTGAGCTTCTAGTCTTTAGGGGGAGGGGGTAGTTTTCTTTCACCTATGATGCAGAGAGCAGATTTCCCTACAGCTTCTGAGTTGTGGTAAATGAAGGAAAGACAGAGAAAAAATGGATACACTAAATAATTATTGAAATGTAACTTAATCATGTTAATATGTTTTAAACATGATAAATATACCTCAGTGGTGTTTACTAATTCCTGTTGCTGCTTGAAGAGATTTTGTGAGCTATATCCTCAACATAGGCATGTTTTAATGAGTCTTTTACATAAAGAATAGTATAAAATAATAATGTTCTCCTAACAGACCTTATTGTTAAATATATTTACTGAAAGGTCTAGAGAAAAACATCTAACCTTTTGAATTTGTTAGAATAAGAGCTCAGTGAATTTCTTTACATCTCTGTTCTAGGATCACTAAGCAACCAAGGACAAATGTCTTTATGTCTGGCTGGTATATTGTATTGCTTTTAAAAGCTTTTTACAAGAACATTAGTTCTTTGACACAGGAATAAATGGATTGTAAGCATATTACAGCTCCGTATGAATAATTTCTGGTGTTAGGCACATGATCTCCCCAGCCAGTGTATCATGGCTGGGGCTTACACAGATTTAGATTAAACTTTACAACTATCATAATTGCAATGCATTGTGTGGCTGTTTTTCTTTTTTGTTCATTTGTTTATTTTTATTAATTCTTTTATTTTATTAATAAGCAGCAGTCACACTGAGATAGGGGCTTAGTGCACACTGAGGTTATGTGCTATAGAAGCAGCATCTTTAGGCACGTGTAAGCGGCTGGCTGGGCACAGACCAATTTAATCTGTAAGCATTCAATGAGGAGTCAGGACAATACATGTGTTAGTCTTAAAAACTGCTTTTAATTTCAACCCTCTGACTGGTTTACATCTGTTATTGGAAATTGTACTTTTTAATGGTGATGTTTTACCCATGTATATTCAAAGATCCTATCTCTGAATAGCTGGCAAGCCAGTACACAGAAGAAATGGAAAAAATAAGTCTAGTTATGCCCAGCCTAGAGAGTTGAAGTATAGAATTACAGTATATTTACTTGCTGAAGGTCATGCTAAAAGTATGTTGTAGAGCTTATAATTAAACCTACATCTCTCTCATAAATCTGAGGAAGTGAAATAGTATTAAAGTCATTGTATATTATTTACTCCTATGGGTTGGATCGGACACGCCAGCACTCTGCCAGTCCTAAAAGTAATGCCACAAAGAGGTAAAAGGTCTGAGTAATAAAGGCATTATTGAACTTTTCCTCAAAAAAATCTAGGCAACATCTGCACCTGAAAATGTGCAGGTTATTCCGAGAATGTCGAAAGAAATACAGATTTTACTGGCATTCTTATCCTGAGGTCCCTCCCTGCAGAGTGCTTTGTAGGGTTTTCATATGAGTGTTATTGTTGCTTTCCTGGAAAAAGTTGAAATGAAATAACTTCCTACGCAAATTCCAGACACAATGTCATCTCAATATAGCACAGACTGAAGGCAATACAGAGATGCTGCTAGATGCAGCAGTGGACATGATGGTGGTAAGAACTTCCCTTGCTACAGCAGAAGCTTTCTGTGGTGGATATCTAAGCCCAGATACAGAACAGACGCTGTTGCCATCAGCTTCAAGTTCACTATCATGGTTCTTCTGGAGTGATTGTTACCTTTAACATAATTCAGCTTATAGAAATCAAATGTGTGGATATGGGAAGACAGGAATAGTCTTTTCCAAAAATCTCTTCAAACTGAAGATGAGTCTGAATGGAAGTGGAAAATAGGGACATGCCTACTCTTTCAGGTATCCACAGTGGAAAGAAGGGTTTGTGCTCTGGCTTAAATCCAGAGACAAGATTTTCTGCTCTTCTATGATCAAATGAAAAATACACTCTCTTTTCCATCCAGAGTCATACAGTCTGTGATCTCCATCTCATAGCTAAGGTATAAGGCACATTGCCACTACGCAGGCCTTCTTTCTCCAGTCTATAAAACACCTCAGGCTATTGTCTCCCCTTTCACTTACTTGGTACCTTGGTACCGTCAACCAAGCGAGGAAGGTAGTGATACCAGATGAATTCATAGAACATTATCTAAAGCCAAGGTGCTGGTTATGCTGATCAGTGCAGCAGACTTCTACAGTGTCAAATATTTTTTACAAAGACAGATCTGCAGACATAAAATACCTGGCATTCAGTTTCTTGTAATCTGTTAAGGTGTCTGGAAAGTTTATGTTTCCATTTGTTTTTGTTATATGCGCAAGTGAAAAAGTTTGGACTGTCCATCCTCTGTGAGATCTTCACTTGTTCTGAACATCCCTTTTTTGTTCCTTTCTCTCATGGATTTTACTGATTGTGGTGTTGGTCTGCCTCCTTGTGATTTTCTTTATAATTGCAATGCTGTTTGGTAGGTTTGCTTTTGGGTTTTGTTGGTTTTTTTTTTGTGTAGGCCATGCCAAGCAATTGCATTGTATCGTGATTTTTTTTTATGCCATTTTTTCGTTATTTCTCAGAAACGCATAACAGTGATGCCCTTGAGAGACTCATTAATGAACAGATGAGCATGACCCCATACTTCATCATCAGTTTTTCTTTGTGTAAGTGATAGCTGATGCTATCATTCCTCCCTGTTGCTGACTTGGTTTTTAATCTGGTGACTCAGGAAGAGATTACACTGTCCTAAAAGCGACTTCATCTTGTGCATGGCATTTCGCTTCTCCAGGAAACAACGTTTTTTATTTTAAGTAGTGTTGTATTTGTAACTTGGGGTGCACAGCTACAAAAAGTTTCACTAAAAACGAGATGAAAATTGTTAGAACCATATCCAACTGTAAAAAAATCGTGACATTTGGGAAGTTTGAATAATTTATTCCGTTATACATCTGTTTGTTTAAAGGTTAGGACAGAGTGGCAATATTTTTGCAAATCTTTGGTTTGCAATATAAGAAAATGGTGTAGTTCTGTTTTATAACTTTAACATTATATGTTTTTGGTTTTATTCTGCAATGAAGTTTGCAGGACCTGAACAAGATCAGGTCTGTCATGTTAGAAATTTTAAAAACTTGTACTAAATGATTGGATTAGACAAAGAATTAATGTCTCAAGGTCATGAAGAAGGTCAGTCATACAAACTAGAATAATGGCTAATCACACCCAGTTCTTAACTCATCCTGTCTGGGTGCTAAGGTCCATAGAAGCTCAGAAAGTCAGCAAGGAAAAGTGTTTAAAAGCACTTGTTGTTTGCGTTATGCTTCAATGTTGTGGTTTCTGGTTTGGTTTTTTTCTTCCAAAGTATTATGATTTTGGACTGCACATGTTAAATTGAAATACTAACAGCCAAGCTGAGGATGTTGCCATACCTATCTCAACTGAAATTAATTTTGAGTGTTTGGTAAAGCGAAATACCTTCAACGTAATTTTAAAATTTACGAGCATGATTTTTACCACTAAGGAAGCTGGCAGCATCTTTATGTGAATAAGAGGCAAAACATGGGCGTATTATTTTTCAACACAAAATGGTTTCAACTGGAAGAAAATCCAGACATGCAGGCAGGAAAGGAATGAGGGGACCAGAAATATGGGCAGCAGCATGTACTGCTGGTGGCTTAAAACAGTTGCTAGGGATCCAAAGACTGTGAAATGCAGTTCAAACTCCTATTGTTTGAGGTAGGGTAAGAGATTTCACCTCCTAGCTCTGAGCAATCTGTGTTCATGAACACTTTATGTTTAGTACCTCTTTGTGAACAGAAAAATATAATTACAGATACTGAAAGCATTGTTTCAGCAAAAATATGTTCAGCTACTTTACTCAAAGGTCTTTCTGTTCAAGCAGTTTCCAATTTCCACAAGACACCTGATTGTCATATACTTTAAGTGGAATGAATGACTTCTAGTAATGAACTTTCCATACTTCTTGCTCCACGCTTGTGAAATCCATGCACGATTAGGGAAAAGTACCACTGCTGCGGTTGGCTGCATGTCATGAGTAAGTCTGTGGTAGACTTAGAACATGTCTATGTTACTTATCACATGCACATCACTTCCACAGGCATTGAGAAGAATTCTGTAGATGAAGTTGGGATTTAATTTTGGTTGCAGGAGATATTTTCTTTTATTTGGCTGTTTTGAGGCTGTTCTGGGGGAAATTGGAAAAGACAGAATGAGTCTTGAGAAAATAGCTAGAAAACAGATGGCACTTTAGGGTTCAAAAGAATGTTTTCATGTACTTCTGCAGTGCTATAACACGAGCATGTTCACATGCAACCCACGCACACTGGCATGGTGAAATCCTAGATTTACTGAATTCAGTGACAAAATCTAAATAGATGATGACTTGGTGCACTCTACAAATGACTTAATACACTTAAAGGAATGTAAATTAGGAGAATCTTGATATTCTGGGTAAAATCAATTCCTTTTGTACTTAAGTCACTGTTTTAAAATTGTTCAGTGTTTGTAAGCAGAACTCATCTTATTTCTCATTGGATTTTGCCTGTCTAACTCATTCTGACTGTTATCTCACTGCTCTAATATATAATTTGAGTGGTATTCCATGAGGGGAAACACTTACTGAACTTGAGGAAGTGAAACAGAACTATCCCTTTAGCTATTTATTTTTAAGAGAGACTTTCCAAGGCTCAAGATGCTATTAGGAAACATTAACTATCAATAATTAAGAAAGTTAATTTATTGTTCCTTTTTTAATTCAAAGACAGGAGTAAAGCCTTTTTTTTCTTTTAAAGCAATCACTTGTAGTCTAATTCTAACAGCCTCATGCTTATGTTTTTGATTTTTTTTTTCCTGAAAGACAGTCCTTCCCTCCCTCCATTATCTGATCATAGTACATCTGGTTTTCCGTGGTTCTGTCCAGAGACAGCATTTGCCAGTTTACGCTTTCTCTTTGACTTAACCTCATAAAATCTGTCTGATTTCATTTTCTGTGTTTAATCTGTTTGCCATATCTTCTCTTCTGCTGAGCATTGCATAAAATATTTCTAATGAGTCAGTGCTGTAGCTAGAAGCAGCTATATTTCTATTAAATATACCACTTTCAGTTGATATGGAATAGCTCTGTTTTGTGGTTGGCCTCTCGATAAGCGTCTGGAGGGGAAGCAACAAGCAACTGTCACCCTTATTACCCTTACAGTCAACCAGGTGCAAGGTCTCACCCAAAGTACTTGGAAATGCACAGTAGCTCTTCCTACGAATGTCACTCTGAACATGGTTAATTATTTTTTCCTTGACAATATTCCTCCTTCTCCAAAAAAATAAAAGCCTCCGCTTGTCAGAAATGCACTTTTCTCTTAATTAATAAACAAGTGTGTTTACTTCTGTCTGCAGCCGAGTCATTTCTCGCACACAAAGTACTTGCCTACGCAGGTTGCTTTTTCAAACAGCAGTCAGGGTCTAGTATTAATTAGACGCCAAATGTGTATTATTCCCAAATTCAATAAAATTGTGTCAGACAGAAACTAAAAGTAAGATTTGAGGGAAAGTTTAATCAAGAGTGAGAATCCCGAATGTCCAGCCTTTCATGTTTTTTATATCAGTACACATCCAAAGATGTGTCTTGATTTCAGTTAGGCAGCAATACTTTGAGTAATTGTTTCAATGAGTCTGCTATATTCTGAAAGCATAAATAAAGACTTTAATTTCATTAAGTGCAACATTTGTGCTACAAACAAGAGTTTGTTGAACTTCCCCAGTGGTTTCTCGTGGTAAAAATGTTTTATGCAACTTCGCCTTTCTCTTAACCCCCAGAAGTCAGCAGGCTGTTGACCTTAAGGTGTCTATGCCAAGCAGGATTTACGTGGCTGTGGTTTCTCCTCTAAGCCAATTGCTGGCTTCTTCAGCTCTGTGAAAAATGGTTAAGCTCCTGTTCTCTTACAGTCTAGAGCTTTGCAAATGAGGCTGGCTTCCTGCATGTGTATTCAATCCACAGCTGAACCAGTGGAACAGGCAACTTACTTCATTAGTTTCCATCCACATGCATTAGTGTCTCATGCCATTATCATAAACATATTCACTTCCTCTCTTGCCAAGAACAAATGGAGGGAAGAGTGTGCATTTTGCAGTGTGAAGGGGGAAAAATTCCAATTTCCTCACTTCATTATTTCTTTTGCAAGAGATGTTATTTCATGGGTTCTAAGTATCTTTAATGGTAGAATGACTGCAGAAATGCTGCTACTCAAGCCTCTACAATTATCAACTGATTGTTCCTCGATGCCTCAGGCTTTTAATTCACTTAACTGTGCAAGTGGACCTTTCTTCTTTCCCACTCTATTCCTGTAAAATTCTCAGTTCCCCTAACACTGCCTTCCACATGTGTCTTTGTATGTACCTCGGGTCCTGATGTCAGGTATCATGTGCAATTCTCTTGATCATTGCTCTGTAGTTTCAATCTCTACTGTCTCTTCAGGTGACTGCGTGTCAGCTAAAAGTCATCTCTATGCTAGATCCCTTAATTTATGGGACAATGTTGTCAGTCACACTTCCAGTTTGTCCTTTGTGTCTTTGAATTGTCTTTCAGCAGTTTCAGTAATTACTGTTAGTTGTGTTGAGACCTCCCTCTCCATCCTTTATTATTCCAAGTCTCACATCAGTTCAGGGTTTCAGTGTGCTGCTTAATTCTTGCTTACTTTAGAAGCCTGCTAAAAAGAAACTTTCTTTCCTCTGGCTTTTAAGTACTGTTCTCTTTGATGTTTCAATGAGTGTTTCTGGGTCACCTGTTTGTTATCATCTCACTCATCCCACACCTTGGGACACTCTGCTTTCTCCTTTCCTGCTCTGTCACCACTCTGCTGTTACTGAACTTCTGATAAATCCACAGTTGCTTATCTTCATTGTTACCTGCATATGCTGTTAGATTAAATTTACAGGAGCATTGTTTTTAGCAATTCCTGTTGTACCTTTTGGGAAGCTATGTGCTGTTCTAGTATGATCTTCTAGGGAAATATCAAATGAAAATATTTTCTGGCACATCATGCCTGGTACCAGTGTAAACATTCCATTTGCCTGTTCTCTGACTGTTTTAAGTGGAGGTCATCATCCTAGTTACCTTCTGTTTTTTCCCTTGGATTGCATGAGGCTGTAGTCATCTAGCATCCTATTCATTCTGTTTTCTTAGACGCTTTTCTAGTGTCTTGACGCTCACATATGGGCTTCATGGCTTCTTTCAGACCTTTATAAACTCCTACCTTGACCAGCTGTTTGTTATAAACCAGGATGTAACTAAGAAGCCATCTCAAATTTTCCATGTATGTACCTTGACTAGGGGAAAGCTCTAGGAATTATTTTTAAACTCTTTCCCTTTGGTATTGGGTTTCTAACCTGATCATATGCTAGTTTGCTGAGCTGTGACTAAATATAAATGAGTTTTTACTTTCATTTTGTATTGTTGTCATGCTTGGTGAGAACAATTTGCCTCTTGCATAAACAGTGACAGAAGAGCCGAATTTAGCTCTATGTAAGAGAGATACTTGAGATAGTTGGTCGCACTGTCCTCAGATTTTTAAAGGGTTAAACAAGTTCCACTTGCCTTCCTGCTAGGGAGAATTCACAAGCATGTATGAATTATCATAGAATCACAGAATCACCAGGTTGGAAAAGACCCACTGGATCATCGAGTCCAACCATTCCTATCAAACACTAAACCATGTCCCTCAGCACCTCGTCCACCCATCCCTTAAACATTCCAGAGAAGGTGACTCAACCACCTCCCTGGGCAGCCTGTTCCAGTGCCCAGTGACCCTTTCTGTGAAAAATTTTTTCCTAATGTTCATCCTAAACCTCCCCTGGCAGAGCTTGAGGCCATTTCCTCTTGTCCTGTCCCCTGTCACTTGGGAGAAGAGGCCATCACCCTCCTCTCCACAACTCCTTTTAGGAAGTTATGTATCACTTAAGCAGCGTTAGATCATTTGAACTTTCTTCAGTAGGTGACTAGGTTATCTAGGTCATACAAACAAGGTATGTTAATATATGTACCCTTTGTTTCTGAGCTACAGCAGTCTGATTTCAGTTCCATCACTAGGCACTTATTTTTGTGCCTCTCTGTCTTCAGCAGGATACAGATGTCTTCTGTTCCCATTTGCATCATCAGCCCTGCGCTGAAAATGTGACATCTCATAAGAGTGTTTCATAAGCACTGTAAAGAAAGAGTTTTGCCTGATAAGGTAGTTTAACAACTTGAGTAAGTATTGGAAAAATAAATAGAGAAGTTATGAGGTGGAAATCCTCTAACGGGAACTCGCAAATGGGATAAAGAAGGTCTGAAAAGAAACTGAATCCCAGGAGGCAAGTGTTTTTATTTCAGGTTAGCTTTACTTGCCCTCCTTTTGCTTAAGTTTTTCAGGGGAAGGAGTGTTTTTGCAAGTGGAAGCTGTTGCTGTATATACAATTGATGAATGGAGGGTAATGTCAGTTTAGAAAAAGGAGTAATCAACATGCAAGAAAAAACGACAGACTGATTAAGTAAGGCTGAGTTGGGTGAAAGCAATTCACTTCGTATTCTAAAAGAAGAGAAATCTCCACAGTGTGATTTAGTGAAGTAAAAAAAAGTTGCTGTCATTATGCATCTTTTCATAGAAATATCTGTGAGATGAAAAGGAGAATGAGAGGCCTGCTTTGTAAGGAGTGGATTTAATTAACAAAGGATGTTGGTATGATTTTGGAGCCCTTATCCTTGAGGCTTCTTTAGAAAAGAAATGAAAAAATTATTTATTTTAGTGAGAGGGTCAGTTTCAGTTTTCAGAAACATGTGACCCAAAGTACTTTTTGAAGAACTGGATAAATTCCTGTTGACTTCAGTAGGAACCGGATCAGTCACTTTATCAAACTGTTGTGTAACTGGTCTCATTTGGTTTTATTAGATTTCATTATGTTCCCTCTCAGACCTTTTGGTGCCTATGTTAGTTAATCTGCTAGGAGACCGGGAGTTAACTTGCGTACCTCATATGGATCACTTTAATATCAATGCTTAAATATTTTGAAGCTTGCAAGCATTATGCTGTAAGTATTGTTAGGGAGCCTTCTGGATTTGTGGCAAAGTAATAATGCTTCATTATGTTTGAAACACTTCACCCTTTGCCTCTCAAGATTGATATTTTTCATGTTGATGCGAAACAGTCTTAAGAAGTCAATGTCTATTATTGCAGAAAAACCTGCGAGCAAGGGATGGTAAAAAATACAGTTGAATAATATAACACCTGTAATGGCCACTTTCACTACACAAGTATTGAAGAACAAAAATCAGATCTAACTATAGCTTCCAAGTCTTCTTCAGTTAGACAGGCGAAGGCCTAAACTGGCAACACCATTTTGAAGAATAAGAGTGTAAATCACTGCTCAAGCTAGCCAAGTCTCTGATCTTTTCGCTAAGATCATCAACAAGTAGGCAAGACTTAAAATTGGGCAGTGGTTCTCAGCTTTGAGGCCCCTAGATATTTCACAAGACCCACAAAGAAATACACACTTCAAGTCAGATTTGAATAAGCAAAATAGAAGTAAGAAAATGCTGTATACCCAAATTAATTACATTTTGTGTGAAGTTTTGAATTTATTAATTATTAGTTTAATATAAAAATCCCTTAATTGGAGAGGAGCATCAGTCTCATTGATGCTAAACTCTTTTTCTTATTGGGACTCATTTGGTTTTGGGTTTTTTTTATGACAAATAGAAACAGATAAGAAGTCCTACTAATTTTGGAGAAGTAACAGGAGACAAAAGCGTATCTGTTATTGAGTCGGCTTCCAAAAATGGAGAGTGGATCTTCACCTTATTCGTATGTTTAAACATTTCAATTTTTGCTTTATTGTAAAATCTGTTAATAGATTTAAGTCTGAAATAATAGGCAATACCTACTTAATTTAATGGTGTACTACAATAATATTATTTTATAATAATAATTTATAATACATAATATTACATCAAATAATAATACTATAAGCTCTTCCCACTTTACAAATCCTGAGGAATTTCTACATAATTTTTGAGGCTCAGCTATGTAATATAAAACTGACAAAAATATGGGTAGGAAAGATAATTTAATGAAAACACAATTATAATTCAACATGAAACATTTTTTCCTTCATAGAATAGTGACTATTGAAGGTGTCTGTTGGTTGCCCACTAAACCTTATTAGCCTCTCATTTTGTCTAAACTCGTTTGAAGATAGGTGACTTTTTCTTTTAATGATGAAGTCTTCCCTGAAGGTATAACCGTCTCTGTGATAGAGGACATTATTAATTAATACTAATATCTCATTGCTGAATTCCCCCCTACCCCCCTTACTTATGGAAGTCTGATGTGGGTGTCTGAAGCTGTTCAGAGCTGAATATGGGAAACTGTACCAAAATACATCATTGCATTCTAAATCCTTATTTGTTGTGTGAAGATGCCTTTGGGCACCAGACACAGATCCGGGATCTTGGCGCGTATATAGTGAAAGACAGTGTTTGCCTGGTAGATGTCACTATATATAATATACTGCCACCACTAATATTCCTTCTGTAATGTTTAGCACTGTAATTAGAATAACTATTCTTGCCTAAGAGGGTGTGTGAAAATTAGTACTCAGCTCAGGCTTTGCAGAATACCTCACTTAGTAGATTTTAACTTGCAAAGAGATGAAGATCAGCTTTAAAACCTTCCTCCTAAAATCAAAGTCCTCTCTCCAGATAGATGTGTTGATAGTTCTCTTTAATGAATTTTGTTTGACTGATAGCCAGATTTCGAAAAGGAGAAAAGCAGATTCCTGCACCTGCCGTTTTCCGTTTCATACTGCTCATGTTTAAATTGCCTTTTGGGTATCTATATGTGCAAATGATTATTTAGATGCCTTTTGTATTTGCATACAGAGAGTCTGCTTGTTCTTTTGATCTGAAACAAACTTTGAAAAAAATAGCTCAGTGAATTATAGGAGACTTCTAATCCATATTTAGTGCAAGGCCTGGGCCATATATGCTTTGAAGGCTCTATTCATGTGAGCTTCTGTGTCTGCCTCACCTGGAAAATCTCTTGGGCATCAGTGTATCAGCAGCCACTGAAAATCATTTCAGCTAGAACTACACTTCAACTTTTTTATGTCACTTATTTAAGTCAATAATTCTTTCAGTTCCTCGCACCCTGTATGTTAGACAATAGACATGGACAATATAACTGTGGTGGCGTTGCTGAAGCAGATGGGAACTTTGTTAGGTTCTACATGAATACTGAGCTCCTTGTTCTGTGAGCAATATCCCTTGATGCAAAGCAATAAAGGTTAGTCTGTCCTAAAATGGAGATTTAGGAATGTCTTCATTCTGGTTTATTTTTCACTGCTAATATTTACTATAAAATCAGGAATGTTTGCATTTGATTTGTTTCAGGAATATAGACTTGAACCAATGAAGTTTATAAATAATTATAAAGTATCATTCTGCCCCATTCTTTGCTTATACAACATAGTGTAAGAGATTGTTTCAGTAAACTAAGTGGATACCTGTTAATGTGTTTGATACAGCCCAAGATATAATGTTAAAATAAAATTGTTTATAATTCAGAAAATGTGTTAATCGTAAAACCCAACTTTAGCACAGCCAGAAATATTGTGACTAGCAATTAGCATGGACTCTTGACATCTTTTTTTCAAGTTGAGCTTTTACATAATCCCTTTTCCAGCTAAGTGAGATTCATTTAGTGTGATTTACTACATATAAATTTCTGAAAATGAGAGGGAGATGTTAATCCAGCGGGCTATTTTCCATGTCATTATCGCAGCGTCTGCAGAGAGGGGAAGTGCAGGCTTCTTTACTGGGGTTTTAGAACGACAACACAGAAACTCAGTGGAGGTCCCTAAACAAATCCAGATGTAATGACTGGAGTGATGCAAGTTGCATCATTTGGAACTTTTAAAAGTAGTAGACATAATCCAAAACAGTTTTGTATTATCCTGTATCAAGGGAGTAGGGAGGACTAGGCAAAATGTAGCTTAATGAGGGATGACAAGTTAAAATGTGGAGTGCGTTTTTCCTGTTTTTCAGGTGGGGAAAGAATTATTTTTTTTTTTAATACAATCAGATCAGAGGATAATTCAGGTTGGAAGGGACTAATATACTGTTGCCTGCCAAAATACACATTAATATATTGCAAGTAGATTACTTCAGTGTGGATGAATAATTAATATATGGAGTTGGCTGCATAATTTGCACTTTTTCAGGTTTGCAGAGTTAAGGTTTAATTTGAATTCCTTAGATGTGCACTTAAGCACAAAACTGAGTTCTTAAAAGTCTAAAATAAGCTTCATGTTTTATCAGACTCAAAACTTTTCTCTAAAAAGACAACGCACAAATCCAATGACAAAAGCAGAATGAAAGCCAAGAAAAACAACAGCTGGAGGGAAGTTTTCTAGCTTTCTAGCTGGATGCTGGTTTTCTTCCATATCCTCTTGGGCATCGCCCCTATGATCCCTTCCATCCATAAGGGTGAACTCTATGTATGTAGCAGCAGTAAAGCCTCTTACTGTATGCTACAGTGGCTGTAAACTTTTTAAAATAGGAAAGTATCTAAATCTAACCTGAGTGTTTTTCAAGTCTGGTGGTACTCCAGGATTTTGCTATAAATTTTACAATAAGAAGTTGCATAATCTCTACTAAAAAAAGGCATTTTTAATGTCTGTAATTACATGGCTTGCAGTAATTCATCA
This sequence comes from Phaenicophaeus curvirostris, assembly GCF_032191515.1. Taxonomy (NCBI): domain Eukaryota; kingdom Metazoa; phylum Chordata; class Aves; order Cuculiformes; family Cuculidae; genus Phaenicophaeus; species Phaenicophaeus curvirostris. The sequence continues at coordinate 5,993,196 of NC_091396.1, forward strand.
GGAGACTATTACACATTCTTGAGAGTGTTTTCAGGTCTCAGAATTTTCAGGAAAGTAGAAAAACATATTGCAATAGTCACCTACAAATTTCTGAAAATTCACTTCCCCATTTAAATGTATTTAGAGGACTTGGTGTAAGTGCCTAGTACCGCCTGCTACCATGTTTACTGCATGAGCACATACTGGAAATGCGTAAACTGTCAATGATAATATTAATGATTATGGAAACAGAAGGTTGCTAAATGTCACTGTTAAGTACCTCTAATCCATGTTCCACAGGGCAGCACTGCAGCTCTCTTTCTTTTGATCATCTCATGTCAAATATCCTCAAAACCCCCATGGAACAAGCAGGAATCCAAACTCCAATCTGCTGCTGGCTTGCCCCATCAGAGGCCGGCCACTCTCAGCGTATGTGGGACATCTGTATAGTTTTTTCCATTTCTTTTTTATCAAACCTATTTTCAGACCAATTGTCAAGACCTTTATCAGACTAATGGTCAGGGCTCATTCAGTTCTCATCAGTGTCTTCTTGGCCAGCCCCAAGTCATGACCTGTTTGAATGGAGTATTAGCATTTCCTATTCACATGGGCTTTTATATGTTTTGGTGGCTGTCATGGATGTTGAACTAATCATCAAAGCTCCTGGGGAGGCATAGAGCTAGACAGGTTTCTCTGCACATTGACATTCTTTCACAGGGTCTCTCTAAGGGCCTCACCGAGCTGCACCTAAACCCATATTAAATAACAGATGTGAGAATTTTCAGTGGCCACCTTCAAGAGGACCTAGATAACCGATAAGCATTGGAATTGCTGGGAAACTTGAGGACTAATTTTGCTGGATTTGGAGATTTACCATGAAAAGTTTTTGCCCTGGGAAGGAATAAAATTTTGTTACTTGATGACACAAGCCTTGTTCTCTGAAGCAATAGTGTCTCAAGTCTCCAAATAGTACTTTTTCCTCTACCATATAGATCTGCACACCAGACTCTAAGAAGACTTTATCTTCTGTCAGCCACACACACAGCCACAGGCTGTAAATTCTCTCCTAACATCAGTTCTTTAGGCCACAACTAGGAAGATGCTGAGGGAGAGCACTATCTCTTGTATAGAAGAGATGTTCTACTCCGTAAAAATGTCCATGCGAGTTATGCCTCATGGAACAATTCGTCAGTACTTGACAATACTGTATTCTAGACATAGGGTCAGAGAATCTCTGAGGATGATTGGTAGCCCGATCTGGGTCCTGTTCCTCATCCAAGTTTTGTACCCTGCTCTCACATTCTTTTAGTAAGAATGGTTAGTGAATAATACTGAGATTTAAGAAAGCCTTTTTTGCATAGACAGGAGGGTGGATCATCAATATAAATGATACAGACAAGCTAGAGCTTGACAGCAGTGAGATGTTCCAGCTTGCTATGGGTAATGTGGGTAAGTCTTAACAACCCTGGCACTTCCTTAGCATTAACCTGTGATGTCTCTGGGGTCATTGTGAAAATATATTGATCTAAAAGCCCATTTCATGGGCTGAACACCTCTCAAAGAAGGTCCCTTAAATGCGAAGATATGAGAAACTAGGGTTGTATCTGCTGTTGATAGTGCATCTAAGTGGCTCATATTCAGTAAAAACTAATTGGCATGTGTTCAATTCTTCTCTTTCCCAATCTCATTGCTGCTTCACTTTTGGAGTGCAGCATTTTCTTTGCACAGCCACTGGTGTGATCCAGTGTTATTTTGCCAAACCTATTTGGATTTTATAGGCAATATTGTCTCAGTATGTAGCCTACATTGTTTCTTAAGTTGGCCTAAAATCACACCAACTAATTCCAGGCTATGATTTGCCTTAGGTTGCTGCATTTGGCTTCCAGAGCCCAGCCCAAGTTCCTTTCTAGTCAGTAGGATTCTTTCTGTTGTTTTTTTACAGTACTTGGATCAGATCCGTAGTTTGTAATTCCTCCTCCCCCACCTCCCCTCCCCTCCCTGAAATATTCTTTAAGAAAGTTATAACACTAGGCCGATTTTCAGTTTCTATAAAACAGAATAGATATCTTTTCAAGTCAGTAAAACTATCCTCATTTACATGGACTTAATATCTTTACGTACAGCCTAGTATCTCTTTAAGTAAGTCATAAAGCTCTCTAACTTTATTTATGTGAAAACCAGAGCTGTTTAGAATATATTACACTTTGATGCCAAAGTCCTATGCAATGACAGCTTAGTTCACCTAACTGTTGACTGTTTTACGTGTTATCTCGTGATACAGTCTTAATGCATTACAAAATAATTAATAATTCCTCCTCTGTGGTGCTGTCGTCTGGTCATCTGGTGTCTCAGATGTCTGCCTCACCATAAATTCAACCTTCCTAACTTAAGCACAGATTCTAGAGGGAGCAGCGTTACTAACAGCCCTACTTCATGTCTTGAATTTGTTTACATTGATAACTGATGCATAAACTTTGGTATTTTAGAGTCCCACTTTTTCCTTCTCAGAGATCTCATGAAATGGAAAAGCTGAATTTGGTGGATCATGAAAGCTTAAAAAGTTTTGTCTTCAGCATGTTGGGAAGGAAACTGCTTTTTCGGTTAGAAAGTAGAACAAGTTATTTTATTAAGTTGATTTTTTTTTTCTTGATGACGAATTCTTTCTAGTCCTGTGAACCTGGAGCAATTGTGAAGCTAGCAGATTTATTCTGGATTTGTGCTGATGTTATTAACATCAAAATATGGCTATAGGAGTAAAATGGTGCTTTCGTGGCACAGCACAGTGTGAACGATGACTATATTTAGGATGTAGGAAAAGCCAGTCTATATAGAAAGCAAGCATTCAATAAATGTTATAATAGTAGAAGACAAAGAAAAAGAAAAAATAGAGGAAAGGCAGAAGATGTACACTTAACCTGAGAATCAGGAAATAGCATACCAGCAGTAAGTTTTATGTGTCTGCACAGTAGTCCCTAAGGGAAATTGAACCAAATATACTTCTTGCTAACTTTCCATTCCTAACTCTTAATCAAAAGTCCAGATACAAGCTGCTCTTGGAACGTGAACCCCCCTGTGACAATATGTGGAAGCTGAAATTCAGTTAACTCTTTCCCACAGCAGCATCAGAGGTTGCAGCAGATCAAAGTTTGGCTTAAAATACTTCAATGTGGAAAGATATTGCAGTATTTCTCAAATGCTTTTTAGACAAAGAGGAAGAAGTTGCTAAATAAAATTCTGTAGAATCTGTTTTCTCAAGGCTGTATCATCATTTGAACTGCAGTTTTAAGATTGTATGTAAAAACCATTTGCTTCCTCATGATACATTGTCCAGACTAAAGACAAACTTCATACCACTGAGGGCTGATCATACCATTCTCAGTTCAAAACAAAGTCTTGAATCTAGAAGAGAAAAAGTGTGATTGGTGAAGATGTGTATCTGATTCTGCCTTCATACCTGTGTAAATATAGAGAAAAATCTCACTAGTTAATAGTTGCAGAGGCTAATGCTTCTACAACCCAGAGCAGCAGCACAGTCTTAGTAGCTGAGAGATGTTAATTAAACTAAGAGTACGTGAGTGTGCTCTCATAGAATCATAGAACACTTTGGGTTGGAAGGGACCTTTACAGGTCATCTAGCTCGACCCCCTGAAGGAGCAGGGACATCTTTAACCATATCAGGTTGCTCATAGCTCCATCCAGCCTGACCCTGAATGTTTCCAGGGATGAGGCATCTACCACCTCTCTGGGCAACCTGTTCCAGTGTTTTACCACCCTCACTGTAAAAAATTTATTCCTTACATCCAGTCTAAATCTACCCTCCCCTGGTTTAAAACCATTAGTCCTTCCTGCGTCGCAACAGGCCTTGCTAAAAAGTCTGTCCCCATCTTTCCTGTCGGCCCCCTTTAAGAACTGAAAGGCTGCTGTAAGTTCTCCCCAGAGCCTTTTCTTCTCCAGGCTGAATAACCCCAACTCTCTCAGCCTGTCATTGGGATGGATCAGAAATAACTTTATTTTTCAGTACCTGTAAAGCCGAATTGACCTCCCACTGTGTTTCACGTAAAAACCAAAATGCAGAAACAAAACTTTCCTTGCATTAAAATATCTTAAATGAAAACTTTAAAACAAGATTTCATCTGCAGCTGCTTATTGAAATGAATAGTTTGATTTCTTATAAACTTACTCTGATTTTCAAACAAGTTGCACATCTTTCTGTGGTTTTATTCACTCCTGGGGAATCTGTAATCTCATGCGACATAAGTCTAATAACATATTTTTATGCTGGGGTGTTCGTTGGTTGGGGTTGGGGTTTTTTTTGAAGGATTTTATTTTTGCCTTTTGTTATCTGTAATTTTGTTTGATTGAGGATATTTTCTGTTTTTTTGTCTAGGCAATGTGAACTAATTGGCATCATGTTATGTTACAAAAGGCTTATGCACCACCTAAGTCTCAACTGCAAACACTGTCAGCCCTCAAGGGAGTTTAGGACAAGCAGAAGATCCCACATGCACATCACAGACATAAATCCAAATATCATTCATTACCAGTCTACATTTAGCACCTTCTGACATGCATTTTACATGGCCAGTTTTTAACTTCTGGTGCTGTGGTTAAATGGCATTTAGCACAGAATGAGACAGAGTCATTACTAAGGCTGGAAAAGAGCTCTAAGACCATCCAGCTATCAGACGTACTAATCAAAGCACCCCTCGATGTGTGATTTATGACGTGGCTTCTATAGAATATGCTGATTTATAATACCTCACTAGTATTTATTTCACTGTTCTGCGTGAAGAACTGGAGGAAAGAAACCAGTGAAATTAACTGAACACAAAGGCCAGGCATGGGAGAAGTTACATTGGTGCTTGGTGAAAATTTTTATTTGAGTTTAGACAGAAAAAGAGTGTGGATCTGGAGGATATACACTACAGACAGGCACCTAACTTGGCAGTTAGATACACCAATCAACCTGAAATTGCTTTGTAGGTCAAGCCCCAGTGTTTCTGGAGTAAAGAGAGCAATTCTTAGTAGTACTGAGCTTCTCTGCTAGGAAGAGCCTGGAGAATTTTCTTGTATTTTTCTTTCACAACTCAGCATAAATTCAGGTATCTCCAAACATTTCCAGATTTCTGATGTCCCTTATTAGACTAATTTAATTACAACATTAAACAATTTTAGTTAGAATGTATGTCATCAATACTGCGTCATTAAGCTAAAGGGAACTTCATTTTCTTCAATAATTATTTAGATATTTTAGGAGATAAAAGCGATTGTTTTGGTTGTTTGCCCTTCACTGCTTCTCTTCCACAGACCTCTGTTCTATAAAGAAAAGCCAGTTTCAAGCTATATAAAATGGTGTCTTTACTAATGTTTTATAAAAATGCATCTGAGAACTGTTCATGTTTCCTAACATGTTTATACTAAGCACATAAAGACCAGAATCACTCAGTGCTACAGGATCGGGAAAACATGTAGAATTGTTTACATAAAATGTTAAAATCTTTAGTTTTAAGTACTGCCTCTATTTCCTGCAGTTTTTAAAATTCACTTATTAAATTCAAATAAAAAAAATTCTACTTCTTTCTCTTGCATTACAAAGCAGATTACTAACCTATGTCTGTGACTTTTGATTAAAGTAAGCACAGCTTTTTCCCTTAGAAAAAAAAAATGATGATTTCCCAGTGAATGGTTCACCTTTAAAAGTTTTTTGTTTTTTTCCTGTCTCTGTAATTTCAGATGCTGCACAACAAACACGTGATGGTTCGTGTTGGAGGAGGATGGGAAACTTTTGCAGGTTACTTACTGAAGCACGACCCATGCCGAATGTTGCAGATCTCCCGAGTGGATGGGAAAACTTCTCCAATCCAGAGCAAATCTCCAACCCTCAGGGACATGAATCCAGACAATTACCTGGTTGTTTCTGCCCATTACAAAACCAAGAAGGAGATTAAGTGAAATAAGCTTCTCATGTGATTGGGACTTTATGTACGTAGGTCCAAGTTATTTTCTCAAGTGTAGTAAATTTAGTTTTTGCTTTAAAAGGACTTCGGAAAATTTAAGACAGACTGGAAATGGCAACCCATTTTGAAGATCTTGGAATCGTAGAACTATTTATTTCTAGTACTGTATCTTTTATAGCAAATTACCCACGATAGGCTAATTACTACAATCAGATAAGAAATAGACGTATATTTTTAGCCAAATTATTACTCTTTAATATGTGAATGTATACTTAGAGTTACATAAAGGAGTGGATCCTGTTAATGTCAGAAAATACACAATACAATATATTTGTATGAAATCTTATTACATTGAATCCTTGACTGTTAGGCTAGTTGAAAAATATATATGCAGGTGGAAAATGAGTGTTTGCGGAAATTATTTGGTAATGCCTCTTGAAATGAAATAAAAATTGACTATTTTTATGGGTTGCAAGACTTTCTTAACCAGTAGAATATAGACTTATTGCATGCCAAACGACTTCCCAAAGCAATTACTTTTTTTTAAAAAAAAAAAGGCCAAGAAAACAACCCCCACATCTTCTAGTTTTCAAGGCTAAAGACAATGCTCAGTGCCAGATCTGTACATAGATACTTCCTGTTTTTTCACAAAGCTGCCCAATATAGAAGCCCAGGGAAGTTGAGAGGTTGCCCCTTCCTCTGTCAGACAATAGAGATGGTCGGTTGTACTCGCTGGGTGATGTACTGCATCCCACAAAGGGAAGCAGGAGAAGATGCACAGGCCTTTGACCCGAGGAGGAGCTTCAGAAGATGCTAGTCCCTCCTGAGCCACAAAACACTACACTGTTCCTGAATCTGAGCTTTTCCTTCCCCTTATTTTTAATATTGTTAGTCATGCCAAGCGTGAAATATTCATTACTCTGTCAGGAGAGTGATTCACATTCTTGTAAATCATTCCACACCTTTAAAATAGCTAAAGGCATATGGGGGCTTAGTTCATTATTTTGGCTACTTTTCTATGTTTATAGTTGGTAATTTATGTGCCTTGTAACATCCTAGAAAAATCATTTTATAGGATTATTTCACTGACTGTATAAATTTGAGCAGAACTCAGTTGTTTCATTAAAAATGAAATAAAATTTTTTAAAATACTCATGCATTTTGAAAGTCTTAGTTATTATTTGTAATCTATGACTTTGTTGCTACTGAATGGATGCCTGTGATGTGCCACACTGTTTGCTAACCTAGTCATGAGATACATGGTGAATAGGAGAAGCATTCACTTGCTACAGGTAGCCCAGAAATACCTGGATTTTATTGAAAATTAATTTTCTTTTACAGGGAAAGACAAAAATCAAAAGCATTCTTGAAATATTTTTTTTATGTACCAACTGGTGGTTTTCTAAATTTTTTTTACATTTAATTTTAAAAAAGTTCCTTGTAATCTGCTCCTGTAATCTTTAAAATTAACAGCAAAATATCTACTGGGAAGGCAGGATCAAGAGCCTCTTCCTTCCTGTTCCATGTCTTGTTCAAATCAACACGTTGTGTCTCTTCAGTGGAACCATTGTACTTCATCATCTAAATACTAACAGTTCGTAATTGCTTTGTGCACCACACCAAGTAGCAGTACATAATTTCAAACGCATTTCATATAAATAAATAAATAAATAAAATATAGCCTTTTATTCTTATCTTGAGATATTTTCTAAGAAGACTAAACTCAGTGATAAATGCTTTGAAAAGCCATAGGAAAATCCAGTTCTCATAGAAGCAGCATGTGTAGCCCTTACAGGAGCAGAGAACAGATCATAAGCAACATTATTTAAAAAAAAAATGCAGCACAGCTGAAAAAAATAACCCTCTTAATACATGCACCAAGAGATCTGTTTTCAAATGAACAGAGAAAATAAAAATCACTTTGGGAAAGCATCAGATGTTTATTTTGAAATTATGGTTACTTTGTTAAACATAAAGAGTTGTTTTTCCATCATCCAAGAATAAGTTTGCATTACTATTATGCTTTTCCTTTGAAGTGTTTGAAGGTGTTTTTATGTTCAGAAATCAAGAGCAGATAATTATTTTAAAAATACTCTTAGGTTTATTTTAATTTTAAATTTCAACAAATAATGCTGATAAATTCAAACCAAAATTTTAAATTAAAAGTGAGCTGCTTTATATGCTTGGACCTTAGCTATCAAAACTGTGCTTTTTGATTTGAGCCTCTTAATAAATATAAAAATTGCATTAAAATACTTCCTGACTTAAAACTTCAACTCCGTGGGAGACCTCTAAAGGACTTTATTTGAAGTGTTGCCACTAGTACCTAATCTGAATAAAAAGCTTGCAGGTGGGACTTAGTGCATTTGATGCACCTGGTGTGGGTGTGGATAGCAGAGGAGGAAATTTAAGCAGGAGCATCAACAGAGAAATGATAAAAAGCTGGTAAATGGCTCTGGAGGAGAGGGTTGGGACCTTGTTACTCAGAAGGTAAGTAGTGCTGATCTAATAATTCGCGTTTTCATACTGCACTATGTCTAGTTTCAATGTGGGAGTTGGGGAATTTGTTAGGAACCTAAGGCTCAATCTATACAGCTAACGCTGAGCAGCAAAATCTTCCTTAAAGAGGAATGGCCTTTGTTGCAGTAATTGGGGCAGAATAGAATTCATATGGAAAGTATTTGAAGAGAGCAACCCTGTTGTTTGACCAGCTATGTTGAATGAGAACTTGAGGTTTCTATGCAAAAATCTATGGTATTAAGGTATTTAGTGTAGATTTCTAGAAGACTGAACTGAACTGAGAACATCAAGGAGGAAAACTTGCAGCTCTTCTCCTGTATCCCAAAGTGAGGGATGGTTTGTTGAGACTGTGAAACTGTTTCTTGTTAAAAGGGCAGATGATGAGATGCTGAAATGTTGAACTAGCATTGGAAAATGATTGTAAGGAAGAGATTTTGGCTTGCTCTATTGCTGTGTAAATCAGCTGAATGTGAGTCTTGAGAAGGCTGAAAGTCCTAAAAAAGTTTAATTGTTATGAGGAGTAATGAAATCTCTTTTTGAAGTCTTCATTGGGTCACCGAACAAACCAACTACGAGCTCTTGCTGGCTATGAATAAATACCTGTGCGAAACCCCAAGATAGGTAAATTATGTAAAATTACTTAAAAAAACCTCTTATTATTGTATAATGTCAAATAAGTGCTGCTATACTGGAAGCGCTTCCTAATTGGTTTGGAAATGTAATGTGTTACTGCTCACTACAGGAGATACCTTCTCTCACCTTGCTGCTTTTATGTTACCTGGAGTTTTTTTTCTAAATAGGATAATTCGCATAGCTGATCGAGGAGGGGGGGTTTCTTAACTTTATTGTAGTGCCATTTTTGCCTTCCTTTGCATTACCACCTGGTTTCCAACAGCATTTTAGAGAAGATATGTAAAATCTATGGAAACTAGTTCAAGGGCTGTTGGTGGGGATGAGTGAAATAGGGAGGTGTCAGTATATGTGTGTGGGAAGGTATAGCAAGTGTCTTAGAACTTAAGACCCAACACTGAATTCATTATATGTGTTGATTTAGGATCAGAGAGATGAGCGGTTTGCTATGCCATGGTGTTACAGAAGCATCTGCTAGAGTCGCTTTCAAGGGTTTGGCTCTTTTGAGGCTTATGTTTGATATGGCCTCGTTGGCTGCTGATACACAGTACCTGACAGGAAAGGAGAGAGAGTGCTTTTTTGCTCACTGTCTCCCACTTTCTTAGCTGTGGCACGTCAGGAATTTAAAGTAAGGTGAAACAGACATGTGGGATCATGCAGATGTTTATGGGCTTGGAGAGGTTTTTCCACCCCACTCCAGCTGCTGGCACTACTTGAGCTACGTCCCAGTGATTTACTCCATCACCATGCCAAATCCACACACTGAAGTCATCTGTTTTCCTAAGGGTCTGCAGTGCTGCCTACCCTTGTGGAGACACAGCTTTCTTGTCCTCTCAAATCTCAGGAAGTTCTGCCCCAAACACTTTCTCTCTGGCATAATCTGTGAATTTTAACAATATGCAGTAGCAGATGGTTTCATTTTCTGTTACTGCAACAAAGATGATGATGCTATTGCAGTCACTGAGAGCCAGCCCTTTCATTTCAACTTAGAAGCACTGGGCTTTGCCTGCCAGGAGTTTTTCAAGTGATCGACAAGAAAATGCTTTCAGGAGAGAAATGGTCCAGTTGTGCAGCTGAAAAGCAAACAAAATGTCAGCTGCCTATGTAATATGTATGAACAGATGTGTCTTAACAGCCTCTAAGGTGAATTAAGTATCTAAGACTGGGGGAAATAGGGACAAAATTCCTATTGTTTCATATTTACTTCCTGCAGCACTAGGTGGAAAGAGAAGGAGAGGAGGCCTCTACTTCTACAAATATCGATCAGCTCTGATAGGTGCCGTGCTCTCCCTTGAGGTTTCACGTTGTGCTTCAGGTAGCATCCAGTTGTGTAGTACTGAGCTGCAGTATTTTCTGCTTTTGTCCTCAGCTGAAATTAATGTTGCCAAAACACTTGCAACAACAAGAGGTTCAGTTCAGACTGGCCACCTAAACAGCGAGAAGGGCATGGTATAGAAACGTCTTCCAAATTAGCTTGATTAATCAGCGATTGCAATATAGAACTACCCCTCCCCGCTCCCCTCCAAATCCTCTGTGCGTTTTAGCTGTAGGAATAAATCTGACATTCAAAATAAGAACTCTTAAGAAGATACTATTTTTTTAAAGGAGGAAGAGAGAAAAGCACTATTTTCTTCTCTGGTAATTCTGAGTTGCAAGAATAGAGCCTTATATATAAGAAGCACTCCAGTTGAGGCAGTTCAGGCCTTTACTCCCATCTTCCAGAAAAGCTGTCAGGCAGACAGCCATAAGTGAGCTGTGTTAGCATGACAGAGCTGGATGGTGAGTGGTGTGTGTGTTCAGACAGGGTGGCACACTCTCTCTCAAACGCAGAGCACTTTTATAGGTGACAAGACCCAGAGCAGAGCAGGCTTGTCTTGTGCTGCCTAGAAAGGGTGGGAAGCACAGCACAGCAGGGCAACAGCTTCACACTGGAAGCTCCTCCAATTTTGACAGCGTCAGAATGTCAATGGGTGCCCCAGGAACTGTGGTTTGTTTCACTAGGTTATTTAAATGGCTTTCAGTCAAAATGTTCATGATATTAAACCCAGCACAGGCTCCTGTTCGGTCAGCGTGCCAGCCCTTTCACAGAGTAGGGGCTTGCATGAAAAAAACCCTGATGGTCCATTTCCTCCCCTTATGGTGTTGGGGGAGCAATGACAAAGTGAAAAGGATTTATTACACTTGAAATATCCCAAATGACCAACCGAGTGTTAGGTGCCATTAGGTGTCTTTGTAGGACACCCATTGTGACTGATGTGGAGTGAAATTCACGTTCCAAACTTTTAGTGTATTTTATTATAATACAATGCATTTTCAGTAGACTTAAAATTCACTATGACCAACTGATACACTGAACAGAGCAACTGTCAGCAATCAAAGGAAACAGAAAGTATTCATTTGTCAAGGACACAGCTTTTTAGACCAAACACCATTATATTAATATTGCGAAGTCTCCCTTCTCAACTCAATTCTGAAGGCTAAGCCAGGAAACTCATTATATCAGGACTGTGCTCCTAAGACAGCGTGAGACACTACTGGGAGAGGTAAAAGAGAAGAATTTTTAGTTCGAGAGTAAAAAAAAAAAAAAGGCTTTATAGCCTAAACTGGGTCAGAAATGGGGCCAGTATCATACTGAGGCCAAGCACAACTCTCTCCAGGGAAAATCAGAGCTAGACTCCCAGTGTTGATCATGCTGCAACAAATGTCCCTCGTATACCAAAGCTGTGGCTTGAGGCCTCTAGTTTGAAAGTCCGATTATAACATAGTATTTGGGTGGCTCTGCATCATCAAAGGCAGTTTCAAGTTGGGGAAAGATTACAGGCACTGCTGAATATAGAACAAAAGCAACAGAGTGCTGAGCATTTGGCAAATACTAGTGCGCTGTAACAAACCCACCTAGATGGTACAGAAACTTTAGGAAATGAACCAGCCAAGAGATGAAGTCTATTGCTTTTTGTTGTTCAAAACCCTCAGAAGTGCAGCATTGCCCTCTTGTGGTAAAAAAGGAGAACAATTAATAACAGTATTTCTAATTTAATGTTTAACTTCATTATAAATATTTACAGGCTCAGAAGAAATCCAGATCAGAAAATGAGAACAATCATTGGATTTATAACAAAACAGATTTCCTGCTAGAAGTACACAGGGTTTATAAAGTTTTCTATTTTTTTTTTAACCAGTGTCACAAAAAGCTTCTGTATTCAAGGACCCATCATGAATCTGCATTCTTTTTGTTTGAAAAAGGCACTAAATTTCTATGCAGTTCAAAAGCCATTAGGAAACTTAAGAGGAAATGACATTGCCCACATATTCAAATATATATATATTTATGAACAACTTTCTACATGAGGACTTTGAGAAAAGCTTAATTGTAGAGTTTGAAATAAGCATAAAAAAGAACACACGGGCACTGGAGCTGTGCCTAAGCCAGTCATACGCAGACAAACGTACATCAACTGACAAGACAGTGTACTGACTGACTGCAGGTATTGAGGCCTCTTCATGTGAGAAAACTCATCTCACTCCCTTGACAGGGAAACAATAAAACATGCATGTAAAACTGGCCATAACTTAGTGTTCAGAGTTAATTCTTAAGTTTATTGTATGTTTCCACGTCTGTCCTCCCACAATGGCGAAGTACTGCTGAGTCTTCATACGCAAACAGCAAAAGCCACATGATGAGTAAGTGCTACTCAGCTGCAGAAACTGGCAAGTTATTGGCAGTAAAAATCAATCTTCTCTTCAGTAGTCGTACTTCTTTATCCAACCTGCCACTATAGACAAAAACAACAAAATGCATCATAGGTTTGTATGAAGACAGGGGAAAGAAGGGAAAACCAAACAAACCAGCCCCCATATACCACATGGTTGTCTAAAGATAATAAATTCCCTATTTTAACACCTTTTATATCCAGCAAGCGAGGGACCTGCAAACCACCAGGGTCAGCTTATACAAACTCCTTGCACTAGAATCATATATGGCAATGAAGGTTAAGAGATGAAGGCTTATGAAACCAGTGTTTCAGTAACCAGGTGCATCTATTGCCTTAGAGAGATTGTAATTCTTAACTAAATCTCTGTGTGGTCTTCCAAGACAAAGTTTACACTAGAAAAGTAGTAGTAGTAATGACAAAGTTCCTCAATATAGAGGCCAACACTGTTTCCTTTGTGAAGAGATGGAGATACATGAAACCCAAAGCCATGACTGTACTTAGCTCAAATATTTTCTATAAACTGAGGGAAGGCAGACAATCTCAACCAGTACTGAAAAAGGACACTGAGTAGAGGTCAAGTCAGTGAGGAGGTCCCCAGCGTTGGGAGTACTGTAAAAGTGATGCATTGTTGGTGCAGAAACTGGTGGGGGTGGGGGGGAAGAGAAAGCAAGCTCTCTGCCATCCTTGCTGTCTTTGTGTCCCAGAAATCAAGTCTCATCGCGATCACTGCCTGATAATGACACATGCTTCCATTTCTATTCCATTTCCCTTTTTCTTTTTTTTTTTTTTCTCAAGTTATTCCATCTTGTAGATGACAAAAACCAGAATTTTCTTAGTGAATATAGGGACAGTTGCATCATCTTGTTTCTTTAGACTTACTCTTAGTCCTCCTTCTCCTCCAGAACCTGAGGCTGCAATTCTTTTTTCCATTTCTTCCTGTTTCTTTTTCTTTTGCTCTACAGAGTAAACATTCTTAATGCCTCGAGAGGAAGCCTAGGAGAAAACACGTTTGGTAAGACCAGTTATCTGTCTTTCTGTATGGAAATCTAATTGCAAGTCTTGGCAACACTATTTTGTGAACTCTGACTTGCGTGACAAGACTGAAACATTAAATAACGCTACTATTGCCTATAGACAGACCTATCAGAATACTTCTTCAAACTGTGAGCTCTTGGTCCCATAGGTATGTGAGATCTTGTTTCACATTACTATTACATCAGGTGAACATATTCAATGCAATTATGTGAACTTGCTTTGCATCCTACGATGCAGAACCAGAACTTCCCTTCCCAGAAGTACCATAAATTTTTAGGCTGTGTCTTTTCCAGTGTTAGGGCTTCCAGTGTCAGTGTTCCCCTCACAAACAGAATTAACTGATTTGGGCAGACAGAAATTCCAAGGACTTTAGCCAGTTCATCACCCATTCACTTCTTCCATCTTTCATCAGAAGGCTATTGGAGATAGGATACAGATTATGGAAATCATAATGACAGCTTCTATTCCAAAGCTCAATAAACAGATAGAGAAAGTCACAAGCTCTGGATAGCTACTACAGAAATCGATGGGAACTTTACACAAAGGGAAGAAAAAAGGGTTTGTTACTAGCATTAGCCCAGGCTGTATGAAATCCAACTTCTAAATCGTGACCTGTGAGAAAGTCTCCCCTTGAAACTTCACAGGATACATGGATAGCAGTAGTACACAGATAGGAAACCTGTTAACTGCCTGCTTCACATCCTCATGCTGATGATCTAATGAGGATCTAGACAGGCATATGAGAACTACAGACCAAGTTAACACTAAACCTCGACACATTTTAAAAACTGAATCTTGGCTAAGTTTAGCATTATGCCACTACAGCATAGCTATACTGAAGTTGTTAAAATCTACCAAGGGAAAACACCTGAAACCCTCACTTAAAATTCAAGGTCTTGATGACATACACAATCCCCAATGAGCTCCTAAGGCAAATCTGGTCAACACTAACTTGTTCAGACCCTGTGATGTCTAGCTTTTAGGTAACTGGTCTTTCAAGTGAGTCAGGTACCCAGACTGTCTCTACAGCACCCCAAAAGGAAGAACACCTTGCACAACTGCAAGCTGAATAACAAGCAGTTAAGAAGCACCCACAGGAAAATGCGAAGCAGAGTAACAGATTCCCCTGTTCCCCACGAGTAGGAAACTGAGTGAGGCTGCTTGCAAAACTTCTCTATTACCCAACATTCAGAGACTAAAACGCTCTGATAGACAGTCCTGAAAAATCCTGGTAGATGTTTTCTCTCTTTGAATTTTAAGAAAACAAAACCCAATAGACAGTGATACTTCCATTTTTCTTTAGCAGCTTAACAGGCCGTACAGAACTTCCAAGTCATCCATAACTGAAGTTCTTTCATTTCTCCTTCCTCCTAGGAAAACTTTTCCCCTTTCACACACTTCTCAAAATTGTATTTCCTACAATTATGATTGGAACACCCTTTGTGATTTAAGACTACATATACATTGCTTTTAATATGTAGTCCAACACAAAATTAAGGTTTTTGACAGAAAGACTCTGAAGCATCACTCAGCTGTTTCTCCAATATTCACCAAACTCCCTCAAAACCAGTTCAAGATGGCCCTCATCAATAAGTTAAATTTTTATTTCAATACATAATATCACTAACACTCATACAAATAACATGTTCCTCCCTCCCATAGTTCAGCTGTGGCCTCTAAAATAATTTTTTTATTTATTGTAGATTTTACATGGTGTGCTAAACCTTTTCTGAGAAGTACAGGAAAGAAGAAATAGGTTGGCTAGTTCTACGCTCTCCTAGAATATTTGCATCTTACCTCTCCTAACCTCAAGGCTATTTAAGTAGTTAATGCTTAGTAAACTTAAATAGATAGAAGAATAAAATAATGCTGCTTTGCTGGAATTTGAGCTGAGAAACATGCTCAGTTGCTGCCATGTTGATAAACTGAACTGGCAAGTGCCCTTAACCTGCATTTGTAAGAGAAATACAAGTGCAATACCACATTAAATTGTCACCACAACAACTGTTCGACAAATCTGCTTCAAAATATTTCTTAATCTTTCGTTTTCAAGTCTTGTGATGGGGAAAAAATTATGAACTTCAATTCTTCGGTTGTTTTCCAAATACTGCAAAACTTCTGCCATTCAATCAAGCTCAGTTATCCTGCAATGGTCTCTGCATACCTGTTTAGCCGTAAAACTCTACTGCAAATGTATATTAAAAAATGGTATAAAGGTAAAACATTAATAATACTATGAAAATATTTAATGACAACTCCTACAATCCAGGCATGAATATCCAGTGTTACCACAGAAGCCCTGGGTATTTTCCCCCTAAACCAATCATCAAAATGTATTTTGAATACATTTATTAGACATTACCTCCATCTGCCTCTTTTCTGCAGCTTCTGCTAGTTGTCTTCTTTTTACTTCCTAAATAAAATGTAAAAGATAGTGAAATTCTATTCCAATACAGTCTGTAAATTCTTTTAAAAATTTTTATTTTTAAATATGACTCCAAAGTGTAATGAAAACTGCTGCCCCTAAGTCAATTAGCATCATCTTTCCCTCTGTCCGCCAGTCTGCAAGAACAAAGTGGTTTTAGTGACTAATATGCTGGAAGAGCAGCTGCTGACATATCTACAGTCAAACCCCACCACAAACCTCTATTCAGCTGTCTGCATTTATGCCTTCACTCCAAAACACAGGCCAGGATAAGAAGGCAAGCAGCATCTGAAATGTCCTTTTAGAGTCTAGAAAGAAAAAAGCTCCCTCTTCCAGGCCTTTTTTTTTTTTTTTTCCCCCCCCCCCGACAATATCCTCATGTGAGGGGTACAAACGCAGGGAGATAGGTTAATCCCCTTAAGGTTTGTTAGAATCACAGAATCATACAAAGGTTTGGGTTAGAAGGGAACCTAAGATCACCCAGTTCCAACTCCCCTGCTATGGGGAGTTGCTCAAAGCAACTCCTTCCATGAGGAGGTTGCTCAAAGTCTCATGCAACCTGGCCTCGAACACCTCCAGGGTGGAGCATCCACAACTTTGCTGGGCAAGCTGTTCCAGTGCCTCACTATCCTCACAAGAAAATATTTATTTCTAGTACCTTATCTAAATAGGGACCATCACTGTTCACAACAGAGAAATGCAGTCTTCCCTGTTTCTGGTTAAAATCAGGGTCTGATTATGGCACAAATGTGAACCCAGCGGTCTCTGTATGAGCCGTAGAATCACTTGGTTGGAAAAGACCTTTGAGATCACAGACTCCAAGTGTACCTGTCCAGTATTAAATCATATCCTTAAGCACTTCATCTACCCATCTTTTAAATACTTCCAGGGATCGTGACTCCAGTATCTCCCTGGCCAGCCTCTGCCAGTGCCCGATAACCCTTTCAGTGAAGAAGTTTTTCCTTATGTCCAACGCGAGCTTCCCCTGGTGCAACTTGAGGTCACTTGCGTGCATACGTATAAATTTTCCCACGAATCTTATGCATATTCTATTAATTTCCAGGGACTGATTTTGATGTTATTATAAACTTCTCAACAGCCAAATCTCTTGTTGATTTGGAGTTCTCTGCCTGACTTTGCATTTGAGACAGGGAAAGTCTGCAAACAGAGGTGATTAGAGAAGAGACATAGGTTCGGCACAGATCACGCTGAACTCAAGTTGTTATCTGTGAAAGAATGAACAGTGTCTGGAAAAACACTGTTTGAAAGAGAACATGCTATCAGAGGGACGCTCTGCCTAACTTTCAAAAATACCATGACCTAGATGAAACAACTCTATTTTAACCTAAACTTCCTGATTTCAATACAGAATGGGGGGTGATGTTATTTAGAGCTGCCCTGCAGAGGACTTGAGGGTGCTGGTCGATGAGAAGCTTGACATGAGCCAGCAAAGTGCATGTGCAGCCCAGAAGGGCAACTGTATCCTGTGCTGTATCAAAAGAAGCGTGGCTAGCAGGTCGAAGGAGGGGATTCTGCCCCTCTATTCCTCTTTTGGAGTATTGTGTCCAGTTCTGGAATCCTCAATGTAAGAAGGAGATGGAGCTGTGGGAAATGTGTCCAGAGGAGGGCTATAAGGATGATCAGAGGGCTGGAGCACCTTCCCTATGAGGACGGGCTGAGAGAGTTGGGGTTGTTCAGCCTGGAGAAGGCTCAGAGAAGACCTTACAGGGACCTTCCAGTACCTGAAGGGGCTACAAGAACGCTGGGGAGGGGCTGTTTACAAAGGCTTGTAGTGATAGGACTAGGGACAATGGGTATAAACAGGAGAGGGCCAGATTTAGACTAGACATGAAGAATTTCTTCACCATGAGTGATGAGGCCCTGGCCCAGGCTGCCCAGGGAAGTTGTGGCTGCCCCATCCCTGGAGGTGTTCAAGGCCAGGCCGGATGGGGCCTTGAGCAGCCTGGTCTGGTGGGAGGTGTCCCTGCCCACGGCACGGGGGTTGGAACTGTATAATCTTTAAGGGCCCTTCCAACCCAAGCGATGCTATGACTCTAAATCAAAGACAATCCACTTTTTCCAGCAGGACGCGCTCATCGTTTCGGCGCTCGGCACAGAGCGGGCAGAGGCCGCACCCCCCCCTACAACGGGCCCCGCGGCCTCCACGGCGGCCCCGCTCCCCGTCTCCCTCCATCCCCCGCTTCTTTCCCCCCTCGCTCACCGGATCGGGGGTTTCCACCACGTCCTTGACGGCGCCGCCCATGCAGGGCAGGCACAGCCCCATGGCGAGCCCGGCGAAGCCGAGGCGGCGGCCGCTGGGCAAGCGCCGCGCCCGGGCAGCACCGCCCCGGCCCGGGGATCCTCCCCTCGCGGCCGGCGGAGGCCGGGGGGGCGGGGAAAGGAGCCGCCGGAGGGCCCTGTCGGAGGTTGAGGGCGCTGGCGGCCTTTAGTCGAGTATGTGCAATACGGCTGGGTGGTCTCGGTCGGTTTTGTGCAGCGAGACAGGAGCTGGGGGCGGAAAATGTTCCCACTTAAATGCATAGGTGCACATTTCCCCAGAAAACATGCGTACTCATACTTGCCAAGGACTGATTTTAACGTTATTAGGATCTTCACAACAGGCAAATCTCATGCTACTTTTGAGCTGGCTCCAGCTCTCTGCCTGACCTTGCCTTTAAGATAGAAACAGACTCCAAACAGGTGGTTACGGAAGACACACCTGTTCAGCACAGATCCTGCTTCACACAAGGCGTTATCATCTCCAAAGAACGAACAGTGTCTGGAAAAAACACTGTGATACCAAAAATGCCAGCAAATGATACATGCATTTTGGTGTTTTAGGATACGAGCATCCTTTAATCAGGCCTGGGCAACATTAGGGAGCGATCTCCATTGATTCTGTGCAGCGAGGCAGGAGCTGGGGACAGAATAGATTCCTCCCTGATACACGTGTAAATTTTCCCATTAGTCCTAGCTGTATTCTGTTACTTTCCAAGGACTGATTTTAATGTTATTATGAACTTCTCAACAGTCAAATCTTTTGCTGATTTGGAGCTTTGAAGCCAACTGTATCTGACCCTGCATTTGAGATAGGGCAGGGTTGCAAACAGAGGTGATTACAGAAGACGACGCATCTGTTCAACACAGATGTTACTTCACACAAGGTGTTATTCTCTCCAAAGAATGAGCAGTGTTCTGGTGGGTCTCTTCCAACCTGGTTATTCCATGATTCTATGAAAAAACACTGTGATACAAAGCAAACACCCTTTAATCAGGCCTGGGCAATATGAGGGAGCAATCTCCATCAGTTCTGTGCAGCAGGGTAAGAGCTGGGGGCAGAATATAGTCCCACTTAAATGCGTATATGCACATTTACTCAGAAAGCATGCATATTCATACTTGCCAAGGACTAATTTTAGCTTCATTATGATCTTCACAACAGGCAAATCTCATGCTACTTTTGAGCTGGCTCCAGCTCTCTGCCTGACCTTGCCTTTAAGATAGAAACAGACTCCAAACAGGTGATTACGGAAGACACACCTGTTCAGCACAGATCCTACTTCACACAAGGCGTTATCATCTCCAAAGAACGAACAGTGTCTGGAAAAAACACTGTGATACCAAAAATGCCAGCAAATGATACATGCATTTTGGAGTTTTAGGAATCGAGCATCCTTTAATCAGGCCTGGGCAACCTTAGGGAGTGATCTCCAACTGTGCAGTAAGACAAGAGCTGGGTACAGAGTATAATTCCTACTTCATAGAGTTGGTAGGTTGGAAGAGACCTCTGAGATCATAGAGTCCAACAATACCTGTCCACTACTAAATCACATCCCTAAGCACTTTATCTAACCCTCTTTTAGTACCTCCAGGGATGGTGACTCCACCATCTCCCTACGCAGCCTCTTCCAGTGCCTGATAACCCTTTTAGTGAAAGAATTTTTCCTAATATCCAGTATTAACCTGGGCTTTCCAAACTGGGCATAGGGAGTCTTGCTGTCATAGTGGAAATTAATCAGGCTTATGGAAGAGGGAGCAGAAGGAGGGTCACCTGCTGCCTGTCCCTCACTAAGGAGGCTGAGATTGGCTGTAGGAGT
The DNA here is from genome assembly GCF_032191515.1 of Phaenicophaeus curvirostris. Lineage (NCBI taxonomy): Eukaryota > Metazoa > Chordata > Aves > Cuculiformes > Cuculidae > Phaenicophaeus > Phaenicophaeus curvirostris. Next base: position 6,013,552 of record NC_091396.1, read on the forward strand.
GCGCAGAACCTCTAGCAGAGCAGCTGGGCTATGTTTTATTGTCCTAGGAGCTGCAGCAGAGGTAACTTTCTTACTGCATGGTGTGGTGTGTTATGATTTAACGTTCTGCTTTGTAATTAAAGTGTTTGTTATTATTTTTCTTAATTTTTAAAGTATCAAGACACTGTTGTGGTTATGTGAATTAAGTACTTAGTGTTTGTCAAGCTTCAATTTAGGACTGAGGGGTTCTCAGCTGGTTGCAGTACCCTGTTTGATGCATCAGGTAGATCATAGAATCATAGAATAGTTTGGGTTGGAAGGGACCTTAAAGATAATCCAACACATAACTTAAAAGGTGAGTGGCTTGAGAAAAACTTGAGATCTTTTGAAGTGCCTGCATAAGGCAGTCAAAAAGCTGTTTATTGAGAAGCAGCAGAAATACGGTAACAACTTATTGTTGTGTAAAAATAGGCTGTAGATGATCACTGAGGGTTTTCAAGGCTGATGTTTTATTGCTGAAGTTTTAGGGGTAATGTATCAATAGAGTAATTTAAGTTGAGGTCCTTTAGTAAATCCCAAAATGAGGAATTCTGGCGATGTGTAGTTTGAAGTGAGTTCAACAGGCACTTTGTGTGTTTGGATACACTAATAGCTTGAAAACTAGGTATTAATTCAGATTTTTGGGGTAATTTGGGCTCTGTTTGAGTGAGGAGTTGGCCTTGTTATATTCCAAGAGCCTGGTAAGAATTGATAGAGAGCTCTTTGTGGTGATGGGGTAGCTGATTCCCTGATGTGGTTGTGTGATAGCGCTAGTAGAACACCAGCCTGTCCTTTGGTTTTTTGGCAATTCACCTGCATTGCTTCAAGAAACATACCTGGAAACACGTGGTAGCAATTACCTGTCGGTCTTTTCTTAAGAGAGTCTCCTAATCCTTACTGTTCCATCTCTGTTTTAATTTCTCCTGCAAACTTACTCTCTATATTGGGTATGAATAGTGCAGAGCTTCCCTCTTGCCCCCTTTTTGAGGCGAATTTCGCCTTAATAAACACAGCATTGATCACTGGAGAGAGCTAAGAATGTCCTTCTCTATTAAGGGTTGCAATGCTCTTTGATTAATTGCATGCTGAGTATTTTGTGATGCAGTGAGATGAGAAATATTAATGTCTGGTAGCTCAGTAGTAAGAGGATAATAGGATTTTTTTTTTTTGTTCATTTGTTTTAATGCTTTAGGGGCATTTTTGTCCACTTCCCCCACCCTGCCAAATGATATTGCAGTGGAATGACTCATAACTTATGCAATCAACTTAAAACCAAAAAACAGCCATGCTTAACACTGACATTAATAGTGGTAGTACATTGCTTTCAAATGGGGCTGCTAGGCTGACTGATTCGATTTGTACGCAGTGAGTTTTAAATATCTAATTTAACAAAAATTATGTACTGAAAATGTCAGTGACTTTTCTTCATCTTTCTGGCAGCTCATTAGAAGATTTGGCAATTTGTAATCTGTTCATTTATAACGGTTTATTTATGGTGGCATTTGTGCAAGAAAGGTATTGAATTGTGTCTTAATCTGAATGTTAGCAACATTGCGTCTCTAACTCTTATCATCTCGAAATCCAGCTGGTGGCACTGTTGACACAAAAATGTCCTGTATTTCCTGAATCTATAACCACCACACCTGCGATTTATTGTTTTGTTTTGATATTACAGGCAGTGCGGCTTTGAATAGGAATGAAGATGCTACTATCTGTTACATTTCTGGAAGTGTCAGGAAGTTTTTTATGAGTTCTGACAAGAACCTCAGGGGGGAACAAAAGGCAGCTTTTACCCTGCTCTGTTGTATGTTCAGGATAATGCAGGTAGAAGGGAAATTGTTTCAAGAACCCTGTCCAAGTGACTCACAGGTTGATGACTTGTCACTTCCAAGGTGAAAATTAGTCTTTACATGTACTCAATCTGCCCATAAATGTCTTTTTCAATACCTCAGACTTCTGAAACACTTCATGTTGTTATGCCATTACAAAGGAGACTCTATCAAGTGCAAGTTCTAAAGGGGCACAGCAATTGTGTTGTTGATCTTTGAACACGGGCACTTATTGATAGTGGAGGATTTGTATTGTTGCTTTTGCACATAAACCTAGAGAGAGAATCCAGTTTTGGCTGATAGTTTAGAAATTTATCATGTTCATTTCATTATTTAAAAAGAAAAGTAAAACTCACTAGTAATTAAAATATAGTTGGGATTTAACTTGGAATGTTTAGTTGCTTATCATACCTCTCTTCCAGCTAGTAAAATTTGAATTTTAAATGTTGGGAATCTTTCTTCAAGAAAAGGCAGTTGACTGTAAGAGAGGCTGTGACCCAGTCGTAATTGTAGTTTGGGAATCAGCAGTACTTGCTTTTACCATAGGCAGCTTTTAAAGCAATGAACCCATCGAGCCCTTTCCAGGAAAGGCATGGAACAGCTTAGTGCCAGGCTGTCTACTGGAAAAGTAATTGCAGCATCTGTGGGTGTTTATATAAGTCTTTGTGGCTCTAATATGTTACTCTCTAGTTGTTAGCCATCAGCTGCAATATCAATAGGAAAGGGCTGAAGCTACTCAATACAAACGTCCCACTGATTTCCATGAGAGTAAGCACAAACCTAATGGGCAGTGACGTGATGTGAAATGGGCGTCCGTCAGGTTTGGTTAGCAAGCCTCCAAGCCTGATGCTCTCCACAGCAGTTGTACTAAATCAGTCCCACTTCAGTTACTTCTTCTCTGGCTGTATGTTGCATGTCACCATCCTCTGAGTAGTAAATTAAAGGGGAAAATCAATTTCTGGTTGTTGAAGTGTTCTTGTCTCTGCGTAAATGCCACCTGCAATGCAGGGGAACATACTATGCAGTCCTGTCAGTTACAGAAGAGCAAGCTGGACTGGAACAGATCACTTCCACCTCTGTCCTGTTCTCTTTAGAGCCATTCAAGTGCTCTATAAAATATGGATAATCCAGCCGATACATGGTTAGCCATAACAAACAGGCAGGCTCTGCTTCACCTTAGGTGTGTTGAATATCTTGCAATGATGCTGGATTCAGATTCTCAGCTGGTTTGTTCTGGGCCCTTTCTTCTCGAGGAGGGGTTCAAGAACAGACGCATGCAAAAGGCTGTTACTGGAGACACAGGCTCTGAGTACTGATGTAAGATATTAATGAACAGTGGGACTCTGATGGTTTTTACTCATAATGTTTTATTTATATATGGGGAGGCTGATTGCTGTCACAGAGATCGTGAAATCTTAAAACCTGAGTTAATTCTCAACTCGGTACCCTCTTAGTAGTTCCATCAGAGTCCATGGTATGTCAAGATAAGGATCTGTTCTTACTGTTCCCGAATCAGGGTCTTAATTATAATAATTGCTTGTGGGCCAAGAGGAAAGAGACAGTTTCATAGCATAAGCACAATATAGTGCCTCAGTATTTTGTATCTTTTTATAGGTCTGTGTCTCAAGACTTGCGTGCGATAAGAACTGATTTGTACCTGTCTGCAAACATGACACGAAAATTTCTAGACAGCATCAGGTTTTGGACAGTATAAAAAACTAGTTCTGAAATCACTAATTTTAGAAAAATAGATGTGCGTAGTAGAATATTAGCAGTGAAATGATGTAGGGAGGACATGGGATCTGTAAGGAGCAGTTAGATGAAAATGTGCTGTTAATATTTCAAAACAGATTAAATGTTCTGGTTCTCAACATAACTGAAAGTTTGAGAGTTGTTTTAAAGAATGTAGCAAAGCCATTTTTTAAAAAAATATTTTTCTAGCTCATTCTAATCAGAGGTGAGTGAATATGGTGCATTGCTTAATTATAGATTATGGATGCAGATATTCAATGTTCGCTTCATGAGTTTTCTCAAATGTCTTTTTTATATGTTAGATTAGGGGTTGCTGTGAATGTCAGACTGCAGTGCAAGCTACATATGATCTCTGAGAGTACAACTTCTGTTGAGGTCCATGAAAGCTGAGCTTCTTTAAGCTATGGCTTGACTTCAGAAGCTTTCAGCTTGCTAGTTTTCCTTCATTAGCAATGAATCCTTTTCCATTAGTTTCCCATCTTTCCTCATGGCTTGTCATGATCTGCTTCACAGAAGCAAGACAGCTTTTCAGATTTAAGGATGCTGCTAGCTGGTGACTTAAAACTTCTGCACTGCATACAAGCCTTCTGTCTATACATTTTCCTTCTGTGCAAAAAAAACCATGCACACTGAAATTTCTGGGAAAATTCAATGTACAACTCAGTGGCATCGTATCCTTGAATACTATCTGTTAAACCACACACATGTCCTGCTTGACTGTCTGTCCAGCATCTAATGATGAACTCTGAATCCTGGTGAAGCTCCTTCAAATTTCTTTTGTAGATAAACCAAAAAAATGCTGTAGGTACTGTGCTGAACATGTTCATATGATCAGTCCAGAATACCTCAGACAGAAATCAGGGGCTGCCAAAAGAACATCTGTTTACAGTCACCTCTTCTAAGGATAAATTTGCATCGTGAAATAGCTTGTGCTTGAGTACAAGGGCAGTTAAAACTGAGAAGGAAGATTTCACTGCGTTTTAAGGTCAATTTGCACTCCGCTTGCCTTTGTGGTGACACTACACAGTTTGAAAAATCACTGTGCGATAGACTCCTTTCCAAGATATACAGCCATGCATATGCTTTCTCCCTCTAGCATGTTAGGAGAGATACGCTTTGTGTTACTTGGCATAAAATAACCTCTAAAGCAAATAAATGCAGCCCATTTTCCCACGATTGGATAAGGATGAGAGCAGATGATTTTTGGCCTTTGTACATTCAGCTTGCTTTCTGTAAGCACCTGGCACTCTCTAGCCCTGCCTGGGGCACCAGTTTGAAATTTTGGGTACAGAATGGAATTAAGCTCTTGCGCATCTGTCTTCTGCGTGTCTACTAACCCTCACCAGTTTGAGAAGGGGGTCACAATGTGTTCCCTGCCATAGTGTCTCTCTTCCTGGAGACTTGTACAGCTTTAACGTAATATATTAAAAGGTTGCGTTGTTGAATTTTGTCCTCAAAATTGGCTTCATTCAGATGGTCCAACGCTTTCCTGTTTGGGTCTTTTACTGATTGACTGCTCTTTATCATGGATCATATTTTAGAGTTTCCTCTTCAGACTTGAGAAATGATTAGGCCTTTGCAATGAGGGTGACATATAAAGAGTAGGGCTGTAAGAGCTGGGGCATCCTACAGAGTCTTCTAGGCTGTGGTATTTTCATACAGAAGTGCACTTGTACTCTTGGCATGTATGTTTTGCTTTGTATTTTTAAAACCTTTTGCATCTGCTCAGTGGGGAAGACTTGGATTCAGTTACATGTTTTAAAGCGATATTGCAGTATGGGGAAGGAGGAACCCAAAAGGAAGTTCAACAAGGCGAAGCGCAAGGTCCTGCACCTGGGTTGGGGCAATGCCAAGCGCAAATACAGGCTGGGCAGAGAATGGATTGAAAGTAGCCCTGCAGAGAAAGACTTGGGGTGCTGGTGGATGGTAAGTTTAGCAGGAGCCAGCAAGGTGTGCTTGCAGCCCAGAAGGCCAACTGTATCGTGGGCTGCTTCAAAAGAAGTGTGACCAGCAGGCTGAGGGAGGCAATTTTGCCCCTCTACTCTGCTCCCATGAGACCTTACTTGGAATACTGTGTTCGGTTCTGGAGTCCTTAGCACGAGAAAGACATAGATCTGTTAGCTCTGAGTCCAGAGAAGGGCTACAAAGATGATCAAATAGCTGGAGGAACTCCCATGTGAGAACAGGCTGAGAGAGCTGGACTTGTTCAGCCTGGAGAAGAAAAGGCTTTGGGAAGACATTATAGCAGCCTTCCAGTATTTAAAGGGGCTGCAGGAAAGCTGGGGAGGAGCTCTATATTAGGGAATGCAGGGATAGGGCGAGGGGTAATGGTTTTAAGCTGAAAGAGGGGAGATATAGCTGAGATATTAGGAAGAAATGTTTTACTATGAGGGTGGGGAGGCACTGGCACAGGTTCCCCAGAGAAGTCACGGATGGCAGGCTGGATGAGGCTTTGAGCAGCCTGATCCCGTGGAAGGTGTCCCTACCCATGGCAGGGGGCTTGGATCTAGATATTTAAAGTTTCTTCCAACCCAATCCATTCTATTATTCTTTGCATTTATTTTCCTCTCATCTTGGAAATGTGACTTAAAAATTAAGCCTTTACGCATTTTCTGGACCAAAGCAAAGCATCAAAAATTGATGTTTGCAGTCGACAGATGCTGGAATATCTGACAGCATATGTGGCTGCAATCTACCTTTTTTTCTCCTTTGTTTTTGGTATAGAGTATCAGACTAGATCTTAAGGATAAAACTTTAATTGGTAGCTATGTAATCCTGTCACCAATACCCATGGGTGCATGTTTTCTGGCATGTGTCTTCTATGTTGATATTCCATGGCCTCTTCTGTCATATGGCAATCTGTTTGTGTGACTCCATGAATGCAGCAATAATTTTTGGCTTAATTACCTCTATGGTAGAAGAGAAGAAAATACCTTATCTTTACCTAGATACATAGACTGTGCCTAGTGATAAATTAATGAGTTAATGATATTAGGACTTAATTTACAGTGTACTGTCACATCATAGTCCAATGAATAGAAATCAAAAACCTCAAAGTAAATCAATTATATAACATTATAACAAGTTCTAGAATTTTCTAATAATTAGACTTGTCAGACCTGTATGGAAAAACATGAACATTTGCCAGACCGTTACAATGAATATTTACAATTATAGTATATTGCTTAACAATAAATGAATTATGCCTTTTCTTTATTAACCCATTTGAAATTGAGTGTTTTGTAAGAAGTAATGCATCTATGCTTTCTAAATTTATTTAAACAACTTGTTTCTGGTGTGACTGACTGTATTTAATGAAGGCTGTAGGAATAATTGAACAGAAATTATCGTGAAGGTCATATAGGCTGTTTCCTGATAACCATAGTGAAATTCAGGAAATAGTAAAGGTGTGGAAAACTCCCAGAACTTTGCCTGTGCATCACATTACCCACAAATCTTGTTGCAGTAAGTTGTCTTTATTCACTGATGTTCCAGAAATAGTTGCTGTAGTTTTTCAGGACACAGCAGTCTCTGCAACTGTTAATGTTTTAAACCTGTACTAGAAGAGAATAGCAATGGGAAGAGGATTTCATGTTCCCATGATTTACTGTCCTCTGATATACATTCTTGGTGAATCAAGCATATTCTTATTAATTACCAACTAAAGTGCAAACAAGCAGGCCATGAGCCTTTCCAGGGAAACAATTTTTTGACCATGGCAGCATATACATGCACACACGCATTTATAAACATACATAAATGCTTACATCATAGAACAACCAGGTTGGAAGAGACCCACCGGATCATCGAGTCCAACCATTCCTATCAGTCACTAAACCATGTCCCTCAGCACCTCGTCCAGCCATCCCTTAAACACCTCCAGGGAAGGTGACTCAACCACCTCCCTGGGCAGCCTGTTCCAGTGCCAAATGACCCTTTCTGTGAAAAATTTTTTTCCTAATGTCCAGCCTAAACCTCCCCTGGCGAAGCTTGAGGCCATTCCCTCTTGTCCTGTCCCCTGCCACTTGGGAGAAGAGGCCAGCTCCCTCCTCTCTACAGCCTCCTTTCAGGCAGTTGTAGAGAGCAATGAGGTCTCCCCTCAGCCTCCTCTTCTCCAGGCTAAATGACACGAAAGTGAGAAGTTTGCTAGGAGGGTAACAAAGGAATTTTTCATTGCTATAGAAACTGAGAGTTTGCTTTGTCTCCCAGGCACAAAGTTTGGTGGTTCAAAATGGGCTGGTTGGAGCACCGTTAATTTGCTTGAGAAAGACACCTTGTAGCTGTTCCTGAACTGAACAGGCGGTCCACTACTTTAAAATGCTGATCACGGAAGAGGTACGGGTGCACCTTGTCAGAAGAAACTAACACAATAGTATTTAATAAGTGCATTCCTTCATCCTGTGACATTTTAGCATTTATACTCCCACATTTCGTGTCTTGCCAGCATTTCAACTTTCACATTCTTTTCTCTCAGCTCCTTCCCATCATTTTCCAACTACTTTTGTCAGGGATGATCTTGCAAAACACCCTGTCCGTGTAGTGACCCTTGGAAAAGTACTGTCTCAATTCTGTTTCTACATGCACTTGTTACAGAAAGAGGTGTTTATGTCACTGTTCAAGTTCCCTGGCACTTAGCATGACGAGAGTTCAGCTTTTTCTAACGCTGACAAACTCAAGCTGCTTGGACTGATATTCATCAGGTGGGTGTTTGCCTCAGGCTGCCCTTCTTCAAGGAGCTTCAGCAAAAAGTTTAGCTAGGATAAGTAGTATTTGAGAAGCACCGAGTCAGATGCTTAGTGCAGAAAACTTCCCTGAGAAATTTTTGTGTGCCAAAGCTCTTTAGCAAAGGCCTTGCCCTGGTGAGAGGGGTGTGACTTGTCCTGCTGCATGGACAGATGCCAGCCCTGTGGCAACTCCAGGTGTTGGTTAACCTTGGGAACGCATGGGAGTTTTGATGACCGGTTGCGGGGGGAAAAAAAGCTGTGCAGGTGGAAGAATAAGTGGGAAATATAATTGCTTTATGCTGGCTTGCACTTCAATATTCTTGACTATATCTTTGGAAGAAGCACTTGCTATTTTTAGCTGGCTGCAGCAATTAAAAAGAAATTCTGTCTTTTCTGTGAACTGGAGATCAAATCAGAATCTCGTTAGTATAATGTTTCCATGGCAACATTTTGTGTGTTTATTCTATACAGTTGAATTTGGGTTCAGATAAACTTTGTTCCATGCAAGTAACAATTTATTGTTTTAAAAATTGAATTAAAACAAATATGCTCAGCTACTGTAGACTGTGTACATTTTGGTGGGATGTTGGTCCTAACGCTGAATGTGAGTCACTTCCAATAGATAGTTGACTACAAATAAATGGGAATTATATATTTCTCTTTAGGCCTACCCAGTTATCAGTCAGACTTTCTCTGCGAGCGACTCTTCAGGCTATCAAAGATGAGTCTCTCCTAGCATTATGGATTATGCATACTCTGCTACAAATCATGGTTATAGCACCTGTAGAAAACCGTGCCTTGGAACTAACAGGCTTGTCCTCCATATCCATAAGGACTCAAGGAATCTCAGTGAAATCCAGACTGCAAATGAATACACATCTTACATGTCATTGCAAGTTTGCAGTTTATTCCAGTATATTTTCAAACCAGGTATAAAATGAAGTTGCACAAAGTATGAATCTGAGGTGCAACCAAAATAGTTGGCTGCATTATCAAAATCTTATATCGTATTACAGGAGCCACTGAACTGCAGCAGTATTAGATATGGAGTGGTCTCTACCAGAACAATCAAACAGTAATATGGCACTGTGGAAATTGTTAACGCTACAGGTCTTTCTGCTTACTGCAGTGATTTCCTGAAAACAAACAAAATATCAAAGAAAAGACAGTAATGAGCACATCATCCCAGATGAATTCTATATTCTAATCGACCTTTGTAAAACATTTGTAGTACTGGCTTACTGGGATATATTTTCAATACTGCTATTATACTTTCTATTCATCTCAGTTTTTAGGTAACTTGTCAATGACTAATTTCAGCTGATATTTAATATATATTCGTATATATAAGCAGAAAAAATGCAACTGGTGTAACTTGTACCTGTATTTAAGGAACTTGTAAAGCCAGAGACTGATCTCAAGGGTATGAGCTGTACTCACAAGATGGTAGTTCTCCATCAAATTAATGAGAAGTATGCCCAGCATCTTCCAAAGCAGTGTTATTGATTTGCTATGTAAATTGAAAATGATCTTCCACAACAGTTTCAACCTGGCGCGTTTCCAAAATAGTATTCTAAATTATGTTTGGAATATATTTTTATTTGGTACTTGAAATGGAAATCTTGTAAAGGAATCTATGCATTCTACAATCTCTCTCTTTCTTTCTCTGTGTATATATATATATATATAAGTGCCCACGTGAACACACACATGGTTGTCAAGTGAGATGTTATGACAAGTGCTGTCATAGCAGCACATCTTCTGTATTGCGCGCTTGCAGGAGCGTAAATTAAAGCAAGCCAAGGGGGATGCTGGTGAGCACAATCCAGAAAGCCAAGACATGACTTGGAAAAATACCAGTGGAAATTATTTTTCAACCATGAAAATATAAACTGATACATGAGAAACAGAAGAGGAACAATACAGTACCATTAAATATCTGATTATCTGTGACAGAACTTAATGGGAAGCAAATAATCAGTGTATCATTTGAGCACAGATGTTTCTGAGTGTCTCGGGAGTTACATCTAGAGATCTGAAGAATGGCTTGTATCTCTATTCTTAACATGTCATTCTAAAAGCCAGCAGCGGATTGTTTGAGCGAAAGAAGAGTTTGTAATAATCAAGATCCCAAAACTCTACTTGTATTTTTCAACAAAATAAGCTGTCCAAGGGATTTAATTATGTAGAACCTACCTTTAGGTATGAACAGTAGCACAGACCACATACTTGTATCATTAAAGCAACCGATAGACTAAATTTTGGTTTTCTTATTTATTAGTAATAGCTGCCTGTTGGCTCTCCCTCAAGCTTGCTATGGTCAATTTAAGGACTACAATTGCCAGAAACATGTTTATAAAATTGAAGATGTGCTTCACTGGCTTAAAACTGGGCTGATTATTAAGACTGATGCCTTTTAATGGAAAAAATCTTGGCCCAAGTAACTTGGCATGAAATGAGAAACCTCATGAAGCCCTGGTGAACTTTGGGAACTGTTAAATCTGATCGTTTATTGTGGGGGGAAGACTTGGCTATAGCTTTTATGTTTAAGTTGCTGTTGCCTGTAAGTTACAGACCAGTCATCTTCTACTTGATCATACCATTTGCTCTTTCTTAGTGTCATTAAATTTAGTTGCTTTTGGGGAAGAAATGTGGTTTAATTGAGATTTTAATGTGTTCACATACTCCCTAGTTCCACCGGTTTTCTTTTATAATGAAAGTAGGTTGTAAGTTAAACTGCGTCTGACTGTTGTTCTAATGAAGTCCTGCAGCATATGCTCTTGAGCATGGTCTTTCATATCTTTTAACCAAATTCCATAAGTAAAAATGTCTCCTGACTAGTTAATGTAGTGGGGGTTTAAAGCCCATAGTTCACTGATAAATTATTTTTTCTTCTGTCAGCTACACAAAATCTTCAGATATAAAGATAAAGGCTTTTTAGAGGGATTAGTTCAGTGGTATTGAAGAATAATTCTGGTTGGTAAGAACTGATTTTTACGATATTAAAGCTTCCAGGGTCAGTGCTTTCCTTTGTGCTCTTCAGAAAGTTTTGCTATAACATTGTGTACGTGTACGTTCACAGGGTGAAAGTCACTGATCAATTGATCTGAAATGTAATATTTGGAGAATACCATCTTCTTTGGTTACCTCCTGCTTAATGTCAAGCAGTTTGTGTTTACGCTTCTTGGAATCAAAGGTTATTTGACTTGTGGCTAAGATTCTCTTCATTCACTCCTGAACTGTGATGAGCAAGTGGCTATGTAAAAATACTTGTATGTTACATAAAATGTCAGGACCATAAAAACAGGAGCTACTAAACAAAGAATTAGAAGTGATGAAAAGAAAGGAAGAAATAACTTTCCCCATTTTTATAATTATAATCCTTATTCCTAATATTCCTGCAGAAATAACATCATCTATCTGCTGATGTCATGCTGGTGTTTACTATGAGATCCATTCCCAGTGAAACCAGTAAGACATAAACGTTCATACTGATCCATGTAAATTAATTTTGTGGGGAAATTCCTAATGATGATAAGACCCTGTGCTCTAATGTATCAGTTTCAGGTGTCCTTCATTAGCTGCACATTTTGCAGAAATGATACAACTTTACACTGGAGTGGAACCAAGGTCTTTCCTCGTGAACTGCATCCACAAAGACAAGCTCACCCTTCCATACTGCAGAAAATTGCATCTTTCTGGCACCTAGAGCTCTTGGAGGTTTGATGATAGTAATGTATGCTTATTCACCAAGCCTGTGCTTCCATGAGCTCTAGTGTTCTCCTTTTATATCCCTATTATGAAATAAGGACATTGAAGACACAATTCTGCTTTTTAGTGATCCTAAATAGAAAGGAGGTTCCATTATACAATTTCATATGTGCGTAATTATTACTGAGACTGTATTACACCATCAAGGTTGAGAACAAGTCCAAGGAAGCATGCACTGGGCACCTTGAGGCACAGGGTGTTTCACAGGACTTGGCAGGAGGCTCCTGGTGAAGTAAAAGAAATCATGCAGAGTTCCTGAGGACCACCAGCCTGGTACCTGCACTTCAGAATTGACTTCTCAAAACCACTACAAAGTCCTGCAGAGACTGGCTTCTCCCACAGCCTTTTTCAGGTCTCAGTAGGTACGTTGCTATGAAGCATATACCCTCCATGTGACATACATTAATTTCTTGCAAGTGAGAATGTGAAAAAGGCTCTCATATATATATGCATTTATAGTCTGTATGCATATATATGTGTGTGTGTACAAATATATAACATTTTTAAAAGAAGATCATAGAATCGCTTGGTTGGAAAAGACCTTTGAGATACTGAAGAGGTTGGAAATGGTTAATGTTGTTCTTCAGAAATATTGTTTATTTTTCCAGAATGAAGGACAACTGCTTTATTATGGCTGTGGATCCTGTGGTTTCACATGGTAATACATGTGAGATATTTGGGGTTTTACTTTCCTTTTTAGAGCTTTTGTTATTTTTCTTCTCACTTAAGATGTAAATGCGAAACAAACTTCATTTATTGAATCTGTTGAACTCTGGATTAACAGGAGTTGTTAAACTGAGTTGCAGCTCATTTTGAGAGCTATGAAGTTTCACCTCTGTCCCCCTGCTAGGCTGAATAGTAATTTTTAGGATTACCACATAGTGTAAATTCTCTTCAATGTAGAACGCATCATTTTGGATGAATTGCAGCAGAAGCAGTGCTGATTTCTATTTACATGTATTCCCACATTTACTTTTATTTTATATTTGCTGTTCCAGAGGAAGAAATTGAACATAAAGTTGTTTCAAGTTTTTGCACACTCCTGAGTTTGTGTGAGTGAGAAGATGGGTCTGAGTTGAACTCCTTGTCTAATATTGTAGGTCTAATTAAGCTAGTGGTATAATTTACAAATGAGTGAAAAAATCTCAGAGGAGTTAGCTGTGTTTTCATTTTAGGCTAGCCCTGTCCATTTTAATGTAGGTCAGAAAATGGTTTTATTAATTCATGGAATTAAAGAAATTTAAATGGTATTTTTCTTCTGAAATTAATTCCATTATGGAGAGTCCTATGGCATATAAGAGGAATAAAACCAATCAGGTTTTCTACATAAATTACATTAGAAATGTGCATATTTTAAAGGAATGATCTGTTTTTTAAAGAGGGTTTTTGAACCTTTCTCCAAAATTGTATTGCAAGGATAGAATTTTTTGTTCAATGCCAGGAGATGCTTCAGGATGACTATTCCTTTGTGATATTTTGAGAAAACCTTTCACAAGCATTTCCATCATAAGATGTTCTGCTATAATGTAATTTGTGACATTTTCTTTAGGGTGAGTCAGATGTCCTGCAGATTGAATTTAAACATGAGGTGAGAAATATTTGTTTTATTTTAGTAGAACCATAGCAGGGCAGGTAAGGGACGGAATGACTTTTACCTTTTGGATGTTTGAGATGCGCATGAGTCATATCTTGGCTGACCATGACCTGCTTTGAACCACACTGGGGTATGTGGAAAGTTAGTGGCTGCAGGCATAGTCATTCTAGCACTTAAACATAATAGATGATCAAAATGTAGCCTGGCCTTGCTATCAGGCATATACAAACACATAGCAAAAAATGTCTTTTGGAGATTCTATTAGATTACAAGGGAAGCATGCATAAATTGAAATAAAAATAAATTAATATTTTTATTCATAGGAAAGGAATTATTACTTTTTCTATTCTTGGCCATTTTTCACTCTACCATGCCCAGTCAACTCATAAAAATAGATTTCTTATCTTGTGTGTTAGTATCACAACTTTTGTGGTTTGGCTGAGACAGCAGACGTAGAATAGTTTTGATGAATACATACAAGCTTGCAGGTTTAGGACTTGGGCTATTTGACATAAGAGCATAAAGTAAAGTGAGTGCCCCTGTGAGTATTTGAGCTGCTTTGCACCCTGGGCTTCAGATTGTGAGGATATCACTTGTGGGGATTAAAAAAATATACATGATGCCAGGTGCATGTAACAGGGAAGGGGTGAGCTTTGGTTCTGATTTTACAGTAACTCAGCAGAATTGTGGCCAGAAATGAATTATTTTGTATGATGTCTGTAGGTCTGCATTGCTTCTGAGAGCAGGTCCTGAATGTCAGTGCTTCCTCACTTACTTTCTCATCAGAGATCTGGTAGAGAAAATAGTCTTGGGAGTTTGGAAGCGTTGTATTAAATCTGAGAGAGAAGAAATTGAATCATGTCTTAATTCTGTACCACCTAACCCGTGCCTCAGTCCTGGCCCACTGTTTTGCAGAATCAAAGTTAGTCCCCCTGCACTCTAGCCCTGCATCACCACACTTAGTGAAAGGGTATGCAACGCTTACTGTAAGCATGTGCTTACTCATCCTGCCTTTATCCTTTTATTCTAGACTCCCTCCAGGAGAAAAGGTGTTGGTCAAAAATTTAGAAAAAGTTTCCAGATCTTTGGACCAAGGAAAAGCCAAAGGTGAGGTGTTGAATCATAGACTGGTTTGGGTTGGGAGGACCTTAAAGATCAAGCAGTCTCAACCCCCCTGACAGTGGCCGGGACACCTTCCCCTTGATCAGATTGCTGAAGCTCTGAAGAGCAGAATTTAACACATGCTTAATTATTTTAGCTATTCTCCTTGCCATAGTCTGCTTTGATGGCTAACTTACTACCCCTCTGTGTGGGGAATATGGTGCTTAACACAAGGCTTAGCATCCTGTTTTCAGGGTGGATATTCTTAAGTGAGATACAGCAATGTAATTTCTGATGTCAAAATCACTTTATAGCTGTAGTTCTTATGCTATATATATAGACTGATTACAATCTAATGCAGTGTTCACAGATGTCATTATGGGTATATAATGACTTTAACATGCATGACAGCCTGCAGCTGTGGTCTTCCATTGAATAATTTTATTCTAGCAGATCTTCAAAACAACTTCCTCCTGTTTTTTTCTTGTCACTAGGTTTGAGAAAATAAGCTGGAGACAACAATGATTTTCTGAAACATGTCTATTATTAAAAAGCCAGCAGCAATAAGGGTTGAATATTCAGCATATGTGGAATTGCAGTGTCTGCAATGTAATTGTGTCAGAACAGCGTGATGTGCATAGCTGCCCTGTGTGTTGCCATGCTGCTCTTTCCTCCTTAGAAACAAAAGTCCAAAAGACAAGTATAGTCCCCAAGTAACAGCTCTCTTCAAGATCTCTGGAAAGGTTCCAGGCCAAAGGAAATAGTACGTTTTGCGCCCTGGGATGTAAGAGCCTTGGGATGAGGAAGGAAGGGTTTATGGTGCTCAGGTTGTCACTGGTGAGGTTGGCCTTATTGAGGAGGCTTGTGCCTACAACTCACTTTTTGGAGCAACACTCAGGCTGGAGCTTGTGCCAAACACCCATCAATATGCGTAGTGCTTGATCAATATCTAATGTTGCTCCCTCTCATTTGTTCATTCCATAATAAAGCTACAGGACTCTTGCAGCACACCGGGCCATGTTAAGAAGCTGAAATTCAGACTAAAGAAAATAAGACGACTTGGACCCAAATGGAGAGCTTGATGTTAAGGCAAATTTGGTTTATTACCAGGGATTTTTCTGTTGAAAGAGGGATCCTCCTATGAATATGTTACTGGAGTTTAGCCCATGCAACCAAGCAATGAATACTGTTGTAGAATAGTTTGCTACAGAGTAGACTTGTGGCTCCCATGGTGGGCAAAATGGTACAATATTAGACTTAAAACCAGACAGGCTTGTGCTTTGTCATTAGCCAATGTGAGCTATGGTGCTAGAATCAGAAGGCTGACTTCTGTTGTGTTGTGGTCTCTCATACATGTGAAGGTGGGCAGGGTACTGCACTGGGTTTCTGTGTGTCCCTGTCAATGTCCAACCATAGGACCCTACTGCTTTCTACATAGCCCAAATCACTACCCATCTCCATCTCCATCCCTGTGCTTTCAACAGGAAGGCACTTGGGGGAATTTTCTACGTATTAAACACAGTATTTGTTTATAAATGCAGGATCCTCTACTTGTGTTGTCACCCCCATGGGTGGCCTCTGGGACTTAGCTTTTTGCTGTTTGTACAAAGCTCATTCAATCTGAGAGATGTTCTCTGGCTGGATTTGGCCCTATGTTAGATTGTTTGTAATCGTCTTTTGTACCTGAAGTGCTGTGACTGAAGACACAAAATGCTGAAAAATGGTTTTGAAGGTCAAGGTAGAAAAAAGTGCATCTTGTTTTCCTGGAATATTGGAGTGTTCTTTGCCAGGAGACCTGAGAAGTGGTGAGTATGCTTTTTAGTTTTGACTGGTAAATTGTAAAGACATAGCAATTTCATCCAAAGATTACACTTTAAAAAAAAATAAACCGAAGTTACAAACTTTCAGATCAGTTTCACTGCTTGTTTTCTTTGCCTAATTTCTCTTGGATTTTTTGAGTATGGTCAATGCAAAATTATTTATCTGTACTCATGTGTGAACAATATTTATGGAGTTAATTTTTCAAAACAGATGTGTATTAGTCTAATAAAACAGAAAATTTCATTTTATGGTTTGCACAATGTGCTCTTAATATTGAATCCTGACCTTGTACAATTGCCTTCTGTAACCTGCTCTATGGGTTTGATTTTGGTGTGTTTGTTTTATCTCCTTCACAGACTTGCACTAACCTTGCAGCTAATCTAATATTGATTTATTTCCCAGAAGTTTATTGTTTGCAATTGGGACTATTTTTCAGGTTTAATGCAATACTAATTTTTCACTACAAAGGACTTGAAGTATGTGGGTTGCTAAACTGAGGTAGCAAAGACAGGAGATCCACAAGTGTCCCCAGCCCAAGGTCCTCATCTCAGGTGTGAGCATTCCTGAAATACACAGTCATCTCAGCCAGATTTCATAAGACTCTAAAACATAAAAGTAATTATAAGACTCGCAATCAACATCAGTGTACTCATTGCAGTGGGAGAAATCCTGAATGCATTCTGTTTTTATCTTTAAAGGAGAGTTATATCTTTTGCCCAGGAAAGCTTTAGGGGCTCGGTGGTAAGCTAGGAGCCATGAAGTCTTTCCATCCGTAATAGTGCTTACTTCTCAGTCCTGGTACTTCTTGAGTGTGTAATGTATTTTTTTCTGATTCAAAACCAGGTATTTAATTTCCCATTTTAATTACTCTTTAAAATGCATCATCCATCATAGTATTTTAGCATGTGAATAGCCCCTGTGATTGCAGATCGGATCAGATCAGGGTTTACAATAAGGCATTTGTTGAGAAAAACCACTTACAACAATGTAAATATTGTATTCAGACACAATGTGAATCCTCTTGAAATTATGCATTGATTTAGAACAAATGAAAGGATATTTATCTCTTTTGTGTCTCTTAGCACTATATCCTACAGCACAGGAATGCTTCCTACCTCCATTATGTGGCTGTTTCTTTAGCACCTGCATCCTTTCAGACCCCTAAGCTGCAGGCAGGAAAAACAGAGTTTGGGGTTGATCTGCATACTGTTTTGCATGATGAAGAACACTCTAGCTTGAAACTAATATAAATCAGTTTATCGACAAATCTGTGTTGGAGTAAATTTTGGCCCAGTTTGTTGGAACCAGCTAGTATAATAACTTCAAGTTTTTGAGCGAGCTGCTAACAGATATTGCCTTCAGCAAGCTTTGTTTCCTGCTGCTATGGCACCAGGAGCTATTGCTGGTGTTTGTTGATAGACTGTCTGACTCTTGTGGGCTTTGTAATGCCTTTTTAGGTCAAGGGCAGGAGATCATGAGTGCAGAGGGTCCAGCTGGTTTCCTGCTCCTGGACTGCCCTTTGCTCCCATGTCCTGAATTTTTTTTATCAATTCTGTCTCTGTAAGGAATGAAGTGAGGCCTTAGTCCTTTGGGCGAGTCCCCAGTGTCTCAACCCTCCACCATTATAATCTTTATTTTTATGTGAAGAAGAAAGTACTGTTCCTCTTGCTATAAACAGCAAAAACACTTGGAGTAGTCTCTTTCCTATGAAATGCTGTGCCTGGCAACTGCTCGGCTCCTGCCCTACTGTGCTGGTGCATAGTTAGTTTAAAAGGTTGCTGCTGATGTGGTTTTATTAGAGGAGCTGTGAGTTAGCATACGGTTTTTGAAAGGCTGCGGTAAGCCTCTATGATTATTTCTTTCAGCAGCTCATTTCTTGGTTATCGTTGTAGATTATTATTTTTTCCTACTTCAAGAATATTCCCCACAAGCCAATTCCTTGACAAGGAAGGTGGCCCTTATGATGAATGTGGAAACTTGATTTTCAAAACATTGCACTAAAATACCTCCTGAAATTATTTTTGTACACCCATGTATGGCTGCTTTTCCCACTTTTTTTTTTTTCTCTGAAACCAATGGAACATTTCAGTTGGTTCTGTCAAAAAAACTGAAACAGCTATGTCAGGTTTCTGCCTCATGCTGATAAACTTCAGCCTGACAAAGGCACAGGTACTAGAAATAGGTTTTGCAATCAGAAGTCAGAGAAAGCACATCCACTATTATCTGAATTGTGTTTTCTATGTGCATTAAATATAAACAGCCCTGCCTGTGCTCACATGCGCACTCCCTGCAACCAGAGAAAATCCTTCTCTCAAATCGAAACTGGTGCGTGCTTGTGCTTTTCTGTAGACAAGTACAAAGCTGTGCTCACAACCACTTCAGTTTGTGAAAGAAAGGCTCTTTCAAACATGAATACCTTTCTTGAACCCCTCTGTACCTTGAAAGACAAGGATTAAAGAAGCCAAATCTCAGTGAAAATGTTTTGGATAGTGTCAGTGAGCTTTATGCTGCATGCTCATACTTGGTTCTGCCTACATCCAAGGCTTGGAAGGACTTTAATTGGGTGCAAGATCCTTGCAGAGTTGAGGGCAATTCCATGCTGGAACATGGAAATCTCCAGAAACCTAGGGAGCAAAAGGAGTATTCATTTAACCATTTGTTGGAAAGCAGTAATCATTCTTCATATACAGAGTTTTCTCTATTGGCTGTTCCCGATAATTAGATTTATTATGTCTAATATGTCATTAAGGATGAAGTAAGCTAGCCATCTGAGTCACTGCTTTTTGACAAGCCATTCACAAAGCCCTGTCGTGTTTTGCAGCATTGCAAGTTGTTTTGTTTAATGATACTGCTGTTGCATTAAACAATATGAGCTTGCAATTGCTGCTGGTCTGTTTAACTGTTGTGTGCACGCAGAATTATATTTCAGGCACTGAAACTTTCTTTATGTATGTTGTACTCATGCAAATGTTTGGTCTATTACTGGTTTTAGGCAAGTAAACCCTGTAGTCTTACATTTAAATGTAAAGGCCAATTCCTAGAATTGTTTTCCACCTAAAATCGGTAAGACAAGACCTGTAGCCCCTGTTCAGTGAAATATTTGCTTATTTGCAGCTGGATCCTGTGCTGTATTAGCTATTTTCATTCAGTGGATGTACATCCCCTCTTTTCTTTCTCTTTCTCCCAAAGGAAATCTGGCACCTTGTCTGTTCCAGAGGCTGTGAAATATTGGCAGGTTTCAAAACTAAATCTGTCAGCCTCTCTGACAAACAGTCAGTCAAAGGGCAGACACGTTCCTATCGCTTTCTCTGAAACCAGCCAGCTTCGTGCTAGAGAGAAATTGGCTCCATGAAATAAAAGCTGCAACAAGACATTTCCCAAAGTGCTGCCTATGAATGTGCATTAATGTTGAAGACTGCGCAGACTGTATCTCAAGCGCACTCTGCCACTTCCAGAAAAGGAAGAACAGCAGAAAATCAGACCTGTGATACTGCAAGTCTTTTCTTTATGCCAAGAGGACTCCCTGCTGGTTGTTATTCAACTGGCTCTGGGATCATACATTGAACTATGTTGAGGAGGTCCAGTGCAGCTGCTTTTGCCTTAGTTCTGGAGGAGCAGACTCATCCAGTTTTATTTTTTTTTAGTTTTCCAGTGCTTTGATGGAGGATTTTGACTTGATGACCAAAAAGGCAGGTGTTTTCTTTTGAGAGGGAAAAATGAAGCATGGTCTTTGTCTAACTTCACGTCACTCTTGTATCTAATGCAATCTAGAATGGTTTGGGTTGGAAAAGACCTTTAAAGATTATTTAGGTCCAGCCCCCCTGCTGAGGGCAGGGACATTTTTTACTGGATCAGGTTGCTTGGTCAGTGGGGTGTGAAACATTGGTCCCATGTGTCTGCAAGAATGTGACATAAGAATGGTCCTTGGGCTTTCAGTCCAGGCTTATGGTGATGTGGGAGAACACGCCAGAGCATTTAACTTGTGTTTCTTGGCCTTCATTGTGAGACCTGGACAGTCCAGGCATTTAGAGTGGTCCTGAAATCAAATCAATTGCAACTTGAAGGTTTGCAAATGATAATCGTTTAACTCTTAGCTTTGGCCAGCTACTGTTATTTCACTAAAAAAAAAACCAAACCAAAAAAAACCTACTTCAAATAATAGATGAATTTTTAATTCTGATTAGGAGACCATACTCTTGGAGGTTTCTAGTGATGTAGTAGTAATAATCCTGGCATGACATCATTTAATCATTCAGCCTCTGACTTGTCTATTTGTCCTGGGTTCAGCTGGGGTAGAGTTAATTTTGACAAGAAGCTTGGAGGGGGCACTGCCAGGGCAGCTGACCCAAACTACGCAAAGGGATGTTCAATATCAGTGTGGTAATTGGCTGGGGGGCTTAGTAATCATCAGGTGTCCTGCTTGGGATTCCAAAGTGGGAGCATGCGGGACATCTGTTGTCTGGGCAGTGAGTGGTTTGTGCTGTGTATCATTCACTTTGTATGTTCATTTATTTTTATTGTTTTTCTACTGCTTTGCTATCCTGTTAAACTGGTTTTATCCCACCCCATGAGTTTGATCTTCTTTGTTTCCTATTCTCCCCATTCCACAGAGATGAGAGATGGTGGGGGGAGGGAGAAGTGAGCAAGCATCTGTGTGATTCCTAGTTGCTGGCTGGGGCTAAACCATGACACTGTTCCACTTTCAAAGCTGTCAAAATCACATCTCTTTGGAGATTCTCTCTGTCAGCCGTGATGTTACTTGGTTCCCTTGCCCTGTCCTTGCTACCTTTAAAAGATGAGTTCTAGCGTTTCCATTAGCTGGGAGATTTCTGCCAGAAATGATTTTAACTCTACTGTGCAATGAACAGTTCATTAAACTGGGAAATGATTTTAAAGCCGTCAAGAGCCTGGGGATATCATAACAATCAAGGTTCCAATTGGTCACCAGCTCTAAGGCATATTTCTTATTATTTGCAAGGATCAGGGGTTTGAGTACTGCTTGCAACTTTGCAAACTCTGTGTTTTAGTTTTGAAGTCAACCTTTGATGGTGCTTTCTTTCATTAAGCAAACCTGTAAGCTTAGTCAACAATACTTTTTGAGGGTGGGCAGAACCTATGTCCTTTTCTAAAGCAGTTGTAACATACCTTAATGTATTCTCATGAAGCAGAGACAAGAAATACTAAAATACCACGAAGCAGATTGTGTGTGTTTCTTCTCTGCATGGAAGCAGGAATGGAAGTCTTTCAACAGATTGTTTTCATTAGACTGATAGCCAAATGCTGCAGACTTTCAGAGCGCTGCTTTAAATAAAAAGTGCTTTGATTGAGGTCATGTTCTTTTTGGTGGTTTTTTTTTTCTTTTAAAGACAGAAGTTGATTTTTACAGTTCCATCTGTAAGTGTTTGGAGTCATAGCCATTTGGGAGTGGTTTACCATAAAAATACATTTATGATGATGTAATGTGTAGAAATCGATAACGAGGAATACAAAGAGTTGAGGTCCCAGAAATAATAGAGCTGAGTTATTGTGATAACCCTCTTAAGTAATTCACTCACAATGGAAGGAAGTTCAGTGAATCATATATATCTGTGGGTAGGTGATGCTGTGTGTCGTGCTATCTGTCACGGTATGTTCTTTGCCGCTCTTTGAACATAGAAAATGAACTTTGACTATATCTAAGGAATCCTGATAAATACCTGGCTAATGTAAATGTGATATGAGCCTGAAACAATATATGGAAGGACAATGGGGATGTCATGAACATGTCTTGCCAGTGTTAACCATTGTGATTGCAAAGCATCAAGGTTAATTTTTAGGGAATCCCGTTATGTGTGAGAGATGTTTAAAAAGATTGCCAGAGAGTAGTATTTTTCACTAAAGAGAAAAGTAAGTGATACGCTTTTTAGCACGGAATGGGAATAAGTTGGGAAGGAGATTTTTTTTATCTCTGTTAATACAAAAAAAAAAAGTTTCCTAATGAATTTTGAAAAAGGGTAAACTTGGCACCATGGTTCATGATCTGATTTTCAAAATACTTGAACCTAGCTATTGAACAGGCATGTGCTGTATCTTTCATCTTTCACTTCAGAGGAAAACTTGGTAGGATTTTATGCATTGAGACAAGCATCACCATAGATTCATATTCAGCAGATGATGAAAGGGTGCTGAAATGGTCTCGTTTCTTCCATTATTCTGATGCAGGATGTTAGCTTTGCTATTGAAGAAGCAATATTTCACTTGAATACTCTGTATTTACATGTCAAGTTCCTTAAATCACAGAGAACAGTTTGTGTGCATCAGGGAACTAGAAGACTTCTATTATCTAAAATTTTTTCAGCACTATCGTTAACCCACACTTTAACTATAGCTTTTTCAACTTGCTTATTTGAGCTTCAGAGTGTAATTTATAAATAAAAGCTGTCATGTTTGTCTTCACCACGTGTCAAGATAATCAGTTTCTCCAGTGACTCTGCATTTCACTTTACTTGCTTGCAATGAGAAAAATGGTCACACCTTGGACGTCATTATTTTTTTCATTGTCTGTTTATAAATGACCAGTGTCCATATTTTCCCTTTCTACAAGCATTTTTTTTTAATATGTTCTTAGTGCAGTTAAAAGTCCTGGCTAGGGTGCAGGGTAGATGATGTATTGTAGTGATACCCTGCGTGCAGCTGGACTGAGGAAATACAGGGCTTCTAATGACAGGGCTCTGTGTTTGAAGATCTTCCTCCATCTACTATTTGCTCTAAGAACACTGTACAAATAAGCAAAGCCAGTTCAGAAAACTTCTGTTCAGGTGCAGTGCAGGTTCCTTTTTCTTGCACAAAACCTCTGATAAGCAGAGAAGATGGTATATTGATGTAGTGTTTTCTGTAGCCTGATGCAAATCTGAGGTGTCTATGTGACTATGAGTTGTCAACTGAAATATATTTATTATGAAGCAATAATCTGTCAAACTGGCACAGCAAACATAAATCATAGAAACTATGTGTTGACTTCTTATTTATTTGCTTTGGAAGAAACTTTCCTGCTGATCGTTATCCTATATTTATCACGTCTTTCTGATACTTTGTGTACTTCTAGCTCCTATCTGTGATCATTATGCTGATAATATTTTGAAGTCCTGTCTGAAAATAATGACAGTGTGGAGCAGTTGGACAAATGCAAACTTGTAAAAGTTTAAAAAATTACTCTTCCTGCCCCCCCGCCCATCATTGTGTGAGATATAAGTGTGAAGGAAAGAAACTGAGTGTAATTATTTTGATTGACATAAATGCCATTTTAGCAAAAGTTGGATGAATAAAATTAAGGTTTTTTTTCTAAACAAACTGTTTTTCTGTGTCAGGCAGCTTCTGAATGAACACTGTGAATATCAATAAATATGCTGGTTTGTTGATGCAAGGTCATCATAATGACTTTCAGGGCAAATAATCATTTAAAACAGTATAAGAAACCACACTGAAGTCCCAATAAATAAACAGTATTTGAAAATAACCTGTATAAGTTATCTTGGGAAGCAGAAATTGCTTCCAGTATCCATAACTTCTTTAAAACTGAAATGACATTGCTGCTTCTCCCTGTCCTGAAATGATAGTGATTGTAAAGAACTTTAAGGAGGTGGGGGAAAGTCCTCTGTAAGTAGGTTTCATGTAATCCGACTGCTTTTTTGATACACAGATTAAAGATACTGTCTACTTCCTGACAGCCCCAGGGAAATTTAGCATTCATCACCATACAAAGTAATAAAGTATCTTTTTCATGCTGGATTTCTTGGTTTAGGAGACATTGTTTGCTGCAATACTGTGGGAAAGGAAGCAAGCTCCAAGTGGAGGCGCAGGATTCCGAGCACAGGAACACAGACTCTGCTTGAGAACATTTGTCAAATGATTAGAAATAATTTTTTAAGTTTCACAGCAAAAAAAAAAACCCATGTAAAAAGCAGATTACCAGAGTATTAAGGCACTGCATTAATTCCTTTGTTTATTCTAATATAGGCAACTGTTTCATAAGGCAAAATAGATTAAGTCAATTCAGATAAATACAGCACAGACAACTTCCTGCGCTATTTAGTTTCCTTAAACACTCGATTAACAAGCATTAATATTATCTCTTGTCACCTCAAAGCACTTAAATCTTTTATCGCTTCCTTTGTTTCCTTATGAAAGGAAGACAAGAACACGGTGTAAGAGTCAAGGGCTGAGCTGAGCTTGTATTTGCAGCTCTTCCTGAGGATTTGCTGTATGAGGTGCATTTACTGAGCTGCTGCTTCTGCAGCTGCAAAAAAATAGATGTGGTCATCTGCACTGTTTTCTTTGAGACTTGGTTTCCTTCTGTTTATGTGATGCTATGGTAGCTCTGTAAGCAGTTCTGTGATAGGGGCTATGAAACCATATGATGTAATGGTGATAAATATCAATTGCTCTGACCAAGCATTGTGTGGGGCAGGTCAGAAGGGTAGGTCGAACACTTGATCATCAGTGCTGGGCTGGCACCAGCTCGTGTCAGACCACTGCTGGGCCAAATAGTCATAGACTGGTGAGTGGAAGGCATCCATCTGGGAGATGAACGCGTGATAGGGGCCCTTGCCTTGACTGTCTTAGGTTATCTCCAATGCTTAGCAGGCCAGATAATGAACTTCAGTGAGGAAGTTGAGATTTACTGAGAAGCTGCTCCTTGCTAAGAGCTCTAGGATGTGACACCCTGTGTTTTTCTCAGTGTTGGCCCAGTGCACCACTCAGCTCTCCTGGTAGGTTAGTGTATATTTTATCTGGAACCCAGTGGGTCAGGGGTGTTGGTCGTTTCCTCTACTAGGAGGTGAATTATGGACTAGCATAAAAATGATTTTTCTCACTTTCTCCTTGGTCCACTTAATGGTTTCCTTTGGTAACAAAGCAAGTCCTTCTGGTCTCAAGTCTTCTGCAGACATTTAAAGAAAGCTAATTCAAATGTCTCTCTTTATTAGTTGTGGAAGACTAGTGTGGCAGCTGGTGTTTCCATGGGCCCTTTGCCAATGCTGAAGTGTGCTGTTGTAGCCTAACCTCTCACTGTTCATGCACTCTATTCCTGTTTTATATGCCTTTGTTGACTGTACAGTAGAGAGCTCTCTAGCCATTATTTTACAGCAGAGATCAAGTGCTTCCTTGCTTGAGAAAGTTTGTGAAGCTACTTTTCTCTTTTTTTCCCTTCCAAACTTCCACCCAAGTGAATTTGCAGGCATGCCAGAATGGCCTTTTTTCTCCAGAACTGCTATAAGCTCCTGGTCTGATGGATGTTAGCAGTCACCAGAACTCCAGGATAGATTATATGGAATCATCCTATTAAGTTTGCTGCAGCTCAGCTATACCATTTTTGCAACAGTCACTATAAAATCAATATGGAGAAAACGTTCAGATAAATCAGCACTTGAAAGAATGATAAATAGCGGTTCATTGAAACAGAAATAAGCTTTAAATATACCAAATGTAAAGTGATTCCTATAGAAATAAGGAGTGTGAGCTTACCTCAAATGAGAAATTACCCTGGAAGGCAGAAACTAAGAGTACCTGAGGGTAACAGTTTATGAAACAGCAGAACATATGATCTCTGTGTGATGCTATAACCAAATAAGGTGAGATGCTCTGCAGGAAGATGAATAAGGGAGTAGTAAATAAGAGCAAAGAAGTGCTAAGTCTCTTTACAGCACCAGTGAGAATGGTGGTACTGGCATATGGCATTGAGTTTTCAGTAACTTCTTATTTTGTGACATGCAATTGATGATCTGAAATGGAAAAATGTCTAACTTTTGAAGGCAGATGAAAATTTGTTGTAACGAGAGAAGGATCGGGATAATTAGCACTTAAAAGTCAAGCAAGGTAAAAGGAAGTGAGAAGTGCCAGAATATACAATAGGAAGAAAACCAACGAAACCCCCACAACCCACTCACTGACCACCAAAGCTCTTCAGTCTGGTGCCACCCAGCAGCTGGAACCTGAAGCCTGACATGTTTGTGTTGGAAACATCAATTGTGATTGTGTTTTTGTTTTGGTTTGTTTTTCTCCTTTTCATTGAAATGCAGTAATCAACCACTGGAGCTAATTTCCAGGGTAGTTGTAATTCATTTCCATAATCTCACTGTGTTTTAAATCAAAACTGACTGCCTCCATGGAAGACGCGCTTTAGCAAATGCTTGTTACTGGATTCAGTACAGGAGCAGCTGTGACACAGTAAAGCCTTTGGCCTTACTGGAGCTCAGGCTAATGAACTAATATCCCTCCTCAATTTATCTGTGCATTCAGGGCCTGCATGACCTTTTTTTTAAAGGCAGCTTTCTACCTTGCCCTACACCACTTGTGGTTCAGGTGGTTTAAAGAGTATGTGCTTGATTAAAGGAATCTATCAACTCTCTAAAATTTTTTGCTTGTAGCAAGTGACTAGAAAAATAAAATGAACTATATATATTTTCCATTTCTTTATTTATTTGAGTGGACAACAGATGTTCTTATGATTGAACAGGACTACCGCGCTCACTATGGTGCATAGTAACTTCACATACTGGATGGTGCTTGAGTTTTTGCACAGCTTGCACGCACACATATACACATGTGTATGTATATTAAAAATATATACGTGAAAACTATGTTTTTAAAAGAAACCTCTCTTTTAAAAAGAGGCTTCTAAAAAACCCAAACAAAATAAATATTGATAGACTGCAGGGGGAAGGGTGACTATTAAACCACTTGCCTCCCTTTTAACTTGACTACAAAGCTGGATTTAGTTTATGCTAAGTAACACTACTTTCTGTACATCTAAAACATTCCTATGGGCGCTGCTTCTCTCAATGAACAAAAATGATTTCCAAGTTCTTGCTGTTCACTCCTCTGTTCTTGGAGGACATATGTTCCTCTAGACACTGGGTATTGGTCATTTAATCTTAAAATACGGGCTTTGAGTGAAGTATATGGGACATGTCAGAAAAATCGTGTTTTCTGTTCTTTTATTTCACTTGAATTTATGCACGCATTATCCCAGTCATTGTTGTCCTTCCAATTTGGGCTTACATATTAATCTCAAAGCAAAATTGCTATTAAGCCAACAATTTTCAAGGACAGCAGTGAATTTCTTTTTTGCTACTGAGCAATGCTTGTTCAGTGGCTGTGAGCCAGGTGATATAGACTAGATCCTTGGCAAGTGTAAATGACTTTCACAGTAACTGCATCATTGGTCTGAATGAAACTACAGTGTGTTGTAAGAGATGAGGATCCAACCTCTCTCTGGAAATCCCAGAGCCTGAAAAAATTTATATGGTGATCAGTCCAAAAAAAAAAAAAAAAAAAGACTAAGTTGTATCACTCTCTTTACTGAAGATCTTCTTAAGTGCTGCTGTGAACTACTTGCCAGCTACCATATGATTAAAGCAAGTGACCTGATGATCTGATTGATGATGTCCAGAGTTTTTCTCTAATACATATGGGAAGAATCCTTTGACTGTGTCCCTCCAAACTGCTTTCCTCATTGGATTATGCATAAAAATCTGTACCACATAGCAATAGAGACAAAACCAACTTTAGCGAGTTTGAGTCTTTAGTCATAATGGCTGAATTTCTGATGCCCTGGCGATACGTTGTAAGACAAAAACAAGCCACATAGTTTCTAGTTTATTAGTGGTATTTCACCGGTATTATATTGCTTGTTTGGTCCTAGTTTGCTTAAGCATGCAAAAAGGGGGCATGAAAATGAAATGTGTTGTCTGACTTGATAAAATTTGAATTCTGATGCACTGGAGCATTTTCTGGTCTATGTACAAAGCTGATAGTTTGGCACAAGTTCTGCTATTTTCTACCCAAAAAAGCTTTTCCTATGTTTGTGTTTTCTATAAAAAATTATATTTCTAGAGGAAATAGTTACTATAAATTTAAATAGCAAACTAGTATGCTTTTTTTCACTAAATGTGAAGTGAATATTTATAGAAAGTTTCCTATCATTCAGCTGGCTATTTGTGAACAGCTTGCAAATACAGATAACAGGAACTAATGCAAGTCAAGCTTTTTATTCAGCAATCTGCCCACTGGCAAAACTTATTTTGTTGTTGAACTTAATTTTCATTGTATGCATCGCTGGAGATGATCCCCAAATTACTATTTTCTGAGCAAGTCCTTAGGGATCAAACCTACCACATTGTACCACCACAACAGAAATAGCTTCAACCATCTGACAAAGCCAGTGCACATTCATTATAGCGGAGTATTTTGCATTCGGCTAGTCTGAGGAAAATAATTACGATGGCTTCTGGTTATAACATAAACAAAGATCTTTCTCTTTTTCTTCTCATTAGCTACTGAGGAAATGTAAATGTGACTGTTCCTGCTGTGACTACATGGCTAGTGGTTCATTACTACAAAAGGGTTTTTCAACACATGACATGTATGAATATTGCAACTAATTTGAGATATGTATGGACTACTTTTTAATACTTGTAGGAAACTGCTATCTATATGCTGCTTCACAAAAATAATAAATCAGGGTCTGTGCCATCCACTGCTTATAAATATTATATAATGGTAATAAGCAATCACTTGTCAGAGTTGCAGACAATGTTGAATTTTAACTTAGGATAATAAGAATAAGTAGATACTTCCCTACTAATTTGCACTCTGACCAGATATGTCAGCTTTTCAAACACGAGACCATCAAATTCGTCTGAGGAGGTTTCTGCTTGCTTTGTTTTGGTGTCGAAAGTTTTTGGCTTTGTTGGTGTTCTGGTTTGAGCTAAAGTAGAATCAGTTTTCTAACTTTTCAGCTAAGTCTCATCTAAATAACTTCATTTTCTGAAAGTTAACTGCATGTTTTTCAGACAGCGTTTCTCTAGAACTGGTAATGCAGGGCACTGGTGTGCAGAAAGGCCATTGTTTATTTTTATTCCTGTAGAAACCAAGGCCGTCCTCAAGCTGGTTAAATACTGTAAGTCTAAGGGGCAGAAAAGGGTCACATCTGCAGGGAGGAGCAGGCAGGGCAGAGGACCCAAATCTGGCCCACAGAGTATTCCATTCCATATACATCATACTCAGTATAAAACTGAGGGATCGCAAGTTTTGAGATCTCTTCTTTGATGGCCAACATACAGCAAGGACCTCATCTGTCCTTTTGCCCTGATCTTTGACCTGTGCCTTCCAGAATCCAGTTCCTGAGTCCAGCTCCCTCCTGCCTCTGAGTCTAGTCTGGGGCCTTTCCCCATGCCTGCTTTGCAGCATTTGTGGTGAGGTAGTCATTGAGGTGGAGAGAGGGGTAATTTTATATATTTGTAGATATTTTATTATTTTCTTGTTAATACTATTTTTCTTATTGTTTCATTAAAACTGATCTAGTTTCCAACCTGCAAGTCTTATTTCTCTCATTTCCCTTTTCCCCTTTCTGTGGGATGTGGAAAAGAATCAGAATCTACAACTGCTCATGTTTATCTGCCAATCAAGTTGGCCTGAGACTGAACTGTGACATTTGGACATAGGGATATTATACTCCAAGGCATCAATAAACCCTTATAGATAGAAAGAGCTTTGGTCTCCTTAACCTGATTCACTTTGTTCAGAAGGGTTATGTATTTGTGGATGGTGCAAGTAGAGCTGGCATGACTCTAAGGCCCAGTGGCTCTGGTGGTTAGCTGGGAGATAAGGAGATGTCCATCCCCATGTCTGTGCTGTTCAACACTTTCTTTACATTAAGTATTCAGTAGAGCAGTACAGAAAGCTGTGTTTCCAAAGCGAATAATCAGATAGGCAAACCAGTGGTGTATGAATCCTTTTTCTCCTTTTCTTGGCTCAATGAATATTTAATTCACCACTGTGAAGCAGTTTAGCTTCAGTAGAAAAGATTTATACTGTTGCCTCTCCTACCTCAGATTGGCCTATTTCTGGAGGTTTAAACATTTACTCTGGCAGCTTAAGTAAGACAAAGGATGGAAATGAGCTTGTCTGCTGTGTCTTCTACCACAGATTTAACACTGGCTGTAAGAAGGATAAGAAGAGAAGACAGACCAGCAGCATTGTCATCTCTTTGTCTGGCACCTCATCCAGTAGATAAACTTGCAGATCAGATGCCAAAATTGGGTCCTGCAAAGGTCCTGTGGGTACATGGAGGTCCAGTTTTGCCACAGCTGAATTTAGAAACCTAGGCGGTTACTGGTGGGCACTGCCATGAATTGAGTAGCTCTTGGAAATGCTTTGGCCAGAGCTTTAGGTGCATGAAGAATTTTACCTTGGAAAATTTAGGTCTTGTGAATTTTGAACTGACTTTGTAATTGAGTAGTAGCTAAGGTGGGGAGGATCCTCTGCTTGGGTTCAGTTTGTGGTGTTTGAACCCAATTTCTGCCAAGGGAGCTCTTATCTCTGCCTACTGTATAGGGAAGAGAAAATAAGACAGGAATGTTGAGACTGGTTCTGCAGTGCACAAAAAACTGGGCTGCAGTTTCGGGTGGCTGAATACACTAAAAACACTTTGTGCTACCTTCATAGCTATAGTTAAATGTGGTTTAAAGTTTTTTCGTAGCTGTGGGAGGAGAGATTTGGGTTTTTTGAAACTTCAGACTTGAGCTAAAACTTATTAACCTCAACTTCATTGTTAACTGATCAGGGAAAGATGTAACAAGTTTGTCTGAGGTAGAGCTGCTTTGGAGAGAAGACGCAGCAGGTGCTGTGTATGGCCAGGGAGGACTACAGAAGGGCTTTGTGATTGCAGCACAGAGATGAGTCCAGTGTGTGCAAACAGTGAAGAAACGTTCTTGCTTCACTTGTACAATTCAAGAGCAAAAGCTTCACTGACCCAGACATGCAGGTTCAAAGAGGAAGATCTAGAATGGCTGATTCGGAATTTTGCTCACCAGGAATGCCCCTTAGATTTTGGTTTGTTTCCCCATCCTTAGTGCCTCTCACTACTGTGTAGTCTGTGTTATCCTGTCAAAACCCATTAATCTCAGTGGGAACAGTGTTCAGTACACTATCATTCAGTATTTGTTTTGTAGCTGTACAAAGTATCGCTATTGGAGCTGAGGAGCAGTAAATACAGGTTTTAGATTTCCCAAATGGTGGAGGGACTATCATTCAGATTCTGTTTTTCTAGTTGTAAAGTTTTGGTTGTAACACATCTACTTGTACTCATTTGGGATACTAAACAGAGGAACAGCATTGAAAAATTCTCATACTAAACATTGATTTGTTATGATTATTTCATGAAATACATTTCTCTTTAGGATACGAGTTCTGTGCTGGAATATCTGTCCTATCGTAACAGCTGTCAAGCAGATACACAGATGCTGTTTGTGTTTATAAGAAAAGGCTTGAAAGTATTCCAAAAAACAAGAGGAATTCTTTCTCTGAACCTTTTTTATTTCTGCTTAGGTTTATTAGTCAGCTGGCTGAGATATGATGAGTTACTTTTATCTTATAAAAAATTAATTTGAATTGCTATATTACATGTGGTACATATGAGCTGTAGAGACAAGAAACATAACTTCTTTCTGTAGCAGAGTGCCGCTTGGAAACCTGTAATGCCAGGCGCCTAAACTCTTCTCTGCCTGATTCCACTCCAGTCCATGTTTGCAAGCTTCCCAACAGAAAAGAATATTATCCGTACTCTGTCCTCCTCCTCTGAAAGCCCTGTACGAGGACAGTGGCAGAGCAGAGAGGTTTTTACTTATGTTACTCTCCTTGTCTCTGGATCAAGTGACCTGAATGAGACATCACACTCAAATTTTTCCACTTAGTCATTTGTTGTTTCTGCTATTCTTTTGCCTAGTACTTAGATAGCTATTTTAAGGGTTTTTTTCCCAAGGTCACAGATGCAGGTGAACAATACAGACAGCAGAGAATGTGGAATATATGACTTGGATTCTGTAAAATGGAGTAGTAGCCTTATCCCAAAATACTGCTGTAGCCGTTTATATAGCTCAGATTCCCATACAGTCATGTGTTTAAACCTTTTATAAAACAGTGTCAGCCTGTACCACCCAATGCGTGTTACCAGTTAAACGCATTTCCTCAGGCTGGTTTGCAGAGAGAGCTTTGATTCAGCAGTGAATCAGACCAGAGATAAACATTCATTTCTGGTGTTTGCAGTGCTCTAATTTCCCTACTCAAGGCAAGAAAATAAATGACACTGGGGCCCTGGAGCTTAACTGCAAGATGTTAGCAAAAATCTCACTGGAATATTTTTACATTTGTGTTCGCCGTATGCTTTATATGCTGACTTCTGTTACCAGTTCATTAGGCTTCCTGGGTTGTCTGTCTGTCTCTGGTGCTGTCTCACACTAGGTATTATACGAAGTAAGGCTTAAAAATCCTGAGATGTAATATTTCTATAATTAACAGTTATATGTATGCCTGTAAAAATATTACATGGATATTTATGTGAGGTTGGACTGATGTGACCCACACGTCATTTCCTACAGGACAACACCCCTTTTCAGATTGTGTGCATGTAGCTAACCAGGAATGTTTTGAAGAGCATTATTAAGTACATATAGTATGAACTCTTGCCAAACTAACCTGATCGCCTTCTATGACAAAGTGACTCGGCTGCTGGACGAGGGAAAGGCTGTGGATGTGGTCTTCCTGGACTTCAGCAAAGCCTTTCACACAGTTTCTCACAGCATTCTGCTTGAGAAACTGTCACCTCTGGCCTGGACAGGCGCACACTCTCCTGGGTGGAAAACTGGTTGGCTGGCCGGGCCCAGAGAGTGGTGGGAAATGGTGTGAAATCCAGCTGGAGGCCAGTGACAAGTGGGGTTCCCAGGGCTCAGTGCTGGGTCCAGCCCTGTTCAATGGGCTGTTCAATGTTCAATGTATCAATGACCTGGATGAAGGCATTGAGTGCACCCTTAGCAAGTTTGCAGACGGCACTAAGCTGGGTGGAAGTGTTGATCTGCTGGAGGGTAGGGAGGCTCTGCAAATGGATCTGAACAGGCTGGACCGCTGGGCTGAGTCATGATTTCTGATAGACTTACCAGAGGGAAAACTAGCAAACCTACAAAGCAGTGAGAGCTTCATGCTGTTTATTCCACTTAAAAATATATAGGCAGATTCACTTTTGAAAGTGTTGATCTGCTGGAGGGTAGGGAGGCTCTTCAAAGGGATCTGGACAGGCTGGACCACTGGGCTGAGTCCAATGGCATGAGGTTTAACAAGGCCAAATGCCGGGTCCTGCACTTGGGGCACAACAACCCTGTGCAGTGCTACAGACTAGGAGAAGTCTGTCTAGAAAGCTGCCTGGAGGAGAGGGACCTGGGGGTGTTGGTTGACAGCGACTGAACATGAGCCAGCAGTGTGCCCAGGTGGCCAAGAAGGCCAATGGCATCTTGGCTTGTATCAGAAACGGCGTGACCAGCAGGTCCAGGGAGGTTATTCTCCCTCTGTACTCAGCACTGGTGAGACCGCTCCTCGAATCCTGTGTTCAGTTCTGGGCCCCTCACCACAAGAAGGATGTTGAGGCTCTGGAGCGAGTCCAGAGAAGAGCAACAAAGCTGGTGAGGGGGCTGGAGAACAGGCCTTATGAGGAACGGCTGAGAGAGCTGGGGGTGTTTAGCGTGGAGAAGAGAAGGCTGAGGGGAGACCTCATTGCTCTCTACAACTACCTGAAGGGAGGTTGTGGAGAGGAGGGAGCTGGCCTCTTCTCCCAAGTGACAGGGGACAGGACAAGAGGGAATGGCCTCAAGCTCCGCCAGGGGAGGTTTAGGCTGGACATTAGGAAAAAATTCTTCACAGAAAGGGTCATTGGGCACTGGAACAGGCTGCCCAGGGAGGTGGTTGATTCACCTTCCCTGGAGGTGTTTAAGGCATGGGTGGACGAGGTGCTAAGGGGCATGGTTTAGTGTTTGATAGGAATGGTTGGACTCGATTATCCGGTGGGTCTCTTCCAACCTGGTTATTCTATGATTCTATGAACTGCACAAAATTTCGGTTAAGCAAATATTACTTTTCACTTCAAGGTGATGAGGGACTTCAATTTTTCTTTTGAACGATTTAAATAGATCAATATTTTCTCGAAACCCACCTGAAATCCATTGTTTTGTAGCTGCTTCTTTAAAAAAAATGTACTGAAGGCTGCTTAGTCATGCAAATTCATGTATAATTAAATGCCACAGCACTTTCTTGGAAGTCAAGAGATTTTGAAAGTGAATAATAACATAGGCTGGAGTCCACTGGCAAAACATCACAGCAAGACACTCCTCTGTTTTCTGCAGCCTTGTGAAAATATTCATGGCCCCCGCCAGGTCCTCAGTCTTCCTTATATTTTATTTGCTTTATTCTTGCAAAATACAAAATCCTTTAATTTGCCACTGTGTGTTTTTGGAAATATCTTTCTGACTTGACGTTTGCAAATTACTCCCACGTGTAAATGGAATGGTAATCATCAAACTGTTTATTACCTAACAAATGAGAAATTCAGTTATATCTAATAGTGAATCAAGTCATGCTTGGTATTTACGGCTTCACTTTTGCGTGTTTGCCTGTTGTAAAGCAGTGTATATTTCAGTGAAGGATGCTTCAAGGTTACTTTAGAGTGTTTTTGCCTAATTTGAGTTCTTTAGTTCTGGGTTTTTCATTTGTGTAATGACTCACCCCTACAGTTTCAGTGAACTTGGAAAATTGGCATCCTGTTTTGTCTTGTTCACCGATTTGATACATTACTCTATTACAGCCACGAAGAGATACAGTTCTGTCAAAATCTGCTTTGCTCTACAAAAACAGACCCTGACCCAGAGGTATCACAGTCATAAAAAGATTCTGAAACAAGCTGCAGCACATTTATCTCTATGGCTTTGCTCCGAAAGAATGCAGTTTTCCAGCATTTTCTCCTTTCTTTTTATATGGCTCACGTCTGAAACAGGCGAGGTACCTAACCAAAACTAGCCTGCAGATACGTGACACTGTTCCTATTCTGTTTGCATTATCTTATGCTAATTGGCTGGGATTTTTGCTGCATTCAATTATAGTAACAGGTTTTTTTTCTAAATAACAAGAATAGAAGACAACTGACAGGGCAAGGTGTGGGGAAATACACTGTACAGAAAAATAATATCTGTTAAACACATTCTTATTGAGCTTCTCAGAAATTTTTATGAAATGAAAATACTAGAATGCATGCTAAGAATTGGGATTTGTGTTCTGTGTGGACTTGCAAATTTACCAATCCCTATACTGAAACTACAAATTATTTTCATTTCAGAAGATCATCTCAGGAAACACTGATGGATTTAACATAAAGGATAGCTTAAATGGACACTGCTAGAGTCACAAGCTCTCCAGTTCTGTAAATTTTTGCATCGAGATCTAAGGCACTTAAGTAATGGTATGCTTTCATTCAGTCAGGAATTATAGCATGCTGAAAAAAATATTGGGTGAAGTTCTAAGATTCATGTGTTTTGCTGGGGTTCAGAATATGCAATATCCCTTATTCTAAAATAGCCTGTGCTTGAAAGGCATAAATTAAGAAAAATGTGTGAAGTCACGTTAAGAAAACTGGTATTTCTGGGAAGAAGCTGGTCTATGTGAGGAACAATGTGGTTGGATTTGGTTGGGCTGAATATTAATGATTTTGTGAGCATGCCCGAAAACTGTAGCAACTGAAATTGCTGTAGTTGCAATTGCAGAGCTGCCCATTTTGTAAATAATGTCATGGGTTTTCTTGATGTCACAGCTATTGCTCGCTCTTTCAATTACTAGTCCGTTTTTGCTCATATTTGAGATGCATTCAGATTTTCTTCTCAAGAAAACATCTTTTAAATATGACTTTGCCAGGGATTTATCAGCTGAAGTTACAGGAAAAATTTGACTAGAGTGTGTGCGTCCTGCCTATATGCTTGAAATAGTATAGCATCACAGGAGTTGGTAAAGTTAAAGTGCTTGCCTTTTTTTCAAATGTTATTCCATGCGTGGTTATACATTCTTTTTTTTTTTTTTATTGCAATGCAGAGTCTGTTTTTTGATAAATATGAATAACTTGAAAAAAATGTAAGTTGCTTTCCATCTTTTTGATTATTCATGCTCTACAAGGATTTTGTGGCTAATTTACACAGGAATGTGGCTATTCTGTGTAGAATGACTTTCCACACCTCTTGCAGCACTCTTAGATTCTGGTCTGACCTTATTCTTCAGAGGAATATATAAAATAGGATTTAGTAT
The DNA here is from genome assembly GCF_032191515.1 of Phaenicophaeus curvirostris. NCBI lineage: Eukaryota > Metazoa > Chordata > Aves > Cuculiformes > Cuculidae > Phaenicophaeus > Phaenicophaeus curvirostris. The sequence goes on from NC_091396.1 coordinate 6,050,310, forward strand.
TTGACAAGACAATAGAGAAGAGGGGATATTTGTTCACGTGCTTTATTCAAAGCACAATTTCAAACCAACTCTCCTGTGCCCTGAAGCATTACTGCATTCAGATGCCTTTAGAAGCAAAGTGAGTGTAAAATATGTTGATTGTAGAGCACTGTGCACCTATTTGCTGCTGTTGCAAGTCCAGAAGTGGAACTGATCAGTCAGTTGGCTGGTGGGAAAGAAAGAAATTAAATGGGAAACAAGAAGGCTGTGGCTATACCAATCCTGCATAGTTATACAAATACTGTTTTACTCTTTTAAACAAGACTCAGCAGTATCTGGCATGTAAAACACTTTGCAACAGCAAGAACTGCTTTGGGAGGCCTGCAATGATGTTCAGAAACCTGTTCTTAAGTTTAGGTGAAAGAATCCACAGCTCTGCTATTCTCTCTACGAATGATTAGGGTGATAGTGTAATGAACCAGTATGATCACTGTGACCTAAAATTCTAGTTAAAGTGATCAAGTCTAAGAATAGCTATGAATATTCTTATTTTAAGAAAACCCCTGAAATAAAAAGAATTGCAGTCCCTAGGAAGAAAGCCTTAGTTCCAGAATAGGTTAGTGATGTAGAGAGGTGCTTGTGTGAGTGGATAAGGGTATAATACACAAAAGTCTCTTGTGCCCTCTTGAGCTTCCTAATTTGTAAGGCACTTGAAGGCAATTCTCTGCAAATACTGGATATCTCCAGAAACACTTCAGGTATGTAGCTGCTTCAGAGATGGTGTTGGAGACCTCACCGTTGTGTTAAACAGTATGGGAGAAAAACAACCTGTCGTGTCTGAAAAAGGGAGAGAAGTTCTCAGCTACTGCATTTTTCTGTAGATCATCAGATCTATATAATTTTTTTTTTTTGCCTGAATATGCTAAACAGTGGTACCTTGTGTAATCTAACACAATGACTTCTTTCTTGTACCTTTTTGTTCATGTTTTCCTGAAGTAGCACAAGATTTCTCAAAGGGCTTGATCGAAGTAGTGACATTAGTAATGATGTTGAACTCAGTTATTTGTTACAATAAACTATTTGAGTTTGAAGATGCTGCTTTAAAAAATACCCTGGGAACTGTAGCATCATTTGTCTAAATCAATGAAGGCTCACATATTCTGTTACTGAAATTTTTAGAGCTGTAGGAAACCAAGTGAAGAAAATCATCTTTCAGATATGTGTATAAAAGAATGGATTTTTAAGCATAGTTTTGTGGCTTGTAAAACTGTGCCAGAAATGTAAGACTGACAAACATTCTGCTTTCTAACCATGTTGGAAGAACTGGGATTGGACTCATTTTCACTTGTGCTCCTGCAGTTCTCCTTGTACTTTGCTGAAGTCTTGCAGTGTACCAATATTGTCATTCTCTGACAGATTATGCGTATGAATGAGACAAGATCTGCAAGAGAAGTCATATCTGATACAGATGGAAAGAAACAGTTTCACATGTATGAGGTGGAATTTTAAAAAATTATCTGGTCAAAACTCTTTCTCAATCTGTCAGGCAGCATAACAAAATATACTACCTTATCCTACAGGACTCTATTTAGTCAAGTTTCTATGTCTACTGGAATTTTTAAGATACTCTGTAAGCAAGTAAACTGGTAAATGCATACATGAGAGCTTGGAATATCACTATTTTGATCTCAGTGGACCTTAATGATTTTGTACCACAGCTAGCTTCACACTGCCTGGCAGGCACAGGCATGTTATTGACTCTATATAGCTCCTTAAGTAAGTGGACAGAGGAGTAACTCTGCCCATCTCAGTTTTGCGAGGGATATTGCAGCATATTTTCTGCATTATTGTTTTGCTGGAATAGTGTAATGACTTAAGGGAGTCTGGGGTGTAAAATTAACTTTGCCCTGAAGGCTTTTGGCTTGAGTTGCCTTGCATGGATTCATCTGAAATGTGTAGCTTAGATAATATCTATTAAATATCTCTCTAATATCTCTGCTGGACAATGCTGTTTGCAGCAGGAAGTCTGAGTTCTGGTGTTATTTTACTTTTCATAGAAATGCAGGGAAATCAAGAGAAAGAGTGCCTCAGTATAAGGTCCATCTGAGGACAAACCAAGTCTAACAAATGCAGAGGAACGTGTGCAAGCAACATGTGCCACCATAATCTGTTGCTTAGCTCGGTGGAATATTGATTGTGCAAAGAGATTTTGTTTAGCTAATGTGTCTGTGCCTTTGTAATTCAGTTTTGGCTAAGTGCAACATAAGAGAGGGTAAAATGACAGAGAGAATAAAACAGTCTCTAATCAGTTCAGTGCTGCTTTCTGATCTGCAGGGGTTGGTGAAAGCCCCTATGATATATGTCGAGAAAGGGCTTGCCTTCTGAATTATTTTTCCCCCTCCTTTTTCCTTTGTTAAATATTTAAATAACTTAGAGCATGAATAAAAGGCATGAGATGAGAAACAATTCTAAACAACAAATAATCACCTGTTAAGTCCTCTGACTAAAAAGCACCTAGAAGAGCGAAGGCGGTGGCCTCTTCTCCCTCCCCTTGCACCCAAGCAATTTTTTTTGCATGGTAGACATTCGATATAAGGTCAGTAAGGGGAGAAGAAACAATTTTTGTTGTTGTTTATAACTAGCTGCTAGCTGTCACAGCTAATCAATATAAACAACCCCTGATCAATCTAGCCTCAATATAGGGGAAGAATTGAGTTTACAGTCTTTTCATATAGTCAAAAAAAGCCAAAGTAATTGGATTCTGTGATGCAGTGGATTAGGGCCACTTTTTTTTTTTTTTTCCCCTACCCTTTTTTCTATCTTTTTCTCTGTGCTTTTGACTTCTATGTTTATTAGTTTTAGCTCTTTGCCTCTGCTGTTCTTTCCAATCCTCTTTTCACTTGGAAGCAGCACCTCCTTCCAGTGAAGTTATATTGAGAATAAAACCAGCCTCTGTGACTTCTCAAAGAGATAAGTTTTGGCAATTGACAGGCAGTCTTAATTTGAAGTTTGAGGGTGATTGAATATACTGCAAGTGCATTTGAACTTTATTTCTTCCTCAAAGAAAGATGGTAAGAAAAGATGTTATAACTCAAGCTGAAGCTAAAAACATGAAGTGCCTAAAGGAAATATTTGTAAATACCCCTCGTTTCCAGTTGGCTTTAAAATTGAGTCATTCAGGGTGCCAGGAGCCCCTACTTATAGTCCCTAATCTTTCTAGCCTTTGTTTCCAAATAACTTGAACTCTCTGGGTTTGATTTCCTGTTAATCAGAGCTCTTAATGCTCCCCCTGGATGTGTGTGCTGCATTTTCCTTATCTACTCAAAATACCCTCTAGGTGCAACCCTCTACTTAGTGCTTCAACTTGTCTGTGTAGTCTGGGGATTTTCCCCCATAAAAAGACCAAATACTTCTGTAATTGTTAATTCTTTCAAACTATTAATTCTTTTTAAAGATTAATGTAAAGTCGGTTCATGTTTGTTTCTGTGTCTGCTTTCTGTAAGTATGTACCTGTATTTTTTAAAAGTGGGTAAGGTGTACAAGCAACACCATACGTGGAAGGAAAGTAAGTCAAGCAGCTTGAGTATTTGCTTTCTGTCTCCGTTTAACTGTTCCTGCAGAAATGCTCACTTGGTTACACAGCACCAAGCCATCACATTGCTCTGTAGTTGTTTGTTCTTTGGAAACTAATGGACACTATTGCAGTTGGCTCTTTAAAATCAAGCATTGACTTTGTGCTATTGTGGTTAACAGCCGAGGACTAAAATTCACCAGTAACTTGCATGAAGGGGAATTAGAAGAAGACCGTATGCCTGGTCAAGCGCAGTGCATTACCTGATGGTGTATACTTTTATATTCAACCCAATAATTTCTAGGGAACAATACTCATAAAGGTAAGTAATTAGCGTGAGGCTTCAACCATGAAGCTCACTTGACATAATCAACCCTTAATAACCCGTGGTCCCTCATAAACCCGGTGAACCAAAATTCTTAGAGGCATTGAAGTGTTACACTGCCTGTGGAGAAAAATGGCTGAAAAGGTCTGAGCTGACGAGTATGAGAGATGTAACTTTGCTGCACTGTCAGGAATATTATTTTATTCGATTTACCACTTGCTTTTTAAAAATGAACCATATCTTACCTTATCTGTCAAACACTAGAAAGATACTTTCCAATTTCTTTATATTTAAGAATTTTTAGAAATCTGGACACTGTTATTAGATACAGCACTCTGGGAATGTCTTTGTAATGATATGTCACGGCAATAACAGTTTTTTGTTTGATATTCTGCTGTGAACTCTGAAGGATTGCATTTGCATTGTCCTAGAATCTTATTTGTACTTGGCTATTCTTTATGTTATGAGTTTTGAATTCTTATGCTTACCCATGATAAATATTCTTGGTTCCTCATGCGAATTTGCATTAAACTGTATTCAACATCATTTTTTACCAGAACTGAACATACTGTGTAATATGAAACTTCTTGGCTTACTTCTGCATCACCTACAAGGCTTTCAACTGCTGCATTTCTATCCTTTCCTGTAGGATTCAAAACTTAATGAAAGTACTATTTCAGGACCAGATTTCTGAGGGACCTTCTATAGAATAGCTCTGATTCAATTATACTTTGACATTTTCCACTTTGTTTTTTTATTAATCTATCAATTAACTGTTTATTAATGAATATAATAAAAATTTTAGTCAGCATTTATTACAGTGAGAAAATTATTGTCATACAAGACCAGATTTATGAACATATTAAGACACTTATCTCCACAATAAACACTAATTCTGAATCAGCTGTGAAAGGCTGTGAAATTAAGGCGGAATGAGTATTCTTTACTGATTAAAACAACCCTTAGAAGCTAAGTGATTTTCTTCAAAGCTTATTTCCACTGATTGGAGGTAACAATAAATTAGGATTTCCTGTTTTGAATTAGTTTCACTCAGAATCAAACTTTATTTATGGTTTTAATTACACTAATATTAATCAGTTGGAATAATATTCTTCTCTAAAATTCTCTCATTTGGGTTACTAACTCAGCAAAACTATTTCATCAACCAGACTTATTTTGGAAGGAAAAAATCAGCTTTGTTTAACAAAACCTTTTTGTTCTAATGTATGACTGTTTAGCCAGAAGGGATGGGGCATTCCTACTAGGAGACATCTCTTAGTATAAAACGCTGGTGCAAGTCTATTTTAGCTTCCTATTTAAGGATCTTTTCTGAGGTGGGTAAAGAAAAATAAGAATGAGTATAACAACTCTGTAATAAACACTTAAGTTGGGCACCTTTGGCTTGGTTTGTGTGTGTACATGCCAAGGTTTGCATACCAAGTTTGCATGCCAAGTCTGCACACGCTTGATGTTGATGATGCTTGCAGGCCACTAAGATGCTGACCTGGTTTTGGCTGGAATAAAGTCAATTTTCTTCTCAGCAATGGCAGCATTTTAGGTTCAATGTGAGGGTAGGGTTAATAACACATATTATTTTTAGTTTTGGTTAAGCAGTGTTTATGGTCAACTGAGATAGAATGAATTTTCTTCACAGCAGCTGCTGTTTTCTCTAGATTTCAATATGAGAAGGATGCTAAAAACTACTGTTGTTGATAGTTGTTGCTGGGGAAACGAAGGACCTTTCTCAGTTTTTTATGGTTCACAATTAAGCAGATGTATTAAGCTTGGGGGAGCAGAACCAGAACGGCTGACCCAATCTGGCCAAAGAAAATATTCCGTACCATAAACATCACACTCAATATAAAGAGGTTTTCCAGGGATAGCCCTCTTCTACTGTCCTCCTGTTGTCTATCTCTCATTTTTTGCATATCTGCTCCTAGTGTCTGGTTCTGTATTCTCCAAATTTGGTTTCTCTCTTTGGTGATCTCAAGGCATTAGCTGTGATTTCTGCACCTTTGGAACTGCTGTGCTCACTGTCTTCACTATCAGGGTTCACTACTGGAACCGTGCATTCTGTGACCAGTGCTGGGGCAAGTTAAGTCTTGGATACATTATTATTATCACTCCTAGTAGTAGTATTGTTATTGTTTTATTGTAACTTTTTTTTTATTTCAACCCATGGGTCTTCCTTCCCTTTTCGGATTAACCCCCTCAGTTGCAGGGTGGTGAGAGTTTGCCTATTGTTTAGCAGCTGGCTAAAGGTTGAACTGGGACAGATGCATTGGCGCAGGCTTTCTATTCCTGCTCCTGAAGTTGTTTCATAAAGGATGAAAAAGCTTTTTTTGCCAAAAGTAGCTGAGTTTTTTTTAAAAAATGGTAAAAGAAGAGTATAGATTTGCAAGAAGACATTTGTAAGAATTTTCAAAATCATTTAAGTTCTTAATTTTTTGAAATCTGATAATGTGCCAAGTTAAAATCTTACTAAATAAATTCTAAGGTTCAAGATAAATGATGAAATACTGATTATAAGTGGCCTTCCACTTTTTTGGGTTTTATTACTGGTCCAGGTTATTATTTTTTCCTGTTTAATGACAGAGGATTGCAGCTGAATGAAAAAATACATGCAGGCAAATTGATCTGGTGCCTTTGAAGCTTTCTGTGAAACTGCTTCTACTGACATAGCTGGCTGAGAGCCTGGGGAAACTAGTGAGAATTCATCTTACAAAAAGCAGATCTACTTCTGTAGTTTATATGGATTATGGAGTATACTCTCTCTCTCTCTCCTCCCTCCTTGCCCTTTTTTTTCTTTATTTTTTTGTTGAAAGACACTGTTGCCAGGGGTCTGGATCTATCAAAAGCAGGCAGGATTGAGAGGTAACTGTTGAGAGTAATTAGATTGCTCTACTAGCAGACTGTTGGACTCCACGCTGCATGTGCTCTTTGGAACCCAAGTTGGTTCAGGGTATTGAATTGGGATTGATTTCATTATACATTAGTAATAATGTAACTAAAATGTTATATTTTCCTTATAAATAAGGAAGCTGCTGATTGATATGTTTTACTATGTAGGCTTTAAAATGTCTCATTTCTAATTAAGAATGTGCTACTTTGATATAAAATCATTGAAAGAGAGATAAAAGTAGGGCTGTTTCTTTATCAAGAAGATAGAGCAGGTCAGTCTGTCCTACCTAACAGCTTTTTTTTAAATATTGTTTTTTAAATGAAAAAAGTATTTATTGTATGTGCTTTATCCCTTTGCATAGTCATAGGCAATATTTGACTCCTGCTAAGAAAGTAAAATACAAGCCTCTCCAACTATTTAATGCACTGTAATATCTGTACTGTCATTGAATTGTAGTAAAGTACAATTTTTCAAAATATGGAAGTACAAAGTGAGAGCAGTTGCCCTTGTAAGTATATTTTAAGCTGAAAGCTATTGATAAAATTTCTTTTGGAGTGTAAGTTACATAAAAGCATTAACACACTCCCTATGTAGAGAAAAATCTGCAATGGCAATTAGGTGATTTTGTAATTGTGAGGAAGTTTCAGTAAACAGACTTAACTTTTAGGTGAAACACGTTAGATTGGGGAAACCAAGTTTATCATAAACTGGAATAAATGTTGTGTTCTCTTAAAATGTTGTTATTGAAGAGGAGCTGATGGAGAAATCCTCCTAGTCACCTAATCTTTATTCATGTCTCTTTTGAAACACCCTGTGCTGAGCATAAAGGTCAGCTTTATCTGCTTTGAAATGATTGAAATTCAATTAAACATGCTGTTACAATCAGAAGAAGAACAAGATGTACTTTCCTCTTTCTGGAACCCTATCTTGTTTGTAAAAGAGACCATTGTTTATAGCAGAAATAACTGAATGAATATTGTTGTTTCATAATTTATTAATTTAAATTCTTTATATGATTATTCAAGAGGTTTGACTTGTGAGAGTTGCACAGCAAATAAAGTGGGACCATGGCTTGACCAGTCCCCTTGTACATTAGTGCTGGGATGAGTTATCCTGGTTTATAACCAAACTTTTTCATCCCACTTGTTTCTTTGAACTATTACTGTGAGAGAAAATAGCTGTAAGCAAACCAAAGCAGTTCAATAAAGAAAGTGACTTGACAGCGAAACCCCCATCAAAGACACAGTTCAGAGCAAGTTTATAATTTTTTCTGCCTCGAAGAATATTTTAGGAATAAGAATAATGCTTTCCTGTGAGAAATGGTGAGCATCTGAGCATTTTTAAGAATCAAAGAGAGAAATTCATGACGAGAGATGAGATTTCTGTCTCGGCACTATCTAAATGAGGTAGTATTTTTGTAATTTTGCTGACATTTTAAATATTAATTAAGCACACTGGATTCTGTTTAGATATTCCTGGAAAATGGAATTGCAGAAACTGCTAACATTTTATTAATTGGAGCACTGATAAATGGAGAATAGTAAAGGTCAACTGGCAAAATATTGCAAAAGTATTTATGAATACTCAAAAATCACATGATAACTTTACTGATACCAGTGACTTTTCTTTGTGAAGCATGTTAAAGCAACTTGTCCAATAGAAGACTTGGTATTTAAAGGACTATGCAGACTTATGGTATACACAGCTATTTGGTTAGAGGAGACATCCAATTAATGGTCATATACACTACTGCATTACATTATACAGAGTTTTAAGGGTTAGGAATAACATAGGATTAATTTTTGTCTATTTATTTTTAAAATAAATTTAGTTCAGATCCCAGCTGGAGCTGTGGGTATTTAGGATGGTAGGAGAGACAAGAAAGTTCTGATCTTTGGGAAAAATTGTGATTATTTTGATAAGAATGCGCCTTATTTGGACTATGCATATTACTTGAGTTAGGCAGCAACCCCTAACTGCCTTATTGTGTCCAGTCTAGTTGTAAGGACAAAACACCCACTTTAGAATAGATGATTTTTTATATCACATAGATGAAAGTGAAATTCAAGAGATTTTTACTGAGGAAGATAACGTCATAGATTTTCATTCAGTTCCCTGGTCATTAAATATTTAAACTTTTTTTTTTATATGAAAACATTTGCTCTTAATGAAGTCACGTTGCTTAAGATTAAAAATAAAATAAAATTTAAAAGCACTCTAGGCAAAGTATGGAGGAGAAATTGAGCATAGAGTGTATGTATGCAAAATATGTAGTGATCAGAGTTCTTCATTACTCTGGCAACTAAAGAAAACGGAGATATTTTTGTGTCTGGTAACAAAAAAAAAGAAAAAAATCTTTGAGAACTGTGGAAAAACACAAGCAAAAGAACCATTTCTTCTTGTCTGGAGACTTTTTAATCTTCAAACAGTTTGGCTTGAAATAGTTTTCCCCCTTGTGACAAGAAGGCAGACAAGAACAGGAGCAACAGCTGTGTTGGCCTAATAAAAACTGAAGTGCAGCTCCATTTACAGTACACTGAGAACTGCTGAGAAATTAATGCAAAGATTGTACAGGGCATTACTGAAAACACCAGAGAGGCACTCCTGGGAGCAGTAATCAGCTACTTGGCGTTAACCTCTCTGCAGAAGGAGAGCTGAAGTGTTCTGCATTTGAAACCATTAATGCTCATCTCGGTTGTCTGGTGTGCAAGCTGAGAGGCACTGAGAAGACAGCAGATTTGGGATCACTGCTCTGCTGCTGCAGCAGGATGAAGTGCAGAATCTGAAGGAGGAAGGGAATAAACTTCACTGCAGCAGTGAAGATGCAAAGGAGCCTGGGGTTTTGCTGTAGCCCTTGCACAGATGGAGTTTGGGAGGGAAGGCAGAGATGCACCCGTGCTGCATTGTGCCAGTTCTGGAGCGAGGTCCGCGAGTTCAAAGACCAAATTTTTCCAACCATTTCAATGAGCCCTGTGCCAGTCTTGGTACAATTGTACCTCTTTTGGCTGGTGCAATTAAATAGCTGCAGTAGTTGGAGCAAACCAGTATTCATACCAGACAGCTAGCATTTCAAATTTGAATAAGTCCTGCTATGCAGGTTTTGAAATGAAAGTGTTACATGAATTGGAGATAATGGGACAAACTAGGTGTTTCAGAATACCTATAACAGCTTTGTCAAATTTGACATTAGTATCTTGACAACAAGTATTTGGGAGCTACTGTTTATAAATAACCAGGATCTGAAAAATGTGTCTAAGTGCGTTGGCATCTTCAGAAAAAACCATTTATATTTATGTAATCACTCTCAGACGTGCAAGACGTGAGCTGGATATACACTTTAGTTTTCTCTTTTTCTCTTATGTGCATCCATCAGAAGGAAACAGCCTCTCCCCCACCCTCAATGTCTGATCTGAAATGTGAAAGACCCATTTGTGCATCATGGATGGGTATTTATTTGTGCTTCTCTGACAACTTTGCAAACAGTCCATAATCCTGGGTCACTCTCCAGGGAGGATGATTTGGAGCAGCATTTAACCAGTAGGAAGAGCGAGGCAAAGGCAGGTGAAGCATCCTGCATGTTGTTGCACAGGAGGTCTCTGGCAGAACTGGGAATAAAACGTAGCTGTCTCTGCTCCTGGATCTCTGTGGCATTTGGAACGTCACTGCACCCATGGGAGCATTATGGGCTAATGTAACTGACAGTTAAATAATCCGCTGACTTGAATGGTCGCATGCAAATAATGCATCGGTCTGATGGGTCTGAAGATAAACAAATTTAAAAGGCGTTCTGTTATATTCCACTTCTTCCCCTGCCCTCCCCAAGGCTTCCAGACTGAGTCTTCTATTTCCAATTTGCTACTTCAAACTTGTATTGAAAGCAGCATGGATTTTTGTTATGAATGAACAGCTCTGGGGATTGAGAACAGCCTTTGAAATGTTTCCTCCTCTATTATGTAAATCATGAATATTTCTGACTATGCTTACTGAAAAAGGACATTGCATGTTTGATTAAATTTTATGGGGGAATTGCAAAATAACTTCGGTGATACATTGCTTGCAAAGAAACCCAAATAGGAGTGAAGTGGACTGAACGGGGTAAATTCTTTGCTTTGCCTGAAATGGATTGGAAACAAAAAATCTGGGGATGGATGAAGAATCTTCCACATACGAGCCAGTATTTGGCCCATTTGCTTTAGAGAAGATGAGAGCAGTTTCTGATTTGAGATCTTTTTATTTCTAACTGCTCTGGTTGTGGGATCACTGAAGTACCCTTCAGCCTGTCCAGAGCAGTCTATGCACAGCTGGCTGGTTAAATGGGCTTTTCATTCAGTTTGCAGACTGAGGAGTGAAGAAGCTGTTGTAGGCTGAGTAGCTGGCCCATTAATTCATTACATCTTTACTGGAGTGTGCACTTTTGAGTTTTTAGAGACATGTTGATGTTAATGATCTGCCATTTTTCATTAGGGTAAATGAAACGCCTCTGCATGTAGAGCTTGTCTGAAGAGTGGGATTCTGAAGGAAAGCGTAGCTTTGGTGCTTCACAGTTATTCTCAATCACTGATTCACTAGACAAAATGTATTACATTACAGTACGAAACATATGATATGTTTTAAATGAGCTTCACCTGAATCTAAGAATAAGTCTCCAGAATTCTGGTGTTATGGATTAATGCTGGTGATAAGAACTGTGGCAGAAGCATTGGTAATTCTGATAATCAAGTTAGAAAGAAAGTGAGCTAGCTTGTTCTTCTTCAGCCAGTCTGGCTCTGCAGAGCAGACAGCAGAAAGAGCTCATTTGCTGTTTTCTATAAATAAAGCAATTCCAGTAGGAGTAGAGAGATAACGTGTAGGGAATAACAGATTCAAGTATAAATATATGTCATCTTTCTGTTCATAAGTTGTACGCAGTTCATATTTTGGGAGCAGGCAGTGGGGTATTATGGTTTTTTTGGTGTTTTTTTTATTTCCCAGACTATTGAAAAATAATATTACTGGTTCTTACTTTGTTGATGTGACCTTAGAATTCATTTTCTACGCGGAGAAAATACCTCTGCACCTAGTAAAGATGTTCTCTTTGCAAGAATATGCATTGCAGTTTGATCTAGAATGCTTTAGAGGAGTAGCTGACATGATCCTGATTCAGAAAAGGAGAGGAGCATGTGCCCCTGCTGGTGCTGGTAGTCATTATATTGACTTGACTTGGAGCTGAAATGCATTATTTTGTTATGCAAAGGCCAGTAAGAATGTTTCATAATATAATACTGTGGCCATGGGAGTGTTATCACATTGTAAGGAAAATAGACATGTGGGTATCGGACAGGTTGGAATGCAGTCACTGATGTCTATTGTTGTGGGTAATACTTTGCAATTAATTTTCAATAGATGATCACAGCTTGCTACTCTTTTATAGCATGAACTTGTTCCAAAAAGCAATGATCAAAAGGAAAAAGCTGTATGACAATTAGATGCTGGGCTGGGACTCAGGAGATCTGCACCGCTACTTGCCTTCACTTTCTTTTTCCTGAAAACAAAGATCATTCCTCTCTGTGAACCACTCAGCCACCTATTGATGAAGAGTGGTTTTTAAGGGTTCACAAGTTAAGACTGCTAGAAAGCGACACAGAATTTAGAGTTTCTTATGACAAATACAGTGCATGTGCTTAAGATACATTTCCCAAAGTTTTGGAACTAGTGAAATGCATGGTATCCACAGGCATTGGAAACTCAGCCATAATCTTTTCTCAGTTCTGCCAAGGGGAGATCTATGTACAGGGAACTGGAAATGGTTTTCTGACATTAGGTTTCAGGGGCTTGACACCCTGAGAGTAGATAGAATTTTTCTGTTAGATCAGAATTAGGATTGGATTTTATTACTGGATTTAGCAAAATCCATAGACAGAAGTTCAATTCATTGCTCTTGAGGTATCTGACTGGAAGATAAGCTTTCATTCACCTGTGTTAGCCAAGCAGTTTGACGGGAAATATCCCCAAGTGATGCTGAATGTGCAGCAGAACCTCATGTAATGTGCTGCTTCAAGGACGTGAGTAAATTACTCCGTTGTACTTTGCCATGATGGCTTGCCCTCTTATTAGCTTTGTCACTTCACCTTGATTTGTTTCTGAGTTTTTGTCTGCAGTTAAAATCAATAGACTTTTTTTCTCTTTAGGTTTCAAAACATTGTAAATAAAATTCATTTCATAAAATAGATGCTATTTGTTCTTGGAAATAACACCACAACAGCATGTGTATGTGGAAACTGGAACACCAGTAGCTGCTCGAAGTTTAAATATCCATGCTCAGTTGTCTTTTCTCTCATTCAATGCATATTTACAAAACCTTGTTTTACAGTCTAAGCATTTAATCTTTGTGGGGTTTTTGGTGATGTTTCTTTTTCTCTCTCAGTTCATCATATTATTTGTCCAGTCATGGTTTCAAAAATCTTGCATTCATCACCTCCTGCTTACAGCATAGAGTTACAGCCATAATAGGAATAAAAATGTGTTGCTTGTCTCTAGCAGGTATTTCTGCAACAGCTAGCTCAACGTTTTTATTTCCATTCTACTAATAAACTGATTTGACAAAGATTACTTCAATTTATTGGCAGAATTGAGAAAAAAGGAAATGGAAAATAAACCAAACCAGCTTTTGTGTTTCACCTGTAATCCAGAATGCCAGCCAGAATGCAGTTTAAAATCTTAAATTTTGAGTACAAGGAGAGCTAGATTCGTTGTGTGATGGCTATGTGTGTAGTCACATAACTACTCTGATTTTAGAGATACCTGGGTACCTGTTAGGTACCACTGAGTGTAACCATCTCATAGATGGAAAAAGTTCCATGCTAAACAAAAGCGCATCAAAGGGTCTTACAGATTTGGGCTGGTTTGCATGGCAAAACTGTGACAATAGGTTGGAGGGTTGCCTTGTCAATAGAGAGACAAAGATAACTTGAAAGAAGGGAGAGTAGCCAGGAGGTGAGGAGATAACATGGGGGATGATGGGCCTGACCATGAGCAGCAGTCCAAGATGAGCAAATGCCGTGGGGAAGGATAAGCCTGCCTCCAACACCTCCTTTTGAAAAGACTGTGTCTTTTTCTATGGAAAAAACATGGTCTTATTTCCTCTCAGCAGTGATTCTTCCTTTGTAAAAAATTTTTGTGAATTGGGCTTTTCCAGCTAAGCTAATTTCCTTGGGAAATTTTGAGTGTAAAGGTTTCAAACTCTAACCAGATGCTATTGAAATGAAATCAAAATATGAATGGAAATATAAAAACTCTATGGTATGACTATTTTTCCCTGTCACTAAAACATGGTTTGTTTTCTTTACTGGAAGTGTAATTCACTGTCAATAACAATTCTGTGATTGTAGCCCCATGGTATACTGCTAATTACAGTATGGCAATGTCTTGTTTTAATATAATTATGGGAAAATTTAAATAGGATTGAAATTTTAACAACTGCTTTTAAAAAGCAAATGTTAGATTAAAAAAAGAACTCGCTTATTCTCTCATTCCATTTTTCCATTATCTCTTTATGTTTTTCTGGTGTAGTCATATACATAAATAAAGAAAATGAAAGTCTGTTTTCCCTTCTAGAATGTGTCTAGATAGCTGAAAGAAATTGCTAAATTAGTCTTTTAACTGCTCTGTGATTTTAGCAAACAAAAAGATTTTAGAGTAACAGTAATTCTGGAAAGCATATAATGAGTTTTGCCTTTAATCAGAAAAACTCTGCAATGTTTAAACATTCCCTAAATATGAAACTTATCCTAGAATAAAAGACAGTGTCAGTGCTGGAATGATCCTGTGGCTGACACTAGTATAATTTAGTGAGTTTACTGGAAGCGACTGGACTGTAGGAGGATGTTTAAGCAGAAGCAGTGGATAACTCTAAGCACGCTTTAGGTTGGACCTAAACTGACTCTTATTATTGTACCAGTTATTTTGCTGTGTTTTGCATGTCAGAGTGCATCTCGTGCACCCCAGCCACACATGGGCCATCTGTTGAAGGTACGAGGATGGAACTCAGTTAAGATAATTCCCTAAAATGTAGATAGGTTGGACGTCAAGTACTCTGCATCATTTGCTACATGTGCAATTTTCTAGTGTAGACACAGATTTAGTCATTGTGGCACTGGATGATCTCAGTTTTGTTTGGTTTTGCAGCTCTGCATCCTGGCATGGAGGCGGAACCTTAATAATATCTTGAGGTACAGCAGATTTTAAGCTTAGCACTACTCTAGAATGCTTTCTAAGTGTAAAATGTGTTTTGGTTCTATGGCTAAACCTGTGGCCTTTGGATTAGGAGGTACTATTCTGGAGGTTGTCACCAAACCCAGAAGCTGATTTGAAGAGGTGACAGCATATCCTTTGGTCGTGCATCACACTGTTTCAGTTCCTGCTGGAGCAAAGTTGCTTTCCAGGTGCTCAGTCCTTTCATGAGCCAGTTTCACTGAAGAAGGGCATCTCTTGTCATGCAGCTATAGACCCACTGGGCCAAAGGGAGTGACATGACCCACCAGGAACAGGATGAATAGGAAAAACATCCATGCTGGGTTTATTCTGCAGAGTACACCTTTTGTAAGACAGAAAAAGTGTGGCAATAGTGGTCTGAAGCAAAACTTGATGGTTTTGCTTGACTGAAGAAATGGAACATGATTACCAACATACCAGCTGAAATGCAAAAAACCCTCTTTCACCCCCCCGCATTTGTCATGTTCAAAGCCAGATATCCTGTAGTGTTCCTAAACTAAAATTATATAAATTTACAAATTAAGAAAACCCAAACCCAAACCAGTCAGAATTTGCCACAACAGGGAAGCTTTGATTTATGTTTTTTCTCTTTTTAAATTCCTCTTAATGACTGTGCAGGGTAAAACTGGCTTAATGTCCCCCAAACCCCCGGTAATGTTAACAATATGTAGGAGAAGAAGCTTCATTTACTGATGTTCTTGAGACCACAAAGGACCAATCTGACAGCTTCATTTGCTTTTACTAAAAATAAGGAGTAGATAAATTCTTAAAAATAGTAAATGAAACCATTTGCTTATTTTAATTAGGTAGTTAAAGATGTGTAAAATCTTCTTCTCTGAGGAGGTCTGCATCTATTTAACTTCAGAGAATCCTTCTTAAGTAAAATGAGTCCTTAATCAGCAATGCAAGGAGTCTAAATTAATCATCAGGCAACTACTTTAGGCTTTAAATCCCTACTTGATGGTGTTTTGATCCACAGTAAATATTTAAATAAATGTTAACATAGATACTCATTGTCCACTCCTGAGAAAGAAGTTAAGTAACTCAATGTCAGCAAAGCTGAAATACTGTGGGATTGCCTGTAAATAAAGGATTTTGCAGATGTTGCATTTAAGGAAAAAAAAAATCAAGATTAAGTCTAGAAATGGGAAAGCATAAAAGTAAATGCACCCATCATAATATACCCCCTTTCTCTTTCATATCATCTCTAAGCACCCCAAAAGAGAGATTAACTTACCGATAGGACTCTGTAAGATAACTTGAGAAATTTCATCAAATACTTTTCTTTTGTGTATAAAAAGGTAGTTAATTTTATTTGCCATACTACTGTGTGTGTTCCTTTCATTGCTTTCACTAAGTTAAAATAACAGTCCCTATTCCTGCTATTCTATTAATTGTGTATTCAAACCACTACTGAGCTTTGCTACATTCACAAAGGTAACCTGTGAAACAGTTAGAAAAAGCCCTATATAATATAGTAGCCACAATTAGAAAAATGAGTTTGTCCAATGCACAGAGCTTCAGGGTGGCCCTTACACTGCTGCCTTGCCGCATCCTAATATTTTCTTTGTTAAATTGACAGATGGCAGCGAGCAGCCTCAGAGAGCTTTGGTTTCTTCTACTTCAGGCAACGAATGGAATGGGGAAACATTTCTGCACCTTTGTGCAGATGTTGTGGGATTAGGGTTGATGCTGATAGCCTGCTCTTATCCAGCCAAGCAGATTTATTTCCAGATCTCACATTTCCAGGCCATTTGTAAAGGTCTAACGTGTTGTTGTAGATTGTATGCAATTCCTACCACACTTTATGCTTTCCTGGCATGTCCGTGCTTTCTGTGTTTTTTGTCCAAACAACAATCATTTTCAGAGTGAAGGAGTTACCATTGCAGAAGCTATTATAGCAGCCCACACCATATCTTTCGGAAAAGGCATCTGGGTCATCCAGCTCTTTATTTTGTGGTTCAAGGTGACAAAATATCAAAAGTTTGAAAAGATTTCTTTGGCTGAGCTAAAATACAGCAGCTAATGGAAATACACAGCTGAAGAAACCATGACATTTATCTCAGCGGAGGGCTTTTATTATCATGTATAAACACATCTCAGAGAAGACGCAACGTGACTTTGCTGTGAGGAGCACACCAGAAGGAATTCAAGTGGTGGAGAATGTCCTCTTAGTTTATATAGGAAAATACAAGCAAGCTTAGATAAGAAACGATAATGTCCTGCTTAGCACTTCTAACACCTAATAGCCTTTTTATGTAAGTGACTAAATCTGGATTATGTTTCTCAGTACTGGGTAGCCTGTCTTAAATTTGTCGCTGTTGTGACTAACTAAAGTAATATAAACTGCTTTTTCCTTCATGCTGCCAACTCTGGAATTCAGCTTGCAAAACTGCTTTTTAAAATGGTAGGATTTAAAAATACGCTGATTACTTAGCACAAGACAAACAGGAGAGAAAAAAGGAGACCAAGTCTAAATGTGCAGCATAGAACTAGTGGTATTTGCATGAAAAAGTTCAGGCATTTTAATAACTTCATATGGGTCAAGAGGAGAATGAGACCTCTATGCATCTGTGGAAGATTTTTATAAAAAATTGAACACCATAATTCTACTCTGAAGGACTTTCAGCCTTACTCACTGGGACATTGCCTCTTGTTTATAAAAATTCCTTTGTTTTTCAAAATCCTGCCCATTCCCCAGGGATGCTTCTGGAGGAGAAATGAGTGATCCCAGTGGCAAGACTTCTTCTTGCCCTTCCCCTGTAATGCATCTGCGGCTGTCTTGAAATTTTTGTTACAGTTGTTGTTCATTTGGGGTTTGCAGTCTGGAAATAGTTTGTGTTTAGGTCTCATGTGACAACTGAGGGTGAGTGTTTAGGGCTGGTATCTAGTCTGGGTGCCACAGCTGTCACTGCCTTAGGAAGACCTAGGACTGCATCCTCTGGTTCCCCACGTGTGGTACAAACCCCCTCACATGGTGACACTGCCTCAGTGCTCACAGTAGTCAGGCTTCTGAAGTACTGTGGGTGTTTTGCATTAGAAGAGCCTCAGCGTTTTTGATGTGTCACACGGGAGGAATGGCATGTGCATCGTGAATCAATATAAGGATGCAAGCTGCATTATTGTCATTTATCTTGTAAAGGATGTGACATTTACTGAGAGTATTTCCCAGCACGGGATCCATGATCATTTAGGCTGGAGAAGAGACTCCTGTATTTCTTTTGCACAATGTAGCATCTTGGCTGCAGCAGGCTAGCACAGGCACATATCTCCTTCTCTGTAATGTTCTAAAAGGAGAGAAGTAATGCTGAAGGGCCTGACAAGCAGCACTTCAAGACTGCTGTGAATGACGTGGAAAACAAAGAGAAGGGGCAAAGTGTTGTGGGGAGGGAAGACAAATAAAACAGTCAGCTCAAGACCAAACCTTGACAAGAGATCAGTCACTGAAAAGACCATCCCCAGTGCTGAGGAAATGTGCTGTGGATAGAGCCATGGCAGACAAATCAGATGATGATGAGGTCTTATACCAGTGAGAGATATTGGAAGAGTAAGCAGAATTTAAACATGCTTTGATTGGTAATAATCCTCTAGTAGGTGTCTGGTTATGCATTTAGAGGAATTAAAAACATACTGAAAGATGTTAAAAGATTATGTAATATGCAGCATCATGTAATACAGTGGCAGAAAAAGCCAACAAGATTTTTTTAACTGATTTACCTTATTCTGTTTAAATTGCATGTGTGTGAAATATGCATATATGTGTTTACATGTATACAGGGGTTTTTTAACTCAGATTCTAGAACATTACTGCTTATTGTCTAGGTAAATCATAGGGAAACAGGCCAGTTTAGTAATATCTGTTTGCTGACTAGGCTTGGATCTGCAGGCACAAAAACTTCTTTTCAGTAAAGCAGAGATATTCCAACCAAGTGTAAAGAACTGTGTAGGAAAATATTAAGCCTTTTTTTTTTTGGAAAGGATGCAAATAGTAGAGTTGCTGTTTCTTTTACCATCCCATAATAGAGTAGGGATGCTTTATGTAGTCAAAGAATGTATTTTAAGAAAGTGTTGTTTAAACAAGCAAACAAAAACAAAAGCCAAAACCTTGAAAATTGGTGTCTGATTCCACACAGATATAGGCATGGGCATAATTTCATGAATAGAGTAGTTAGCTGAAATTGGATTGAAATGCAGCCAGATTAATGACCACCAGCACAGGTCCAGAATCTTTGGAATTTCCTTGTAACTTCTGGGTCATGTAGATAATGGATTAATGCTTCATTTATGCCAAAAAAATAATTTTTTTAAGCATTTTTGAATTCTGCGGGAAGCCATGTGGGAAAAGGGAAGCTTTACCTGAGAGCTGAACATCTAAATGCCACCAAAAGTCTGGGCTTTAGTTTCTGTTTTTCTCAATTTATTAGCCTTCTCCAGCACTATTTTCTATGTAGTCAGTTTTAATTAAGGATCAATAATAATGTCCATGCAGTTTACTACTTCACTCATTTCAATTGCAGTTGATTGTTTCTAGTGTGTTCTGGGCTGTGTAGCAGGAAGGTTGCTCAGCAACTATGATGTGCAGACAATAAAATTAAGTGGACTTGGCTATTAACCATCTTTCCACCCTTCATTGACACTAATTTCTGAAGCTTCCCTTGACACATGCTGCATGTCAGAAGAGGATAGCCTTCATCATGTTTCCCTTGGTTTCCTGGGTCATCTCATTTAAGGCACATCCTGCAAACAAAGCATTTGTTCCAAGAAGTGGTGCTGTGGCCACAATAGACACAATGCAAACCATGGAGATGGTAGAGGTTTTCTTGGGAGCCACAAGGTTGGTGTTTCTGATACCTAGAAGGTGAGACTGAAGATCTGCAAGGAAGTCTGTACATGTACTCATGAAGTTTTCAGCCAATGAATTGTGCTGGAAGAAAGACTGGAAGAATATGTGGACAGAAAAGAGAGCTTTTCATGTGTTAGGCTAGTGCTCTATAAACTTTTGAGTGATGTACTGAAAAGCCCTTCTGTTTTTCTATGCCTAAGGCTTGTTTAAAAAAAAAAAAAAAGAGGCAAAAGAAGCCTGATTATAAAGGTCTACATTTTAACTATTGGAATCTCCTCATACATCACCAGAAGCTCATATGCTGTACTTGACATAATTAAATTCCACGTTAAGGGTATTTTTCATTAGTCTTAGCTAAAAAAAAACCCCTTCTACTCCTTTTCAAAAATATAAATCATAGACTCATAGAATGGTTTGCATTGGAAAGGATCCTTAAAGGTCAGGTTTGTCCTATTGCAAAGGGCCCCACTAAAAAGCCTTTCTTATAAGCCACCTTTAAGTATTGAAAGTCTGCTGTAAGGTCCCCCCAGAGCTTTCTCTTTTCCAGGCTGAACAACTCCAACTCTTTCAGCCTGTCCTCAGAGGAGAGGTATTGCATACCTGTGGTCGTTTGTGTGGCCCTCCTCTGGACTCACTCCAACAGGTCCATGTCCTTCCTGGGCTGAGGACTCCAGAGCTGGATGCAGTACTCCAGATGAGGTCTCGTCAGGGCTGACTTGAGAGTGAGCATCGCCTCATTTGTCCATCTGGCCATGCTTCTTTTGATGCAGCTCAGGATACAATTGGCCTTCTGGGCTGTGAGCACACGTTGCTTACTCCTGTTCAGCTTTTCATCCAAAAGTACCCCCAGGCCCTTCCTGGCAGGGCTGCTTTCAATCTCTTCATCCCCCAGCAGGTATTGATATTGGAAGCCACTGTGATCCAGGTGCAGAAGCTTGTACTTGGCCCTGTTAAACCTCATGAGGTTCACACAAGCCCATTCTCAAATCTGTCCAGGTCCCTCTGGATTTCATCCTGTCCCTGAGGTGTGTCAGCCACACCACATCAGCTTGGTGTCTGCATATGTGTTGAGAGTGTGCTGGATCCTGCTATGTCATTGATGAAGCATTAAACAGTACTGGTCCCAATATAGACCCCTGAAGGACACCACTTGCCACTAATTTCCACTTGGACATCAAGCCATTGACCGCTACCCTCTGGATGTGACCAGCCAACCGATTTCTCATCCACCAAATGGTTCATCCATCAAATCCACAATCTCCAATTTAGAGAGAAGTATGCGGGGGACCGTGTCAAAGGCCTTACACAAGTCCAAATAGAAGACATCCATAGCTCTTCCCTTGTCCACTAGTGCTGTCACTCCATAGAAGACCACTAGTTTGGTCAGGCAGGCATTGCCCTTGGTGAAGCCATTCTGGCTGTCTTAAAACATTTTCCTGTCTTCCACGTGCCTTGGGATAGCTTCTAGAAAGATCTGTTCCAAGATCTTCCCTGGCAGAGGGATAAGGGAGATGAGGCTAACTGGTCAGTAGTCCCTAGGGTTGTCCTTTCTACCATTTTTAAAAACAGGCGCAATGTTTTCCTTTCTCCTTTCACCAAGGACTTCTGACTGCCATGACAACTGTATGCCTAAGAGTGCAATTTGCTTGCTTCCCTATCAGATAGGTGGAAGGTAGAGAGGCTCTGGAAGCATCAGTGAAGAGGTGAGGAATTTTTCCATCTAATTTTGTAAGTGGGAATTGTTGGAAGAGACCTTCCGGAGTTCACCCCAGTGCCTACCCACACCCAGCAAGGTATTTTCAAGGTACGCCTGAATCCATTCTTGCTGACGTCAATGGCAAAACTTCTGTTGACTTGAGGTGGGAGAATAATGAGGCCTCAGCACTGCCAGTTGCAACTGTGAATCATAAAAGCAGAAATGCAGTCTTGCGACACAGTATGAAGTTATTTTTGTAGATTTCCAGAATCAGCAGGGATGAAAACAGTAGATAGTTTTGCAGGTCATATGTTTCTTCTTACCTTGGTAAAAAATTGCCTCTGTTTGTGAACTTATTAGCAGAAGAGCCATTAATTCTACTGAGTGTTCAGGAAGACGGGAGAGTCCACGTAGCAGCTCCTCAGAAGGGTGTTAGATGAATATGTTTTTGATGAGCTATCAAGTATCATGAAAGCTGTGAACCTCTGTAAAAGCAAATCAAACACAGAGCTATCTTTCTGCGACTATAGAGGACCTTGCCTGTGACAGAAGCCGCTGGTTTGAGGGAGATTAATTTCTGGGCTGCTTTTGAACAGGGATTTTCAATGTACTTTGAGCTTCGATGCTCAGTTCCTGCATGTTTTTTGCTATTTTAAAGCTTCACGGAAATTGGGGTGCTTGGAAACTGCCTTGAGGTAGGGACCACTGTGATAATTAGGCTCTTGCTTTTATCCTGGGAGACAGGGACATCATACTGCGGAATTGTACTGGGCAGCAGCTTTTGGCTGAAACTTTTTGTCCTGAAATTGTAACTTGCTGAAAAGGAAAATTTCATTAGGGAAGAGTTGGTTTCGGTGATTTCTTTTTTATTATTTTAAAATAATAATTTCAAGATACATTTAATACTTTTGTCATTTAGCTTAGAAATTTTGGCAACTTAAAATTGCTGCTTTTTTTTTCATGTGGAATAAATATAGGTAAGAGATGCAAATAAAAATGGACTAAAAACTGCAAGTCTATTGAAATGGATTATTCTGATTGACATGTTTATAAAATGTATCCATATTTGGCACTATGTAACATTTTGGGATTTAAAAGGATTTTTAAATATCCAGCTTATCTGTATGACAAGGTGAACTCCAGAAATCTTCATCAGCTTCAGATTTACAGTAATCATTTAGGTGATGTTAGTGGGTAATGCGGATGAAGCACAGAGAAAATTAACATTTTCAGAATTCTGTGACTGAATGGTAGGAGGGGACTGGGGAAAGAAGGTAAAAGTCCAATTAATTAAGCATGTTTGATATTGACTCTGTATTGTTTATCTATGGAAGCTGAAATATGTACAGTATTTATTTATGAGAAAGTTTTGTTTTAATTTGAGTATGATAAAACTTTTTTTGGTGCCTAAGGCTATAGAAAAGGAGTATTGTTGGAAAGGCCACTTCCATGTGAGTGTTGGAATGGTTTCCCTGTACACCTATAAGTCTGAATGCAGAAATGGTTCCTTTGAATTAATGAAAAATAGGCAGTTTGCAAAACTTTCTCAAGGACTGAGGAGCTCTGGTGTCTTGTCCCCTGGTGGTATCTGCAAGAGGCAGTGGACGCAGAAAGGAGCTGCCTGCTGCACCTCTACACGCCTCTGTGTGTGATGTCCATGCACAGTGTGAGTGGCTACATGCTAGTTATAAAACCAGCTTGAGTCTGTCAAAGGCAACACTTTAGTGAGTGCAGGCTGGTTTAATAACGACTGGTTGTATTCTGGGTCTCCTTGATTCAATACTCGATCAGGGAAAAGGTAGTTTAAAACAATATTCAGGAAATTCCAGGCACAGGCAATCCTCAGCAAAAAGCAAGAGTTAGCAGCTCTGGTCCCTGTATTCCTACCAAAGGTCTCTGGTAGCAGGTCACTGATAAGAACCACCACTTTTTTAGAAGTTTATATCAATGTATAGTCAGCTCAGAAAACTTTTATTAATCTTACATATTAAGTGCGATAAGTATGTCTTTACCTGAACCCAGATAAACACCTAAACAGAGGATCACAGAATCATGGCATGGTTTCAGTCGGAAGGGACGGTGAAGGTCATCTAGTCCAACCCTCCTGCAGCAAGCACGACATCTTTAACCAGACCAAGTTGCTCAGAACCCTGTCCAACCTGACCTTGAATGTTTCCAGGGTTTTGGCAAGAAGCTGAGTGAAAACCTCTATGATGTCAGTGGGAGAGGAGTTATAGGAGCATGACGATTTCTAATAGTGTGCTGAGACCATAGACCTGATGCTTTGCTCTCCATTCATATAGGCAAATCTTTCTCCTCAAGTAGTCCTGTACAACAGGGAAACAGCCAAAGGTAAAGCATGAAGTGGAAGGTACATTTCATGACAGCTGAAGCCAACCTGGTTCAGGATGCTCAGGAACCATTCATTTCAACCAGTCTTGGCTTTCATTCATGGCACCTGTGTTGATATAGGAGGTAGAAGGAAATGTAAGGGAATAATCAATATATAAAGGCAAGATGAAGCCATTATTTTTTTAGCCAACTCAATTTACTTCAAGAAACCCTCGGAGGGGTGCTGTTCAGACTTAATATTGGTGTATTAAACATTCCCAAAACTACCATTTTGTGCAAAAATTAACTAATTCTAAGGACTTGCCAGATAAAGAAATACTGCATGTGATTAGTTCACTTCTTCCAGTTGTGCCTAATGTCAAGATTTCTTGACAGAAACAAACTTGATTTTGAAATTCAGATTCTCACTTTGGCTTTTACCAGGCAAGTTTATAATTACATGTGCCCATATCTTAATGAAGTTGCATTATATCATTTGGCAGAATTACAAAACGTAATAGCCTGTGGCACCGTCTGTCACCTGCAAAGTGGATTATTGTTGCTTTTCTTTGTTTTACTGGGTTAAGCGAGTATTTAAGGGTATTGTCCCAGGAATGCATTTTTTAACAAACATATGGTGTGAGTTCATAGGATATTACTCTTGCTTTTTAATCTTTTGGAAGAAAGTCCCACCTGAAAACACTTTTTTAAATTACTATGGCAGGTTTCAGGTCTGATTTTAATTTTCTGTCATAATGAAGGCAATAGAGACTTGAATGAAATGATGACAGATCTACAAGTGATGCTCCATCTGCTACGCTGTCATGTAGAATATTATTCTTCAGAGCTGAACTTCCAAGATAAAACAACCTGCTAATGTAAAAGAAATTCAAGGGTATATTTCTTTAGAAATTTTGGTGGTAGTAAGGAAAATTCAAGTTAATTTACTGATCGTTAAGGCTTAAAGTGAGGTATGAATGAATACTTACCTAGCTACTCCTCTGCTGTAGCTATGCTGAGCTTTCAACAAGATTTTGCTGATTTTGAAGCTATAGTTTTATTTATTCATGTGCTTATTTATTTTATTTGCTTTTGCTTGGATGCAGGCTCAAGCCACCTTGTGTAGTAAGTACAGATAGCTGGGCTTCCCCACCAGATCCAGGCTTTCAGTCCTGTTTCAATATTATACGCAATGACTAGCTGTGGACAACCACTTCTCTTTCCTTTTCTTAAAGGGAAGAAAGCAGCATCACCAGCCAGGGAAGGAGATGTTAACAAAGCTTATATGGATATTGTGTTGTTAGCTCCCAGTAAGGTCTATGGGAGATGTTTTTCTGAGTTTCAAGAAAAAAAATGGGGAAACTGAGTTTTGGACTTACCACACACCACCGCTCTGAAAATTATTTTTCAGTGTTTTTTTTGACAACAAGGCTGCTAGTTCAAGGGAATACTTTCTTTAACTGTAAAATAAGGTTTTGTACTATTTGAGTTTTTTTAAAAAATTTGCTCTTTCTCACATAAAACCCCAGTTTGAAGTTTCATTATAAAAATGCCAAAGCACTGGAAGTTATGCGTTTTAAGTAGAGTTTAGTTTACTCTTCCTATTCGGTCAGTTGAGTTAAATCCCACACAAATTCAAGAATGCTGCAGACTTGAATCTGAGTACTTCAGTGAAAAATTGCATTCAGCTGTAATTGTGATCAAGTAAAGCAGTGAGTGATATTAAAGCATACTGTTATTTATAAATTTCATGTTTAAAGTAGTGTCTTGAATGGAGTTCTAATTCTGATTGGAGGAGGAGAAAGAAAGAACAGATGAATACAGGACAGGTGTTCCTCTTGTGAATATATTTTTTTAAATTAGGTTCAATCTATTCTTGAGAAAGTTCAGCCCTGCTTTCTAGGTGATTCCTGAAATTGTGCGAACTTTTTCAGTAGCCCTGTAAAGTGTTTAGTTTCATATAAACGAAAGTCCAGTATTTACCAGGTAAGTTGTGCAGCACTGGATGTGTAAAACTGTGCAGTAGTTGCTGCAGTGAGTGGTTGGATTTCAGAAGTGCTCAGCATCTTCTGCACAGGCACTAAGACCTTTGCAATCTTATTTTTTATCATATATTGGCAGTGCACAAGGATAAATTGTAATTAGTAGATTTCAGTCACCACAGATGTCAACAATAATATATAATGTGTCTCTTTTAAACTTATAAGTTCTTTTTAATTTTTCATGCAAAATGTTCTTGACAGGTTTGAAACTGATGTAAGAAAAGTTACCGTTCAATTCAAGGGGGAAGAAAATGTGATTTAATATCCCAAAATACCATGGCCTCGTTGCGTGTGCATTAGTGTATGTGGTGTTCCTTGACAGTGTCTTTGGGATGCTACATTTCAGAAGGATGCTTTCGAGGGCCCGCTGTGTCTGGAGACACCACTTGTATTGCAGTGGATCAGTAATTCTTTGTTGCATTGACAAATACACGTCTCGTGCAGTCTTTTTTTAAATGGAGAGTGTTTTATTTCTATTAGTAGTCAGGTGCTGATGCATCAGGTGCTATAAAATCGTGATGGGAAATTCACTGGAGTATATCTGTCTACAAATGCGAGCACTGAGTTGCATTAGAGAAAGCAGTGCTGCTTTTTGCCTTTTTTTCAATTTACATTTTTATGTTATGCCACTTTGGATTGTACAAATCTTAACACCTGTTATTAGAATTATGCCTAGCCCATTTCTCCATTTAGAGATCTTTTTCCCTAGAAGTATAACCTTTTGCAAGGGAACAAAGAGAAATTGCCACGTGTTTTCAAGATGTGGTAATGGCCTTTAGTGAGGCTAAATCCATTGTCTGGAATCCAGTCAGAAAGTTTTGGCTGGGGGTAAAGACTTGCAGATTCACAACTGTGCTACCTTTTTTCATACACCTACATGAGTCCACATGGGGTCTAATTGCTTTTCCTGGGGTTGTATTTAGTAACTGATTGCAGATGGCTTTTTGACAGCAGGAAGGAGAAAAAGAGAACTTTCTCTTTTATTTAGAATTAAGTTGAAACTTGCAAGCTGCTAATACATTTATTCAATAGAGACTGCGACCTTGAAAAGATTTCTTACGTTAACAGTGCACAATTCTGATTAAAACATGCTATTCTCTTGTTCCCTACCTGTTTGTTTATACTGACTAATTGTCCATTGTCTCTTTTTTTTCATTTTAAACCCTTTGGAACAGAAACTGTATTTTCATTCTAGAGTCACATTGAAGTTGTGACACTGTCACACCCTGGCACCCCTAAATGCTAGAACACTACACATTCACTCTGGTATATTTTGACATTTGTGATGTATCAATGCTGATTTGGTATACAAATCCTTTTAAGACTCTGTAGGATGTGGAAATCCTTTAAGGCTCTGTAGGATGTGGAAATGCTTGTGGTCTTATCTGTTTTTCTTTTCTAATGGGTTGAAGCATTGCTTGGAGTAAGATTTTTGATTTTTTATTTGTGTAAAATTCACATCCATTAATTTAATTTATGAGTTGGAAGGGTAAAAGATAAAACCTGAAATACTACTTCCCCTATTAGGGAGTGGAGGGGCTGGTGGGGCATGATTGTGCAGTGATAAATGACTCTGAATATGCTGGTGTGAGTACCGGCATCCTTGCCAGGGTTGCAATTGCCTCTGTGAAACCCCTGCAATTGTTGAAGCTGTGATGTAACAGCCCTCAAAACAGCAGGATACAACTGAAAAGTTGTTCTTTGTTTAGGTAACAAGGCTATGTATCTGGGGTGTGCCTAGTCATGTGAAGTTTTGGTGCCAAAAACATCCCTTTGTGAAAGGAAGTAACTTCCAAAACAAGCTAGTCTTTTTTTTAGGGGACAGACATGTAGTGATGACAAAGATGCACAAAATTGCTCTTACTGCAAAGATTGTAATTTCTGTAGAGTTGCCCCATTGTGATGTATCAAGGATGCTAAGGTATTTTCAATATATTCAGCAGAAACAGTAACATACTGGACAACATGAGGAAGCAAGAATTTTCAAATAGTGGTCTGTATTCACCATTAGGAAAGATTAGAGTTGTTTGAAAGAGTTTATATGACACAGTTGGAGATTTCTGTAGAGGTAGTTGGTCTTGGGATGCTGTATTTGTGACAGCCTTTGTGATCTTCAAGTTAGGTAGGTGAAATATGAAGTAAGGACCCATAGAAAAAAGAAATTCAACCTAACTTTCTGTTCTTAATTTCCTTAGGCTATCTAGAAGCTTTTCAGCTGCTGGCGCAAATCTGAACAGCCTAAGAACTCCTCCAAGTTATATCCTAACAATGGGGATAGATCAGCCTGCTCTATAGGTTAGAAATAGCAGGAGTGCAAGGCTGTCATGTTATTATGCTTATTATTTCAGACAAGTCGGCTACACAGAGTGACTCCAAAGAAACACGGAGCTGAATTCCTCTGCATCCCTGGTGGCACAGCTTCGGGGCTGATGAGCAGTGTACAGTGAGAAGAAAGCAGCTGAAACCCCATGTCTGTTTTTTTAATGACCCCATGGTAACTTGGAGTGCATTACTGTTTTTACTGCTCGAGGTAAGTAATCAAACTGTTTATCCCTTCCCAGTTTGATTCGGGAAACAGTCCTATAGACAGGTATAGATGAAGAAAAGAATCCTAAACATAAACAAAATATAAGAGGGGAAAAAAGATGGTTTACAGATATCTTTTGGAGAGCTGCAGAGGCAGTGTGAGAGACTTCTGAAAGCTAATCTGCGCTATGAAAGCACTGCTGACCTGATCCACTCCTATCTTAGCAGAAGGGGAAAGGAAAGGGGATTATTGATATTGCATTTCTTGCTTTCAGGATTTGAATTCTGACATGCTTACCCAAAAGGAGAAGGGAAACTCTCAGTGCTGTGGAGACCTGGTACCATTCTGTCAGTGTTGTCTTCCTGAAGGGACAGTCAGGCAGACAAAACCCAAACATATCGTTCCTGTTCTCTGCTTGTTAATAAACACTTTTAGCAAACTCCTTCATCTGAAGTTTGCACTCTTTATTGTCTTTTGTTTGCTGTAAAGCTGTGTTCCACAGCACAGAACTGAGAAGGTAGGAGTTTCATTTAGTGTCAGGACAGACAGAAGAGCAGAGTACGTGACAAGTAGGTCTCCAGCTCCTTTGCAATTTTGGTGCACCAACCTAGTTGCTGTGTAAATCCAGCTGCTGCAAAAGTGCAAACATTGGCGTCTTGTCTTTGAAAACGCTAACTGAAACAAAATGTCTTTTTCCTCTGAGTCTGAATTTGTGCTTTACTACCTTCATTATTTTCTTCATTATTTTTGTTTGTAAATGGAGCAGTGGAAAAAGAAGTGTGTGCCATATGTTGATTTTTTTTTCCCTCCTTAAAAGAAGCAGGACATAAAATGCCATTGCCATTTCCTCAGACGTTCATCTACAAAGCATTTACATAAAGCTGTTAAGCTTTCTGCTGTTACTTGTTTGTTCCAGTTTTCAGACCACACTACAAGGAAATAAAGACAGGAAAAATACATTAGCTCAGCTCTCCCCAAGATCAAAAACCTGGTTTAAAATAAAAACTTCAAATATAGAGTCATATACTTTCTCATTACTTTCTGGGTTTTTACGTGTGGTTTTATCCCATGAGGGTCTTACTTTATTGTGTTTTATGTGAATCTTAAGCTTTAGGATCTTAGGGTGCCTCAGTATTTTCTCTCTGACTGATGAGAAAACTTTTAAATTAAACTGAAGATTTTTTATAGGACATTGTGACCTTTGTATTTCTGCATTATACAGCCTATTAACTGGGAGAATGAAAGCTGCAGTTTCCAAATATGTTTACAACCACATAAATAAGGATGTACATTAAACTGCAGGTCTTGGAAATCATAAGTAATGAACAATATTTGTACTCTGACAAAGCAAAAAGTGTGATTAAGGATAATTGTAGGTAATTGTTGTCATGAGAGAAATGTTTACGCAGTCAGAAGTACTAAACAACATTTAAACAGTTTCTCTAAAGGGAGCAGTAAGGAACTAGGATACCAGTATATCCCCTGAGAACAATTTGACTTAAATATTTTCAGATTTTTTTTTTCTCCTTTTTGAATTTGGATGAATAGTGATTGTAATGTTGGTTTTAATGAGGACATGGAAGTTTTCAATCTTACCTATAATATCATAAAGCTTCTTTTGTTTGAAAAAACTAAATTTGAAAAACATTTCCTCATGAGATTCCTGCTGATGTCTTTTCTGGTCAGGCCAGCAATGCAGCTTACAGAAATGCAAATTAGGTTCATGGCTAATTTGGTCTTTATAACAAGGTCATTTCTGCCCATTTTTGTGCCACATAGAAGTTTGACAAACAAATCCAACTAGCTAGCTTGCTTGCTTGCTTGCTTCCTTCCTTCCTTCCTATTCTGCACTTCATAGGTTTGTAGTGGGATTTTCTTCATTTTTCTTCTCAAAGGAATAAGATTGCAGTTCCAGGTTCTTGTATCAGTAACTCCAAAGAAATGCACTGGAAATTGCCAAGTGCCTAATTATCCCAGGAATGGGAGATCCCAGGAGATAATTTAATTTCAGATATTTTTTTGAGATACTTTAATTTTCTAGGTGGGTCAAAAAAATGAACATTTTCAACACCTTGCTTTGAAAGAAACCAGATTTTGCCTTTTATTTTATTCATAAGAAAACCTAGAAGAAGATGATTCATATTTGAAAATGCATGGGTAGACTAATATTTTCTATAAAGAGATTAGATGGTTTGCAAACTTCTCTGGATGGCTCTGGGTCCCGACTGCAAGCTCTGGAAAGCCTAATTGTGGTCATTTTGGAGGATTCTCTGGAGTTCTAAAAGCCTGAAGGACAGGACTGAGGAAAAGAAAAATGCTTTTATTAACTTGAAATCTGCAGAAATGCCTTGTCAGTGATAATTAGTTTTCTGTTGGAAGTGGTTTATATTCTGTGGGAAGACTGGACTATTTCTGCAGCTACTTGTGGTGCCTTATAATCTATAAAAAGAGAGAAAAATGAATGTATGAATGATGATTACTGAGAATTCGGATACTTGCTCTAAACTGTCATTGTGCAGTATACCTTTTCATAAGATTTTGTTTTGAATAGCATGATATTTATTTACATTTTCATTTATGATTTTTTGTAGATTGCTCAGCACGTCGATTTTCATGATGGCTTGTACAAAATATGACACCCTGGTGGCATTTATTTAACACTACGCACATATTTCAGGATGCTGACAGATAATGGTCACGATTTTTGATGTTTCAACAGTAGAACAACAGTACATCCCTACTAAAGTGAGGGACTGGTTTACGCAAGTTGGATTTTCAGAGTTCTCCCACTACCTTCCAATGAACTAAGTTTTATAGGAGTGAAATACTGTGCTCATTTTGGTTTTACGCCAAGCTATACGTCAAAGCTAGGGAAACCTCATTGGTCTTGGGATGAATATTATTCCCAGAAGACAATGGAAGCAAATGTTCTGGAGAAAAATGATAACCCCACAGGCAGGAACAGTGGTTTATCCAATGAGCATTATAAAGAGTTGCATTAAAAAAAAGCCACCCTCTGGTGATAATTAAATGAAGCTTAAACTCCTACAAACCTTGATCAAAATCCATCACTGGGATTAGACTCCTATTACTGAACAGTACAGGCTGAGCTAATGCTGATGCTAGAGATTAACAATTGCTTATTAGCAAGTACTAAAGTGGTATCACAGTAAGTGCTGACTGGGAAGCCACCTCTCAAATTGGTTGAACTGCTTCCACTTTCACGCAGGTGATATGCAGAGGCTGAGCCTTATGCAAAGCATGCTAGTATGTTTTTATGGGTGGAGTGGCAGGCTTAAGTGCTGTGCTGTGTCCCCAGAAGCTGCAAAAGACTTAATTATATCTGGAATTATTTTTGCCTGCCCAAGAACTTGGTAATGTATATGTACAGAACACACCTTTTCTATCTGGATGACACCTTTTGAAAGCGAAGCTGTATGTTCAAATTAACTGCAAAGGGACAAGCACCTGCTGTATTTGCTGCTAACTGAATTCTGAAAAATGGCCAAGTTTGAGGGTGTATTTTTTTTGCTATTGTTTCTCTTGCCCGTAACTAAGAGGGCTGCAAGTGTGGGTGTTCACAGCAGGGGAAGAAGAATCTGCCGCAGACATCTCTTCAGCGGGTGATACAGGTGCAGACACTAATTAGGACACAGATGAATAAGTCTGGGGGGTTTTGTGCTAGCCCCTATGCTTGCATCCACATTGGCATTGTCAATAGTTTGCTGCAGTTCATCACAGTGATTCTGTATAAGAGCATAATTGAAAAGGTTTATTCAAGAAAATGCTGAGGTGCACTGGCAGAGCTGCAGCAGGCTTGGAAGCCTACAAAGTGTTCACAAGCCTTTCCCTCTCTCTGACATTCTAATTCCTGGATGTGTTTTCACAAGGAGATTGAAATTTTTGGGGCTGCCGGATTGTGGGATGCTACCTTTGTGAAATTGCTCATCTCATACGAACCATCTCCTGAAAAATACAACCAGAAAGGCTTAGGGAAAAGAAGTGGAGTAAGACAAGGAAAAATAATCCCTCTAAAGCTCTTTGCGGTCTGTTCCTTCCACAGCCTGGTGTGGCCTGATAAGGTATGCATTAAAACCAGACCAGTGTATCCCAGATGACTTTGAAGAATATTGCCTTCAGAGCCAATTCTTTCTCCATTCTCACTAGATTTCTACTCCTTTCCATACTCCCTTTCCTTTGTTCTTCTGTAAGCGTACAGCAAGTTAAGGTCTGTGACCTGCTCTTTCTTTTCCTGGGAATTGTAGTCCTTTACTTGCAACATCATTTTTGATTACAGTGAAACAATGCTGACTACCAATTACTGCAGTGTCACTCTGAAGGCCATATTCTCAAAGACTATAAGGGTCATTTGCATATATAAATAAGGTGAGTTGCATTAGAGACAACCCTTCACTAGTCTGTGAGTGAAACTACACTTCGATGTCAAGTCCCAACTTTAGTGGTGAGACTGCTAGATTAAGGGAAATGCATTCCTAGTAAGGCAACCCACGTTAACATATGTCAGTAAATGAAAATAAATTTTCTTTTAAAATTAGTAGTCTATTCTTAAGTCATAAAAATATTACAGTACACAAATATGATGGGTGTTGTCTTGTACTGGGACCAAAGCAAGTAGGAGTCTTAGTAGAATTGGAAATAACAAGGTTTTCTGAAACAACAGCCATAATAAATCTCTTTCTCCCTTCCTTTTAATGTGCAGTCACAGAAATAATCCTAGAAATATTCTTTATATAAAGTTGTCTCTGAGTGGGGAAACATATACAGATGATTCACTGATCAGAAATAGCTCATTCTATGTATACCCACTCTTTAGCAATATGGAGTAATTTTAAAATATTCTGAAAATATCATCAGGAAGCTCACTGAACAGAGCATTTTGTTCCAGAGTGCCCATTCTGCTTTCTAAAGAAGATAAATAAGCCGGCAGTATTTATGGACTATGTTTCATTGATGGATAAGATGTGATGTAAAGTAATTGATCAAGGATCTCAACCATGAAAAGCTAAGAGCTTAATTAACAAGGTTAGCATTGAAGTGAGATCACACTCAACAGATGAAAAATTGGACATCACTGAAATGACCAGGAGAAGCAATTTGCATTAAAAAAGTAGCAGAGAGAGGCAGAGACTGAACTGTCTCCTTGTCCCTCAAAAAGAAAATTACCTTGGGTTCAGAACTTTTAGCCTTTAATGCCTACTCTTCGACTTCAGATCCCATTTGGTGCTTATTTCTGTGTCCTAAATAATGAAATCTACCAAAAAAGCCCTGGAAATGAAAACCAAAATAAGCCGAAAACAAAACCCCCAAAACCCAAACAAAACAACCCACATCAAAGCTGATTTTTCAGATGATTTTTTCTTCTGTAAAATGACTTTTTTTTTTTCTCTTTAATAGTCCTATTCACTTCTAAATTTCACAAGGCAGAGGGCTAAGGTGTCACTTTACACTGTTGTCTTTTGGTATCTTTGTACATCCCAGTCCCTCGTGTATTTAAGATAACATAACACTATATAGAGAACTTCCACTGACTTTATGGCGAGTACTTGTAGGGAAATCATAAGTGACTTGGGTTAGGAGCTGCATGCTAACCAGCAGTGCTGTTATCGTTTATGTGCCTACAGTGTCTGAAAGGCACTGACGTGCATGACGGGTGTCTGTGCGCTGCTGGCACCGTGGAGCAGCCTCTCTCCAAGAGAAAATCTGTTCGTGCCAGAAACCAGGTTCTGGCATGGGCTCATTCCAGGTAAGAGAATATCCCTTCACATCAACTAGTGGTGCAAATCTAATATCTTATTACTTCAGATTTAAAGTATAAGACAAATAGACTTTATTTTTCTTCACTAAGACTGCTATATTTGTATATGGGTGCATGCTATTTTTTGAAACCATGAACCATACAAAAGCACCAAAACAATAGAACAGACATTCATCTTTGTTTAAAATGCTACTGGAAAGTTCTTGATGGTGCAATGATTGTGGCCATTCAAATTATTTTATTCAGTACAATGCATCTGAAATGCTACTGCCAGCTCAGCAGCTTCTCAGAAGATTTATACATGTCTTTATTACTTTTATTGCTTCAGACACTGTACTTAAACCAAATCCTAACTCAAAACTCAGGTATTGCATATACTGAGTGTTTTCATCTCTTTGCAATATGTATTATGAATTGATTATTACATTTGCAGCTTTATAGGTGACCGTTGTCAGCTTTCACTCATCTGTCAACCTTATAACTTTTTGATGCTTGTGACTTCAATTTGTAATACTCTTTGCCAAAGAAGTAGAATACAGATAAATTATGCAAATGTGATCTGGCGGAACCAAGAATTTTCTGTAAAAAATACAAAAAGTACAGGTTCTGGAAAACAAAAGTGTATCAAAAGGAAACATTTCAGAAAACAAACTGGTAATCTCACTTCCACTCACTTGGAGTAAGAAAGTAGTTCATATAAGAACTCCGTTCTAGTCTATTCTGTTTAAGTCTGTTTCTTTAAAACTCTAATTTTATTTTGAAATTAAAATTCACAGTTTTCACATTGCTGTAACGA
Source organism: Phaenicophaeus curvirostris (assembly GCF_032191515.1). Lineage (NCBI taxonomy): Eukaryota > Metazoa > Chordata > Aves > Cuculiformes > Cuculidae > Phaenicophaeus > Phaenicophaeus curvirostris. Next base: position 6,085,348 of record NC_091396.1, read on the forward strand.
AGTGGTTTTGCCAAGTTTTGAAACTGACTTCAGCAAGGAATCTCATTGCTAAGGACTTTTAAAGGACTACGTCAAGCACAGTAGCAAAATACACCAGCCATGCTTGCATGACATTCACGTGATTGTTCACTAAAACTAGAAGTATGTAATATTGCTCTGTGCTTTATGTTTTGCTTCATCAAAGGTGACAACATTGACAATGTCAAATGTCCTCAGAGTTTATGATGGACTCGGCACTGAAATAATCTGTGGTGAGTCTCTGAGCAGCTTTTTACCACTGGTACAATTAAGTATTTGGAGACGTGCAGAGCCTCACTGATTTCCACAGACCTCCACTTAGATATAAACATTTTCCGGAGGAAATCTGTCTACTAAAATGTAGCTCTTCTCTGAAAAGATCTGTCTTAATTTGTTCAGTTTGCTTCCAGATGTAGAAGTCCCAACTCAACTGGTTGTGTGGAGCTAAGGGTCTACACTCAACACATGAATTATACCTGCTTCTACTCTCTGATGGGGAGGATGATTTTTCCGTTGCACTAGACAGAGGCTGAAGGCACTGGATGTGCAATTTTGACACTTTTTTTTCCCAAGATAACATAAATTCATATAAGCTATTTCCTCCCTACCACTTAACTCAACTAAAGTCCCTCAACCTGTTGTACCTGCAATTCATTAGCCAGTAGTTTTTACACCTTCAGGGTTTTTCAGAATGAGGGAAAGCAAAGCAATTAATAGTGCAATGACATACTCAACAGCTTTTCACAGCAAAGCTCCTTACACGGAAGGAAATTTCTTGACACATCTGTTAGCTACTGTCAGATGCATGATGAAAAATTGCCATGGGCTATTAAAATGTACTTATTAAGTTTTGTGGCCTTATTATGTGTACTTATTATGACATAAGTATCAATTAAAAATGCAGCCATATTAACTGCATTATCTCAGTTTGAAAGTAGTGTCTGCTCTGCGGTGGATGGACATTTATCTACCTAGGGACAGAGATACAGTTTTCCACTCCTTTTTTTCAGGGCAAGATTTTCCATGCTTGTAACAACTCATTCTTTTCCTGAAGGATTATTCTAATTATTGGGACATACATAACTTTGAATTAAACATCATGTAACACCCTTTCTCTGGAAAAGCTCAGTATCCAAATCCTGAGTTAGAATAAACATGCACTGGACCCCATGGTATATCTCTCACACCAAGGTATAGCTCTCAGTGACACTGAAAATTCAAAAGGAGACATTAGAAAACAGGTATTATTTCTTCATTACACCAAGTACAGATGTTATTTTTCACATGCAGACTGTTTTTGTTCCCAGTTGCAGAAAGCAAGATGAAGCAACAGCAGTCTGTTTCTGTGGGCATGGGTCAGTGGTCCAGGATGAAGTGGCAGAGAAGTACAAAAGGTGCTCATAAATGCAGAAACAGAGGTAAGACACAAATCTCTTGTTTGTTCATTATTTTGACTTATTAGCACTTAAAGAAAATCTTGCCTCTGATTTCTTTATTGAAGAAAAAAAATGCCCACAGGGGAGATATATATATATATGTATATATGTGTGTATATATGTATATATATAAAATAAACAGAATTCACAAAACTGCAATGTATAAATATAGATCTGGGGATGAAAATCCAGAATCAAGCCTCTAGAGATCCAGAACTGTGCTTGGAAATCTTCACAGAAGATTATAGGCTGGGGCAATTGTAAATGGCACACAGGAAAAGTCTCGAGGCAGATGGATGTATAGTTGACAAGGGAGACTCAAGGTCTGGGACAGAAGTGCTCTTTTACATATGAAAGCTTTTTAAAAATGTTTCTTCTGCAGTCAGTTTTCTTCTCTGTTCCTACAAAGTAGAGCGTGTATCAAGAAATAGCTGCAGTTAAAATTTCTTTTATTGAGTAAGAAAAAAAGAAATTACCTGCTAATAAGCTCATTCTACTTAAAATCTATTTCCTACAATATCCCTCACTTATAAAGTTTTAAACTGAACGAGATCAAAGCAAAATGGACCAAGCCATGTTTCCGCAGATAAAGGACATCACTTGAATGCTTCTCTACTGTTTTACTAAAAGGAGAAGAGCTTCCTGAGCTTGTCATGTGTGTTCACCAAGATGGTCAGAGAAGGACAACGACATCAGTTTAAGGAGGAGCCACCAGGGCTGTATGCAGAGTACACCTCACAAATAAAAGGAGTTGTGCAAAAAAGGATGAAGATTCCGAACTGTTTCATAAAACTATGTGATGAATATAGAACAAGACGTATCTTGTATTACGAAATACATAACATTAAGAATGCTGTTTGACTAATAAGTTGAAATTTTGATATTAATCTGTTCTGAAAAGGGAAGATAGAAAAGATGGCAAGTCATGTAAAATCAAGATGAAAGAAAGTAAACTTACAATATGATGTGGCTAGGAATGTATGGATCTTCACGATGATTGTCATGTAACATCTACAAGAAGTAATTGCAACCTGAAGGCTTGCTGTAAATTTAATCTGAGCAAGAAATCAGCCCATTGCCTGTCGGATTGAATGGCAGTTTGAAAGAAAAGCATAAAGCTGCAGCTAGTACAGGCAAGTGCCTAGTAAAAGCAGAGCTAAAAAGATAAATCATTCAAGGTAGGAAAAAGAAAGTGTATATATGCGGTTGCGATTGATACACACCTTTGATAACGACAGCCAGCTCTGCTTTTAAAAGAATGGAAGTATTTCCTAATACCAAAATGCCACTGGAGGTAGCCTGAGAAGTCCATCTCCAGCAATGGTCTGGCATTTCTTTATATGATTGAATGTATCTTTGGTTAACCCTCACCCTGCGTTAAGTCAGTTGGCAAGTGCATTTTAGACACTGATATAAGTTAATGCTAAAGTTATAGGAGCTTACTAACATATTGCAATAAGGAGATTTCTTTTTGCATACTGATTTACCCTAGGGACTTCCCAGGAATTAATTTAACAAGAATTCCTGTCAGGGGAAAAAAAACCAGTGAAAGCTACAGAAAATATAGCTCTTTCTTGCATGGGTCCATAGCAAGAAAGGGGAGAAATTAAGAAGATGTATTATTAGGTATAAACCAGGGACTTAGTAAATGAAGAAGTGAAGAAGAGATATTTTGATGTATATGTGATAAAATCTTACAGTAGTTACAAGTTATGTTGCCTGAGATAAGTAAAAATTATTAGTGTACGCTGTTAGAGGAAAGGGATAATAAAAATGAGAAAAAGATAGCAGGAACGTTTCTCTTTCTCTGTTTCTATCTTTCTTTAGTAAGGAAATGCAATGAATTAGAGCATGCATTTCTCTAACGGACATATAGTATTGATCATATAGCAAATTGAAATCTAAACTTGTGGGTTTTATCTTTATTTTCAAATGTTGATGTTCATATTTAAGAAATTTCTAGGGGTAGCATAGTGAACTGAGGAAAAAAAATTGAGTTAAAAAAAAAGAGTACGTTAAAAGTGTTGAAGTAATACTTATACATATTGGATGAGGCTTTGAGTAACCTGATCTAGTGGGAGGTGTCCTGCCCATGGAATGGGGGTTGGAACTAGAACTTTAAGACTTTTTACATCCCATACCATTCTATGATTCTGTGATTTCCCAACTGCAGTTTAGCTTTGGGAATGGCTGAAATAAGAGTTATAGCTTTTGAGTTAATGTTCAAGTTACACACACAAACAGGAAGATTTTCATTAGTTGGCTTGAGGGGGATGCATGCATGAAGGCGTGGGAAGTTTGAATGTTGGGTAAATTAAATATCATTCTTTTTCATCAGAACAAATATTGCTGTTTCTTAAACTGCAGTGCTTAGTGCCTGTAGTAAACAAAAGCTAAAACTTTCTTATTTCATTTAGTACATTATATAAAATTCAGACACTTGTGCTTGTGAGTCTTCCAACACAGCTAATTTTAACAAACAATCTCTTTATTCTCCTCAGGAAAGAAGTCAGCTTCCCATTACTGTGGGAGAAAACAAGCAAATCCATTTAAATTAATCCAGCTTATGATTCTTCTCTTAGCCAACAATGAATTGTTAGTCATCAAGAATTTAAGAGCCATTGAGAGCTATGATATAGCACTGAGATTACATTGGGGTGAAAGGGTGAAAGCTGATACTCTATATGAGACCGGTTATTTTTGTATGGAACATGATTTTGTTTGGAGTATTAGCCACAATTTGGGTGTGACTGCAAATTTTCATTGTTTTGGTCATCCCATGCAATGAACTCCAACAGACGATGAGTGCTGAGCAACCTAAGGTGAGTAAGAGGTACCAGCTGCCTCCGATGGTACTTTAAAAGCAGTAAACTCACAAGAAATACTGAGCCAGAGAAGATTCTGTTACATTTCATATCTTAGAGGTGTTTTGTGTTAGTGGGGACTTCCAACCACCCAAGGTCAGTTTTGGAGCATTTCCACATATCCTATGTCTGTAGTTTGATGACTCTGTATATGTATAATGGATGTTTATCTCATATATAGTTTTTTCAAAAGATTTATCATTTTTTACCTGCTTATGAGATTTCCTAGGAAAAAATGCCCAGAGCTGTATCGGTTTTATAAACAAGTTCTGATTCTATTTCAAACTCCTTAATACTGATAAAAGAAATCTCTTATAAAGTGATTGTCTAATTAAAGATCTACTTTTATCAATTGTGCTTTAGAATACACTTGAGCTTTCAGAATTATGGTGAAGCACTTGAATTTTAAAACTCATGGATTATTGCGTTTCACATCAGGGGTCAAAGCAGTAAAACCACCATCAGTAAGTACCATCTCATGGTACTTACTTATCTTTCATGTTGTCAATAAGCAGTATTTTAGGTCCTCATTTAAATTAGCCACTTGTTCTAAACTAGAGATTACTCCTCCTGTGGCTTCTTCTAAGGGTCTGGAAGCTCAAAGAAGAGCGCGCTTCAAACACCTAATTTTGTAAGTGGTCATTAGCAGTAACCATTGGAAGATTATTGATTTCCTTGCAGTCTGGAAATGTATGGAGTGCTGTATAATTACAAGTGTCTTTGAATAATGGAATGTGTATAATTTGATGTTGTAGAGTGACTGTTTAGTTGCGTTTTTAATAAGGTGGTTACAGCTTATGTGTGGTTTTGTATGGAACACTGAGGACAAAGGGCTGAGTTGGAGCTGATACCCGTTTGTAAGACTGATGAACCCTATTCCTACTATGATAAAGGGCTCGGGGACTCCTAGGAAAGCGCAGAGAGGAGACTTCTTCAGCAACCTTGAGACAGCCAGCTAGTATCATCTTCAGGAATCTGCTGGATCAGATGAGGATACCAGCATGTTTAGTAATTGTTGGATGGACTTCTATGGTGTGACCTTGTCGGGCCATTGGACAGCTGTCACAGCTTCTGTTGGAAATAAGTGCCACAGTTTTCCCACCTGGCATGTGAAGAACAACTTCTTTTGGTTTTTTGACCTCTCTTTTTTTTGCTACATGGCCCTAAATTTTGCTGGTGAAGATGGTGAAGATCTCTGTACATATCACTCATGATTTGTAGACCACTACTGTGGTAGCTTTATCTCTTTCTCACTAGTAACTGTTCTCTGCCTCCTTTCCCTCTCCAGCAAAACACTATTGCCTGTTAAAGGCACTAATGAAACTGTGTTGAGTCCAGAAATTGTAACTAATTACAAGTGGCACTTGCCAGTTCTAGGAAGGGCTTCAATTTGTTTGGATTTGGCTCTTCTGACTGCTGATATTGAGAAATTTTATCATCCCCCAAAGGTTCATTTACTGCTTCAAACCCAATGAATCATAAGCAAAGGTAAAAAGGAGGAACTCTTGGATGAGAGGGCAAGAAGAGGAAAGCAAATTCAACTGAAAGACACACGAGTGCAATATATGTGGAGTAAATGCACTGAGATATTCCAAGAAGTACATATGGTCTAACTCCCAAATGAACTTGTGCTGTTAGGTAACTCTTAGATATAGGACATCTGTCAGGCTAAGCTGTGAGATAACAATATTACTTCTCTTGCTGAAGGTATTGCAGTCTTAATATACAAATCTTGCCAAGTCCATCTGAATATGAAACATATTTCAAAAATGCGATCTATGCAAAAGAGCTCTGCCTAAAACAGGCTATTTGCAAACAGAAATAGCTGAAGTTAATGTGAGAGAACTAGAAAATCCTGTCATAAATTTTACTTTTCCTGACTTTACTTTTTTGTCTTTTTCTATTTTTAGTTCCATATTCTAACCAGGTAGGTCAGATGGAAATCAGGCATTGCTTGATGCTTGATTTGTGTGACTGTTAGTTCTTTTTCAAGTCCCCAGAGCATGTTTTTACACCATTGGGTCATTATTTTTAATAGAAAACTGTTCTGGTGGATAGTGGAACTGTAACTTAGTTTCTCACCAGTGTTTCTGGAGAACGGATACTGACAGTGTTTGGAAAGTGTTTTGATACCCTCACAAAGATGTTGTGTAATTGCAAAAAAAGTCAGTTGAAATATATGTCTGGGCAAATCTCAGCTTCCGTATGCATGACATTTGATTCCTAATTTGAAAACACTTATAATTATTTTTTCTGTGCATGGATTGTTAGGTTTTTTTCCCTGTTAAAAACTACATATAACTCTAAATTTAAGTTTCTTGTAACCATAATTACTGCATTTTTCTTGCGGACTGAATAGATAAGGTAGAAGCTATTGATTCTGTTTTTCAAGTATTCTGCCCATGTTATGAATTCATCACCTTGATGCAACCAGTTTATTATCCTTGCTATGTATAAATACTTTCTGCAGCTACCAGTGACTATACCATACTGTATTCTTTAAAATCTTTCAGTGTCTGCAACTTGAAGCACAGATATCTTTGTTGCATCAGAAGCATTTTATAGTGACTACAACTTCATGACATGTCAGGAATAAGAGAAAAGTAATTAAGTAAATGAAATGTCAATTGTTGTTTTAGACAGAAAATCAATTCTTTTTGCAGGAAAACTCTTCCAAATTTGGGCCTTTGTAGTATTAGGCAATTATCAGTCTTGTGACCCTGATTTAGACCATTGCTTTAAGAAAGTCAATAGGTCAAAATTAGCTACTCAATTCATTGATGTGGAAGAAATCCATTCATTTCTATCACGAAACATAAACCCATTCTTTTTTTTGGAGGAGTTCTGGCAAGCAAAGTGTTGAAGAAAATGCTATAAGAAAGTGCCTGGACTCTGAACCATTTTTTGCCTGGTGGTTATGCTTAGCAGCTTGCAATAGCTCTTGGGCATTGACAACAGCAGTTCTATAAATGTAGTTAGTTCATACACTTATAAATTGCAGAAGACCCTAGCAGGAACTGCACAGTCAGAGGCTGTTATAGGTGGGAATTTGGCTTATGTATTGAAGCCAGATAAAGCTGAGAAGACATAAAGAACATAAATGTTTTTATATTTTGCTCTATGTTCTAGGTCTTGTAATCTCCTTAGTACTTATCAGTGTGTACAACCATAGAGTTGAGTGCCATTTTGGGGAGTATTTGCAGAGACTAAAAGCACTGAGAAGAAGATATCAGTAAGCGTTCCAAAAAGTAATCACATTCATTGTTTTCTTAGTATAGGAAGAAGATAATAATGCTGGAATTAAGTCTTGCTCAAATGGAAAGGTCAAAAAAAGCTATGATTGGATAGCTGGCCTCTGAAAAGAATCGAAGGATGGGCTAGATTTCTACTTGTCCAGCTATGAATAAAGCTGTTCAACATTTGTGCTCCTAAGGTGAGAAACACACCCTCCTAAAACTTTTAAAGAAGCTTTAAGAGCTATACATTTTTTTAAAAAAAAAAATCAAATTACTATGTCAGCTTGAACTTTATCAACACAAAATCAATTGATTTATTAAACTGTAACATACTGAATCAGAAGAATTATGTAGTGTGATTTGCTTAACAGCACATGACTCTTAACTATTACGCCACGACCACCGCACAAACTAATAAAAATTATAGCTAATTTCCAAATACTTTTTCTCTGGAATAACATTTTTTCTCTCATCCTTTCTCCTGATGAAACATGCTCTGTGTAATACCCTTCAGGCTGCAATGCATGCCACAGGAGATCAGTCTTAGTCCTTGTTATGGGACTGTTTAATAGACGACCGCTTCTTACTGTACACAATGGAGAGGTCATTGCAGTTGTGGTCAACTTGTGCTTATCAGTTTTGGGATCACTGCATGCAAGGGTTGTGCTTAGTCCTGCCCAGGTCAGAGATTTAGAAATTTCAGTTTTCTTCCTCTGTAAGCCAAGCTACAGTTTTGTTCTTAATTGAAAATCCTGACGATGATTGATCAGCTAGTGATAATAGACTTTTAGATAGATAATACTAATTAAGTGTTACCTGTAGTCTGCCCATAATTCACACTGCTGGAAATGATAAATAAAAATTCTATAGGAGTTCAGGTCTCTGCTGGTGGAAAAATATTATCTTGGCTTCTTTGTTTGCTGCCAAGCAAAAGGGACCTGACTGAGGACTTCGTGTCCCAGTACAAGAGATTCATCAGCTACATAATATTTCTAGTATATTAGATAGGTGTATTATGTACTCAGAGGCTGCTGGTTTATTGTATTTTACATGTTGTTTATGAACACAGATGCCTGTAAGTATACACATTTTTATCAGGAACATAAATATTGAATTTTCACAGAAACGTGGGTCTGATTAATGATGGAAATTTGAAACAAAAGGCTCTGAAGTACTCTTAAAACAGCGTGTTAATCTGTCCAAAGTAATGATAAAACCTTTAAACTAGTGAGCTGTAATTACAGCAATAAGTAATTAGTACACTTAAAGGGCAGAAATAGCGCTGTGCCTGAATTCAGTGGAGGGTAGCCAGGCAACAATATAAAGTGCCACTTTGTGAGGCAAATGTGAGGAAACATGCTTATTCCTGAAGTATAGTTATCTTTAGATGGATTAAATTATCCAGGTGCTTTTATTAAGAGAGTTTGGGGCTCTCAAAAGCTGGAACAGACATGTGCGCAGCATACATCAGATAGGTGACATGAGTATCTTCCTTTGTAAAAGGCTTGCAGATTTCCTACATAGCTGGCGAAGCAACACTGAAGTGGCTGGGCAGCTTGCAAAATCACAGAACGGAGGAATTTCATGCAAGTAAGGCAGACGTACACGGTGACCTCTCTCAGGACACTAGTGAGTAACTTATAGTGTCCTTGCTCGTTCTCTGGATGCAGCATTTTGGCTATCTCCGCTACAGTTACTCATTCTTATGTTCTTTCATGAGTATCAAAACAACCCCTTTGCCAAACTCAGGAAGCTGTTTTTGCAGGAAACCTGGGTGTAATTCAACGTGGGAAGATTCTGCTGCAGAAAGGAGGGTAAGCCCATGCTGTGCTTGATTACACCCTTCCCAAACACTAACTGCAGCTCTTCTGTTGTTGAGCACCTCCTTGCCCTCAGCACCATGCCAAACAACTTGTTAAAGGCATCCCTGGCTTCAAGCAACAAAGACCCCATTCTTTGAAAGCTGTAAACCTGTCCTGTCTTGTTTTAGAAATTTTGAGCTGAGAGAGAAAAGAAATAACCTGGGACTGATCTTTGTGAAGATGGTTTTTTATACTGTGAACATAGATGGTAGTAGATTCCTTTTAAACATTATTTTGGTTTTAGCCACAAAATGAAATCATTAATGAAGGTTTCGATGATCTTTGCCTTCCTTGGTTCAAGGATGAGCTGTGAAAGTATAAGAATCCATTGATCTCCTGTAGCATCTTTTATATAGCAGCATAAAAGATGCTTATAATAATTCAGACCTAGGATCTCTGTATTTTTAAAGCAGTATAATGTCACCTCCTGTTCAGACAGCAAGGCAGACCATATGATTCCAGTTTTCAAACCTGCCTACCTACAATTAGGCCCTCGTATCCAATGCAAACTACAGGTCTTCAGAGTACTGAAAATAGAGATGAATTTGCCCATTGTCCTACCACTGACAAAAATCAGAGCTTGGACAGTGTTGCCTTGACTTCAGACTCCCTGCTCTGCATGCAAGACCACAGCTATTTAGATCACATAGAATAGATCCAACATACTACAGCTATAATACAAAAAGAGACTTTATGAGGGATAAGTGTTATTCCTTGATATAAAAATAGGCAAGATAGTTTTGGAAGGAGAGGAAGATAGGGAAAGTATTTGCTTATTCATTTTATTCACATAGAAGGAGTAGATCTGATTTTTCAGAGTTTTGTTTTAAAAACCTTTTTAATTCCTCAGTTGTACTAAATGTCAAATACTGTATGTTTGGATTCATAATTCCAATCTATCACTTGTTGAAAAGACAGTAAAAAAGCATATGGCCAAGAACACCGAGAAAAACAATTATTTAATTATTTTTTTTTTAACCATGTATCTTGCTCTTAGAAGGCAATGCTAATAGGTATTCTGAAGGGGCTTTTTCTCTTAACGAAAAGTTGCTGTCTTAAATACACGCGTGTACACACACAAACTGTCACACTTTATGTTTCTCATAAAGAATATCTTTCCTTAGCAGTAATCACTGCATGACTTTGCCACACTTATTGCAGAGAATTTATTTAGAATATGTTATTTTACTACAAATGTATTTTTTTCTTCATATGAATATACTGTGAGGTAGGAAGGAAAGTCTACACTGAAAAGAAACTAAAATTATATTCATTGTGAGAATTTAGAGTAAATTAATTACCGATGACTTTCATGACATAGACTTTTATCAGCGTTAGAAAAGAAATGTGAATGACCACTCGTGTGTTATCTTCCTGGAAGTTACTTTAGAAAAAGAACAACTTGAAGTATTAAGAAGCTAAATACTGTTCATGCTGTAAAAAGGCAGAAGTAAGGACTGGATTCTTGGTTAGGTAGAGAGGAAACTGTTTTTTCAAGTTCTATATTAAGTATCAAAGTACAGTAAAAGCTCCCTTAAGAGATGGGATGCCTACAGGAACAAAGACTTGGCAAATCACAGACTATTCCTGTGCTCCCTGTAGATATGAGTCATGTTGGTTATGTACTCACGAGCAACTAGTCAGCATCAAAAGGCTCCTGCTGATATTTGGTGAAACAGCTGGAGCTGAGGGCATTGCCTCTGCTCTGAAGAAGGATTTTTTTTTGCCCTGCTCTAGTCCTGTTCAAGGGATGCACACTAGAGTGCATTTCCCAGTTTAGTGGCACTCAAAATCAGAACGCTGTGCTCAGAGACTGGGGTACAAAGAGAGAAAATCACAGCAAAATAAAATGAGAGATTTACTTCCATGTGAGCTTCTGATCGGGGCTGCAATGCTGATGTAAGCATATTTATTATGCCCATGTAGTTATTTCTGCTGAGAATGGGGTAAAATTTCCTGTGCGCATGGTGTAAAGATTGGAATAAGAGTCTGATGCTCGGTAAGTCAGAAGGGAAACAGTTTTTCAAAAGGAAAGCAAACCTGGCTGAGTCATCACCTTTGGGAACAGAAGGATTAGTGAGGCAGAAGCAAAGGAGAAAGCATGGAGTAATGTGGCTGATTAATGCAGACTGTTGCTCAGTTTCACTTTCAAGATCTTGCCTCTTCAGCAAAAGTTTAGAAGGCTGCTATGGCAAGTTTTAGTTGGTTCAAGTTTTAAGAACAAGGAGGAAATCCAAATCCATATTTTCACCACCAAAGCTATTGTACCCATTATGCTCAAGGTTCTGGAGAAGGGAGAGTGCTTTGGTCTGCTTTTTGACCATTGATCTTACATACTACAAAGGAGAATATGCTTTCTTATAGATTTTTTACACAGTGCTTGAAAGAGGAAAGATAAAAACATTAGTTTGTATTCCAGATCCTGATTTGTAAGTGTATACTGTGTATGCACACCTCAGACAGACACTGCCATTCTTTTTATAAGGATTCAACAAAATGAAGCTCTGAGAATGTTACTAGACTGTTTCTAAGTATTATTGTTGGATATATGGAATTTTCTAGAGCTGTATGCTGACACTTTGGTTCCATTGTACAGCAGGTGCAAAAGTATAATCTTTCTGGCTTTTCTTTTCAGGTTCAAATTCTACTCAGAAATTAACTGCTTATTTCTGACTTTATAATTTTCATATTTCCAAGAACCTCTCATGCACTTACAGAATACAAATAATATGAATTAAAATTCAGCCCTAACATACAGCAACCTGTATTATATAACATGGTTTTAAAGATAAGAGTTAATTGAAAAGTGTGTCCAAATAATTCCTCTGACCATTAGCGTTGTGTGTATCGCAAGGACCAGGCATCCGTTGGATTATAAACAGGTTCTGATGTGCTTTGAAACTATGTAAGGATGGGAGGACAGCATTAACTGAGCACCATATGCTGGCAGGTTCACATTCATCTGGTGAGGGCAAGGCTTATTTTACTCTTTAGAGAGAAGATCTACTGCATTGCTCGTGTAGAGTGTACACAGGAGGGTCATACATGGGAATGTCCAGCATGCACACACAGAGGTGTTCTGCACAGCACATGAAGTTGTCTTTGAGCTGGTAATAACTATATTTATAACCAGGGCTTAATAATAACCTTAATAATTCATACAGAGATTGTCTTTGTTCCTGCTGAAGCCTGTTACAGAGCTCCTTTTACCACAGATGCTACAGTGTTCCTTGTTGGGTGTTGGGTCTGTACAGAAGATGCTTGGTTGGACTAGATGATCTCCAGAGGTCCCTTCTAGCCCCGACCATTCTGTGAGATGCGAGACATACCAACTTTTCTGATTAAGCCCTTCCTAGATCTGTTCCTTCCAGTTCTGGCTGGCTTTAGCTTTCTTGTATGTAGACACTCTCACCTGGTTGAGTTTCTCTGAGAGGGTTAGATGTTTGGTGAAAGGGCTGGAAAAAAACTAGAATTCCTTACCAGCTGAATAGGTATGTGTATAGTGCTATGAAATACATCAGATACTCTTTTGATCCATTCCTGTAAAGTTTTGAACCCTTGCTTCTTTCTGCCAGTCCGTTGATTCCTCTGGGATTCTCTGTCAAATCACTGGGACCCATGTCTCCTTAAAACTGATTTTATTTATATCTGCTATTAAATGTCGTTGCATCTAGACAGTGCAGAATCCAGCCGGAGCCTAAACTCACTGCCAATCCCTGCTAAAAATCTACTGGAGTACCTGTAGGGCAGCACCACTGAAACCAGGGGAGAATTTGAGGAAGTTCACTAAATTTAAGGTTGCCCTCAAGGAAGAATTTATCCCTTCAGAGAAGAGGATGTCCCCTCAGAGATAAAGGCCCAGCATGCCTTCTATCACACCTCCATCAGAGCATAATGGAACTGACCCCTCTTAGTGGTGGGGCTGGGACAGACAGGCCAGGGTAGCTGGGGGAAACATCAAGTTTCAGGTCTCAAGAGCGATGAGTGCTTCATGATGTGAAGGTTAGGCTCGCCATTAAGATGAAGACAGAGGTGAAGGCTGAGTGTGCTTATTATAAAGTATGGTATGCAGCTTCTGAAGATGTTTCCAGTTTATTTGTGCTTAGGGTTACAATCATGTATGACTATTCATGCTGCTGATGGAAATCATATTTTAAGATGCAAGCAGAAGTCAGCAGAATTAATGTAGAGATTTCAGCTTTGCTCTGCACTGTGCCATGCTCTGTTTGGTTTCTGATCCTTCATATTACATGTACACCAGACTCTTTAAAGTAGAGTATAGTTAAACCCTGAAACTGAAATCAATAACTGGTAGGATCATTGTGATTAAGCTTATTTTGTGGAAAGAGACTTGACTTTTTTATTATTCTTACTATTCCTATTATTCTTATTTGTAGTAATACATACACATGTATATCTGTGCCCCATCTCTGGCATATTTGAGTCACGGAACAGGTGATCTTGAGTGCTATCATGAAGCACATGCAAGAGAACCGGGTGATCAGACCCAGTCAACACAGGTACATGAAAGGCAGGTCTTGCCAAACTAACCTGATTGTCTTCTATGACCAAGTGACCCACTTACTGGATGAGGGAAAGGCTGTGGATGTAGCTTTCTTGGACTTCAGTAAAGTTTCTCACAGCATTCTCCTTAGGAAACTGTCAGCCTCTGGAGTGGACAGGCAAACGCTCTCCTGGGTGGAAAACTGGTTGGATGACTGGGGCCAGAGTGGTGGTAAATGGAGTTTATTCCATCTGGAGGCCAGTCACAAGTGGTGTCCCCAGGGCTCAGTGCTGGGTCCAGTCCTGTTCAACATTTTTATCAATGACCTGGATGAAGGCGTTGAGTGCACCCTTATCAAGTCTGCAGATGACACTAATTTATGAGATAGTGTTGGTCTGCTGGAGGGCAGGGAGGCTCACCAAAGGGATCTGAACAAGCTTCTCTGGGAGGTGGTCGAGTCACCATCCCTGGACATATTTAAAAGACGGGTAGACGAGGTGCTCAGTGACATGGTTTAGCGGTTAATAGGAATGGTTGGACTTGATGATCCAAGAGGTCTTTTCCAACCTGGTGATTCTATGATTCTAAGTGTTCACCAAAGTTTCCAAATTCAGTATTCTTTTTCATATTTATAGTATATGATTAATTTGATGTCTTTGCATTCTTCTTGCCAACGTTGTTTTTCTTGTGCAGAGAGATTACTTACCTATTTTGTACCCACAGTCCTTTTTGTGGCAAGTCTTTCTCCCTGAGTATTAAGAAGAAATCGATAAAAAGTAAAAGCTTCAAAATATTCCCAAGCTGCATGTAAAACAAATGGGATTGTTAAATGCTGATTTGACATCTCTTCCTACCACGTTTCTGAATGAGATATAAAGCTGAGGTCCTGACCACATGCAGTCATTTAACAGATCCCCTGGCACTTTTTTCAAGAGTAGAGGTGAAAGCTGCAATGTCATGGCTTAATTTCAATTGGATAATTATATTCTACCTACTTAAAAATTCCTCACTAGTTTCTGTTAGGAAAGATATTCTTCATTTTTTCTCCTAAACTGTTGTGTTTTGCATTGCTGAAAGGCTTTTGCCCTTTGCTTCCGTAGAAATGCTTGTTACTGGACATTTCAGTAATGAGTGAAACAATCATTATGTATCTAATTTGCAATAAAATTTCCTAAAGCTTCTCAAGTGCTGCAGAAATTGTGGAAATACAGCAGATACTCTCCTCTGCTCCTCACAGACTGTACAGTAAATCTTGTTGTCCTCTGTTTTGGAAGCCTGAGCATAGAAGCAGCAGATGAAACCTATTTATTATAAAATATTCCTGGCATTTTATCAAGCTTGTCGGTGGTTTCTGTTGCTCAGGCATGTGCACAACAGCAACACATGCTTATAGTACAAATTAATTAAAGACGACAAGGCTAAAGCTAGGAAAATTGCCTTTTTTTTTTTTTAAATCCCAGTTGACAACACTGTCTTACATACGTTGATGTTGTATCTCATGCAGGTGAAGCACAAGTCTGCTGAAGATTCTTGAAAGCTTTATGGGGGTAATTTCAATGAAAACATAATTTAGCTGAAGCCTGAGGAATGTGGGGACCCCTGGTATAACAAGAATACCAACATATTTCTGAACGGGCCTACAGTGCATGAAGGAGATGCTTTGTGAGCTGAGAAAATGAGTAGTGGAGATTTAATCTGGTGCCTTGCTTTTGCCCAGATAAGGAGGTAAATTGGAAAAGCTGGAGGTTATGCATGCTGTTTAGGTGTTCTGAATCATCCTGTGTGAAGTTTAGCACCGTTAGGAACAAAGCTATTTTAGGGTTAGTAGTCTTCCAACTGAAATATCTCAAGTTGTGGTTGTATGTCATAGTTTGAACTCTTCTCAAATCTTACCAGAAAGAAAAAAGCCATTTTTCCTCTGTCTTCTATAACTCCCTGTCCCAGGCATGTGTTTCTGCTACTTACCTTGTAGCAGCTGTGGCACTTGTCTGACCAACTTTATATTTTACATGTGGAATGGTGTTACAGAGCTGAACCCTCTAGCCCATGATTCTGCCTCTGATGGTGGATAAAAGTGGATGTTCAGAGAAAGAGAGACAAACCAGTTAGTTATACTCCTCCCAAACACCCTCCAGCAAATTGTGAGTCCTAGACTTCCTGAGTTAGAAGAGGCATCAAGGTATGTGGTAACCCTCAATGGACTTTTCAGCAGAGTTGTCAGGTGAGACTCATCCAGTCTTTCCTTCAATCCTCATAAATTTTTATCACTCACAGCACCCCATGGACAGGAGCCTCCACTTTGCTGTATATTGTGTGATGGACCATCTCCTGTTTGCTTTCGACCTCCCAGCTCATGGAAACCAGGTAATAACTTCTTCCCCACCTATTAGAGGGGGGCAGTGAGCGGCTGATCTGCAGTCCTCTTTCTCAAACTCATGTCTTCATCTGGTTCTGTCTTATCTCCCTTTGCTCTCCTATTTTCCAGGCTGAAAACTCCTAACCTTAATCATTCTCAGGACACATGCTTTTCCTTATCTATGATCATTCTTGTTGCTCTTCTCTGAAACTTTTGTAGATCTACTTGGTCATTTTTGAGATAGGAGAACCAAACCACATTATTCAGTGGTCCAGAGTGCTGTCTTCTGTTCATTTTTTCATTCCTTGTAATTTCTAAGGCTCTATTTGCTCTTTGACTGCTATTGATTTCTGTGCTGATGTTTCCTGGAGTTATCTATCATAATCCCAAGATTTCTTTCCTAGTAAAGGTCAACTCTAAGCCCATTATTTTCATTCTGAAGTTAGGACTGCTTTTTACAGAGTGTTCCATATATTATTCTACACTGAATTTTATCTGCCTTTTGACAGAATCTGCTCAGTGTCAGAAGGTCTTTTTAGGATTCTTAGCAGTCAGCTCTTATCTGTTCTACTCTAAAAAACTTTCTACCATTATAGATATGTTAAACATCAGAGCCCTTGATGCGCTGTACTGTCAAACACCTCTGGAGATCACACTCCATTGAGAAAATTATCCTATTCTCGGTTTCCTACCTGTTCACAAATTATTTTGTTCATTTTCCTTTTTATGCAAGGGTTGCTTAAATATCTTCAGAGCTTAGAGTAAGGGGCTTTATTGGGAGTTGTTTTGAAGTGTAAATGGATTGCATTAGCTGTGTATGCCCATGTTAAAACCTTATGACTTGTTATGAAATGTCACGCTTGTGAAGCTTGGCTTTCCCTACAAGTGCTGATAACATTTCTCCAAGTGATTCAGTTCATCATACACATTCAAGAGTAAAAGAGTAAAAAAATAGAGCCAAGAAAGTAAATCCATAACACTTTGCTGTGTTAGCGAGCTGAACTGACTTATCTCCTGAGCATCATTCCGGTGGTCTCTCCGCAGCAGCGAGCTGGCATGTTGGTCAGGACATGAAATTGGCTGTGTGGTGGCAATGTGACTCCAAAGGCTGCAGCTGTGGCTTCTTCCTCAGCAGATGAGCATAGACTGGGCCAGCGTGCTGCCCCTGGGTCTGGCTCATCTCACCATCCTTTTGTGATAGAAGGGGAGCAAGGCAGTTGATTTTTTCAGAAATAACTGTTGATTTTCTAGCAGGTAGATGAGAAATCATAGAATCATAGAATAACCAGGTTGGAAGAGACCCACCGGATCATCGATTCCAACCATTCCTATCAAACACTAAACCATGCCCCTCAGCACCTCGTCCACCCATGCCTTAAACACCTCCAGGGAAGGTGAATCAACCACCTCCCTGGGCAGCCTCTGCCAGTGCCCAATGACCCTTTCTGTGAAGAATTTTTTCCTAATGTCCAGCTTAAACCTCCCCTGGCGGAGCTTGAGGCCATTCCCTCTTGTCCTGTCCCCTGTCACTTGGGAGAAGAGGCCAGCTCCCTCCTCTCTACAACCTCCTTTCAGGTAGTTGTAGAGAGCAATGAGGTCTCCCCTCAGCCTCCTCTTCTCCAGGAAGAGGTGCTCGTAAAATTATGCCATTTTCCAGACATGTAAGTACAAGTCTGAGAGGTTTTTCCATGCCTATTAAGAGAAATTACTGGGGCTGAGAAACATTTTGTGGCCTAAGTGTGAACATTTTGTGTGCACCAGTTCTTGCAGTAGTGAGGTCTCAGGTGTTCTCCACCCATCCAGCTTTCTTTGTCATCAGCACAAGCCAGGAAGAAAGCTACATATTCACAGGTCCCTTTTAAAGAGAACAGGGGCATTATGTTGGTCTGTTGTAGGACAACATGCTTTAAAGATCTTCTTTTAATGGAAGTCCCTGTAAGAAACTGCAAGTGTTAAGTTCTTTGACTGGACTAAGGGAGTTTCTAGGTGTACTCCAAGATTCCATTTAAGTCCTCTGACAGATCCAATTATTTAAGGCTACTTAAAACTTCTAATTGAATTTCCAAAGCAAAAATTATTTGATTGCATTTTAAAGGCTTTAAAAGGAAAAAAAACCAGAATACATTAGATTGTTTTTGAAATTAACTCATAACAAAGTAACTGCAGTAATATACAATGTGAGTCCTGTAATTGTAATAAAATATACAGGAAAAAAGAAAGAGGTCATCTTTGCTTACTCAAATGTCCTGCTGAATTCAAAACAACAAATTGAAATGTAAATTAAAGTCTCTATTTTTTAATTTTTTGAGATGCAGAGAGACTGTGAAGATAAACTTGGAACATTCTGATGACTGCCTCTTTTTCCTCTAGGAAACTTATGAACATGATTATAACATGTGAGTGTAAGATAAAAAATACCTGCTGGCATCATTAAGCTATTGTATTTCATTTTTTGTTTAAATCAAACACCTAAGTTCAGTAAATTTAGAGAATTTGAAAGTCTTCCAACTGTTTTAGTGTTCAAAAAGTAGGTTGGGGGTGTTTAGTAGATGGAGCCAAATTATTTTTACACAATAAGTTAACTAAATGATAACTAAGAGTACAGCATTACTTTGTACTTCTTTAAGAAAAGAGAAAATGCATTTGTAGTTGAAAAAAATCCTTTAATTTGATTCTAGCAGGTAGGCGGTTATCCATGAATCTGAATTCATGCAATTGTTAATGTCAGCTTTGTAAGCTGTATTCAAACTTGCTGGAGAAAAGTTAAATAAAAATGAGTACATTCCACATCAGCAATCCTCTTTATATCTAGTTCTTTATTTTGAAATGATGTGTTCTGACTGATGCACCAGACAAGCTGCACTTGCAGGTCTTCATATACATGTTTTATTTTCCACACTAAAGAAGGTTACAACTTCATTGCTTTGAATAGAGAAAACAAAGAAAAAGAATCATAGAATCACCAGGTTGGAAAAGGCCTCCAGGAATATCAAGTCCAACCATTCCTGTCTGCCACTAAATCTTGTCCCTGAGCACCTCGTCCACTCGTCTTTTAAACACCTCCAGGGATGGTGACTCAACCACCTCCCTGGGCAGCCTGTTCCAGTGCCAAATGACCCTTTCTGTGAAGAATTTTTTCCTAATGTCCAGCCTAAATCTCCCCTGGCGGAGCTTGAGGCCATTCCCTCTTGTCCTGTCCCCTGTCACTTGGGAGAAGAGCCCAGCTCCCTTCTCTCCACAACCTCCTTTCAGGTAGTTGTAGAGAGCAATGAGGTCTCCCCTCAACCTCCTCTTCTCCAGGCTAAACAACCCCAGCTCTCTCAGTTGCTCCTCATAAGGCTTGTTCTCCAGCCCTTTCACCAGCTTTGTTGCTCTTCTCTGGACTCGCTCCAGAGCCTCAACATCCTTCTTGTAGTGAGGGGCCCAGAACTGAACACAGGATTCGAGGAGCGGTCTCACCAGTGCCGAGTACAGAGGGAGAATAACCTCCCTGGACCTGCTGGTCACGCCGTTTCTGATACAAGCCAAGATGCCATTGGCCTTCTTGGCCACCTGGGCACACTGCTGGCTCATGTTCAGTCGCTGTCAACCAACACCCCCAGGTCCTTCTCCTCCAGGCAGCTTTCTAGCCAGTGTTCTCCTAGTCTGTAGCACTGCACAGGGTTGTTGTGCCCCAAGTGCAGGACCTGGCATTTGGCCTTGTTAAACCTCATGCCATTGGACTCTGCCCAGCGGTCCAGCCTGTTCAGATCCCTTTGCAGAGCCTCCCTACCCTCCAGCTGATCGACACTTTCAAAAGTGAATCTGCCTATATATTTTTAAGTGGAATAAACAGCATGAAGCTCTCACTGCTTTGTAGGTTTGATAGTTTTCCCTCTGGTAAGTCTATCAGAAGTCATGAAACTCTGCACTTTAACACTTCCATGGCCTATACATGTTGATTTCAGTGGATTTAAAGTTGCCTTTGAAGCCAATGAGAACACTAGACAAAGCTAATAGTGTTTGTTTGCTCTTTTATCACATCAAAACTAAGCTGGTGTGTGACACTCAGTTCCTAGGCTCTACTTTCCAATGGCATAATAATAGTTGGCACTCCGATGTGCCATAGTAAACAACTCACATTGACATCTCTTGGGTTTTTTAGAATATTTTTGCATTAATAATGTGTTCTTTGACAACCTTCCAACTGATTTTGCTGGGGATAATGAGAACTTGTCATATTACTTGTCTTCTGTTGCACTTCATCTGTGCTGCTGGAATCCAGCTGGAATGAAGTTGGTTATGCCCCTCATGACATAGTAAGGGGTGGGGTGGCTTTTTCCTGAAGGTTATGCACTTTCACTCATAAGATTTGCTTGAGTCATACCATAAATGGTTTTCTCTTAATTGGCTGCCTCTGTCATCTAAATAATGTGTGTTGCTTCCTTTTCTTCCTGAGACTGTTGCAGGATGGGAATTAATGGCTCAAATCCTGCATGTTGATATACTTTCCTTCCATCTTGCTTGTGTTCACTGCATTGCTGGCAACAAAATGCCTCCATTTGGTTTCATCTCCCAATGTCAGTCTTGGCTTTTTTTCTGTCTGAGTTTACAGACCCGTGTTCTGCTTCTGCCAATGAAAGGTCTTTTCCTCACTAGTTCCACTTGCAGGTTGGGATCCTGCATTTTATGACTGGTCCCTCCTCTGCCTGGAGCATCCTTAGTTCTTCAGGACTGAACTCAGGTGTCAGATGCTTCATACCTGTAACACCACAGTAATAACATTTGTTTCATTTTCAGGTCCTTTGTCCCCGACCCTAATACTATGCTTGTTCAAAATTATGTCTGCAAACATAATCCTGTCACAATTTTCATTGTTGTTTCTTTCTTGTTTCTCTCAGCATTTGGGCCGCAGGTGTTTTAGTATTAGTTTGGTAGCAGAGGGCTTGTCCATGCTATATGGTGCAAGATGTCATAGGTTATATGATGTGATACTATTAATAATACTAATTAAATCACTCTGGAACTGGAGTTAGTTTAGTGCTTTATTCAAACATAGTTGTGCTGAGAATTGAGAGTATTTATTTTTAGGACAGAAATGACAGTACCTTAACTATACTTTCCATATTCCGTGGCTAATGTTCTCTCTGCTTCCAAAATCCAACTCAAAATTTATGTACATCTGTGCTTGCAGGCTTTAGACGTAGCTGACATGTGGAGCTTATCTTCACTTTCTGAAAAGGGACTGAATTCATCTCATGGACTAATGTTTCAAGGAAAATAAGCAGATTGTATAAAGATTGTCACTTAAAAAGATGAGTTATTACAGGATCCGAACTAAATAACACCACTGAGGATGTGCTGAGCATCAAATTTTCTCTTATTAAAACTAAATTGCATATTTCATATTTTAGAAAGGATGCATTAAAACTCGCCTTATCTACTTAATTAAAGGCAAGTTTCCCTATATAGACAGACAAACAACATAATATGCCTCATCTTCTCCTGAGAAATGTAATGTTCTTATCTTTATAACACTAATTACTGCAGTTAGGTTTTTGTAAAAATGAATTGATATTTCCTAAAAGTACAGATTTGACAAATGCAGAAAAAATGAGTAACTACAACAGCATTCTGATATTCAGATGAATCAAGGTATTTAAATGCTAATAAAGTGTTATTCTAATAAGAGGGAAAATATTAGTTTAGCAAATTAATCCCAGTGCATTGATGACTTTTGTGGGTTTGTAATGTTTTGTCAATCTCTCATATTACAGCAAGACTCAGAGTAAAAGTTATTTATATTGTACTAAACTGTAGCAACGTGTGTAGTAACAGGGAAGATTAGTTGCTGCTTACACAATTAGGCAATGTATTGACTTAATACAGTTCATGTACATACATAATAAATAGGAGTTTATTATAATATGCATGCAGTCATCTTGAATATGCTGATTAGCAACATAATACAGTCAAACATAATCATATATATTCGTATTTTGTTGAGTGCAAATTAAGTCAATGTATTCTAATGTTCTGTATTAGCTGTGTTAAGCAGACAAGTTGTATGAAGATGAAAGAACTAGCCGGTATTTATTTCAGTAAATCCTTCCTTATGTTGACAAGTAAATATTCTGAGGACTAAAGATCTCCTTGAGAATAAGCGAGGCACATGCTGGAACAGAAGCAATGTATTAATGGGATATATTAACAGTTTGGAAAATAATCTGTAGCAACTAGCAAGGTGCAACTAATGGCTGAAATTAATTTTCCTGGGTCTTTGGTGGGAAGCTGTGTCCATTGGAACATGGAAAAGAACAATTTTGGAAATGATTGGGAGACACAGTTGACCTAGACTTTCTTACAGAATATTTAAGC
This sequence comes from Phaenicophaeus curvirostris, assembly GCF_032191515.1. Classification (NCBI taxonomy): domain Eukaryota; kingdom Metazoa; phylum Chordata; class Aves; order Cuculiformes; family Cuculidae; genus Phaenicophaeus; species Phaenicophaeus curvirostris. The sequence goes on from NC_091396.1 coordinate 6,107,981, forward strand.
CTGGTATGTGCAGCTTTCTCACTCCTATTTTACTATGCAGTGAAAAACTAGAAAAGTGCTAGAGAGATGAGATCCCTGGCTCCTGGGAGACATACGCTTTTCCACTCCTCACGGTGCTCCATCACTGAGTAGATTGGGATGCACAAGAAGCCGGGAGGGGACGCAGCCAGGACAGATGACCCCAACTGACCGAAGGGATATTCCATGCCATATGACTTTTTGCTCAGCAATAAAAGCTCAGGGAAGAAGGAGGAAGAAGAGGTGTTTGGAGTTTGTCTTGCCAAGTAACTGTAATGGGAGATGAAGGTTTATATTCCTGAAAAAGACTAATCACATTTATATATGTATTATTATGAGTTTAAAAAGAGGCATAGACATATTTCAGAGCCCTTAATGAAAACATCCAATTTTAAAAATTACGTGCCTACACTTCCTTTTGCACTGAAATTCAAGCATTATGCACACTCGAACATTATCCACCAATTAAAAGGCAATTTGAGACAAGTAACAGCATCTTCAGTGTCAAGGGAGCCGAGATTCAGAGTCGTAACTGACAGGCTCCCCTGACTGCAGCTTTGGAGTTAGGCATTTCAGTTACGCGTAATTTACAAGACAGAACTGTGTTATATGAGTTATGTAAATGACTCTAAATTATTATTCTGCCATCAATAATAAAGCAGTTTTAGGAACTCCTAATTTACCCAGCAGGAGAGCGGTTTATGTGGCATATGGAAATGAATCAGCCACACATGCTTCTCTTGCTTAAAAGAGAGTGTTTTGGACGGCGTGACAAGCCTGTAGTGTTCACGTCAGAAAGGATTTTTCTAAATATTAAAGTATCTGCCCTTGATTTTAAACAGAAGGGGAGTTCCACTTGAGAAAAATGAGGGACAACTGCTCTGCTTTGTTGCTGATTTTACATCATTGCAGTCATTTTGGTTTGAATTTTCCCCACAAAATACCCAATTCTTTCAATCTAGACAGTGTATTAATAGTGTGTGTTGAAGCTACGTACATATACTAAAAATGTTATATACATTGTATTTTCCTGTTGAAAAATGAGAGCTAGATCTTTCAGCCAATTATAAACCGATGAAATCTGTTCACTCCAGGTAAAAGCAACCTCATCTACAGCAGCTGAGGATCTGGTTTTTTCAATCTTGAAAAATGCCACACTTCGGGGAAAAGTTATTTTTAAAAAATGTGCTTTATGTCACGTATGCCTTTCAGATAGTAAAAAATGGGCTCCTTCTTATTTAAAAAAAAAATAAAAATTGAACAAATGTAAGAAAAAAGGAAAAAAGTAAATGTTTAATTTAGTAAGAGATAAATATATTTCAGATGCTTATGGAAATTATCTTCAGTTTGAACTTGAGGAAATATGGTCACAAATCTTTTTATTATAAGGAGATTATGTGATACTATAATTTATTGCTTAAAAAAAAACTACAAAAAAAGTCTTTTATACATTTGTAGTGTTGCTAGTTCCTTGTGGCAGAAGCCAGGGAAACTACAAAAGTGAATAATAGTGAAGGGAAATAAGTTGATTAAAATAGTTAAAAAAATATTACTGGATCATGACAATTAAGCACTAAAAATGTGTGAAGGTGAACTAATATTTGGTGTGGGTGTCATTATTAAATTTCTTTTTATTACTTGCTGTGAATAAGTAATATCTGAAAAAAGGGATGAATACATTTAACAGATAATTTTCATTTAAAAAACAAAAACCAAAACAAACTCCAGCCTCTTGTTTTTCTGCATTATGCCCAAATAATTTTTTCTCTCTTTTAAGTAAACATATTTCCGAGGTTTGGATGTTCCTTCCTAAACATGTTCTGTGAATAAGGCAGAGCAGGAATTAAAGGTAGCAAGCTATAGAAAAATAGGGTGTTTCAGACTGGGGGTTTTTTATAAAATTTAAAAAGTGAAATTTTCTGTTAATGTAATTTCCAAACCACATAGTATTACTCATCATTAGACTCAAAGAGACAATTTTACTAAGGATGTAATATAAGAAATAACAATAAAGCACTTCACCTTTGCTTTCTCATGGTAATGTCAGGTTATTTAGAATATGTTATGTCCTTTATCCCTGAATTTAAAGAGGAAAAAACCCAAAGGAAATATTGATTACAGTGACCTTGATTACTGTGTATTATTAATCTAACAGTGACATCAAACAGCATAAAATTAGGAAACACATATTGATCTCAATGGTGACCTAAAAGTGACGCATGCAAGGGTATCTCAATGTACCTCAATGAGAAAGGGGACAATTTTACTGTGGCCCTCCTACTTTTCTGTCCAGACAAAACTATCGAAACCTCAATAATTTCAATAGGAGAATGTAAGGATTGTGCAATGTGCCATGCTAACAAGAAAATGCAGTTCTAAATTTACGTGCTGTCCCTTCTCCTACCAAGGAGTCTTGACATGGATTTTTAAGAAGAGAAAGGCTGCAGAGACAGAGTTATAGGAATTTGGTTTTGCAAGGTAGTTACATTACTGGACTACTTTATTTGAGTCCAGCATAACATATATGATTATAAATCATATTGCAAACTACTGCCTACTGAAGTTGTAAATAGCTGATGTAAAGTAAATGCATATAAAATGACATAGGAGAACAATGAGGAGGAATTAGTGGTTGATCGATGAAACAGTATAGAGTCAGAACAGTCCATAAAAGCACAGACCGGTTAATACAATCTTTCATCTTACTTGTATGTAGTTAGCATAATTCTACTCAGTATAGTACTGAAATGAACAACTGGAATTACTAAAATAATAAATCGAGTCAATATTTAAAGTTTTTGAGTGGACAGTGAGGAAAATAAAAAAAACCGAGTCACTGGGTCATGCAATATTTTTCTTTATAGGGACGTGATTCATTCATTCTTCATTCCAGACATTTCTTTGATCTATTGTCAAATGTAGTGATGATTTAACACAATAATTCTTAAATTTGGATCAATATTATGACAGTGCTCATACTGTAATTTGTATATTTAAGGGACTGAGGTCAGTATTTGATGGTGCATCCATTTATTGCTAGTTGCTGTTCTACAGCAGCTCCAGGGCAGAATGTTTGACAGCTCTTCTAATTAACTGGTAGCATATGCTATTAGAGCTCCTACCCATAAAGATACAGACATATTAGAATCTCTGTCTCCTGCAAATTCTGCTCAGTAAATACTAGCTAGCTGTCTATGCAATACACAAATATTGAATGCAGCTGATGGAAGGACAGGCTAACCACATTTAAACTGGAGTGGCAATATGAAAGAACATTTTTATATTTTTTTTTTTTTTAAAGAGTAATGATGTGAAATAAAAAAGGCACCTTTAGCAAAATACACAACTTAAAACTTCAAATCAACTTGCCCTTAACAATCTTCCAGGTGATATCTAGAAAATAAGAGGACATAAGCATCCAAATTGGATCTGGGTTTGATTCTGAGTCTCCAGTAGCCCTGAGAGCAGCCTTTTCTGAAGTAGATTAATTCAATAAGCTAAATAGCAGCATGATAACTTCATCCTGTTGGCGTCACACCCTGGAGTAAAAACACTTCAAACAGGCCATTATGTACAGATTCAGAAGTCTCTTGCGTTTTGATTTAGTCAGAGAAGTAGAAGTCAGTTCTCAGGCACTCAGTTTACTGCCATGCTGATTCGTAGCTGATTTGATGGTGATGATTGCTTTCCTCTTCATTAATAAAAGCTCTGGTTTTGTATTGACAATTCCTGTAGCCAGTGCTAGATATTCCAGAACTAATAAATTTGACTACACTATACAAGATAATGGATCAAAATAACACAATATCAATTCTTTTATAAAAGAATGTAAACATCTGCATTAGTATTTTATGTTCTAGCTGCTTGCTGCTTTCTTCATGACATTGTATTTATTCTTAATATGTATACATCTATCTTAATTTCTAGTTCCAAGCATGATGAATGCATATATTCTTAATTTATTATAGGGAGAGTGGCAAGCACTGTTATAGATAACTTCAAAGCATAATGAAAAGAAAAATGCAATGAGCCAATTTTCTTTCTCAACATTTTGCTTGATGAAAATGGAGCAGTATATCTATGTGAATGTGTAATCCTTTCCTTACTTGGGTGGCTTCAAATACTGTCCTGCTGGGCTTTTGAAATGGCATGATTATGACTGAACTGCACATTGCCATGAATTCCATTTTGCTAAGAACATAGTAAAATTATCAAGATTATAAAGAAGTTATGGTTTATTTGAGCCAGCAAAAAGATAGCTACAAACTGACCATTTTATCAGCTTTTTTTCTCATCTCTACATGAAGTCTAACATTTGCACATTCCTATTAACTTTCCAATTTGTTTCTGAAGATGATATTATGCATGGTCTAGCAGAAAGAGTCTTGAATTTTCCAGGAAACCTACTAAGAAAAATTGATGGGCAGACATCAGCCAGTGTTTTGAATGTTTAGGTCAGCATTTTCATTTAGGGAGTAGGGAAAAGTTAATTCAAAGATGTTATAGCTCTAGACCATTAAAACTGAATTTGTCTTGAACAGGCTTCAAGTCTTCCAGGTAAGCTGTCCTAACCCCACTAAAATCAGAAGTAAACTGCCTTTCTAAAGAAAAGAAGAATGTTAAGCTAACATTACTTTGCAAGCTATATTATATAAAAATCATCAGAAGTAATCTTTTCAGCAACCAGCATTAGTTTTCTGGATAAATTAATACAATTTTCCCCTTTTTAAAGAATCTTGCTCAACTTGAGACATATTCAAGGGCAACAGAATGGATATGGAAAATACAGGCTATTGGAACAACAGTTGTATCAGTTCTATTTATTCATGTGGCAGAATTCCTTACTGCACAAGGAGACCAGCTGATTTCTACAGCAAGCTGCTATTTAACGCAGAGATGGTGATCTCGGGGACTGGTCCCAATAACAAAGGTATTGCTGAAGGAGCAATAGCCAGGTGGGTTGCTAAAACTATTTTCAGAAATAGGTAGACTTAAGTTTTCAGAGTGATTCGCTATTCTGTTTAATCCTTTCTGAAATTAAAATCCTCTTGAGGAGAATGACTTTGAAATACTGAGGCTTAGCACTTCATTTTATCAGAAAAAAACTCCAGTGCCTGAAAATATATGGGAAGATGGAGATTGGCTGACTGCTTTTGTGGCCTCTCATGGAGAAAAACCTAACAGCTTAGGAGTACAGACAAGCAAATGAAGGTACGGTGGATTCAGATGGTGACAGTGCTGTCTCTGGAAGCAGCTACGCTGGTTAACTGGGCACCATTAGGCCAAAGTTTGAAAACCTAGGAGTGACAACATAGCTGAGCAGCACCTACTGCTGTTCAGTCCAGAGTCTACTTGTCCAAGTATGGTTTCTTCATTAGTTGGAAGGCATGAATGATGTTTTGGGGGAAAGGCAGCCAACACAACACTGTGCCACATACAGCTACACCTATGATGGTGGAGCCTCCGAAACAAAATGTCGAGTGCAATTCTCAAAGCTGGAGCAGGCACATTTTTTAACATTTTTCAGGAGCCAGGATATTCTTCATCAGCTATGGAGTATTCAGAAATCTGGACAGAAATGGGAGGTCAAAATAACCGCTCATGTGTCCTTAGAGGAAGACCCACATATAAATTCATTTTCCACAGAAAACCCAAACCCTTGGAAAGACTGAAATGGCAGTAACGACAGAATCACAGAATCATTTACAATTATCCTTTAAGATCATTGTGTTCAACCAGAAACCTAACACTGCCAAGTTCACCACTAAACCATGTCTCTAAGCAACACATCTACATGTTTTAAATACCGCTGGGGATAGTGACTCAACCACTTCCCTGAGCAGCTGGTTCCAATGCTTGACAACCCTTTTAGTGAAGTAATATTTCCTAATATCCAGTCTAAACCTCCCTTGGTGCAACCTAAGGCAAATTCCTCTCATCCTGTCACCTGTGACTTGGGAGAAGAAACCAACAGCCCCCTCACTACAATCTCCTTTTGAGTAGATGTAGAGAGTAATAACGTCTCCCCTCAGCCTCCTTTGCTCCTGGCTAAACAGCCTCAGCATTCTGTTCTGACCCTAAAAGCTAGGACGGTAAAGTTGCATACTTTCAATCTTTATTCATGCCTGGGGCAATAATTGAAGGTTAAAATATGCTTGATTTCTATCAGTTATGGGGGAACAGTATTATGAATAACATCCTAGTAACACGAAAAAACCATCCCTCCGGGTTCTGCAGGAACTATTTTCACATGATGCTAATAAGAACTGTAACTTTAAATGGCTTTCACATAACAAATGCTTTTGTCCTTTTTAAAGCACATTTTTTACACTTTCACTAAGTATTTTTTCAGCCAATGCTACATTTTCTTTTTATTCTTTCCTTTCATTTGCTTTGCCTGCTCCTGGTCACGTACTCATCCTATGCACCTTCGACATGCAGTACCCAGTTCCAGTTATTCCTTACAGTAGCATAATCTCTCCTCCTTGAATCACTAGACTCACCGGCAGCACCTAGAAATAGGTCTAGTCAACAGTAATTATGGCTGTCACCACCCATGGAATGGGGGGAAAGGGAAAAAGATTTAGCAAATTGAGCCCGTATTTTCAATGTATTGAAAAATCTTCCCTACTCTATCACACAGACAAATTACTAGATTAGATTGAAAATGGAAACACACCATTGCTATCTTGTTTTGTCTTCAGAAAGCAGATTCGTATTCTAACAAAACTAACGACTTGATGCTTTGATAGTTTTAAAAACTGTGACCAGTTATTTAATTTTCTGCTACTTTAGCAGTTTTATACAGATTCTTGTGATATTAAAGGAAAAGCATCAACTCTGATTGAGTCTTGGTCCCTAAGGTTTATTTTTGGAAGATTGTATTGTCTCTAATTCTGCCTTTGACAACAAGGGGCCTAGGACATTGCAGGATGCACAGTTTGAGTGCAGTCATGCAGAATATCTATTTTCTGTCTTTAATGAAGTGAAAAAATCACCAATTGCTGCTCTAACTTGTTGTATAACTTGAAATAAAATAATTTATATTTCTGGCTGACTTTAGATAAGTAATAACTCTATGTAGCACATTTTCACGCAGATATAAACATAGATCTGTCTTGTTCAGCAGCATTTGCAGGAAGCCTATAAAGTATAATTGCTCAGACTTGCACTCGTTTTTTGTTTATGCTGATTAATGAAAAATCTGCGTGTGGTTGAGAGGGGTAAAAAGGAAGGTAATTAGAAAAGACTACGCCTCTACAGACACATGCAGAAGCCAAAGTGATAGTGTTCTCTATATTTTTTGGTTTATTTTTTATTGAGATCAAGCTAGGAAATTGCTATTTATTGTCCCTGCGTACTGTGGCATTTTGCATTATCGTCAATACACTGTTGCATAACTAACATGTAGCCTGTTGAAGCATTAGTGTAGTTCTATGAATATATTGGTCCTTGGATATCCATTTTCTTTTGAAACTCTTCATTCTAGCTACTTGTGTAAAAGAAGGATTTTGCAGTTTTGAAATAATTTCACTCACAGTATTAATATTAAGGCTTAAGAAGGATTTTATTTAAGGAACAGGAGACTTGTTGTTTTTGAAGATGATATTCTTAAAAAATACAAAAATGTCATAAGATCTCCCTCAATCATGAAAATATCACAGATATGACCACTGTAATTTGCAGACCCATGTGAGTAAAGATGATAAAAGCAATATTAGCTGTGCTGAAGTAGCCTAAACTAGTTAATCTAGGATTCTTCTTCACACAATGAGACATAGAGGATACTCCAGAGTGATATTCATATCATCCATCTCCAGCATTTAAAGACTGGATGGGATTGCTCACCTTGTGGAGATGTCTACCTCCCCTTGTTATAGAAGGAACATAGATAAGTAGTAAGGCGACTCCTTACTTAATTAAGGCTTCATGACATATGAATAGTGGAGTTCAGTTTTTTCTAGGCATGCATAGAGAGTAATGAGCTAAACAAAAACCTTTGTTTGCTCTGGCAATAATATTAAGTTTTGAACCAATTATTTAAATACAGGGATACCGTGCATCGATGTTGATGACAATACTATTATGGGAAAATATGTGTGTTCACCAGAAAAGGAGCATACATACAGGATCAGTAACTTGCCTATTCAGTGGCTAATATTCTTAGATGTGTTATATCAGTGGCATTTGGAAATGAGTTGACACATCAGTGATAAACTGAATTTGGGATACAGTTTCTTCATCCTTGGTAAGATGTCTGTCACACGTTGCATATTAATGCATCCAGTAAAGTTAATTATTTTCCCAAGGTGTAAGCATTTCAGAAAACTCTGATGTAAGAGAGCTGGGGGGTCTAATCATGCAGGGGACATCTGTAACTGGATAGCATATGCAATTTACTGTGATTCTTAGTATTGCAATGCTGTAGTAATAGAAGTCTTCCTCACATGTATTTTCACTGTGTTAGCTTGATGAATACCAGGAGAACATTGCTGCCACAGAGCTGACAAAAAGACTCATATAAATTAGAAGCTACCACAAACACACTAAATAAACAAACAGAATTTTTCCTGGGGTAGTTTCTGTTTGTTTCTTTTTGTTCCATTTAAATCCCTTGAGCTGTCAGAGAAAAGGATTTTAATTTACTAAGTCAATCAAGCTTCTATTTTATAGTGAATTGTTCTATGTGGAGGTTTTTTTTGCCTAGACTAGAAGCTGCCATTCTGTGGTGACTGATAACTCATTCTGCTCCTTTGATTTCTTGCTGTGCATACTTGAATAATCTCTTCCAACTACGCACAGCTTTTTTTTCCTTTCTGCTCCTGATTGGTTTTGCTGCATGTTTATTTTGTTACCTGTGCCTAACGGCTGTTTTCTCATGTAGAACAGTCCATGCATCTTTTGATTTTTGCCATATGGTAGGCTTTACTTCTCCGTGTGATAACCTTTTGATTACATTCATCAGCCCATTCCTTCCCTAAAAGGCAAATTTGACAATGCTCTTTGCATACATAGACATACCCGTTCGCACTTTCCTGTTGGAAGTTACCAAATAGATCTGTACCCTAGCAGCATAACTTCTCCCTCTTTACTTTCTCAAACAGCTACAGGGCAATGCATTTGGAAGTACTTGCTCTTATGAACTCCCTCAGGGAGCTACCTGTGTGCAAAATGCAGAGCTGTGCAGGGAACAATAGGGAAGATCAAGCTCATGATGAGTTAACGAGTGGGAATTATGGGAAGGGAGATTTGTTAGGCTATAAGTTCCTTATCTCTTTCCAAAAACAGAACACTATAATCGTCTCTGCGGGGAAAACTGTTTCTGTGAAGAAAGCTTATGCAAACCTAAACTTTATTTTATGCCCTATGCTAGACAATTCTGTTAACTAGTACAGTACCACTGTATTATATTTGATTAAACCCTTCAAATTTAGAGAAAACAAGGATTGTGTATACCAAGACCTTGTTTGGATACAATTGACTTCACAGACTGAACCTCATGAAGTATATATCTGAATTATTTAAAGCAGTGCCAAAGAAACCCAAACAAAACTTTTTGCGTCATCTGTGTGTGAGTACACAAGACCTTTTGTCACATCATTATGCACTGTACTTGTTCTAGCATGTTCCCTTCAGTTATAGTGGAAGAGTTTTCCATAGTTATCTATGTGCTTACCAAATTATGTCTGTTTATAAGCAATTATTCCAAGTCTGTTATTCTCACTCTTTACCTCCCACTGTGGTTTTTCTGCCTTTTGAAACTGAGTAAAACCTGCATCCTTTAAAAACAACAGCATGAAATATCTTTCGAATTAGGATCATCCTCCAAGATTTTCTGGCCAAAGCACTGATGTGTCTGCGCTCTGTCACCAACTCAGTTCTCCAACACATTGCAAGGAGTCCTGCCAGCAGTACGCGAGAACCAGGCCCCCCAGCTGGTCACCACTATCAGAATGAATCTGTCTCATCTCTGTTATTGACAATGCATAAAACCTGATTGTATTGCAGTGGAAGGCACATCGTGAAATATTATCTGTTGATGTCATTGCAGAAGAACAAATCTGCATTTGGGAGCAGCAGAAGATACAGATAGCAGGATTCAATTTAACTCAGTGGCTATGAAAATTAACTCTAAGCCATGTACTTCAAAAATACAAGTTTTAATCTTCCTTCTCTGGGTTTGTCCATGTGTATTGCTTTGTTGGGCTGAATTGAGATGAATTATCTAGATGTCCATAAAACCTGAACATACATTGTTACTTCCTCCAAGCTCATCTCAAAAATTCACATCCAGTCTCATATTGGAAACAATATCACATAATTTCTGATTAATCCCTGTGCAGGCCAAAGCCTGTTTAGGAAACCCTGTTGAAATCTATCTGTTTTTTTCTAGGATGAAAAGAGAGTTCAAATCACAAAGCTGTCAGTGAAAAAAACTGCCAACAAGAGCAACTGCTGCTAATACTCAGGTGAACTCAATATGTCAAGAGCTTATGGAGACTGGAAAAGCTGCATGAAGATCCCTGTGCTGCTAACACTGCTAGAGTAAGAACATAGGCAAAAGATTAGTCTTAATAACCTCATTCCTGGGCCTTTAATTCAAGAGACAATTTTGTAAATGAACACAGAAACAGCACTCAGAAGAGGTGGTACCACTAGTGACAACACGCTTGATAGAATAGGTCAACAGTTTTTCTTTATGTGATTTTATAAAACACGAGAGTGAGAACTGTGAATGTGTGCTGAGATGAATCTACAGTTTGTTGTTATTGTTGAAATGAATGCTGTGGCATTTGTTTGGCTGGCTGTAGAATTAGCACATAAGTTGGTTTGTTAAGATAATGGGCTAATTGGCACTGAGTTGCCTCAGCTAATAAATAATAAATAGTACCACCTGAAAAGCTGTTTTAGTTGTAATGCTGCAAGTACTTGGTGGAGGGATGCTGTGAAGTGGGAGTGAGCTGTTATAGGATCTACAAAATTCAGGTAGCTTTCTTTGTCATCCACAGTTCTTGTATAAAGTTCTTAAGCACTTAGTTAAGTTGTTTCTTAGTACAGTGGGAGGTTAAAAGTTCTGCACAATAATGTTCCTCAGGTAAAAACAATATTATTCATGTGCCTCTATGGATTTCTACACTGAATTCGATCTCTAGCTACTTCCTTAGATGTAGTGAAAAGATTTAAAGACACAGTTCAGTTGTGCGTTTCTTTTACTACTCTATTTAATGGAGTTTATTAACTTTTTGGAACAATTGCTAAATATGCTTGTAATCAGAGATGTTATATTTTACAAGCAAAACTGAAGTAAGAAAAATTAACTTTATTATATTCCCCTTCTTACAGGGGTATTGTTGCAAAGAAAGTGACATTGAAAGGCATACAATTACAGATGACAAGATTTGTGTCGTGTTATGGAATTGGAACAGATCAGAAGATAGAAATATATTTATTTTTTAATTTTAAGCCTATATATAGCAGAAAATTTGAGTGTTTCAGTTAAATTAAGAAAACCTTGTATAATTCTGTAGCACAGCAGTAACAGGGAAATGAGGAGGCATGATGCTTTCTTTGGGCTGCTTTCTGTTATGAACTTCCCAACACACTACTCTGAAACAGTAAGTCCCTCTGAGGACAATGCACAGATAAATTTTCTGTGGATCGGACAGTATTTCTAAAGAGCAAGTGTATTTACCTTTGATGAATGCTCGATCTCAGCAAATGCTGACATTCTCAAATAATTTCCCTAGGGGTCTGATACATAAGCTTCTCTACTGTAGTGTTATTCTCCGTTGGCCAATTCCTCATCACTTTAATTCTTTCAGTTCTAACAAGTCAACCAGATTGTTTGCACCTGTCAAACAAAGAACGGCAAGGGGTTCTTCACTGCCTTGGGTAACCTTTGAATTTCAGGAAAGTGTTGTCCTTTGGTATTTAACTGATATATGATAGGTTTGGCTAGTTTATTTTCCTATCTTATTTCATGCCTTAATGATTACAAAATGAAGGAATTTCTGGCTAGTCATTGGGCAGGATTAGGTTCTGTTCTTGTATTACTTTGCACAGCAGGGATTGGGAGGGGAGCCCTCAAAAAGTAGTTGCATTATTAAAAAACAACAATAGAACTCATGGGATGTTAAAGTAAACTTCCCTAATTGCTATAATTTAAATTTACAACATTAATACCCAGAAAGCCTATTATAAATAAAAGCTTTTAGGCAGGAGAGAATTAACTCCTCTAAATTCCATTAGTGACATCTGATATAGAAACACATTAAGAAGGCTAAACGTCACACTGGTTGCTTAGTTAGCTAAATCCATTAGTATTAAATACATTAATTTCATCAGCTGCTTTGTTCAAGAGATCCAAGCTTGAAACCTGTTCTTTTGGAGTGAATAAGGTGATTTCTTTTAGATGAGAAGTAAGCAGCGACAGGTATCTCACAGGTTTTGCATATTATGTGCGTACCTTCTCTTTATGAAAGAAATAATATCAAACTTTGTCTTAACAGCTTTCAAATACATGAATGTTGACAAAAATGCATGCAGGAGTGTGAAGTAAAAATTGACAGAGTCTAGAACTAGATCCCTTTTACAATACTAACCAGATAAAGAAAAGCGCACCAAGAAGAGCTTGAGAAAGAGACTAATGTTCATTTTGGGGAGCTCAGTCCAAAGCACAGAGAAATAATTAGAAGTAACTTATTTCCTTTGGGTTTAATCAGGCTTGTATTTTTGTTTGCTTTTAATGAAGCCACCCGGTTAAGAGAAAATTAAAGTAAACAGACCTACAGCATTGTGCAGCCTTGCACATCGGAATGCCCACAAACCTTAAAAGGGAAAAGTTGCTTACAACAACCAAAAAGAAGATGTGGGGAGGAGGAATAAAAGTCTCTTCTAGGAGAAGGAACTTGATTCACAATGTGTAGTGAATAATTAGCAAGGATATGAGTGGTTTGTTGGGATGTCAGCTGCTCAGTGGTTAGGGTCTGGGAATTCACCCGTGAGAATACCAAGACGCAGGTAAGAATGATCACAGAAGGAATCCAAAGAAATTCTGCTCTGTGTTTATGTGTGAACATTTGTATGTTGATGAAGTCCAGTTACTTTGAGTTACAGAAGGGTTTGAATAACAGTGACACGTTTTGTTCTAAGATGTCAAGTATAGATATGTGCAAGGTGATGTGTAGAGTTATACAATTTAAACCATTTTTTTGGAGACAATGCTTGCCTGAGAAGGTTGCCATGCAGTTCTAAATTTTGTTGGCATGTAATATAGTTTCTATCTGTTCCTTTACCAACTGTGCAGCCTCTGCTGTGAGCAGAAAGAACAGAATATTGTCCTAAATATTAATTTTTTGATTTGCAGTGTGTTTGAGCTCTCTGTATTTAGGTACTGTAAGCATACAGTTCCTAGTTCCTTCTCTGCCAGCTGAATTTCCTTAATGCATAGTAGCATCACTTGAGATGGATGCTGGATAGTGTATTAAAATGGCAGGTTACTGTCTGTTTTATTCAGTTTTTCTAGGACAATAGAAAGCCGAACTTAACCTATCACCTGCTTAGCCTTACATTGTCTTGTTTTGCCCATCTCTTTTCCTCTGAATTGCGTATACTTAGCAAGGCAAAAAAATGAATTGCTCTGCTGTTAGTTTACATACGTGTTTTTGGGTACACTGAAATTACTTCTATAGGCCCTCTGCAGACCACAATAGGGATACATTTTCATTATTAATGTTAATGTTATGCTTTCCAAGACCTCAAAGATGGTTGCCTGTAAACCAACTCCTGTACTCAGACTAAAAAATTATCTTGCAGTGGTTATTATGTTCTATGTTATTTGTAATTAATTGATAAAGGTCTTAGGGCAGTATATTAACAGTAAATATGGTTTTATTACACTTATTTATGATTTGGAGTTTCTCAATTAGAGAGGTGTCCTCTAAGATGATTCAAGTCTGGTGGAGACCAAGAGAGAGAGATTGAAAAAAATAATTAAAATGAGAATGGTGGGGAACAGTCATGATTGAGGATAGCCAGGAAGGAGAGAAGTAGTGTGCTGACTGACTATTGGAAAGTCAGCTACTGAGTGTTCAAATCCAGTGATGCTCAGAGAAGGCATCTGAAAGACTCTCCTGCAAGATCATCAATAATCATACATGAATAGACTCCAAAGAAAGTGCAAAAGCCAGTTTCAGTTGTTCTACCTCTTAGCTGAGACAATACTGACTTCCATCTGGGAAAATGGAAAACCAAAGTATTTTGCTCATTGCATGTGTCATTCAGTGTTTGTACAGCATCTAGGTCAATGGTTCTCCAGTGTCAACTTCAGCCTTAGTGTGTTATTGCATAAATATTAACTAGTAATTGGAGCCAATGCCCTGTGTTTCCTGAACACTTTATGCAGTTCAGCTCATATCACCTCTTGGCTTTTTATTGTCATTTCCTTTTAAACTGGGTCAATGAACTGAATCACTTTGTTACACTAACTATAAAAATCACAAGAAACAAAGAAAGCAGAAGTAATAAGGACAAAACTTGTGATATGTTCAAGCAAAATAAATATTAAGAGATTATCCTAACGAGTCCAGTCTAGATGTTGCCACCATGAATGAAGTTCATAAATAAGTTCCACTGAGATAGTGATGTTTTTTCTTTAAATTCTGGATACTTAAGTACATCTCTTGCCAGTTTTGTTGCCTCTTTGGTGAGGTTTTGGGACTCAGATTGAAAATTGTTACACTATCATTAGCAGATGGGGTTTTTTTTTTTAGATTGGATTTAGAGGTAATTATACTTAATGCTGTGATTATTTCCTGTATCACATGTACACAGTTGATGCTTTATTTTATATGTGCTTAGCTTGGTTTATAATCTGACAACTGGTGTGTTAACTGTTATACTCTTAGCCACAGTCAAACTTTTTGTTAGTGCTTTTATGTCAAATGAATCTGCTGCAGGATTTCCTTCCAAAATTAACTCTTAAGGTTCCTTATTTTTGCCACATGCTTAAACAACAACTTGATTTTTAGATTTTAAAATCAATTTAGTTTTTATTTAGTTGCTGGGCAAAAGTATGCTTTTTGAACCATTCTGTTCAACAATTGCATGAGTTGGAATTTCTAGTTTCAGATGAAAATGGAAGCACTAAGCACAATAAAAATCGAGCTGTCGGTAGCCAGCCATTCTTATCACCCTGGTACGTGACTGCATTACCAAGTCCTTGGTACATGAGCAAAAAATTCGATTTCTTCCTTTCCTCTTGCAATAGTTCCATATTTACTCATGTTTGTTTATGAAGATGCATTAGACAATAAAATTGAAAGTGAAGATAGCAAAAAATAAGGGAAGAAGAAAGGATATTCTGAGGCTTTGTATAGAATTGCCAATACAATAATTGTTTTACAAAAGGAGTCTAAACTGATTGAAAGAAAATCTCTAGAAGCCTCTTTATAATTATAAAACATACCTATTTCTACATATTAATTTTACAGAACTTATTTTTTTATTAACCTTCATGCAGGTTTCAAAAAGCATTCTAAATCTGGTCTGCTCTTTTGCCTTGAGACCTCCTAAGTAATTTTGATCTTTTTTAAAGGAAGAGTCCTTGCATTTTTCTTTGTTCTCACAACTAGGAGTCTGCAAAAGTTTTCCAAGAAACAGATTTAAAAATAGATGATGCAACATATTTAAGAAGGACTGCCTTTACTATGAAACTCCTTCTAAACCTTCCTTTTCATTTCCCTAGTTCAAGAGGCATTTGGGTCCTTTTATGGCTTTAGAAGTCCTTAGCTTTCCAACTTGCTTAGAAGCTTTTTGATTATTTTGAGAAGTGCAAGATCTATCTCATGAAGCACTGAGCATTCCACTTCTATTGCCTGAGAGTGTCTACACTCGCCCATTATATCCAGTTCTACAGAAAACAACATAGCTTCTTTGCAAGTTATAGTAGCTCAGCAGTCACTCTTTTTCTCTTGCTCTATGTCTGTGTTCTCCTTCTTGCTCTGTCTGCCTCTCCCTGGCCACCTCAGTAACCTAATCATTTGTGCAGTAGAATCAAAGCCTCATTGACTCAGGAAAATAGGATTCAATCTCAAATGTATTTCCGTAACTATCAGCATGGGGACTTGCTTAGGAATATGGGATCATGATTCAAACGGAGATTATCAATACAGAGCTAGACCAGCCTAGGTATCACGTATATCTACTTTATATTTATCTATCTGTTTCTCCCTTCTCCTTCCTCTGGAGCCAGTGTATGTAAGATGTTTCTGAGCAGGCCCTATTGGTACCTGACCTTATTTCAAAGTCGTGTGAAATCTAGGCACGGTGCTAACAATGCGATAGTAAAGACATTGATTAAAAATAATAACAATTCTCTATATCTGCTTTCCAAGCAGAGCTTTTCCTTTTCACAAGAAATAGGTGTTGGTTTAATCACTGGATTGCTGGCAGGTCTACAATTTCTTTGTTAAAGATATATCAGAGCTGACGTAGGACTGAAATTTAAGTAGCTTGGAGAAACAGAAGATAGGCAGAGATCAGGTAAGAAGAATAACCCATATGTTACTGCTGCTTCTAGAATCATAATGTCTTCGGGTTGGTAAAGTATTTTTCTGTATAAAATGGCTTAAGAGGAACATTTCTACTTTGTTGTATTTTGAAAAGAAGTAGGCTTATTCCTAATTCTATGGGGTTTTACAATGATACTGTGAACAACAGGAGACAAATCTGCAGACTTTTCCCATTAAATTCACGCTGCTGTGTACTTGTCTGTATATTTTATCTTGGATAATGATATCTTCCCAGGTTCAGAAGCCAGTCTTTTAAATTAAAATGTACATGACTGAGGTATTTTGGCTAGGGAACCATAGGTCTATTGCTATGATGAGTATAAGATGTGATACTCGTAGATTTTTTAGAGCCTTTAATTATTTTTCAGGCATCATACAGACATTAACAGGGAATGAGACACATCCATTTCTTCTAAAGGCACACCAATAGTGCATCATCACTAAGGTGTCCCTTTCTTCAAGGAATATTTTGAAAACCTGGCCTGAAAAAGGCAGGTTCTAGGATGCTTGAGACAATGTCTCCAGTCATGCTGCAACACCCTTGCCAGACCCCATGCAGTCATCACTGCAGGATGAAATGGCAAAGGGAACAAGAAAGTCTTTGTTCAAAAACATTGCGAAAAGCCACAGTGGATAATGATGACTGATGTGTAGCAGCAGTAGCGTAAGGTCATAGGAATCAAAAAAGAAATAGCTGAAATATAACAGTGGTTGCTTCAAGAAGACACTGATTTCTTTGGGGAAAAAAAAAATAAAAGTGCTCCTTCCTAACAGTCACCACTGTTAATGAATTGAAGGTGAAGGGAAGGCATGGCATTTTGTAAAATGAGAGCTGCCTAGAGGGTTTTAATTTGTGTTTAGTTTCACTTACTCAGCAAGGTGAGGTAAGAACATAACCTTCTAGTAAAACCAGACTGTATCCTGCAGCAGTAAGGCTTCAGGCATTTTGGGAGGGGAGAGGAACTGAGGAATAGAAGAGAAAGGTGGAAGTAAAGTGAAGGGCAAATGCACAGTACTTAGCTCTTTCTGGATGTTCCCAGACACCAATTCATCCAATGCACAGTGAGTAAGAAAAAAAGAGATATTTGCTGATCCATTGCTATTCTGCAGTCTGTCCTTCTATTAATTTAATGCTAAATTTACCAGAGGCAGGTTTAAGTGTAGGATCAATCAGGACTTAAACCAGAGACACAACACACAATCAAGGTGCTTATTGTGTCTTGTGCAGAGTGAGTGAATTAGCTTACTGAAAGAGACATGAAGTTTTATTAACTTATTGCTTGGACCATAACTCACAGAGACCTGTCTTAATTCTTACTTCTTTTTTTTTCTTTTTTGGAGAACATTCATATTGTGTTTTTATGTACTTTTCCACATGAAGTTCTAGCTGTACCATAGCAGATTACTCATGTGAGATTTACTCTTAGGACTGGAAAGAAGCAGTGCATCAAATTCATAATAGTCCAGTTGAGTCCTGAGATTTTTACAGTGCCTGATGCAAAATATGTATTAAGTTTGGCTGAAGTGCAGATTGTATCTGCTTTTGCTGTTCATCTGAACAGAGTTCAGACTTTGAGACTTCTGTGTTTTCTTCATAACTCCACGATAAGAATGATATCAGGTACAGACAGATGGTGTTTGGAGATTAAGTTTCTGCCTCAGTCTAAGAGGCCAAAAGCAAACAGGAAAGTGAAATGCGTACTTAGTACTGCTACTCCCTGTTCTAGCTGTACTACGAGAAGCTGTTTTTATTGCACAGTAGGTAACGGAGGAAGCTAAATAAGTTCTGATTCATGCTTGGTTCAGAGCAACGTATAAGCAAGATTTGAGAGTAATGGTAGGTGAGCAGTTGGGAAGAGTGACTAATCAAATGAAGTGTTCAGTCAGGGTAAGACAGGGTGAGTAATATCGGAAAATAATAAGGCAGAACTTTAAGTTTCAGGCCACAGAGAGCAAGCAAAAGGCCAGGACTTGGACAGATGCTCTACGGGTCAGTAATAGGCTGAAAGAGGGCAAAAAGGAATGAAAGAGTTCAGGGGGAATTGTTGTGTACCCAAAGAGTGTGTATGAGTAATATAGGATTATCAGAGAAAGGGCAAAGAAGTTGGATACAGAATTGCAAGAAGCAAAGTTAAGAGCAAATGGATAATGCTCTGTTCCAGGAAGAATGAGAAATCAAATAATGTGAATGTGTTTGAGAAAAATTGCCATGAAATTGAAATGAAATAAGAAGTTGCCTGAAAGTATAGGCAATTAAAAAGGCATTCTGAAGCATGTATGTGTGTATATACACATAACTAAAGAAGGTCAGTCAGGTTTCTGAAAGACAGTGAGGATAATCCAGTTATGGTGGAGACAAATACTTCCTGGCACTGTAAACTAATTACATTTCTTAGTACTTTCAGGAGAGTTGCTGGCAAAATGTCGGTGTAAGAAATATGCTTTTCATGCTAAGGAAAAAGAAATATTGCTAAATTCAAAAGTGTACCGGAAGTCTTTAATCAGATGCTGAGCTTAATTTGCGAAACATTTCAGGAAACATGTAACTAACATAAAGCCTGGGTTTATTTTCCTTTGGAAAGGAAAGTGAAAAAGGAATGGGTCTGCTTTTATAGTCTCCAAGCAGAGTGAAGTACTTGAAAGGGTTGCTCTTTTATATTGCTCTGAACTCCTATGGTGCCACAGAAAATGACCTTCAGCTGGCTCAACAGAACAGATCCTGATTTTTCTCTCCCCGTTACCTGCAGTGGGAATACCTGTGGACTAAGAAACAGCTTTGTGTGAGGAAGAATCTCAAAAACAAGCTTGCAATAGGTAGAAGCCGTTTCAGAAGTGGAAGTCTAATACTTTTGTTCACCTTCAGCTGTGATTTATTTACTGTTGAAAAAAATCCCTCGTTTCAATACAGAAAACTTAAACTAGGAGTCATAATACAAGCAGAAATAAATATCACAGAGTGAGTCTCCAAAGGATGCCTCAATGCTAGAAATTCTCTTGCAACGTTGTGCCAAAGTATTATAATCTGTCAACTGTTTAGCAATAATTACAGCTTCTCTATTTTGTCCCTACATGGGAATTTGTTTCTTTTATAATTTCTAATTTCCCAGGAGATCTCATTAATGGTTGAAACCATTTTCTTGATTTTCCTTTATTAAATATACTGGAAAGTCAGCTGTCTTGGGAATAAAATACAATTCTGTAATTAGGAATACATGCTTGTTCCCCAGGCTGTGTTTCTGCTTTATTCTTATTTCAGTGTCTTCACTCAGAGTAAACACATAGGATGGATAAGTAAAGTTGGAAAGAAAAAACACTTATTCCAGATTTTCCTCCCAATAGTTTTATTCTTTACATGGCATGTATTTCCATTTGAATTATTTATAAAATTAGTTGAATAATGAAGAACAAATTTAGAGTTGGCAAAATGTTTTATTATTGTAGTGCGGGCTCTGCATGGTGGCAAAAAATACCCTTTGATTTGCTTTGCAGGGTCTATTCTTGTCCTTTGCTTTACAACAGGTAATTTCTAAGTAACTTTATTTTGCAATCTAGTAAAGGTAGAGCATAGTAACAATGAAGCATGCAGCTGAGCTGATTATTTTCATGATGTATCTGTATTCTTTCTATTAACAAATTTGTTGAGTTTGAATGCTCTTTCTCCTCTAAATTAATATTATTACTGCTTATTATTTATATTCTGGTGTCATCCCCAACCCCCCAAACAGCCTGTCCACTGTGTGTGGACAGTGATAAGCATATGGAAATTGTCATACTGACAATTGAAGTTGCTTGCTCAGGGTCATAAAGGTAACTTAAAATTTAATCTTGCTTAATTACACATTCATTATTCAATCCACAAGACTATGCTGCCTCCATGCTAAAAATGTTCTTATTCTGAAATTTTGCTTTGCTCCAAATATAACAGTTGTCTGTAAATCCAAACTCAAGGTTTTAGTGCCTCCTATAATCAGGATTCTGTTTGTTCTAATAATCTTTGTATCCTGCATCTCTTCTCTCACTGCTTTGTGAGTTCTCTTATGGAGGACTATATCCTCTCTGCATTTAAATATATCTGCTTATTCATTTATTCAATAATACAAGGGAATTTACAATTATAGAGACCTGTGACATGAAAATGGGTAAGAAAAGAGGATACCATGTCTTGAGGACAGATTCTTTGTTTTCTTTGCTTTATTTTTTAGCCTTCTCCAATGAGCATGCTTTGACAAATATGAATAAAAAAGGAAGCAGAATGGCCAAAAACACAAGTGAAAAGTCTGTAGCACCTTATTCTAGGGGTCAATACTTTTTAAATAACAACCTATAATTGACCAGTACGTGAGACCTACATTCAGGTCTGTCCTCTATTTAGCGAAATTTCCAGCACAGGCTTGTGCACCAGAAGAAGTTTTGCAGAGTCACTTGCTCCAGGAGATGTCAGTAGGCAGGAGGAAGTTAAAACAAGAGTTCCAGGTGCCCTAAGTTCCCCTGGGACAAAACGTGATGTAGATGATGTGCTGTATCACTTTCTGAGCTCTAATATAATGTCTAGGTGGAAACTGTAGATTTCCTTTTAGTGGGAGCCTGAAGAAAATGCTGAGTCCTTCTGGAGCATTTTCTTTGTGTTGCTCCACGCAGGAAGCTGAATTATTTTTCTCTTTCTCTTCAGAACATCCCATCTGGTGTGTGGTTGTGAGTAACAGCAATGGAGAGAGCCAGAGAAATGCTTTGCTAGACAGTTGAGAGGGAAACCTCTAGAGTGCAGTCTTTTAAGAGAAAGGTTGTGCAGCCGGAGACTTTTCTGCTGTCTCTGTCTCAAGCTTAGACAGCTGAAGCAGGGAACTCTGATGGATCTACTGGAAGCAGCTTAAGGAAGTTCTTGAGAATTAATTACTCCTTCATTGCTTTCCCTTGGGTCTGGCTTGCAGCATAGAGTTTTTTTCCTGGTGACATGTGTGCATAGGCTGGGAATAAATGATAGGTCAGTAGAAAGGGCTGCTGACACTTCTGTACAGTTACTAGCTAGATTCCTGGACGCTTTCGCACCTACACTGTTACATCATGGGAAGTCTTTCTAAACACATGTGCAAATATCAAATCCAATGGAGATGCTTTATCCTTTCTTTTAACACTCTCCACACGTAAGTGATAGTCCTCGCACATGAGGTATACTAAATCTTTCTTTTGGTGAAGACATTTAAAGCCCTGGATATGAATGTTTTTCTTCTATGTGAAACTCTTCAATGGTGGAGCTCGGAGTACTCTACGAACACTTATACTTTTTATTATATTTATTATACCTGTGATTTAGGTAGGGTAGGCGATGCATAAAATTTACATATACTTAGATGAAGGTCAATAAAGGTTGTAAATAATTCAGATTTGTTAGGAAGGGATCAAATGTTATCATAAATCAGACCTAGATAAGCCAGCATTATATGCTGCAATGCCTGAATTTTAGGATCTTGTCTGCAGAATAGACTCTAGATTTATAACTGAGATGCCTGGGTCCCTTTACAGAAGAAAGTGAAAAGCTAGAGAATAATTTTAAAAATTTGTTTTATAAGACTTCTGCCGATTCCCGGGTGCTTTCTGAGAGGTGTAGGATCTGTACTTTTAGGATATCAACCTCTGTAAAAATTACTTTATAGCCTGCAGTCCTTAAAGGATGATAGGCATCCATGAGATTTCTTCTGAAGAACTGAGCAAAGGGAACACTTCCCTCATATTTGTCTTGCCATGTTTTAAACCAAAATGACCATCTTCTCACCCTGCCTCCAACTGCTCCCCCCCTCACTGGTCGTGAGGGTCTGGAGTAGAATATGGCACTTTGTAAGTCATTGAGGTTAAGTGCGTGGCTGCAGGTCTCTACAGCCCATTTCTGTTACAGGACACCTTACACTGCTTTCTACAGTGTGGCCAGTATTCAGGTTTGCCTGAAGTCTCCTCATAAAGTACCTCCTAGAGGTAGATATAATATGTTACCCTTCTGTCAGAGGGGACAGATCAGGATCTCACAAAGTCTGAGTATATTAGGCAGGCTTGTCACTGCCTAGTACAGCTCGAAGGCAGCAGTTTTTGAGTTTCAGAGCACATCAGACATTGACGCTGGGTCACAGATAACTCAGTTCTGCTCATTTATTAAGTTCTCTGAGGATGCCTGACATTGATTCCTACAGTGGAAGAATGCCTGTATCCTGTTTCTCTTTGGGGGTTTCTTTTTCTGTTAAGTTTTATCATAAGCTTAGGGTTAACTATTTCAGCTCTCCTATTACGGAGCTCTCTCATGCTTGCATAGCCTATGTAGCACCCACAGATCTGAATTTCAGTCTAGTGGGATTGCAGTCCTGGGCTTGGACAGCTAAAATGATCCGTGTTCATCACTTACCAGTTCAGACCCTTAGATGCTACTGCTCCAATGTTTCTTTTCATCAGCACCCTAACACTTCCAGTTAAACCTATAACATTAAGTTCCTAGGTGGCTAGGAGTGCTGAATTCATTAATTAAAAAAAAAAAAATCTGTATGCCTGCTGTGACACTGTATTTACTATCCTAAGGGGACAATGAAATGATAATGAAGCACGTAATTTGCTTGAAAAGGTAGGAAAGAAACTACTGTAAAGAGGATTGGTAACTTTTCCTTATTACAAATGAAAAATGACAAAAGTAGTGAAAATGGAAACGACTAAACAGATTTTGAGACTTATCTGGATTTTAGATCTGGAAACTGGATTCCCAAGTGCAGAAGCAGATCTGCAGCTGTCAGTGCAGAGATCATCAAACTCAGAAAGAACTCACAGGTGGTGTTCATAATAGTACTTTTGAAGCAGTACTAGTATTTCTCCAGATGTAGTTACCAACAGCTTCCCATCTCCCTTATTAATGAAGAGTGTCATTTGCTTTGTAAATTATATATGAGAGGATGCATTTGCATTCTGCCACATTTTGCCAAGTAATAAAGCTGTTGATATGAGCTTTTTGGAGAAGCTATTATTAATAAACAGTGGTTGAACTTTGAAAGCTTAGTTACCACTACTCTAAAAGCTCATATGTAATTATAACACATGCGTCTCAAAGTGGGTTCACAAATTCGTAAGGTCTTGCTCTCATATTCAGTCTGTGTTCTGTAAGGTAAAGCTAAAAAGAAATCACTGAGTACATTTGGGGATGTGAGAGAAGAACCTGTTCAAACGTTATTCTGCTAATGACTCAGGTCAAGCAGCACTGTACTGCATGAGCAACTGCACTAAAATAGTGCTTAAGCTAGGAAAATTGTAAGGGTTTTCTAGTTTTGCATTGTTTTTAACAGGAACACCAGGAGTAGTTTATTTGTAATAGAACATGCTGAATGCTTATCATGGAGGGAGTGTAAAATCTCTAATATCCTCTTGTTGGTGTGTTCTCATATCGATGTGTTGGATACATGCGTTTGTAACCCTTGCCCTTCAAATATTCATATGCGATACTGAAAATAAATATCTGTTCCTTTTCCTGGCAGGTGCACAATAAGACAGATCCACTGAGAACTCAAAAACATTTGTCAGTATTAACTTATGGTAATGATTGTCTGGAAACATGTTATAAAGAATAGATATTTATAAGCACTCTCTCAATTGGAAGGGAATGGTGTGCATGGTCCTGAATATACAAAACACTAAGGCATTAGATATTGGTTAAATGCTGGAGTACAACTGAGACTTGATAACTGTAAAACTGTTTACTGCTAGACATATTCCAGTGCACCGAACATAACTATTGAAAAGTTAAAATAATACAATGATTAAGTAGAAAAAATAATGACAGTTTTGGACGCTGGCTGGCTGCTGGTCACCTCATTCCCAGTGAATGCACCAGGTAATCTAAAGCAGTTGAAGCATATTCTTATGATTGGATTCTAGTAGCGAATATACTACTTTGCATTTTTCACTTAAATATTAATACCATATTTTGGAACAGTTCATACAGCTTCTGCTGCCCATGTTAGTGTTACCTGCTTCATTCTCCCAGAGAAATAAAATGTCAAGTCGTGAGTTACTGAGACCTTTTCAATACTGGGAATTTCTGTATATTTTCTTCCTCAGATCTGCTTTTAGTATCTGGGTAGTATTCTTGATCTTCCATTGAGTAAGCAATACAGATAGGATGAAATCCAGAATTAAGCATACAGCATCTATTTATTACAGCAGTGTTTTAATATTGCATCCGTGTATCTCAGCATGAAAGCTCAGGTTAATCCATGATTCTAGAGCATTGCATCTGTTACAGTTAAGTCAAATGATCTCCAATATGGCCTTCTGTGATTTCATATTATCACATATATCATACAGAGAACTGTGTGTAAAGACCTTAAAGTAATTAGTAATAGACTTTTGTTTTCATCTCTTCATCTTATTGGTGCATTTTGGTCTATCCTGATTGTGAGCAAGCTAAAAACTATATTAAAATATCACAGTGATTGTTGAAGCAGGTTTCATGCTGTGGATTATATTAATTTTTCATAATTATCTCTAATTATCTCTTTATGATTAGTCACCTGAATGACACATTGTTTTCCTTCTCCAGTTTGGATGATTAGAACGAGAAGAAAATGCAGAGTGATAAGTTTTAACCAGTGGAATTTCAAAGAAAGGAAAATAGGAAGTTATGGGAACAGAATCCATTTATCATAGCTAGGTTAGGGACTATGCACTAATATCTCTCTTTTTCAATAGCACCTCATGTGAAGAAAAAAAAAAACAAAACAAAACAAACCCCACAATCCACAAAACCCACTACTTGAAAAAACAGAGGGAGGTAATTAGAATTCAAACTTGATTTTCTGTATGCTTCTGTATGAACAGAACATAATTTATCTAAGCACTAACACAAAGCAAATGGAGGGAAAGGACACAACAATGTGATAAATCAGGTTTTCTAATTAATCTAAATGTTGAGAAATATATTTCTGCTCTGTAGACTTGACTTCTGTTAATAGCAGAGAATAATGAAGTTTCAGTCACCGAAGAATCATTTTCTTTTATTTAAAAATGAGCAGGTTTTTTTTGGAAAAAAAAATCAAATAAATGGGAAATCTGTGGAAGGTGGGAAATGTAAGAACTAATGTGACTTTTTCCGTTACAGAAGTGTTTTCTATTTAATTCTTTCACATACTCTCCTGCTATTTCCACCCAGCGGTTGTCTAAAGTTATAATTTCTAGCTGCTTGGCAGTGAATAGATAAACCTAGGAGCATAAGTCTGAATGGAGAATTCACACTAGCTGTAATAGCAGCTATTAATTCTGAAGTTATCTCTACTATTTTAGGGCATTTACTGTAACTTGCATGTTCTGATCCTTGTTTACAGGCCAGTAATTCTTAATGGTCAGATATGCTGTGCCCTCTGACTGTGGAGACAGACCTAAAACATTGGCTTACACCATTTTGTTGGAGGTATTTATGGTTTGTCCTGTCCTCTCAAAAGAAGTCTGTGACAGCCTCATCATTTGCAATGGTTGAGGGCAGGTTCAGCCTTTAGAAGGTAAGTATGGGCAGCAGTGATTTGGCCAGTTCCACGAGGCATTTGAAATTAATCACTGTGTGTGCAGATACAGAGACAATAATAGTGAAACAGCAATTTCAGTGAATTCTGAGAAGCACTTAGGGAAGTTGTTGACCATCTAAGCAGAAACAGAATAGGTAGGCTTGCCTCTTCCAGTTCCAGTAGAGCTATTACAACCTTGTCGTTATGCAATGCAAAATTCTCCCTCCTGTAGCTTTGTTTTCATGGCTTCATTAGCATTTCCAAATATGCAGAGTGATGCTATTGTGTTATATCAGCTCATTTGCAGTCTCCATTTTTGGACTGTTTGCCTAGTTTTTGTCTTTATTCTTTGCCTTCACAATGAATACTACCCGACATTATTACCTTTGTCACGTCTTTGTCTGTTAGATCATGGTGACTGTCGCTTCCTTTTAATTTGAAGAGCTCTTTTGGACATTGGAAGAAAGTGGCTATTATGTTTCACACAGAACCAATTTGGATTTTGGTTGTGAAAAGATATTTTAGGGAAATAGCACCATAATACAGAAAGGAGATGAGGGAGAATGGGAAACTCAATGAAAAATAAAATCTAGCCACAAAATCAACATCAAGAAGCAAGCATAATGGCAATTATACGTGGTTTGCCTTGTGCTCTGTAAAAATGAGCAAATAATTTGCAATGAATTATTCAGTTTACTAATT
The DNA here is from genome assembly GCF_032191515.1 of Phaenicophaeus curvirostris. Taxonomy (NCBI): domain Eukaryota; kingdom Metazoa; phylum Chordata; class Aves; order Cuculiformes; family Cuculidae; genus Phaenicophaeus; species Phaenicophaeus curvirostris. The sequence continues at coordinate 6,134,793 of NC_091396.1, forward strand.
TGGCTGTTTACTGCTGTGTGGAATATTTGCAAGCAGGCTGCAGTGTCCTCAAATCTTAACTGCATGGGAAAAAGGTTTCCCAGGGAAAAAAAAATAATTAAGTTCAGCATTCATAGGGTAGACAATGAAAAGTATGTTTCTGTGCTTTCTCCTTCAGTGAGAGCAACACATCCTGTTACTAAGCTTGTTTGAATTTGTCCTTCAGTAAGCAAAGGCTGAGGTAAATATGGGAATTAGAATGTCTGAAATCAGTGTGTTTATTAAAAAGAAATAAAACCCAGAAATATTGCAAAGAATCTCCAGGTTCTAGAGTTTTAACTTTGCATGTTAAAATAAAAGGGACAATATGTCGTGGGAGCTGGAACAAAGAACTCTACTAATTAGCAGCAATAAAAATAACCGTGCCTTTCTTTCAAAAGTAATTGTATACAAAAACATAGCTTGTATACAAAGGGATAATTAACATAGAAAATGCATGACATTACTTTCCAAGGAACAATTAAATCCAAAGTCTTAAATGCCCTATGAACAACTTCTACATGAAATTGCTGTGGTTTTGGTGCCAGTAGGAACTTTTAAGTTTCATCATTAATCTGTTTAGGCTCATTTGTGATTTGCAGTTTTCCTCTCCAAACAAAGCTCAAAAGACTAAAGAAGGAAACTTTCTGCAGGAAGGAAATGAGGCAAGGTTACATGAGATAAAGGGGAGTGGTACTGCCTGCAGCTTGGTATCTCCTACCTAGTGGTGTAAGTCCTTCATTTTGCTTCGTAGTAAAGTCATGTCAAAATGAAATACCAGTGTTTGCAGAGCCTACTGTGAGCTGTGCCACTCTTAATTGGAATTACAAATCACACCACTGTCAAAACTCCTGATCTTTTTGGAACCAGAGCCATGTCTTTAGCAGTAAAAATCTGGTATGATTTGGGAAGAGGGAGTCTCTCACTGCACAGGGCTCTGTCTGGTTCCTCGCATGACCAGGCTGCAGGAGGATCTACTGGGACCTTGGCTCTGTGCAGCCTGAGAAACAGGCAAGCACTTCAGCAGGTGCTTTACTTAAGGTTTGTGTCTAAAAATACGCTGAACCTTGCGTCTGTTTCTGTGGACTAGAGGTCTGGATGGTTAGCATCTTGCAGGATGGAGCCCTGCAGCAAAAACTTGACTTGTTGCAGTGAAGTGAAACAATCCCAGGTAATTCCTTATGAATAGAATATCCGTATATCAGGTTTCACTCAGTTGCAACTCTGTGGTGTGCTTTATGCGCTTTATGCTTTAGATCAATCCATGACATCATTTGCTGATTTTAATGGGCAAAGAAAGCTTAATCCCTTTACGAATGACAGAAAATGACCATGACAAAACCCAAGTCTAAACCCAGCTAAAATTTTAAATGCTCAAATAAACCTTTTGTGGAGAATATTGACAAATAATAAAAATATTGACAGATCAGCATCTCAAAAGATTAAAAAGCAGTAGGCCCCCTCATAAAATAGGTGCTAGTGTGAGGCTTTGCTTTATTGAGTCAGAAAAGAGCTTTGATCTGTAAGATAGCTAGGTACCCAATTTCATTTGGACTAATGAGAATTAGAAGCATGAGGCTACTTAGATACCCTGCAGTGCTGAGCTGTTTTGTGAATTTTTGATTTAGTAATATTCAGATATCCCTGGACAATTTAGTTCAATAGACTTATTTCTTTTTCCTGAATATCTTTGAGTCTCAGGAACATTAACCTCTCTTGGAATCTTCCTTCACCCGGGCCTCCAATAAGAGAAAAAAAAAAAAAAAATGGTCCCTTCCGATATTTTAAGTCTTTATTATAAGTTATTACACAATCTAAAAGCCTTATTTACATGTTATGGGATGAATGGGGTTTGTGAAGTATTCTGTTTATTGTTTGGTAAATTAACTACAGGGAAGTAATCATTCAAGCTGAGAGGGTCAAATAGGTCAAATGGAAAAATGCCTCAGATCAGCTATGTGAACGTATGTGATTACAACAATCTTTCCAAAATAATTGTGTTTTAGGTAAATAGGCCAAGTATGAAGTGGAGCTGTAGACAAAGTGCAGTTCCTTCTTTTAGTGATACCTACCACGTACATCTGCATTAAACATTCATGAGATGCAGGCCATCTAAAGCAGAAAATCCCTATTAAAGCTTTCCTTATGGATCCAACTGCAGGCTAATAGGGGTTCCTCTCTCATTTCTGTAGCTTTGTCATCCTGAGCTCTTCATATGACTGAATTCAAGATAAACCAGTTTTCTGCATGCTCTACCTGAACAAGTTCTATCCTGAATAAGTATGATGTGTTGGACTGGAAGCTCTAATGGGAATAAAAGCTAAAACTGCAGAATTGCTACACTGTGAGGTTTACAATTCCTGCTGGCGTCAGTGTTGTTGGATCCAGCTATAGAATCTCTGTAAATTAGATGAAAAAATATTAAAATACTTCCATACTACATTATCTCTCAGTGCTTTTGCAGGAGGTAAACTATTTATTTTTAGCTAGCTAATCACACTTCTGTTTGCATTCCTATAAAAATAATGATGCTACAGTATTGCTGCTGCTTAAGCAAGATTCTAACCCAAATACAAGACCATTGAATTCACAGCTAAAACCTGGACACCTTGAAAAGGCTTTGGTTGTAACAATATGGTTTTAACAAACCAGTGATGGTTCCTACAAGTGCTTAATTTGGATGCAGAGTTTGTGCAAAAAGATTTAGTAGAAGGTCAACTTAATTTCATAAGGTGTTATCCAAAATCTTAAAGTTTGCTCTTCAGCTCCATAGCTTCTATACCATTTTAATAGAGTTCAGCTTCCACAATAAATAAAAGGCGAGCAGGCTCCTGAGGAATAAACGTGCTTGGGAGACTGACAAACAGAATTGAAGAAACATGGTTAAACTTGTCCCGGGGGCAGAGCAAGTGACTAACTTGTTCTTTAATAAAAACAAAGTGGAAATATCAGCAGCTGAGGGAGCTAGGAGAGATTTCTTTGTTATTTTAATGTACATCTGGACATAAATATAAATCTAGAGTCAGTAAATTTCAGTACTGGTATTCCAAATATTCAATGCAGACTAAGTGTTGATTCCAAGTGCTTAGATATTATTGTTAACAGGTGAAATGTGACTTTTATCTGCTCAACTTTCCAAAAAGCAGGGGAACAGGTCCATCATAAGGGTCTGAGTACCAAGTTCTTGTACATGGTCAATTTCTTTTTCTAATACTTAGATGAAAACTTGATTTCTGAAATTTTAATTCAGGGAAGAACTAAATATGTCTTTGTTTAAGCCCTGGAGTAGTCCTAATAACTACTTCTTGCATATGTTAAGGGGCATCAATAATAAAATCATATGGTTTTTAGTACATCCGCTTACACATTACTCATTTACCGCTGATACAGTAAAATCAAAGCTTTAGTTCCTCCTAGTCTGAACAAAAACATACACTGATCTCAGTAGCACAGAATGACAACCTGATTTTCTGCCATACGAACAGCATGTTGGACAGATTGGTTTTGTTTTCATCTTAAATGTTTCATGTTCCAAGCTGAGTGGTAACAGTACATGATTAGTACATTCCTCCTACTGCCTTTTTCATGTTACTTCTACTTTCCAATGCTTTCTATCAATTTCAGGCTGTCATCCTGAAACTCTTTCACTTTACCATTCTTTCTCGGTTAGGTTAGGGATCTTGTGGAGTCACTTAGCTTTCCTTGAATCTGTACATTCTCTTAAGTTCCATCATTTAAACAGATCTATGCAAAAATCCTTTAAAATCAAAGAGAAACTGTTTTCTTCAGTGGACCTTGAAGTTAGGAGTATAATTTCTGCTTTCCTATAAAAATGGGTACTAAAGTTTCTGCTTTAAAGCAAGTTTTCACTGCTTCTGGCCTCCCCATCATAAGCAGTACAGGTATACCTGGATGAGACAGACCTTGCTCAGGGTGGAGCTTGTATCTACAAGGACTGGAATTTAAATTATTGAATCTGAGGTTTGGAGTCAAATGTTCCTAGTATCTGACCAAACTTTACACTGGATGAGGCTCTAGACCTGGCAGGACAGGAGAAGATGCTGTGATGTTGCCAGCTTGCTTCTGCTCCCCTTCTGTCTCCACTTTAAAATGCTACCAAGCTCGACAGTTGTCTTTTGAATATGAGAGAGGTGAAATAGTCACAAAGTACTTTTAAAAATGGAATGTTAATTGGTTTCCTGTGCTATTGTGGAGTCCACTTCCAAGTGGTGTAAAATGGGCCTTTTCCAGCACCTTTGCTTCCTGTCCATGCCTGTTGTCAAGCTCAGGCTTCAGAGAACTGTGTCGAGAGTCTAACTCTGTGCCTAGCCCAAGCAGAGTCATGAGCTTTTTGTTCTTCAAACTCAAAATAGCTTCTCTTAAATCGTTACCTTGCACTAAGTGTGTAATCTGCAAAAGCACCTGATGTGTCTCCCTGCTGCAGCGGGCACAGAGCTTTAAACTCTTTGTTATCTCCATGTTTCAGCTTATTTCTAGTTGTCTTGGAAGAGCTTTAGCTCAGTTGGAAATTCTTTTCTCTCATTTAAGCAAGAATACAACAACTGGTAAACCCTGGCAGAAACAGCAGTGGGTTAATCACAACCTTCCTGCAATAGTTGTGAATATTCCTGCAGTCCTCTGAATCACACTTTCATATTTATTTCATTTCTTTCTTCTACTGTATTCATTGTAGCACAATGCTGGAAGCTCTTTTTAAATAGAAGAGAAGCTGTAAAGCCTGAAAGGTACAGAAAAAGGTGGATTCCTAAATGCACCCTTATTCAGGAGAATTAATTTTCTAGTAAACAGCTCTCTGAAGCCTTAATAAATAGGAAGAGGAAAGCGGAGGGAGAAAAACCAAAAAAAGCTGGCTACAAAATGAGATAAATTAGTCATGGCTAAGGAAATATTCTGGTAGAAACTAACAAGGACCCTAATTGAAGCCATTTATCCACAGTGTGGGCTTATTAACCCACTCTGCTGCTCTTATCTGTGTCAACATATCTACATGTACAAGCTCATGGAAAGTTCTGGTGTTCCACTTGGATTTTCAGGGTGAATAATCAAGAGCTTTAAACTGTATAGGTGCTCAAGTAAATTAAGCTTTGGGCCATCCTGGTCCCATATGGTTGGATTTTTTTCCTTAACAAATGACAGTTTGTTTTTACCAAGACAGAATAATCCATCTTAGTTGCAGACATCTGTATTTTTCTGTTCCATTGACTCTTTTCACAAATCGCTGTTTGATAACAATAATGCCCCAAGAGAGAAGGTGCCCTGTATAATCCAATGTCTTGACCTTTGTGAGACTACCAAAAACTCTGCCACCCCAAATGATTGCATCCTTAATTTCTGAAGGCTTATATTGTTTTAAAATAGATCAGGAAATGTTACTGGAGTGATTTAAGCCTTTACTCTTTTATATATATCTCAAGTGATGCAGTATTCATACTACAGAATGTTACTAAAATAATGTGACCTTTAATTGTTACTGGTAATTTGTCCAGACTTGCAAAGACTGGAGTATTTTTTTTCTGTGCTTCATAACTCTCCAACAAATGAGAACAGAAAAATATACCAAATGTTCCTTAGAAGTTTTTAATGCTACAAAAATCTGTCTTATTCACACCTTGAAAATGCCCAGTGTTTCCAGCTGGGATGCGATACACCGTAAACCGAGGTAACAATTATAATATATTAGTAAGCTAATAAAAATTAATAAAACAATTTTCCTTTTGCAGTGTAAACATTACTGATCGTGCTTTACCCTGTATGTCTTTAGGGAAACAATTAGAATTTGATGACAAAAATCTCATGCCTGTATACCTTTTAGTTTTTGCATCACTACCCCTTTACTTGAGAAAAATTAGGAGATAAATATTAGCACTTTTTTAGTAGAAGCATATTGTGCTTTCTCTAAAGAAAACTTTGCCTATAGTTCATTATTTCTTTAAAGTGTCAGTCAAGCTGCTAGACCTTAAATATAAATTAATACTTTTATAAATTAGCGTATTTTTTTAGAAACAAAAGTAAGATCATCTACCATAACTGATGAACAAAACTTGAAACATGCACTATTAGCCTAAAAAGAACAATAGTAGCTAAGCTTCAAGTTTTCACACATTTTGCATATTGGAATGATTAAGAAGGTAATTAGCAGGACAAAGCACTGGCAATACAGGCAGATAATAGGTTATACAGAACAGCCCTGGCTCCAAGGTCCAGCTTTCAGATGTGAAAGGGCTATTCACATTTTCTTAAAAATGCAGCAAATGATACAGAGCTTTGTAGGCTGAGAGAGGTTACTGTAATTCTGGATGATAAATTGTGTTCAGATAGAGACTAATAAAAACAGCTCTATAGCTATTTAAAGCTGAGGAAATTGCTAAGAATCCAGATGGGAATTATCTAAAGGTAGGTATCTTCAGTATTCAATAAAGCATGATCCAGAGAACCCTGCAAAGTGTGCAAAACCTTCCTGCAAAAGGGCAGTGTGTGAGTTCAATGGCCTATTACACCATCCCATTAAAGCTCTGTAACAATCACTTGGAGACCTGTTCTGCATGAACCTACTAAGCGAGGCAGTTCAATTCTGTAGCTGAAGCTGAACGCGATGAACTTTTCTGTCAAAAGCCTAATCCTGTAAAGCTGTTACTATGGACATCTGATGTAAATCCACTCAAATGGATGGGAGACTCTTAATGTTCAGGTCTGAGAGGAAAGTTCAGAGTGCTCTGTAGCATTTCCATTTTATGAGGCTTATTTCATTTTGTTGTCCAGTCTTCCTAAATCATTTAACTGGGCACTAGACAGGTTTATCTTTGTGCAAATCACATCAATGAGGTGAGCAGGTTTTACCTCTAAATCAGCGTGCACTGACATTGGAGTTTCAGAAAAATAGAAAACAAAACGGAAACCTACAGTTCCAGGTTTCTAAAGGAAAACTTGTCAATTATTTCATGCTAAAAGGTGGTTACTGGGGGCAGGAGATGGTATGAACTTTTATTTAAGCTCTAAGTCATAAATCTATCTTTTTCGTGTGCTAGTATAACATGTCTAAAATTACAAATGAGAAATGTTATCAGTAGTATAGGTGAAAAATACATCTATTTCTAACTAATCCTTTCCCTTTGGCAATCCATTCCCTGAATTTCTTCCTGAGATTTATGAAAACCTTCACATAAGAATGTATTTCAGAGTTCTGAACAGGGGATACTGATCTGATTTCTTTCTATTTTTCCTTTGTCTCTCCCTCTAATGCAACCAATTTATCTACACAGATTCTCCTTAAATTATCTGTGAGATAGAACAGAACTTAAACCTGGGCTATAAAAAGTCTGAAATGTCTTTGTTGCTCGTATTATGCCAAATAGCCTTAGAGGCACTTTTGACAAATGTGAAAACCTACAGAAACAAACTAGGGTCTTATGAGACAAAAGAAAGTCAAAAGCAGTTGCCTAGGTAAATTTCCACATTTTCATCGATGATAGGCAAGAAAATCAAGCAATTAAGTATTTATTTTTAAAACAATTATATTTTAATGCTGGCTATCTCTGGCACTTAGAATTATGTGGGAACATAATTCTGTTTTGTTCCAGAGGACAGTATGAGTTAATTGCACTTTTCTTTTTTCTTTCTCTTTAAAGCTAGCATAGTCTCCTAATAGGATGTGTAATAACACTGGCAAACATAGAGTGGAACTGGGGATTTGAAGTTTATTTTTTTTAAAGCCTCCGTGTATCAGCTCAGTGCTACTGCTGCTAAGTATTGACATTGAACAAAAAAACTTGTCTTATTTCTTTTTTTGACTTTTCTTCTAGTAGTCTAAATATTACACAGGAAGCCAGCTTTATCAAAAGTACGGTTGAGGGTAGCTGCACTTGGACTGAAAACCTTTTAAATCTCAAACAAGTTTTTTTTTTCCTTCCATTTTATGCAGAAACTTTCTTTGAAAACTAGGTTATGTAGCGTCAAATTGCTTTCTGCCATGTCTGAACAGGAAGGCTTTTATGACACCAATGCAGCAGCAAGTTGAACAGCTCATGGGGTCTGTATTGTGAGTGAAGATGTTAGTCTGAGACATTTTAGTCCAAACCAAATGTCTCTGAATGATCTCCGATGATCCCTGAAAACTGACTTGCTTGGCACTGATACAGATTATGAATATTTTGACGTTATTGGGGAAAAGCTACTTGTGCAAATAATTCCTTTAACTAGACATACTTGCATGACTTGAATGTGGAAGACAATCACAGTTGAATTATTGTCTGCGTGGATGCAAGATGACTATTTGCTGTTACTCCTTCTTGCAGTATTCATCTAGAGAGCTCAAAATTCCATCAGCTCAGCATGTTGCTGGTGCTCAGTATAACTGTCTGTAAATGGATCTATTCACATTGTTTTCCACATTTTTCACAAGACCATCAACTTATCAGGTCATCTTGTTCTGTTCTGCTGAGATGCTGACTGAAGGAATTGTTCTTTTTGGAAATAGCAATTGGATGTTTAGTAAATAGATTTCATTTTTTGTTTTTTTTTTTGTTTGTTTTTTTTTCCTAATGGAAATGTAAACATGCTGTGTCACTTTCCTGAAGGACAGATGATCTTTGTAGCTTCTTAGAGAATTGGGAATTGACCCTACGGAGTTATTATGTTGTTGTAATAAAGAGATGGTATCCACTTAGGGATTTTCTCTGAGAGACTGCTGTTCAACTACCAGTGTTATACTGCTTCCCCTTTCCATTAAAATAAAAGACTTAGTCTGGCAGACATTCATTACCATAAACCTTTGATCACTATAATTATCTCTAGGCAAAAAATTAGTTCTTTTTTTTTCCAAATTAAATAATGAGCAGAATATTATCAATTCAAAAAATGTTCCCCCAACCTAATTTAAAAACTGTACCTAACACGTGCTGCAGAATGCTGACAAAGTAATCCTCTTTCTTAAATCCTCTTTCTGTCATTGATTTGTCACAGGTTTGTTTTCATTGGTCTCACAGCCAAGGTGAACCTTTACTTCAAAGATTTTTTTTTCTTTTTTTTTAAAATGACCTATTTTCATTTCTTTTTCTTTCTTTTCTTCCCACTGCTCGATTCAACTCAAGCAAATTCAGTGAAGTTATAGATGTTACATCAGGGACAAACTTGACCTCATATTCCTTGTATTACTTGGTAGTTGTCAAAGTAATGATGATTAAATGAGCGTACAAAACCAAAACACTCTTCCTTTAAGTGTTTGTACCCTTCCAGTGAAGCTTATTGCTTTAACAAGTGGTCACCTTATGCTATATGAGAGGAAAAAAAGAAGCAGGAAATGTGGAATATATTTGGGTGGGGGGAGAAGGTTTCAGGGAATAAATTCAGATCACCAAGAGATGCTTAAAGAGCTGCTCTCAGTTCTGCTTTTAATCTCTTGCTTACAGGGGCAACTTTTTACAATAGAAAAATAAAAGTGATTGGTTTGTGAGTCTCCTTATCACAACAAAGAAAGAAATGGATATACTAATTAAAAACCTTTGAAGTTCCCCCCACTTCTTGTCAAATGGAATTTGCTTGCACCACTTTATTCAAGTCTCTGAATATAATTGCCTGTATCCTGAAAGTACTTAATTTTCAAAAGACTGACCATTTTTCTAAATCTGTGTTGCATATAACTTTTGCATATTTACAAACTAGATCTTCTGGGTTTTTTCTTAAATACTTAGTGTTGCACACCCACATTGAAGTCTTGTCTTAAGATATATTTATCATGATCCATTTCTAAGGCTACTGGATTTATTCCCCAAAAAAGTATGCATTTTTTATAAATGGAACATATATTTAGAATACAATAATACATGGATTTTTTGTTACTTTTTCCTGGAATTATCTAAGATACCATTTTAATTTAAAATATTTCTAGAGATGGAGACTTCACAACCCTGTTCAACCTGTTCCACTGCTGAATTATTCCTGTTAGGAAAGTATTTTCCCTATGTCCAGCTGATATTTTCTTTTCTGCAAATTGCAGTCATGGTTTCTAGTCCTTTCACTGTGTACTTCCAAGGAGACTCCTTTTCTACTCTTTTCAACAACCACTTGATAGCTGAGGATGTCAGTTATATTCTCCACACATGTCCACTCCCAAGCCTCTTCTCTAGGTGGAAAAACACCAGGACCCTCAGCCCCTGCTAGAGTTTCGTTTGCTTGAGCCCTCCACTTGGACTCACTATGATGTGTCAAAACTTACTTTTCTTCTTCCACTTTGATTTTCATTATTTTTGGTTTTAATTGGTTTCTTAGGATTCTGAATAGCACTTCCCTAAATTTCTGAGGAAAACATGTAGTAGAACATCTTATAGAGGATAGTAATTACATTTCATTGACTACTTGGAGAAATATGGATTGTAATTAAGTGTAAGAATAACTTGAAAACCTGAGTATTTGTTGCAGTGAAATACTCTGCTCTTTTGTAAGTTACTACAGATTTACACTACAGTGTAAATCCTCAGTATAAAAATAAAACTGCATGACTAATTTATGACTTCTGCAAAGCTGAAAACAGCAAAGGGATGGTTTTAGGGCAGAGAACAAGTTTAGGATTTTTTATTTTATGCTTTTCCATGTCAAGACTGGCTCTTTAAATGTTACTCCTTTTATGAAAGCTCACACTAAGGTCAGAAAGTAGACAATCTTCCTCTGCTCTACCCTTATCACTGTCTCCTGTAGTCAATGTCTTTAATATATTGCAATATGGAATATCTGAGGGGAAAAAGGCAACAAATTATGATGGACATGTGATAGGAGACTTCAAACTTGTTAACCATCTTCCACTCCAGTGTTGCGTTCCATCCCTTCACTTATTTTCTAGCATTATTGAAGTCAGTTAGGAATTTTAGGTTTCAGTGGTAATGACGTGCAGCCTAGTTTAAGTAGGCTTCTACCACAGATTAAAACAAAAAGACTTTTTTTTTCAGGCCAAAGAAACACTGTGGCAGTGAACAGATTTATCTCTTTAAAGTCTAGCATTGGAGATTCATAAAATAATTGAAAAGACTGAGTCATAAATGCCCAAATAATAGTAGATCCAAGCTTTTCTGAAATTATTATTGTATGTAAGTCTTTCAGAATGTTTTTTTAATGTATTCATTGACAAACTTGGCTCAGCTTGTAATACTGAAAATTTTGTTCCATATTCCTTTTCAGTTTTATCTTTCTCTGTGCATAAATTAAACAGCAAGAAAATTTATTCCATGGCCATTTTTATAACGAATCAGTGCAAGTTGCCTATAGCGATAGTCCAGCTGTGGGTCCGATCGAATTAAAAACAAATCTAGAAGTTTTTTACTTAGTTAATTTCAAATCTTCAGTAATCAAAAGTGAAAAATTTGTAAAATCTCTGTAGCTGTGAAGTTCAATGTCCTAAGCACTGACAGAACTATGTTAACTATACTTTTGCAAATACAAATTATATTTTAAAATAAAAAACAGGTCTGAAAAGCCATTCTGGGTTACTGAATTCTGGAGTTCTGGCCTCTTTTGTGCCCCGTTGTCAGAGGTTGCTCCAGTTCTGCAGAATCCCATGGAATCATAGAATGGTTTAGGATGGAAGGGACCCTTCTTAATGTTCATGTAGCCCAGCACCCCTGCAGGAGCAGGGACATATTCAAACAGATCAAGTTGCTCAGAGCCCCATCCGACCTGACCTTGAAGGTTTCCAGTGCATGCACAGGCTTTCTGGGCAACCTCTTCCAGTGTTTTTGCCACTCTCATTTTAATTTTTTTTTCCTTATATCTAGCCTGAATCTAACCTCTTTTAGCTTAAAACTATTGTTCCTTGTTCTGTCACAAGAGGCCCTGCTAAAAAGTTTGTCCTCATCTTTCTTTTAAGCCCTCTTTAAGTACTGAAAGGCTGCTATAAGGTCTCCTTGAAACCTTCTCTTCTCTGTGCTAAGCAACCCCAACTCTTTCAGCCTTTCCTCACAGGAGTATTCCAGCCCTCTGATCATTTTTGTGACCTTCCTCTGGACCCATCAACAACAAGTCCATGTCTTACCTGTGCTGAAAGTGCTGGATGCAGTACTCCAGGTGGGGTCACCAGAGTGGAGTAGAGGGGCAGACTGGCCTCCTTCAACCTCCTGGCCACACTTCTTTTGATGCAGCACAATACACAGTTGGCCTCCTGGGCTGTGAGCTCACATTGAGAGCTCATGTCCAGCTTTTCATCCACCAGTATTCTCAAACCCTTCTTGGCGGGGCTGCTTTCAATCTATTCATTGCTCAGCCTTTATTGATAGTAACAGTTGCTGTGACCCCGGTGCGGCACCTTGCAATTGGCCTTGTTGAACCTCATGAAATTCACATGAGCTCACTTCTCTATCTTGTCAAGGTCCCTCTGGATGGCATCCCTTCCCTCAGGCATGTCAACCACGCCACTCAGCTTGGTATCCTCTGCGGAAGTGCTGAGGAGGCACTTGATCTCACTGTCTGTGTCATTGGTGAAGTTACTAAACAGTAGGTTTCATTACAGACCACAGAGGGACACTATTTGCTACTTATGTCCATCTGGGCATCTAGCCATTGACCACTAGCCTCTGGCTGCAACTACCCAAACAATTTCTCACCCACCAAACAGTCCACCCATCAAATCCATATCTCTCCAATGTAGAGAGAAGGATGTTATGGGGGACTGTGTCAAAGGCATTACAGAAGTCCAGATAGATTACATCCATTGCTTTTCCTGTATCCACTGATGTGGTCACTTCATCATAGAAAGCCACTAGTAGACTGGTCAGGCAGGACTTGCCATCGGTGAATCCTTGCTGGCTGTCTCAGATTGCCCTTCTGAACTCTATGTGCCCTAGCATAGCTTCAAGTGGGATCTGTTTTATGCTCTTCCCAGGCACAGCAAAGGTGAGGCCAACAGGCTGGTAGTTTCCAGGAACCACCTTTCTACCCTTTTTAAAAATGGGTTTCTATAAAACACATATAAAGTTAATGAACAAATGAAGGCTGAGTAAATATTTACCTTTTTTGACCTGATCTGCATCTGCTATTTGACCGTGTCTTACCTGTAAAGATATTTCTCCAAAGGGAAGGCCCATATGCTATTTAAAAGCATGTAGGCTGTTTTCATGTTCTGGCATTTAGTTCAGTAAAGGCTTTGGTCTAGAAGACTCAGTCCTATGGAGACTGACTGCTTGTAGACTACGTTCTCTACTTTATAAAGAACGTATGGAAGAGACAAGGAAAGATTTACCAGGGAATGGATTCAAATTGTAGTACTGAAAGATGTTTTTTGTTATGTTATGGTTAGAAACAGTCAGGCATTGAAACTAAGAGTATAATGCAATATGAATATACTCAGTGAGGAGCCTCGCTATTTCAGTGAGTTACTCCCACCTGCATCAGAGCTGTGTTTGCTTATTTGGCTTTGTATTATTGACACTTTCCTTGATCTCATTTTTCATCCAGCAGAGAAAACACGTCTGTACAGAAGAGTAAACTTCATATTTCTAAACAGTTATGATATTATTTTGTACTTGGGAAGAAAAAAGAAAATCACAAGGAGGTTTTTTTCATTGGTCAAAACCTTCAGAACTGCTGATTATAACAGAATATTTATGACTTTGGAGAGAATTTAGGAACATTGATAGCTCTAAGCCAGTACTTCAATCCTGTTGCTGGTTGTTTTGAACACATTTTCTGATGCAGCTTTAGCATCAGTGCTGTCGGGAAAGTGCATTATGCTCAGTTTCTGTCAGTTTTCTGCAGTTTTAAGCTGAAATCCTCCCTAGGTTTTTGTTTATGTTTAGTTTGCTTTCTTTGGGGTCTGATGCATTGCTTAGAGCCATTCAGAGCGTAGTTTTCCTTTGATCTGCTTGCTGAAGCACAGGGGCTGTGAATGAAGCATAGACTCAGAATCTTATCTTTGCAGAACACTAATTTACAAACTCAAATTTGAATCCTTGAATATCTTAGATCGCAGAGCTGAGCACAGGTAGAAGTGACAGGGAAGAGAAAGGACAGCTTGAATTCTGCCTAGAGAGCAGTAAAATGTGTCTGAAGCAGCCTATTTCAAGTAGTAACTCCCTCAGTAGTCATCGATGCCAAAATAACCACAGCTAAAAGGCTAGAGAAGGATAGATGAGCCCTCAAATTCGTGGGGAGTCAGGATAAACAAAACAGCACCATGGAACGTGGACTCATGACTATGGGCAAATGGAACCAGCAGCCTCATCCCTGTGTCCAGACGAGCTGAGAGTAAACAGTTCTGGTGCAGGACCCATGTGAAAAGAGTTATAAATGGCCAATGTTTCCTTTCCTAACTCTTTTAAAAAAGAAAGGGCTGTATGGAATTTCTATCCAAAGGTTTATGTGAAGATGCAAAATATTTTCTCCCTGTTCCTTGTTCTCTGCCAGAATGACCTGCACCAACTACAGAAAATATCTAGTAATTCATATGAGAGATGGGTGGGGGACAGACATGACACAGATGTAGCATTGTAGCAGCTGCATTTTTTGCCTAAAGAACTTTCTTATTATTTTTATAAATGGCAGAATTAGAACAATCATGAACTTTTTCAGGAGTCTTACAGTTTTAGTCCTTGTTTATTAGCAAAAAGCCAGAGAATTAGATCTGAACCATCTTAAACAGAGACTAAGTTGGACCCATTTCCAGTTGTATCTTTACTGAGTTAATCCTATCATGAAAGAAATAATAAATCAAGTCAGGTATGATTATAATCAGCAGTATGTTTAATAAATCAAACCAGCCACACTAATCCAGGAACAGAAATAAGCGGAGGGAGAATATATTCTCCTGTAAGGCTTTAAATTCAGAATACTTGGCTTCTTATATGAAAGCAGATCTGTGAACTGCGTCATTCAGAGCTGTGTGTGCTGGCAGGGGGGAAGTGGTCATCAGCATTCTTCTGCTTTTATTGCTGTTCTTATATAGAGTAAGCTATTAGCATTATCGCTCTGCATAACACTTTTTCACAATTATAATTTTGGCACAGATTTATTAGATTTGTGCCTGACTTTGAAATGGTGTTTTTTCAAATCTTGTCCTTCTGGATAGAAAGAAGGACACAAACTTTTCTTTTAAGTGACCATAAAAGACATTGCTCAGACACTTCCATTTTTTCATTTCAAAATGTTTTTCATTACGAATATAGCATGACCAAAACCAACCCTTAATTTCCCAAGAGACATGGTTGAACCTTCAATGAACTGATGATAAGTTGATACTTCCACAGCAGAGTACAAATTTCACAGAATGAAAATAGGAAAGATTTTACAAGAAAAGTCTGTGAAACCAAGAACGTATCCATGTCAGCTGTATAGATTACCTGGAGGTGATGTGAAAAGTAGCTGGGATTTTTCAAGAGCAGGGTGGAAGATACTTGAAAACACTCATGATATTAACTGACTTTTAGCAAAATGCTGCACACTTAACCTTTCATCACCATCTTGTGTAGGAGCCAATACAGAACAAGCTGTCAAAATTTCAAAGAAAAACTGATAAATGTAAGAATTCAATATGAGTAAGTTTTAATTGCTTCTTCAGCTAATACTATTTGACATTCAGGTTTGTTTTTTTTTTTTAACTTATTATGTAGTGAAATTTAGAGTAACAGATGCTTACAGTAATTCAGTTCCAATATTATTCTAGCCAAGTGCTCGGTTTTCATCACACATCAGTCCCTGCCTGCCTGTAGCGTGGGCTACTCGTAATGATGGGTACACCTGCTTGTAAGCTATTGAGTAACATCATGTGTTTTAAACTTGATGCAATTAATGGTGAACTGTTAATCACAAGTAGTTTCAGTAACTGCGGATGTACATAGCTTTTTCAAGTAGGTATTTCTAAAAGCAGAGCGATTCCCAGCTGTACGCCAAAGTATCAGAAAAAGACCAACTTAGTGGCATCAGCTATGCATAGGTGGAATGATCTGAGAGTGCTCAGACTCTGGAACTACGTTCTTCTTACACACAATGTATCACCAAACGATATATTAAAAAAACCCCATTACTTTGGAGAAGGGGATGACTTGATTGCAATACTCTGTTTTATACACACACACAGAATTTTTGTTTACGTATCTGAAGAATTCATGTATATGTTGACTTCATGAGTTTCCTCTCTTTTTCCACCTTTCACATTTGAATATTTGTATGTGACTCCCTCTCTGATTAAGACCAGTGATGTTACATTTTGAAGACAGAGATGACCGCTTACAATATGCATATGGGAACCAAATGAAATTTTCTAACAGGAACTGAAAGAATGTATAAAGTAAAGACAGACTTACAATGAATTTCTGCTGTGAAGAAATTGGTTTTGGTTTTCCCCATCTGAGTTATTTCCAGATGACCTATTCCTACAGCTTGCACAACAAGCTGATATACTTGGCAAGCCCGGGGGAAATGAGATCACAAAGGAAAAGATTAAGTTTTGTATTTCTGTTTCTATAGTTAGCATACGTGGTAATGTAGGATACTTTCACAGTTGTCATTGGAATCTGTGAGATTTCCCACTGGAAATGACTAGTCCCTAATTTAGTAAGAAGAGGTTTGTACAAAAATCGACAGTAAAGGCCCCAAGATCTCACAAAAGAATTATTGTTTCACATTTACAACTTTATTCAGTCCATAACTCTACCAATTTGGACATGTACTCTCAGACACATTATATATGTTAAGTACAAGTATGAGGTCATTTTGGGTCATTTGTCTGATTCATTGCTAATTCTTTTTTTTTAATTCAGAACCTTTGAGACCAAGTACTTCTGTAAGAGCTCCTTCTTATTGAGTAGTGCTTGAAGGACATCAATCTCCATTCTTAGATTCTCACTTTCATAAGCAATAATTAATCACGTTAAACTACTGATATAAAAATAGATGGTGTGTAAAATAACTTCTTAATTTCCCTGCAGGCCTGTCTTTACTTTTCATGGAATTCTACTTTATTTTCTGTTAGTGGAAATTGCCTCTATGAATTGGTATGATCACCTGCCCAACAACGACGTCTTAGAGTTTTTGATGAATTTTATAGCTTTTGCTGAGCACTCTCTCCTGTGAAGTGTTTGCAGCCTTTTATTCCTCCATGGATGCACTCAATCTCTTCCAAGACCCAATCCCTTCCTCCTCAGAAAAGCAAATTGTTCATTTGAGTATGGATTTTAGAATTCAGCTCACCAGGGTCTTCAGGTTATCTTCTTGATCACAGTGAAATGCCAGATATTGCTGCAATTTGAATATTCATTTTTACCTAGTGTTAAAATAGGTGCTTTTGCATAATTCAGATCCATAATCACAATCTTTATTAATTTTCAGAATTGCATATTTTGGTCTCTGATCACCTGATGGTTTTCCACAATGATTTTTATGTCTACATGAGGCTGTATTACTTATGAGACATATGATTCGGAAGTGTGATATTTCTTCTCATTTCAATGTTGTTGACTCAGACTGAAACACCTTTTTAGTAGGTGATAAAAGGATCTCTCAAAGAACATCTATCTCTTTTCACAAGCTATGCTTTGTGGGATGATTCCAGAAAACCTATCACCTCTCTTAATTTTTCTTCATTTACATTTCGATGAAGGGCTGATGGGCAGCAATAAGCCAGTTGTTAGCCTAATAGAATTATCAACTTGGCAAGGAAGTGTTTTCTGCAGTCATGCTGCAGTGGTAGGACTGACAGGCATTACTAGCACTATTTGAGGGTAAAGAAGCGGTACTAAGAACCCTCTAGTCAGACAAAGACTTCTACCAGGTGTAACTTTTTTTTTTACTTTGTTCATTTTATACCAATATCTGCAATTTCTTTTGTGTCGCTCTATATGCACACATACCCATACATACATATTAGTATCTACACACACAAACATTTTAAGCTTTATATAACAGTTAATTTCAGATGCTTTTTGTTGCTTATAACAGTCTTTGAGTCTATCCCTTAATTTAATGCTTGAAAGAGATTATTTTTCTCTCCAAAGCCTATCAGTTGAACCAGGGTTTCTCATAATTATTGGTTAGGTTTTGTCTTTTGGGAGATGGGGCAGTGTTAGGGCAGATTTTTTTTTTTCTTCCTGAAAGTTATGACTCCTGGTAAAGCCACAACACATGTTTATGACAATTTGTTTATATATGAGCAGATTATCACGATGTGTAATACACTTACAAAACATTATTAATTTATTTAATAATCACATTTTGTCTCTAATATTTTGTCCTATGCATAAAATAAAGTCTGGAGAGGGTCTCTTTTTCTTATCCTGCAGCTCTGACCATGCTCTGATCTTGCATGTTGAACCACTGTTTTTCAATTGTTACATTTACAGGCTGTTTGGGGGTGGGGGTGTGTATCTTTTTTTTAGGAATATTTCAATTAAAAATCTATTGTATAACATTTTCTGCATTGCTGATTATGCTGGATGTTTTTATTCATTGATATATGACATCATAAACTAAGAGAGCACCTAGGGTGAATTAAGGCCTAATAGGTTTTATCTCATTTGTTGAAATTATGTCATCAATATAGGGGTTTTTGCTTTGTTAATAGCAGTAACTGTGCTCTAGGGCATGTACTGAAATACTATCATATGAGGTACTCACTGCCTTTTCAACATAGAAATGAAAACCTTATTTATTACCCGATGCAATGCTGAAATCTCAAATCACAGTAATATTCTACTTCATAAATAATACTAAGTTGGGGCTACACCAAGACTTTCTCTGAAGGGATAGATAGGAAATTGCATTTCTCTTCCATGTTTGCAGCAGACATTGATTTTCACTATTTTGAAATGGCAGGGATGTTGGCAAACAACGGGAAAAAAATTATGGGAGTTACTTCCAGATCATAACTAACTCCCTGTAGCTGAGAAGCGCGAGTCTGACTTGTGCCCACTCTTCCATTTCCTGTTGTGCTTGGGGTTTTCCCACTGGTTCTCTTACGCTTCTACATTCTGTTAGAAGTCACTAAATGGCTTCTACCATGTAGTATCTGAGAAGATAAAATATATAATTCATCAAATCATCCCTTCTGAAAATGAATAAAACATACATATCCAAGTATGCATGAAAATGCTTCCTATTCTCTTGTAAAGCCAACAATTACTACCTCTGAAGAGGTCTGCGTAGCAGTGAACGGATGGTGAAATTCCTGGTTTGCATAATATTTTTTCAGCTAGAGATCAAATAACTCTCTTCTTCCACCTTGCCTTATTAAAAGAATTCCATTAAATGGCACCTTTTTTTCTATTGAGGACTTTTCTTTTTAAAGAACAACTAAACAGAAAATAAGTCTGGTCTGCAAAATTACATTAAAACTGTCGATGATCCGGTGGGTCTCTTCCAACCTGGTTATTCTGTGATTCTGTGTATGATAAATGAACACTATTGATTTTCCTATTATGCCTTTCATAAAGATAATCTGTATTTAGGAGTCAATTAAATGCTGAAGAGAACAGAAAGGTTTAAACCTGTTATTTACATCTGAATATTTCACAGGAAATACAGTCAGAAAGTAGATTCAGATTAACTGTATCCCCTCCCATCTAAAAAGATTGATAAGAAAGGCTTAAATATATGAGAAATGTAAAGAATCATAATGAGCTAGAGTGATTATTGATACAAAGCCAGAAAGTGAAGCTATGAAGACCCCAGGTCTCTGAAAAAGGGCCATTTTGTTCGAGTTCAAAGGTGGATAAAAAGTTCAAAGGAAAAGAGAAAGATTGACAGTAATATGGTCCCACCTTTCTGAAACTCTGAGATGATGTTTTAACCAGTTCCATTGCAAAGAGATGTGAAAGATGATGGTAGGAAATGTGAGTCTAATTCTGATAAAGAAAGATATTTTCAGTCTATTAAAACAAGTTGTCACAGAGTGTGAAGACTACCAACCTTTGTGGAACTGTTGCTGCTATAATAATTTTAAAAGAACACAGAATTTTGTAATAGCATCCCAGAAGTGAAAAATATTTATTGAGTTCACAGAGCAGATTATATAGTGGCTATCTAAAACACTCCATTACCACCTTTGCAATGAGTAAGGCTTTTTTAAGGGGGTGAAGTTGGTTTTAGATATTGATCTATGCTGAGTTACAGTACTTAAACCATTTAAGAGCTCTGTTTACATTTCCAGAAATCACTTAAATATTTCAGTCTCTAGAATTCATTTCTACTTAGGATTTTGCTTAAGTCACATTTGAAAGTGGAGCATGGGTTAACATTCATCTTGACTAGCTTCAGTCGTGGCGGAAAAAAACCCAGAGAACTATCTAGTGTAATTGTGCTTTTAAGACTCTTCTGTAATGAATAGACAGACGGCACAGAGTGGGGCCTTTTTATTTCACTCGTTATAAGACCCTTCCATCCCTGAAATCTTTCTTTCTACTCGTATAGAACGATACTTTATATTAGGGTTATTATTTCTGTCATGTTTTATATCGGTTGTATAATAATGCTTTAGATGTCAGTTCAACAGTTCACTCTGTGTGGTTTGGATTTTATGAGGAGCTGAAGGCTCTGAAGTCATGTAGATTCGCAAAGGGTTTAAAAATCCAATCTCTGGTGAAAATTACGGACCTTTTCAGTATTTTATGCCAATTAGCTGCTACATTTAGAAAATGTGAGAGAAATGTATCCTTGCTTTTTTACTTTCATTAACTTTAAGAAATACTTATAATTTCAGGTGGAAAATAAATCAGCCACTAAGTTATGGGATTTAGCAAAGAGCTTATCCTAGTGGAAGAATTCTCCGGTCTTCAGAACTGCTCAGTTTTTTGGTATGCTCACCTGATGTGCTCAACTAAGGAAACCTCAGAAGAGATTTTAATCTGACCTGGTATGTAAGGCAACATCTTCTAATTATTTTATAGTAACCAGGAAGGTTTTAATGTACATTACATAATCCTCTTTGATGATTTTCTCTGTTTAGAAAGGGATCTCATCAATATTTCTAACCTGCTCATGAATAATTCCACTTTTCTCCCTTCTTATTTACATACATTTAAAACATTTGCAAGTGTACCTAGTTAATTAAGTGTTAATGCTCTATCTCTGATTACAGTGTTTTAGCAGAAAATTTGTAATTTTCTTCCATGTCCTTATAATCTTACTTACAAATACTTATATTCACTGAGTAATTGTCTGAAATCAGTTGAATTACGCACTAGAAAGCAAAACAGTCTTGTTTCTTTGAAATTTTCATTTAGATTGCTTTCTGATTGTAAACAGCCCTGGGAAAAGAGAGTACTGCAATATATACCACCCTATTATTTTTTCACATAGCTTAGGAAAAGTCAGGTCTGTTTAACTATTGGTAAGAAATAAACCCAATGATTATAGATTGCTAAGAAACTTGAAGTCAATGATTGATGGAATGCATTCAGTGATGTAAAATAGAGGAATTCAGATGGAACCTGGCTGCAGACTTCACTCTCACTATCTCTTCAGAACTTTCAGCTTTAACATAGCACAATATATACATTTCACTTCAACTTTAGAGGGTTATTGACTACTGGGTTTTATGGCAAAACTTTTCCAGTAAAAGTTGGCGCTTGAAAAATTTTCTAATTTCACTGGGAAATTTCCTGTCTCTCTATGAATAGGAGCAGCAGGAGTATAATCTTGCTTGTCAATATTTTTGTAACCATTCAGTATTAAGATACTAAAATTAAAAGAAAGCAATGATAAAGAAAGAAAGCATATCCCAGTTTCCACATTCATTTCATCTTAGCTCCCTACAGAGAGCAGATGTGCCAGTAATGACAGCATTTTCTACATGATGATAAGTATTAGTAGCTTATAACAAGCAAAATGCCATTGCCAAAGAGTTGTCATCTATATTTTTTTTTCCCGGTCATTTCACTTATTCTAAGCGAATGATGTAGTTTGGCCAGGACTAGAGCGTATTTGAATAGCAGCAGAGTTTTATCTGCCCAGTTTCTCTCCTGTAATGTGACCAGATATGTGTATGTTCACTATGGTTGGTCTTCAAAGGTCCAGTGCTTTCTTGGAAGTGTCAGGTGTATTGTGCACGCAGAGACTCAATTGAATGAGATGTCCTAAGCAGAAAGCATGTGGCTGTCATCTCCTGTATTGCCCCAAGGAAAGCAAGTGATCTGAAAATGGGCTGAAACGACTGTGTGAGATGGTTTTGTCAGAACAAATTATTATGGCCTATGCCAGGCAATTCTACAGCAGTTGTAGAGAAGGCTCTAGATAGGATCGCTTGTTCTGGCAGCAGCAACGTTTTCAGCTGTCATCATCACCTGACATTCAGAGGCATGTTTCTCTTCTGTGTCTGGGTATACATGGACAAGTCTTAATGGGAATTGGAGAGAAAAAGCTTCCAGGAATAGACTGTGTGGAAGGGTTCTTACAGGCTGAGTGCCTCTCCCTAAGGGACATTCAGGAAAGAGAGTAGGGATGACTTCTTTGTCACATGCATTATCTCTATGGGAATTCAGACCAGTACAGCAGAGCATTTATAACACATGTGAACCTCGAACAAAATCTTAGAACCGCACTTCTCAAAAGAAGTACTTTTCTGCATTGCTAGATAGTTTGTGTGATGTACATTGCTGGAGAGTAACGTGAAAGGTCAGTTGCCTTGTCCGATACCTTTCTGGTATTGCTTTCTTCTCGTCAAATAGAAATGGATATTAGCTTTATGTATTTTAACCATCAGACTTGCAGATCAGACTAGATTCTCAAATGACAATATTTGTTAATGATTATTTTTCTCCTCAGTGTCAGTGAAAGGGGTAGATATAAATAGTTTTGGGGTTTTATTATTATTTATTATTTTATAGATTATGTTCTGGTTCATTCTATTATGGTTTTCTTGTGGGAAAAATTCATGTTATTTGTAAGAGTTTATTCCTGTTCTTTATTAAAAATATTCATTTATAAATCACCATTTATTCAGCTGAATCATATCATAGAATCATAGAATAACCAGGTTGGAAGAGACCCACCGGATCATCGAGTCCAACCATTCCTATCAAACGCTAAACCATGTCCCTTAGCACCTCGTCCACCCGTGCCTTAAACACCTCCAGGGAAGGTGACTCAACCACCTCCCTGGGCAGCCTGTTCCAGTGCCCAATGACCCTTTCTGTGAAAAACTTTTTCCTAATGTCCAGCCTAAATCTCCCCTGGTGGAGCTTGAGGCCATTCCCTCTTGTCCTGTCCCCTGTCACTTGGGAGAAGAGGCCAGCACCCTCCTCTCTACAACCTCCTTTCAGGTAGCTGTAGAGAGCAATGAGGTCTCCCCTCAGCCTCCTCTTCTCCAGGCTAAACAACCCCAGCTCTCTCAGAATTTTTATCTCTAATAGTAACAGATTTTTAATAAAATCTGAAGTTGCATGGCCTCTTTTCCACATATGCATCTTTAATATGAAGGCAAAGAGGATACCTGGGTGGTAATGGATTTTAACCTTTATTAGTCATATATCCTCTGTTCTGCTAAGCAAACCATATTCTCCATAATCTCATTTACTTAATTGCTTTCAGTTTGCTTTCCCCTGTCATGATGCAATCATAAAGAGGATGGAATTAACAAAAATATTTTCCTTTCCTTTCACTTGGCAGGAAAGCCTAAGCTCAATTATAGCATTTTTTACCATGCTATATTCTGCAAGATCTGAGCATCTTCCTCTTGCAGTGTTTGATATTACTGTATTGATGATTGCAGAAATCAAGATCCTGCAACCAGTCATTAATTGTAATTGGTATTTAAAATGTAAGCCTTATGGGACTCATGCATGCTTTAAATGTATAAAAAGATGTTCATAACATCCACCCTACATATTCCGTTTATGTTTACAAGCTATTCCATTTACAACAGTTGAGCAGCTGTGCCTTTTACTTTCAGTTGTCATTGACAGTGATCAATACTTTCAGGGGGGCAATTTAAATAGCCTCATAGTCCCACTGAAGCAATGCAACTGTGACTTGATGCTACGCTTTTTTGAAGAAGGGAGCCATGGCTTATAGCATTAAGAATAAATATGAAGAATAGGAACTTATCTGTGTGGTTTTTTGTTTTTCAATGTGCCAAGATGAGATTTAAAATTTGTCAAATACAAATGCTGGTGTGTTTTTTTTTTTTCTTTGTGGTGTAAAAAATACATCTATTTGTTCATGTTATCAGTTTACAGTTGCTCAGTCACAGTGATTGCATCTGTATTACGTGCTCTGTGCTGGTTATGATCAGAAGATATTAGGCAGTAAAGACATTTTGAGGAACATAAATTTCCTGCCTATGCTGATACTGTTATTGTTTCTATGGTAAACTGTGTCTAAGGTCTGATGTCTATTGGTAGTGCTATTGCAATTTTATTTCTATAAGTTCTCAGTGAACTCCATTGTGCACGATAGGAATTCAGCTTCATTTTCTAGTTAGTTTTATCAGCTACAGAGTTACCACAGATAATGTCACAGGCATAATATGTCTGATGGCATGATGAAACATCTGGAAATTACTGTGTCTGCTCAGAGCCATCACCAGGGAATTAGATGCTATTTGAATATTGTTTTCAAAGCTGTTTACTATCTATAATTAAAATGTTTTCCCTTATCTCTTTCAAATATTGTGTATTTTGTGAACAAAAACTTCTCATAACTTCCCATCACAAATATAGCATTTGTTTGTTTGTTTTATAAATATCAAGGGCATGAGAAGACTTCAGTCTTGTCCATTGGGAACGATAACACCATTCTCCTAATTTGCTGACTTATCTCTCAGAACTAATCCTGAGGGCAAGGTTTAGGTCTAGCCAGTTAGTTTTTGTACCTTTTTTTCCCCTGAGATGTAGAAGTTAGAAATTGGTCCTGTAAAGACACACCACCTTTTTTCCTTTACAATATAAACTACATTTTTATGCCAGGACAACACAGAAAATACTACAAAGACCTATGAAACACACTGGTAAGAGTTATACATAGTGGGGAAAAAAACCTATTACATTCATTATTGAAGTACAAAGAAACTTCTATATGTTTGTACCAAGAAAACTTCCATATTTTCACTTGGTGTCATCAGGGAATTTTATGTAAGCAATAACTTTCAAGCACTTGCTGCTCTGTTCTTCCCAAAACTATATAACATTTCCTTCTTTTAAATGCAACCTGTATAGCAAGGCTAGGAATCAGATTAGTCCATGACTGTAGAATGTATAACATCTTTTTGTTTTGTTAGACTGACTTCTAAATGATTCTCTTATTCACCTTTCAAATATTTACTTAAATGAAGAATAAGGACAAGGTAAATAAAATAATTTGATAGCTGCTTCTTCACAAAGGTATAGAAGAAAGAAAAATACTTTAGTAGCATATGAGTATTTTCCATTTATTCACTATATAAAACACATTTAAAATTTTACACCAGTATCCTTCTTCGGGAAATAAATGACTTCTATTTTCTAAAGAAATAAGTTAAAAATTGTCCACCTTTCTGGAAAGAAATTCATGCCATTTTAAACTAGGGGCAGTTTGAACTGTCTATGCAGTTTTAATAAGAATCCACCAGATGGCACAGAAAAAAGAAATTCATTAATAGAACTTTGTGAATGGTGGTATTTTTGGCTTGCTGGCATATTTAGTCTAAAAGTCTGGGTTTGAGGCAAAAATTTTCTTCCTTTGCATGTTAAAATGCTTAAAGATTAATTAAGGATTTTCTCCATTCCTGAGTATTTCTTAGAGGCAAAGAGTATGTGTGTGTTTGGGGAGGGAATAAGAAAAGAAAATAGGAAAAAAAAATAGTGTCCCAAAATCTATTTATCTTTCTTTGTCATTTTTTAAAATGCCTTTTTTTTTCTTACTATAATAATTCAAAGGAATTTCTCATCACTAATGTAATCCTGACAAACACAGCATTTAAGCAAGCTCCTAGCTTTAAGTACTGAGCACCTCCGGTGTGAAGCTTATGGTTAAGAGTACTGTTGAACTGTGGATCCAAATGTTAAACTCTTGAAATTAGGAAGCCAGTAAATATTCTCTTAGGTTTAAGACATAGATTATGGTCAGAAAAAGGCTATGACAGGCTCTGCACACTCATTAACACTTAAGATTATTGTATTAACGTCAAGATGGATGTAGAGTATTAATATTGAACTGGCATATTTCCAATGTAACTATGGAAAAGTCTTAACAAAATTCTTCTTTAAACACCCCTATTGATTTTCCATCACTGTGTTCAGTGAGTTCAGGAACAAATGCAAGTGAATAAAATTTCTATTTTTTTTTTCTTCACTTTTAATAACTCTTTTAACAAGTTGACGTTCGTGGGGTTTTTTTGGCTGGATCTAAAAACAGGTGATGAAACTGAATTGCAGTGAGCTAAATAAGTACAGTAGGCTGAGGAAGATATTAATTTTTAACATATTAATTTATCCCTGTAGAAGTCAAATTTAATTGTTTCCAAGTTCACTCTGCATCGTTTTTATTGAAGTTAAAATGGGGTCAAGATTTAAATGCATCACTTGAGGTTCATCTATAATTTAGCCAGAATACTACACTTATGACTCATTTGCGGTCATTACTCAAAGCTTCATCTCCCCAACCCTAAAGTCAAGCAAAAGCTCTGCTTGGGTTTACATGAAATACTATTGACTGTCAATACTTAGACAAAATTACTTTGAATTCACACAGGACAGTACTGAACATTCTAGCTGTGTCTACATCAGCAAGTAGAGCAGCACAATAGATCTGCAGAGCAAAACAGTTGGTGCTGATGACTCATAGTCAACTATCTTTATATTTTGGGACTTTTCTGTAGAGTAGCTCCAGATTCGTGGTGTGCATATTGGGACTTCTGGCTGCTAGAGTGCATTAATGAGATTCTGTGGTTCAACCTCCAATTCAGTTTAATTTTCAGTGAGGTTCAAGACACTCCTAAAGCGAACAAACACTTGTTACGTGAGAACAAATTGAAGATTTGCTTCAGAAGTATGCTCTATAACTGAACTAAAATGCCAGTGTGAATGTGAACCCTCTGTCATTTCAGAGGATACTTGGTTTGAGTAATAAGGACTGACAGATTTTTCTCCTTATTTTCCTTTTAGACATTTTCAGACTTTCCAAAAGAATGTGATGAATACTCACAGATGTGTCCTTCCATCACTCTGAATAATTTTATGATTTGAAATTTGATGAAATAATAACAATTTAATAGTTTCACCCCACAGACATTTGACTGAATTTTAAATAAGAAAGGTAAAAAAATTTACAGACTTTTTCATATTCTCTTGTTCTCTATCTCAGGAGACATACATTACAATTAAGGAACCTAGATTAAATTCTCAATGCACTTTCCAGTTTGCTCCATAAAGTCATGCTTATCTTCAGCTCAATAAAAAGAGTCATAGTGATTTTTTCTGAAGAGTTAGTCTCAAATTTTGACCACCCTTAAGGTGAAAAATTTGTTTTCCCTATGCTTTACCAGAATTTCTCACGTTCCAGTTTATACCCGTTGCTTCTCATGCTCCGACTGTCTACATTTGCTTGGCTGAACATGTGAGTTCCAGGATAAGCAAAAACTGAAGGAAATTACAACTTTTAAGAAGTAATCAGATAAAGGCTATGCTGTGTGAATGATTTCTGAGTCTGAAAGAAGCCTGTGGGTTCGGGCAGGGCATTCATGCATTTTTGCATTTCGTATTTAGTATAGCTGTGAGGAATTAACATGGACATGAATTATTATTTAGTGATTGTATTTGGTAAGTAGGAACAAACCCAAGAGCAAATGTGGATGAGTCACATGGCACATACGTGTACGTGTGTATATATATATTTATGTAAGTATATATAAATATACAGTAGAGTCTATGCCCTCGCTTTCTTAAAATCTAAATTACAGAAGAAGATGGCAGGTGGAGGAGGTGACTGGTGTGCATTGAAGGATCAATGCCAAACTGTGCAAATTGACCTGGTTTTGTAATGTTTGTCCTAAAGCTAATATGTGTACAATACACCAGCTTCAATTTAAAGCATGTTCCACCTACATGTTGGAAAGTCTTCCTTCTACTCTTACCTTAACACTCTTGTGGGTGGAGTGATGGCATGAAATCAAAAAGCCTACTCAGTTCTGTGAAGCACATAACAGTGTAACCGCTGTTGCTATGTTGTGAAGTCTTAAAGATAAAAAGCCAATTTTAGGCTGACTTTTAGTCCTTAAAGCAAGAGAACAAGACGCAAGATAAACTGACAACAGGAAAACAGGCCCACAGCAATAACAGGTAATCCTGTCATCTGGATGCTTATATCAAAGTACACAAACCACGTAGGAGAATTCTCTTCTATCATTTTTTGATTGTTAGTTGTAGGCACAAAGATGTGTCATAAAATAATCAGGACAGCGAAAATTTTATTTTACCATAAAAGTAAATTTTAAAGAATTATAACCAAATGTTTCACCAGATATAAGTATACTGTCCTCTGAACAATAGGAGTTGTGCAAGACTATCTGATAGAATAATACCACTCTTTCTTCATCAGCAACATTTGAGGAAGGCTTCAGACCATACAGAGAGATTAAAAACATACGTTGAGTTAAAAAAAAAGATGTGCTGCAGTCAAAATGATACATCTCTCAGATCAAGGCAGACTTCTAATTGTCTCTATTGTATTGACCATTCTGCTAGATTTTCAGCTTCTCCCAGTTCTGGATGGGATAGAATATAAAACACTGGAAATTTGCTGGAATGAGAAAATGGGTTTCTTGTTTATCGCTATCCATACAGCAAATTTCCAATTGAGACCAACTGTTGAAAGTTTCAGAATCAGCTTTCTGCTTTGACCTGTCTGAAGATAGATAAAAGAACTGAAACGCGAGTTTTCACTACAGTTCAGCAGTACTTGATGTAGTGGGTATGATTTTAAACAAACAACAGAGAAAGCTCCTGATTATACTAGCAGGGCTGTTACTGATCACAGACAGAAATCTCATGATATTCCAAACTGTTGATCTGAATTTAAAGTTGTTAACAATATAGCAAACAAAAAAACCCCAGTGTCTGTATTATGATTCTTAGGTCTCAGTTCTTACTTAGAACAGCTGAAATTTTGTGTTATAGGTTCATTTATTTTTTGTTATTTTCTGCAGGAACCTTTCCCAAAAGTTCATCAGAAAGTTAAAGGTTTTTTCACCCATAGAATGCTCCAGTAAATTAAGAAGTGTCCTGTTCTATTATTAACAACTTTTAAATGTCATGAATCCCATATTTCAACATCATTTATCTGTAAAGAGTAATGCAGCATTTTGAAAGTCGTCATGTCAAAAATAAATCCTGGTTTTCATTTTCTAGCAAGCAAGAGCAATGAAAGAATAGCATACTCTGGCATCAAGAATAAGCTTTGGTTTAGCTGTCTATCTTCCAGTGGGTCTCAAAGCATCAAAAGGATTTGTTCCAAGTTGCACAACCAGTAGTCAGCTCCTACAGAGCAACTTTATGTTCTGAGACAAATCTATATTTATTTATCTCACTCCAACTGAAAAGTACACTAAGAAATTCTTCTTTTACCTATTTCTATCTACCACGTTGGAGAATAATGAGCTTCTAATAATGAGATGATTTTTGCTGATGCAACAGAGTGACTCATGCTTGGATTTGGCTCATAATTATGATAAGAAACATGCTAAAATTTTATTCAACATCAGTCCATAAATAATTGGGATAGATATTTTCTTTCAGTTTTGACAAAGAAAACCGATACTTGTCTTCAGGGGGGAAAAAAACGTTTCTAATCTTACAGTTAAGAAAGATAATGGGCCAAATTATGATTTCCTTTTACTTTGCCAATTTTCTGTAGTTTTAGTAAAACCAGAATGCTTCCCATCTTAGTTTTATAATGCAATTATAAGAAAACTAGGCAAATTATTTCAAAATTTAATATCCTCATAAAAAAGGTTGTACTTAATTTTTTTAATCTTAGTTTAGTATTTGTATCAAATGTTGGATCATAGTACACTTTTTTTAATTTTTTCTTAATTTAAAGAGATATTTTCAAAAGTCTCTGCTGCAAGTGGTTAACTGTGAATATCTGTGAACAACTGTGATTGACTCATTTCTTATGTCAACATGGTTCTTCAGTCTTTCAGGCCAAAGGATGATGTCCTGAGATATAGTAATATCCATAGTTCTTTTCAGCTCTTTCCAGTGTATCCAATCCAATCTTACAATCTTATATCTGAGGGTCATTTGTGAAAGCATGCTATTTCTTATTTTTTTTTTTTTTTACTCCTACAGTAACTCATGGCTTCAGAAACTGATGGCAAATTGAAGGTAGCTCACTGCCATAAGTCCATATGACCAAGTATATTAAGTCTATTTTTTATACTGCAAAAATTGTGAACCACTATTGTGGTTCACTATTGAGACTCACTGTGGATGCAGTCTCAATAGTTTTCCACTAAATGTATTTTTCCTTACATGAGATTGATTCCTATTTTATGAGGTTTTTGTGGATTTTTAAGAAAGCTGGTTTAGGGGAATATTTTATCTGTTGTATTATATGATTTCTTCTGTCATCAGACACTTGCTGAGTACAACAGCACTTGAAAGACATTTATAATTTTCTAATTCAGCGTTTCTTTTTCTTTCAGTCCTTTATGACCAGTAGTTATCAGCATGTGCTCACTAGTGTCCTATATACCAGTTCCATATAAAGAAAGCAAGACTTCAGTTTGAAGACTAACTTAACTGACTTAGAAATGAATTACTTTTGTTTCCCAAATAGCACGTTAATTTTATCTTAATTCTAGTGCAAGTGCTTTTCACAGCATTAGTATTTTCAGGGTTCTACTGCAGCTGATAACATCTGTCTTTTTCTGAGGTTTTCCTGTGTATTATTTTAATTGTATTTTTAAACTATTTCTACTCTTGCAGAAAGGGTGTTCTGAATATTTAGTTACAGATATCTGAAAACTTTGCTAGAAATAGAGTTGAGAGGGGCATAGGAAACTTTGAACATGAAAAATGTGGACATACAGGAAAAATTACAAGCACTTTCAAGATTTCTCCAAGATCTATTACTACTTTGCAACTTCAAGAATAAAGCGGAGGTATCGGGGGATCTGGAGACCTGGGAACATTTCAGAGAGCCTTAGCACCAGAGCATTCTTTATTTTCATTTTTAACATTCATATACTTTGTAGTTTGCATATAGATGTTCTACAATGCATCAATGTTCTACAATGGTTACTTTCAGAAATACTGTATTATCAAGAGCATATTTTCATTGCATGCTGTAAGTTGGTTAAAGTACTGTTTTTCCTGAAGTCTATAGTAAAGCTTTCACTGACTTCATAAGACCGCTTTTCTTCATTCTTTGGGCTACAAAACTTAGCAACAAGTAGCGTTAGGCAGCAGAGGATTGTGCTTTTATGATGTTCTTTTTACAGGAGATCATACCTGCATCCCTATATTGTTTTGATGGTTTGTTTTTTTCACTCTGGTCAACGACAGGACTCAGTTCATGTCAAAAGTTGTAATTATTGTTTGCATTTACTAACAACAGTTTTGATTTATTAGTAAATAAATACATTTATTTCTCTGTGGCTATCTGTGTCACTGTAGCTGTTACTAACTACTGTGACACCCTCCCTCCCATTTTCTTAATCTATGTCGTAACATTTAATGTGGTGATCCTAGATAATTTTCTAATGATTCAGTGATTTAATTTTTCTCATAACATTGAGTTTCAGAGGGGACAAATAATTCCTGTGATGAATACAGAGGATTTCTGATAGCCTTACACTAAGAACTTAGTTTTGTGAGAGTGCAAAATTAAAAGGCATTAATCAATCTACTCATCACTCTGAGCGTGCAGGCGTTTTCTTTATTGCTCTAAGTGAATACTTGTGGCATTTGCTTCTGACTTCTGAAAATGATACATTAAGCTTAAAGGTAAAACTACTTAAAAGCAAAAGAGATATTTTATTTATGAGATTAACTAACATCAAATGTAAATGTTAAAGATATAAGTATCTTGCATATAACCAGATCTGATATCAAATGAGAACAAGCACTTCTCTATGATAAAACTGTTTGTCATAGAATCTCGTAAAAAGAATACAAATACCTACTAATAAGTAAAATGATATACTCCATACAATGAAGCACACAAGCATACCTGACCTCTTTCTTTGACGAATATGCTCATTAAAGAAATCGGTAAACATGATATCTCCGGCATCAGTCCAGGTTTTGGCACAGTCCCCAGAGAAAGAGAAGATGCACTGTGGTTGGAATTCATTCATTTTATGTCATTTGAACAGTGCAAAGCAGGCAGATAGAATAATCCATCATTTGCTTAATACAGAAATGGATAGAAACTGTTGAAGAACTTACTAACTTTTCTGTAATTCAGGCATCTGAGCTTGCTCTGCCGTCTCAAAAGCCAGTAAGTCAAAACAAAAGAAAATGTAGATTCTCTGTTTACTTCATTCTTAATGAAGTAATAAAAGTATAATTCCTATAAAAATCAATACAGTTTGTATCACTGGCCCTCAGTAGGAGTTGGATTGTGTATCTGGCTGTTTTAGTAATAAGAATCACTACTTGCTTACAAAAAACACAGAATGTTCTTAAAATAATAATAAAAATGCTGCAGTTCAAGGTAATTTAACCTTTTCTTGAATGAGGAATTTATAAGGTTTGGCTGAATACAAAAATCTCTCTCTGCTGCGTCATGCTGTGAAGTATATGAATTTTGGTATCAAGTTCACTGTGAAATTACTGCACAGCCTGTGACTGAGAGTAATTATAAACTACTTTTTTGTTATTTTACCATGTTATTTATTTCAAGGAAAGGACAAGAAACTAAAAGGAGGATGAATAAAATAGTTATTACGACCAGAAAATATGAAGTGCAACATCATGAGGAGTAGGCATAGTAAAGATGTTACTCTAAATTTCAATGTCAAGGACAATTTCCAGTTGTCAAGGTCAATAAGACAAAATTGTATACTCTCAAATCCCTGCTTATATTAATATAGTTATTCTTTTACTTACTCATAAATTCTGGAAATTTCACAATAAGTAATGATTTGGTTTTGGCAATCTTAGTTGCTTTTTAATACATACAGTTTCTGTAAATTGCTTCATTTTGAATGATTGTCAAAAATCCCCACCCACAGAAATCTGCTGTAATGTTATTATACTGTTATTTGGGAAGATACTTTTCTCCATTTCACAGTCTATAAAAACAAAGAGCCTAAATGGATCAACACATGGTCCATCTAGTCCAGTAGTAAGTCCCCAACAGTAGAAATAGCGTACGTTGTCTTGACAGAGGGTATTAAGGCACAATATAGTTCATTTTATGTGGTCCATTCCTCTCCTGCTTTCACAGCATTCAAAATTTTTACACAAGGGATGTTGGATCTCTACCCATTTCTTTTAATATCTATTTTGGAACCTCTTTCCCAGGAAAAAAAACTAAAAAGAAACTAGCCTGCCTGGCTTGTTTTGACCCTTGGGAACAGTAATAAAGCTTACACCTGTCTGACTTTAGGTCCTTGAATTCTTAAATTTAGGGACTCAAATTCTTCTTAGGTCCTTAAATTCTTAGGCTTTTAAGAAATTCGCAGGACTGGGAGTTGACCTTATAATGCATTGATTACGTCTGGTTTAGTTACTACAGCAGTAGTAGCAATGCTGGATCAGAAATCATGTTACAGAAAATCTACAGAGGTGTTTTTTTGGCTCAGAGTTACATCATTATGCTTATGGTTGGGGAAAAAAAAAGGCAAGAAAAACCAGCAGCATTCATGTAAGTTATATAATCAAGTATTTCTGATTACTTAACACAACTGCATTTTTATTAGAAAATGTCTATGAGTTCTATAGGATCAAATCCATATACTGCTGAAATTAAAGGCATTTTTTTTCTCTGGATTTCAATAGGGAGTTCATTTACTCCACCATATTTTTTTGCTTGAGAGAACTAAAATCTTGTAGTTGTCTTTCTGTAATGAATCTTTGTATTCTATAAAATGTTTCTTCGTGATGAATTTCCACCTCCATTCTTATGGTGGGGCACAAGACACCAGCTGTTGCTGCAGCAGTGGTGACTTTGATCCCAAGTAAGTAAAGATTTTGACCTGATGGTATGTCCTCATTGAGGAAATGTTATTGAATTTCTATTAAATATCTAAGATCAACTTGTTTTCTCCTAGGTGAAGACTTAATTGTAATAGTTCCACTGGGCTAGGCTGGGTCTTTTTTGCTTTTACCTGAATGCAGGCTATAGTTTTTATTTATAAACATAATTTGTATTTATAAATACAATGTAGTTTAGCAGTCTTTTCCTGAGATTGTCCATACCTATGCATTGTGTGAACACATTGTTTCTTAAATTGTAAATAAACGATGAGATTGGCCTGCCCTTATGGGGAGCAGTATTTTGCTACAGGCAGCACAGACATGGTACAAACTGAATCTCTTCCATCTTTGAGAGCTCAGAAATCCTCATGGAGACAGGGGATGTGAATCCTGATCCCACCAGGAGCAGAAGAGTTCAGCTCTGGGTGACACAGGATGCTTAAGCAGGTCCTTACTTTATTTCACTTCAGTAATCTGAGTAAATTACTATGACCCTTCATATGTTTCAAGTTAAATATGCGTTAGGCACTTTGCTTCATCAGGACTAAAGTACTAATAAAGCCCCTAATCCTGCATATCCCAGCACTGAAAAGGCTGTGTGCTTGAGAAGGAGTGCTCAGGCCTGCAGATTTAAATGATACAGCAAAGCCAGTCAACAGATTTTCCTTTGCATTCACTTAAATGTTGTTCCTGGTTTCAGTATAATAATGAATCAGTCTTTCCCCTGAGGAACCAGTGATGTCCCTTCTAGAGCAGGTAATGCTTTCATTAGGGAAAGGCAGGCAAGGGAGGGGTTGAGCATCCCCTGGGCTAAGCTGCTGTGTGCACTGCTTCTCGGGTGACCATTTCTGCTGCTGCTTTGCTGATCCTAACCATCTTAGCTCCCTCTGCTTCCCTGGAAGTGGCATTTTCTGTCAGTGGAAGACGTCACCTTTGAGGCCTTGGTCCCAGAAAACCAGTGCCAAGCGTGCAGCCAGGCCCTCTCAGCAGCCCTGAGAGCAGCAGCCAGGCTGACAGAAAAACAACCTCAAAATACTACTGGAACAATAATATTTGACAGGTAATGGATACTAACTGATGCCATCGTGACTATATAATCTCTAATGTTAGTTTAAAACATATGCTTACATGCTAAAATGTGACTCCATGTTCCTTCTGCTGCCAGGCCTACAACAGCGTCTAAGGATTTTTACCATGTTTCTGAAATGAGGCTGGGTAGGGGAGGAATAAGTGGTAGAAAAGTTGTTTTGTAACAAACAAAATGTGGGTCTTGAATCCTGTGGCCACCTTCTTAAGAGCAAAGTCCACAAAGTGCTTTCTGTGACTGAGCAGGACGCAGAGCCCTGGCGCCCATTGCACAACACTTCTGCCTTCTCTAGTGTGCTTGGCCATCTCTTGAGAACAAAAAGTCTTGTCCTGAGGTATTGCTTTCATGTATGGCCTGGGAAAACAGTCTACCTTGCAGCTCTTGTTAAAACCTTTGTAAAATATGTGTCTGTGGCTCAGAAGCACTTTTGTAGAGCGGGAGAGTGGAGTCAGCAAGTTGTAGCAGTAAGAAGAGAGGTATTGAAACTCTTGTTAAAATCCTTACAGATAGAGAGAAGGGCTGGCCACAAGGTGTGAACTGTACTTTCCTCAAAAGTATCATTGACTTGGAAACCAAAGGATTTTTTATAGAAGTAACTGATTGCTGCTAGTGTCTCAGTGCTACAAGTGTATTGCATTGGGAATGAGCCAGGTAAGGCTTCCTTCTCAGTTGTTAAGTGTTTATTTTGTGTTTTTCTTCAAGAAGCACTAAACTTCTACTACTCCTACAAGTGGACAGAGAAGTGCTAGTTCACCTCTTCAGAATATTAAAAAAATTAATGTGAAAGTAGTTCAAATCCATCCCTACTCAGCTAAGTAAGAGCTTTGATATGGTTGAGTGTAGATAAGGAATAGTACTGAATAGAAGAAAAACCCTTATGACTGGAATAATATATAGACGTATTTCCTGACTCTCTCTACTTGCTAGGGCACCATTCCAGATTAGGTGGGTGGAATTAAGCTGCTTTTCAAATATGAAGAGTTTAATACATTCATAGCAGAAGGAATGAGTGTTTGAACTATGTGATGAAGCATCATTTATAAATAGCGTATGCTTTCCCATCAGCACCTGTCTTCAGTGTCAAAAACATCAGCAAGTCCTGAACAATAACAATGAACTGTGACAAAATAATCAGTATTTAATTCATTTTTTAGATCTGAACATCGTTAGTATTTGAGCGAGAACTGAAGGGTTCATATGGTATGCTTATAGTGAAAGAAGCTGAATTCAGGTCGCTAGTAAACATGGAAGAAAATTGGCTAATATAGTCGCTGTTGCCAGTGTGCAGACACCAAGTGACAAATATATTTTCAAGGAAGACGGCCCTAGGAAGTAGACTAAGAGTAGACCACTTCTATATCTAGCTGTCAGAGTTAACAAGCATAAAGGTCTGGGCCCATTTGTAATACACTGCTGTAATTCTACCTAAGATTAAGTAACTCCCTTTATTTTATACCCGCCGCAACAGTGACCTCTTGAAGTTTTGTTGAAGTGCTTGCTTCTAATTGCACTTTGCAGGTTGTCTTATTAGACTGTACTACAGGCCATCCTGGCTGTAGAGAGAGTAAATGAAGTAAATTCTTCTTCCTCCATCACCCAAAAGATCCCCACATAATTGTAGTGGAGAATAGACAGATGTATGTGGTCACAAATTATTGCAATTTCTTCTTAGTGTTCAAATATTTTCCTGATGTTATAATACCTAATACAAAAGAAATGAAACAAAATGTGTACATAAAACACCATACTCAATTTATACAAACTAACACAGAAGTAAAATTTTAGTTTTGAACGAAAAAGAACATATTAACCAGTTACAATTTCGCTTAAATAAGTTGCTTTGTTTTTTATAACTTGTAAGTGCAGGATTCTTCTAATCAAGCAAATTATGGTGTATTTTGCTAGTGCACTTTCTAAGATTATGACTGTGGTCCTGTCTTTAACACCTGCAGGTCACATTTTTAAAACAATTGTAGCTTCTATTCAGGCTTCCAGCTGGTTCTGTCACTCCATATCATCCCCTTGGATATGTCTGCAAGCAGACTGCAGCACAGAACACTAAGGTTTGCTGCAGTAAAAGAAAAAATGATAGTACAAATTCACACACACTATTTTTTTTTTAAGTGAGCTACACAAACAACATGTACTCTGGGACTTCCTTGTTTAAAATAATTGCTTTGCCTTTATGTGGAACTTGCACCTAGATTTTCAAGTTCTGAATGATAGAGAAGAAAAAGGTAGGGTAGTCTAATAACTGAAAAAATAACACTGGTGAATAAATCCTTTTATCAACTATTCCTATACACAATAAATACAGGCTTTTAAAGCAAACAACTGTGTAAAGCAGTCCTTGTTGAATGGGCTACTGCCTGTGTGAAAGATATCCTACAGAGAAAGCTGCTTTGACAGTATGTCCTAAGTAAAGCTTAATTGCCTCAGTTACAGTTCATTCCTGGTTTAGATGGAAAATACTTGACACTCCTGTTCCCAATGTGGATTGCTTATTAGCTTGATGGAAGTTTGTGAAGAGATGAAGTAAGGTGTTTTGTCTCCTTTTTTCTGCTAAGATGGGTCACCTGTTCTGGTGTCTTTTATTTGTTCCTCTACTTTTAGTTTACATTATTAACGGAAAATCTGTCTCTATATGAAGAGTTGCTGCAAACTTCTCTGTATTTCAAATGTGAGAAAGTTAGGATTCAGGCAGTTACATGGATATTTTAGTCTTCTGTGTTTAGTATGGTTGTTTTTTTAAAGGGCACAAGTTGCAGACTGTGGCAAGCATGAAACAGCCCTGGGAGTTGTTTCAGCTAGTTTTAAAGGAACTCAAGTCTGTACATGTGAATGTTATTTAATAGTGGCCCCAAGCAGAGGATGTTGCATTGACATAACCCAGAGGTCACAAGCAAAGCAGTTCCAAAGTGAAGCCATGTCACAAAATATGTTCAGAAAGACAGTCCCTTAAATCTAATGCTTGTCTGTAACAGTGACCTCTAAAAGAAGCCATGTGTGATAATACCATAGTAGACGGCTGTAGGCATTCAGTGAAGAACAAGTGCATCTGCGATACAGAACATGGAAGAATTTCTTGCAGCTGTCAAGGTCTTTGTAGTGCAGATGTGAATTTTTAGACAGTCTTTTTGGTTTAATAACCCCAGCACATCTTTCATCTAATCATTCCTTGACTGGCTTTTAGCTCCGCTCAGCTAATTTAAACTGCTGCCATTTAAGGGCAAAGTCTTGTAGTCTCCATTAAATAAGCAGGCTGCTAGCTGAGGATCTGGAGTTAGCAGATATATTATCCTAATTAGCAAGTGAGCACATTTATAAAAATCTAATCAACCCCACTGCATCCACTATTGTAGATGATCAACTCACTGTAAACAAATAAGATATTGGCAAATTGACACAGACAGAAAAGATATCAGTCTGTGTGTTGGTTGTGTGTGTATATGTATATATGTCCCTAATGTTTTTTTTGGGGGAAAGGAGTGAGTTGTTCATGTGTGCTCATTCCACTTACTCTGTGACCAGCTAGTTGATACTTTTATTACATCTTGTAGAATCATTTTTAAAAAGCTTATTTTTGAGCTGTTATTTCAGTAAGACTATCATTAGTCTATAGGGTAATTTACTTATGAATTACATTCATGGCTGTAACCACATCGTATACTAGAATCAAAGTATACACTGCTTCACAGTGCTGAGTCACTCATTCTGCTGCTCCCCTCTGAACGGGCCATTTTTACTAAGCTCCTAATGTGATTTTCTGTTTCTTGATTAATAAAAACCCTTCCTAAGAATAGTTGACTGTGAAGTCTTAAAATTTGCTCAAATTTGAAGTGTTCTGGATTTTCTAGGAATAAATTTATTATACTGTGTATGTGGTTAACAAGAAGGAAGAGCTTTGATATCTAACTAGATGTCATAAAACGTTAGCTATTATTCAAATCCATCAGCAGTAGTGAAAATTGTTGCTATCAACATAAGGTAGGAACTGGCATAGGAAGAAACAAAAGGAACCAGTGATTGAATAGAGAAGGATCTAAAAGGAAACCATGCAGTCTTAGCCATGTATATTTAACCAAGTGAATGTTGTTATACAAATGTTTTAAACCCTCAGTTTTCTTTTGTTATGTTAAAACATATATATTTCTACCTACTTAGCTCTGTAGTAAAGAAAACATATTCATAAAATATCACTCTAATTTTACAAAAATGGTCTGGGAAGGTAATTGTATCTTGAATGTTCTTTAATACAGACCAGTCTCAAAGTGCTGCAGAATAGCATCATAACGGAGTATACATGCTGATATCAGACCAAATTTAGCAGAAATCTTTCTCCAATGTTCTTAAGTTTTAGTGAAGTACACTTCTTTGCAATTGCTTTGAATTATCTATCATTAAGATTTTAGTGTTCAATAAAAGTATATGATTTTTGTGAGGTTTAGGCCAAGTTGGTTTTGTGTGGAAGAACTTCCATTTGGCC
Organism: Phaenicophaeus curvirostris; assembly: GCF_032191515.1. NCBI lineage: Eukaryota > Metazoa > Chordata > Aves > Cuculiformes > Cuculidae > Phaenicophaeus > Phaenicophaeus curvirostris. The sequence goes on from NC_091396.1 coordinate 6,174,490, forward strand.
CATTTCCTGGCTACTGAAGCCAACCGAGTGATTCTAAGTGTCTCCATAGAGGCGTCCACAAAGTAAAAAAGTGTGAGATGTATAAAGAAGTTGTATTACATAATGTACCCTTGCATCAGAGAAGGCTAAACTGTATTACCTGTAAACTGCTTTAGGAGGAGTGTTCCAAGCACGCTGAAAGACATGAACTTTTCCCTCTACTCAGACTGCAAAGGCTGAGTATTGTGTTCAGTTCCAGGCTCCCCAGTACAGGAGAGATGTGGACGTACTGAGAGTCCAGTGAAGGGCTAACAGCATGATGAAGGAATGCAATCTAAACTTTAACATTTCCTGTATGATTCTTAGTTTGAGAGATATGGCAGGGTCACACTGGTGCTTGTATAGTGATAGCTGATTCTGATACATGTTTTTTTCTGTCCAAAATGTCTGAATTTTTCTGATACATGAAAAATCTCCCTAGACCTCAAGAGTAGATGGAAGCAGAATGTATGAGACAAATAAAACAAGGTCATATTCATGGATATTTTTTGAACGTAGCTTTGGGAAGATAAAAAATCCAGTGTTACTTTAGCTACTCCATGAAAAGCTAGAATTTTTGCAAAGTAGACTTTCATTTCAGAGAACTTGGTCTTGCAGCTGCATAGTTTCATGGAAGAATTAACTTCTGTGTTACATAGAACATTTCATATATATTCATATGCAGAATACCATTAAAATAGAAATTTGTTTGAAGTGCCCACGAGTGTGTGTTTAAAGTCAGTAATACTTTGGTTATGATGTCCATTCAGTGACAAGGTCTGAAGGCCACTGATGCTTTGTCCTGAAGGTAGGAGAGGGGTTTTTTAGGAAGCTAAAACACAACAGGATGAAAGTACATCTTACTTCACAAAAAAGAATATAGTTACTTGATCTAATAACCAGGAATAACAAGTATGTCTTGATCATAGAATCATAGAATAGTTTGGGTTGGAAGGGACCATAAAGATCATCCAGTTCAAACCCTGCTGCAATGGGCAGGTACATGTCCCTCTAGATCATGCTGCAAGGGAAGACATGCTTTATTTTTCAATTAAAATATGTAGACTGAATTACAGTTTTCTAATAAAATTACAATTTAAAAGCTGTCAAATTATATTATGTTACTAGTGCTGAAATGTGGCAAAAAATTCTGGGTTTATATGTGGCTCTTTCACTTCAAAACAGAAGTGTCTAAGTGGACTTGCCCTTTGAGACAGCCAGCTTCTCAGCTGTGATAATGTAATTTTTCACAATATTCAATCTATATTCCATATGCATGTTTCTTATGTCCGACTTCTTCAAAAGAATTAAGCTACTCCGATTTACACTTGAGATTATAGCTGACATTCTGGCCTTTACCTTTTGGCATATAAGTTAACAAGAAACTAGAATAAGGAAAGTGGCTTCTGAGCAGCTCTACCAAAACTGTAGAATATTGACTTTTTTTTTTTTTTTGAAGAAACATGGAATGTATTACATATATGCTGCTTCTGGTTTGATCTGTTATGACTGGTTAAATGAAAAATGATTGCCATTTGTTATTGTTGTGCTTAATATGCATCTCAGGTTAGGTTTAGTTTAACAGTAACAAATAATGAAGTGAGCAAATTTTAGAAACTCAGTTGCTGAACCATAAAAAAAATACTCTGAACTGTATGGTCAAATCCTATAGCTAAATCTTCCAGTACCTGAAGGGCCTGCAAGAAAGCTAGTGAGGGACTCCTTACAAAGAGTTCTGGTGATGGGACTGGGGTAATGGGTATAAACTGGAGAGGGGTAGGTTTAGACTAGACATAAGGAGGAATTTCTTCACTATGAGAGTGGTGAGGCCATTGTCCAGGGAAATTGTGGCTGCCCCATCCCTGGAGGTGTTCAAGGCCAGGTTGGATGGGGCCTTGAGTAGCCTGATCCAGTGGGATATGTTCCTGCCCATCACAGGGGGGTTGGAACTAGATGATCATTAAGGTCTCCTCCAACCCAAACTATTCTATGATTCTATTATTCTGTATTTCCTTTGTCTTATGCAATACAGTTAGGAAGTAGTGATTAACGCTTGTTTGTTTGTGTACGTTCAATGACCGAGTAATGCATGGGTCTCCTTGACCACTACTTTGATTGGGCCTTTGCAAAACAATCACCAGCTCCGCTGTATGAATCCCTCTTATATCATGCAAGCCACTTTTAGTGTGAATATGAAAGTGTATGAACCTTACTTTTTTTCTCCTTTGTCAAAATGACTTATGTTCACTTACCGCTCAAATTATAAGGGAACAAAAGCTCATCCGGTGTTATTTAACTGTTAAAATATGATCAATGGCATAAGAAAAGTATGCTCTTCTCCCAGCTCTATGGGGAGATAAAAAGACCTGGGGCTGCTGCTGGAACTGTTTTGCATCGTCTTTTGAAGTCTGTGGTCTCTCTGAAGGAACCCTTTGCCAAAGTTTGGGCCATTATTATGTGAGCCCCCCTCTTTCTCAGCACTTCAGACTCCTAAGCAGGTAGCACCTGGGCGGGAACTCTCTGACAGTGCAGGGCTGGCGCTCCAAAGGGACACTGGTGAGCTCTTACTCAACTCCTCCTTGTCAAAGCATACCTGAAAATGTGCACTTGTAAGTGTTATTATAGGTAATAATGTTGTTTCAAAGCCAGCTGCAGTGTGGATTTCGGGGTTAGTTCCTGTGTCCTCAGATGCAGAAAAAGCACTGTGATGTTTGGATGGAATGGCTGTGTGCTCAGAACATATTCCTTGCTATGTTTGTATCTGAGTTACTTCTTAAATACATACTGGAATGGTAAAAGCACTTACAGGTCTGATGTGTGTGTGCACCCTGTGGTACTTCGTCTATTTGGATCTATTTAGACCATATACATTACTAAAACATACTGAAAATGTTTTCATCACTTCTTCAAGTGAAGAAAGCACCTATTGTTCTAAAAGGAGTTAAAATATTGAGTTAACCTCAGTGCTTAGACATATTGAAACAGCTACACGTAATCCCAATTTTGGGCAGAGTTTATCAGGTATCCTTTAATTGCTATGGACTCTGCTATAGATCAAAGGTGGTGTGAGTTTTGTGGTGTTTAGGTTTATTTTTCTTTTTTTTCTGATGACTTCAGGAAGCAGATTCTTAAACATGGAAATGCCAGCATACAAACCAAAGCAGGGATGAAAAGCTTTTTACTTCTTATAATCAGGTTAGGAAATGAGAAAATAACTATCTGTGAACCTTCCTTATGCTTAAGCGTCAAAATAGACAGTTTCTGAGATACAGTGCTGCTTTGGTATGAAAAAATTATTTTTCAGGAACACCATTTTCAGAATACATTTCCTTGAATACTCTTATTAGAAGAAAACACAAACAACAGCAAAAAGACTTCTCAGCAACCAATTTCTTATCAGATGTAAATCAATAACGTGGTTTTGATGTCAGGAAATCATGTTGTTTTATGCTGGCTAAGTAAGCAACTCAAGATGCCTTCAAAATGCCATTTAATTTCATTTTGGCAACTAAATAAAATTTTCTAGGTGTAGTGTGCTTATAAAGATAAGTGTAGTCTGTAGTTTACAGCTTCTACGCATAACTTCAGGTTTTTTATCTTTGAAAGTTGTGCTTGCCTATGGCATGTTTGCCAAGCAGCAGTGCTCCTACATTCGCCTGAAGTTGCAGCCAGGTGTAGAGTTTTTCCTCATTTATTTTCCCGTAGACATTTAGCAGTAAGACAGCAATACTGGTGCCTGTTTAAAGGAAGCTCTGCTGGAACACATTGTTGTAATTTCTGGTTATATAACAGGATTAAGAAATTTCTGTGATATTTTAGTACTGAGTGCGCTTTGCAATTTGTGAGAGGGTTTTTTTATAAAGCAGAACTTAGCAGAGTATTTATTACATGGGACTTAGGATGGTGCTAAGTGGAACTCTGCATATACTATGGTTTTACTCATTGAAGAATTTATTCCTGATCATGGGAAGGAGTTAACCACAAGATGTTTGCCATGAAGATTATATCCTTATTAGGTTTTGCTTGTTGCACTTGTTTGCAGGATGTTAGACACGTAGCTTCTCACTGCTCTGTGGTTGCTTGAGTAGCAGTTTGTTATGGTCAGTAGAATAAAGTGATACAATGAGAATACTAAAGGTAATTAGTGTGTGATGTGATTTAAGCAGCAGAGCAGAAATCATTTCTTGTGTTTTTAACATCTCAACTTATAATGGTTCTTGGCCTTAAACAAAATTCCAGGATCATTTTTCATTCAATTTTCATTTCAATTCATTTTTCATTTCAATTATTTGCCAATAATAGTGGCAAAAATTTTGGGATCCTCAGAAATGAACTATAGAATTTTTATTTTAAATGTTTTCTGTGCCTGTCTTGTCTGGGAGGCAGTTTAGGTTATTACAGAAAGATCTTGAGTCTGGAAGGAATTCCACAGCAAGAAAAGGGCACATCAGTAATTAACCTCATATCCTCCACAAATGTTATGATAAAGCTCATGTATACACATATCCATATTAGATGGAGTACGGTTGAAACATGGTGGGGCGGGGTGTGGAACTGAATGATCTTTAAGGTCCCTTCCTATCCAAACCTTTCTATACTTCTATGATTTTATGACTAGAACTGTTCATATCAAGAAATAACTGAGGACAACTGGAGTGTTCGGGAAGAAAAGTGGAGACAATGGGAGAAAGATGTGGGGAAATACCTACTGTAGTTGGAGAGTGTGTGCTAAGCAGCATCCCAGGAAGCCAAGAAGATTATACAATTTTTCCTATACACTGAAGACACATCACTTGTGCAACAATCCTACTAATGTTTATAAATAAAACACATCTCTCAGTCTTGTTTTCCTTTATTAGGAGTGGGGTTGTTGAAGGAATATATGAAATTGGCTCTGCAGGAAATCAAAGTAGTATTTTTCTAGATGGTGCTTCTTCACCTTGCTTTTTTTTACATAAAAGCCCAGATATGGGACCAAGGAGTACTCTGATACTGGTGAAAGCAAGTGATTATACTTACTCAGAGGCAGGACTTTTTTCCACTCTAGTTTTGCATTGTCTGTACTGTATATGAATATGTGAATTATTAGACCTATAATTCACGTGCAAGGTGGAGGAGTTCCTCAGTGGCAAAAATAGTTGCTTAGACTTGAACAGCAGGGAACTGAATCAAAATTGTAACATGCTAATTGGACAAGCTGGAAATTCCTGGGATTTGCAAGGGGATCATTTGAAAATGCATGGGGTGATAATTGAAGGCAAATTAGCAATTTTGACACCAGGTGTTCTGAATTTGATCAACAAAAAAAGAGGAGACAAAAATCTCTTTGTTCAGAAAAAAAACAGTTGAAAGTGCCAGTCTACAAAACTCTAACACAGATGAAGTTTACTTGTGATGTGTCTTAAATTAATCAAGAAAACTTGCTCAGTAGGTAGAATAGTACCTGGCGTTTGTATTGTAAGAATGAAAGCTTTTCTATTGTTAAACCTTTGTGAAACCTGTATTCATGAATACTGTATTGTTGACCAAACTGCATATAAACTGCGTCTTTTCTGCAGAAGAAATGCAAACCAGTGTCCTTTTTACCCCCTCATTATTCAGTTACATGACTGTGTACAAGAGATAGTACAAAAGAACTTACTGAGTTGAAGATTTTATTTCTTTCAATTTTTTTTAAATCATGGCAGAACTGTCTTTTGCAGAGCATTGTGGCAAACCATAGTAAGAGGTAGTCTTAAAAGGCTTTTGTGCTCTTAAAGTCTAGAAGGTATGTTGTTTTATTCAAGTGGCTTTTCTATGTCTTTGTTCAAAATATGTTTAGCTTTTGATCTTTTTCCTTTTACAAAAAGGGAATGCTTTCAAGAACAAGGGAAAGAGAAAGAACAGGTCATAGACCATGATTCACTTGTCTATGAGGTTTGATTGTATATTAGATGCTAATATATTAGATATTAGTTGTGGTTTGGTTCTAAATATTGTCAAGTAATGTCTCCTTCAACATACCCAAAATCTTGTTGAATTTCTTTTTGATCAAGTCCCCAAATCCTAATCTAAGTGCATTTCCATCAGTATAATTTTGAACACCACTTTACATGTTTGTGAGGAATAGGAGCTCGAATAATACAAATATTTTTATTGTATTTCATTGGTTTTGTGCCTGTATTTCCCTTCTACATAGATCAAAGTCTGATGACTCTTATTTTTGAGGACTTTTGCTTAAATGTTGGGAGGAAAAACTGCAAGACGTGCTGTTGGTTTAAACTGTTGCATAACAAATCAGAAGATTTCTGTAGCATTGCTTTATGAATAACAATTGTATTAGGGCAAAACATAAACCTGGTAATGTGCATTTAATCACAAAAATATGTCTGGACTGGATTCTGTGATGTTCATGAAACGGTGCTCACTGAATGCAAATGAAACAGAAGGAGAATGATCATATGCTGAGCCCCTCTGGTTCTGCCTATGGTAAAACCTTATTTGTGACATAACGGCTCTCCATCCTCTGACTGGTTTAACAAGCAGACTTGCACACTTCTGCAGTTCTAATATTTATTAATGGCATTCCATTATCAGAAACTTGGTGACTAACCTAGGATGGTTTCACAGTCTGACTATAAATCATATGTAGTTTGACTTCTTTTAAATATCTTACCATTTTTCCCAGATTATCTATGCTAATTGCACACATCAATCAAGGAATTCGCATTGATATAGAATTAGTATGGCCACTGAGTGTTCTTTGAAATAAATACTTCTGCAGAGCTGGATTTGCTTCTGATCCATTTATTAAGCAACCTGTAAAACTAGCTCATAAGCTGGAGCCCATCTCTATGTGATCAACATAGGCATTCCTTCTTTCTGTCCCCACTCAAAATTTTGGTGCCTTGGAAATTCATTCGTAAGTTTAAGAACACCCAAGGTAAATCAGTTGGCAAGTCTTGAAATGGTTGGAAAGCTAATAAGGAGAATAACTGATTTACTGACAAATCAATTGTTTTTATCTCTCTTCTTAGTTTTAAATTCAATATTCTCTGGACGGATTTTTGGTTGTCTCCAGTTACATTGCAGTGAGAACCTGGGTTTACAGCCGTCTTTTCTCCCTCACATGTGGCATAAATATTTTCTGAGTTCTTCCAGTTCACATTTTGGACCTGAAGACCTCTTGGCTAAATCGCTCAGCTTCTAGTTTGGTCAGGAGTGACTGAAAAAATTGTACAATTCAGACACAGCAATTCACTTCTCATAAGGAATTGAAGATTATAAACCATGCTCTGCATAATAATCCAATATACTTTCAGTACAGAATAACTTAATCTATTGCAAATGAACCTTTCCATTAAAACCTTGGAGTACTACCAACCTATTAGCAATCCTTGTGTGCTAGAGATGGCTTGGGGATGAAAACTAGAACAAGACGTCAGGGACCCACTTGAAGGTAACTGAGAGAATTTGTTCTTTAGATGAGGGCTGGGTCTTTCCAGTAAACAAAACCATACTTTTTATAGTACCACGTCCATACCTATTGAAATCTTCTGATACCTCTTAATATGTCTATAGTGATATTGGCAGCATGTAGTCATTGTATCTCAGAATAGCATTTCCATGTACTTTTATTTGGGTTCATTTTTAATTTTGGTACTTTTCTGAATTCAGTATTCCCTTTTTTGCACTTTTCATCCTTTTTCATCCTCTTTTTTTTTCTGTTCCTTTAAATATATCCTTGATTTACTGCCTGTCCTCGCAGAGGAGTGTGGTCTCTGGTGTTCTAAGCCTGGCATCACTCTTGCAGAGTGATATGTTTCTGTGTATGTCACTTTACATACCCTTGTGCCATATGCATCCTGTTCATCCTATGAGTGCATCTATGTGACCCTTCTTTATCAGGATTTATTTTATTTTTCAGGTTCCTAAAAGTTTTATTAAAAATCATCTGTTTTTGCTTTCTTGTCTTGAAGCTATATTTCACATTAACCAAGAAATTTTCTGCCTGGAAACTATCACTTAGGCAAATGCTGTTGAGTTTGGGTACTTTTGAGGCTTGTATTATCTGTTACCTTGTTCAGTGGGTATAACAGCTGTACCAATTTGGTTAGAGTAACATGGCAGTTCATAGTTTTGAATTATCTATTCAGTAAGTCATTGTACATTTTTAATAGTAATTTCCATAATCATGTCAAAAAATGAAACTCCAAGTGACTTAATCATCCTTCATCTTTAGTATTGTTTAAACCTATTAGAAATGAGATGCAGCTTTTATTTCCATGGATAATAAATAATAATCGGTTGGTGGGAAAATAAAGTTACTATTTTAACAACAGCATTTTAAAATGAAATGAATTCAAGTTGGCTTTCTTCAGATGAAAAGATTAACATGAATTCTTACTAGTTTGGGGTTTTTTATCTTTTGACTTTCTAGCATATTAGAGTGAAGCTTTTTACCTGTTTTGCATTCATTTTGCCCAAGATAATATAATGTTGCTACAATTCTGTCATGATATAATAGGGAGATGCTGAGAGAGACGTAGAGCTTGGAGGTAATTATTTCTGAGCTCAGCATGCCTTAGGGTACTAATTGGCTCTTATGTTTGTGTCATGCTGAAAACTTGCTAGGTGGAAATAGGTATTCCTTCTAATTTCTGCTTGATTTCCAGCAGGTATTTGGCTTGTAGAGATGGAAGGAAGAGATACAAATAGGAGAGAGGAAAAAGGCAAGGGGAAGAGATGGCACAGTGTGAATTGAATATTTCACATGCTTTAAAAACATATTAGTGGGAGAGGAAGAAAAGACTAAGATAAGGCACTGACAGAGCAAAGTAACCTAGCTATATAGACTGCTAACATTTATTTGTAGAATAAAATAAAGACATTTTGACCTGCTGTTCAACTGTTAATTTAGCCCATTTTTACTCGAGTACCTAAGGATTTGGCTGAGCTTTGTTAGAGCATCCATCTGAAGGTACAAACTTATCCTATTGTCTTCAGCAAGTTATTTATCAGAGGTCATTAGGGAGAAGTTTCTATTGCTTTGATTTTCTAGCATCTGACTGCTAAGTATTATAATTAGTTATATACATCAAGTGAACCAGCAACAGAGCATGGACATACTGAATACCTAAATTAGAGAATGGTTAAAGGGAAAGGAAGCTCCTTGACAAAGAACATAGAGAGATCTTTTGTTGTGAACATCTGTACTGACAGGGAGTCTGAGGATGCAATATTCTAGCTCTTGCTGAGTTCTCTACGTGGGCATTCATGACTGGAGGTCAAACTTTGACCTTTATGTTTGCAACTCTGCACAGATCTAGTTATACAAGGCAGAATAGTACAGCATAATTTTGCTAATCAAAATATCATACCCTCTGCTTTGAATGTATTGTCATAAAAAAAATCTGATTGTCTTGTATTTAAAGCACAATGCTACATTTTCTATTTCCTTTGAAGACCAGCAATTTCTGCAAATAGCCAAAGAAAATTTTGAAATTTAACCCTGCTTCATGATCTGTCTCTGTGGCCATTTAGACTCATACAGGTCATGATGCAGAACTGGAAAAAGTTTGAAGGTTTTTAATTACTTTTTTTCACTTTTCATCTAGCCTGAAGTTTAAGTAGACCTGTCTCAAACTTTTTCCAACTAGCTTTCCTTTCAGCTAGGATCAAATCTTAATCTCTCTTTAGTAAAGGATTTCAGGAAAAGGTATAAAAAAAATCCCCAGATAGCTAAAGGGATTTATAGTGAAACTGCCAGGTCAGATAACACAATTGACACAAAGATTCTGCTATAGAACAAGGAATAGTGTGCTAATGTGTATGCAAGTATATATTTCAAACTTCAGTTTAAAGGGCATATTTAAACCTCAGAAGACTTCTTTTAGTATCGTCAATCCGATAATAAGTGCTTCCAAAAATGGCAACATGCTGAAATGGTCAGTTTTGCATAGTTTGCATATTATTAATTAGTCATAGTTAATGTGCTTAAGGCATATTGGCATGTTCCTTTATTAGCCTGAATTGCTTGATCTGTTTCAAGGGCCTTTAAACAAATAAAACCTTTTATCTTGTAATAGAAATACTCATCTTCTAATGCATAAAATATTCACTACTTTATGAAATACGTTCAGCTTTGTGATTCAAATGGTATCCAATCAGGCTTGCATAGACTTATATTTTAATGCGTCTTTATAGTGAACTTTCAGTAAGTGTTCCTGACCATTGAAGTCAGACATCTTGCTGCAGCATTGCCATCCTTTATGTGGAATGCACCATTGTGGATCATAAAAACGTATTTAAACTTTTTATGGTGCTTTAAAGTTGCTGAATTCTCAAATTTTCAAATGATAAAAAGAAAAAAATCAGCATATGCAATTGGAGCTCTTAGCTTCAAATCATTTTTGGAGCTTATGGCTGCAAATCATTTTTGCAGCCCAAGAGTGTGTGCTCTGTGGGAATCTAGCCTGCTAGCTCTCGGTGTAACGACAAACTGCACTGTTGTACCGAAGGAGTTTGCTTTGTTGGTTTGAGTGCTGCTCTAATAAATGATCATTCCTTGTTTTAAGCCCTTTTTGCTCTAATTAAGAAACATCCTCCCACCAAAACCTATTGGCTTAAACATTCAAGCTTAGTAATTGCAGTTAATAGTAAAAAACTAAGCTCAATAGGAACACAATAATTTTATTTTTTAATTTTAAAGGCCATGTTCCGAGCTTCTCCTGTAGCAGGGAAGCTGGTTTGAAATTCCTTCTCTTCTATCCTGTGTTTTGTCCTCTCAGATATCATGATACAAGCTTGGCCACATTCACCAAAATGAACGTTTTTCACCATGATTTCTCTGAAGTAGTTTAGCTGTGGTGACATAACTGATTACTTCAATTGTTGTAATCTGCATATCAAGGCAAGAAAGGGATTTCTCTATCTTTGTTATCAAAGGTATCATGTCAGGCATCTGCTGGAGTCTGTACCTCTTAGTAATTTACAAACAATTTACACATCATTATAGTCTTGGGAGTGAAACTGTATCCATGCCCTGTTCCAAAACAAATTGGATAAATCTGACATTTTCTCATTGTCAAGAGATCACACTAATTTCATACAAATGGAGTCTCTTTGGTTACTGTGCAAAGGGAAATGATTTTGTCCCCAGATGACAACTGGGTTAACAGATGCAATTTAAATGTCATTTGCAGGCTCTAATGAGATCATTTAAATGGCACTTGTGTATATAAATTGCTGCTGTATCTATGGGGAAAGTAGGGAAGTCATAGGGAGAGCTGAATAAGAGACATTTGTTTTTTCTTCCTTGAGAAATTTTAGTTTTTCAGTAGTTCATAAAAAATCTGAATAATAAGCTACCATCTTACAGCTAGACGATAAATTTAAAATATCACTGAAAAAAAATATTTACAGGGGAAGAAGGAAGAGCTGGAAGTGTCAAACTGTTCTGAGAAATGCTGTAGCTACAGAACAGCCTTTCCTAAGAGATAAGGAATGGCTACAGAGAGATCTGCCAGCGTGGAGTGGAGCCATGAAAAACCAGAAACAGGCTTCCGTGAAGCATCAGGTGGATTTGATGCAATGTTTACCTGACATAGATTGCATTCCCTTAGAAAGGACACCCATTCTGCGCCTCCCCTCGCCCCCCAATCTCAGAAACCAGTATATATACTTGAATGCATTTTGCTTGGTGTTTTTTAAAAGGTGGGGTTTGATATGGGGGTTTTGAGGGTGTGGGGTTTTTTGTTGCTGTGGTGGTGTTTTTAAGGGGCAGGGTGAGTGTTGGGTTTTGTTTGGTTTGTATTTAAATTTGCTGGGAAAGCCATTAAAGACTCTTTCCACTGAACTCAAATTTAGGGTGGAGGCTACATGAGCTACCCAACAGGCATTACAAGATGCTTCTAAAAGTCTGATTTCAAACACTGAAACACTGAATGCTTTACCTCTTTACAGACTTAGTATAAAGGAATTTTTCTTTATGAATGGAAGTGAGTATTTGCATTCTCTCTTCTGCTGGTATTGTTAAGTGTTGAGAAAAGAGCTTAATGCATTTTTCTGCTATGTGTCCCTCCTCAGAGCTGTTCTGTCAAAATGGGGCTTTCTGTTCTGCAGAAAGGAAGAATTGTTTATACTGCTTTCTCCACTCTCCAGCCCTTTTATTGTTGGAGTGAAGAAGGTGTATGGCATACTCAATAAGGCATCAACTGATGATCTGACAGCACACTTCAGTAACTGGGGGGATTATTTTTTTTACAAGAGTAGAAACCACTAGAAGTAATTTCTTAATATTAAGGTCTACAATATTTCATTATACTGCAAATACACCAGAAAATATTCCAACTAATTTGCACTTAAACCTAGGTTTATGTTATTAAAGTGTGCTTGGT